>NC_064921.1:853404854-854791521 GCF_023897955.1 Schistocerca gregaria | reverse complement strand
CACGAAGGCCTAGGCTGTAGGGAAGGGACCGTTTGATATGGAATGGGTGGCAGCTGTCATAATGGAGGTACTGTTGCTTGTTGGTGGGTTTGATGTGGACGGATGTGTGAAGCTGGCCATTGGACAGATGGAGGTCAACGTCAAGGAAAGTGGCATCCTTTCATCTTTCCTTTTCCTTCCCTCTTTCCTGACGAAGCAGCCGCTGGTTGCGAAAGTTCAAATTCTGTGTGTGTGTGTTTGTGTGTTTTATTCATTGTGCCTATCTACCGGCGCTTTCCCGCTTGGTAAGTCTTGGAATCTTTGTTTTTAATATATTTTTCCCATGTGGAAGTTTCTTTCTATTTTATTTACATCATCATTAATTTGAACCCAACAATTACGTTTATTATTGTCTCTGTTGCATTTCGAAATCTTCTCTATCATCTTACTTTCTCTTTTTGTTTGTACAAGTAGTTTCACTTTGTATTCATCTTCCCTTTTTCCGTAATCCACCATACATTTTATCCTGCCTAATTATACTCAATAATACGTAATTTACTTCCAAACCATAACCTAAAATTTTTTAACGCTTTCAACATAACCGCTGCTATAAAATCCACTGTTCCAAGTTTACAAACATTTCGTGTAAACTCGTGAATACTATTTCACAGCTTCAGTTCCTTTCACCCATTAAACAACCATCTCAGCTATTTCCAACAACTCTCATTTTATTTTCATTCCCATTTTTTTCCCACATAACTGATCATTTTTTAGCAGCTTCCCACAGGTTTAAACGTTATTATTTCTTCATCAAACAATTGTTAGCCTCATTCTCATAACCTGCCAGTACAAAACCAGTCCTTTGAATACATTTACACACAAATTTTCCGAGATTTTATTCGAAAAATCATTTCGAAATTTCATTTTTTCGGGAAATCTTTTTCGAAACTTTTTTCGAAAATTTTTTTCTTTTTCCTTTCATAACTTTTTCCGAGAAATTTTTTCGAAATTTTCCTGAATTTCCCCACGCTTTAACGTGTTTTGGAGACAACACAACTACCTAACCCATTGTTGTTCACCAACCTAAGTTCAGCAAAGGATCAACATAGCTCATCTCAAACCAACACTTTTTCGACTTTTTTCACACCTTTATCTCTCCCTATATAAATTTCTATTTATTTTCACTTTAACCTCATATTACCCTTTACACCTTCTAATACCATGTCAACCTCACAACATCCCTACAACGACCCCATTAAATTTTATTTACATTCCCTCCGCAAACATGCCTTCACCATAGCCAGATTACGCTCCCATATTTTATTTACTCAGGCTTGCCTGACATTTGGCATTACCCCCAAAGGCCTCACACTTGAAGTTCCCATCTCTGGCTGCAATCCTTCTTTCCATCAGTCCTTATACCAGTTCCAAACAGCACAATCCATAGCCCTCACCTGCCTAATCCTTCACCTATACATCGACTCGGGCAATGAACACACCCGTCAACTCCTATCCCAAATCAAAGTCTTCAATCTTTCCTCTCCCACATCCACACCGGCTGTTCATAGCATACTCCTACAGGCCAACCGCAAATTAGAACAGCATGCCACCCTCCACCTCAAAAAACTAACCAATCTCCTGGTTTCCCACCTCCGGAAAGGCAACTCACTCACCCTCCACAACCTTTCCAACAAACCTCAACTTCCTCTCATTGCACACAAACCCAGTCTCTCCCATCTACTCAATCTCCCACTTCCAGCTCCACTCCCCCCAACACCTCAAAGTTCTAGTCAACACAATCTGGAACCACAACACCCCAATTCAGTAGTTAACCTTTCCTCCAAACCTCTCTCCCAGTCCGAAACCTCTGTCCTATCCAAAGGCCTCACCTTCAGCCCCACTCCCAGGTTCAACCAAACTGCCCTTGTCAAAGATTTACTGTCCTACACTCGTAGTCTCTGCTGGAAATATCACTTTGCCACGAAGAAAAATGATCCTGATCCCACTCCTAATGATCCAACTCCCCAAGACACTATCCAAATTGAACCCTGCCTGGAACAGTTCCGTCCTCCATCACAGCTGGACCCACCTCCTCTTCCTCAAAATCACCCTCTCCAAACCTACCAGGAATTTCTCACTTCCAGCCTTGCCTCTCAATCTTTCTTGAAAAACCTTAATCCTACTCCCAACATCACCACAGCCGAAGCCCAGGCTATCCGTGATCTGAAAGCTGACCGATCCATCATTATTCTTCCGGCTGACAAGGGTTCCACGACCGTGGTACTTGATCGTCGGGAGTATGTGGCTGAGGGACTGCGTCAGCTTTCAGACAACTCTACATACAAAGTTTGCCAAGGTGATCCCATTCCTGATGTCCAGGCAGAGCTTCAAGGAATCCTCAGAATCTTAGGCCCCATACAAAACCTTTCACCTGACTCCATCAAACTCCTGACCCCACCGACACCTCGCACTCCTACCTTCTACCTACTTCCTAAAATTCACAAAGCCAAACATCCTGGCCGCCCCATTGTAGCTGGTTACCAAGCCCCCACAGAATGTGTCTCTGCCTACATAGATCAACACCTTCAACCCATTACATGCAGTCTCCCATCCTTCATCGAAGACACCAACCACTTTCTGGAACACCTGGAATCCGTACCCAGTCTGTTACCCCCGGAAACCATCCTTGTAACCATTGATGCCACTTCCCTATACACAAATATCCCACACGTCCGAGGCCTCGCTGCAATGGAGCACTTCCTTTCACGCCTATCACCTGCCACCCTACCCAAAACCTCTTTCCTCGTCACCTTAGCCAGCTTCATCCTGACCCACAATTTCTTCACTTTTGAAGGCCAGACATACCAACAACTAAAGGGAACAGCCATGGGTACCAGAATGGCCCCCTCGTATGCCAACCTATTTGTGGGTGGCTTAGAGGAAGCCTTCTTGGTTACCCAAGCCTGCCAATCCAAAGTTTGGTACAGATTTATTGATGACATCTTCATGATCTGGACTCTCAGAGAAGAACAACTCCAGAATTTCCTCTCCAACCTCAACTCCTTTGGTTCCATCAGATTCACCTGGTCCTACTCCAAATCCCATGGCACTTTCCTTGACGTTGACCTCCATCTGTCCAATGGCCAGCTTCACACATCCGTCCACATCAAACCCACCAACAAGCAACAGTACCTCCATTATGACAGCTGCCACCCATTCCATATCAAACGGTCCCTTCCCTACAGCCTAGGCCTTCGTGGCAAACGAATCTGCTCCAGTTCTGAATCCCTGAACCATTACACCAACAACCTGAAAACAGCTTTCGCATCCCGCAACTACCCTCCCGACCTGGTACAGAAGCAGATAACCAGAGCCACTTCCTCATCCCCTCAAACCCAGAACCTCTCACAGAAGTACCCCAAAAGTGCCCCACTTGTGACAGGATACTTCCCGGGACTGGATCAGACTCTGAATGTGGCTCTCCAGCAGGGATACGACTTCCTAAAATCCTGCCCCGAAATGAGATCCATCCTTCATGAAATCCTCCCCACTCCACCAAGAGTGTCTTTCCGCCGTCCACCTAACCTTCGTAACCTCTTGGTTCATCCCTATGAAATCCCCAAAGCACCTTCCCTACCCTCTGGCTCCTACCCTTGCAACCGCTCCCGGTGTAAAACCTGTCCTATGCACCCTCCCACCACCACCTACTCCAGTCCTGTAACCCGTAAGGTGTACACGATCAAAGGCAGAGCCACGTGTGAAAGCACCCATGTGATTTACCAACTGACCTGCCTACAGTGTGACGCTTTCTATGTGGGAATGACCAGCAACAAACTGTCCATTCGCATGAATGGTCACAGCAGACAGTGTTTGTTGGTAACGAGGATCACCCTGTGGCTAAACATGCCTTGGTGCACAGCCACCACATCTTGGCACAGTGTTACACCATCCGAGTTATCTGGACACTTCCCACCAACACCAACCTATCCGAACTCCGGAGATGGGAACTTGCCCTTCAATATATCCTCTCTTCTCATTATCCACCAGGCCTCAATCTCCACTAATTTCAAGTTGCCGCCACTCATACCTCACCTGTCATTCAACATCACCTTTACCTCCTCACTCCGCCTTGACTTACATCTCTGCCCATACTCTTTGCCTTTAAATATGTCTGCTTGTGTCTGTGTATGTATGGATGGATATGCGTGTGTGTCCTTTCATCTTTCCTTTTCCTTCCCTCTTTCCTGACGAAGCAGCCGCCGGTTGCGAAAGCTCAAATTCTGTGTGTGTGTGTGTGTGTGTGTGTGTGTGTGTGTGTGTGTGTGTGTGTGTGTGTGTGTATTTGTGTGTTTTATTCATTGTGCCTATCTACCGGCGCTTTCCCGTATGGTAAGTCTTGGAATCTTTGTTTTTAATATATTTTTCCCATGTGGAAGTCTCTTTCTATTTTATATCATTATCAAACCTGCTACCAACGAAAATAATGTTCTGTTACCAACACCACAAATCACTTTCAATTCATTTCACTAGCACTGTAGAATGGAATGACGTGTCATAGGCTAGACAGTGTTCTGGATTTATGATGGCGGGGCAGGAGGGAGTCATTGTTAACAAGCTTGTGAATTACTGCTACTCATGTTCATCGTGTCAGTGCACTGCTGCTGCCAGTTGAATCCAATATTGCCAGATAGAGATAGGTTTCCAGCAGGATCGAATACATGGCCCTTTTTAAGACTGGTGGGAATTTTAAATCAAACAATGGACATTTTTATATTAATTTTGAGTATAAGATGTACCTGCATTGTGGAGGCAATTTTTCGAAGAAAAAAGTGCATCTTATAGTCCTTAAAATATGGTAGACAGATATACAAATACGAAGGGTAGTCATACAGTTTAATTATCACTTCATGAGGAAAATAAATACGTCATTAATTTTTTGTTTGTTTGCAGGTACGTGTCTGACATTTTGGTAGTGTAGTGCAGGTGGCTATTCCTACAGCATCAACTTCAGATTTGAGAAATTATGCATGCCTGTTATGCCCAGCAGGTGCCCTTATGATTAGCAACAAGGCAAGAGTGTATGCTGTAGTGATTATACTACTCAGATGAGGTGCATTATACGACAGGTTTTTGTTACACAACAAATACAGGCTTCAGAAGTTCAGTTTTATGTCAGAATGTATTGCCAGCAACACATACTATTCTATGGGCTTAGTTAGTTTTATTTTTAGCGGTTGCATCCAGTGATTACAAACATTTACTGTTTCCATTTGTCTTTTTTTTTATCATATGACTTGTTGCAATGCAATTGGCAGATAAATTGGGATCTACCAGAGGTAGGATGGTATATCTTTTATCACTAGCCTGGCAATAACATTTTTGGGTTTCTTTTCTTCATCATCTTGACGATGATGCACACTGTTCCTATAACCATGTTTATCAGATATTATGATGGCTCATATAAATATCTAAATATTCCTTAAAACAGTTGCTGTGTTTGACTTTCAGTTCCTGGTATTCATATTTAGTTGAATTTTTGCAAAGTGTGTAACAACTGATCTATGGGATTAGCACTATAATCAGACTTTTTAATACTCCTATCAGAAACAAGAGCAGTACTATACAGGCTTATTTACTTCAATATTTATTAAGTCCACTAAACACACTTCTTTCATTTTACCTGAATCATGTTTTCACATACTACCATTTTTAAATTAATGATTATATTGAGTTTTTGACAACATTCATTATTAAGTGATGGTGCTGTTTATACTCGTGCAATGAAATGAGTTTATAGCCTTCGTTGTTATGTTTATTCTGATAATGTCTGGGATTTACTAACTAGCGGTGGTGAGAATTCTTGTATTTTTATCTTTCATAATAACACATCAATGAGCAGTTATTTTATCATTCATAACCCATTTGCATCCATATATATATAAATATATACAGAAGGGCAATATATATACAAGAGGGAGAGCGAGAGGGACTGACTTCAGAAATCTAAATGTGTAGACAGCAGAAAAGGTACCATACCTATGACTGAGTTGTTGTCTGAACCAAATGCACACATACATTGAGGACCACCTGGAACTTGGAATTTGCAGAAACTCCAGCTTGAACTGAAGTACTTTGGTAAAAATGTAGCAGATGCCAAGCTAAAAAAAAAAAAAAAGTGATTGAAAATTACACAATTTATATGAGAGGACTGGGCTAAAGAAAATAGCTCAGACCACTGCACATTCATCATAAAATTCAGTAATCTCAAAATACCACATATAGCAATTCAGTTATTAATTTTGGAGCATAGTTCAAAATATTCTTGTATGTAAAATATGTACATATAAACTTCATTCAATATGTTATATTTAAGAAACAATATTCATTCTGAAAACTGCAGATTTTAAAAATCCTCTCTATTATAATACAAAACATGCTACATTACTACAGCATAACGTACAATAAATTTTATAATGAAGAACTTACCTGGACTGCTTATTCAGTTTCTGATCTTCAACTGCAAATATATGTACTGTACCATGATCACTTGCCACACAAAGACATGTGGAATCATGGTTGAAGTTTATACTGAAACAAATTTAAACAAACTTATTTTAGTAGTGTAGTACAGTAGTGTAGTGCAAAGTGTCTGTAGAAAAGGGGTAGTGTCTTCAACTACCAGTCCAAAGGACCTGGGTTTATTTGCAGACACTGTTTATATTCTGAACGAAAATCATACAAACTGGTGGCCAAATACTCCTGGTATACAGAGTTGTCCACATTCTACAATTATTGTCAAAAGAGGGTGGAGTGTACCCTCTTACCTTTGGGTTAGATAGCGGGCCCTAAAGGTGGAAAAATTAGCAATGATCAATGAAATGAGGAGCAATAGGTATTAGAAACCACTGCATTAAAGACAAACACAATGTAATCACAGGATATGGACTCTTCATAAAATAAGTCCAAGATTACCACTTCCTTCTCAAAGAATTCCTCACATAAACTAGCCCCCTTCGGATCTCTGGGCAGGAACTGTCCAGGAGGGGATTTTCAGGACTAGGATAAACAACAACTCTTCTGTTCTACAAATTGGAGCAAGGAATGTTAGAAGTACGAAACTTGTATGGGAACTAAAGAATCTGGAAAGAGAGATGAGAAGGTTCAATTTAGACATTTAATGTATTAGTGAAGTGTAATAGAAAGAAGAGAGAGATTTCTAGTCAGATGATTATAGAATAATAGTAACAGTGTCGGTGACTGGTGTAACAGCAGTTAGTATAATTATGAATGGAAAGGCATTTAACAAGTTGAATTATTATGAGCAACACTGTGGCCAATTTTTTTTCTGAGAACTGAAACTATGCCAACATCATACCACCTTTCCACACAGTTACATGATCACATCACAAACTGATGGTGAGGAAATGAGAGAATGTATGAGGACATGGATAAACTGATAAAATGCATTAAGGGTGATGAAAATTTGATAGTCCTCTGTGATTGAAACATTATTATAGGAGAGGTAATGGAAGGTGAAGCTACTGGAAGACATGGGCTAAGGTAGAGCCATGACAGGCGGGCAAGAGACTTCTACAGTTCTGTCACAGGTTTCAACTGGTTGCAAGAAACATCCTTTTCCAAAATCAGAAGAGACATTGGAATAGACTAGGAGACACTTGGAGATATCAACTATATTACATTATGGTAATAGTAAGATCTGGCAGAACATAAATAATTTAGGTTGGTTGTTTAAAGTGTTGAAGTTATCAAACTATGAAGGCACTAGTCTCCTCTACCCACAACAGGCAAGGCAACAAAACTATGCACCAAAGAACAGTACAGTATGCGGAATCGAAGGAAGGAAAACCCCAAGGTCAAGCAAAGGCCAACGGAGCCTTGATAAAGGAATGAGGAAGAAGAAAAGGGGAAACAAAAGAAAGATGGAAGGTGCACCATTCACGGAGCAGCCACAGGTCCTCAAAGTCAGACACTACAATGGGGACATACGCCCCAGCACTTACCAGAGGCACCCCACCCAACAACATAGTTAAGACTAACAACATGGACAGGGCAAGTGAAGCACAGGAAAACAGAGGAAGATCACCAAGTCAGATAGAACACATGAAAAAAAGAGAAGAAGAGCAAAAGGATGAGTAGTGTGGAGGCTGGGGCAGACCACCTAGCCTAGATAGGCATTGCCCAGTGAAGTCAGAGGAGGTAACAGGGTGTCCTGCCAATCCCTAACTGGACTGAAAAGTCTGAGGTGCGCTCCATTAGAGAGAGTGACAAAAAAAAAAAAAAAATCTCCATGAATAAACTGTAAAACCATGTCAGCCACTGAGGCATCGTCTGCTAATATCAAGGGTAGCAAGTCAGCAAGAGCAGGCATCTGCCGCAGGTAGGCTAGGTTAGAACAGTCCAGCAAAATGTGGACCACCATCGAACGGGCAGCACAACAGCCGGGAGAATCTTCATGATGAAGGAGATGACCATGGGTTATCCAAGTATGGCTGATGCTGATCTGGCAAAGGATGAGAGAGTCCTTGCAAGAGGCCCACATAGAGGACCTCCACAAATTGGTGGTCCTCTTTATTGCTCATAGTTCGTTTGTAGACATCAGAGTATGCCTTTTTGTATTCCAAATCCTTAGAACTTGACGGAATAATGCCAAGCAAAGATCCATTGCTGGAATATAGATCTCAAAACACAGCTTGGCAGTAGCCAATTCGGCCAGCCTGTCAGCAAGTTCATTCCTGGGATCCCAATATGACCTGGAGTCAAGATAAAAACAACTAAGTATCCATATTGTTTGAGGGTAAAAAGGGAATCCCTGGTTAGTCAGAGCCAAGGGATGCCAAGAGTAACACTGGTCAAGAGCTTGTACACTGTGCACAAGGAGTCGCTACAGATGAGCATCCACTGGTGCTGGAACACACATGCTCAAGAGCATGGGAGATTGCTACCAGCTCCGCAGTGAAAACACTGCAGCCATCCAGCAATGAGTGAAGTTCCTTGTAGCCTGTATGAACACAAGCAAAGCCTGTGTGGCCAGCAACCATCAAGCCATCAGTATAGATGACTTCTGAACCCTCAAACACACCAAGAATGGAGAAGAACAGGTGGTGGAAAGCCTCAGGGGGAGCCAAGTCTTTCATATCTTGTGGTTGGTCAAGATACAGATGTGGACAGGGGACACTCTATGGAGGTGTATGTGAGCAGGGCCAGGTGGACAGGTGGTAGAGGGGAACATGAAGTTCTGAAAAACAGGACTGAATGTGGATGATGATTGTAACCCCACACCTGGGCCACCATTGCAGAAGGCAGATCTCTGTACCTGAAAAAAAGATGCGCCTGTAATGTCAAAGGTGATGTTGAGCTGTGTGTGAAAATCCTGTAATCTAGACTGAACTGGACCAATGCTTTGTAAAGCCACAGCAGAGTAGAGTGGTCCATGCCCCCATTGATATTACTGATGGATTGAAGAGCATTGAGGTGCAAGTAACATGTCTGCTTTAGTTGACTAAAATGGGGAAGCCATGTCAACCGTGCATCAAAGACCAGTCCCAAAAAACGATGAGAGTCCACCACATTGAGGGACTTGTCATCAAGGTACAGATCTGGATGAGGATGCACTGTACATTGATGACAAAGTCTTAATTCTTGTCTTTGGCATACAAAAATTGAAAGCCATGAGTAAGAGTCCAAGATTGTGCTCTGTGTACTGGCCACTACAGTTTGTATTCAGCAACACCCATTGTTGATAAACAAAAATAAATGCAAAAGTTATCAGCATACAAAGAGAGGGACACTAGGTCCCACAGCTACCACTAGACCATTGATAGGCACTAAAAAGAGGAGAACTTTAAACACAACCCTGCAATACCCCACTCTCCTGCATATGGGAGATGCTATGGGAGTCACCAACATTTGCCTAAAAAGTGTGACATGAATGAAAGTTCTGGTTAAAAATCAGGAGCAGACCATGGAGGCTTGACTCACGTAATGTGGCAAGGATATGGTGGCATCATGTGGTATCATAAGCTTTATGCAGATCAGAGAAGGCTGCAACAAGGTGTTGACAATGCGTAAAAGCCATATAGACTGCAAACTCCACATGAACTAAATTATCTGCAGGACAGTAGCCTCAGTGAAAACAACCCTGGATTGAAGCCAAAAGGTCCTGGGAGTCAAGTATTCAATACAGCCTTTGACTCACCATACATTCAAGTAACTTGAAAACAGCAGTGGTTAAACTGATCAGGCAACAGCTGTTCATCTGCAGAGGAATTTATCCAATTTCAAAACTATAATAATGACACTGTCTTACCACTGGGATGGGAATTCCCTCTCGCTCCAGAGACGGATGAGAAGGGCAAGTATATGACATTGGCTACCCACCAATAAGTACTGAAGCATTTGGTTGTGTACCCAGTCTGGTCTGGGAGTCGTCTTTGGGCAGAGAGTGAGGCCGATGGTGAACTCCCACTCACTAAATGGTGTGTTACAAGGCTTCAGATGATGGGAAACGATAGATACTGGAAATCGTTCCAGACAGTGTTTGAGAAGACAGAACACGGGTGCATAGTGGATCAATGCTGAAGCCTGAGCAAAATGCTCAGTCATAAGAGTTTGAGGTGGTGAGGATAATACCATTTCGGGAAATTCCTGCGACACCTGTTGGAGGACAGAGGCCAAATATGTGCCTGATCTTTGCCTATACCTGCGAAGAGGGAGTATGCAGCCCTATGGTAGTGACATATTGTTCCCAACAAATCTGTTCCTAACATTTAATTAGATAACAGGGCCGGGCATGAAGCCATTTAAAGGCCAGGAAGTGGTCAAGAGAGGGATGCCATTTGTAGCTTTGGAAGGCATGATGGTGGTCTTTACCAACCACAGAAATTTCAGGGGTCCACCAAAGGATAGTCTTCCGTCGGATAGATACCGAGGAAGAGGGAACTGCTGAAGCAGCTGCTGAAAGGTTGGCATCAGTCAAACTCTGTACAAAGTCATCAAAGCCGCCATATGGCAGTGATTGGGATGGCAGCCAAAGAAAAAGCATCCCATTCCACACTAATAAAGGCCCACCTGGAAGGTCATCTGGGTGATTGATGCTGAAGAAAAGATAAGACAATTGGAAAATGATTGCTGTCACACAAATCATCATGAACTTCTCATTGAATGGAGGGGAGGAATTGTGGGCTACAAAGGGAAAGATCGATAGCTGAGAAAGTTTACCAACTTGCTGCATGCTGTACATGAAAAAAAGGTCCGCAACTTGTCTTATAACTGAAATAAATAGTTGTAGCTCCATCACAAGTTGTATTGCGAAGTATTAATTATTTTTTTCCTTGGTGGTGACTAGTTTCGGACACTTGTGTCCACTTTCAAACGATCCGTAAGTGTGACAAATACAGGCAACAGCCCATGTGCAGAAACTGCCCCTGCGGTGATGAAAGTGGTCCTATGGCCAGCTCAACAACAGTCAGTCATAGTACCACCTTGATCACTGCAGGGCAGTTTCTGTACGTGGAGTATTGCCTGTATTTGTCACACTTATGGATAATTTGAAAGTGGACACAGCTGTCCGAAGTTAGTCACCATCAAGAAATAAAAACAAGATATTACTCAATTCAACTTATGACAGAGCTAAACCACTTATTTCAAGCTAAAGAAGTGCCATGTGCCATACTGAAGTATGTGGGAGCTTCAGTCTCGTTGAGGCAGAGATCATGCTCTGCCAGCAGTACCACCCCACAGAGGGTTCTGATAAAGGACAGTTAGAAGCACTGATGTCCAGTTTTGATTTGATCTCAAAGCTAACATTTCCAATAAGAATAGAATGAGATAGTGCAATAGTGACTGCTAATTTATTTTTAAAATGAACTATCTTTCATGAAATAGATGTCAGACACATAATAAATGTTTTATCTGAACAAAATTATCAAATGGCAGTAATAAAGCAAATTCAGTTTAACTACGGTGGGAATTTTACAATTTTACAGAATCATAAATGCTGACTTAGTTACACTATTTATGGACAATTTACAGGATAAAATATGGAAATAGGTTATCAAGGAAACACAGAAGATGAGAAATTACAATAGATCTGGGACTACTACAGTGGAAGTGTAGAGAAAGTGTGGCTAATATCTGCAACATGAGAGAGCTTAACTGATTACAGGACAAGCCCTAATCGAGACCCAAAGATGTACTGCAAGTAGTATTGAAAAAGTCATCATCATTTTATCAAAATGGTGAAAAGCACATACTATACATGCAAAAATTCAATATTCCAAGAACAAAGAAAAGGAAATGTTGAGAATTATAAGGAATGAAACTAATAATCTCAGTAAGGCAGATGATACTTCACTCCCTGATGACAACAGTAGTGACAAATATAATATTAAACTCACATTATTGACCACTAATTTCAATAAACTCTTCCAGACAGCAACTGAAAAAAAGGGGAAAAAAGGAACTTTTGAAAGTTTACTTAGCCTGGCACTGCATACACAATCCCCAAATAACAGTTCAGCCAAATCATCTGTTAGGAAATTGTTGAGGATTTCAGGGCCACTTGTTGATGCACTGCCTATTGGCTTCCATCTCACAATTTTCACCAAATGTTTGTTCAATGAATTTCTTGATGTTTCGTCTGCACAAGTGGCTGGCACTGTCTTGGGTTTACCCTCCATTGATTATGGTACACTGGCATCAAGCCTATGGCTGGAGATTATATGTACCTGTGCACGCCATTGCCTCAGTGCTTTTCCCTGGCAATTACAGCTGTGGTTCCTCCCTGTTACCTGCAACAGTCGTTCGCTGCAGTAAGAGAATCCAGGGTCTTTGAAATTTACACTGTCAATTTCTCGACATCAGCTGTATAGGTATAGATCTACTACAAATAGTGATATATGAGTATCTGTGCCAGACTGGAACTCGAATCCACATTTCCCACTCATCGTGAGCAGTCAAGTTAGCCATTTCAACCATCCATGCATGTTCCACGGAACAACCCAAACTTTCACATGTCACACTTCCTACATCCTTATATCACAATCCAGTAAATTCATAACCTAATGCTCGCAACATTAGTTGGGTTCCTGCACAAAGAGGAGAAGACAACAAGGAATTGAGACCAATGTTGCTTTTGTTGTGTGGCTGTCTTAGCTTTGTAATAAATTGTACAACTGGGATTGAGTGCAGGTCCAGCACAGATTTTCACATGTCACTACTGACTAATAGATCTTTACCTAATACAGCTGATGTCAATGCATTTGCAGTCAGTGAATAAACTTCAAAGTATATCATGGAGCTGTGGCTTGCCAACAGTGTCTGTTCTTTCAAACACGCATGTAAGTAATCCAGGATCTGTTTACTTGAGGCTTTCTTCTTTCTTGTTGAAACTATGCATGTTGTACGTAAATGCTCCTGGTTCATCGACTTTCACCAACTACTGAAACACTTGGCCCCTCTGCTACAACCATAGCTGGGAAAGAGCAAAAGATATATAGAAGACTAGGGACATTTCATTCAGAAACTGCAGAAACTAAAACTTGGACCAAATGACACTGGTCAGCTTTGAGATTATTTATTTTTTTATAAAAAATGCTATCCAGTGACTATGTGGAGCATACCAGTTCCCCTTCCTAAACTCTTTCATGCATGTCTTACCATGAACTACTTTATCTAGAATGGCTATTTCTATGAGCAGCTGGAATGTGTCGCTATGGCTATTCAACTCAGTTCAGTGGTTACCAATCTCTTTGTGGAGCAATCACAGAGTTAATGACCAGAGGAAAGTTCACAGATGTTTGCACGACATTTACCTATAATCTCTGGCCACTGGCTCAACTCCTGACTGCCACCAGCAATGACGGCTGAACCTCTGAAATTCGGGCCACTTGTGCTGCAAAATTGTTAAACAAAAGTCCCTTGAAGATCCCAAGACAGAAGCCAACAGGCAATACATTATCTCTTAGGAACATCATTAGTTCACTAAAGGAAGCAGTAATTATTAAAAAGCAGTGCTTTTCTGGCTATGATGGTATTTCAATCCAAATAGTACAATATTGGCCTTACTTAGTAGCATCCTGTATTGGATCATCTTTGTAAAAGATCAATGAGACAATGAATACTTCCTGAAAGACTGAAGTACAAGATACTAGTAACCATTTACGGAAGTGAGTTACCTGTACTGTGACCTGTACTGTTGGTATCCCTGCGCCTGCTATACGGACGTCTGAGTCACAGCTCTTGTACAAGATAAGTAATTTAAGTAGTAATAAACTGTTTTTAACACTTTAAATTAATTTATTATGTTAATTATAGTGCTCTTCAAACGTACCATTAAAGGTTTTTGTCTTACTCACGTATTTTCACAGTAATCACGTAAAGTTCGTTGTGTTTATATATCGCGGCCAGGACAAACTTTTGAGCTTTCAGATTAAATTTCATACCACAATTTTAAGTGCATTTACTGATAGTTTAGTGTGCTAAATACGTTTGTTGCCCCTTCATATCTGTAGAGTATCGTCAACTCTTACGTAATTTCCAGTAAAAAACTTCTGAACCACTGTTTACATAGTCGCGAGTAGGCCTAATTTTTCGTACACGTATTTTCATTGTTTTTCGGTAACTTAATTGTCTTTCTGTCACTGAAATCCATTTGTACCATGAGTGTAAAGTGCCTGACGTGCCGTAGAATCGTTAGCTCCGGGGTCTGTTGTGATGGATGTAGTAACTTTTTTCTTTGGAGCGATTGTAGTGGCGTGGGAATTGGGAAAATGAGCAAGACTCATCAGTGGTTCTGTAGGCTATGCAGTAGAGATAGAAAGATTGTGAAACAGGAGGGGAAAATTGCTGCCCTTCAGGCTGAGTTAGATGAGGTTAGGCGAGAACTGGGCAGGTTAAGGGGGGAGAAGGGTAAACAGGGGTGGGAAGTGGCAACAGGCATGAGGAACAGGCCAAGAAATTCTTCTGACAGCTTTGTTATTAATGTACAAAATAGGTTTGACCTGTTGCCTCAGTCAGAAACTGATGAGCCTCTCACAGAAGTAGATGTAGACAGGGCTCAACAAGCTTTCAGCAGCAAATTGATTAAGAATGTAGGGAAGTCTGCAAAGAGAAAGAAAGTCTTGTTGCTAGGTAGTTTGCATGCTAGGGGTGTGGGCCAACTTCTGCAGGATGAATTAGGGTCAGAATACCAGGTCACAAGTTTTTTCAAACCTAGTGCTGGACTGGGGCAGGTTACAGAGGATTTACGTTCACTATGTAGAGGCTTTACTAAGGAAGATACCGTGGTTATTGTGGGTGGTCCGGGCAACAGTATTGACAGAGATCCAGGGTACAGCATAGAGTGTGACCTGGCAAATATTGCATCAACATCGAGTCATACCAGTGTTGGGTTTGTGTCGGTTCTGGAGCGCCACGACCGACCTCATTTGAGCTCTTCTGTCAGGAGAGTTAATTTGGAGTTGGAACGGCTACTTGGATCTGGTGCAGGGTCACACATTGGTGTGGTTCCTGTTGATTCACCCTATAGGTGGGACTATACTAGAAATGGCCTACACCTCAACAAGAAAGGGAAGGGTAAACTGGCTGGGCTGATAGCAGGAAATTTAAAGGGGGGAGGAACTACATCTCATTGTGGAAACTCTTTTTTAGTGTAAGATCAGTGTCCAGTGGGAAACTCAGCCAGGCAAGTACAAAAGATGTTAAAAAAGTTCAAGATACACACAAAAGTAAAGTGAAAAATAATGTTAGTATATTTCATCAAAATATTGGAGGATTGAAGAATAAAATTGATGAGCTTCTGCTTTGTTTAGAAGATATAGAAACTGAGAATGTAGTAGATGTACTATGCCTGTCTGAGCATCACATTGTCACTGATATGCAAAAGATTAGCATCAATGTGTAAAAATTAGCTGCACATGTAAGTAGAGATAATATGATGAGAGGAGTTGCCATATATATCAAAAGCTTCCACAGTGTACAAAATTTAAAAACTAAAAAAATTTGTGTAGAGCAACATATGGAAGCATGTGCCACTGAACTCAAACTAAATGATGGCACTTTCATAATTGTAACAGTGTATAGGTCCTCCTCAAGGAATTTCCAGCTATTTCTAGAAAACTTGGATGCTTTGTTGTGCTATCTGTCAGACAGGGGGAAGCAAATTATCATTTGTGGGGAGTTCAATGTTGACTCCCTGAAAGAGTGTAATAGGAAGACTGACCTTGTAGTATTACTCAGTTCTTTCAATTTGAGCTCCGTCATTAATTTTCCTGCTCGGATAACAAAGAATAGCAGTACATTGATAGATAACTTTTTTATAGACCAAGATAAGTTTAAAGACATAAATGTTTATCCTGTTGAGAATGGTCTTTCAGATCATGGTGCACAGCTAGTTACAGTACATGACATAGCTCCATACAGTATATCAAAGCAGACTTTCAAAGCAGTGTGTTCAATTAACAGTATAAATATCACAAACTTTAGGGAAAGTGTACAGCAGCTAGACTGGGATGAAGTGTATAAGGAAACTGATGCAAACTTGAAATACAACTTATTTCACGATACCTTTTTAAGGGTATTAGAAAATTGTTTTCCCAAGAAAATAGTTAAACATAATTCCAAGAAAACATAGAAAAAACCTTGGCTATCTAAAGGAATAAGAATATCTTGCAACCGTAAAAGAGAACTGTATCTAACAGCAAGCGAGAGTACTGACCCCGAAATTGTTCAATATTATAAAAACTATTGTGCGGTACTAAGAAAAGTTATTAAAAAGTCCAGAAGCATGTGTATCATGTCTGAGATCAGCACTCTGATAATAAAATTAAAGCAATTTGGAATATTATTGAAAGGGAAACAGGGCAACCAAGAGAACAGGAAGACTTTAGTGCCATAAAACTGAATGACAAGTGTACTAACAATCTGAAATTGAAAATATTTTCAATAATCATTTTTTAAATGCTGTGGAGAAAATAGGATCTAGATCTTCACTAGAAGAGGCAAGGCTACTAATAGAAGAGGCCATACCTGTGCAGTTTGAAACAACAGTAATTCCACCAACCTCTCCCTCTGAAATCAGTAAAATAATAAACTCACTGAAAAGTAAAAGCTCTTACAGAATTGATGGCATTTCCAGCAAGGTACTTAAAGCTTGTTCCCCACAGATAAGTAGAATTCTCAGCCACGTATGTAATAGCTCTTTGGAGCAGGGTGTTTTCCCCGATAGACTGAAATATGCCATTGTAAAACCATTGCATAAAAAGGGGGATACGTCAGACGTCAACAACTACTGCCCAATCTCTCTTCTGACAGCTCTATCAATTTTTTTTTGAGAAAGTAATGTATTCAAAAGTAGCCTCTCATATTTGTAAAAATAAACCACTAACAAAATGTCAGTTTGGTTTTCAGAAAGGCTTTTTAACAGAAAATGCTATATACGCTTTCACTGATCAAATATTAAATGTTGTGAATAACCGGACATCACCCATTGGTATTTTTTGTGTTCTCTCAAAGGCCTTTGATCGTGTAAATCATGGAATTCTTTTAGATAAGCTAAATCATTATGGTTTGAGGGGGACAGTGCACAAATGGTTTAATTCATACTTAACTGGAAGAATGCAGAAAGTTGAAATAAGTGGTTCATGTAATGTTAAAACAGCAACTGATTCCTCAAATTGGGGGGCTCTCAAGTACGGGGTCCTACAGGGTTCAGTTTTAGGTCCTTTACTGTTCTTGATATACATTAATGACTTACTATTCCACATTGATGAAGATGCAAAGTTAGTTCTTTTTGCTGATGATACAAGTATAGTAATAACATCCAAAAACCAAGAACAAAGCGATATAATTGTAAATGATGTTTTTCACAGAATTATTAAGTGGTTCTCAGCAAGCGGACTCTCTTTAAATTTTGATAAAACACAGTATATACAGTTTCGTACAGTAAATGGCACAACTCCAGTAATAAATATAGACTTTGAACAGAAGTCTGTAGCTAAGATAGAATTTTCAAAATTTTTAGGTGTGTCCATTGATGAGAGGTTAAACCGGAAGCAACACATTGATGGTCTGCTGAAACGTCTGAGTTCTGCTATGAATGCTATTACTGCTTTCGTATGGCATCATATTCTGGGGTAATTCATCACTGAGTAGAAAAGTATTCATTGCTCAAAAACGTGGAATCAGAATAATTGCTGGAGCCCACCCACGGTCATCCTGCAGACATCTATTTAAGGATCTAGGGATCCTCACAGTAACCTCACGGTATATACATTTACTTATGAAATTTGTTGTTAATAATTCAACCCAGTTCAAAAGTAATAGCAGTGTGCATATAACACCAGGAGAAAGGATGATCTTCACTATGCAGGGTTAAATCTGACTTTGGCACACAAAGGGGTAAATTATGCTGCCACAAAAGTCTTTGGTCACCTGCCAAACAGCATCAAAAGCCTGACAGATAGCCAACTAACTTTTAAAAATAAATTAAAAGAATTTCTAGATGACAACTCCTTCTACTCATTGGCTGAACGTTTAGATATAAATTAAGAGGAAAAAGCAACTTAAACATTAGTGCCATGCAACATTTTGTGCAATGTAATATCTTGTACAGACATCTTTTATTAACCTGACACATTCCACATCATTACGAAGTGTCGTATTCATGATCTGTGGAACAAGTATTAATCTAATCTAATCTAGAACAACTCTCTCTTTCCTGTGTTGAGAAGGTAGCTTACAACAGAATACAAAATTGCCTTTCTGAGAATAACCTTATAAAAAGCGCCCCGGTCAGGCTTCCATTGAGGCTTCTTTACTAAGAAAACAATATATAACGTCACCCTCCCAGAGTTAGACAAATAAAATTATCTGAGGTCTTGTCAATGCCTTCAACTGTGTAAATCATAAAATTGTACTAGGGACACTACAACAGTATGACATTTATTTAAGGCATTCCTCTTGCGTGGCGATAGTTAAGAACAACAGAAAACAGAGATTGCCATTAACAAATTATATGATGATACAACAGTAATGAGATTACATTCAGAGTGGTGAAACACAAAAACATGATGTTCTACAGTGTTTGGTCCTTGGGCCACTCCTGTTCTTGCCCTACATACATGAATTATCTGTAACACTGGGGAGCTCTTTAAAATAGTGATGTCAGCTCATGACACAAATATACCGATGAAAGACTCACATACATCCACACCACACACTGCCAGGAGAACAACGGCAATGGTCTACAAATTGTCCACAGCAAATGGTACAGCCATTAATCTTACGACAACTCATGTTACACAATTCTATATGAATAAAAATAAAGAAATGAGACTTCCCAAAAACAAAAATAACTTACATGTGGCAAAGGTAGAGATCAATGGACACATGCTGGGCATCCAGAATATAAATAAATTAATCAAGAAGATCAATAATGGAAATCCCTGGGTGGAGAAATATATAACATAAGGGAAAGGTAACCACTCACCTATAGTAGGTCAAAGTGTGGAGTACAGTAACACATAAACAACTAACAGAAAACAGCACGTATTACTGTGGTCCACACACTGATCTGCTCAATTCACCCCTGGCATAACTCCCTTTTCAAATATTGGTGTTACAAAAAGATATGTGTCGCATTTTGCTTTGGGCAACAACTTCTACCCTGAATGATGGTATAAACTGTTAAGAAGATAGCCACTCTGGAAATTGTAACTTAAATTTTTAATTGTATTTCGAGTGTTGCTGTGGCTACTCAGCTCATTAGTTAGCTAGTGTTTTGGCCTGTAAAAAGCATTTTAAATTGTGCTGCTGCATCAGCATGGTCTTACTAAGGAAGAGCTTTTGAATATTCTGGAGATCTCAGATATTGAATCAGTTATCAGAGTTAGATGGGGATTTTCTGCCACGGACGATGATGAAGAGGTGGAGAAGATGTCATTAGTATATGTCATCCTGTTTCAAATCTTTCCCCAAATTATTCTGAGAACTCAACTGGTGCAGCGAGGTATGTGGCTAGAGATGGACTGAAGTACAAGATCACTAACACACCATTGCCTGCTTTGAATGTCCTGAAGGAGAGATAAGGGTTCACTGCACTAGTCTACCACTGAGTGGGTGACTTTGTAATCAGTGCCTTCTAATATCTTACTGACAAACTTATGCTGCTGATCATTAAAAATGCTCAGAATACAATGCCCAGAATGAAATAAAAAATGGCACCTGGACAATGTTGTTGGGGGAATTAAGGCAATGATTAGTAACATGTACTCCAGATGTGCTTTGCTGTACTATAGGTGTTACCTTGGGTGACATTTGTTCACGTTCTTGGGGCCTTAATTTTATCAGGGATAAAATGGCAAGAGACAGATTTTGAACTGATCCGATTACTTGCCACTCCAATGGGGTGTGTGCTGATATAAAACTTCCTGGAAGATTAAAACTGTGAGCCGGGCCAAGATTCGAACTTGGGACCTTTGCCTTTTGCTACAGAGTGAAAATCTCATTCTGGAAACATCCCCAAGCTGTGGCTAAGCCATATCTCTGCAACATCCTTTCTTCCAGGAGTGCTAGTTCTGCAAGTTTCACAGAAGAGCTTCTGTAAAGTTTGGAAGGTAAGAGACGAGGTACTGGCAGAACTGAAGCTGTGAGGATGGGTCATAAGCCGTGCTTGGGTAGCTCAGCTGGTAGAGCACTTGCCCATGAAAGGCAAAGGTCCCAAGTTTGAGTCTCAGTCTGGCAAACAGTTTTCATATGCCAGGATGTTTCAATTCAGCGCACACTCCGCTGCAAAGTGAAAATCTCATTCTGATTTAGAAGTTACTCCTAACAAAGCCTAGTGCAGATTTACAAACCTGACATATGTGGCATCCAAGTACAACTGTAATACTTTCTTGGGCCTTGGCAAGAAGGAAATTGACCAGACAACCAGCCACTGGGACACAATGTCAGTTTTGCCTCATTGATTCATTTATAAATAAAAGGAATAGACAAAAGACAGCTTTTTCACATCCCTTCAGCTTGCTAAGAAACTTCAATAGAAGAGAACTTTCATAGTGGGAATATGAACACGATTTGCTGAGGTATCTCCAAATGCATGATAAATTCTCACATTCCATCACCTCACTGGAAAAAAAAGGAAGAAAAATAATAATAACCCATAGTGCACCCTGACAGTGTACCAAAGAAAGGAGAATAAGAATGTCACAATTATCAGCACACTACATCCTGAAGAAGCAATGAGTGAAGAAGGGAAGAAGAAAATAGAAACTGTTATCCTCTATAACATCACAAAGTATGGTTTAGGTGATGTTGATCAAATTATTCATAATTATGCAACTAAAATTACTCACAGAAGATGGTTGATGCATGTCTTAACAGTGCCCTAGATGTGGCAGTTTTAAATGCATGGATTATCTGTAATCAATTAATAAAAAATAATCTGAAGAGAGATGTTTCACTCTGCAGCTGGTAAATAAATGGGAAACAACAAAGAGCAAAACAGGAGCAATAAGTCAGTTGAGAGCCGGACAAAAACAAAAAAAGTGGAAGTGTCGAATTGGAATGTGCAAAGGAAACAAGAATGAGAAATGCAAAAATCTGGCTTTGCAAAATGTGTGCAAAAAGTAACATTAATCTGCCCAAAGTGGAATTTCAATGTTTGTTTCAAAATAACGGAAATAAATTAAGAAATTACAGGAACTCAAGAAACAGGCTGCATTTCAGGGATATGCAATGTGTTGTACCCAAAACAGTAATCTAAAGGTGTTAGAACTCTGAGGTAAAGCTTGAGTGAAGGCCTTACTTTAACCCTCTCGTGGATTTTTATGCATTAGCTGGTCAAATGACCCCTTACCGCTGCTGTTTGCCCACTTTTACAATTTGGAGAAAAACACATCAATAAATTCTGGGGGGAACTCATCTCTGGGAAACAACGAAAGGATGCCGTCAGAATAATACGTGGTGCTCACCCACAACTCTGTTGCAGACAACTATGTAGAGTTAGTTACTTTAACTAGAACATCCAATTACATATTTTCTTCCATTAAATTTGCTGTCAATAGCCCATTAGAGTCCAGAAAAAAATGATGATGTGCACAACTGCAGCTCTAGACAAAAAAAGACTTATTCTTCTTAAACTGACTTCCGCGTAGAAAGGAGTTAATAATCCCACTGCCAAAAATCTTTGATTATATAACCACTGATTAGATGTTTGGCAGTGAAGCTAAATTTGAAAATGAGATAAAAAGTTCGTTCTGGGGACCTCCTTCAGAAGCATTACATACAGATCTCTGTTATTAAACTAAATATTATTTTAATTATGTGAACTCATCTGTGAATGGTCATCTCATTGGCCATATTTATTAGGTGTAGTCAACGTTTTAATGATCACAACTCAAAAAAATTTTAAACTGTGACCTTGAAGTTTGGTGGTGGTGTGAGTCCATCTTTACATATTCACCTTTCATGTAACCTTTTTTCCAACTTTGGATGACTCAGGGGATAATTTTGTTGTAGAGGTCTGTATCTTGGCTGTATACAAAACATTCTGCCTCAAAAATCACCGTGTAATCATTTGGAATTGCCTACTACACAATGATTTCTTCTTCCAAAAAGGAGGAAATGGTCACTGGGTGTCTTGTCATGAGAATACAGGTGTTGAGGCAAAATTTGATAGTCCAAAGAAGCAGCATGGGTGACTGTGCCCTGTGCAGAATAAGCTGGAGTACTACAATGGAGCAAAAACAGCTCTTCAACAGCCTTTTGTGACACTTGACCTTAACAGTCCCCATAACCTAAAAAGAAATTTCAGCAGTATACTCCTGTGACAATTTGCCCCATATAAGGGTAAAAAAAATAACAAAAGACGCCCCACAGGGATCAATTCTGAGTCCACTCCTATTCCTTATATATGTGAATGACCTTCCACTTACTATTCATTCAACAAGTAAAATTGGCACTTTTTGCAGACAACACTAGTGTTATAATAAATCCTATTACAGAGAAAGTAACATGAGAGTTAGTAAGTGATATTTTCCAAATAATTAGTAAGAGGTTCTCTGAAAATGGACTCTCCCGAAATTTTGAAAATGCAGTAATCCGTGTATAGAGAATAGAGTCATACCAACAATTGATGTAGCACAGGAGGAGGAATCAGTAACTACGATAGAATGTAATTTTTTGAGGTACATATTAATGAACATTTGAACTGGAAGAAGCATATTACTGAGCTTCTGAAACAAATAAGTTCAGCTATTTTTGCTCTTTGCACAACCGCTAAACTCTGAAACAAACATATCAACCTCCTGACATATTTCACATATTTCAACACAGTACTGTTGAATAGATTAATTTTTTGGTGTAACTCATCATTTAGGAAGTACTGATTGCGCAAAAGTGAGCAGTAAGAATACCATATTTATCCGAGTATAAGATGACTCTGAATATAAAATGACTCCCATTCTTTTAAAATGCTCCTCAAGAAAAATTTATTTTTAACGTATTCCGACTGATCAAAATTACAAACCGTTTTACTGTTTTAAAGCATTCGCCAAAAAGTTAACGTTATACATATTCTAAACTTATGTCATTTACTGACTGTCTACATTTTGATAATACTAGGAGAAATAAAATAAATAAAAAGAAATGGATACATTAATTTTGCTTACTAACCCTGTGCCAACGGCCTTGCCACAGTGGTAACACCGGTTCCCGTCAAATCAGCGAAGTTAAGAGCTGTTGGGCTGGTCTAGCACTTGGATGGGTGACCATCTGGTCTGCCAATGGCTGTTGGCAAACAGGGCGCACTCACTCCTTGCGAGGCAAACTGAGGAGCTACTTACAGTGATGCCTGTGCGCTGAGGATGACACAGTGGCGGTCAGTACCACTGGGCCTTCCAAGGCCTGTTTGGACTGAATTTAGTTTACTAACCCTGTAGTCTGTGTTGTCACTATTTTCAATCATCATCATCATAATATGACAGCTGCAAAATTTATATCTTCACTGTCACAAATATCTGGTTGTTTCTTCCAAATATGTTGCTATTTCTGAGGTTGTCGTTTTGGTGGGACCAGAGAACACGGCCTTTTTTTGGAGGGATAGATATCGGATTTCGCTTCTATACTGATGATGTGACGAAGCAAGCTGGAATCTTTTTACTTCCTCTCTTGTTTTGCCATGTGCCTCCTTAAATTAATTTTTTTCATTTTTAACTAATTAGTATTATCATACGTACGTATAACCTGCATGTTCATAAAGAGAAAGGATGACACCCAGTTTTAAAGAATATAGCACCAGATCTAATTTTGTACTTAGTTTTGTGTATGACAACAATTTCCTAATTTATTTGGACTATTTCTAGTTAATATCTTTTGTTATCCTCCCCCCATGAACCATGGACCTTGCCGTTGGTGGGGAGGCTTGCGTGCCTCAGCGATACAGATGGCCGTACCATAGGTGCAACCACAACGGAGGGGTATCTGTTGAGAGGCCAGACAAACGTGTCGTTCCTGAAGAGGGGCAGCAGCCTTTTCAGTAGTTGCAGGGGCAACAGTCTGGATGATTGACTGATCTGGCCTTGCAACATTAACCAAAACGGCCTTGCTGTGCTGGTACTGCGAACGGCTGAAAGCAAGGGGAAACTACAGCCGTAATTTTTCCCGAGGACATGCAGCTTTACTGTATGATTAAATGATGATGGCATCCTCTTGGGTAAAATATTCCGGAGGTAAAATAGTCCCCCATTCGGATCTCCGGGCGGGGACTACTCAGGAGGATGTCGTTATCAGGAGAAAGAAAACTGGCGTTCTACGGATCGGAGCGTAGAATGTCAGATCCCTTAATCGGGCAGGTAGGTTAGAAAATTTAAAAAGGGAAATGGATAGGTTAAAGTTAGATATAGTGGGAATTAGTGAAGTTCGATGGCAGGAGGAACAAGACTTCTGGTCAGGTGACTACAGGGTTATAAACACAAAATCAAATAGGGGTAATGCAGGAGTAGGTTTAATAATGAATAGGAAAATAGGAATGCGGGTAAGCTACTACAAACAGCATAGTGAACGCATTATTGTGGCCAAGATAGATACGAAGCCCACACCTACTACACTAGTACAAGTTTATATGCCAACTAGCTCTGCAGATGATGAAGAAATTGAAGAAATGTACGATGAAATAAAAGAAATTATTCAGATAGTGAAGGGAGACGAAAATTTGATAGTAATGGGAGACTGGAATTCGAGTGTAGGAAAAGGGAGAGAAGGAAACATAGTAGGTGAATATGGATTGGGGCTAAGAAATGAAAGAGGAAGCCGCCTAGTAGAATTTTGCACAGAGCACAACTTAATCATAGCTAACACTTGGTTTAAGAATCATGAAAGAAGGTTGTATACGTGGAAGAACCCTGCAGATACTAAAAGGTATCAGATAGATTATATAATGGTAAGACAGAGATTTAGGAACCAGGTTTTAAGTTGTAAGACATTTCCAGGGGCAGATGTGGACTCTGACCACAATCTATTGGTTATGACCTGTAGATTAAAACTGAAGAAACTGCAAAAATGCGGGAAATTAAGGAGATGGGACCTGGATAAACTGAAAGAACCAGGGGTTGTACAGAGTTTCAGAGAGAGCATAAGGGAACAATTGACAGGAATAGGGGAAAGAAATACAGTAGAAGAAGAATGGGTAGCTCTGAGGGATGTAGTAGTGAAGGCAGCAGAGGATAAAGTAGGTACAAAGACGAGGGCTGCTAGAAATCCTTGGGTAACAGAAGAAATACTGAATTTAATTGATGAAAGGAGAAAATATAAAAATGCAGTAAATGAAGCAGGCAAAAAGGAATACAAACGTCTCAAAAATGAGATCGACAGGAAGTGCAAAATGGCTAAACAGGGATGGCTAGAGGACAAATGTAAGGATGTAGAAGCTTATCTCACTAGGGGTAAGATAGATACTGCCTACAGGAAAATTAAAGAGACCTTTGGAGAGAAGAGAACCACGTGTATGAATATCAAGAGCTCAGATGGCAGCCCAGTTCTAAGCAAAGAAGGGAAGGCAGAAAGGTGGAAGGAGTATATAGAAGGTTTATCCAAGGGCGATGTACTTGAGGACAATATTATGGAAATGGAAGAGGATGTAGATGAAGACGAAATGGGAGATACGATACTGCGTGAAGAGTTTGATAGAGCACTGAAAGACCTGAGTCGAAACAAGGCCCCCGGAGTAGACAACATTCCATTAGAACTACTGACGGCCTTGGGAGAGCCAGTCATGACAAAACTCTACCAGCTGGTGAGCAAGATGTATGAGACAGGCGAAATACCCTCAGACTTCAAGAAGAATATAATAATTCCAATCCCAAAGAAAGCAGGTGCTGACAGATGTGAAAATTACCGAACTATCAGTTTAATAAGCCACGGCTGCAAAATACTAACGCGAATTCTTTACAGACGAATGGAAAAACTGGTAGATGCAGACCTCGGGGAAGATCAGTTTGGATTCCGCCGAAATGTTGGAACACGTGAGGCAATACTGACCTTACGACTTATCTTAGAAGAAAGATTAAGAAAAGGCAAACCTACGTTTCTAGCATTTGTAGACTTAGAGAAAGCTTTTGACAATGTTGACTGGAATACTCTTTTTCAAATTCTAAAGGTGGCAGGGGTAAAATACAGGGAGCGAAAGGCTATTTATAATTTGTACAGAAACCAGATGGCAGTAATAAGAGTCGAGGGGCATGAAAGGGAAGCAGTGGTTGGGAAAGGAGTGAGACAGGGTTGTAGCCTCTCCCCAATGTTATTCAATCTGTATATTGAGCAAGCAGTAAAGGAAACAAAAGAAAAATTTGGAGTAGGTATTAAAATTCATGGAGACGAAGTAAAAACTTTGAGGTTCGCCGATGACATTGTAATTCTGTCAGAGACGGCAAAGGACTTGGAAGAGCAGTTGAACGGAATGGACAGTGTCTTGAAAGGAGGATATAAGATGAACATCAACAAAAGCAAAACGAGGATAATGGAATGTAGTCAAATTAAATCGGGTGATGCTGAGGGAATTAGATTAGGAAATGAGACACTTAAAGTAGTAAAGGAGTTTTGCTATTTAGGAAGTAAAATAACTGATGATGGTCGAAGTAAAGGAGATATAAAATTTAGACTGGCAATGGCAAGGAAAGCGTTTCTGAAGAAGAGAAATTTGTTAACATCGAATATAGATTTATGTATCAGGAAGTCGTTTCTGAAAGTATTTGTTTGGAGTGTAGCCATGTATGGAAGTGAAACATGGACGATAACTAGTTTGGACAAGAAGAGAATAGAAGCTTTCGAAATGTGGTGCTACAGAAGAATACTGAAGATAAGGTGGATAGATCACGTAACTAATGAGGAGGTATTGAATAGGATTGGGGAGAAGAGAAGTTTGTGGCACAACTTGACTAGAAGAAGGGATCGGTTGGTAGGACATGTTTTGAGGCATCAAGGGATCACAAATTTAGCGTTGGAGGGCAGCGTGGAGGGTAAAAATCGTAGAGGGAGACCGAGAGATGAGTACACTAAGCAGATTCAGAAGGATGTAGGTTGCAGTAGGTACTGGGAGATGAAGCAGCTTGCACAGGATAGAGTAGCATGGAGAGCAGCATCAAACCAGTCTCAGGACTGAAGACAACAACAACAACAACATCTTTTGTTATAGGTTGAAATTAGTAATTGTTCTATGACTTAGATTCTATTGTTGACTTATAAACAAAAATAAATTCTGTATCAGTTATAAACAAACCACTACCATTCTTTTAGTATTTATTTGGCTCTATTTGAAAAGATGTTAGCAAAGGAAGCTCTTAATTCCAAAACAATTACCACATTTGTCAAAAGTATTGTTTGTATAACTATATCTGTTAATTTCATCATTTAAACAAATAATTTGGTCTATCCCTTGTCGCAGAAGAAACTGTTAAAAAGAAGGAATTTTTCTATATATTCAGTTAACTGAATGAGTTATGTTATAATTGTAATTTCTGTAAATGAAACATCGAACAATGTATAGTTTCAGTACCTGTTGTTATGAGGATATATAAAGGCCCAGTTCTTGGTCCCGAGTCAGTCAGTCTATGACCGATTTTCAGACGAGAAACCTGTATTGGTTAGAACAACAACAATGCATCAACTTGTATGCTGACATTTGCCTGCAAACTATTAATGAGGCTTATCAAAAGTTAACCAATAGTGAACTGGCCACATTAGCTGTGAAACATTGGGAGGTTGTGAACAGTGAAAGTAAAGAACTGTTAAATGCAACTGTTAGCTACATCATTTACAGTAGGTAGCGTTGAAGACAAAACAAGTGAAATTTAGGCTTGTACAGATGGGAACGAAACTAACTGACAGTGTTACAGTAAATAGTACTCTCCACATTCACGTTATGGTGGCTTGTAGAGTATTCATGTATGTAGATGTACATGTAAAAGCTTACTAGGCATCTAAAGAAGTCATCTGGATTGGCCTGATATGGCTGGTACACTTCTGCTGCAGCCTGAGTTCGGCAGGCTTTATGAATCAGTGTGGGCAGCCACAGAAATCATCAATTGGTGACATCTGTCACTGCAAGATGTTGAAAACTGATAAATAACTTATTTTCAATTTTTTTACTATCATCTTGAATGTGACACACCAGTCTTCAATCACCTGGACTTCCACTTCTCTTGGAATTCCCAATTCTTCACAAAGAGATACTCTTTGTTCTTCATCATTCAAACTTCTCTGATCACACTGGAAACATCTGTGACATCTCACCACAGCATCATATGATGGTGCATTGTTGCCATACACTTCTACAAACTCTCTGTGGATTACTACAGCTAAGTTAATAACAAATTAATGGAAAATCTCATATAAAGATGTGAAGATCTTTGGCTTCCCTCTGACAACCATGTCTCCATCCTTGCTACCTTCCCTGTTTTCCTTTCCCTGTTGCTTCATAACCTGGGTTGTGAGTAACTAAATCCACTTTCCCTTCTTAACTTTCTTTCCCCTCTCTCCTCCCTGATGAAGGAACATTTATTCCGAAAGCTAGGAACTTAAATTTTCGGTTGTTTTTTGTGTTTTATCGGCTGTACTGAGCTGAGGTAAGTACTGGCCAGCCCCTCTATCTCTTTGTTAGTAATTGTTTCACTAAGTTAATAACAGGCAGACCTTATATCCAGTAATTAATATTATGTATAAATCAACTAATTTTGTGTCATTACAACACATCAATCAAATGACCTGCGGAAGGGAGGGAAGGAAGGAAAATTAGATTTTACATACTGATGATGACGAGGTGGCTAGAGAAGGACCAAAAGTTGGGACTGGGGAAGAATGAGAAAGAAAACTGGCCAATGTCAATTTCGAATAAATTGTGTGAAAAACAGTGAGTATAATTTAACTGAGTAATAAATGCATTCTTAGAAGAGCACCTTGAATTCTGATTCCCCATAAGAGGGATGTAAAAAAACAGACAGAGAGAGAGAGAGAGAGAGAGAGAGAGAGAGAGAGAGAGAGAGAGAGAGAGCTATTCAAAGACATCCTAACATCATTTTATGTGACAGTCAACCCTCTGATTGTGTGGAATATAACAATTGAATACTAAAACATTATGCCACTCCTCTTGAAAGCACTGAGTGTCAACTTCATAATAGGCAACAGATAGTCAAAATTACAAGCTGTGCTGCAGTGTAAAACTAAACATAGAATAACAGAACATAAAATATGCTGTCCCACAAGGGTTTGTATTGGATTCAATCCTGCTCTTTGCTTATGTAGAAGACTATCCAAAGCCTTTAAGAAACTGTCCAAAAGTTGTAGGGTTTGCTGAAGATACAAATATACTAATCAAGAGCCTCAACACACCCAACAGGGTCCATGTGATAGCTGAATAGGGCTATGACTGGTTCACAGCAAATGCTTCCTATTTATCTTACAAGAACAACAACATTACTTCAAACAAACAAAAGTGTTCCCCTGGTTCCAAAAGAATGCATTAATGAATATTGAAACAAAAAACAAAGTAGAATATGTAAAATGTTTTGTGTAGTCAGATAATAAGCTACAAAGACTATTTATAAGCTATCAAATTACTTAGTTTGCATACATTCACGCATTTCTTGACAATCATGGAACCTATCAAGAAGAAGATTATTCTGGGATGTTTAGTGATTCAAGATATAGTGACGGAATTTTCTTGGGTGATCAGTTGATTGGTGGCATCACCTTGTCACAAGGTTTCAATGAGTTTCATGACAATTGCCACCTGGCAAAGAAGATGGGTACGAAATTCATTAAAATGTTGCTAGAAGATGCCACCACTTGGCTAATCACCTGAAAGGATTTAATCACTGTAATATGCTGACAAAGCCTGCAATCAAGATATACATTAAGATATACACTGAAAACAGATACATTAAGATGGACATTAACAAAAGAGAAGCAAAATTAGAAACTTAAGCTGCACACCATATTAACAAGAAAGTACCACTACATTGTGCAGTAGCCACCAGAAAGATCGCAGGAGACGCACATCGGCAAGGCGCGTCATGGACAGTAGTTGCCGCAAGTAAAGTCCCGTCCACCAGAGAGCACGCAAGAATTCGACCGCGCCCTCTGGAGCTGAAACAACAACAACTCAGGCAGCACGGGCCGAGCCCAGTCAGTTTTACATCGGGCATGCCTAGCAGACAGTTCCCGGTCTACACTATGTGAAGTGCGACGGACAACGTGTATCGTGTTAATACACAACTGGCGGCAAGTAGGGTCGTTCTTTCGCGTGTTGCGTTGTCGTTATGGTTTTGCAGCTTCCCCACGGCATGGAGGATTTAGTGCGGGTTTTGGTTGAGCAGCAGATGGAGCTCATGGCAACCATGAAACAAGCACTTCTGGCGTTTCTCTCCATGCAGTCTGCTCCGGCACCATTCCCTCCTCCCTTTCCCCCGTATGATGAGACGGCGAAGGATTGGGACGCATATGAACATTGCCTTCGGCAGCATTTCCAGGCATTTCATGTTTTCGATGCGGAGGTATGTCGTCCCCTTTTCTTGTCTTGGATATCTCCCTTGCTGTATCAAGTTTTGCGGCAACTAACAACATTGAAGGAACCCTCGTCCTTCGCCGCTGCACGCATGTTGTAGCGGATAGTCGAGTCGAGTTCTATCAATGCAAGAAACAGCCCCATCAGTCTTCCCGGGCGTGGGCCGCTACCCTGCACAGTATTAGTCGCAAGTGTCACTTTGTCACGGTGCAGTCGTGAGAGTCGTATGCCCACGTTATCGTGTGCGACGACATTGTTCGTTTGGCCCCTGATTGTCACGGTGCAGTTGCGAGAGTCGTATGCCCACGTTATGGTGTGCGACGACATTGTTCGTTTGGCCCCTGATTGTCACGGTGCAGTCGCGAGAGTCGTATGCCCACGTTATGGTGTGCGACGACATTGTTCGTTTGGCCCCTGATAGGGAGGTCCGCCAACAGGCCCTGCAGTTGGAAGACCCTTCCCTTGAGGAAGTCCTGTCCATTGCTCAATCATATGAAGTCTCTCATGCCGCAGGTCAACAGTTGGAAGTGTGGTGCGACTTCGGGGCAGTTCAGGGAGGTGCAGCCGGCGTGGGGTGGACGATGTGCGAGCTGTACAATCCGGCCATTACGGACGCTCCCGCACGGCGCGTAAACAGAGTTCCAGCCGCCGGGCCCTGTTACTGTCCTGTGCATCGTGCTAGGTACATCATGATTGCCCAGAGTGTCCCCAGTGTTGGGCCATTTGTAGCAAATTTAATATAAAAGGACACATTGCCAAAGTTTGCCACTCAGCCTCAAAAGACTCTAAGGACGCAGGTACAGAGGACATGGACGTTGACATTCAGGAAGTTTCATCGGTCAAGGCTCCCGACGCTTCGGCACACAAACTCTTTATCGACGTGATGCTTCGGTCGTGCCGATTACAACTGAAAGTAGATACGGGCGCGGCAGTTGCCTTGTTGAATGCACAAGCTTACTCCGACCTTGGGTCGCCCCCGTTGGCACCAGTTTACCAGTGTCTCCGTGGTTATGGAAAACAGTTAATTCCCCTACTGGGTCAATTCACTACCGACATTACTTACTAATCAGTCACTCGGCCTCTTACTTTTATTGTTGTCAGTGATGCGAACTCCGCTAACCTTTTTGGATTGGATGCCTTTCAAGCTTTCGGTTTTTCTATCGCAGACACCATATAGTTGGTCTCCGAAGAAGTTCCCTATCAATCATTGGATTCTTTGACCTCTGACTTTAAGGATATCTTTGAGGAGGGCCTGGGGCATCTTTCAGACTCTGAAGCTCACTTAACATTGAAGCTCTCGGCTTGTCCACATTTTCTACGCGCGAGACAGATCCCCTTGTCTCTCCGCCCTCAGGTAAAAGCAGAACTAGACTGGCTGACAGCCCTCGGGGTCGTTCTTCCCATCTCTTCTAGTGAGTGGGCTTCTCCCCTCGTTATTGTCAGGAAACCCTCGGGAAAATTACGTCTTTGTGGTGATTTCAAGGCCACCATTAATTCCCAATTGGTGGTGGATACCTATCCCTTGCCTCGTTCTGATGAATTGTTCTTCGCCCTGGCACGAGGTCAATATTTTTCGAAAATCGATCTTTCAGAGGCTTATCACCAGATATCACTTGATGAGGACTACAAATGGCTAGCGGTCGTCAACACCCCGTTTGGCCTTTACCAATACCAGCAGTTGGCCTTCGGAATATCCAGTGCCCCGGCAATATTTCAGCATTATCTTGAGCACGTCATGTCGACAATCCCTCATTGTATTAATTACTTGGACGACATAATTGTCACGGGCCACAGCATGAAGGAACACTTGCACAACCTTCGAACCCTCTTCCTCAATTTCAGGTCCGTGGGCCTGCGTTGCAACCTGCGCAAGTCGAACTTCTTCCAACCGTCCATTGAGTATGTGGGCTACACCATCTATCGGCACGGGGTCCAGCCGCTAGGAAGTTTGGTCCAAGGTATTGTCGACCTTCCGCGGCCCACTTCGCTGGAGGAGTTACAAGCTTTTTTAGGCAAGATTGCCTATTACCACCGTTTCATTCCCTGGGCTTCCACCATAGCCCGCCCCCTGTACTGCCTTCTGCGCAAGGGTGTTCCTTTTGATTGGTCGCCTGCATGCGAGCGCGCATTCACCTCGTTAGAGGGCCTCCTCATGACAGTGCCTTGTTTGGCTACTTTTGACCCCAATAAGCCGTTGGCCCTGGCTACAGATGCTTTGCGGTATGGGGTGGGGGCGGTCCGGGCCCATGGAAATGTTGATGGCTCCGAGTAGCCACAGGCATTTGTGTCTAAAACTCTTAGTCCCACGCAGGCCCATTGCTCCCAGGTGGAAAAAGAGGCTTTGGCCATTGTCTATGCTGTTACCAAGTTTCACCCTTTCTTGTATGGCACTAAGTTTCAGTTAATCACTGACCATAAGCCACTAATATCGTTATTTGGTCCCGCCTCTCAGATTCCGGATAGGGTGGCCCACAGACTGCAGCGCTGGGCCTTGTTCCTCTCTAAGTACCTTTATGACATTCATTTTCGCCCTACTGGACAGCATGTCAATGCCTACGCTCTTTCCCGTCTTACAGTGGGCCCGGATTCTAAGTTTGATCGGGAGGAAATTATGTGTTTTCATTTAGATGTGGTGTCCGCCCAAGCGGTTGATGGCATTCCGATCACTAGTTCTAGAATCGCCAGGGAAACGGCAGTTGACCCAGTTCTCCGGCAAGTAGTTCGCCTCGTTCAGCAGGGGTGGTCGTCCCGACCTCCAGAATGGGCCTCAGACCCTCTTTGTAATTATTTTGTTCTACGAGACCGCCTCTCAGTCTTGGAAGGAGTTCTCCTTCTGGCTACCGATGATATAGCTCCTCTCGTGGTTGTTCCTGCAAGTCTGCGAAGGGAGGTCCTCACGTTATTATATGAGGGTCGCTGGGGTGTTTCTCGTACTAAAACCTTGGCTCGCAGACATGTGTATTGGCCCGATATTGACAGATGAATTGAGCACTTGGTGGCCGCCTGTTCCCAGTGTGCGAGCCAACATGAGTCTCCCAGGTCAGTGTTCTCTTCATGGCAACCCAGGCATGGGAGCGTGTTCACATAGATTTTGCGGGCACATTTCTCAATGGCTTTTGGCTCATTGTCATTGATGCTTATTCCCAATTCCCAAATGTGGTTTGCTGCTCCTCAACCACTTCAGAAGTTGCAATCCAGGCACCCGCAAAAATCTTTTCTATGGAAGTTCTGCCAGTCAACCTGGTATCAGACAATGGACCTCTGTTTATTTCGCAGACCTTCCGGGATTTTTGTAGGCACTTCGGCATTCGGCACGTTTGCTCTCCCCTTTAATCCACAATCGAATGGGGAAGCCGAGCGCATGGTGCGCACGTTTAAAACGCAGATGAGAAAGTATGTGCATGAATTTCCTGCGAAGGAGGCGTTGACATTTTTCATGACGGCATACCGGACCACACCGATGGGAGAACGTAGCCCCGCAGAGCTCCTCCATGGGCGCCAACCTAGGACTCTGCTGCACCTCCTCGCCAGTCTTCGCAAAACAGGATACCCGGCTTTCCACTGGGTATGTCGGTTTGGGTATGTGGGTTTGGTTGCAATCCACGTTGGATACCGGCGGTAGTCCTGCGCCGCAATGGCCGCCGGCTCTATACCTTGCAGGCAGGGGACCGGGGGGAACGTCGTCACCAAAATCAACTATGTCCACATTTGGACATCCACCCTCCGACCTCTCAGGTGCTGGCTTCCCCATTGCCGGCACCCGTGTTATTTTCTCAGGGGACGCTACAGCCCCTCCCACCTGTGACTCCGCCACACTGCGACGGTTCTCAGCCTTGGCGGCTTCCAGTAGCTCCAGCACCGTCATCGTCATCGTTAGAGATGCCTCGGTGAGGGCTGGCCCCCCCCGCAGGCCCCGTTTCTCTGGAGGCTGGTTCACCTGTGGTCGTGCCTTCCCCATCGTCCCCGCCACTGGGTCTTGCCCCTCCCGAGGTTGAACGGGATCCAGAGTTCGACAGCTTGTCACCCATTCTGTCCCGGGCTCCGGTGGTGGGACAACAAGGTCTCTTCGTGTGGGTTACTTTCAACCGTATTCAAAGGTTCCGGCTCGAGCGTTGGCAGATCCCCCCGACTCCAGCATTCCAATGGATGTGGAGGTCATCGCTACTGCATGACGCTCCACCTTCCGACACAGTGGATCACAGTGGCTTCACCCCTCGAAGGACGAGGAGTGCAGTAGCCACCAGAAAGATTGCGGGGGGCGCACATCGGCACGGCGCGCCCCGTCCACCAGAGGGCATGCGAGAATTCGGCTGCTCCCTCTGGCGGTGGAACAACAACTCAGGCGGCAAGGGCCGTGCCCAGTCAGTTTTACATCAGGCATGCCTAGCAGACAGTTCCCGGTCTACACTATGTGAAGTAGTAGTAGTAGTAGTAGTAGTAGTAGTAGTAGTAGTAGCAGTAATAGTATAGGGGTTTTTGGGCGCACAACAGCAAGGTCTTCAGCGCCCGTTCAGTAACATAGTGAGATGGGTGTCAAGAAAAAAACTCTGAACAGTTACATAAAACGGAACATAAAACATGGGGAACAATCATTGAAAAATATGTGCTCACCCACACTGAAGGGTGGGATGAAGCAGGGCGTCAGTAGTAAAACATGGACAACACAGGGAGGAGTCAGCCACTCTGCAATACACTAAAACCTCCAGCCTAAAAGTTTAGGCCAGAGTCCAGACACATCACAAAACTTAGAAACCCTAGACACATAAGTCTCATCGTTAGCTAAAACACAGGCCAGATCCCCATCAACTTGTGCTTCTGCCACCTTCTGAGGGCCACCTCCTCCCACCTGAGCAACCGGCAGGAGGAACGCCACGGCCGAGTGGTTGACTTTACCAACCACAGTTTATTGGCTGTCACTGCCAGCCATTCGTCCTCCCACAACTCCATGCACTTCCTGTGGAGTGCAGAGATGACAGACTGCAAGGGGATAGGACACTGGAGCACATCCTGCTCTCTGCAGGCCTCCTTGGCAGCCCGATCGGCCTGTTCATTGCCCCATATGCCGACATGATCAGGCACCCAGCAGAAGGATACCTCTTTACCCCGTCGTTGGAGCAAGTACAGTTGGTCATATATCAGCCGGACCATATCCTCAGTTGGGTACAGGTTCTGCAGTGATTGTAAGACACTAAGAGAATCGGAGCAGAGAAGAAATCGATCGCCCCGAACACGAGTCATCTGCTCCAGTGCCTTCAGGATCACGTGGAGCTCCACTGCGAAAACAGTATATTCAGCAGGGAGGCGAATCCGGGTAACATGATCAGGGAACACCACAAAACAGCCAAGGAAATTCTTCTTAAAATGAGTCAAATCTAAAATAAGTTTGGGTCTCCAGAGGAGCCAAGGTGGAGATCTGCTCCAACCGCAACGTAAAACATGAAGACCAGCCATAGACATCACAGCGAGGCAATCCTGTTTGCGAATCCCATAGGACCGCATTACAAGTTGCTGGTTATGAAATAACCGTGCCAGAGGAGACTGAGCAAAAGTATGGTATGCAGGTGTGTGTGGTGTGGACAAAGTTTTGTACGCCCAGCGTACTGTAAGTAGCCGTCGCCGCATATGAAGTGGTGGTTCACCAGCCTCTGCACAGAGGCTTGGTATGGGGCTAGTTTGGAATGCCCCAGTGGCCAACCGAAGCCCTTCATGGTGCACAACGTCCAACATCTTTAAGTAAGAAGGCCTCACAGACCCATACACCGTGCACCCATAATCGAGCCGAGATCGCACAAATGCCCTGTAAAACTGGAGCAGACAAGTCCTGTCAGCTCCCCATGTACTGTGGCTAAGACATTTTAAAATACTTAAAGCCTGAAGCGACTGCCATATCAGGTCTTTAAGATGAGGTAACCACATGAGCTTCGAGTAAAAAATGAGCCCCAGAAATCTCACCGTGTCTTTAAAAGTAAGAATAGTGGCCCTTATCCGCAACTCAGGAAAGGTTAAAATCGAACGAGAACAGTTAAAAAGAACACATACAGACTTCTCAGTGGAAAACATAAACCACTCCTCTGCGCCCAGTCATCCAAACGCCTAATCATAAGTTGCAACTGACGAGTTGTCGTTACAAGGCTTGAAGAAGAGCAAAACAAAGAGAAATCATCCACAAACAAAGAACACTGGACTGGACTTTTCACTACGGACGTAATGCTATTAATAGCAATGGCAAAGAGAGTCACACTTAAAACGCTACCTTGAGGGACACCGTTCTCCTGCTTAAAGCGATCAGACAGGACGTCACCAATTCGGTATCTAAAATATCGTGGCGAGAGGAAAGATTGAATAAAAAAAGGAAGACAACCACAAAAACCCCATTCGTGAAGCTACTCCAGGATGAGACGCCTTCAAGTGGTATCGTAGGCCTTCTCGATGTCGAAAAGTACACCTAGAAGGTGATGATGGCGCAGGAAAGCTTGTTGTATAGCCGCCTTCAGGAGGGCAAGGTTATCGAAGGTGGAACGAAACCTCTTGAACCCACACTGAAAACGACTAAGGAGTTGCCGGGATTCTAACATTCAGACAAGGCGGCGGTTGACCATCCGCTCCAAGGTCTTCCCTATGCAACTAGTGAGGGCAACACTACGGTAGCTACTTGGGCTCGTGTGGTCGTTCCCAGGTTTTAAAAAAGGGATTAAAACTGCCTCACACCATGCGTCAAAAAAGTGACCCGATGCCCAAATGGCATTAAAAAGTGCGAGGAGGATTTCTCTGTTGCGCATTGCGAGGAGCCATAGCATACTGTAATGGATCCTGTCGTGACCAGGGGATGTGTCACAAGCTCCAGACAATGCAGAATCCAGCTTCCACATAGAAAATGGGCAGTTGTAAACTTCGTGAGAGGTGGACTGGAAGTCCAGAATACATCTTTCAGCAACCGCTCTATGGCCCTGGAAACCTGGATCCTGACTGGTTGTTGCAGTAACTGTGGCAAAATATGCCGCCATAGTCTGGGCAATGTCTTGCGGATCCGTGTGGTGAGTGCCGTTATTCATTACAGCAGCTATGGGGCACCTCCCTCCTCTGCCAGAAATTCTCCTGATGGTCTCCCAAACAATGGAAATTTTGGTGGAACGATTAATGGTGTTCAGGAACTTTTGCCATGAGCTCTTCTTGCTCTCACGAATAATGCGGCGACATCTTGCCCTCACCACCCGAAAGGCTGCAAGATTCTTAGCAGTCGGCCGACACTGGAACTGACGCAGAGCTGCACGCCTATTCCTGATTGCAGAGCATCATTCGGCACTCCATCAAGGGACAGGTGGCCTCTTCCGGTGGCCTGTGGACTGTGGAATGGATGCTGCAGCGGCGTGGTGGGCCGTTTTGGTAATATGATCCACCCACGCCTCAACATTCACACAGTGTTCGAACTGGGCCAACTGGCTATAAAATGTCCAGTCGGCTCCACTGAGCACCCATCGTTGTGGTCTCCTTTTGGGACCCATGTGATCTGGCAGGTGAATCCAGATTGGGAAATGACAGCGACCACTTCCCAATGAGCACTTGCGGCAAGAGCTGGAGAGCAAACTGAGAGATCAATGGCAGAGAATGACCCAGTCGCCGTGCAGAAATGAGTGCTCTGTCCTCCATTGAGCAAGTAGGCACAGGATGACAGGAGAAGCCTCTCAATTGCTCTACCCCTGGGACAGGTAATTGCAGAGCCCCAAAGTACATTGTGGGCATTAAATCACCACAAATAATGAATGGTTGGGGGAGCTGTGTAAGAAGGTAGGTGAGAGCCGCTTCATCAAGTACATCATGTGGGGGCAAGTAAAGCGAACATACAGTCAATGGATGACGCACGTGCACAGACACAGCGACGGCCTGTAAAGTTGTCGTAAGTGAGAGAGGCGAGGAGTGGTAGTCCGTCCTGATGAAAATACCTACGCCTCCTCTAGCTCTCTCTCCACGCAGGTCGTCCTTTTTGTGGAGAATATAGCCGCGTAGCTCAGGGGAGTAAGAGGGATGGAAATAAGTCTCCTGGAGACATAGACACAGTGGTCTACCCTGAGATAGTAGACGAAGTTCCTCCACATGCGTCCTGAACCCTTGCAAGTTCCACTGAAGTATGGGATCCATCTATGATGGGGGTAGCACCTTCATCCTGTCTCTCCGACAGGGCGGGGAGACCGCAGCAGGTGGAGGGGCAGGCGTGGGGCGAGATGATTGCCCCACACATACATCCAGTATTCCATCAACTCTGGGGAAGAGTCAGATGAAGCCTCACCTAAAACAACATCTGCAGGGTCAGACGGTTTACCACGGGATTTGACCCGCTGTTACTGCTGTATGGGAGCTTACTGCGGTTTGGTGGGCTTTGGGAGAGCTGATGTGGGAGTGGTAATGGCAGTACTGGGCTTCGGAACATTCCCAGCTGTTGGAGGCGCCAGGGGCTGGCCCAAGTTCGCCACTGTACCTTTGTCTGCCATTCGAATAGGGGATACTGGCTCTGAAACACTGGCTGTGTTGCAAGTGCACTGACAGCTGCAGGTATTAGTGCCAAAACTCACCACCTCAGTCTGCGTTGAGGCATCGACGTTTGGTGTAGGCTTCTGAACACGGGATGCAAAAGATGTAGCAAATGTGGGAGGTTACGTCGACTTATAGATCTTCTTGGTCTCACCATAGGGGATACGTTTGGTTGTTTTTATTTCCTGGACTTTGCGTTCCTCTAAAAATATTTGGCAGTCCCTACTCCAAACAAGGTGGTTCCCAGAGCAATTGATACATTTGGCTGGAGAGGAGCAACCAACTCCTTCACGAGCAACCTTACCACAGTTCCCACAAGTCGCTTCGCCTTTGCATCCTAAGGTGGTATGCCCAAAATACTGGCATCTGAAACAGCGCATTGGGGTCGGGAAATAAGGCCTCACACTAAGGCAAAGGAAGCCAGCTTTAACATGTTCAGGAAATTTCGTGCTACTGAAGGTCAGGATAAAGGAGTCAGATTTGACAAGATTGCCATCAACCCTCCTCACGATATGTTGGACATCAACGATACCTTCTGGAGCCCACTTATTGCAGTTCTTCCTTGGGAATGTCAACTAGATCCCGGCATGTCACAGCACCTTTGCTGTAGTTCAAGGTGCTGTGCAGTTCAGTGTCTATGGCATACTCTCCAAGGCATTTAGCAAACTGGAGGTTAGTTGCTTGCTGGGAAGTGGAAGTTTACACTAGCAAGGTCCCATTACGTAAGCACTTCACCGATTTTAAGGAGCCACAGATTCCCTCCAAACCCTTTTGTATATAGAAGGGCGAAACCTTCTCAAAACTACCGTCCTTCCGTTCCACAATGAGAAACACATTCAGGTTACCAGAATGCATTCTGTTACTTAAGACTCGAATTGTCAAAGAAGTGCCGGAGTCAGGGGGACTGACTGCACGAGCCCTCTTAAGAGACTGGGTGTTAGAACCTTCCAGCGGCCCACCCTTTCCGCTGGGAGGAAGAAAAGATGATTTTGAAGGATCCACCTCGGTCCCACGAGCAGCTAGGGAACTAGAAGTCCACCTAGACAGAGCCCCACGTGCCTAGGTAAGCCTTACACAACTGGGGTGCGGCAGGTGCCCCAGAGGTTGCCCGCTTGCGACTGTTCCACCGCTTTTTCTAATAATAAAAAATACATATTATTGAATATTCTGGATGGGATACTGAATTATGGTGAGTGTTTCAATGAGCCGCCTGTAGGCTTAAGGGGTAAAAATGAAAATGTCTGAGAATCACAAAAAACATTAAAAGCACAACTCTTACAAAGTATCTCACCAATTAGATTCAGAGACTGAAAATCGCTGTCAAGGCGGCACACTCACACATTGTCTTTTTCTGTTCTACTTTGTGCCCATGCTTGGTGAATTTTATAATGAAAGGAAAGCATGCTTTTCACACAAGAGCACTTAACTGAAAATGGATGACATGCATCAAAGTGCAAAGCTTGTCAATATTGTTGGGAATCTCGTGTGCCATTTGAAGTCAACAGCCAAATGTGATTAGCCTGTACATAACAGCTCAATCTTGGGTATAAATAATTAGCTTTCAGGTAACTAAACATTACTACCAGCATTAATGTCAATGGAAATTGTTTTATGCAACCTTACACTGCTTAGAGACAGGCATTGCTAGTTTCCCAAACAGAATACGAAAACCTTACAGAGGATTACTATAACTTTGAGATAGCATGTGGATGCCATAGTGACCACATTTCCACTGTGTACATTCAGCCAATTTATGTGCATGTCTTTTTGCTCCTGGGTATTGTGTGGATGTACCTTTAGCAACTTGAGAAGCAGGTATGTCTGATGTATATATACCAGCATTTTTCAGTAACAACTGTTGTCATAGTCATGCAAATAACACAATATCATTTTCCAAACAGTGGCTTTCTGACAACTGTGTTATGTTAATTTACTCTGGTTCAGTGGATCAATGTGACTTAATTCTTAATACAGCCTACATTACTGGTTTCTCAGAGCTACTTTTCTCTGGCAATGTATATCCTGACACATTCAACATCCTGATTAATTATTCCCTATAGCACATTCCATAAAACATGACGAGTGAATCAATATCATTTATGCTAACTTCCAAGGTGCCAAATAATTAGTAAAGCTGTCATCAATCACGGTCTTGTTGGGATTAGTAAGCCATCCTCTTGCCTTTGAGAATTGACGTACCCTGCTAGTTACAGGGGGACCGAAAGTTCAACACGGATTTCAAACCACGGTGCAATTTGGAATTTTACATATCAACAAACACTGCCAAACGATCATTTACAGTAAAAATGGGGCTTTCTGGGAAGTAGATGCTAATTAATACTTCAGCTTATTAAGAATAAACTTACCAGTAAATGTTAGCAGTGTGTGCCCCTCTACGAAGTTCATTTATCATCAACCCAGTAGATGTATCGAACACACGGATTAATGTTCCCTGCAAGAATAAATAATACTAAACAAAAAGAATAGTTATGTTATTTTAATAGAAAATATCAAGTCTAATTTAGCTGCTCCTCACTGGGTAATTGGCAAGTATCTATATCCAGAGTTCTGCACTATGGAAAGGCTAGATCACTACTCAACACACAGAGAGTGCACTGAATCACAGACAGGTACAATGAAAAGAAAGCTAGAGATATTCAGCTTTCACATAAAGTCCTTCATCAGAAGCTGAAAACACACACATATTAGCACAAGCACAACTTACAAACACATGGACACTGACTGCTCTGGGCACTAAGGCCTGATTACAACTGCATCTGGGGTAAGCACCAATCTAGCTGGGGTGGGTAGTGGGAGTAAGGCAGTCGCATGGAGCGGAGGGGGGATGGGATGGGATGGGATGAGATGGCAGGCTAGGGTTGGGGGAAGATGCTAGTGCTCCCTGTGGGACCATGCTGGAGCATGGTGGGAACAGGATACACCTGCTACATGCAACATTGGAACAGAAGGGGAAAGGACTACATATGTGCACTGACAGGATGCGTGGCATGTACAGTACTAGAGTACGAGCAAGGAAGGGGATATACGCAGGCGGAGAACAAGTGCAAGTAAAGATTACAACCCAGAGGGGTTATGGGAATAGAAGGTGTGTTGTATGGGGAGTTCCCATCTGGTGTCAGGAGAAAGAATCCAGAAGGCACAGGCTGTGAAGCACTCATTAAGGTGAAGCACATTGTGTTGTAAGGCATGCTAAGCAATGGGATAGTCCAGCTCTCTGTTGGTAGTCATGCCCAAGTAGAATGTGGCAGTGATACCCCTACACTCCCAACCCCTTACCCTTTGTCTCTTGCCTCATATCAATGCAACAGACCTATATGCAAGACTTATCTCATACTGTCACCCATTACCACCTACCTCAGTCCTGGCACAGGCATCTTCTACCCCCATCAAAGACAGGCCCACATGAGAAAGCAGTCACATGACCTGCCAACTTAGCTGGAACCACCTGTAAGGACTACTGCTATCTTTAATGTCATAATTTATTGATATTGTACTCCTTAATTATAGTTGGCTTCTCGAACAGTAAAGAGAATTAACTGTGAATAACAGTTTCGAGTATACATGTGGAGAAAGTAATAAAACAGCTTCAACGCAGACAAATTCTGCATGAAACAGAAATCTACGGCATCTTCGATTGCTATGGTTCGAGACGACCATCATGACAACACAAGGGAGTGATGCAGCTTGCAGCATTACACCACAACACAGCAACTAACAGTCACCAAAAAAAGTATATCCCAATAGTGTGATGGAGAACAGTTAGTTAGGCTTGTTTTTTGTCCTTTCGAATTTCGAGTGTAAAAATCTCAACAGCGAACAAACAAGTAACAGTAGTTAGTCTTGTACGAATTCAGTTCAAAAGTAAGACAACCGGGGAAGCACGGAAAAGGGTTATAGAAAAGGAGATGGATGAGAAAATGGAGGAATTGCAAAATGCATCTACTGTTCTAACAGACTGTGTCACCCGAGGAGTCAGATTTTTTAAGCAGATTTAGACTCCGACTTGTTCACTGAAATGCCTATTTCTGACATGAACATGTCAAGCAGAATGTCAGCTAATGTAATCTTAGATGTTGAAGCAACTAATACATGTGTCAAACGTGATAATAATCAATCAAATGCACAAATTCCGGGTGTGGATCCAGATGTCTTTTTCTGTGGGTAAGGAGCATACTCCACAGAAGAATATTCAAGCAGAGGATGAGAAGGCTATTATTGCACAGAAGCCGGAGCAAAATTATGTGGGGGAAAGAAAAGAGACTCAGAAGAAAAATGTCAGAGTCGTCAGACTTTGATAAGAAACATAACAATATGTTGTCTTTGAAGGAAGAATAAGAAAGTTTATCATACACAGAGGAAGGTAAGATGTACTTGGCTACTGTGAAGCAGACAGACTCAAGCACCTGATACAAAGATTATCATCATATGGAAGATGGAGCAAACTGGTGTGAAATAAAAATAAGATTTAGAAAAAGAAAGTCAAAGTTTGCTAGACTGAGAGAGGAAAATTGAAGATATATTGTTCAGGAACCAAGAAGAAGTAAACTAATCATACGAAGATGTTGAATAGATGTTCTTGGATAAATACCAGTCTAAAAACAATAAAGCTGCGAGTTTAAATTTTATTTGCAATGATCCATATGATGAAATGTATGCAGAATTTTTGGGAAAGGAATTAAGAACATATCAGTAGTTTTTTAAGTATAGTATTAATAGAATAACATCGTAAGCAGGACGAAGTAACAGCTAATATGAGATGTTTGTGGTGTTCTGCCTGGTCCAACAACCGGAAAAGTAGAGCAGGTATTAAAAATACCCACAGAAAGCAGAACAGAGAAGAAGCAATGAGAGTCAAGAGGAAGCACAAGCAAAAGAAAGAAGAGAAGACACAATTACCACCATGAATAAGTGCTAGATTTTTACAGTGCACTGTTTTAAGGAAAGAAATTCAGAAAGAAGTGGAATTAGAGGGGAGCGATCGGTCAAGGTCAAAGGCATGCATGAAGCAGAGCAAGTCAAGCTGAGATGACATTGTTGGTTGATCGCTTACAAGGACATAAATATTATGCAGTGGGAGAGGAGAAAAAACTACTACAGGGAAAAAGAGATCAATACAATGTGTTGTGCCCGAGTGGTACTTGCAACTAAAAGAATGGTCAAATATTTTTGAACAGTGATTTGTTTAGCAATTTTATATACAGTGTCAGTGTTAGGCTATCAGCAATGTAGACTGTCATTAAAAAAAACAGTAAAATTTCTTTTCTGTTTGGTATTTCGTAATACTATCACCTACAAAGTGTATGTGTTTTTTCTTGTTGGGCATACAGAAATTAAGCCATGCTAATTGTTTTCATGTCTGCTACATTTCGATGTCAGAGAGTGGGGGTTCCAGTAACGCAGTCAAATGTCTCTGAGCATTATAGGACTTAACATCTGAGCGCATCAGTCCCCTAGAGCTCAGAACTACTTAAACCTAATTAACCTAAAGACACCACACACATCCATGCCTGAGGCAGGATTCGAACTGGAGACCGTAGCACTAACAACTTGGCTTGTCTCATCTGCTGCCTAATAGATGGGAGGGGGGCACTGATTCAAATGCACACTAGCAGTGGTACTTTTCACACTCTGCTTCCTTCACACAATTGATGTCACACAGAGAGATCTGCGCACTTGGTACATTTACATATCATCCAGGCCACTGGAGGACACTGAGTTTCATTTGCACAGCCGCTGCATATATGCTGCTGATCACTGCCGGTACCCTACTACACAGTCAGCGAGCATAATGTTTCCTGCCACCTGTTATGATACAAGAAATGATGACTTTTGGCCATGTCACCAGCGACTATACAGAAAATCAATGCTCGCAGTGCCCATATGGTGTCATGAATGAGCCACTGAGTCCATCTGTCAGTGGGTGTGTGTTGCGAAAGGTGTTTTGTGGTAAAGGAAAATGTCAAATACGTATGTGTTTTGAGTGTCTTCTTTTAGGAATATGTCCTCCAATTTGTATTAACCGTATTTCTCAAAGTTTTTCAACTGAAAAATCACATTTTCTGCTTGTTTTACATTACTTACACAAAAAACCTTAATCAATTTCTTTATATTATGCTAAGTAATATTCTTGAACTATTATCTGCATGATACATGTTTACACTTGAGAAATAAATATTTTTGCCTCTGTGCTTATGGGTGTAGCAATATACAATGAAACTCACTATTTACAAGTAATGAGGTAGGTGGCAAATATTCTTGTGCCTTTTTTCCCCGTCTACTGACACAGTCAGAGTAAATTAGTTCAATTATCGAATGATATTTGCCCTGATTACTTCTGTACAATTAGCAATAGCAGCAACTGTTGTTGTTGTTGTTGTTGTTCAGTTCAAAGAATGGTTTGATGCAGCTCTCCATGCTGCCCTACCTTGTACAAGCCCCTTCATCTCAGACTACTGCAACTTACATTCTGCTGAGTCTGCTTACTGTATTCAACTCTTGGTCACCTTTCTTCCAAGATTTTTACCCTCCGCCCTTCCCTCCAGTATTAAATTGGTGATCCCTTTATGACTAAAAATGTGTCTTACCATCTGATCCTTTCTTCTAATTGAGTTGAAGCATAAATATATTTCTCCCAACTCTATTCAGCAACTCCTCATTAGTTACGTGATCCACCCATTTAATCTTCAGCATTCTTCTGCAGCAACAGATTTCAAAAGCTTTTATTCTCTTCTTTTCTGCACCATTTATCATCCACATTTCACTTTCATACACAGCTACAATCCATACAAATACTTTCAGAAAAGACTTCATAAGAATTTAATCTAAATTTGATGTTAATAAATTCCCCTGCTTGAAAAACACTTTTCTTGCCATTGCCAGACTACTTTTACATCCTCTCTACCTCAGCCATCACAGTTATTTAGTTACCCAAATAGCAAAATCTACCAACTACTTTAAGTGTCTTGTTTCCTAATCTAATTCTCACAACATCACCTGATTTAAATCAACTATATTCTCTTCATTTTGCTTTTGTTGATGTTAATCTTGTATTCTCCTTAGAAGACACTGTCTCGGTTCAAATGCTGTTCCAAGGCCTTCGCAGTCTCTGAAAGAATTACAATATCACCGGCAATTTAATTTTTTTCCCCCCTAAACTTTAATTCCTACTCCAAATTTTTCTTTCGTTTCCTTTACTGCTTGCTTCATAAACAGATTGGATAATGCTGGGGTTACGCTACAACCCTGTCTCATTCCCTTCTTAACCACTGCTTCCCTTTCATGGCCCCTCGACTCTTATAGCGCCGTACAGTTCAGCCTGAGCCAGTGAGGTGAGCGGACTGCTGCTGTCACACATTCCACTACTAAGGCTGAAGGATAGCTCATGAAGAAGTGTCGTGCTACAGTTGTGGGCAAAAGTAGCAACTGCCGTGCATTGTTCTCACAATGAAGCAACATTGTCATGTTTCTCTTTGCCACAGCATGGTAGGAAAAGGTGGACAGAATAAAGCTGCTACCATGAAGAGACCCTCGAACAGGGCAAACCAGTGAGCATGCCGAACGGTCCAAGGAGATCCAAGAAGAAGAAGAAGAAGAAGAAGAAGAAGAAGAAGAAGAATCTTATACGCCTTAACCCCCCCCCCCCCCTCCCCCCTTTGTACACTGAGTGCAAAGGTATTGGGTGGACAGAGATGGATGAAAACATGACAAGTTGCTGCAAGAAAAACATGGCAATTGAGTCTGTCAACTCTGACTCACTCATCTGCATGCAAGCAGTAAGCACGGTTGACCACAGGGCTATCAGGAGCGCTGTAGCCACACACATCGTCGACATTCTGCAGGTGAGAGAGAAGATAACTTCAAAGCAGTCAGAGAATCTGACCAAGGTACTTTTAAGGGGGCTGCCCTGGTGTTGTGATGAAGGGGCAGTCTGAGAAGGGCTGCTATGCACTGGGTTTGCTAATGCAGCAGTAAGACTGCGTAACAAGAGGAACCTCTGCTATTTACTGTGGCCATGTAAATGGCAAGTGACTCAGGTGAAATCATCTCTCTGTGGAAGCTCCTGAGCTTCTTTGCGACTACGGAAGCTCAGCCTCAGTGCTTCAGATGCTAGGATCGAGGGCCATGTCGTCAAGTACTGCCGTTATACTACACGGCATCTGAAGTGCTAAAGAGAGCACAGCAGCTGCACCTGCAACCGTGGTAGACACATTGTACCAATGTACACTTGCTGTGGTGGGCTCCTTGTCACCAGCTGGCAAGGTTGTCTGGCTTTCTTCAAGCAACAGTAAGACTACTGCTCTTACTATTCATCCAGACTGTCACAGAGGTTTTTTCCCTTCATGCTTGCCTAGGCACTTTTTTGCCCTCTACCTTTAAACCCCCTACCCTCTGTTCACTTTTTGATGTCCATCCCCTACATGGGCCTGGAATAGTGGGTCTCCACCCTTTTCTTTTACTCTGGTTTCTGTAAAAATTGTAACTGGCCTTTCGCCCCTTGTATTTCACCTCTGCCACCTTCAGAATTTCAAAGAGAGTACTCCACTCAACATTTTCAAAAGTTTCATCTATGTCTATAAATGCTATAAATGTTGTTTGTCTTTCCTTAACCTATCTTTTAAGGTAGTCGTAGGGTCAATACTGCCTGGTGTGTTCCGACAGTTCTGCATAATCCAAACTGATCTTTCATGATGCTGACATCTACCAGTTTTTTCCATTCTTCTGTTAAGAATGTGTGTTAGTATTTTGCAACCATGACTAATGGATATAATATTATTTTGTGTAGGCTGATCGGTGTTTGAGTACGAAAGACCACTGAAGTATTGTAATTTCCAATCTTATGGAAGTATATTGCTACAATACATTACACAGTTACAAAAATGTATGTAACTTCTGCAGACTTACATGGCATAACGGTAGAATGGTTAAGACACATTGTATGTTATAGGCATTTAAACAGATTGAGTTTAACTTTTTTTTTCTTCACAGCCTATGCCATCTGAATTCTTTCTAACAACACCAGCTTCTCTGAGCTACAAAATATCCTTCATTACCTTAATTATCCTGGCGTCGATCTTTTAGTTTTCACCAGCCCCCATTCTCCACCTGCCTATCTGCTTCCTTGCTCCCTGCCCACATACCTCCTGTCTCATCAATGCAGGTCTTTTCTCATACTTCTCTCCTCTCCCGCCCCCGCCCCTACTCCTCCTCCTCCTCTCCTCCTCCTCCTCCTCCAAGTGCAGCCTCCCAATGCTGCATCCCACAGCCCTCACCACGTCCTGCACGCTCCCACAGGCAACACTAACATCTCCCTCCACCCCTATCCTGCTAGCCCTTCTCCTTAGTGTCCCATGCATTTGCATTTGTGTGAATGTGTTTTCTACTTCTTATGAAGGATTTTATCTGAAAGCTGAACATTTCTACCATTCTTTTCATTGTACCTATCTGCGAGTCAATGCCTTCTGTGTGTGGTGGTTATAAATCCATCATTTCCATATTGTTGTTATTCCGTTCTTTAGTTTCCATTGTTTGTTTACATCTAGTCATATACTCCACAAGCCACTGTACGGAGCCAGAGGAAAATTTCTGTGCATATTCTTCTGTACATGCTCTAAGATCTATCTTTTTTCTTGGGCTCCATGTGTAACATAAACAACAAAGACAGCAGAGATGTTACATAGTCTACACCGAATACTGATTTTGTAAATAAATCCAACTGGCTTCCATCAAAACAAATTTAAATTCAATAAGCATTTCTGTTAGACTTCTGTATGAGCCCTGCCAACATGCTACGACCCTGGTGGTGCATTTCTTTACTCCTTTGGTTTGTCATTAATGCTGACACAACAAAGGCCACAAACACAGGGACAGTATTCTGGAACAGCTGCTGTTTAATTGACATATAAGCTGTATTTTCCCAGAATTCTGCAAAAAGTTAATTTTATGGAGCATATCTGTTCCATAGAAATGATAATGGATGCAGTTTTCTTTAAGAGAATAAATCGTAGTACATAATAGTAATACTTCTTAAAATACTTAGGAAACAATAGGACTCATTTTTTGGTGTCAGTTCAAATTACTGCAACGAGAAATCCATAAGTGCTATAAATCTGTTAATAAGTCATAGTAGTTATTTCTGTTAACTAAGAATGATAGTCATAACAAGAGAAAATATTTTTGGATAATCAAACCAACAGATTTCACTTGCAACAGGCAGCTAACTATAACAAAATGTTTGATCAAAGAATAAATACGTCTATTCCACTAATGGATTAACAAATGGCTTCAATTTTTTTTTGTATGTTTGCAAGCAATGGAAAGTCAAGGTTAGAATAGCGACAGCAGGGCGTATATGCTCCAGGACATCCGTGAAAAAGCCCGGGAATTTTTTCATCTGGGAGAAAACCAGGAAAAACCCAGGAATTTTTTAAAATTCTGGGAATTTTTCATTGTTTAATCTTCACCTATTTTTTTTTTTTGTAATTTTGACTGTTAAGAATTGATAAACAGTAAAATGTGACAAAGTCTTTAGGACGAAGACTACAGAATACTTCATAACAATAAACTGCTGCCAGCGAGCGTGACATCAAAACTGTTTACATTAAGTTCGTTTGAGCAGTTGCCCGCGGGCAAGTGCAGTTGAGTTGCAGATGTGCAGTACCTTCTCCCACTTCCGGCTACTTGAAGTGTGGCTGTTAGCCATATCAGCAGTAGCAACAGACACGCAGAGGCTACCCGGAAAAATTTTTCTGGCGTACCCATGCTGCGAGATTTGTGCATGCGCATAGCAGACCGGGTTGTAGTGGGGAGGGGTTTAGTCTCCACGTAAGTCGTGTTTATATTTAGTGATTTTACTGTTTTGCCCTTCGTTTATACTTCTCACATCAAATGAAAACAAGATGGATTTCTGTGGGTGGGAGATATCAAGTGAATTAAAATACATTCACGTTATTACGGAAGGCTAACATATTTTATTAGTTCCAGTTTTCTGATTTTATTTTATTTCCACATTTTTGGCAGTCAAGCATTAACCACCTTACAGAACAGTGAAGCTATTTTTGTTGGTTTGTGAAATAAATGTGACTTTTATTAATCTTTTCCCTAGAGGCAGTCAGTTTATTGGAAAAAGTGTTTCTGTGCTACTGGCTAGTTTCAACTGTTCACTGAATTTCAAGTGCACATTTTCATCTTATGGCACGTATGGCATTATGCCATAACAAAGAACCACACATGAGACAATTCAGTACTCGTACTCCAAGAAAATTTGCATCCCGAAAATTGCACTGAAAAGCTTAATATCAGGTTGGTGCCTACTTCACTGTGAACTTGGACATATGAAAGTCCACTTTAAGCCGAATTATGCATTTTAGTATCGTTTATGGGGGCAATAGCCTTGCCGCAGTCTATACACCAGTTCCCGTCATATCACCGAACTTAAGCACTGTCGGACGTGGCCGGCACTTGGATGGGTGACCATCCGGGCTGCCATGTGCTGTTCCCTCATGTTGCCAACTGAGGAGCTGCTCGGCCGAATAGTAGTAGCTCCGGTCACAGAAAACCATCATAACGACTGGGAAAGCGGTGTGCTGACCACACGTCCCTCCTATCCGCATCCTCAGCTGAGGATGACACGGTAGTCGGATGGTTCCGATGGGCCACTTGTGGCCTGAAGACAGAGTGCTTTTAGTATGGTTTATGAAATTCGGATGCTCTTAGAGTATCCTCTGATGACCTGTTTTCTTTATGACATAATGTAACCTCTCTTAACATTAGACATAAATGTACGAGCATACAGGCTTCCTACATCATCGTAGCTGCCCACGAACAGTAACGCCTGTTTTCTGGCACTTGCTGGAACCACGCTATTTCTAACAGGTCGCAGGAAAATACTGCAAATGGTGCTTTCAAAAGTGTTAGTTGCAAAGTAGATTTCCCTTTATGCAAGACGAATTATGCTATGCGTGTCAATGTGCAATGAATTTCTTAAATCAAAGAGCATTTGACTCGCATTTAAAACTTAACACATTGACGACTAACCACTTAGAAAACCTTCGAGCACAGAAGACCAAACAGTATCATTATTTAAAATTTTATGGAACATTTGTGTGATGTATCATAAAGAGCAGCACACACAAAAAAGGCAATATTATAAATGAAAGCTTAGGTTTTCTTGTAGCTACACTATGTACATTAATTTAAACAATTAACTTTTCCTATTTGTGTGTTCACACTACTTAACAGTGATATTGCTATTGGCTGGCTACATCACGTTTCCTCTGCTTGGATATCTGCTGTCATTGGCTAGTGAGATCAGGTGATACAAGTTATAAATAGCTTATGAAAGTGCTTTTCAATCCAGATTTCAGAGCTTCGGAAACTAACGTGCTGTGTTTAGTGAAATTTGAATCTATATTTTCGTTATACGAATACTTTCATATGCAGCATATGGTAATATGCAGTGTAAACATTGCTGCACATCACAGACCTTTGTATTTTTGTTTTTTGTTTTTTTGTTCTCTGAAGTTCCACACTGGTGTATAAAACCTTTACCATTCAAAGGATTAATATTTTTACAGCTCCGAGGGAAAGTATACTGTCATTTATCATGGAAAAAAGCATATTTTTCACCTTGAAAGAAGTGTACTTTCACATGGGAAAAAACGTTTTTAACTGGGGAATCTGGAAATTTATTTATTTATTTTTCTTGTCCACAGATACATACTGAACAATATTATGAGGAATGAGTGGTGGTGGTTTAGCCAACAGAGGGAGGGTCACATGTTGTGATGCTTGATTTAAGGGCAGCTGTGGCGGTCACCAGCTCAGTCAGTTCCAAGCAGTGAGCTGCAATGAAAATGTCTTCAGAGGCGATGGTAGGTTTGGGTAGCAGCTACACTTCAAATGCTAGTCTCTACTGTTCCAATGTTCCAGTCATTGGTGTTTGGCCTATGAGTGTCACTCAGTGGGCACCTTTTTCTGACATGGATGGTGGTTGAACCTATACTTGTGCTTTGAGTTTGAATGTCTGAAGGAATCCTGTGTCAGCTTTAGTAGAAGGTTTGGTCATATGCTAATGGTGGATTATGGTCTGTTGGATCCTGAATGACGCTCAATGGTAAAAGCACCCATTTGCTAGCATGTTATTTGGGGGCTGCTATTGATTACCTCAATTCTCAGAAATGATGGTGAGCTTTTTTAAAAAATTTTAAATGTACCGAGTGTCTTCTGAATTATACTGATCATGAAGTTATATTTAAATATTGTCCCAGATGGAAATATCCTTTGTGTTACCATAAGCACCACAGAATAGTGTGTTCAGTTACAGAGAACAGGTCTTTTCTTCAGCTGTCTCACTTGAATCCACAACAGCCTAGGTTCTTATTACATTTTTAGAACAATATCCTGAGGTTTTGATGGATAGGCTTGGTGTCACCAAAAAGAACTTAGAAAGTTATGTATCACCTTATGTGCCCTAATATTTTTGATACCCAAGGCAGGTGGTCAGGGGTACCATCTGGTGGTTGACTACTGTCAGCTGAATCTGAAATTGATCTTAGAATCAGTCCCACTTCCAGATTAGAATGACTGTTTCACTTGTTTCTCAGAGGCAGAATATTTTTCCGTGCTTGACCTAAACCAAGCATACCATCAAGTACTATTTACAGAAGAGTCCAAGCCCCTGACTGCTTTCTGTACAGACTGGGCTTTATTTAAGTACAACTGTGTGCCCTTTGGATTGACCACAGGGACCGCAGTCTTGTTCCACATTTAGATTCTACTTTGGGTGACTTAAAGTACTAGAATGTATATAATTACTTTGCAGACGATGTTATTTATAGCAAAATATTTGAAGACCATGTGCACTGTGTAAGGTAGGTATTATGCCAGCTGAGTTAAGTCATCAAAAGTTACCTCACGAAGGGGAGGTGTTCTTCCTAGGTCACATTGTTTCAGTCAGTGGTGTTACAATAGAACAAGACTGCACCAAAGCCTTCCATCAGTTTCCATTGCCCCCCCCCCCCCCCCAAAAAAAAGTGGGATTTAATGACTTGACAGTGTTTTTTTGAAAATTGGTCCAGAACTTCTCCCAGCTGGCACCTCTCCTCAACCAACCGATGTTAAAGGGAGACGTTTTTAAATGGGATGAATGTAAGCACACACATTTTCATGCTTTCAAAGTTGCATTCAGGAATTGCTGTGGTCCTCTCACAGGAAAGTGAAGGGGAAAGACAACGCATCACTTACACCTCTAGATCTTTGTCTCGTGCAGAGAAGAAATATACAGTATACAAATTAGAGGCACTAGTAGTGTTGTTCGAGTTAGAACGTTTTAAATTCTATCTGGAAACTAAGTTATTTAATCTGGAGACACACAATCAAGCATTGTTGTGGTTGCTCGCTCGACCCCATACGACTGGGTGTTTAGCCATATAGACAAGGATTTTTGCCTCCTGTTGTCAGGCACATCGCATAAAGAGCACTGACAATCAAGTAGCTGATGCCCTAAGTTTAATGCTTTCTGAGGAGCACGAGTCCGGGGAACCCAACGAATGTATCCACCAGCATGTTTGCATAGGAACAGTGTTAAGTGATATTCCGGCCTTGATTGGAGATTTAGGGGAGTGGCAGAATGCAGACCCACAGCTACATCAGCAGAAGCTCTGAGAAGGGAAAAAAGTTTTGGGGTATTCCCTTAAAAAGGGACACACACTTTCGAACTCAGTCGATGGGAAAGATAAGCTATATCTCCTCAAGAAGTTGATTCCTGCTGTGTTCAAACATTTCCCAGTAATTATGTGGCGCTCATTTGGGAATAAATTAAACTATCTACATTTACACTGATTACTTTGCAATTCACAATTAAGTGGCCTGGAAGAGGGTTCATCAAACCACCTTGAGCTACCTTTCTCTCACCATATAGCGGTGATTCCGAGTTGCGATAGGAACAATAAAAACATTCACACAATTAAATCTTTCAGCCATTAAGGCCTTTATCAGCAGTAGACACACACACACGAACGCGCGCGCGCGCGCACACACACACACACACACACACACACACACACACACACACACACACACACACACACACACACCTGCAGTCTCAGAGAGAGGAGACCACACTGCGAACAGCAGCACCAGTACATGATGGGAGTGGCAACTGGGTGGGGGTAAGGAGGAGGCTGGGGCGGTGAGGGGGAGGGATAGTATGGTGGGAGTGGTGGACAGTCAAGTGTTGAAGTTTAGATGGAAGGCAGGAGAGAAGGTGGGGAGAGAGGGGGAAGTAGCGGAAAGGAAACAAACAAAAAGAAATTAAAAGACTGGGTGTGGTGGTGAAATGATGGCTCTAGCTGCGTAGTACTGTAATGGGAACAAGGATGGGGCTGGATGGATGAGGACAGTGACTAAGGAAGATTGAGACCAGGAGGGTTATGGGAACGTAGGATGTATTGCATGGAAAGTTCCCACCTGCGCAATTCAGAAAAGCTGGTGTTGGTGGGAAGGACCCATATGGCACAGGCTGTGAAGCAGTCATTAAGATGAGGGATATCATGTTTGGCAGTGTGTTCAGCAACAGGGTGGTCCACTTGTTTCTTGGCCACAGTTTGCTGGTGGCCATTCATGCAGACAGCTTGTTGGTTGTCATGCCTATATAGAATGCAGCACAGAGGTTGCAGCTTAGCTTGTAAATCACATGACTGGTTTCACAGGTGGCCCTATCTTTGATGGGATAGGTGATGTTAGTGACCGGATTGGAGTAGGTGGTGATAGAAGGGTGTATGGGACAAGTCTTGCATCTAGGTCTATTACAGAGGTATGAGCCATGAGGTAAGGGATTGGGAGCAGGGGTTGTGTAAGGATGGACAAGTATATTGTGTAGGTTTAAGTATATTGTGTAGGTTTCTGTGGATGGTGGAATACCACGGTAGGAGGGGTGGGAAGGAGAGTGGGCAGGACATTTTTCATTTCAGGGCACGACGAGAGGTAATCGAAACCCTGGTGGAGAATGTAATTCAAATTTTCCTTCTCTGGTATTGTCACATTCCATCCTGGATTTTCCATTGTTTGAGCTACTTTTCTTCCATTCCACTCTTGCACAGCATGCGGGGAAAAATGAACACTTAAATTTTCAGTCACACAACTGACACAATACTCCACAGACACCCAATTTAATTAGAAGTTGCTTGTGAGGAACGGTGTCAAAAGCCTTCCGGAAACCTAAAAATGTGGTATTAGTTGAAAACAGTCTTGGTTGCAATTTTAGTTTTTTATTTACCAACTACACGTTTCACTTTATTTAGGCATCTTCAGGCTGATCTACAGAGAACAAATACATTCATTTAAGCATTGTGACCATGTTGTGCAGACTTGGATAACCTAAAAGCATGTATAAACAGAACAAATCCTGAAAAAGCAAATACCTTAATTTGGTATTTCTTAGGATGATCCTTTAGACGGTGTAGCTAAAGGACATCGTTGAGTACATCAGGCCAACACCGCCTTTGTTAACCTCAGTAAATACTATAAACATAAAATAGTACAAATGGATAAGAGACTTGGCCAATGATTGGACACTCAGAAATGCAATCATATTGCTGAAGTCTTATGATAAGGCCTCACATTTCTAGATGAACCTGAGTGACTCCAAGAGCTGCTTAACATATACACGTTCACAGGAGCAAACAATACAATAAGATGGGGCTTAAGTAGTTAGAACAGTGTTGTGAGCAAGTACTGACGCCTATGTTTTATGTGCATTATAATTATAAAGTTTTAGTGACAATGTATATCCAGTTTACGATCTCTCATTCTTACCAGCAGCTGCATGGCAGCGCCACCTAATGAGGTGATTCTATATTAGGCATCAGTACTAGCACAATACACTGTGGTGCATTTTTCTAACTACTTAAGCCCCATCTTATTCTATTATTTGCTCCTGTGAACATGTATGTGTTATGCACGTGTTGGAGTCACTCACTTCAAGCTAGAAAGGTAAGGCCTTATCGTAAGGCTTCGGCAATATGATTGCATTTCTGAGTGTCCGATCATTGGTCAAGTCTCTTATCCAGTTTTACTATTTTATATTTCTAGTATTTACTGAGGTTAACAAAGGCGATGTTGGCCTGATGTACTCAACGATGTCCTTTAGCTACACCGTCTAAAGGATCGCCTTAAGAAATACCAAATTAAGATATTTGTTTTTTTATCATTTGATCTGCTAATACATGCTTTTAGGTTATCAAAGTCTGCACAATGCGGCCGTGATCCTTAAATAGATGTATTTGTTCTCTGTTTTCTATGTAGATCAGCCTGAAGATGCATAAGTAAGGCAAAACGCATAGTTGATAAATAAAAAAATAAAATTGCAACCAAGACTGTTTTCAACTAATACTATTAAACACTGGGTTGCTGACTCATGCCACAGACGGATTGGAAAAATTTCTATAGTATGCTGTCTAGTCAGGCAGAAAAACCTGTGGCTTCAACTCTGCTTAGCATCAAAAACAAGATTATGAAAGCCTCTATGAACATTTCGTTTCATAAGGAGTGTTTAGAGTGTAAGATGATTCCTGCTTATGTGCATAAGTTTCTTAGAATGGCAAAAGGTTGTTATCCAAGTAGCATTTTGCTTAAGTGTGCATACTGAGTTACGTCAGGAGAAATTAGACACTGGTAGGCTATAAAAAAATAGATTGAATGTGTTGGCATATAATTTGTATTTTTCTGTGGTGGCAATATTTGAGCCGGTCTCTTTCAATTTGTGTATGCAACTCACAAATGCTGTCATGTGGGAGGAGAAGCATCTCATCTTGCAGAAGCATGCTTATAAATTTGAAATACTTAGGTTGCAATGTCCAATTGGTATTTCACAGCAGTGTATTACTCCTAAAAATGCCTTTACTTTTGCTAAAAGAGTGATTCATCTCACCCAACTTACATTCGATGAAAAACAATCTCGACTTCTGAATAAAGGCCTAAAATATAGTATTCAGCTTAAGCTTGATGGTAGCAAGATCGCTACTTTAGTAGCAGATGTAAAAATGGTCATCGACACTTCAAAGTGTACTAAAGAAGAAGAAGCAGATGTCAAATTGGCCTGTAGGGTGAGTGATATAATGACTAAGGCAGTAAAAAGGCAAGCCCATAATGATGAGACGTCAATTTTGAGATCTATAAACAAACATTCGAGGATGAGGAAGCCCTTGTTACTCGTGCAGATAAAATAAGGAAGGTTTCCCTAGCCGCCCATTAATTAATGCAAGAGGGAATATAGGAGAGCCTGTGAAAAAGATTTCTTCTGAAGCTCTTGAAAAAAGAATTAGTCTTTGAGCAGACTTTGACGTTAACAAGTCGAAAAGAACTGGTTACGTTGTTGCATGACCAGGTCTTCCCGACAGGCTGCTGGCTGTTATCCCTTGGCATACGGAATTTATACACAAATGTACTGATAGAAGAAACCATTATGATTATCCAGGAGAATCTCTTTCATAATAAGCCACTGACAACAGAAGAAATTAGTGAGGTTGTCTCTCTCCTTCGAATTCTTATGGCATATAATTTTTTCTCGTTTAATGACAACATATACAGTCAGAAAGATGGCCTGGCTATCGGCAGCGTTTTGGCTGGTTTCTTAGCTACTGATTTTGTTAACTACATTGAAATCCCGGTGTTTAAAAGCAAGTACTATTTTTGTCAAAAAATTCTACTTTATCAGTGTTGTGTTGACAACTTTCTGATCGTGTTTAATGGCGATGAATCAGAAATTTTGGCTTTAGTTGATGAATTTAATGTCCTTCACCCGAAGATGATTTTCACACATGAGGATATGAACATTGACGGGGTCCTCAATTACCTAGATCTGCAGTTACAGCTACGTGATAACAAAGTATCGATAGATATTTTTAGGAAACCCACGACCACAGATGCTATTATTCATGCTTCCTCCTGCCATCCTCGCCAGCATAAGGTTAATTTTTTCAGAGCTATGATCACGCGTCTATGCGAATTGCCATTATCTGAAGACACCATTAATAGAGAACTTGACAATCTAATATATATCGCCCTTAATAATGGCTACAGTATCGCACTTGTTGAAAAATTATACCAAGACAAAATAACAATGCCACTTCGGAGTACACCCATTGCAGCTTCTGTCGAGGAGCATAATTACACTTCTTTGCTATTTATGGGCAATTTTAGTTATGAACTGGCAAAACTTTTTCGGGGAGTGAACTCTTGTATAGTATTTTCCGCATCTGCCAATCTCCCATTTATGTACATAAATAATGAATCACCTACAAAGGACAACCATTTGGCATTGGGGGTATATCTGCTGGAGTGTAACGATTGTAATGTAGGATATGTTGGACAAATAGGCAGAAACTTCACAATTAGATTACAAGAACATCTCGTCAATAGATGGGGACAGGTAAAACAGAACTCTGCCTTTGCTCAACGCCTTAAAACCAGTGGCGACAGTCCTCTGCAAGCACAAAATCTTAATATTTTACATTTTGCACGAAAGGGTAAGAAGTTAAACATTTTGGAAGAAACTAATATATTTAGGCATATGGAGGACAAAGATTTGTCCCTCCGTAATGACCAAATATTTGGCGCTAATCAGTTATGAAATCGGTGTTATTAATGTAAACCTGGGACACACTTATTTCTGCCTAATTATAAGCCCTTTTCCTGTCTCATCTTTTTAGCCAAACTCTTAGAGTTTTTTGACTAGAAAATGATATTGTGAGTTTGTCACTTCAAATGTCAACGTATCTTACACATTTTAATGTAAGTATAAAATGGAAAAGGGGAAAAAAGTTCACCCGCATTATATCTCCCTCCTATGCTGGTGTGTATTTTTTATGCGTAATAATTTTACTTTGTTATTTTTGTAAAAAGAATTTTCTTGTTGGTTTGTTAGTTAGAAGTTCTTGCTCTGTGTGACGCATTACTGTGTGTTATTGGTGGGCTTCTGCATTCGAAATTATGGTCCTGTGTCAGTAATGTTTCTGTTCCAGTGATATATGATACGTAATACCTGATCAGGAATCGCATCTGTGTGTTGTACTGTACACCCTGGTATTATATTTTAAATTTACTGCCTTCTTTTGTGTTTTTACTCTGTCATAATTTTTGGATAAATTAATGCACAGGTGTTGCTTCTAGTAATTCTAGCTTATTAATGTCTATGTGCATTATAATTCTTAAGTTTTAGTGGAAATGTATATTCAGTTTACGATCTCTCATTCTTACCAGCAGCTGCATGGCAGCGCCACCTAATGAGGTGATTCTGTATTAGGCGTCAGTACTAGCACAATACACTGTGGGGCATTTTGCTAACTACTTAAGCCCCATCTTATTCTACTATTTGCTCCTGTGAACGTGTACGTGTTATGCAGGTCTTGGAGTCACTCACGTCCATCTAGAGAGGTAAGGCCTTATCATAAGGCTTTGCAATATGATTGCATTTCTGAGTGTCCGATCATTGGTCAAGTCTCTCATCCGTTTTTACTATTTTATATTTCTAGTACTTACCCAGGTTAACAAAGGCAATGTTGGCCTAATGTACTCAACAATGCCCTTTAGCTACACTGTCTATGTCCTAAGAAATACCAAATTAAGGTATTTGCTTTTTCAGTATTTGGTCTGTTTATACATGCTTTTAGGTTATCCAGGTCTGTAAAATGCAATTGTGATCCTTAAATATATGTATTTGTTCTCTTTTTTCTATGAAGATCACCCTGAAGATGCCTAAATAAGGCGAAATGTGTAGTTGATAAAATAAAAAACTAAAATTGCAACTAAGACTGTTTTCAACTAGTACTATTAAACATTGTTTTGCTGACATGGACTGGAAGAATTTCTAAAAATGTGGAATCAATTTGAATGAAGAATTAGTCGTGTTTCATGAGAATGACATTTTCTGAATCCATGTTGGCTATTTGTCAAGAAATCTTTTCTTTGAGGTGATACACAATGTTTGAGCACAGTATATGTTCCAAAATCCGACTGCAAATTAATGTCAGCGATATGGTTCTGTGATTCAGTGGATTATTCTTATTTCCTATCTACAATTTTACAGTTCTGGGCATGAGTCTTTCTACGAGTGAGGGTTGTATATGATTGTTAAGCATGGAGCTATTGCATCGGCATACTCTGAGAGGAACCATACTGGCATACAATCTCAACCGGAAGCCTTGCATTTCTTAAGTGTTTTAATCTCGTTTGGTACACCAAGGGAATCTATTTCTCAGTTACTCATGTCGACAGTTGTTCTTGTTTCGAATTGTGGACTATGTACTTCACAATCTTTTGCAAAGCAATTTTAGAAAAGCGTGTTTAGCTACTCTGATTCAGTGGTGTATCATCAATAACTTAAACACTTTTATCGTGCAGTGAAAGTAATAATACTGTCTTGGCACTCGAGCACTTTACATACAGCCAGGATCTCCGGATTTTGTGCCAGATTTCAAGGCAGAGTTTCATTGTGGAAACTATTAAAAGCATCTCGCATTGAAGTTCGCACTAAATTTCAAGCTTCTGTAGAACTTCACCAATCTTGTGGATTTTGTGTCATTTTAAATTTAATTTAGTATGCTTTTTTTATTGCTTCTGCAACAGTGTTCAGACTGGTTTCGTGTAGCATGGGGGATCAGTGCCATGTTGTTGTTGTTGTTGTTGTTGTTGTGGTCTTCAGTCCTGAGACTGGTTTGATGCAGCTCTCCATGCTACTCTATCCTGTGTAAGCTTCTTCATCTCCCAGTACTTACTGCAACCTACGTCCTTCTGAATCTGCTTAGTGTATTCATCTCTTGGTCTCCCTCTACGATTTTTACCATACACGCTGCCCTCCAATGATAAATTGGTGATCCCTTGATGCCTCAGAATATGTCCTACCAATCGATCCCTTCTTCTAGTCAAGTTGTGGCACAAATTTCTCTTCTCCCCAATTCTATTCAATACCTCCTCATTAGTTATGTGATCTACCCATCTAATCTTCAGCATTCTTCTGTAGCACCACATTTCGAAAGCTGCTATTCTGTTCTCGTCCAAACTATTTATCGTCCATGTTTCACTTCCATACATGGCTACACTCCATACAAATACTTTCAGAAATGACTTCCTGACACTTAAATCTATACTCGATGTTAACAAATTTCTCTTCTTCAGAAACGCTTTCCTTGCCATTGCCAGTCTACATTTTATATCCTCTCTACTTCGACCATCATCAGTTATTTTGCTCCCCAAATAGCAAAACTGATTTACTACTTTAAGCGTCTCATTTTCTAATATAATTCCCTCAGCATCACCCGATTTAATTCGACTACATTCATTTATCCTTTTTTTACTTTTGTCGATGTTCATCTTATGCCTTTCAAGACACTGTCCATTCCGTTCATCTGCTCTTCCAGATACTGTGCTGTCTCTGACAGAATTACAATGTCATCGGCGAACCTCAAAGTTTTTATTTCTTCTCCATGGATTTTAATACCTATTCTGAACTTTTCTTTTGTTTCCTTTACTGCTTGCTCAATATACGGATTGAATAACATCAGGAATAGGCTACAACCCTGTCTCACTCCCTTCCCAACCACTGCTTCCCTTTCATGCCCCTTGACTCTTATGACTGCCATCTGGTTTCTGTACAAATTGTAAATAGCTTTTGCTCCCTGTATTTTACTACTGTCACCTACAGAATTTGAAAGAGAGTATTCCAGTCAACATTGTCAAACGCTTTCTCTAAGTCTACAAATGCTAGAAACGTAGGTTTGCCTTTTCTTAATCTATTTTCTAAGATAAGTCGTAGGGTCAGTATTGCCTCACGTGTTCCAACAGTTCTATGGAATCCAAACTAATCTTCCTCGAGGTCGGCTTCTATGAGTTTTTGCATTTGTCTGTAATGAATTTGTGTTAGTATTTTGCAGCCATGGCTTATTAAACTGATAGTTTGGTAATTTTCACATTTGTCAACATCTGCTTTCTTTGGGATTTGAATTATTACATTCTCCTTGAAGTCTGAGGGTATTTCACCTGTCTCATACATTTTGCTCACCAGATGGAAGAGTTTTGTCAGGGCTGGCAACCCAAGGCTATCAGAAGTTCTAATGGAATGTTGACTATTCCCGAGGCCTTGTTTCGGCTTAGGTCTTTCAGTGCTCTGTCAAACTCTTCACGCAGTATCGTATCTCTTATTTCATCTTCATCTACATATTCTTCCATTTCCTCAAGAACCTCGCCCTTATATAGACCCTCTATATACTCCTTCCACCTTTCCGCTTTCCCTTCTTTGCTTAGAACTGGGTTTCCATCTGAGCTCTTAATATTCGAGCAAGTGGTTCTCTCTTTCTCCAAAGGTCTCTTTAATTTTCCTGTAGGCAGTATCTATCTTACCCCCCTAGTGACATACGCCACTACATCCTTACATTTGTCGTCTAGCCACCCTTCCTTAGCCATTTTGCACTTCCTGTCGATCTCATTTTTGAGACGTTTGTATTCCTTTTCGCCTGATTCATTTACTGCACTTTCTCTTTTCATCAATTAAATTCAATATCTCTTACGTTACCCAATGATTTCTACTAGCCCTCATACTATTACCTACTTGATCCTCTGCTGCCCTCACTATTTCATCTCTCAAAGCTACACATTCTTCTTCTACCATATTTCTTACCCCCCTTCTTTTCAATCGTTTCCTAATGCTATACCTGACACTCTCTACAACCTCCAGTTCTGTCAGTTTATCCAGGCCCTATCTCCTTAAATTCCCACCTTTTTGCAGTTACTTCAGTTTTAATGTACAGTTCGTAACCAATAGATTGTGGTCAGAGTCCTCATATGCCCTTGGAAATGTCTTGCAATTTAAAACCTGGTTCTTGAATCTCTGTCTTACCATTATATCTGATACCTTCCAGTACCTCCAGGCTTCTTCCATGTATACAACCATCTTCCATGATTCTTGAACCAAGTGTTAGCTATGATTAAGTTATGTTCTGTGCAAAAGTCTACCACACAGCTTCTTCTTTCATTCCTTACTCCCATTCCATATTCACCTACTGCGTTTCCTTCTCTTCCTTTTCCTACTGTCGAGTTCCAGTCACCCATGACTATTAAATTTTCTTCTCCCTTCACTATCTGAATAATTTATTTTAACTCATCATACATTTCATCAATCTCTCCATCATCTGTGGAGCTAGTTGGCATATAAACTTGTACTACTGTGGTAGACGTGGGCTTCGTATCTATTTTGGCCACAGTAATGCGTTCACCATGCTGTTTGTAGTAGCTTATCCACATTCTTATTTTCCTATTCATTATTAAACATACTCCTGCATTACCCCTATTTGATTTTGTATTTATAACCCTGTATTCACATGACCAGAAGTCTTGTTCCTCCTGCCACCAAACTTAACTAATTCCCACTATATCCGATTTTAACCTATCCATTTCCCTTTTTAAATTTGCTAACCTAAATTTGCTAAATTTGTTGACTGGAATACTCTCTTTGAAATTCTGAAGGTGGCAGGGGTAAAATACAGGAAGAGAAAGGCTATTTACAATTTGTACAGAAACCAGATGGCAGTTATAAGAGTAAAGGGACATGAAAGGGAAGCAGTGGTTGGGAAGGGAGTGACACAGGGTTGTAGCCTCTCTCCGATGTTGTTCAATCTGTATATTGAGCAAGCAGTAAAGAAAACAAAAGAAAATTCAGAGTAGGTATTAAAATCCATGGAGAAGAAATAAAAACTTTGAGGTTCGCCGATAACATTGTAATTCTGTCAGAGACAGCAAAGGACTTGGAAGAGCAGTTGAATGTAATGGACAGTGTCTTGAAAGGATGATATAAGATGAACATCAACAAAAGCAAAACAAGGATAATAGAATGTAGTCGAATTAAGTCGGGTGATGCTGAGGGAATTAGATTAGGAAATGAGACGCTTAAAGTAGTAAATCAGTTTTGCTATTTGGGGAGCAAAATAACTGATGATGGTCGAAGTAGAGAGGATATAAAATGTAGACTGGCAATGGCAAGGGAAGCGTTTCTGAAGAAGAGAAATTTGTTAACATCGAGTATAGATTTAAGTGTCAGGCAGACATTTCTGAAAGTATATGTATGGAGTGTAGCCATGTATGGAAGTGAAACATGGACGATAAATAGTTTAGACAAAAAGAGAATAGAAGCTTTCGAAATGTGGCGCTACAGAAGAATGCTGAAGATTAGATGGGTAGATCACATAACTAATGAGGAGGTACTGAATAGGATTGGGGAGAAGAGAAGTTTGTGGCACAACTTGACTAGAAGAAGGGATCGGTTGGTAGGACATGTTCTGAGGCATCAAGGGATCACCAATTTAATATTGGAGGGCAGTGTAAAGGGTAAAAGTCGTAGAGGGAGACCAAGAGATGAATACACTAAGCAGATTCAGAGGGATGTAGGCTGCAGTGCGTACTGGGAAACGAAGACACTTGCACAGGATAGAGTAGTGTGGAGAGCTACATCAAACCAGTCTCAGGACTGAAGACAACAACAACAACAACAACAACAACAACAACAACAACAACAACCTACCTACCTGATTAAGGGATCTGACATTCCATGCTCCAACCCGTAGAATGCTAGTTTTCTTTCTCCTGATAACAACATGCTCCTGAGTAGCCCTTCCCAGAGATCCGAATAGGGGACTATTTTACCCAAGAGGATGCCATTATCATTTAACCATACAGTAAAGCTGCATGCCCTTGGGAAAAATTATGGCTGTAGTGTCCCCTTGCTTTCAGCCGTTCACAGTACCAGCACAGCAAAGGCAGTTTTGGTTAGTATTACAAGGCCAGATGAGTCAGTCATCCAGACTGTTGCCCCTGCAACTACTGAAAAGGCTGCTACCCCTCTTCAGGAACCACACATTTGACTGGCCTCTCAACAGATACCCCTCTGTTGTGGTTGCACCTACAGTATGGTTATCTGTATCACTGAGGCCCACAAGCTCAGTGCCATCTCTTATTAATTTGTTTGGTATATATCTCTGAATTGCCATTGACACTACTACTTTAAATTTAAACCACATCTGGTCTATCATATTGGAATGGGTGGAGACTGTCTCTTAGGAAGGTGTCAGGCGAATTTTTCCCTGCCTTTTTTAAATAGATGTATTTTGCATTTATTTTTAGTGGGTTTGGATGTTCCAGCATTCAGTCTAGCTACAACAACCCTGTGATCACTAATCCTTGTATGTGTTATGATGCCCCTTATTTGGTTAGGAATATTTATTGCCATGATGTCAAATATGTTTTCATAACCATTTACACTCTGAGTATGCTCCTGAACTAGTTGTTCAAAATAATTTTCTTAGAAGGTGTTCAGTATGATTTTGGGTGGCATCTTATGCTTACCACCGACTTTAAATATGTATTTTTTGTCAACATATCAAGTGCAGATTGAAGTCACTGCCAACTATAATTGAATGAGTGGAGCACCTATTTGAAATGATACTAAAGTTTTCTTTGTACTGTTCAACAACTGTATCATCTGAGTCAGGGGGTCAATAAAAGGAACTAATTATTGATTTATTCCAGTTGTCAGGTATAACCTCTTCCCATATTAACTCACAGAAACAATCTATTTCAATTTCACTACAAGGTAAAACATTTCTCAGACCAATAAACAGTTCACCACTAACTGTATTTAATTTATCCTTTCTGAACACAGTTAGGTCCATTGTAAAAATTTCGGCTGAGCTTATTTGTGGCTTTAACCAGTTTCCGTACCTACAACGATTTGAGATTTGGTGCTTTCTATTAGCACTTGGAGCTCCGATTCTTTCCCAACACAGCTACGGCAATTTACAACTACAATATTGATTGTTCAATGAGGTTTAGGGATTGCAGCCGGCTGCAAATTCCAAAACCTCTTCGAACATTCAGTACGCTGGGAAAGCTCAAGAATCACACAATATTGATTGTTCCAAAGTCTACCCTCTTCCTGTATTCATTCTGCACCCTTTAAAACTGAAGCCCTTTGTGCACATTCCCAAGACTCCCTAACCTAAAAAACCACCTACTCTCCTCCACACATCCCCCGCTACCTGTATAGCCTCTTCCTGTGCGTAGTTAACACTTGTTCTATTTAGTGAGGGCTGGAAACCAACCTCCCTATGGCACAAGTCGAGGAATCTACAACTTACACAGTTGCAGAACCATCTGAGCCTCTGAATCAGATCCTCCACTCGACTCTGTACCAAAGGACCACAGTCTGTTCTTTCGATGTTACTACTGATGGTGAGTTCCGCCTTCATCTTGCAAGCAACACTGGCAGCCTTTACTACTTACGCTAGCCACACAAAACCAGGGAGAACCTCTTCTGATCCAAAGTGATAGACAATGTTAGTACCAACATCAGCCATTGCCTGCAGTTGACTGCACCCTGCACCTTTCATGGCATCTGGAACCACCCATTCCACATCAAGAGTGGCTCCTCCCGGCATGCACACAGAGTGCACATCAGATTTCTTCCCCTCCTTCACTGCCATATCCCTAAGGCGGCCCATTACACACCTAACATTGGAGCTCCCAACTACCAGTAAACTATAATGAAAATAAAGCAACACCTAACCTGGCCAACCCTGAAAGGGGATGTTTGGAAGCTAGTGAATCAGTTCCAAGACTGTAACAAAGCAAACCCCAATCTGAACACATGTAGAGAACAGCTTGCTTCAACATGGAAGGAAAATCCAATGGACAACATTTCTGTAACTTATCTTGGTTCCTTACCGCACGCTATGCAAGAGAACAGCAATTTATCTGTAGTAGCTGATGCCGTCCCTAAGTTTGTGTGGCCGCGACCGGCACACTAGAGACCACTGGAACCCTCATTGAACATCCAACTCGGATATTTGCTATGTTTGGTCCTTTCAGAGTACTAGTGAGTGATAACACACTGGCCTGCCTCAAAGGTGTTCAGTAAGTTCTTTCTCTGATGTGGGATATCCCATGTGACAACAACACTATCCTTAGCCCTCTTTTGCCACGCAGGTGAACTGTAATTTAAAGTTGGCTCTTACCATCTTTCTTTCACAGTCACACACCAAATGGCATCACTCAATACAGTGGTTAAATTTTGTGTTCACTATAGTTGCCTGTGAGGCCCACAATACAGCTCCTGCTAGCTTGACTTACAACTTCACTGTGAATCTGCCCCTCCCCCAACTTACATGGAATCAATGATTTACCACTGGAGGACAGTGATAGTCATGATAAACTGGGAGGCTGCTAAGAAAAACATTCAGTTAGCATGCAGAAGGGAGGCCACTAGCTATAATCAGGGGACGCATCCTATCTCATTACAGGTGGGCAGTGTGGTATATTTAAAGAACTTCTGGGTGCGAAGTAAAGGGTCCCTGACAATCACCTCAAAAATGTTACCTTGATTACTGGTTAAATCCATCTCTTTGGTCATTCCAAATAGGTATCTCTCTCATCCAATTACAGTTGGCAACGACTTCGAACTGCACTTGATATGTTGACAAAAATACATATTTAAAGTCGGTGGTAGGCGTAAGGTGTTACCTGATATCATAGTGAACATCTTCAGCATCCATCTTCCCTAAAACTTATTAGGGCTCACATATATCAACTTAAAGCTGCCATGGATAACCACGATAGCAGGGTAATGTCTTGCAGTTAACCCACTCCACCCCCTCCCACGACCCCACCTGTTCAAGCTTAAGGGGGCAGGGGGAAATTTGTGACATGTGGGTATCTTTTCTTTTTGTACTCTATCAATTGATGCCTCAGGTTGCACCGAGGCTGGTTGTGGCAGTGGAACGAGTGGTGGATCAGCCACCAGAGGGAAGGTCGCACATTGTGATGCAGGATTTAACGGCAGCCGTGTTGGTCAGCAGCTCAGTCAGTTCAGGGCAGGCAGTGAGCTGCGAGCAAAGATGGCATCTTCGGAGCTGGTAGTAGGTTTGGGCAGCAGCTAAATTTCAGACACTAGCCTGTTCTCTTCTGATGTGCTAGTCATTGCAGTTTGAACAGCATGTTGGTCGAACCTTTACTTGTGCTTTGATTATGAATATCTGAAAGAAGCCCTTGTCGGCTGTGGTGGCAGGTTTGCTACATGTCAGTCAATTCCAATTACTGTTTGTTAGGGCTGACTGTGCATTACAGTCTGTTGGGTCCTGAACAACAGATATATGGCAAAAGCACCCATTTGCTGGCAGACTTGTTTATTTGGGGGCTCCTGTTGGTTTCTTCATTATCATTATCAAAAATGACAGTGAGTTGTGGTGTTAAATGACCTTGCAATCTCTGTGGTCACTGTGTAACACCAATATCGATTAGAAATAGGTTTATACTATGTAACAATGTGTCTGTGATTATGAAGTATTTGTTCTTTGTTAATTAATGTCATTGATTTGTGTCAAGAAATTTAAAGTTTGTATTGTATGTATGAAAAAAGATAAATGATGTTTAAAATAATGAAATTTAATAAAATATCTATGTTCATAAAGAAAAATTTGTATATTGGAAGCTGTTTCATGCTTAGGGAACTTGTATTGTGAAATGTAAGAGCTGTTAGGAAGTGTAGTAACATGGTTCACGTTTTCCGTCGCACTTCACATAGCGTAGACTGGGAACTGTCTCCTAGGCATGCGCGATGTTAACTGACTGTGCACGGCCCATGGTGCCTCAGTTGTTGTTGTTGTTCCGCCGGCAGAGGTCACGGCAGAATTCTCGTGTGCCCTCTGGTGGACGGGACTCTACTTGCGGCAACTACCATCCGTGACGCGCCGTGCCGATGTGCGCCTCCCGCGGTCTTTCTGGTGGCTACTGCAGGAAGCCCCTTCCCAACGGAAGTGGCTTGGTGCAAGGTGAAAGATGGTTTTGGTGGTCGATCTGGGTGGCTCCTTTGAGAGAACAGCAGAAAGACAGTGGCCAGCCGTTGCACGGTAAACATTGAGGGTACCAAGGGAGGCATTTGGAAGCCGTTTTGCATGGAAATTTGGCTGTTGCATGGTGCTCTTGGCAATAAGGAATGGCTCTAATACGATATAAATCCGTCGCCAAGAAGAAATTATAAAGAGCATTCAACATCAAGAGCCGTGACTACAGTTAGCCACCATGTCGCTTGCCACCACTATTTTGCCACTGCTCCACCAACTTCAGGCACACAGATATGTATTATAGCATGGGGGTCATTCCATGCCAAGTGGTCTAGAGGCTCCCACATGACCCTCACGCATTTTGATGAAATTTTGTATGAACATTCACACATGTTCTCAATGAACATTGGTAAAGTTTCAGTTTCAGAAATATAATACTTTCGGAGATACAGTCACTTGTTTAAGACCATAGCACAGCTTTCAATAAAGCGGTCTTGAATTTTCAGCAACTTTGAGATGAGATATCTCTGTAAGTATTTGCATGAAAGAAACAAAACTTGGCCATCGTATACAACTTTTGGAGTCCTTTAAAGTAAAACATTAAGAAAAGGATTTCTGAGCAATTTTCATATAGATAATTTGAAGCAAAGTTGGGCGAAAAAATAGAGGTTTAAAAAAATGCAAACTTTAGTTTTTTATATCTCCAAAAGTAATTGTGGGATATGCATGAAACATTGCACACCATAACTCACCAACACAAGGTCTTAGAATATAATAAAATTTCATTCTCCTATTTCTTTCCATTATTTCACAAATCTAGGGTGAAGCTGACGATCTTTCAAAAAGTGCTAAAAATGGGTATTTTTAGTCAAATTTTTCAAAAAAGTGTTTTCTCCCAACTCTTCTAAACTATGGTCGTTAGAAAGAGCATATTCTAAACTACCTAGAAAAGTGGATTTGGTTTTGCAATGCAAGCTTATAAGGCCCTAAACAGTAGCATCATCAAAGAGGTGCACTGGAAGTTTGAACACATTTTTCTGGCACTCAAATTATACCAGAAATCTTTTATTTTGCCTTATACATGTTTATTTATGTCTGGGATAAGTGAAATAAGAAATCCTGATGAATAGGACCTAGCTTAAGTCCAAATAGGAAAAGAATAAAAATAGAAACAATGTTATTTCTTAATTGTCACCTCCCCCCCCCCCCTCTCTCTCTCTCTCTCTCTCTCTCTCTCTCTCTCTCTCTCTCTCTCTCTCTCTCACACACACACACACACACACACACACACACACACACACACACACACACACAAAATTATTATTAAGAATTAATGTGAATCATAAAATTTATTTGCTTCATCATGTAATTATTAGTTGCCTGTTTAATGAACAACACCAGTTTACTGGTGGAAAAAGAAGTGTATAAATGAGTTGCTATGGTCCATGGTGGCTTAACCACTGCTAGTTTCATTTCACCTGAGAAAACCAGCATTTCCATTGCCACAGGGGCAACGCCCGATAGCTTAGCAACAACAGCCACGGGCGGGAAGCCTGATAGTAAAATTATTTAAGTGCCCTGTGTAAAATTAGAAGGCACTCTTGGGTTCCTTAGATTGTTTCCTCTAACCTATTTCAATTTTTGATATGCTACATTAATTTTCTGATGAATATCAAGAGGAATGGTGTATTGCCAGCCAGACGAATTTACTGATGGAGCTGGAATAACTGCAATAATGTGGTGTACCGGAACCCAGCAATGTCACTTCTTGGTGGCCAATAAAATGAATTTGCTGGACCATGTGGGTGCATAAAGTTTATTAATGCATCCCTTTGCTCTATGGAGGTCTCACAGATATTTCCAATCCACCACACGTTTTTATAGATGCATGCAACATATTGTCCTGGTTGGAGAGCAGACCTTAATATGCCTCCTCCATTACTGTGACCCATTTTAGCTAGAAAGGATGAACAACCATTTGAAACTATGCTGACCTGAATTGTTGTTTTATCAATAGGTAAAAAGTAATGATTTTCTCTAGTGCCTGCTACAGTTTGTCCAACTTTAAAACCTCTCTTCTTGTGACACAATATCCTTTTCAATTTAATCTTTACTGACGAAAACAAATTTAATTACATTAATGTTTTCAGAGCAGAAGTGAAACAGATCCAGGGGAGTAAGAATTTGTCCATTAAGTGGCCGTTGCAAACTTGCTCTTGCTGCTAACCGCTTTGTTGTACCTCCAATCCCATCACAAGGTGATTTCCCGTGTCTAGTAGCAAAAATATTCCATTCGGGTGTCATTCCAAAATCACTCTTATTCTTGAAATTCTTATATTGAGCACTGGAGCCATCACTGAAATAATGAATGTGGGATACCTGTGCAAACTGCGCTTTTATATATTTGATGAGCTCCTTGATAAAAGCGTGAACTGTAATAGTGTCATGCCACAAACAATCACAGATAATGCAAACACTTAAAGATTCTACTTTCTCATTTTGACAAAAGTAGATAACAAATGGATGAATTTTTGCTTGACTATTGTCCCAGTGGAAGCCTTGCACAGCATCCTGAATGATAAAAGAATAATTTTCTGCAAAATCCATTGGGACAACAAGCTCTTCGTCTTTCAGATGACATTTAAGGCCTTTAAGATGCAAGCTTTGATGCTTGGCAATGTAATGATGGCATGACAGACTCCATATTTTATTTTTTACATCTTCAATAAATTCATCCACAACCATTTACTTCATGTCCAGTGTGGCCCAATCGGTATGTATACATTGCTTAAACACAATAACTTTCGGTGGCTCATGATCTAGGAAATAGCTGGCAATTTCAGATGCTATAGCTTCAGGCCCAGGACACCTTTCACAGCGATGTAGCATGTATTATTTAGAGTTCAAACTGCAAACTGCCTTGCTGTGAATCTCCTTATAATTTTCACGTATACCAGCTTCGCTAAGCATAAGCTTAACATTTTGGCAAATTGCACAGATGGAAACTGCATGCATTCCAGCTGATCCTACTGTTACACACCATTTGGGTCTAAGTTTACAAAAGTTTGAGAACCCTTTTCTGGACCATTTATATTCTTATAGATTTCATACATTTCCTGTAAATTGCAAAGTAACAATCTTTTCTGCACGTATGTCTTTCTATACAAAGGTCTAACTGAAATACTATCTTTTTTTCCACGGCACACCCTACTATACTCATAATCTTCAAAAAAATCTCGCACGCTACTAGCAACTTCTGCTGGTAATTTCCTACTTTGCCTATTTTCGGGAAGTGCCAGAATGCCCTTCTCTGCCTTAAGCTTCCGAGCATTCTTCACCATTCTTTCGGACATGCCGAACTGAGCTGCTGTTTGGCTGACTGTCCAACTGTCCAACTTACAGGTGCCAAGGTTAAAATTTGCATCTGTTCTTTACGAATTGCATTCTGCACCTTGGCTTTCAGTTCAGTCAGCAAATGTGAATAGTCAGCACAGTTTCCACATTCCTTAATTTCACTAGCATCTGCAATTTGTGGGTTTACTCACATTGCATTTACAATTCTGTTTTTAATCACATTTTGAGCCTTTTGAATTTTCTTCTTCACATATTGGGGCTTATCTCTGTAGCTTACTGTTCTCTTTAGGGGTGAAATACTGATAGACAATAAGCTACTATTTCATTCTTCTTTTGGTGTAAAGTCCTCATCAGAATGTGATGATTAGGCTGATAAAGCTTCGTCCAAGTATTTATTTAAGGTAGTCCTGCAAGCCGGACAAATTTTCTGACCTGGCTTTATGTTATTAACAAGCTGCTTCTTCCACATATCAGAAGCCATTAGCTGTTTCAGTATCAAGAGTGTGAATTCCTGCCTTAGCATTATGATTCTTCACCTTCCCAAAGGGATTGAAGCATTTTTTTTGTAACTTCTCATATTGTGTCAACAACAGGGTTTCATGGTGTAGGCAAACTTGAGAGGTATTGTCCAGCTTTGCTTCAGAACGTTGGACCAACAACTCTTTTTCCTCATCACTAAAATCCACAAACCATTTTAAAGCAGCTTTTTTGGCAAAGAAAGTGACATGACACTTCTTTCCACTATCTCCTTGCCCAATTGAGCAGGAAGGTATGCTGTTCCCTTCTGCATCCATCTCTAATCAGTAACTAAATAATGTATTTGGCCTCTGAGTGCAAATTATAAACTGCTTAAATTTAAGACAAATTGCTACTGAATGAAATTATACACAATGTATAATACCAATGGAAAAATCTAATAAGAGATATATGCTATAAAAGACACAATCAAAACAATTTTTGTAAATTAGATTACAAACTTTGATAGTCTTACGAATAACTTAACAAGCCACACTCAGCCAAGAGAACCCACTCACTATGCTGCAATCACACCACTGAAATACTGATTGTTCAAACAAGGCTCACAATAATGAAACAATCTGATTGTTAAAGTAATTGTTGCCATTATATTTTCTATAAACAGTGAATCTTGTGAATTTTCTCTGTGAAACTAGTGGTTATGTATTTACCAAGGTAGTGGGCTACATTTAAGTGTGATTAAATACAAAATTAAAACTCTTAGATGTTCAACCAATCAATTTCACATGTTTCCCTAATAACTTTAAGACAAAAATTCACAGCTTACAACACCTAGGTATTAAAATTTCTGCAATATTGATTGGAAAATTTACATCACTTGAGGTACGATTCAAGCAAACAGATTCTTTTTTGGAAAAATGTTTTATACAATTGAATCCAAAAATTAGGTCTTCATTTTCCACTTGTAAATATTTAGAATTTTGAGAAGTACAAAAAATATGAAGCTGTTATTCATTGAATTCTTTATGATGATCTCTCTCTCTCTCTCTCTCTCTCTTTTTTACAAATGATAAAGAGTTTTATGCAGATGAACACTTACGATAAAAGCAGAAGGGCTACTTATAGTTTTCAAGTTTTTCTGACAGTCTTATTGCCTATTTACCAGATCTTTTTATTTCAATTATTCAAGGCACTAATAAACATTTATTAGGCATAGTAAAAGGTTTCAGGTATAATTTGAGTGCCAGAAAAATGTGTTCAAACTTCCAGTGTGCCTTTTTGATGATGCTACTTTTTAGGGCCTTATATGCTTGCATTGCAAAACCAAATCCACTTTTCTAGGTAGTTTAGAATATGCTCTTTCTAATGACCATAGTTAAGAAGAGTTGGGAGAAAACACTTTTTTGAAAAATTTGACTAAAAATACCCATTTTTAGCACTTTTTGAAAGATCGTCAGCTTCACCCTAGATTTGTGAAATAATGGAAAGAAATAGGAGAATGAAATTTTATTATATTCTAAGACCTTGTGTTGGTGAGTTATGGTGTGCAATGTTTCATGCATATCCCACAATTACTTTTGGAGATATAAAAAACTAAAGTTTGCATTTTTTTAAACCTCTATTTTTTCGCCCAACTTCGCTTCAAATTATCTATATGAAAATTGCTCAGAAATCCTTTTCTTAATGTTTTACTTTAAAGGACTCCAAAAGTTGTATACGATGGCCAAGTTTTATTTCTTTCATGCAAATACTTACAGAGATATCTCATCTCAAAGTTGCTGAAAATTCAAGGCCGCTTTACTGAAAGCTGTGCTATGGTCTTAAACAAGTGACTGTATCTCCGAAAGTATTGAATTTCTGAAACTGAAACTTTACCAGTGTTCATTGAGTACATGTGTGAATGTTGATACAAAATTTCATCAAAATCCATGATGGTCATGTGGGAACATTTCTCGATATTAGACCACTTGGCACGGAATGGCCCACGGACCAGATAATTTGTGTGTTTCCAATAATAATCCAAGTGCTACAAACCTTCGTTTCGAACTCTAACATTATCCCAGTCATGAACCGATGCAGGATCCCCTCTTAAGTGTGCAGAAAACTGAGTATCCTGTTTCTAACAAAATAGTGATTAGTTTCTGTGAATTAAGTGTGCAAAAATTCTGTGCCAGAGGGTGTATATATTACTATCTAAAATACCTACTTCACAGGTGATGAAAAGGGCACACAAATTTTAATTTAACCTTGATTGCTATCATTTTCCTGTCATATTAGAAAGATATTTGAAATATTATCACTACTAAAGAAACCTGATGCATTTCCATAAATGAGAATGTAAACAGTGTAACTGAAGTATTATTTCATTTTATTTGTGGTATTTGTATGTTAGTTAAGTCAGAAATCTTTTCATGCCCAACTTTAGTTCAGTTTTTCCAAAGTAACATCTCAGTGCTGCGAAAATAGTAATAGCAACTGTTAATGGTAGCTACTGCAAACCATAACTTACTTCGTCCTGTATTCGTGTGTATCCAGTGTGCTACTAAAAGGAGTTGGAATGAAGGTCACTACGACAACTAATATTCAATTTCCTGAAACATAATGTTTCAAGTTAATATACCTAATTAGGCTGGTGACCGTTTATTGTTTCATTCGTATGAAATTTTCTACTTTCATTATCCCCAAAGTAAAACCTGGTTTAGTTTTTCTATTAATTGCATTATATATCTAAATTACTGTCTGATACTTTTATCTGTTAGACATGCGCAAGCTGAAAGCATAAAAATCCTCCCAGAGGGTAACACTAGTTTGTGATAGCGTTATAACTGTCCTGGTTACTCAAAAATTAGTCAGAAACACAGTAGCATAAGTGAACTAGTTATACCACAGCCCCTTCACACACAGGCACTATGTCCCAGAAATAGTCTGCAAACTGATATCTAATGCCGTATCCCCAAACATCACTAAAACTCATTCCAGTCCCAAAGAGTGTCCCCCTCCTGATCCAATACCACTCTGTACAACCAAATAGCTGCCCACCAGGATGAATGGCCACCAACAGTGTGGCCACGACAAAGTTATCCACCCTGTAGCAAAATGTGCAGCTGAATGGAACGAGCTTGATTTCAATGTTTGCTTTGCAACCTGGGCCACCTGAATCCTCCCCTCTGCCCCCAGTTCTACTCTCAACCTAACGTGACCTATTGTTGTCACACTCTCCACTGAACAGTTTCCGACCCCTCTGTCCTATCACCTCCTCCCAACTTATGTTCCCTTACCCTAATTGTGTGCCACTCTTCGCCAATGCATCCACCAGTCTTTTCCTCTCCTCTGCTCCTATCCTTTTCCACTCCCTCCCCTCTCTCTGCTCCGTAGCCTCCCAATGCTGCACTTGGCAGCCTTGTCCTGCCACCATCAGTCAGCCAGCAGCAGCCAGCCGAGACAGAAGCAGCAACATTAAAGTAACCAATTTTGTCATTCTTACGAGTTCCTAACCAAGAGCGAATTGTATAATTTCATCTGTGTGCTTTGATAGTTTAGTTTCTTGAATTCATATGAATTAATTTAATATCTAATGGACAGAATTCTTGTGTTTTCATTTGCGTCTGAAAGAAAACTGATTTTGTGATATATTACAAGCTCCCTAATCAAGGGCAAATTATTTTGTCTCACCTGAGAGCTTCGGTAGTTCAGTTTCTGAATCTCTGCATATTAATCTAGTTTAAAAGACATAGTTCTTCCATTTTCATCAGGGTGTGCAGTAAAGTTCCGCACTATGTGTCAATAGTCGATTTGTCGTAGTAGTTTAGTTTTCTACCACCTTAGTATGGATAGGGGCTGTGAGTGTTGTGCACGAATGTGAGCAGAGTTGGTGACACTTCGTTCTCAGCTCCAGGCTGTGATGGCTTCTGTTACACAGCTTGAAGCTGCAGTGGATGGGCATCAAAGTTGTGGGCTGGCCATGGGAATCCAATGGGCATCCAGCAGATCTGAGTCCTCCAATCAGTCCTCACCAGTGGTCAGTTCAGTTACTGCTCAAACCCCTCACCAGTGGTCAAGTGGGGGGGGGTTTCGCCTCAGGGCATGGCAGGTGGCGAAAGACTTCCCAGAAGGCCGTATGTAAGGCCTCCCTGGTTAGTCTGACAAACAGGTTCCAGGTGCAGTCCGTGGCCGACACTGTTGCTCAGCCAGATGCAGTCGCCTGTCCTGCTTCAGAGAAAACCTCTCAGCCTGTAACATCCAGGCAATGACAGAGGGTGGCACTATTGGTAGTTGGGAGGTCCAACGTTATGAAAATTATGGGGCCCCTTGGGAACATGGCTGCCAAGAAGGGAAGAAAGCCAATGAGCACTTCATGTGCATACCATGTGGTGTCATTCCAGGTGTGGAACTGATTCTTCTGGATGCCATGAAGAGCACAGGGTGCAGCCAGCTGCAGGTGGTGGCTCATGTCAGTATCAATGATGTATGTTGCTTTGGATCAGACAAGATTATTTCTGGTTTCGAGAGGCTAACAGGAGACGTAAAGCCTGCCAGTCTTGCTTGCAAGATGAAAGTAGAGCTCACCCTTTGCAGCATAGGTAACAGGACCAACCGCAGATATCTGGTACGCAGCCGAGTGGAGGGTCTGAATCAAAGGCTCAGACACTTCTGTGCCTTTGTAGGCTCAAATTCTTCAATTTGTGTCATAGGGTGGTTGGGTTTTGGGTTCCACTGAATAGGTCAGGAGTCCACTACCCACAGAAGGTGGCTACATGGGTAGCAGGGGCTGTGTGGCATGGACGGGGCGGTTTTTTAGGTTAGAGGGTCTCGGAAAAACACAATAAGAACTTCAGTCTCAAAGAGTGTAGGCCAAACACAGGAACGTAGATACAGGAACCACTGGTTTAACAGTTGTAAACTGTAGTAGCTGTGTTGGAAAGTACTGGAGCATTAAGCACTAATAGGAAGCACTAATGCTCAAATTGTTATAGGTACTGAAAGCTGGCTAAAGCTGGAGATAAGTTTAGTCAAAATCTTTGCTAAGAACCTGTTTTCTGAAAGAATAGGCTAAACACAATTGGCAGTGGTGTGTTTGCTGCTATTAGAAGTACTTTCTCTTGTCATGAAACTGAAGTAGATAGTTACTGTGAGTTAGTATTGGCTAAGGTCATTCTTGGCAACCGGTATAAAATAATAATTGCATCCTTTTAGTGACCTCTCAATTCAGATGATACAATTGCTCAAAGGATCAAATAAAACTTGAGTTTAATTTCAGATATGTACCCGACTCGTACATTTATAGTTGGTGGTAACTAATTTACCCTCAATATGTTGGTGAAAATACATGTTTGAATCTGAAAGTACACACTGAACGTCATCCGAAATTGTGCTAAATCCATTCTCTGAAAATTATTTCGAGCAGTTAGTTCATGAGCCCTTGTGAATAGTTAACAGTTGTGAAAACACACTTGACCTTTTAGCAACAAATAATCCTGAGGTAATAAGCATAAAAATGGATACATGGATTAGTGCACACAGGGTTGTCATAGTAAGATTGAATATTTTAACCCCCAAATACACCAAAAATAGTTGAGAAATATAGCTGTTCAAAAAAGCAGATAAAAATTCATGACATCTTCCTGAGAGATAATCTTCACTGCTTCCAAATTAACAATGTAAGTGTAGACCAGATGTTGTTTGAATTCAGAGAAATAGTATCAGCAGCAATTGTGAGATTTATAACAAATAGATTAAGAAATGATGGAGCTGACTCTCCTTCGTACACAAAATGGGTTAGAACACTGTTTCAGAAACAACGAAAAAAACATGACAAATTTAAACAGACATAAAATCTCCAAGACTGGTGATGTTTTACAGCAGCTCAAAATTTAGCACGGACTTCAATGCGAGATGCTTATAATAGTTTCCACAACAAAACTTTGTCTCAAAACCTGACAGAAAATCCAGAGAGATTGTGGTTGTATATGAGGTATGCTAACAGCGAGACACAATCAATGCCTTCTCTGCACAATAGCAACGGAAATGGAAATGATCGATGACAGTGCTGCCAAAGCAGAGTTATTACACATAGCCTTCTGAAATTCCTTCGCCAGAATTCGAAAAAAAAAAAAAAAAAAAAAAAAAAAAAAAAAAAAAAAAATAGCTGCAAACATGAGTAACGTAGAAATAGATATCCTCGGAGTAATGAGGCAACTTAAATCACTTAACAAAAACAAGTCTTGCAGTCCACACTGTACACCAGTTAGGTTCCTGTCACAGTATGCTGATACAATAACTCCAAACTTAACAATCATATATAACCGTTCGCTCGCCGAAAGATCCATACCCAAAGACTGGAAAGTTGCACAGGTCACCAACATTCAAGAAAGGTGGTACGAGTAACCCACTAAATTACAGGCCCGTATCATTTACATCGATATGCAACAGGATTTTAGAACATATATTGTAATCGAACATTTTGCACTACCTTGAGGAGAATGGTCGATTGACACAGAGTCAACATGGATTTAGGCAACATTGTTCTTGTGAAACACAACTCGTCTTTACTCACACAAAGCGTTGAGTGATATTGACACTGAATTTCAAATGGGTTTGGTATTTCTAGATTTCCAGAAGACTTTTGACATAGTACCAAACAAGCAGCTTGCAGTGAAATTGCGTGCTTATGGAATACTGTCTCATTTATGTGACTGCATTCGTGATTTCCTGTCAGAGAGGTCACAGTTCATAGTAATTGATGGAAAGTAATTGAGTAAAACTGAACTGCTTTCTGCTGTTCCCCAAGGTAGTGTAAGAGGCCCTTTGCTGTTTCTTATCTACATAAACAATATAGGAGACAATCTGAGCAGCCATCTCACGTTGCTTGCAGATGATGCTGTCGTTTCTCGTCTAGCAAACTCATCAAAGATCAAAACAAATTGCAAAATGATTTAGAAAAGATATCTGTATGGTGAACAAACTGGCAATTGATCCTAAATAACGATAAGTGTGAGGTCATCCACATGAGTGCTAAAAGGAATCCATTAAACTTCGGTTACATGATAAATCAGTCAAATATAAAGGCCAAAAAATCAAGTTAATACCTAGGAAATACAATTATGAACAACTTAAAGTGGAAGGAACACACAACAAAAGATTTGGGGAAGGCTAATCAAAGACTTTATTTTATTGGCAGGGCACTTGGAAAATGTAACAGATCTACTAAAGAGGCTACCTACACTACGCTTATCTGTTCTCTTTTAGAATACTGGTGCAGGGATCCTTACCAGACAGGACAGACTGAGTACATCAACAAAGTTCAAAGAAAGGCAGCATGTTTTATATTATTGCAAATAGGGGAGAGAGAGTCACTGACATGACACAGGATTTGGGGTGGACATCATTAAAACAAAGGCGCATTTTGTTGTGGCAGAATCATCTTGCGAAACTTCAGTCACCAACTTTCTCCTCTGAATGTAAAATATTTTATTGATGTTGACATACGTAGGGAGAAATGATCATCATAATAAAATAAGGGAAATCAGAGTTCATACAGAAATATACAGGTGTTCGTTTTTTCCACGTGTTGTACGAGAGTGGAAAAATAAGAGGATTATTTGAAGGTGGTTTGATGAACACACGGCCAGGCATTTAAATATGATTTGCAGAGTATCGATGTAGATGTAGATCTAGTCCCTGTGCTCCCTTCTCTCTCTCCCTACACATACCAGGCTATCGGTCCCCCTTCCCACTTTGGATTGCTGCTTCTGTTCAATGCAGTTGCATTCTGGCCAGATCGGTCACAGACAGCAGTTGTGTGTGTGAGGTGTGCTTGCCTGTGTGAATGTGTCTGTATTTCCTTTTTGAAAAAGGCTTTGGCATAAAGCTCAATGTGTAATAATCTTTTTGCTGTGCCCATCTGCCACTCAACGAGACATCTTTATGGGTGAACAGCAATCTATCCTTTTCATAACATTGTTCATATTCCACCAAGCTACACATCTTCATTCAAGCTCAATTTCATTACAAAACACATCCAAATGTAGTACGTGCACTGTCCACAAAAATAAAGCAAATACTACACTAAAGAACACTACACTGTCAGCCGATTAAAAAAACTCTATCTTCATCTTAGTTCTGTTGTTGCAGGATATATAACTGATGAAAAATTGATAATATTTATTTTGTCAGTCTCAGCTGCATGAGTATACAATTTATTGCTACAGTGGTTACCAGTTTTGGGCTGACTCACCATCATCAAGCTACACACCTTGTTATTAACTGTAGCTAGTTACACAACATAGTGCTAAAAGGCACGAACTTGGTGCTACAAAGTCAAGCTGTGAGAAACATATACTCTCACTGATTTGACAGCCTATGTGTCTACTGAATGACACAATGAAACTACTCGTAAGAATAAAGTTTCATTGTGTTGTTTAGGTGAAACAACAGACACATAGGTTGTCATATCAATGAGCGTATTCGTTGTTCACATTTTGACTTTCTTGTATTGAGAGGTTGTGCCTTTTGGCACCATGCTGTGTAATTAGTAAATAGTTAACAACAAGATGTGTGTTTGAGTATGGGCATGTCAGCCTCAAACTAGTAACCACTGCAGCAATAAAATTTATATTCACATGCAACTGAGATGAACAAAATAAACATTTATGAAATTTTCATAAATATTATACACTTGCAGACCTACCATTCAGGAGCAACTTGCCTTGAATCAGGAAGGACAGGGTGTACAGGAAGCCCAGAAAAAAAGTTCCTAAAATTTTCCCAGGTGAAGATACACTATACCCCAGGTGAAAACACAACATAACCTGGGTGAAAGCATATTTTTTCTGTGTCAAGTGGCAATATACTCTTCCTTGGACTGTAGAACATCAATCCTTACAATGGTAGCTTCTGAATGCTGAAATAGAGCTTGCACTTTTGTCAGCGAATCACAGCTCGCATCATGTGATCTTGCCAGCTAATGATAGCAGCTATTCAGAGCACAGGACATGTGATGTAGTCAGCCATTAACAAAATCACTCTTAAGTAGTGCAAACACACAAATAGGTAAAGTTAATGGTTTAAAGTAATATACATTCAGTATAGATATAGGAAAAGCTAAGCTATTACTTATAATATTGGGCATCAAAAATGTTTTGCTGTTTTGTTTTCAGAACGTGTGGTTAGGTAAAATCCTAAGAGCACAGCTTAAACTTCAGCAGTTGAAGATTTCTGACAAGCATCAGTGCAAATTTCACTGCTGTGCACCAAATAATGCTAAATAAATGTTCTGTCGAGCACTTTGCCTTTTCCATAGAAAAGCTGCTTGTGTGTGAAATTGCTCAAGAACTCACCTCTCACTTTTTAAGGCTAATTATACTTTTTGCCATCATTACTGCACAACCTGTAATCTACGAAAGAACCAAAACATACACCAAAAACTAACCTTAAAGCTTGGTCCTTTTACTACATGTTACTCTTTAAGGAGCATGCAACACAAATGTGCTAGGTAAATTTTAAATGATGGTATAAATGACAGCCTGCTGGGCCCAAAATTTTTCTAAATGGCTGGTCCTCAAAGTGTCATGTTTTGAATGAGAGTCAAAAGCTCCATGATTAAAGAAATTCATTGCACATTCTCACACATAACATAGTTTATCTTGCATAAATAGAGATTTACTTTGAGAGTAACGCTTCTCAAATCACTCTTCACTATATTTTCCTGTGCCCTGTTAGAAATGTAAACAGTAATGACATCATACTCATCGGAAGAAATTTGTTGTTACAAAGTATTGCACAGTCTTCATCCTAAAGCCTCGGACACATTTTGCTCTCTGCAGATGCTTGTGTGTGCACTGTGTTTTGCTGTTGTAAATGTGCATTTTCATTGGAACTAAAGTTTTGGTGTAACTCTCTCATTTACGTTTTATTGCCAAGTTATTTTTCCGCAGTAGCGGGCTAAAAATAATTCTTTGTTCAAGAATAAGTTTTTACGTAAAATTACAAAAGTTTAATTGAAAACTGAAACAGTGGAAAGCTCCCAGAATTATAAAAAAATTCCCAGGTTTTTCCCAGATTACCCGATTGTCCCGAGGCATACACAGTATTACCATGTCATGAAACCATGCAGTCTGTAACATAATATGGAACATACATTAATTTCAACTATCCTACAGGCTTAGCAGCAATACCTTCTCAGATGCTGTGGCAAGACGTGTGCCCTGGAGATTGAGAGCAATACAACTGAGAGGTGCTTCATGGGCTGCTATGTCCAGTGGAGCTCTCTCAGTGTTAGCCAAATCAACTAACTGGACCTGTCCTGAATGCCGACCAGGAAAGGCAAGTAGAGAGTTATTGCTATTGGGACAAAGCACACAGAGACCTGTAAGAAAGAAGTCTAGATATAAAACCTACAGAATTCACAGGAAATAATGAGAACAAAAAAGTTACAGATTACAAACGTGGCTGCAAATGATGATCCAACAAAGAATATGATCAGGAGTTCTGTCTACAGATATTCTTTTTCTGGGCACTAAAGAGGAAATTGAAATGAGAAAATATGCCATGATAGGGCAATGACTTTTTTTTTTTACTGTGGAGGATACAGAGGAAATTAACATGAAATAAGACAGTACCTACCACATCTTCAGGATTCAAAATATTAGTTTTATTATATGTGTATGCCACACTTGCCAGAACAGTGTAGGTTACTAGACAGAACTGATAAATACAGTGAAACACTGCCAGCAGTTACTTATGTAAGATGAACTATAACAAATTCCACAGTATTTTGTGTACATTCAGTTGTTGGCTTTTTGTGTATTTCATATAAAATGTAAACACCTACGATAACCCATATCTCAAATTATTACCTTTTTTATGGTGAGCTGAAATGTAGGTACACAAAACAGTGTATATGCCAGGATGGTATCAGGAGGTCAGGTGGGCATCTGGGTAGTTTTTCCTACATTTAAAATGAGAAATGGCAGTCTTCATGGAAAAATGGGTTTTCTTCCTAAGAACTACCATTAAGGGGTGCAACATTCTTGAAAACTGGCTATGGCCATGGAATAAACTACACATGGTACGGAAAGAGCATTTCACCCTCAATAGGATGGACATGTCTGGAGGGTAAGGAAGCTGGCAGGCAAGGGAGCAACCCGCAGTTGTGGCCGTTACCTCACTGACCCTCTTGCGTATCTCACGTGATGGCACCCAGTTCGCTCATTGGCAGGATTGTGGCAGAAAGTTGATGTGTCTCACTCGGCAATAATGTAGTGGTGTCCCTAACTCAGCATAATAGCATGGGAGCTGGCCACAAGTACTGCAGAGTAGTTTACATAACTGTTCACGCCACTGCCTGAGCCTAAGTTAAAATGATGGAAGCAGAATACACTACAATTTTTTTACTTTTGCTGCCCATTACCATGTACAACAGAAAACATTGGAAAGATGTCACGGGGGACAATATAGTTATTCAGTGCCTACAGATATAGGACAGCGATCAGAAGTAAAAATAGAGAAATTGCAGAGATTCATAAAAAAAATCTTCTTTGTAAATTTTATAAAACAACTGATAATGTGAAAAAAGAATATACACATTTTATGATATATATGATTAAGGTATCAGATAGATTATATAATGGTAAGACAGAGATTTAGGAACCAGGTTTTAAGTTGTAAGACATTTCCAGGGGCAGATGTGGACTCTGACCACAATCTATTGGTTATGACCTGTAGATTAAAACTGAAGAAACTGCAAAAATGTGGGAAATTAAGGAGATGGGACCTGGATAAACTGAAAGAACCAGAGGTTGTACAGAGTTTCAGGGAGAGCATAAGGGAACAATTGACAGGAATAGGGGAAAGAAATACAGTAGAAGAAGAATGGGTAGCTCTGAGGGATGAAGTAGTGAAGGCAGCAGAGGATAAAGTAGGTAAAAAGACGAGGGCTGCTAGAAATCCTTGGGTAACAGAAGAAATATTGAATTTAATTGATGAAAGGAGAAAATATAAAAACGCAGTAAATGAAGCAGGCAAAAAGGAATACAAACGTCTCAAAAATGAGATCGAGAGGAAGTGCAAAATGGCTAAACAGGGATGGCTAGAGGATAAATGTAAGGATGTAGAGGCTTATCTCACTAGGGGTAAGATAGATACTGCCTACAGGAAAATTAAAGAGACCTTTGGAGAGAAGAGAACCACGTGTATGAATATCAAGAGCTCAGATGGCAACCCAGTTCTAAGCAAAGAAGGGAAGGCAGAAAGGTGGAAGGAGTATATAGAAGGTTTATACAAGGGTGATGTACTTGAGGACAATATTATGGAAATGGAAGAGGATGTAGATGAAGACGAAATGGGTGATACGATATTGCGTGAAGAGTTTGACAGAGCACTGAAAGACCTGAGTCGAAACAGGGCCCCCGGAGTAGACAACATTCCATTAGAACTACTGACGGCCTTGGGAGAGCCAGTCATGACAAAACTCTACCAGCTGGTGAGCAAGATGTATGAGACAGGCCAAATACCCTCAGACTTCAAGAAGAATATAATAATTCCAATCCCAAAGAAAGCAGGTGCTGACAGATGTGAAAATTACCGAACTATCAGTTTAATAAGTCACAGCTGCAAAATACTAACGCGAATTCTTTACAGACGAATGGAAAAACTGGTAGATGCGGACCTCGGGGAGGATCAGTTTGGATTCCGTCGAAATGTTGGAACACGTGAGGCAATACTGACCTTACGACTTATCTTAGAAGAAAGATTAAGAAAAGGCAAACCTACGTTTCTAGCATTTGTAGACTTAGAGAAAGCTTTTGACAATGTTGACTGGAATACTCTTTTTCAAATTCTAAAGGTGGCAGGGGTAAAATACAGGGAGCGAAAGGCTATTTACAATTTGTACAGAAACCAGATGGCAGTCATAAGAGTCGAGGGGCATGAAAGGGAAGCAGTGGTTGGGAAAGGAGTGAGACAGGGTTGTAGCCTCTCCCCGATGTTATTCAATCTGTATATTGAGCAAGCAGTAAAGGAAACAAAAGAAAAATTTGGAGTAGGTATTAAAATTCATGGAGACGAAGTAAAAACTTTGAGGTTCGCCGATGACATTGTAATTCTATCAGAGACGGCAAAGGACTTGGAAGAGCAGATGAACAGAATGGACAGTGTCTTGAAAGGAGGATATAAGATGAACATCAACAAAAGCAAAACGAGGATAATGGAATGTAGTCCAATTAAATCGGGTGATGCTGAGGGAATTAGATTAGGAAATGAGACACTTAAAGTAGTAAAGGAGTTTTGCTATTTAGGAAGTAAAATAACTGATGATGGTCGAAGTAGAGAGGATATAAAATGTAGACTGGCAATGTCAAGGAAAGCGTTTCTGAAGAAGAGAAATTTGTTAACATCGAATATAGATTTAAGTGTCAGGAAGTCATTTCTGAAAATATTTGTTTGGAGTGAAACATGGACGATAACTAGTTTGGACAAGAAGAGAATAGAAGCTTTCGAAATGTGGTGCTACAGAAGAATACTGAAGATAAGGTGGATAGATCACGTAACTAATGAGGAGGTATTGAATAGGATTGGGGAGAAGAGAAGTTTGTGGCACAACTTGACTAGAAGAAGGGATCGGTTGATAGGACATGTTTTGAGGCATCAAGGGATCACAAATTTAGCATTGGAGGGCAGTGTGGAGGGTAAAAATCGTAGAGGGAGACCGAGAGATGAGTACACTAAGCAGATTCAGAAGGATGTAGGTTGCAGTAGGTACTGGGAGATGAAGAAGCTTGCACAGGATAGAGTAGCATGGAGAGCTGCATCAAACCAGTCTCAGGACTGAAGACCACAACAACAACAACAACATGATGATTAATTTAATTTCATTCGGTATCGGCTTTTATCACTCATGAGCAAACCATAATCATAGTGAAACATATCAACGGACTGTGTTAATGCGCTATCTGAGCAAGGAGTATTGAGTGCAGGTGTGGGACGAGACTGTGATTGGATGTGTGTTAAAGAGAGCTTAGACCATAGAGCAAGATTATAATGGCTTGGTGCATAAATTCATAATGTTTTTACATAAGTTTGATAAACACAAGAGGTACACATAACAGCGATTTTAGTCACCAACAATATATTTTCCTTCGCCATTTACAAGTCTGCCAGTGGTAGGGTAATTTTTCAAAACTGCCACTGTAGAAATCGTGTGGATTTGAGGTGAAGAGCTCATTGAGCCACTTTAAGAAAGGAAGTCCCTTGAAGGTATTTTGATACAGAGTGGTAAAGGGGAAAATCTGAGGCCACAAGATCAGGTGAGTAAGGTGGGTGTAGAATGACTTCCCAACCAACTCCTGTATAGTGTTTTTTGTCAGTCTAGCAGAATGCAGATGGGCGTTGTTGTGGGCTAGCATCACTTCACACAGTCTCCCTGGTTGTTGTTTCTGGATTGCATCTGTAAGACAGCTCAGTTGTTGACAATAAATGTCAATAGTGATGGTTACATCTTGGGGGAGCAATTCATAGTACATCACACAGCCACTGTTTCACCATATGTGTAACATTATCTTCTGTAGATATGTACATATCTTTGTAAGTGGAGTTGCTGCTTTGTTTGGGCTCAACCATTCCTTTCTTTTCCTTATGGTAGCATAAAGACACCATTTCTCCTCACCAGTAATGAAAAAGGATAGAAATATTCATGTCGTTCACAAGCCAATTGACGACGAGATGCACATATGGCCAACAGCTCATTTTTGTGATTTTGGCTTAGAACATGTGGTACTTGTCCACCTGATTCTTTAAACCTTTCCCATTGTATTCAGATGTTGCACAAGGTGGAATGATCACTCTTCATCACATCTGCCAGTTCTCAAATACAATGAAGTGGATCATTGTGGATTAATGTGTTTAATTCATCTTCACAAAGCCCTGAAGGTCTTCCTGAATATGGAGAGCCCCTAATGTCAAATCAATCATACTTAAAATGAGAAAACCATTTTCTTGCCATGCTCTCTCCCATGACATTATCCCCATATATGATGCATATGTTTCTGGCTACCTCTGCTGCTCTCATCCTATACTGAACTCAAGCAGAAGACTGTGACATAGCAATAGCAAACTACAGATAAAAGATGACAATCGATAAATAAACCTGCAGCAAATGGAATACCAACATGCAAAATAAAAACGCCACAAACTTATGAGCCAACTTAATGGTAACAAGTGTTCGAATTACTATTTCCAATATCACAAAAGCAAGCAGATGTTGATAAGGTATGTATGTAACATTGTGAGTTTGAGAATTGAAATTTGTGGAGCAGTTGGAAGTTGTTCACCTTCACATTCACCATTTTGCTCAGTCTTCTAGAAATAAAAGAAAATACCCAAATATAAATCTATTGATTGTCTGCCATATAATGAGGCACATAGAAACTGTGAATGCTCGCACATAGAAACTGTGAATGCTCGCACTCTACTGATAAGACCTTCAATTAAGTGAAACTGCCAGCCCTAACTCCCACCTCCTCCATCTTTTCAAAATCAGCTCTCCCACCATCTGCATCTCTTATTGTTTCCTATGGCATCTTATTTGAGAACCACTTCACATACCTGACCAGACAGCCAGCTAACTCCTCCAGTGACCATTCCCCATCACTCAGTGGTTATATTGCATTCTCTCGGAGCTGTGCTGACCCAGAGAGAGCACCTGGAGGAGTCTGTACATTAATTTGCACAGATGTCAGTGAGTGGATTTGAAAGCAGCAGCAGCAGCGTGAGTGCAAACAACCTCAACAATCACCATTTGCTATGAAAATTTCACTCTTCAGCAGAGTGTGCGCTGCCTGTGGAAGGCAAACGTCCCAAGTTCGAGTCTAAGTCCAGCACATAGTTTTAATCTGCCAGCAAGTTTCTTACCATCTGCAATGTTTACATATCTTCAGGCAGGCCTCTTGCTTACCTTGAGTTGACCACCTTAATCCAACAACTCTCCCCCCCTCCATATTTTCTCCTACTTGAGGATTACAATGGAGACCACCCCCTTTGGTGGAGTACCACTGTCTCTGGTAGGGGCCTTCTACTTGACCAGCTTCTTACTGACCATGATCTGTCTGTCTTCAATGATGGTACTCCTGCTCACTTCAGTGTCACACATGGCACCTTTTCAGCTATTGAACAAACAATCTCTTTCCTCAATGTTGTCACTACATGATGATCTTTGTGACAGTGACCACTTCCGATGATTGTATCACTTTCTTGCCATCAGAAGACGGACCGACTAGCATGATGAGTGCTTCGAAGAATAAATTGACAGTTGTATGCCTCTGCTGCTACCTTTGTCCCTTCTCTATCAGACTGCATTGACGAGAACGAGCAAATCATCTCCAGCGTGATCATCCATGATACTGGAACTGCTATTCCCCTTTTCTACAGGTCCCCTCCACCACCATATAGTGCCATGGTGGACCAAAGACACTGCAATAGTTGTTCAGGATCACTAAAGAGCCCAGAAACATTTCAAGCAACATCTTTCTCAGACAAACCTTATCTCTCTTAATCGGCTTCACATTAAGGCTTGCTGTCTACTTAAACACAGTAAGAAGGAATGCTGGAAAAGACTTCTGCTTCCTGGGAATGTGTGCCTCTTCATCGGAGGAGTGGGCCAAACTCTGTAGTCTTCCACAACTCCACTGGGTCTACTCCTGCAGGATCATCTTTGTATTGATGCAATGACTTTTCCTGACACTTTGCAACAGCAGCAGTATCCTCTTCCTTCCTATCTACTGTAATGCCCCAAGGACAGAAAACCCCAATTAACAAACTTTGCGGAAACTTAAAGTAAGGAAGTGAGTTATCTTGACAGTGACGACAACTATTGATGATAAAATCTACACTGGTAATATTTTGATTAACACCTACATTATTAAATACTGAGAATAGCCTACAAGAAGGGGAGATAAAAGGAAGGATTATTATAGATTCTTTATCAAGCACCTATAGAATAAATTCAAAATCATATGAATGAAATCATGGAAGAGAGTTGTAACTGCATCGAAAAGGAAATTCAATGCAACTACAATGCAACTTGGATATGGAAATGTTCAGTTAGTTGCTCTTGAGTTGCTCTAGAGTACTTCTGTGACAGTTGTCTGGACACAAACGCTATTAGATTGTTTCAGTTTTGGAAGTTTGATAATTTGTGAGGTAGAGACTGAAGTATTCCTCAGTCATTCGACTGATGAAAGTTATTTTTACCATTCTCAATGCGACAGTATAGTAAGACGAGTGTTAGACTTCACCTTTGTGCTGATGAACAGTTACAAACTTTGAGAGCAATGAATCAACAACAGAAAAACAATTCGTAGTCTTGAGTAGGACACAATAAGATGACGACACAAAAAAATACAAGTACGGCGATTAGTCAAAAGTTGTTGTCAGCATCACGATTACTGAACTGAACAGAGGTTAATCTTGAATGACATATCGGTGTGCATGTGTTGTAGGGCCAAACAATTAATTACAGAAAGAACAATCAAATCTGAATGAAAAGCTAAACCTTACCTGTCACCTAACTCCTTAAACATTTAAAGTGACTGAGTACATGAATAATTGGCAGTGAAGACTGATTAGTTTAAACCAGTATTACGGTGTACTTAAATAATAATAATAATAATCTTATCGCTCTCTGCTTCCTTGCCCACATCTCTTGGGCCGTGGATTGTGCTACTCTTCTCTGTATTTACCAGGCCCTGGTCTCATCCCAACTAGATTATGGTTGCCAGGTTTATGCTTGGCGGCACCTCCGGCTTCAAAATTGTTAGACACAGTCCATCATCATGAAGATTGGCTGTCAACTGGTGCCTTCTCGACTAGTCCCGTGGACTGGTTTCCTTGCTGAAGCAGGTATCTTACCTCTCCAGTTCTGATGCTACCAACTTTTGCTCTCCTAAGCACCCACCATTCGACAATTACTTGATCATGAATGTATCCCATACTTTTTGTGTACAAGGGGCATCAAGCTGAATGGGCCTCCCTTGATTGCATTTTAATATGTAGAGATTCAATGAGCTGTCTTTAGTCCACCGACCTATATTACTATTAACACCATGTGATCTCTGTTATTCATGAAGTTCTTACTGAACTTAGTCATCCTAACTGTTCAGTGGTTTTGAACTTGGTCATCCTGATGGCTCAATTTTTTTTCCTGTGTCTCTAATCATGTGGGTGTCTAGGGAATGAAATGGCTGATTGTTTGGCTAGAGGAACAATTACTCATTTTCAGTTACTTTGCTGGTCCCAGGAGCAGGTTTGTGGGTGCGAATGAGACCTCTGCTCATTTGGAGATTGGATGATTCTGGTTGGCTATTATTGCCCCCTAAGACCTGCACAATCAAAGAGACTTCTGCTGCATGGTGCTCTTCCTTCCCTTCCCACAGGAAGGTATCTATCATCCTATGTTGCCTTCGCATTGGTCATACCATGCTAACCTATAGTCTTATTTTATGTAATGAGGTACCCCCACAATGTAGCTATGGAGCCTTAAGACAGTAGCTCATATCCTGGTGGAATGCCCCCTTCCTCTGGCCTCCATGTTAAGCATAGCCTTCCAAATTCTTTCCCTCAAATACTGACAGATGATTCACAGATAACTGAACTGGTTCTCCATTTACTCTGTGAAAGTGGTTTTTATTTTCAGATGTTTAGCTTTAAGCTACCTTTCGGGCAGGGGTGGGATGGTTGGGGTTGGGGTATCCCCTGCTGCATGCTGGGTCTAGGAACCTCTGCCTTTACTTCCTAGACCAGACCACCCTTTCATGCCTCTCTTACACTGCTTTAATTGTTTTTCAATGGTTCACCTCCTTTTCTACCACAACCTATTTTCTATTTTAGAGGTAGCACTTAGTTAAATGGTGGTTCTTCCTTAAAGACACCTGGCTACATTGTTTTAGGATGACTCCCATTGCATGCAGAGCCTTGAGGAAGCACACCTAATCTACTGACTTGAAGACATTCTTTCCTCTGTACTGTCTTTGCCCTTCATCAGGCTACCGGGGGTAGGATGTGGGATGGTGCTCGTCAGGCTAGAGGGGGTCAGATGTGAAACGGGACTTTTCTTCCCAGTGGTTCAGCCTTGGGAAGACCCTTCATCTGCTGTGACTGTGTACTGGCCAAATCTGTACACTTCTTCAAAAATTCTCTCTCAGCTCTGGCATCAGTACTGCTTTCAATGATTCGGTCTTACTGCTCCTACATACTTGCAACAGCTTCCAGTATGAGCTCTCTGTCTTAAACATTTTACTTTGCATTAATGGGAGATGCAGAGAGAGAGAGAGAGAGAGAGAGAGAGAGAGAGAGAGAGAGAGAGAGAGAGAGAGAGGGGGGGGGGGGGGTGTACGGTGAACTTTAAAAAAATGCCATTTATCCTAAACGACTTGCACTACACTCCTGCAACAAACACCACTGACATTCTAATTTAGCCTACTTTTAGTTTGTTGATGTCAATAGGCATTGTTCCACTTAGCAAAAATGTATGTTTGGACAAAAAATACGCATTCTAAGTATTATTACAATCTGTTTATTGGCCAACAATTTGTGCCCCTGATTAGTAATCCATTCTGGGAAAACAGCACATCAATATAATTTTCCATTTCCGCAATATTTGTGGTGCAAGTTTTGGGCGATTCATCCTGTATATGCCTAGAGAGATACATATTAAACATAGCTGAGTAGTATAAATTACTGTATGAGAAAACAAGTAAATAAAATTCCCAAATTTATTGCCCTCCAGGAAACTTCTCACACTCAAACTATCCTCCGGACCAGGAGCTGGCTGAAACCTGAAGTAGTAGAAGGCTCTAAGATATTTAGCAATTCATGGAAGGTATACCAAAAAGACAGACTAGATGTGATACAACAGGGTGTGTTCATTGCGGTTGACAAAAATATTGTCTCTACTGAGGTTGAATCTGGGTATGACAGTGAAGATACCTGGTCACATATAACAGGTTTAGATGATATTAAGTTAATTGTTGGATGTTTTTACTGGCCATCTGATTTCACTGTGATGGTTTTAGACACTGGAAGAAAATCTACGGACAGTAGCATGGAAATACCCAGTAAGAGTCTAGACTGGGCTAGTGGCGTAGTTATGTGTTTCGTGTACAAATGTTGTCAGCATGAGCTATGAGATATGGTGGGATCAAAAGAAGGTGTGCCAGCAGGTTTTTTTATGCAGCCAATAATCGAGCAGCAAACTGATGATATGTTTTGAATACATTTGGAAGACAAACTGAAGCCTTACCGTAAAAGATTATAAATGTAATGTAAGAGCAGTGTCGCAACCCTTGACATAAAAAAATCTGTGAAATATTTCTCTGCTCTATGTTGCTAACCAACTGATCATCGCAAGCACACTGAGTAAGTGGGTCAATGTTTTTTAACTAAATCGTGGGAGGATGGAGGTAGATTAATGTTTTATATTAAATCATGGGAGGAGATAGGTGGATACTAAATCTCTGAAACCACTCCACTTCGCAACATTTGTAGACATAATCACAGAATCTTTCTCTCTAAACTCACTAATGCACCAAAAAACAGCGAACAAGAAAATGGTTTCAATTTTGGCACTAGAAATACATTGCCCACATTCTTGCCCATCACTGGTTATTTGAAAGTATCATGCCAATGGCTACGTGAAACTGACATACTGCCAATCTATGAGCAGTTCATAAGTTCCGTCCTGACTGCCACTGGCCCTGATCTATACTTTAGCCAGACCATGTAATATTAGTTGTGGGTGACTTTAACCCATCGAGTATAGACTGAGGCGTCTGATTCAATGCAGGAGGTACCAACAGTCTTGCAAAGTTCTTATTAACACTTTTCCGAAAATTGTCTCGAGTGGCTAGTTTGACAGACCACAAACAATGGAACCTTTTAGACCTTGTAACTATGAACAGGCCTGATGTAATCGACAATGACAGAGACAGGGATTAATGACCATGATGTCATCATAGTGACTTTTGTTACTAATGTTAATAAATTAACCAAGAAGAATAGAAAGAGTATACAGACAATAGTTAGAATCTCACTTCGACAAAGGACTGACATCATTTAGTTCAAGTTTGATGGACATACAGAAATTATAGACAAAGTTTAAAAGAGACTGTAAATCATGCTCTGGAGAAGTATGCGCCAAACAAGTGGACTAAGGGTGGAAAAGACCCAATGCTTTAACAACAAATTTCAAAAAATGCTGATGAAGCAGAGGCTGTTGTATTCCCGGTTCACAAGAAAATGCGCAAATGACAATAGGCAAAAATTTGTAGAAACGTGCATGTCTGTAAAAAGATCAATGCGTAGAGCTTACAACAACAACCTACATGCCTTAGCAAAAGACCTGCCAAGAAGAAATTTCTGGTCTTACACAGAATCGCTAAGTGAGACTAAGGCTACAATCCAGTGACTTGTAGACCAGTCTGGTGTGACAGTAAGTTGTTGTTGTTGTGGTCTTCAGTCCAGAGACTGGTCTGATGCAGCTCTCCATGCAACTCTATCCTGGGCAAGCTTCTTCATCTCCCACTACCTACTGCAACCTACATTCTTCTGAATCTGTTTAGTGTACTCATCGCTTGGTCTCCCTCTACGATTTTTACCATACACGCTGCCCTCCAATGATAAATTGGTGATCCCTTGATGCCTCAGAACATGTCCTACCAACCGATCCCTTCTTCTAGTCAAGTTGTGCCACAAATTTCTCTTCTCTCCAATTCTATTCAGTACCTCATCATTAGTTATATGATCTACCCATCTAATCTTCAACATTCTTCTGTAGCACCACATTTCGAAAGCTTCTATTCTCTTCTTGTCTAAACTATTTATCGTCCATGTTGCACTTCCATACATGGCTACACCACTCCATACAAATACTTTCAGAAACTACTTCCTGACATTTAAATCTATACTCTATGTTAACAAATTTCTCTTCTTCAGAAACACTTTTCTTGCTATTGCCAGTTGTAATGTAACGGACTACTGAAGAGTGCGATACCCCTTGCAGTGCCCTTGCAGGGTCAGTGCTCCAATTTCATTTCTACGATTTTTTAAATTTAATATTATTGTATGTAGTATTTAATTTTGCCCAAATATTTTTTATTATATTATTCTATAATGTGAACTTTATTTGTTTATTTCTGGAGAATATGTTGGCACTAGTGTGAGCCAAAGACATTCATCTGTTAAAGGTCAAGAGTCGGACGTTGTTAAGGTGACTGTTGGAGTGAGTTAGTTGGACTGTGGTGGGGAGAGCGTGGTTTTGTGAGGTGGACTGTTGATGGGAGTACGGAAGGAAGTCTGTCGTCTTATATAGAGAGTATCTATAAATACACTCCTGGAAATTGAAATAAGAACACCGTGAATTCATTGTCCCAGGAAGGGGAAACTTTGTTGACACATTCCTGGCATCAGATACATCACATGATCACATTGACAGAACCACAGGCACATAGACACAGGCAACAGAGCATGCACAATGTCAGCACTAGTACAGTGTATATCCACCTTTCGCAGCAATGCAGGCTGCTATTCTCCCATGGAGACAATCGTAGAGATGCTGGATGTAGTCCTGTGGAACGGCTTGCCATGCCATTTCCACCTGGCGCCTCAGTTGGACCAGCGTTCGTGCTAGACGTGCAGACCGCGTGAGACGACGCTTCATCCAGTCCCAAACATGCTCAATGGGGAACAGATCCGGAGATCTTGCTGGCCAGGGTAGTTGACTTACACCTTCTAGAGCACGTTTTGTGGTACGGGATACATGCGGACGTGCATTGTCCTGTTGGAACAGCAAGTTCCCTTGCCGGTCTAGGAATGCTAGAACGATGGGTTCGATGACGGTTTGGATGTACCGTGCACTATTCAGTGTCCCCTCGATGATCACCAGAGGTGTACGGCCAGTGTAGGAGATCGCTCCCCACACCATGATGCCGGGTGTTGGCCCTGTGTGCCTCGGTCGTATGCAGTCCTGATTGTGGTGCTCACCTGCACGGCGCCAAACACGCATACGACCATCATTGGCACCAAGGCAGAAGCGACTCTCATCGCTGAAGACAACACGTCTCCATTCGTCCCTCCATTCACGCCTGTCGCGACACCACTGGAGGCGGGCTGCACGATGTTGGGGCGTGAGAGGAAGACGGCCTAATGGTGTGCAGGACCGTAGCCCAGCTTCATGGAGACGGTTGCGAATAGTCCTCGCCGATACCCCAGGAGCAACAGTGTCCCTAATTTGCTGGGAAGTGGCGGTGCGGTCCCCTACGGCACTGCGTAGGATCCTACGGTCTTGGCGTGCATCTGTGCGTCGCTGCGGTCCGGTCCCAGGTCGACGTGCACGTGCACCTTCTGCCGACCACTGGCGACAACATCGATGTACTGTGGAGACCTCACGCCCCACGTGTTGAGCAATTCGGCGGTACGTCCACCCGGCCTCCCGCATGCCCACTATACGCCCTCGCTCAAAGTCCGTCAACTGCACATACGGTTCGCGTCCACGCTGTCGCGGCATGCTACCAGTGTTAAAGACTGCAATGGAGCACCGTATGCCACGGCAAACTGGCTTACACTGACGGCGGCGGTGCACAAATGCTGCGCAGCTAGCGCCATTCGACGGCCAACACCGCAGTTCCTAGTGTGTCCACTGTGCCGTGCGTGTGATCATTGCTTGTACAGCCCTCTCGCAGTGTCCGGAGCAAGTATGGTGGGTCTGACACACCGGTGTCAATGTGTTCTTTTTTCCATTTCCAGGAGCGTAGTATGTGATATGAAGATGGAAATTATTGTGAAAAAGTTAAATTAATAAAAATGAAGAATCAATAGTAAAACAAAAAGCGAGTACCAGTTTTCATTAGCACACAAAGACCTGGACCTAATATTAACAACGCTAGATGGATGGAACGCACCATGGCGAGAATCAAGACAATGAAACCAAATTCAGCATCTAAAGGTAAGGTATTTTAATTAGTTTTAGTATTCTGTGATGTATCATTCTTTTGTCTAAATATTAAACTTAACATCGTCTGTTGTAGATACAAATCACCCAAGCTGGCGGGGTGTCGTCAATTGATCATCATAGTCTCAGGGTTTGAAATAGAATTTAAATGAATTGAAAGTTTGTCGCTTGATATTTGATTTTCACCCTGGACGAAAGAGGGTACATTACAATTGGGGGCTCTTGTCCGGGATCCATTGCATTATTGGACTGATACTCGTTTTATGTTAACAGGTATGGACTAATAATGTATTAGAAAGAAGAGGAGAACGATCTAAATGAAAGGAAATATAATCTACTGACAAATGGAAGTAACAACCCAACAAGAATAAGAAAAGTAAATAATAACGGACGTGGGACCACGCGGAAAAACGAGATAAGTACACCTATTAAGTTGTTTGTATTGTTGACATTTTGGGTGTTTTGTCGGAGCAAGAGTTTCTTAATTCAATTAAAAATGACCGTGACAGACGAGTTGGAACAAAATCAGCAGGGGGATAAAAAGTCTATCGAAAGTGTTCAAGCAAGTGCTAGTACAGAAATGGCAGGTAAAAAATCGGAAGGAAAGGTTGAAGAATTAGATATGTCCGCTACATTGCAATTACTGTTAACACAGAATGCTGAACAATTCGATACTTTGAACAAACGGTTTAGTTGTTTGAATAAGCAATGTTCTGAACAATTTAGTTTCTTGAATAATGTTATTACAAAAAACGCGAAAAGTATGGAAAAGAAAGTGACTGATTTAGAAGAGAAGTTTTTAAAAGAAAATAGCCAATTGGCTAAGGAATTCTTTAATGAATGTTCCACTATCAGATCGGAAATGAAAGAGACGAAAACCAGTTTGGAGGAGCGGACAAACGAAATTGAAGATAGGGTAGACAATGTGGAAGATAAACTCAATAAAGTCGAATTAACAATCAAACGGGAAGTGGAAGAAACCGCAAAGTATTTTGAATCATTTTCGTGTGAAAGAAAAATTAAAGATAGGGAAATGATTACCAGAATTGACTTACATACGAAAAATGTCGATGAGAAATTGTCATTGTTCGAAAACAAGGTAACAGAAAAAGTGAAAATTATTGAACATAATGTAGATTCTTGTAACAATGTAATTAAAGACAATGAGCATGAGGTAGTTCGACTACAGAAACAATTAAATAAAATTCGGGATGATTTAGCTATGAAATCAGTAGCGACGTCATTTAATGGATTTTGGCCAGGTACAAACATGCGTAATTTTCCGGGAGACGGAAAATTACATCCAGTTGATTTCATTATGAACTGTCGTGACAATTTTTCGTTCGAAATGAGTGACACTGTAAAGATCAAATTTGTTAAAAAATTCTTAGATGGAGAAGCATTGTCGTGAGCTAATCTAACCGCCAGTTCTGATTTAACCTATAGTCAATTCGAAAAAAGTTTTTTGAACAAATTTTTCTCAGCGTCTGTTCAGGCCAAAATCAAAAGCGATTTTCTTAATGGGGCAAATTATAAAGAATGTGATGGTACAATGAGGGAATTTTCGCGAGAAACAGCTAAGAAAGTTGGCGCATTTAGATGGACCTTTTGATGAACTAACGCAAATAGACGCTCTAAAAAGGAGGTTACCAAATAGAGTTCAGTGGGAATTGGTATATGGGCCAGATGATTCAGTTGAACAATTTTTGAATTACGTGGAGAAATTGGATCGTGCATTAGAAAGAAGCAAAAGATTTAATGGGCATCATTATGAACAAAATCATGGAGGGTGGACCCAAAATTCTAATAATGGGAATAATGGTAGGCGAAATAATCATAATGGGAATAATCAGCAGGATCGTCAAGGTAATTTTCAGGGAGATTTCAATAGAGGAGAGAATAGCAACTGGAATCAACATGAGAATAAGGGAGGTAATTATTATGGTGGGAACAGAAATAGACAATGGGAAAATCCAGATAGAAGACAAGATGGGAATGGGCAAGGCCGGTTAAACTAAGAGCTGTCCCAATGAGGACCTGTCAGTTTGGGACGAACAGATATAATGCTAGAAATCAGGCTAAGTGGAATCAGAATAGGTATGGGCAAAATGATTACAGAAAAAGACATAGTAATAACATGACAAGAGCACCGGAAATTGATAAGTGACCATTTGATAAACAGTTTTGGCAGCAAGTCAGTGAGAAGGCTATGAGCACAGATAATTCTAGACACATTAGTAATGAAGATTCAGAGATTAGTGGGGAGATAATGAATAATTTGTTTAGGCAGGAAGAAAGTGATGTGAGGGGGGATGTAGGTGGTTGTTCCTATGTTAATAACAGTTATGATACCTTCGGAATAAATGCATTAATGTATTCTGATGAAATTGCAGTAAATTGAGATCTGAGTGATGTAAAAACTTCTGTGGGTGAGAATGTCAATCAAATACTGAATAATGAAGTTGTAGAATTAGAAGAAGTAGAGTGTGATGTTGATGTGAGAAGTCATGCTGAAGTAGCTAAGGTTAGGGAAGTTGAGTCAAATGGTGAGATGTTAAATGATGCTGAGGAAGAGGCAGTTGATGATAGTGATGATATGGAATATAGAAGTGAGATAAGAGTATTTGTTGTGATTAAGAATGATGCAGATGTAGTTATGAAGGAGAAGGGTAATAGTGTTAGAGAAAATAATCATTCAGTACAAAAGGATCAGGTTGCAGTCACGTGGGTTAATACATCACCAGTAATCGAGGGGATAGACAGGGATGACATTAATGTTGTGAATGAAGAGAAGGTAATTATTAACTTAGGAAACCAGGGACAAGAGTTCATTTGTAGATTGTGGGAAAGCCTTAACGAGGCTAATAAACATAATATGTTTTGGATACAATTGTTATCCATCTGCGAGAAGGTATATCCTATTTGGTGGGAAAAAGCAAAAACAGGTATAAAATGTAAAGAATTGCCTATGATTACTGATAATAATAATGTGTCTAATTATGTTTGTGTTGAGAATCCTAGTTGGCTTCTGCACAATGTGCAGACTGAAAATAGTTTAGATTATGTCAAACACAATGAAGATAAAAGCGTAGAAGATGACTTGATGCATGAAGATGTTGGTGAACAGGAGAGTGAAATTGTAGGAAGCCCCTACATGCAAATTTGTATTAATGATTGGACAGGTTATTGTTTGATTGATACTGGAAGCCCGATATCAGGAATCAGTGAAAAATTGAGGGATAGGATAAATAAAAACCATGAATTTGCAGAATTACCAGTAGTTGGGGTTAAAATTAGGGGAGCGACAGGAAGATTCAGTAAAACAGTAAAATGTCAAATTCTTTTGTCTTTCAAAGTTGGAGATGTGGCCTTTGATCAGGGTTGTCTTGTCATCCTGGACCTGAGTGAGGACATAATTCTAGGTATGGACTGGATAGTAAAAGTGGATATGGGATTTAATTGGAAAAACAAAACTGTCAAATTTAGGGAACCAACAGATAAAAATAAGTCGTATACAGAGAGCTTCATTGAGAAGAATAGTAATAGTCATAATCAGATCAGGGGGGTGGATTATTTAGATGATGGGAGATGCACTGATCCTTTTGAAAAACAGACTTCTATTGATGACAAAGATTATCAAAGCATGGTAGAAAATAAGATTGCTGAAGCAAAGAGTTTAACTAGGGAACAACAATCTGATCTCATGGAACTTTTATGGGAATATTCTGATGTATTTAGTGACAGACCAGGCAGAGTGAAAGGGTATGAATGTAAACTTGTACTCAAACCGCATGATCCATTTTTCATTAAACCTTATGGGATTCCATTAAGCAGGAGGAAAGCTGTAGAGAGGGAGTTGGAAAAGATGCAGACTTGGGGGGTTATTCAGAGGTGTAATAGCGAATATAATAATCCAATCATAGCCATTGCCAAGAAGGATAATAGAGTAAGACTTGTCCTAGATTCTAGGTTCCTCAATAAATTATTATGTAGGGAACTGATCATCCTGAAAACATTGATGAATTACTACACAAGTTTGAACACGTAAAGTTTATGTCTAGCTTCGATCTGACCTCTGGATTTCATCAAATACCATTAGCAAGGGAATCTCAGAAATACACAGCATTCTTATATAATGGAAAATGTTATACCTTTAGTGTAGTACCATTTGGGCTGAATGTATGTGTTGCAGAGTTTATCAGAGCTTTAGATTATGTGTTGGGAAAGGAATTGTTACATAAATTAACTATATATGTAGATGATATTTTAGTATCCAGTAAAAGTTGGGAAGAACACATAGGGTTACTTAAGGAAATTTGTGAGGAGTTAAGAAAAGGAGGAATGTCACTGAAGTTATCGAAATGTAAATTTGCAGTGAAACAATTAAAATTTTTGGGGCACATTATATCTGACAATGGAATTATGCCAGATGATGAGAAAATTGAAGCAATTGCAAAGTTTCCACCACCTAGGAATAAGAAACAGCTAAAGTCATTTCTCGGACTGTGTGGATTCTATAGGAAGTATTGTGCTACTCAGGCTCTTAATGCACCTTGTTTAGGGAATTTGCTTAAAAAGAATACTATATGGGATTGGAATAAAGATTGTCAGATTGCTTTTGAAGAGATTAAACACCAGTTGGTAAACAGTAAAATCTTATGTAGGCCAGATTTTGGGTTGCCTTTCTGTATTATGACTGACAGTAGTAACTATGGTTTAGGGGCACACCTCTTCCAAGTGAGAAGTCAGAATGGGGTGGAAGAACATAGATATATTGCTTTTACCAGCAGGACATTGCAGAAACACGAGAGGCAGAACACATTACAGAAAAGGAACTATTAGCCGTTCATTGGGCTTTCTCCAAATTTAAGAATTATTTATTGGGTCATGAGGTGATAGTCTTTTCAGATCATAAAGCACTATCCTACTTACAAGAATGTAAATTATACCATAGTAGAATCACGAGATGGGCACTTTTTCTTCAGCAGTTTAACTACACCATCAAATATATTAAAGGTGATGAAAATTGCATAGCAGATGCTCTTTCAAGGCATCCTTTGGGAGAATCTATTGGTGACAATGGTGATGAAGGAGGGAATGAATTTAAAATTATGTATTTAAAAGGGATAAATGAGGAGAAAGATGTCGTGAAAATCTGCAGTGACATTAGACGGTTTCAGAATCATGATGAAGAGTAGAAACTGGTGAAAAGTTATATTGGAAAGAAGGGAAAAGAAAAAGTAGGGCAATATTACAAAGTTCATAGGGGAATATTATTTCGGAGGATGAAGGAAGATAGTGAGGTATGGAAGTTATGTTGGCCATATGAATTTGTCAAATTACTTGTAAAATATACCCATGAAAGTTATGGTCATTGTGGGGCAGCAAAATGTATACAAAAGATTCAAGAAAACATTTACTTTTACAATATGGCGAGGACTGTGAGGAAAATCTTGTCCACTTGCGACTTGTGTCAGAGAGTCAAGGCAACCAATCAAACGAGTAGAGGTCAGATGCAAAATATACTTCCGAAACAGCAGCTTGATGTTGTAGCAATTGACCAATCAAACGAGTAGAGGTCAGATGCAATGATGTAGCAATTGACTTGTATGGGCGACTGCCAACCACTAGAGGAGGGTTTATGTATGTTTTTGTAGTGGTGGACTTATTTTCCAAATTTATTAAGTTGTACCCATTGAGGAATGCTACTAGCAAAAACATTATTTCATGTTTTACCCGTGACTATTTTAAAAGTGTAGGTGTACCCAAGGGAATTCTTAGTGACAACGGATCACAGTTTACATCCAAAAGTTGGGAAACATTTCTATATAGAGAGGAGATCAACCACATACTTATTTCAGCTTATCACCCATCCAGCAACCCAGCCGATAGATACATGCGTGAAATTGGGAGATTATTTAGGACTTACTGTCATACTGACCACAACACTTTGATACATTACATTAGCAAACTTGAAGATGTGATGAATAGCTTACAGCACAGTTCAACAGGATTCTCTCCACATGAGATACTTCATGATAAAAAGCCACCAAATCTTATTAGTGAATTGTTTGAGTTTCCAGCATGTAACAGCTTGTCAAAAGAAGAAAGAGACGAGACTGTAAGGAACAACATGAAAAAGCAAGGGGAAATTAGGAAAGTAGACATGATAAGAGGGGGAAAATGTGCGAGTTAAATGTGGGAGATTTAGTCCTAGTGAAAACAGTAGAAAAGTCAAAATCATTGTGTGGGGAACTTAAGAAATTCTTTGATATTTATATAGGACCATTTGTGATATCTGAGAACCCACATCCAAATGCCTATAGGTTGATCTATCCTGAATCTAGAAAACTTTTTGGTCTACGTAACATAACGGAGCTGAAGCATTATGAAAGTCCAAGCTAAGTTTACAGTGTCACAATTTTGAAAACTTGGGACTCTGTCTTGATCTGTATCTTTGCTGTTTAATCTTGCATTTTGCTTTGTATATATTTATGGTTATTACAATGAATATCTTATGCTCTTGCCTTGCACGATGAATGCAAAACTTAAATGTTTCTTTATACTCATGTGATTTGAAAATATAGATTTTTAATCTTAGTATCATTGTGTTAGTGTAAGTTGATGAGGCCATACTTCATCTGTTTGAATATGGCTATGTTGTGCTCAAAAGAGCTTATTCATTTAGACATTATGCTTAATATCTTTGTTATTGATATTTATTATACACAGTGTAAACTGTTTGTAACATTTTGTTACTGAAGATCCTTTATGAACCAGACTTTATGAGTAACTGACCAACACACTCTTATGCTTAGTATTTGTGTTGGGGAGAGAAGTTTTCATGTTTCTATTCTTGTTTATGCTTATGGAGTTTTAACTTTTGTATTATCATTTTTATTGCATAACTTTGTCTTGTCCAATAACTATGGACTTTTAACACAGTATTGGGCCATGTTGCTTCAAGACAGATCACTAGTCTTATCTTGTTTGAAAACATGTGCACTGTGCACATAAGTAGATACCTGGACAGGCATTTACTCTTGAACCAGTAAAACAATTATCATTTCTGTGAGAAACTTACCTGAACTATAGTTTTAGAACACATATATATGCTATACATTGTTTTTCTTGTTGAGGTATAACTCACAAAATATGACTACTTAAGTATAATAATTTGTACCATTGCCTGTTGTGAGGCTTATCTACTATTATCTCAAGTATATATGGATTTAATAGGATACCATACCCTTTAGAAATGTATATTTTGATTTACTGATACCTAACATAAAAACACAATGATAGGACTGGAGAGAAATAATAGTAGATGAGATTTTTCAGTAGTAAACTTTTATTCGTGAATCCTTTTTATGTAATATTTAAATTTCTTTATGCCTTGCGTTATTACTTAGTCAAAATTCCGGAGGTGTGACGTTTGTTCTGTACCACTGAGACATCTCATTCGAAACTTACCTTGCCACTGACAATGTTGTGTCTGTAATACACAAACACTTAGGTAATTCTGTCAAGATTTGATTCTGAGATCTATGAAATAACTGTGAAAGCAGTCTATATATGATAAAACTGTACACTCTAAATGACATTAGAAATCTGGAATTAATCACTTACTGAAGATATACATTGAAACTGCAGATATCAAAATGCTGACTATTTCACTTACTTATGCACAAAGCTATGAAACTTTGGTTTTGTTGCGTGGTCAGCTCAGTAGGGGTTAATGAAATGGGGAGTAGACGTCATGTCTTATGACATAGGCAACTACACTAACCACAAATTTACACTTGTGAAGTGACTTATATGCTACGATATGGATATGTGACTGCGAGAAGTTATGACCAGAGTAACCTGTCTTTACTACAAACTATGTGAGTTGAAGTATGAGGATGAAAAACTGCAATTAATCTTGAGTGAACCAGCGTTCATACTCTAACAGTGATGGTGATCCTGTTTTGCCACAGTTGAGTATACTATGTGGTTCTCATGGAGACACATAGACACCGTGCGCCTTGGTACTGGTTGGACTTCTGTATACTGTTTAGTCTTGCGTCCTGTGCATATGGCCAAGATTGATTGAAGACTGAGTATTGGTGGCAGAAGGTGGATGATTCTGCAATATAATTAACTAATCTACATGTTTTATATGACAAAGGAACTGGGTATGGAGAGAGGACTACACACTGTACATAGATGTACACTTTACATGATTACACATTGCCTATGCCATGAGTAGACGGAATTTTCATATATATGTATTTATATTTTCTTTGAATTTTAGGATTAAAAGTGTGTTTGCTATTTTATTATCTTATATTGAAAAACTGACCTGACCAAGCAATTGCTAGCTTCTGTTCTGATCAGTTGAGAAAACAACAACACTTTTATGTGGATGGAGCTCTGTATCTCCGCAGATTTATGTTTTACTGACTAACTCTGAAAGAAAATGATCTTGTATAGACACAGAATATGAGATAAGGTTAGGTTGGATGAGTGTCAGCATGGAGTGGATTAGGATAAGAGGATAAAGTACATGCAGGAACTGACAAACACAAAACTTTGTGTAGTATTTACATGTATTCACTTTATTACTATTTAATTTATATTTGTGAGAAAAGTATTTTCACACTACATTTGACGGGGTTTACAGATTCCCATTGCAATGCCACCTCTGAATTTGTACATTTAAATTATTTTATACATATGTACAAGTGAAGCATGATACCACTGATGATGGCTGGGTTAACATGATCCCATTGCACTGCCATTTCTAAACTCTCACTTTTTAGCTATTTTACATTACATTACGGAAAACTTATTGATATGAGGACGCTGAGACGCTTATTTAACTGAGATTGTTCAAATGATGCTCTTTACATAAAAAAAAATATTAGCCACATATTTCTCAGTAGATGTCTGAACTAAATTGAAAATAACCTTTTTAGCTGATGTTAAAACCAAGTCGATATAAAACCACATTTATCTCTTTTATGTCTTACTTTTAGTGTCTAATATATTTGTACAATCATTATATAAATATGTAAGTGAACTCTGGTAATCAAACCCAGTATGGTAGGGAAGAGGCATCCTGGGTGAGATACCAATGTATTTATATGTGACTAATTAAGTGGTGTATGATTTCAGGAAAATTACCATGATATAATTTGACAGATGAGGCGATTAAGGGGACAAATTCAAGAGGAGAACACCAGCAGAAAGAGATGAGAAGACAACTATTGAAGATTACATTAATTACATTAAAAAAAAAAAAAACAGTGGTTCGTTGCTTTGCGTATCTGTCAAGATCTCTTGCAAAATACTTCTGCATGAAATCTCGAGGGGCGTGTGTAATGTAACTGACTACTGAAGAGTGTGATACCACCCTTATAGTCGCATATGCCCTTGCAGGGTCAGTGCTCCAATTTCATTTCTATGATTTTTTTTATTTAATATTATTGTATGTAGTATTTAATTTTGCCCAAATCTTTTTTATTATATTACTCTATAATGTGAACTTTATTTGTTTATTTCTGGAGAATATGTTGGCACTAGTGTGAGCCAAAGACATTCGTGTGTGAAAGGTCGAGAGTCGGACATTGTTAAGGTGACTGTTGAAGTGAGTTAGTTGGACTGTGGTCGGGAGAGCGTGGTTTTGTGAGTTGGGCTGTTGATGGGAGTACGGAAGGAAGTCTGTCGTCTTATATAGAGAGTATCTATAAATAGTATGTGATATGAAGATGGAAACTATTTTGAAAAAGTTAAATTAATAAAAATGAAGAATCAATAGTAAAACAAAAAGCGAGTACCAGTTTTCATCAGCACACAAAGACCCGGACCTAATATTAACAATGCTAGATGGATGGAACGCATCATGGCGAGAATCAAGACAATGAGACCAAATTCAGCATCTAAAGGTAAGGTATTTTAATTAGTTTTAGTATTCTGTGATGTATCATTCTTTTGTCTAAATATTAAGCTTAACATTGTCTGTTGTAGATACAGACCACCCAAGCTGGCGGGGTGTCGTCAATTGATCATCATAATCTCAGGGTTTGAAATAGAATTTAAATGAATTGAAAGTTTGTCGCTTGATATTTGATATTCACCCTGGACGAAAGAGGGTACATTACACAGTCTACATTTTATATCCTCTCTACTTCGACCATCATCAGTTATTTTGCTCCCCAAATAGCAAAACTCCTTTACTACATTAAGTGTCTCAATTCCTAATCTGATTCCGGCAGCATCACCCGATTTAATTCGACTACATTCCATTATCCTCATTTTGCTATTGTTTATGTTCATCTTATACCCTCATTTCACGACATTCTTCATTCCATTCAACTGCTCTTCCCAGGTCCTTTGCTGTCTCTGACAGAATTACAATGTCATCAGCGAACCTCAAAGTTTTTATTTCTTCTCCATGGATTTTAATTCCTACTCCAAATTTTTCTTTTGTTTACTTTACTGCTTGCTCAATATACAGATTGAATAACATCGGGGATAGGCTACAACCCTGTCGCACTCCCTTCCCAACCACTGCTTCCCTTTCATGTCCCTCGACTCTTATAACTGCCATCTGCTTTCTGTACAAATTGTAAATAGCCTTTCCCTCCCTGTATTTTACCCCTGCCACGTTCAGAATTTGAATGATAGTATTCCACTCAACATTGTCAAAAGCTTTCTCTAAGTCTACAAATGCTAGAAATGTAGGTTTGCGTTTCATTAATCTATTTTCTAAGATAAGTCGTAGGGTCAGTATTGGCTCACGTGTTCCAATATTTCTATGGAATCCAAACTGATCTTCCCCGAGGTCAGCTTCTATCAGTTTTTCCATTCGTCTGTAATGAATTTGTGTTAGTATTTTGCAGCCGTGGCTTATTAAACTGATAGTTCAGTAATTTTCCCATATGTCAACAGCTGCTTTCTTTGGGATTCGAATTATCATATTCTTCTTGAAGTCTGTGGGTATTTCGCCTGTCTCATACATCTTGCTCACCAGATGGAAGAGTTTTGTCAGGGCTCTCCCAAGGCTATCAGTTGTTCTAATGGAATGTTGCCTATTCCCGGGGCCCTGTTTCGGCTTAGGTCTTTCAGTGCTCTGTCAAACTCTTCACACAGTATCATATCTCCCATTTCATCTTCATCTACATCCTCTTCCATTTCCATAATTTTGTCCTCAAGAACATCGCCCCTGTAGAGACCCTCTATATACTCCTTCCTCCTTTCTGCTTTCCCTTCTTTGCATAGAACTGGGTTTCCATCTGAGCTCTTGATATTCGAGCAAGTGGTTCTCTTTTTCTCCAAAGGTCTCTTTAATTTTCCTGTAGGCAGTATCTATCTTACCCCTAGTGATATACGCCCCTACATCCTTACATTTGTCTTCTAGCCATCCTTGCTTAGCCATTTTGCACTTCCTCTCGATCTCATTTTTGAGACGTTTGTATTCCTTTTTGCCTGCTTCATTTACTGCACTTTCTCTTTTCATCAATTAAATTCAATATCTCTTCTGTAACCCAATGATTTCTACTAGCCCTCGTATTGTTACCTACTTGATCCTCTGGTGCCCTCACTATTTCATCTCTCAAAGCTACCCATTCTTCTTCTACTGTATTTCTTTCCCCCCTTCTTTTCAATCGTTTCCTAATGCTCTCCCTGAAACTCTCTACAACCTCCAGTTCTGTCAGTTTATCCAGGCCCTAACTCCTTAAATTCCCACCTTTTTGCAGTTACTTCAGTTTTAATGTACAGTTCGTAACCAATAAATTGTGGTCAGAGTCCTCATATGCCCTTGGAAATGTCTTACAATTTAAAACCTGGTTCCTGAATCTCTGTCTTACCATTATATAATCTATCTAATACCTTCCACTACCTCCAGGCTTCTTCCATGTATACAACCATCTTCCATGATTCTTGAACCAAGTGTTAGCTATGTTTAAGTTATGTTCTGTGCAAAAGTCTACCATGCGGCTTCCTCTTTCATTGCTTACTTCCATTCCAGATTCACCTACTGCATTTCCTTCGCTTCCTTTTCCTAGTGTCAAGTTCCAGTCACCCATGACTATTAAATTTTCGTCTCCCTTCACTATCTGAATAATTTCTTTTATCTCATCATTCATTTCATTAACCTCTTCGTCATCTGCGGCATATAAACTTGTACTATTGTGGTAGGCGTGGGATTTGTATCTATCTTGGCCAGAATAATGTGATCACTATGCTGTTTGTAGTAGCTTACCTGCATTCCTATTTATTATTAAACCTACTCCTGCATTACCCCTATTTGATTTTGTATTTATAACCCTTATTCACCTGACCAGAAGTCTTGTTCCTCCTGCCACCGAACTTCACTAATTCCCACTATATCTACCTTTAACGTATCCATTTCCTGGCTTGACAGTAAAAGATAGCAAAAGTAAAGCCAAAGATTTAAATTTGGTTTTTAAGAAATTGTTGATGCAAGAGAATCATATAAACATATCGTTATATAAACATAAATAAATATAATAGAGGGAAACATTCCACGTGGGAAAAATATATCTAAAAACAAAGAAGCTGTAACTTACCAAGCGAAAGCATTGGTATTTTGATAGGAGACAACACTAAAACACACAAACAATTTTCAAGCATTCGCAACCCACAGCTGCTTCATCAGGAAAGAGGGAAGGAGAGGGAAAGACAAAAGAATGTGGGTTTTAAGAGAGAGGGTAAGGAGTCGTTCCAATCCCGGGAGCGGAAAGACTTACCTGAGGGGGAAAAGGGACAGGTATACACTTGCACTCACACACATATCCATCGGCACATATACAGACACAAGCAGACATGCGTAAAGGCGAAGAGTTTGGGCAAAGATGTCAGTCAAGGCGGAAGTACAGAGGCAAAGATGTTGTTGAGTGACAAGTGATGTACAAGGGGCGGCAACTTGAAATTAGGTGAGGTTGAGGCCTGGTGGGTAGCGGGATGAGAGGATTTTCTGCTGTCCACCTAACCTTGGTAACCTCTTGGTTCATCTCTACCCTCTGGCTCCTACCCTTGTATCCGACCACGGTGTAAGACCTGTCCCATGCACTCTCCCATCACCACCTACTCCAGTCCTGTAACCTGGAAGTTGTACATGATCAAAGGCAGCGCCACGTGTGAAAGCACCCACATGATTTACCAACTGACATGCCTACACTGTGAAGTGTTCTATGCGGGAATGACCAGCAACAAACTGTCCATTCACATGAATGGACACAGGCAGACAGTGTTTGTTGGTAATGAGGATCACCCTGTGGCTAAACATACCTTGGTGCAAGGCCAGCACATCTTGGCACAATGTTACACCGTCCGGGTTATCTGGATACTTTCCACTGACACCAACCTATCAGAACTCCAGAGATGGGAACTTGCCCTTCAATATATCCTCTCTTCCCACTACCCACCAGGCCTCAACCTCCCCTAATTTCAAGTTGCCGCCCCTTGTACATCACTTGCCACTCAACAACATCTTTGCCTCTGTACTTCCGCCTTGACTGACATCTCTGCCCAAGCTCTTTGCCTCTACATGTCTGCTTGTGTCTGTATATGTGCCGATGGATGTTTGTGTGTGTGTGTGTGTGTGTGTGTGTGTGTGTGTTTGTGTGTATAACTGTCCCTTTTCCCCCTAAGGCAAGTCTTTCCACTCCCGGTATTGGAATGACTCCTTACCCTCTTCCTTAAAACCCACATCCTTTCGTCTTTCCCTCTCCTTCCCTCTTTCCTGATGAAGCAACAGTGGGTTGCGAAAGCTTGAAATTTGTGTGTGTGTTTGGGTGGTTTTTTTTTTTATTGTGTCCTATCAACATAACAATGCTTTCGTTTGGTAAGTTACAGCTTCTTTGTTTTTAGTTATGTAAACATATATTAACACACAGACTCCCATATGGAGAACACAGTAATAAGGATCCATGGCGTAGAGAAACAACTGAAAGCTAATAAGTCTCCACATTCGGATGGAATCCCAATTCAATTTTGCGAAGACTACTCTGCAACACTGGTCCCTTACTTAGCTTGCATTTATTGCGAATCTCTCCCCCAGCACAAAGTCCCAAGGTATTAGAAAAAGAAGCATGTCACTCCTATATACAAGAAGTGTAAAAGAACAGACCTGCAAAATTACAGACGAATATCCTTCACTTTGGTGTGCTGCAGAATCCTTGAACAAATTCTCAGTTCAAATATAATAAATATCTTCGAGAAGAATAAGCTTCTGTCCACAGATAAGCAAGGTTTTAGAAAGCACCACTCGATCGAAACTCAGCTTCACTCTTTCTCACATGATATCTCGTGAACTATGGATGAAGGGCAACAGGCATATTCTATATTCCTAGATTTCTGTAAAATATCTGACACGGTGCCACACTGCTGACAGATAACAAACACATGAGCCTATGGAATAGGTTCCCAGATATTTGAGTGGCTTGAAAATATCTTAAGTAACAAAACCAAATACGCTGTCCTCGACGGGGACTGTCCTTCAGAGATGAGTGTATTGTCGGGAGTGCCCCAGGGAAGTGTGATAAGACTGCTGTTATTTTCTATATACGTAAATGGTCTGGTGGATGGGGTAAGTAGCTGTTTGTTGATGATACTATGTACACGGGAAGGTGTCAAAGTTGAGTGACAGTAGGATGATACACGATGACTAAGACAAAATTTCTAGTTGATGTGTGATGAATGGCAGCTAGACCTACATGCAGAAAAATGTAAGTTAATGCACATGAGTAGAGCAAACAAACCAGTAGTGTTTGAATACAGGATCAGTAGTGCGCTGCTTGACAGAATCACATCAATTAAATATCTAGGTGTAACGTTGCAAAGAAGTATGAAATGGAATGAGCATAAGGATTATATTAAGGATGCTGAATGGTCAACTTCAGTTTATAGGGAGAATTTTCGGAAATTGTGGTTCATCTGTAAAGGAGACCGCATATAGGGTATTGTTGGAGTTGTGTAAAAAAAATAGTTCGTGTGAGATGGCAGCAAAGTGCATCTTGTGAAATATAATACAGTTGAACACCTCTAATCCGACCTAGGATGGTCCGTCACTCCGGTTAGTCCGACCATGCTGAGGCTCGCGAGCCTGTGCCAACTTGTCACTGACTGCACGCCTGTTGGGCCCCTGTTGCGATGTCTATCACTGTGCATATTGTTATGCTGTACGTTATTGTGCAGTTTGTTGGGATTAAAAAAGTCATTGTTTGCTTTATTCCATGTTTTCTACAGTACTTATTACTGCAGATTCATTGTGTGTACAGTTGTCTGTTTTTCAACACGTCTGGATTCAAATTTAAACACGTAACTCTTTCACTAAACGAAAAATTAGCAGTGCTACAAAGACTGGACGAAGGATAATCGCTCTAAAAAATTGCAAAGGAACTGAATGTAGGTGTTACGACAGTTAAGGACTGGATGAAGCATCGGAAACACATTTAATCCTATACAGTTACGACTGATGGTGAAAACACACTGAAGAATCGCAAAACATTAAAAAGTCTAAGCTTGAACTGCTTGACAACACATTGTGGATGTGGTTTTCTCAAGAAAGAAGGAAAGGAACTCTAATATCCAGGCCAATTCTCAAAGAAAAAGTGATAATTTTGCACAAAAAACTGGAAGCCGAAAGTAAATTTGCTGCCAGTGAAGGCTGGATTGATCGCGGGAAAACTTGTCATGGTGTCCGATATGTTTCTATTTACGGTGAAAAACTATCTGCCGATACCACAACTGCTAAGGAGTTTTCTGTTAAGTTTCAAGAAATTGTAGAAGAAAATCAACTGTTACCCTGCCAAGTGTATAACATCGACGAGACAGGGCTGAACTTTAAAATGTTGCCAACAAAAACGCTCGCAGCTTCAAATTAATCCGTGGTAAGAACGAAACTTATTAATGATAGAATAACAGTCATTCCTTGTAGCAAAACAGATGATACCCACAAGCTCCTCTTGTTCGTCACTCGCAAATCTATGAAGCCAAGGGCATTCAAAAATATAAACTCATCTTCCTTGCCAGTTTATTACCGCAATAAAAAATCTGCTTAGATGGACTGCAACCTTTTTAAATCCTGGTTTTTCGAGGAGTTTGTGCCATCGGTCAAAAAAGACTTGAAGCAAAAAAATCTGCCTGTTCATGCTCTACTGCTCTTGGATAATGCACCATCAGATCCATCTGAGGAAGATTTGGTGAAAGGGGACATAAAAGCTCTCTTTCTGCCTCCTAATGTGACCTCACTCATTCAACTAATTGGTCAGGGCGTTATCGAATGGTTAAAGGCGATATCGCAGAAAGTATATCAGCTCAATCTTGGAAAATCTGAAGGTCATAACTTATTTGAGGCAATGAAATCCCTGAACATCAAAGATGCTATTTACACAACCGCTGCAGCATGGGATGAACTGAAACCTGACACACTGCGGAAATCGTGGCGTAAGCTTTGGGCACAAGTTATGACTGAAAATGAGCATACCTAAGATGGGCAAGACAACGACGCACTGGAAATCGCTAAAGATCTACAAACTCTGGAGCCGAACGTCCCTGCCACTGAAGTTGAAGAGTGGCTCAACGAATGTGAAGAGCTCAATGACGACCAGATTGTTGCCGCTGTTAGTCAGGAAACTGTAAATGAGGACTCGGATGGCGAAGACGAATCCCCCACCCGGACTTCACATAAGATGTAAAAAACCCTTTTTACATCGCCCTTCAATACATCGAGCACAATCCAACTTCAACTCCAATGGACATTTTGGGTCTAAAAAAATGGAGGGACACTGCAGCTAAATCTAGAATAACATCTGCTATGCACAAATGTATCACTGACATTTTTTCCAAGTAATTTGTTTTCGTTTATACTGTAAAAACAATGCATACAGTATAATCCTTTCTTAATTTATACATACAGTAGTTTATTCCTTTGTAATAAAAATTCTTTTTTATATACAGTACTATAAATATTTTTTAGTTTACGGTATATATCGTTTATACGTTATTAAGTACAGTATAGTACTGTAATTTTTTTGTTGTTTTTCCTTTTAAAACCAATACATATTATAGTGTGTGTAGACGTTTTTAAGTTAATATATTGTTGAACACTGAGTAAAAAAAAAAAAAAAAAAATCTTTTTATATTGCTGTAGATGTCTTTTAGTTCTTAAATCGTTTAATTTTTTGTGCTAAATGTCTTTTATATTTTTTGCAATAAGTATTAGATTTTTCGGATAATCCGACCTTTTTTTCGTTCTGACCATGGTCCCGGTCCCGAAGGTGACGGATTAGAGGGGTTCTACTGTAGACCTCTCTGGTGCTATTGTATGGTCCGAGTTTTATGTGTGTAAAATAATGACCCTGGTTGTTGTGTACGATGTATTATACCTGTAAGTACAAATATATTTACTGGCACTAAATGTCTTTTACTCACTATTACTTACTCAACTGCGTCAACTCGAATAAGTTATGGGCCCAGCGTAGCATTTGGAATAAGTATATTCATAACACAGTAGTGAGAAAGTATTGAAAAAGTTCCAGGTAGTGCATTTGCATGAAGTATGGGTTATTCTTACACGATGAATGCAACTCTTATTCTTTACATTAAGAAAGATCAAAGTTACTGTTAAAATGAGTACAGCACAAATTCCACAGATTGAAAGACTAATGGGTTGCGAAAACAATGCAATATGGAAATTTGCAGTGGAAGCGTTTTTACGTTTGGATGACCTATGGGATGTGGTGGGTGGGACAATGAAATCCACAGATCAGAATTATTCAAGTATATTACTGGTTGACTCGGTGAATTATGTTCACATTGAAAAAGCTGCGACAACGAAAGAAGTCTGGGACAAATTATGAAGCGCATTTCAGGATGGAGGTCTTAAAAGAAAAGTAGGATTATTAAGTGAGTTAATTACCACTCAGCTGGAAGAATTCAAACTTGTAGACAAATATGCCACCTCGAACCAACTGAGAAACATTGGATTTGAGATCTTGTTGAATGGATAGGGACACTACCGTTGGTAGGACTGCCCGAAAGGTATACACCTATGATTAAGGGGATGGAAAGTTCAAGCATACCGATCACAGGTGACAGTGTTAAAGTGAAAATCCTACAGGATGTAAAGAATACTTCAAGCTGTCATGTGTTGGGGAAGGAAACTGTATCTGCTCTTTATTCAAAAAAGAAAAGGAAAATATCAGTGAGGTGCTACAGATGTCAGAAGAAGGGGAATATTGCATCTCAGTGCAGAGAATAAGTAAACCCAAGATCAGACATGCAGCAAAAGAGGTATTTTGCTGATAGCCCAGAGGCAGGGACCAATAATAAAGGTAAGGCGCTCTCATGTTTTTATTCTTTTGGAGATTTGGGTAACTGTCCACTGAAATGGGTTTTAGATTCAGGTGCAACTGTGCATGTTGTTAAAGACAAATCTCTTCTTTATGATGTTAAAGATAAGACTCATATAGGAATATCTACTGTTGATGGCAGCAAGCTCCAATGTCATTTGGCTGAGGAACTAGACCTACATGTAAGTGTAAATAGTGAACCCAATATGGTTGCAGCACATGATGTTCATTATGTAAAAAATGTTGCGAGTAACCTACTGTCTGTAGGAGAAATTGTCAAGAAGGAAATACAGTCACTTTTGAAATGCATGGAGCAACAGTAATCAACGAAAATGGTGAAGTTATAACTACAGCAAGGAACAAAAGGGGTATTTTTTTAAGTTGGATACCACTGCAGTAAACTTAGAAATGTTAGTAATTCGTTATACTCAGCGGAAGGTTTTTTTTATAGCACTGCAGACTTGAACACTTAAATAGAAAGAGTATATCCTTAATAAAGGTAATGGTAAAGGGAATGCAGAATTATAGTGTATCCAAGGACCCTTGTGAGATATGCATAAAAGGAAAACAAATGAGGCTACCTTTTAAAACTAGTAAAAGCAAATCTGTAGAGGTCTTATAGTTAGTTAATCCATACAGATGTATGTGGCTTAAAGGAGTGCGAATCTATAGGTAGGAGTTGTTATTTCCTTACATTTATTGATGATTATTCACAATATACTCATGTTTATTTTCTTAGTTCCAAAGAGCAAGCGTGTGTGACTTTTGAGAAATATCATAATATGGTGAAAAGGTGTATGGGAAAGAAGATTAAGATCATCAGGTATGACAACGGGAGAGTATATAATAACCAGAAATTGAAGACACTTCTTGCAAAAATGGGAATTAGGCATCAAACTACAATAAAGTACAGCCCATCTCCAAATGGGGTCTGAGAGGAATAGGGCCATTGTCAAAAAAGCAAGGAGCATGATAACTGATGCTGATTATCAAAAGATTTTTGGGCAGAGGCAGTATCAACGGTCATGTATTTGAACACTAGATCACCTACAAAAGCATTAAGGAATAGAACCCCCTATGAGATATGGGTAGGAAGGAAACCTGATCTAAGCAATAGAAGGGTTTTTAGTTGTGATACAATGGAGCACATTCCAAAACAAATGAGAGGAAAATGGGACCTAATAAAAAGTACATTTTTGTAGGCTATTGTGAGAAATTCAAAGGGCTACCGATTACTGGATCCATTGAATAAAAGGATAGTCACAAGCAGAGATGTAGTATTCTTTGAAAATAAAAAGGACTGTGAAGAGGTCAAGACTACTAAGTTAACTGCACCTAGTTACAAGAGCGAAACCTTAGGTGAAGAAAGAGAAAGTGAAAAACAGAAAGAGGATAGTCAAAGGCAAATGGAGACTAACTGTGATGGCAATGAGTTTTAGGATGAAAAAAATGAAGAGAACAACGTAAGGCATTCTTCTTGCATTCAAAAACAAAAAGAATATCTGGATTTCGAGGTGTACGCAGTTCTGTCTTTTAATGATGAGCCAGCAACAGCAGAAGAAGCAATGGGTGGCCTGAACTCTCAAGAATGGAAAGAAGCAATGAAGAGGGAATTGGAATCTTTTATCTCGGAATGAAACCTTTGAATGGGTAAAAATGCAGCATATAATAAACCATTACAGGCAAGATGGGTATTCGCAAAAAAAAAAAAAGTATTCGCAAAACAAGGGGTAGATTACAAAGAAACTTTTTCACCTGTAGTCAAGTATGCCTCACTGAGATAGCTTTTAGCCTGGGCACAAAATGAAATTTAAAACTTCATCATATGGATGTAAAAACAACATATTTAAATGGGAAATTGGAGGAGGAGATATATGTCATTCCACCAGGAGAAGTCATGAAAACCAGATTGGATAGGGAAAAGATCTGGCGTTTGTGAAAAAGTATTTATGGACTTAAATAGAGTGGACATTGCTGGAATTGATTTCTACATAAAAAATAAATATGAACATGAAGCAATCTATGGCAGATCCCAGGATATACTATAAAAGGGAAGAGATAACAATAATGGCAAAATGGGCGGACAACTTCTTTATCCTGATTGAAAATGAAAGCCAAATGGGAATTTGTAAGAAACAGCTGCAAACCAAGTTTAAGGTGCATGATTTGGGAGAAGTTAAACATTATTTAGGTATGCAGATCACTGAGGATGAAGAGAGAGAAGAATTGAGCATAAAATCAATCATCATATACATAAAAAATCTAAAGGAAACTTGGCACGAGTGACTGTAAACCCATAACTATGCCAATGGAAGGAGTAGTGAAATTAAATACAAATGAGGCAGATGTGGAATGTGTCAAGAATGTTCCATATTTAGAAACAGTAGGGAGTCTGTTATATTTGTCTCAAACGTCACAACCTGACATTGCTTTTGCCACCAACGCAGTGAACAGACATTGCAGAGACCAACAGGAAAAGCACTGGGAAGCTCTGAAAAGGATATTCCGATATCTAAGAGGAACATCAAACCACGAATTAAGATATCATAATAAAGAAGGCAATGCAAAATTAGAAGGCTACAGGATGCGGACTGGGGGAGTGAATTAGGAGATAGGCACTCCACTACTGGCTGCTGCTTTAAATTAAGGGTCGGCCTCACTTCATGGTCCTGCCAGAAGCAAAAAACAGTCGCATTGAGTACCATAGAGGCCGAGTATTTGGCGCTATCTTACACCACACAGGAAGCACTATGGCTAAAAACATTAATATGTGAAATAGAACTCAATTTACTTGTAAATTGTGGAAGCTATAACAATCTTCTGTGACAATAAAGGTGCCATTACCCTACCTAAAATTGATGTCACAAGTGCTAGGACAAAACATATTGATCAAAGGCACCATTTTATTCAGGACCTCATAGAGCGACAGAACATTGCCGTGGACTACCTGCACACAGAAGACATGTTGGCTGTCCTGCTGACAAAACCCTTGGATGAAGAGAAATTTGAAAAGACCGAGGGGCTATTTGGTTTATCTTATGAAGGCAAAACACAAAATATATGTTCAAAGGGGATGTTGGAATTGTGTGAACATTATATTTCGTGTGAGACGGCGGCAAAATGCATCGTGTGAAATATAATAGACCTCTCTGGTGCTATTGTATGCTTTGATTTTTATGTGTGTAATATAACGTTCCTTGGTTGTTGTGTTCGATGTATTTTACCTGCAAGTGCAAATATAGTTACTGGCACTAAATGTCTTTTACTCACAATTACTTATTCAACTGTGTTGACTCTAATAGATACTAGTGCAAATCATTGTTGAGTACTGTTCGAGTGTTTGGGATCTGCACCAAGTGGTATTAAAGGAAGACTTCAAAGCAGGTCAGAAGTGGGGTGAAATCAAATGGGAATCACTGGAGGATAGGCAACATTCTTCTCAAGGAGTGGTATTGACAAAATTTAGAGAACTGGCAACCATAAGGGTGAGGTCATAAAAATCCATGGAATGTGCAAATAACTAAACTAATGAATAGTTAGAGAACGGAGATGTGTGACAGTAGGACTGGTGAGGCTGCTTCATGTGTCTACCTGAACCAACCATGAATGTCATTCCATGTGTTTCTCTGTGGCAACATTTTAGTGTTGTCACAACTATATAGATCACTATTGTTTTCATCACAGTCACTTGCAGTTCGATTGAAAGATGGCAAAAGCACTGCCAGCTGTCAGGAGTTATTTTTTGCCAATTCTACTAGACAGTAAAAGAAGTGCTACTCAAGGACAAATCTTTGCTTTAACCCCAAGTTCAGCACGAGTACGCTGCAACCCAATTTGAATGATTATGTATATTTGCTGGGATCGCAACCCTGTTTGAATTAAGAAGTGTGTTGCCAAAATGCTGAAGAATTTGTTTCAGCAACATTCAGAAAAGAACTCTCAACATCTCAAGTGGATCTACTAACAAGTCTCTATTTCCAGAAAGCTATCTACAAATGTTCGTTCACCTTCTACTTATCACTCTCATAGGAACCACACAGTAAAACTGGCCTACAAGTCATTGATCAACTGGAAACTAATTACAAGTGGTGTCCAACAAGTTACCATCTTAGGCCTCTTACTTTTTCTTGTGTCCATTAATGCCCTTTAAACAGTAATATTACCAGAAGCCAAATTTGTTATGTCTGCAGATGACACAAACATCACCATAAATAACAAAACAGTCCAGTTTTAAAACAGTGATTAAAGCAATTTTCAGGTCAATGGAAGCATCCGATTCCACCCGTCTGCTGACCCATGACGTAAGGGTGTTGTGGTGTGTGACGCCATTACGGCGCGCAGTTTATGAGCTGATTGTGTTGAGGTCAACCGCAGCTGCCGATAACGAAACACCAACTACAGCAAAAACTATGGGAATTGGAATCAGTCAAATCCCTTGACCACAGATGACGATACCAAAACACCAACACCTGCATATAAAACTCTACAAAAATTATAATCGGTCATGTCCCGTGACCGTAACTATTGATATGAAAAAACCAACACTTACAACTATGAAAAACAGAACCAAAACAATAGCCCCTCAAAAATTCAAAAGTCAAACATCCCTACATAGATTAACACATTTGATACACAATAAATACACGAAACATTACAACTTGAGAAACATTGACCCAGAAAAACACTTACCTACCACCAACAAATTTTGGTCAAAGGGAAGTGTCCGATTCTTGTAGATTTTGTAATCATATTTTTTCTTCATCATTTTGTGTGTTTTGAGGGGGTTTTTTTGCCCCCTCCCTAAAACCCCCAATTTTTCACGGTTGTCCTTAGTTTGATTGTGTTTTTAGAGGGAGATGTTATTGTCATATTTATACGTATTTTCGCGTTTTTTGCTGTGTATATGTAGCGACATCATAGGCACTATATTGAAGAAGCTTAGAATAGCCATTTCTGCCATAGAATGGCGTCATGGGTCAAAGCAGACGGGTGGAATCAGACACTTCTGTGATCCTCAATTTTCATGGACAATAATAAATGATTTCTACGAATTTTGCAATCAAACTTTGAAAAGACAGACTATATGCTGTTAAAAACTTGCAGGAGACTACGTCTAAAATATGATAAGCATATAGAAGAGAGACAGAGTGTAACATTCTTGGGATTACAACTTCATGAAAAATTCAATTGGGAGGAGCATATCGCAGAATGGCTTAAAAAAGTATCTTAATAAATCTATGTGCAATGTGGAAACTGTCCAACACAGGTGATAAGTTTGAATATACAATCCAAAACATGATGTCATAGCAATCATTAACATTATGTCACTGTCAGAGCCAATGACTTGTATTTAATATTCTTCTTGACACATAATGCCATATGCCAGCACCCATAAAAGCTTGGCTGCCAATAAAGTTTAGCTTAAAAGAAGTGTGGAAGATTTATCAATGACCAACTCCTTTTATTCCACTGATAAATTTCTTAGCAGAACCAATTAATATACGAATCCAAAATTTATCAAATATTATGTTACTGGTACAAAAAATCTGACTTATGTACATCTGAAATGATGTGACGTGGTAAATTTAAATAAGTGTTGTAAACTAAGTGTATGTCTGATGATGACTGGCTAAAATAGCCAAAGATTATCATGTGTAATTCGGGTTGTGATAAGTTAATTACTACGCCTACCTCTCAAATGAATGTATGTTCAACATTTTTTGACTTATCTTGCAGCTACAAAGGCCATTTCACTTAGGGTCAAATCGACACATTTGCTGGTAGTCATTTATTTAGTTATGCAGTATTTACTCACACATTTTACTGAACTATAATCTATCAACTCACCCTTAGGATTTGGATTAGTTTCAAACACGTGTAGCTGTTGTGGATTTGCTGTGAATGTGTAGACTTTGATTACACCTTCCAGTATAACGACAATTCTATCTCTCCTGAGACGTACTCCTCGGACAGGTGCATTGAATTCCATCGCAATGACAGGTGACTTCTTCAAATCATCCCATATCATCACTAAACAGAACAAAGCATTACATACACCGATGAATACATAACAAGAAAACTATTATGTCTACATGTGTTCGATTTAATTTGAAATACACATATCTTACTATTACTTATATGTAGCTATGTAGTAACCTCTGTTCGGAGGGTAGAGCGGCCGGGGTCCACCTCCGACAAGCGCCAAATAATTGCACCGGAACAGCATTTCAACATAACCAAGACCACCTTCAGAAAAATCTTGTCGTTCTTTTTCTTTTAGTGGATCACAGTTATACACTCGAAAACCATTTTCCATTCCGCATGCAAAGCATCCTGAAATGTCGAACGTCTGTAAGCAAAACTGCGCACGTTGTACACTGTACACATTGCGGTGTCACCACGCGCATGACAATTCTCACCTTGGTCCTGATTGAAACCCGCATAGAGGAGCCCATTATTGTATGGATTGGTGGTTCCTAAATTCATGTCTCTTGTTATCGTGTGCGGTACCAAGATAAAGAAAATTTAACCTAATTTTATCTACATGCCTCCCCAGTAGTGCTGTAACCACTACTCTACTGCAGCCATTTTTATTGACATTCGCGTCCAACCAATAAGATTTTTTATTTCCCCACCTTAGACGCGGCCAAAACAAAACATAGTCGCAAAGCGGTAAGTGTTTGGTTGTGAAAGAGGATTTATGGTTCGCTCGGTTGTCTGAGGAATTATATGAAATGTATGGCAAAGTGTTAACGCCTGTCCACGTTAGAGGCATTGCCAGTAGAACTTGTCGCTGTGTTTTCAGCACTACAACTGGACATATGAAACAACAGATCCCACGAAAGAAAGGAAAAAGTTCTCATCTGTGGTTGCTCCGTCAATTTTCAGACCCTTACGTGGAGAAAGCCAAGATGTCAAACTACAGGTTAATGTCATTGATATCGGAATTTTTTAAATAGTCTGTTTATGACTAAATAATCTTGAACTTGGTTGATAGGTGTCGCAGTGCATTCAAGTTGAGGGAGATAGATGACAGATTCCATATACTGAGTCCTGGCCAGTGTGTTATAGATTGTGGGGCTGCTCCTGGCAGTTGGACCCAAGTTGCTGTTGAACGGGTTAACGCATTGGGGACAGGTAAAACATTGCATCATTTTTTATATGTTTGTTTGTACATGGTCCATTTTAACAACAGCGAGACACATGAAGGAGTAGCGAGACACATGAAGGAGTACAACACAAAAATATGCAAATGTAAAGAAAATTATTGGTTGCTAGTAATAGTGACTTTGTTATCCACTGTTAACATTTAGTAGTTTGTAAAGTTGTTAATCTGATGTTGACAGTTAATGTCGTCTGTATTACATGGTAACTGAGTGTTAGATTGCCTGTGCCAGTTACATTACGAAAGTTCCACGTTTTTATTAGTATTATTCCTTTAATTCGAAAAAGTTCGTCAGGAGAGAAATAGCTGGCGTAGGTTTAAATATGTTCACGATGAACACGGAGTAAATATCGTCTTGATGAATTTATTTTCGTTTCTATTGTTGTTGTGGTCTGCAGTCCACAGACTGGTTTGATGCTGCTCTCCATGCAATTCTATCCTATGCAAGCTTCTTCGTTTCCAAGTAACTACTGCACCCAACATCTTTCTGAATCTGCTTAGTATATTCATCTCTTGGTCTCCCAGCACAATTTTTACCCTCCACAGTGCCCTCCAATACTAAATTAGTGATCCCCTAATGCCTCAGAACAATTCCTACCAACCAATCCCTTCTTCTAGACAAGTTGTGCCACAAATTCCTCTTCTCCCCAATTCTATTCAGTACCTCCTCATTAGTTACATTATCTACCCATCTAATCTTCAGCATTCTTTTGTAGCACCACATCTCAAAGTCTTCTATTATCTTCTTGTCCGAACTATTTTTCGTCCATATTTCACATCCATACATTGCTTCACTCCATAGAAATACTTTGAGAAAAAGGCTTTCTGACACTTAAATCTATACTCGATATTAACAAATTTCTCTTCTTCAAAAACGCTTTTCTTGCCATTGCCAGTCTACATTTTATGTCCTCCCTACTTCGACCATCATCAGTTATTTTGCCCCCCAAATAGCAAAAGGGTCATTCCATGTCCGTTTAACCAGGGGCTCCAGCTCTTAGCCTCAGAGTTGACTGAAATTCAGTACACTAATTCTACCACATGTGGAACACTCGTGTACAAAGTATTAGTTTCCCCTGCCAATTAGTTCCAGAATTATGACTTGTGAAAGTAGGTAGCATGACCTGGAAATTACAACCCGTATCTGGCAGTCTATCTTCTGACCAACTTCAGGTCTTAATAACTTTTGAACTATTCCGCACTGTCCAGTGAAATTTTTACAACCCAGTAACATCCATTTAGAGAACACATTCCATAAATCAAAACACCAACAACATATTTCTGAAGCAAAAAAAAATTCCAAAATGTGATTTAAAAAATGTAATATGTTAAAAGGTACATATTGTAGGTGCCCTCTATGCCAAATATAATTCACTCAAAAGGGTATAAATTTTTTTTTGTGGTAAGCATAATGTGGCCTAAACAAACACACAGAACTCATCATGCCCATATCAGTCACAAAAATGAGTTACATGCACATGAAAATGCAAAAATTTCAAAAATCACCTGATTTAGTTAGACTACATTTCCATATCCTCATTTTGTGTTTGTTGATGTTCATCTTGTAGCCTCCTTCGAAGACATTGTCCATTCTGTTCAACAGTTCTTCCACGTCCTTTACTGCCTTTGACAAAATTACAATGACATTGGCAAATTAAATTTTTTATTTCTTCCCCATGGATTTTAATTCCTACTCCAAATTTTTCTTTTGTTTCCTTTACTGCTTGCTCAATGTATATATTGAACAACATCGGGGATAGGCTACAACCCTGTCTCACTCCCTTTCCAACCACTGCTTCCCATTCATGCCCCTCGACTCTTATAACTGCCATCTGGTTTCTGTAGAAATTGTAAGTAGCCTTTTGCTCCCTGTATTTTACCCCTGCCATCTTTAGAATTTGAAAGAGAGTATTCCAGTCAACATTGTCAAAAGCTTTCTCTATGTCTACAAGTGCTGGAAATGTAGGTTTGACTTTCCTTAATCTATCTTCTAAGATAAGTCATAGGGTCAGTATACTCTCACATGTTCCAATATTTCTACAGAATCCAAACTGATCTTTCCCCAAGGTCAGCTCCTACCAGTTTTTCCATTAGTCTGTAACGAATTCATGTCAGTATTTTGCAGCCGTGTCTTATTAAACTGATAGTTTGGTAATTTTCACACCTTTCAACAACTGCTTTCTTTGGGATTGGAATTATTATGTTCTTCTTGATGTCTGAGGGTATTTCTCCTGTCTCATACATCTTGTGCACTAGGTGGAAGAGTTTTGTCAGGGTTGCTATCCCCAAGGCTGCCAGTAGTTCTAATGGAATGTTGTCTACTCCCGGTGCCTTGTTTTGACTTAGATCTTTCAGTGCTCTGTCAAATTCTTCACGCAGTATCATATCTCCCATTTCATCACCACCTATGTCCTCTTCGAATCGCGTAAAAATGTGAGAGTTCATAATGTTTGTGTACATGAATTACCCACATCTGATTTTGGTAAGTTTATACTAGAGGATTCAGTGTTAGAAGTCTTGCCTGGTATCACTAATTTTTTCACTCATATCAGTGTGTGTAAACACAACTCAAAAAGGTCACTAATATATACATACACATAGGTACCTATCTGCATGATTGTTGTTAATGTTATGACTGTGAATGACAACAGTGCATGTTGCCTCAGTTTACTTAGTATTTTGGGAATTAGTGTGTTGGGATTGTGTACCTGCTGTTTCATTGGGCCCTATGCAGTGGGTCAGAAGGAGGGATTTCTAGCGAGGCTCTCTCCCATGGTTATTTATATTAAGTGTAAAAAAAAAAAAAAGACAAGAAGTTCGCAGAGCAAGACATGCTTCAGGCAGAGACTGAGGCCACAAAAATTGACTTAGACCAACTGGGGGGGGGGGGGGGGGGGGAGGAAGTGGGACATGTGTAGGGATAATAGGAAAGGTTCAGAAAGGGAATTGTTCAGAATTGATTGTTATGTTACCTTTGTGCTAAAGACAGATTTGGCCAATTACCTGTTGAGGGAGAGAAGCATCATTCAACTGTAGAAGACAGGAGATGCAGCAGTTCATTAACAAGACATTAAGTGACAGATTGAGGACAAGATAAATGGAAAAAGATAGTTGCTGCTACCATTTAACAGTCTTGGGAAGTTTGTAAACAAACAGCTACAGGGAAAAGTAATTTCAGGATACCAGGTCATAAGTATTGTAAAACACAGTGCTGCCCTTGGTCAGGTAATTGGGGATAGTGAGACACAGAAAAGGAATTTGAGCGAAGAAGATCTGGTATTGATAGTTAGGAGAGAAGGTAGCAACAGGGCCAAGAATAAGTAATAATAGTCATTAGTGAATGACTTCTCCCAACATAATGGACGGTGCTAGATCCAGGTGGCACTTAATTGAAAAACCTGCATCCCTATTGATTAAATTGTCCACCATAAGGATATGTATGGCCTCCTTAGGAACACAGTCCTATAAAGACACTGCTGAGGTTAAAACTTCAGTCTTGTTGTGAAATGTGATTCCCTGTGTCCAGGCACTGCTTCGCTACTACTGATTTATCGGGTTGCCCCAGCCGTGTGTGATGATGGTGTTCAGTACAACATTCTTGCATAGTTTGGCATGGGATCATATATACTCTATGTTTGCTAAGGCCAAGATTGTCTTTGACTGAACACAACAAATTCTTCACTTTTTTTGGTGTCAGCAATACACTTGATGTCATTTCTCTTCAGAATTCTTTCTATTCTTGAAGACATGCTGCCAAAATACAGCAAGAAATCATTGCAATTGGTGCCTCTGAACCTTCGTTTACATTGCTGCTCTGAACTTGCTTAGAGCAGAATGTGTGGCGTATCTGTCTATCAGAATAGCCATTGTGTTCGAATACCATTTTTAGCCTCCCCCCATCAACCATGGACCTTGCTGTTGGTGGGGAGGCTTGCGTGCCTCAGCGATACAGATAGCCGTACCGTAGGTGCAACTACAACGGAGGGGTATCTGTTGAGAGGCCAGACAAATGTGTGGTTCCTGAAGAGGGGCAGCAGCCTTTTCAGTAGCTGCAGGGGCAACAGTCTGGATGATTGACTGATCTGGCCTTGTAACAATAACCAAAACGTCCTTGCTGTGCTGGTACTGCGAATGGCTGAAAGCAAGGGGAAACTGTGGCCGTAATTTTTCCCGAGGGCATGCAACTTTACTGTATGATTAAATGATGATGGCATCCTCTTGGGTAAAATATTCCGGAGGTAAAATAGTCCCCCATTCGGATCTCCGGACGGAGACTACTCAAGAGGATGTCATCAGGAGAAAGAAAACTGGCGTTCTACGGATCGGAGTGTGGAATGTCAGATCCCTTAATCGGGCAGGTAGGTTAGAAAATTTAAAAAGGGAAATGGATAGGTTAAAGTTAGATATAGTGGGAATTAGTGAAGTTCGGTGGCAGGAGGAACAAGACATCTGGTCAGGTGATTACAGGGTTATAAACACAAAATCAAATAGGGGTAATGCAGGAGTATGTTTAATAATGAATAGGAAAATAGGAATGCGGGTAAGCTACTACAAACAGCATAGTGAACGCATTATTGTGGCCAAGATAGATACGGAGCCCACACCTACTACAGTAGTACAAGTTTATATGCCAACTAGCTCTGCAGATGACGAAGAAATTGAAGAAATGTATAATGAAATAAAAGAAATTATTCAGATAGTGAAGGGAGATGAAAATTTAATAGTCATGGGTGACTGGAATTCGGTAGTAGGAAAAGGGAGAGAAGGAAACGTAGTAGGTGATTATGGACTGGGGCAAAGAAATGAAAGAGGAAGCCGCCTGGTAGAATTTTGCACAGAGCACAACTGAATCATAGCTAACACTTGGTTCAAGACTCATAAAAGAAGGCTGTATACATGGAAGAAGCCTGGAGATACTAAAAGGTATCAGATAGATTATATAATGGTAAGACAGAGATTTAGGAACCAGGTTTTAAATTGTAAGACATTTACAGGGGCAGATGTGGGGACTCACCACAATCTATTGGTTATGGCCTGTAGATTAAAACTGAAGAAACTGCAAAAAGGTGGTTAGTTAGTTAGTTATATTACTTGTTCCATGGATCATGAACACGATTCTTTCGTAATGATGTGGAACGTGTCAAAGTACACAAGATTCATTTATCCCAAATAATCATTGTTAGTCTTATATACGGTACAATTGTTAATGCTTACTGTATTTCTTTGGCCTATGTCTAAAAATTCATCTACGGAGTAGAAGGAGTTGTCATTCAGGAATTCCCTTAACTTACTTTTGAATGCCGATTGGTTGTCTGTCAGACTTTTGATATTGTTTGGCAATTGACCAAAAATCTTTGTGGCAGTATAATTCACCCCCTTTTGTGCCAATGTCAAATTCAATGAACGGTAGTGAAGGTCACCCTGTCTCCTAGTATTGTAGCTGTGGACTGTGCTATTAATTCTGAAGTGATCTGGGTTACTAACAACAAATTTCATTAGGCTGTATATATATTGTGAAGCTACTGGCAATATCCCTAATTCTTTAAATAATTGTCTACAAGATGATCTTGGATGAGCCCCAGACATTATTCTGATAACACGTTTTTGTGCAATAAATACCTTCTTTCTTGGTGATGAATTGCCCCAGAAGATGATTCCGTAAGAAAGCAATGAATGAAAATATGAAAATATGCGTGGTAAGCTAACTTACTGATGTGCTTGTCTCCAAAATTTGCAATGACACTAATAGCATAGGTAGCTGAGCTCAATCGTTTCAGTAGATTGTCAATGTGTGTCTTCCAGTTTAAATTCTGATCAATACAGACACCCAGAAATTTTGAACAATCTGCTTTAGCTTAAGATTTTCCCCCACACTCTATATTTATTTTCAGTGTTATGCCTTTCCCTGTACTGAACTGTATGTACAGTGTTTTTTCAAAGTTCAATGAAAGTCCATTTGCGGAAAACCACCTAATAACTCTTTGAAAAACATTATTTGCATTTTCCTCAGCTGATTCTTGCTTTTTAGGCTTGATTACAATACTTCTGTCATCTGCAAAGAGAACCAAGTTTGCATCTTCATGAATATAATTAGGCAAGTCATTAACATATATTAAAAACGATAAAGGCCCCAAGACAGAACCCTGTGGTACCCCATTCTTGATACATCCCCAGTCTGGATAATCTGCTGCCCTTTGTGTACTATGTGGGTTTACTGTTTCAACCTTCTGCATTCTACCAGTTAAATATGAAGTGAACCATCTGTGTACTGAACCATTCATTCCATAGTACTTCAGCTTATCTAAGAGGATTTCATGATCCACACAATCAAAAGCCTTAGAGAGATCACAGAAAATTCCAATTGGTGATGTTCTACTATCCAGAGCATTTAAAATTTGATCAGTGAAAGCGTGTATAGCACTATCTGTTGAAACACCTTTCTGAAAACTGAACTGACATTTTGTTAAAACGTTATTCCCACTAATGTGTAAAGTTACTCTTGAGTACATTACTTTTTCAAACACTTTTGAGAAGGATGTCAGAAGTGAAATAGGACGATAATTGTTGACGTCTGTCTTGTCACCTTTTTTATACAAGGGTTTAACTGTGGCATATTTCAATCTGTCAGGAAATATTCCCTGATTCAATGAGCTATTACATATGTGGCTAAGAACTCTACTTATCAGGTGTGGACAAGATTTTAGTATTCTATTGGAGATACCATCAGTTCCATGTAAGTTTTTATTCTTAAGTGAATTTATTATTTTCTTAATTTCAGACGGTGAGGTGGGTAAGATTTCAATTTCATTTGTTTGCACCGGGAATGCCTCTTTCATATAGAGTTCTGCCCTATCTGGTGAGCAGCTGGTGCCTATATTTTCCACTACATTTATACAATGATTATTAAAAATATTTGCAACCTGTGATTTTTCATTTATAAGCTTTTCATTGTGCTTAACAGTAATACTGTTGTCCTGTGACCTTGGTTGCCCTGTTTCCCTTTTAACTATATTCCATATTGTTTTAACGTTGTCATCAGAGGTGCTAATCTCAGACTAGATACACATACTTCTGGATTTTTTATAACTTTCCTTAATATATTACAATATTTCTTATAATGGTTGAGCTTTTCTTCATCTTGACTTATTCTAGTGTTTTGGTATAATTCCCATTTCCGGCTACAAGAAATTTTAATCCGTTAGTCAGCCATGGTTTTTTATCAAGTTTATTTGAATTATGATTCACTAATTTCTTAGGAAAACTGTTTTCAAATATACCCACAAGTTTATCATGGAATAAGTTAAATTTAACATTTGCATCAGGTTCCCGATAAACATCCCCCCAGTCTACCCTTTTCAAGCTTTCCTTAAATTGTTGAATTGTTATAAGGTTAATTGGGCGTATTATTTTGTTTGTTTTTTTCACATTACTGTATGGAGCAAAGTCATGAATTGAAAGTAGCTGTGCATCGTGATCAGAAAGCCCGTTCTTAATAGGATAGGTGCTTACTTCTTTTACTTTATCTTGGTCTATGAAAATGTTATCTATCAGGGTGCTACTGTCTTGTACAATACGAGTAGGAAAATCAATGACTGATGTCAGATTGTAAGGGCAAAGTAATAGTTCAAGGTCGTTCTTCTTGCTTGAGTGTTTAAGAAAATCTACGTTAAAATCTCCACAAATGATAATGTGTTTTCCCTTTTCTGACAGATAACACAGCAAGAGATCTAGGTTTTTAAAAAAACATTTGAAAATTTCCAAGTGGGGACCCATACACAGTCACAATTATGAATTTACCACTGTCCAATTTAAGCTCACAAGCACATACTTCAATGTGCTGTTCTACACAGAATTTTGTGGTTTCTATGTTTTTAAAACTATGTTCCCCCTTAACATAAATGGCATCTCCTCCTTTCTCCATATTGTCTCTACAAAAATAAGTTGCTAGTTTATACCCATTAATATTTACATTTTCCATTTGTGTAGTTATATGATGTTCAGACAGGCACAGTACATCAACTTCTGTTGTATTTTTAATATTCTCAAAACAAATTACTAGTTCGTCTATTTTGTTCCTTAATCCCCTGATATTTTGGTGAAATATATTAACACAACTGTTTCCTCTACCTTTATTCGAACCATTTATTTTTTTACCTTTAAGAGCTGCCTGCCTGGACATCTTGTTCAATCTAAAAAAGGTGCCCCTATGCCCTTTCGGGTCACAGGGGTTTTGCCTTGAGTGCTAGTGGCCCCCTTTAGACGACCTACAATTAAATCAGCTACTCTATCCTTCCCTAGACTATTTAGGTGCAGGCCATGTCGAGTGTATCCCCATCTCCCAATGCTACCAACAGGCACTGTATAAATGTGTGTTTTTGCACCGTCCAGCAGCTGCTCGCTCAACTCTCTGTTAACTCGCCACACAGAAGGGTTAACCGAGGGCTGATCATAACGCTGCAATACCTCAACAAAACCCACATTCGTACATCCTGTTGCAGCTCCTATTTTATCCAGGTCACTCTTAATATCATAATTCCTATCCTTAGCCAGGCTGTTTCGTGCCCCACCTATTACTATCACCTCATCATTCTTGTCAAAGTCTCTACAGAGTGGTCCTATGTCTTCTATCACCTGGCTAAGCCTAGCACTTGGCTTAAACAAACTCGTGACCTGGTAATCTGCTCCTAATTTTTCCTGCACTAGTTGCCCTACACCCCTCCAATGACTGCTACCTAGCAGCAAGACTTTTCTTTTCCTATTACTAGATTTTCCCGACCTAATGCTGTTACCAATTTTAGTAGTCTGCTGCACCCTACTTTCAACTACTCCTGTTTTTGGCTCCTCCCTTCCTACTTCAGGTAACAAGGAGAATTTATTCATAACTGGAACTTCGACAACATCTACATGGCTGGTCCCTTTTCGCGATTTCCTTGTTACCAATTCCCATTTCCCGCATTCTTTTTCCCCCTTTAACTTAGCTAATTCAGTTTTCACCGAATCTAGTTCAGCCTGAAGGGCACACATTTTTCCCTCCTGTTGTACGAATCTTTTTTCTATACTACAGAACCTACAGTTCCATGGGAGAGCCAAAAGCATAATCTCGTCAAATTTCCCGCTACATGAGCCCCAATGAAAAACTCCCCCACATACCACACCCGATTCTATCTTCCTACGGCAGCTTCCACACTTAGTACTCATGGCCATGTACAGTAATAAAATTTAAACAATGATCTCTTAATACAACAAACTATATTCTTAAATCAGTAAGATAATGAACCTACAATGGATGTAATCTAACGAGCTACGTGAATTTAAACAATCGTTACCTGAAAGTAAACAAACGCCAAATGGAAAGTCTATGAACAAATAAGTTTGAATAATCTACAATCTGACGATAAAAAGTCTTTAATTATTGACCAAAGAAGTATTTAAGATTATAGGCACAAAGTTAAGTAATAATAAGAGGTCTACACACGCACGAAATTTACGCCTACAAATGTAAACAAACACTGACGAAAACCGGCTGTTTAGTAAAACCTTCTTTACGAGTAAAATACGCTAATCTTCGCGAAACCTTCAATACACAGTCTAATACAGACGTTAATTTAACTATCTAAACTATAATTTACACTAAGTTTAATATTATTCTATTACTGAACACTTAACTTTTGCCAGAGCTCCGAAAGCGCGCGCACTGCTTGCTGCAGGGCTGTCACCTTTTTTTGAATTTAAGGAGATGGGACATGGATAAACTAAAAGAACCAGAGGTTGTACAGAGTTTCAGGGAGAGCATAAGGGAGCAATCGAAAGGAATGGGGGAAAGAAATACAGTAGTAGAAGAATGGGTAGCTTTGAGGGATGAAGTAGTGAAGGCAGCAGAGGATCAAGTAGGTAAAAAGACGAGGGCTAGTAGAAATCCTTGGGTAACAGAAGAAATATTGAATGTAATTGATGAAAGGAGAAAATATAAAAATGCAGTAAATGAAGCAGGCAAAAAGGAAGTGCAAAATGGCTAAGCAGGCATGGCTAGAGGACAAATGTAAGGATGTAGAGGCTTATCTCACTAGGGGTAAGATAGATACTGCCTACAGGAAAATTAAAGAGGCCTTTGGAGATAAGAGAACCACATGTATGAACATCAAGAGCTCAGATGGAAACCCAGTTCTAAGCAAAGAAGGGAAAGCAGAAAGGTGGAAGGAGTATATAGAGGGTCTATACAAGGGCGATGTACTTGAGGACAATATTATGGAAATGGAAGAGGATGTAGATGAAGACGAAATGGGAGATACGATACTGCGTGTAAAGTTTGACAGAGCACTGAAAGACCTGAGTCAAAACAAGGCCCCCGGAGTAGACAACATTCCATTGGAACTACTGACGGCCTTGGGAGAGCCAGTCCTGACAAAACTCTACCATCTGGTGAGCAAGATGTATGAGACAGGCGAAATACCCTCAGACTTCAAGAAGAATATAATAATTCCAATCCCAAAGAAAGCAGGTGTTGAGAGATGTGAAAATTACCGAACTATCAGTTTAATAAGTCACAGCTGCAAAATACTAACGCGAATTCTTTATAGACGAATGGAAAAACTAGTAGAAGCGGACCTCGGGGAAGATCAGTTTGGATTCCGTAGAAATGTTGGAACACATGAAGCAATACTGACTCTAAGACTTACCTTAGAAGCTAGATTAAGGAAGGGCAAACCTATGTTTCTAGCCTTTGTAGACTTAGAGAAAGCTTTTGACAATGTTGACTGGAATACTCTCTTTCAAATTCTGAAGGTGGCAGGGGTAAAATATAGGGAGCGAAAGGCTATTTACAATTTGTACAGAAACCAGATGGCAGTCATAAGAGTCGAGGGGCATGAAAGGGAAGCAGTGGTTGGGAAGGGAGTGAGACAGGGTTGTAGTCTCTCCCTGATGTTATTCAATCTGTATATTGAGCAAGCAGTAAAGGAAACAAAAGAGAAATTTGGAGTAGGTATTAAAATCCATGGAGAAGAAATAAAAACTTTGAGGTTCGCCGATGACATCGTAATTCTGTCAGAGACAGCAAAGGACTTGGAAGAGCAGTTGAATGGAATGGATAGTGTCTTGAAAGGAGGATATAAGATGAACATCAACAAGAGCAAAACGAGGATAGTGGAATGTAGTCGAATAAAGTCGGGTGATGCTGAGGGAATTAGATTAGGAAATGAGACACTTAAAGTAGTAAAGGAGTTTTGTTATTTGGGGAGCAAAATAACTGATGATGGTCGAAGTAGAGAGGATATAAAATGTTGACTGGCAATGGCAAGGAAAGCGTTGCTGAAGAAGAGAAATTTGTTAACATTGAGTATAGATTTAAGTGTCAGGAAGTCATTTCTGAAAGTATTTGTATGGAGTGTAGCCATGTATGGAAGTGAAACATGGACGATAAATAGTTTAGACAAAAAGAGAATAGAAGCTTTCGAAATGTGGTGCTACAGAAGAATGCTGAATATTAGGTGGGTAGATCACGTAACTAATGAGGAAGCATTGAATAGGATTGGGGAGAAGAGAAGTTTTTGGCACAACTTGACCAGAAGAAGGGATCGGTTGGTAGGACATGTTCTGAGGCATCAAGGGATCACCAATTTAGTATTGGAGGGCAGCGCAGAGGGTAAAAATCGTAGAGGGAGACCAAGAGATGAATACACTAAGGAGATTTAGAAGGATGTTGGTTGCAGTGGGTTCTGGGAGATGAAGAAGTTTGCACAGGATAGAGTAGCATGGAGAGCTGCGTCAAACCAGTCTCAGGACTGAAGACCACAACAACAACAACCATTTTTAGGGGTTGTAGTTCACCAGGCAGACTGTCGGTGTGGAAGACCTCATGTGCTATATGTACCAAAGAGTGTTAGACACTAGTGTGTTTTGTAGGATGATGACAGCATGTGGCCCGCAAATATAACTCTGTGTGAGTTGGTTTGCGGTATACGCTAGGTCCAACTGTACCATCAGCTTTTCTTCTAACCGTGACTGCCAGGAATTTTAAGATACCATCTTTCTCCATTTCCATTGTAAACTGCATATTTCGATGGAGTGAGTTCAAGTGTTGGAGAAACATTGGTAATGTCTGTATTCCATTTATCATATACATACCTCCAGTAGCAAGAAGGTTGGAGACGTGCCAACTAAAGTGCCTTTTCCTCGAAGTCTTCCAATAATAGTTGACCACCAAGGGAGTCAGACTACTTCCCACGGTGACACTGTCCACTTAATCAAAACTTTGGTTTTTTAATTGTAAATAAGTGTAGGTAAACACAAGTCTAAACAGTGCCAGAATACCTTTCTCAAATGTGCTGCTGATAACTTCTAATGTGTTCTGCGCAGAGGTATTTTCGTAAATGAAGGTACAACGTCAAAGCTAACTGAAATATGTGATGATTGTAGCTTAAGAGTCTTCAGGCATCCTATAAAGTCTTCTGAATTCCAGATATGATGATCACATTTGCCTGTGAGTGGCCCCAACAGTGAAGTAAGATATTTAGCTGGGAAATATGTAGGAGCTCCAGTGTTTCTCATGGGCATGCTGTAACAAGCGAACTATCCAACATTTGCTGAATTTAAAAATCAAATTGACACTTCACCCAATGCTAGAATTAAACAAAAGGCAAGGGCAGCCCCAGTGAGAGACAGAAGTTATGTTATACATGACAAGAACAACATACTATCACTGCATCCAAATATCTCTTCAAATGTCTCAGCTAAGTCCTGGGACTTGGCAGATAACTTCATCAGAGCACCAGCAGACTGGTGTAAACAACAAGCTAGGGATCACGAAATATCCAAGTGTAGCATTTTGAGCAGTCATAAAATATGCCAGAGCAGAAGTGAGTGGCAACGGAGTGAGCCACAGGCTGGTCAGAGTGTTATGCATTTCAATGCAGAACACGGCTGAGTGGCATTGCGAAGCAGAGCCAGCTGGGTGTGGTATAACAAAACCGACTCTGCAATACACTAGCGGAAGAACAGAAGTCTTCCTCACTTGCCAACACGAAAGTGTTTAGAGTATGTGCCTTAAGCCTCAACCATTTTTGTACTAAATGATTCTCATCTCAGTATCACAGCCTACACTACAAGCTTGTGATACTTGGAGCAACATCCCAGAATGCAGTATTGGGTCCGATGTTTGATCACGAGACAGGGCAGCCTGCCCTGAGTCACGAGGGAGACATCTGCTTACGGGCATTGTCAGCTGTGCTGCCACACTGTCATCATGGTTGCAGCCGGAGATGTTGCTGACAGTGCCATTCAACTGATGCCATGCTCTTTGTGCTGTCAGTAATGTTGGACATGTGTGGTTTCACATGAGAGGCAACTGGATGCCTCCAGCAAACTGTTTCTGAGATGTACTATGGCTAAGGGCCAGAATAAAGAAATTAATTGAACAAATCTACTGTCATCCTGACATCTCATTTCTCTCCACAGGTGATAACCCAAGGATCATTTAACACTGTTGTCGGAACACTGACATCGCCTTTGTAGAACAGTGTCTGAGCTTACAGCCTATAGTACAGTAAGTCAAAGAAAAAGATGTTATATTTTGGTCTTGGAGAAGCAGTTTGACAGTAGTGTGTTTTGTAAAGTAGATTTTATTGGAAGCAGGGACCCAGTGGATTTGTTTAGTTTTAGAGGTAATGGAAGTCATGATTGGTTAGTGCCTGTTAGGTGTGTTCAGTGTAACCTTGATGGTCACACAGCGCCATGTACGAAATCAGTTCCAGTAAAATGTAATTATTTGGGGCTTTTGGCTAGGCAGTGCCGGGAGTTGAGATGGCTCATGGTTTGACGTAAAAATTAAGTTAATGTATGTTGTTTTCTTGTCTTGTAAATGTTAGTTCTCAAAACGGGTGTTGTCAAGGACAAAGCTTCAGCAGAACCACAGATGCAAGGTGTGTCAGAACCGGAAGCAGTACACCAACTGTTACGAAAGGTGGCACAATGCAAAACTGCTTGGGTTGGTAAAATCATGATTGTCACAACGGGGTATAGATTTGTCAGTCAAAAGTTTAATTGCTCCTTTTTCTGTTAAAGTAACCGAGGATGTGCCGGCCTTTGTGGAAGACTTGGAAATCTGGCTCAGATGGAAGGTGGGACTGATAAGCAATTATTGAGTGTTGCAAAATTGAGACTAACAGGGGGAGGGAAAACTTCTGAGGGGCTTACAGAAGCTCGTAAGGGAACCATAACTTTTGAAGAATGTAAAGATGGGTTAATTCAGAGATATAACAAAATGAAATAGTGACTGATGTTATAGGGAATGATCACGGGTAATTACAAAGAAAAGTACAGAAACTGTGGAACAATTTGCAGGTAGGAAAATTACTGAGTGTACCTATGAATTAGGACAGAAAGCCATAGTTTATGAATTCCAGTGGATTGGCTACCCCAAGCACAAAAGAAGCAGAAGGAAGTTGAACTCAAAAGGGATTGGAATTAATAATAAAAGCTTATAAGTTGGGAATAGAAAATTAGAAGTGATTGTGCAAGAAGCCTAGTAATGAAATAAGTTCCATGGTGTCTGAATTAAGGAGCAGGGCAAGAGGGCCTGTGGAAATGTGTGATATTAAGTAATAGGGTTAAGGGAACCAGTCATTGGAATAATTCTTAAGAGGCGAAATAGGGCCAGAAGGGCTGGTTGCCATTGCCAGGAACTCTAGTGTAAAGGTTAATCTAGTACGGTGAGGGACTGGGTTTTGATGAAAAGGAGGGCAGTGTTGCATAGTGACCATATTCAGCCAAAAAATATGCCAGAGTCGAAATGATTTGCAGCAGAGACAGCCACAGGCAGATGAGAATGTTATGCGTTGCAAAGCTAAACATGGATGAATGGCATTGTGGAGAGGAGCCAGCTGGATGCAGTATGCAGTATAGCAACAGCCGACACTGCAATATGCTAGTGGATGGACAGAAGTGTTCCCTCATTTGCCACCATGGAAGTGTTTACATGCCTGAAGCACTATACAATCATAGTCTGGAGCATATAGGTGCTCAACCTTTTGATGTACTAAATGTCAACCTACACCATGAGCCTGTGACAACCCCGGTGACATCATGACCCCAAGACAGGGCAGCCTGCCCTGCGTCACGAGATAGCCAACAACTCGCTGGACGAATTTCATGGCCACCGCTAACTTTGCTGCCATAATGTCATCACAGTTGCAGCTGGAGATGTTGCTGACAGCGGCATTTGAATGATTCCAATCTTGGCCCCACTTTTTGCACTTGTAACAATGCCAGACGTCTATTTTTTTTTGGATGAGGGGCAACTGGAGGCCTCTACAAATCTGTTCATGATGTACTGTGGCCAAGGGCCGGAATAAAGAAATTAATTGAACAAATGTGCTGTCGTTGTGATGTTTCATCTCACTCGCCATTCGTGAAAGTCCAAGAGTCATTTAACACAAGTATAATCATCCTGAGGCTCAATCACAAGAAGGAAATGCACCAAGTCAATACACAGTGTTTAACCTCACAGATAGGATTTTGATGATGCAGCGGTTTTGATGCTTGAGAAAGGGTTGAACTATGCACCAACACCTGGGACAACTCCAAGCCAAGATGTAATAGCTGGCAAAGAACAGGAAATTTTGAAACTTCCCAGTGATTTTACAGAAGAGATTAAGAGGGACACCTGCCAAATTTTAACCCAAGCCCCACCAAAAAAGTTTAATATCAGTTCAACAGAAAGGAAGGATGTGCAAGACCTGAGGGTGGAAAAAGACCTTGTCATTTTATCTGCCAACAAGAGAAATGCCACCATCCTTCTCACACGAGCTGAATGCAAAAGTGAGATAGAGACATTGCTGGATGATCGTACTTGTTGCTAGTGAAGAGATGATCCGATAGCCAAGTTCCAGAGGAATACATTAGACCTTCTCGAGATGATTTCTGTTTCAACTAAATAAGGACCTGCACCAACAATGGTGCTCGGAGCCATTTGAACTTGCACAACACGCTGCAGTTCCCCCAAGATTGTATGGCCTAATGAAGATACATGGCCAGTAGTGAAACATTGGAGCTCCTATCTATTTCCTTCTAGAGATCCTACTTCACTGTTAGGACCGCTCATAGGCAAATGTGACCATCATGTCTGGAATTCAGAGTATCTCGTAGGATTCTTGAAGACACGTAAGCTACAACTGTTAGCTAATTTGTTAGCTTTGACCTTGTATCTTTATTTATGAAAGTACCTCTGCAGGTTTCATTAGAGATTATGAGCAGCAAGTTTGAGAAATATGTTGTGGCATTGGTTAAACATGTGTGTACCTCAACTTATTTCTTATTCAATAACCAATGTTTTGATCAAGTGGACGGTGTTGTCGTGGATAGTTATCTGTCTGCCATGGTGGCCAACTATTTTATGAAAGACTTTGAGGAAAAAAGCACTGCAGTTGGCGAGTCTCCAACCTTCCTTCTCCTGGTGGTATGTAGATGACATATTTGTGGTATGGCCTCATGGAATAGAAACATTACCAATGTTTCTCCAACATCTGAACTTACTCCATCTGAATATCAGTTCACCATGGAAGTGGAGAAAGGTGGAATATTAACATTCCTGAATGTCGTGGTTAAAAGAAAAGCCGATGGTACACTCGAAAATAGTGTATACCGCAAACCAACTCTCTCGCGGAAGTGTTTTGTGTTCTTTGGTACATAGAGCACATGTGGTCTTAGAGACCAACAGTCTGCCTGGTGAGCTACAACTCCTAAGAATAGTATTCCAACAGAACAGCTGTTATGATAGACAGATAACCATGCATTCTGTTCTAAGCAAGTTCAGAGCAGGGATGTAAATGAAGATATGGTAGCTGCCATTGCAATGCCATTCGTGCCATATTTTGGCAGCATGTCTTCAGGACTATGTGTTTGGTCAGATACGATCTAGGAAATGTGTATATAAGACCCCATGCCAGTGTGTGAGACACCATTGTCATACACGCCTGAGAAACCTGATAAATCAGCTGTTGCAGAGCATTGCCTGGACGTTGGGTATCACATGTTTTACAACAAGACTGAAGTCTTAACCTTAGGCGGTGTCTTTCTGGGACTGTTCTTAAGGGGGCCTTACATATCTGTCCAGCAGGCAATCTTATCAAGAGGGATGCAGGTGTTCAATTAAACACTGCCTGGACTCCAGCACTGGCTGCCATTAAATTAAAACAGAAGAAATGAGAACTTCTGATTCATGAACTGATGCAGTGCACTGCCCACAGTGCAAGTGCGGAAGGCCTTTCTGCCGCTCGCGGCAGGAGGCACTATGAGTGATGCTTTCCTCTAACTGTGACTGTCTTCCCATGCATTATAATGCAGCTCCTGACCTGATAAATGTCACCGCCGTGGGTCAGTACTCATCAGTCGCATCTTGTAGCAGTGATCACCTGAATGTGTAGGTTAGTTGTATCAATGAAATTTTGTGGGATTTGCACAATATGATCCAGAGACAAAACTGAGAAGTATATTAATATGCTCTTCATTTAGTAACAATTTTCACACATCCAGTAAGTCACGTACTGGTCACAGCAGCTGTTGCCTTATAACACCTTTACAATGACTAATGCTTTGGCCTAACATTGGCCCTTACATAATTTTGACAATAGCTTTTACTATTAGTACTATTATAATTATAGCTGAGTCAGCCTTATTTGATCCCCGACAGTTGCAGTGGGCTGCGCACTGCAGTTTCAAGGGCCTACCTCAGCCAGTAATGTAACATGATTTTATAAATGTCTCTACGGCAGTGCTACAATGTTGTCACATAAACAAATATACTTTTGTAATATTCAGCATACAATTCAGCACTTATTTGTAAGAATAATTGACAGTGTAGTTATTGCTGTTGTAGGTAATTAGATGGTTGCTGTTTTCACCTGAAGCTGAACTTTTTGAAATGCTCATAGCAGTGTATACCATTTGTATCATGACAACAATGTTTAAGAAGTAATTAGTATTTTCACCGTCAACACCTGTGTTAATATTCGTATCTCCATTTACAGTATTAGAATAGTTTTTTTTTTTTTTTGGGGGGGGGGGGGGGCAGAGTCTTTATCCAGGACTTAGTTAATTTGTTGAAGAAAGTATCTACATCACCACTAGGTGAGCAGTAAACACAGAGAGTGATAAGTTTCTTATAAGCAGCTAGCTTGGTTACTTCATTTTAAAATGTTTATCTATACCAGTTGTGGTCAGATCTTCTCCAAATTTAAAGTGTGTACAACTCCTGATATAGATACACGATCCCTCAACCTTTAATGTAGATCTACAGTAGCAACTTGCACATTCATCTGATCTGATGATAACAATATATGCTGCAGTTCATCATCTCTACAACAGTGCTGTGAAATGCACACTACCATGCTGCTCAAACACTGTAATTCATGTTCACTCTGATGTACTTTGTTGAACTGCACTTTTGTGGAATAACAGATAATTCTGAGCAAAATTACATGGTGACTGCACACTGCAGTGTGCTACCTGCTATTTCCCTTTTACATGTTGCAAAAGTCTCTAAGCTGGTCGAGATGCTTCTAAAAGAAGGGAGCCTATCGTCATGGTTTATCCTAAAAAAGGCGTAGTATTCTTACTCATGACAAGACATACTTGTCCATGTCTGTCCCCACACCCACTCACCATCCTCTCATTAATCAACTTTACCAGCCTCCCTCCCCCAAATCTGTTGAGGTGCAGACTATGCCTAGTGTAGCCCTATCTCCCGATAGTCCCTTTTGGCACCACTGCAATGTGTTCCCAGCAAACAGTCATCTCCACCATCTCTAGCTTTGCATTGACATGTCTTACAGGGCAAGACTGATCATGCTGCTGGAACAGCCCCACCATGTTCACATTGGTGCAACCAGAATTCTTTAGTTTAAAATCTTTCAGAAAATTAGTAGTAAAATCTCCACAGACTATCATTTTCTTTGTTTTGCCAGCTAGGTGGCATAATAAACAGTCAAATTGTTCTTAGATGATTAGAAATTTTCCCAGTGGGGATCTCTATATTGATAATTATAGATAAATTTCCGATTCCAGCAATTCATAATTGCAGGCTTCCAGTTGTAGGTCGAAGCAGATACTTCTGATATCAGTATATTTGAAACTGGATTTCTCTCTTACATACATGATAGCTCATCTTTTTTTCCATGTTTTCACTAAACAAATGGTGATAATCCTTGAGAGATTTCAGATTTGCAGAATGATATTTTTCACTCTGCAGCAGAGTGTGCACAAATGTGAAACTTCCTGGCAGATTAAAACCAGACTGAGAGTCAAACTCGGGACCTTTGCCCTTCATGGGCAAGTGCTCTACCATCTGAGCTACCCAAGCATGACTCATGCCTAGTCCTCACAGCTTCACTTCCGCCAGTAACTCATCTCCTACCTTCCAAACTTCACAAAAGCTCTCCTGCGAACCTTGCAGAACTAGCACTCCTGGAAGAAAGGAAATAACAAAGTTTGGAAGGTAGAAGACGAGGTACTGGGGGAAGTGAAGCTGTGAGGACAGGGCGTGAGTCGTGCTTGGGTAGCTCAGATGGTAGAGCACTTACCCAAGAAAGGCATAGGTCCCGAGTTTGAGTCTTGGTCCGGCACACAGTTTTAATCTGCCAGGAAGTTTCAAATTATTTTTGCATTCAAATTCATTAAGTTTTTGATTTTCTGGTGGACAGGAATGAGGATTACTATACACACCTTGTGTTTGATGCTCATCAGTGTGTGTCCTGATCAGCAGCTTGGCAGCAGGAGTAGTAAATGAATGTTTTAAAAGTCAGTGTAGTTCACCAAACAGGAGAAGAGCATCATCACTATAGTCATCGGGAAGAAAATCATTACAGAACCCACCATGTTAGATTGGCTACCACATTGGCTTTTAAGAGCATTTATTGCATTGTATCCTCCAGTAATAATATCCAGCCAGCAGTAGCAATGTATAAAGGTCTCTCAGATTTACCACAAAGCCAGCATTGTCCAGTAATCATTCAATTTGACATCGGTATCTCCATAATATTACCTCTCCCCCCTTTGATGTCGACCCAGCCATCCCCTATGTTCCACTTTCCTTTCTTGAGATATTCATTTCTGTACTTTACATCACCTTGTTGCTGAGACAAGTTTTGGTCCCCTTCTGGATTTGACTTTTGTTCTCAACATTTTTTTCCGCAGTGTGGAATGACTGAGGAAGAATGCCTTAAACACCACCTACTGCATGCAGTGTTAAACCTGATCTGTGCAAAATAAATAGTCTTAAAAGCCATTGCAGAAACCAGTCCAACATTGTGGGTTCTATAACAATTTTCTTCCTAATGACTGTAATGGTGATACTATTCTCCTTTTTGGTGAACTACGTTTACATTTATTACTTTCCTGATATTTATTTCTGTTTATCATGAATGAGGTTTCTTCCACTAATAAAATATGCAACTCAATTCAAATTAAACACCATTTCTTAATGTCGATCAACTCTTAGTCACGTAAACATTTCAAAATATCCATTTGTTGCTAGTATTGTATGCCACTAAATAACATGAAACAATCTTTTGTCGGTGCCTGCCTATGGCTCACCGCTTTCAGATGCCAACTGCTCTGTGTGCCAAGCCTGCTACTAAGTATTGCTGTAGCAATTACATTAGATTCATAGCATGGCAAGGGTACTGTATCCTTACGATCTGTACCCTTTTGGTACAGCAACTTGACAACACAGGAATCACATTGCTGATGCCTGAGCTGCTAGTTCCCCATGCATGCGAAGGAGTAGATGCCCATCTTCCTGCAGTGTCAGGAGTTCCAGCAACAGTTGCTGTGCCAGATGACCTTTGCTGCTGCTAGGTTGTGCTAGTGGAGAGAGCTTTTGGTCAGAGTGGGTAGTACCAGGGAGACATTTCACAAAGATTTGTGAACTGCTTGTTGATGTACCAGTGACAATTGCACATATATTGTTCTGAATATGGTCCAAGGAATCATCTTCCACAGAGACCTTACATCCCAGCAGATGAAGAGCTATGAGCTAATATCAGATGACAAAGTACACATTTTGTCCGGGATGTACAAAAGGTCTGAAGGATAATCAGACAGATGCTTGATCTTTCATTTTAGCCTTTGAAGGAAATGTGCTTTCAAAAAAAAGGTTAAGTTATGCTGTACAGCTGTGCTGTCGAGCCTTACGTCCAATCACCCATGAAGTTTTTCAGAGGTTTAGGCTTTGGTCATACATCATCCCTCTGCACAGCAGACCCACACTATCCTCCATGTTCATAGGTGTGCCCAGTCTTTAAGAATTTTGCCGGTGCACACCGCGTACCATTTTCCTGCTCTGGAATTTGCAAGTTGACCGATTGACCGAGGGTGAATGCCAACACCTGTGTGTGTGTGTGTGTGTGTGTGTGTGTGTGTGTGTGTGTGTGTGTCTGTCTGTCTGTCTGTCTGTCTATATATATATATATATATATATATATATATATATATATATATATATATATATATATATATATATATACGAGGGTTGATTGACAAGTAATGCCTCTGTCTTCGTAACTCTTAAACAGTTGGCAGCATTGATATGCAGCAGGCTCTGGCTTGTTCCATAGCCTCTTCTCTACAGCTCCAGTTGGTGGGAAGCCTTAGCATTGAACGATTGTGTTGTTACAGTGAAAAGTATGGAACCCTGCGCAGACAGTCGGTCAATGCGATTTAACCAACGTGCAGTCATTGAATTCTTGACAGCAGAACGTGTCACCCCAAAGGAAATTCATCAGAGAATGAAAGCAGTTTATGGTGATTGTATTGATGTGAGTACTGGGAATTGTTGGGCAATTTAGTTTAAAGATGTTGTGGAGGGAACATCTGACTTGCGTGACAAACAATGAGTTGGATGTGCTGTGACAGCAACCACTGTGTTTCATAAACAAAATGTTGTCACATTGATTCAGGACGATCATCGTATCACTCGGAGAGAAATTGCAAGCTCAATTGGCATTTCACAAGAACGTGTGTGTCACATTATTGCTTTGCTTGGCCATTGGAAGATCTGTGCACAATGGGTACCCTAAATGCTGACGCCTGAAATGAAATCGCACAGACTTGAAATTTGCCAGAAACTCCTCTCGCATTACAAGAATGAAGATGCACAGTACTCACATCAACACGATCGCCGTAAACTGCTTTCATTCTCTGATGAATCGCCTTTGGTGAGACACTTTCTGCTGTCAAGAATTCAATGACTGCAAGTTGCTTAAATTGCATTGACTGACTGTCTGCACAGGGTTCCATACTTTTCACTGTGACAACACATCCGTTCAAAGCTAAGGCTTACCGCCAACTGGAGCTGTAGAGAAGAGGCTATGGAACAAGCCAGTGCTTTCTATATACGAATGCTGCTGGTTTGAAGCATGCTGGCCATGAGGGGACATCTGTGGGGGTCCTTACATTGGTATGCACAGATGCACAGATGTTCAGATGTCATTAGTGAGTGGATCCTCATCCACACTCTGTTAGAAGCAAAAGCCATTTGGGTGGAGTGATAACCATTTGTAACTTTCATTTACCTCCTGACAGGCCACTTCCATCTTAATCCAACAACTTTCCCCCTCTTTCCTTCTCTTTGGGGACTTCAGTACGCACCATCCCCATGTGTGGGGAGTATCACTTCATCTAGTAGAGGCATTCTGATTGACCAGCTTGTTACTAACCATGGTCTGTGTCTCCTCAGTGATGGTACTCCTACCAACTTCATTGCCACACAAGGCACCTGTTCAACTATCAACCTTATGATCTCTTCCCCCTCTTAATCACATTGAATCGATGAGATTCTGTGACATCTGCAGTGCAATTAGCTGTGCCATTGTAACAGCTGTTTCGTTTCTACGAGTACCCTCCGTGGTCAGCTAGAGACATTGCCATAGCCCGTTCAGGAATGCCATTGAGCTCTGAAAGGTTTCAAATGACATCCTTCACATACCAACTTTCTCACCTTTAAACTAAAAGCTCCATAATCTACCGGGCTGCCAAAGATCCACAACTGTACTGGGTTCTGTTGTTACAGAGTTGTCTTTGTATTGACGCATCAGTTGTTGCTGCTTGCTGAACACCTCACAACCAGCTCCCATTGTTTTTCCCCTCTGTTGGGGAACATGTCTTGGATATTTTTTAAGTGTGTTCTGAAGCTTCAGTAACCCGAAATCAGAACCGTTCCTCCTCTGTTCTTTCTTTCTTTCTTTCCTTGTTCTCCATCGTCTCCCATTCCTCCACTCTGATGTTGGGAGTTTCTCCTCTCTCCCTGTGTGCTCCTGAAGGCCAGCCCACACGTTTGACACATAACAGGTGACCGGGTAACATGTAATTCCCAGCCCCAGGTCAACAGGTAGGGTTCACGTGTTCCCCCTGGTACAAGCCACGCTCAGGGAGCCCTCCCCCATTGGAAGGAGCACCCCACTGGAGATGCTGACAATTATGGGGAATTTTTTTCACAGTGAGCCAATCCCCATTTCAGTCTACATCTATTACACGTTAACAGAATGAGGCTAAAGATTCAAAAACTCTCTCAGCTGCACCTCGGTTCCTCATTGTATCATATAACAAAGAAAATCAGCCCTTTGCTATGGTTAATCTGTTTATTAGTTAGAAATATGGTGATACAATTGCAGGCCCTATGAAATCCTGTTCTCACTTATGTAATGGGACTGCACTTCTGGAGACCAATTGTCATTTTCAAGACCAACACCTGCTTACAGTATTGGTCCTCTACAGGTATCCTGTTTGTGTTGAGGCCCATCAAATGCTGAATTCTTCATGTGGTGCTGTTTACACTTGTTTACTTGATGGTCTGACTGAGGTAGAAATTGTAACTTATCTCTCTGATCAGGGCATCAGTGCATTCCATCAGGTCACGAGAAAGGTTGATGCAACACGCACTATTTTTCTCATGTTTGATTGATTAGTGCTTCCATCAAAGCAGAGTATGAAGTCATGACAGTCTGACAGTACATTCCAAACCCAATGTGATGCTACCAGTGTCAACGGGCACTCACATTTCCTGTCAAAATACAGCCAAACGTGTTACTTGTGGCAGGGATGCTCATAAGCATGATTGCCCATCTCTTTCTTCTTGCTGTATCAATTGTAATGGCAACCATGCAGCCTCATCCCATGAATGTCCCTTGTATTTCACTGAACGGACCTTCCATTAGATCCGGGTGAAGGAAAAATACCTTACTATGTCATTCGCAAGCTGTTGGCTAGTCGAAAGCCCTGCATTTTACCATCCGGCACTTTTAGTATGATTTTTGCTATGCCTCGCTCCATGAAAGACATGGCCACGTGGACTTGAGACCTCCAATTCAGTAATGCAGTTGTAAAATTGCCTAGTATCACAGTAGCATCCCTGCCTCCTTCTTCTACAGCCGTGCAACAAGCCACCGAATCTTTAACCCCAGCAGCAAAATCACTTGCTACACAACTTGCAGACTAGAAAGGACATAACGAATTCTCCCACAAAGACTTTTTACATCCCTCCAGCCAACAACTGTCTGCCAGTCATAAAGGATCTAAGAAATTGAATAAAGGCAAATGATCTTGTTCTTACCCGACTTGGAGATCCTCTTCAACAGTGTCACTGAGTGATACCCTCACCCAGCTGACCTTCATTTTGCTGGTGCACACTACGTACCAGTTTTCTGCTCTGGAATCTGTAGGCTGACCCAGGGAGAATGCCAACATCTCCATGGATTTCATAAGACATGATCCTCCCACCTCTGCACCCTGTAGGTAGTGAGTCTTCAAAGGCCAACACACGGGACCTGCCGTGGTGACTACCTTCCATTGTTCCCTCCTCCTCATTCCCCATTATGTCTCTTCTCCTGCGGAACATTCATGCCATCAGGTCCAACAAGGACATTTAGCCTCTAGTTCAGGACCACAATTGTGCCTAAGGCATAAAGTGTGGACGTTTCACTAGGAGGAAGTCTTTGTTCTTAGCTCTCTTTCCTTCCATTGATTGGATTTAACATTTAGTCATCTCAGTGTTCTAAGGTTATGACCTGGGCACATATGACCTTAGTTAAAACAAAGCAAACAAACAATTGTTAAATAAATAAACGAAAAATAAGTTGAATAAGTTTATTTAAGTTGGATCGTGACACACACATGTATAAAAGTGATATCTTGCAGTATAGAAAGACTACTCATTGCAGGATAGTTCTCTCACCAGGATGTGATGCTAATAAGATGGAGATATACAAAGTAGACTAACACTGTTTAGAACAATTTACCTGAAATGAAACAACAAAATTGAAAATACTTGTTTTTAAAAATGAAGTTTTATTTCTTTTTAAAGAGGAAAAACATTTTGAGTGTTTTTAAGTCAGTAGGTTGTTTATAGTTGTACGTTAATGTGACTAAATTAATAGACAAAGATAAATATGTTAGATATTACGTTAAGTGACAGATCTCATGAAGTGTTCTGCCTCAGCTTTAACTACAAGGAGAAAGCCAGCAGCTACATAAAATTCTAAACCAACAAGAAAAACACTCCACAACACAGAAACCAGCTACTTGGTTCCTTCAACATGAGAGAAATCACTGTTGCTCTTCAGGGAATGAAATTAGAGATAGCTTCTGGTTTCAGTGACATCCGTACCGAATTACTCTAATATTTCAGTAACTATGGCAGAAAGTGGCTTGACAGATTTTTCACTGATGTCTTGTAGACAAGCAGTGTTTCCCATCAGCCCGAGAATACTAAGGTCACTGCCATCTTAAAATCTGAAAAAAAAAAAACAATTATTCCTCACAGAACCTTAGATCAGTTGTATTGTTCAGCATGAATTATGAACTATTGGAAAAATTACGTCACAGTGGAATAAGTCCTTAGATATTTTCTCAATTGAACAGACAAGATTTCACCATCATTGAAGCAGTCGGATCAAGTTCCCTCATTAACAGTGTTCATAGAAGCAGGCTACCAAAAACAACTGAAAACACCAGCTGTGCTTATTGATCTTAGTGCAGCTTGTGACACAGTTTGGTGAGAGCATGATATTAAAACTCATGAAAGCAACACCCTGAGAAATTACCATCAATCTCGACAGTGCCTTGCTTTCTAACAAATGCTGCCAAGTGAATGTGAGTAATAGATTGAACACTCAACTGAAGCTGAACAATGGTCTTCCACAGGTACGTGTTCCGGCTGCTGTGTTACTGAGCTTTTACATATCTGATATGCTTGAAACCACCTCACGGAAGTTGAAGTATACCAATGATTGGGCCATGGCAGTATGTTGTAGAGTTACAGAGGCCATAGAGGATATCATAATGAAGGACCCAGCAGCTATTGGGAAATATTTTTGCCATTGGAGATTGCAACCCAGTGTTAAAAAGTCAGAAGTGTCTACATTCCACCTCAGCAGCAAGTTAGCCAACAGAGAAATCGGTATTTACATTGAGAATGAACAATTGTCCCCCAGTTGATACCCAAAATATCCAGGCATCACTTTGGACAGAATACTGAGCATCAAAAGTCATATGTCAAACACAGCTGCCAAACTTGGAACTTGCAGCAGCATCTTGCAGAAACTTGCCGGCACATCATTGTGGTCTTCAGGTGCCCCTTTCGGTCTTCAGCTGTACGTCTAGTCCATCCCGTAGCAGAATGTCGTACACCAGTTTGGATCAACGGTATTAACATTAGTTGCATTGATGTCCAGCTAAATCAAACTACACCCTTTGTAACAGACACATTAAAGGAGACCGAACTTCTTGGCTACCAGCACTATGCAATGTAGCTCCTCTCCGTCTGTGAAAACAGAAATCACTCATTAGTGTGTAGTGACCTGCATAGATCTAAACCCAAGATCTGGCTGTGCATTTGTGAGGCATTCCACAGTAGTTGGCAGATACAGTGAGAAGTTTGACCCTACTCATGGATGCAGGTGCACCCTCTCCTCCACGCACTGTATCGGGCTCCCGACTGCTTTCAGAGATGGGCCCTCCCAGCTGTAACTTGGTTACATGTTTACCTCTGCGTGTGTGTTATCGGACCGTTATTGTGAGCCACTCCCTGGCTAGTGTACACATTATAATAAGTTTTCTAGACTTCATAAAGTTTTTTGTGTCACTCATTGTGTGGTATTTTCTTGTGGTAGTAGAACACATTAGTGATGAGTAGCTTCCTAACTCCTCGTGTTTTTTGTTGTGCAGTTGATATCTCTCTCTCTCTCTCTCTCTCTCTCTCTCTCTCTCTCTCTCTCTCTCTCTCTCGCTCCTTTGCCAGCATTCCCATTGCAAGCCCATTTCAAGAAGCTACCTCGTTGTCATTTGACTCCTTATGTTCATTGTCATCTTCCTAGTACCATCACCGCATGCACATAGTGGCTGCTTGGGGTGAACTTCGCCAATGCAAAAAGCACGCATCAGTCTTATCGTGCCCGGGCTGTGACCCTCCACAGCCTTAGTTGCAAGCGATATTTTGTCATGGACAAGTCAAGAGAGTCATATTAAGATGTCATGGTTTGCAGTGTTATCCTCCACTTCAGCCTGGGTAAGAAAGTCTGGTAACAGGCCATCCAGTTAGGCGGCTCATGCACAGCAGGTACGCAGCATCTCAGTCGCTGCTCCATGCTGATGTCGTTTTACTCCAAACATGACAGATCAGTGTGTCCCCAGTGTTGGGCACTCTGTTGTGTCAGAAAAAAAGGCCACATTGTGGTAGTCTGCCACTCAGCTGCACAAAATGCAGCATCAAAGACCACAGTTATGGATATTCAGGAAGTGTCGTTATCTGGGCTGTTTCCCGACCGTGATTCCAGCAAGCTTTTAGGGAGGATTTGGTTCTCTTGTGACGGCTGCATCTGCAGGTGGACACTGGTGTAGCCGTTTCCCTGATTAATGCTCAAACATATTCAGACCTTGGCTCTCTGCAATTGTTTCCAGTAAACAGATATCTGAGGAGATACGGTAAACAGCAAATCCCATTGCTTGGCCAGTTCATGGTGGAAGTAGCCTATAAATCAGTGACTCAACATGCTACTTTTATTGTCATGCAGGACATGACTTCAGCAAACTTCTTCGGGTTTGATGCCTTTCAAGCCTTTGGCATTTCGGTCATGGACTCCATACAGGAGCTACCTGCTGAGGTCCATTATCAGTGTTTGGAATCTCTGTGCTCAGTATTTCAGGATATGTTTTCGGGAGGCCTAGAGTGCACCTCAGACTTTAAAGCCCACATAACTTTGAAGCACTCTGCTTGTCCTAGAATATTTTTGTGCTAAGCAGAGTCCCCTGGCTCTTTAAGCCAAGGTGGAGCTGGCCTCGCTTGCCTCTCACAGGGTTGTAGGTCCCACTTCTTTTAGTCGATGGACCACGCCCCTTGTCATCATTAAGAAAATCTCTTGTAAATCACTCCTTTGCAGAAATTTTAAGGCCACTGTGAATTCACAGTCCATGGTCAACACATACCCAGTGCCACATCTTAAGGAAATGTTCATACACCTAGCAGGGGGGTCAATTCTTTTCCAGACTTCGTCTTTGATACCTTTTCTTTGACATCTTTTCTTCTGGATGATGAGTCCAAGCATATAATGGTCAATAAAATGCCATTTGGACTTCATCAATATCAGCAGTTGACCACATGCACAACCCCCGGGCCCCCTTCGAAAGCTCTGGGCTTATGGGTCTGCGATGCAATCTATCAGAAGTTAAAATTTTTCCAACAGGCTCTTAGTATCTGGGCTATGTTGTATCAACCCATGGAGAGTCTTGGCAGGGTCATTCCATGCCTGCTGCATTGCTCATCATTGCATGAACCATGTTTCTTTTTTTTTTTTTTTTTTTTAAATAGGTAAAATTTCCTATTACCGCCGGTTCAATCCCAGGGCATCCACCATCGTGCACCACTGCGTCTTCTTGTGTGCAAATGTGCTCCCTTTGTCTGGTCTTCAGTGAGTGACTAGGCCTTCACCATGCTGAAGGAATGCCTCTGGTTGACACTGTGCCTTTGATTCCGACAAACCATTGGTTTTGGCTGCGACATCTTGCAGCACATCTTGCATCTTGTGCCCATCAGAATGCAGATGGCCTGGAACAGCCACTGGCATTCACATCCAAAACTCTTAGCCCGGCACAGGTTCAGTACTCTCAGATCGAGAAGGAGGCTCTAACCATTGTGAATTTCATGTTTTCTTGTATGGCACCAAATTCCAACTAATTATTGACCACAAGCCCTTAATTAAATAATTTAGTTCATCCACCTGAGTCCCCAATATGATGGCCCACAAGTTTCAGCAGTGTTACAATTATGATACTCATTTTCATTCCACGGGTTGCCATGCCAACACAGACACCTTATCCTGGCTGCCCATTGCCCCAGACCCCAAGTTCGATCAGAAAGAGCTTGTATGTTAACATTTGGATGTCTCCTCCTACCAATTAGTAAATGGTTTTCTGACCAGTGCCAAGGCAACTGCTGCCAACCCTGTCTTCAAGCAGATAGTTTGCCCGGTCCAACAGGGTTGGTCTGCTTGTCCTCTGGGGTGCTTGTCCAGTCCGCTGCACAACTACTTTGCCTGGCACCATCGTCTCTTGATGTTAGATTGTATCCTTCTCATCTCCACGGACAACACAGCTCTCTGGACAGTCACTCTTGGGCGTTTGTGGAGGGAGGTTTTACAGCTATTACGTGAGGGGTCACTGGGGTGCTTTCTAGACCAAGGCCATGGCTGTCCCAAACATGTTTACAGGCCACCGTTGACTGAGAGCTGGAACACTTAGTTGCTGCTTGTCCCCAGTGTGTATTCAAGAGGCGGCTCCCAGGTAACTGTTCTCTTCGTTGCCTCCAGCAACCCAACCCTGGGAATGCATCTATTTTGATTTTTAAGGTCCTTTGCTGAATGTGTTCTGCTCATTGTCATTGACATATTTTCGCATTTCCCATATGTGCTCAGGTTCGTCTAGGCCACTACTGAAGTCACTACTCAAGGTGTTTCCAAAAAATTTCCTGTGATAGGTCTTCCAGTTACCCTAGTTTCTGACAATTGAGCCAGTTCCTGTCTCAGGTGTTCAATGATTTCTGTGTACATTCAGGCATTTGCCATGTTCACTCCCCTCCTCATCTACAATCCAATGGGGAAGCTGAGTGCAAGGTTTGCACCTTTAAGACCCAGATGAATAAATATGTAAAAGACAAAGAGTCATTAATTTTTTTCTGTCAGCCTAATGTACGAGTCCGATGGGTTCTTGTGACCCAACGAGATTCTCCCTAGGCACAAGCAAAGGAGCTGCTCCGTCTCCTCCGTCCTGCATCTCGCCCACCATAGTGTTCCAGCATACTGGATCTTACATCGAGGCAGCAGTCTGGGCATGTGGTTTTGGTTGATGCCCTGCTAGATACTGGCAGCCATCGTTTGCAAGAATGGCCACCACTTCTACATTGTACAGACAAGGGTCCAAGAGCTCTGGTGCCATTTAAATCAGCTCCATCTGGATGGGCATCCACACCCTCCATTCCGGCTGCAACACCACCATCACTGGTAGCCCGGCCACTGGGCACCACTTACCTGTAATGGTTCCAGCCTCCTCTTCCAACTGCTGCAGTGGCTCTGCCTGAAGAGGCTATGCTTTCACAGACTCTGGCAGCAGTTCTGGTGGCACACCAGCTGGAGTGCATACCGTCTCTGGTCCAATGTTACAGGAGAAGCCTCAACCTGTGGCGGTGTCACTCCACCTTCCACACCACCACTGGACATCACCATGGATTCCGATTTGGATTGCTCATTGTTGATTCTGTTCTCTTGTGGGCTAACGGGGCTCGCCTTATGCCAGCCATTTGGCCCATATCCCCAGGTCTTTGGTGATCAGGAGTTGCTTACTTCTCTTGCCTCTGGAGCCTCCGTGCATGTGAACACCATCTCCGCATCACAGCTATCCATAATACTCCCCAGGAATTAACAACACACCATCCCCCTGAGGGGTAGGGCTGTAGTGACTCACATATATCCACATCTGAGATGCAGGCATGCAGTTGTAGGCTCACCACGTAAGTCAGCAGACACAGATTGAAGTTCAACAACCGTCAGAGTCTTCCTATCATGGATGCTGCGTGTGCAGCCTCTTGTCCGTACAGTCTACTGGCCTGCTGACAGGTTTTAGAGATGGACTGGGCCAGCTCTAACTCAGTTACGTGTTTACATCTGCATATGTGTTGTTGGACCGTTATTGTGTACCAATTATAATAAATAGTTTTGTAGACTTAATAAAGTTTGTTATATCAATCATTGTGTAGTGTTCTCTTGTAGAATTAGATCATGGAGAACTCAAAAAGATTGAGAACAACTGTCTTCGACAAACCTACCAAGGTACCCTCAACAGTGAAAGTACCAGCCTCCGCTCTACAGATCCACCCTGTAAAGAGTACAACAATTTTGGGTGAAAATGGATGCAGGTCAGTTGATCACAGGAAATAGGTGTGGACTGAACAGGCAACCTCTGTCTCTTGTAATATGCCTTGTCCCATCACCTCACCATCCAGGTTTGATAAGCCTCGCAAAACCTGGTCTACCTGAGGTAGAATTTGAACAGGCTGTTGTAGGTGTGCTGACTCATTGTACATATAGGAGAAAATAATTTCTCCCAAGTGTGATTGTCAAGCCATTATGAAAATGGTTAAACAAATGTTTGAAGACTGCCAAGTGACAGCCTTTTCTGATGACTACTCCATATTCCTGTATGCTAATGGAATGCTAGTAGAACATATCACAACATGAACATTTGGCTGTAGTTGTGTTTGTCTGTGTTTTATTGTTTTATGTGTGTTTATAGCTATTATTTTTTATATCCTGTGTGTCTTATATACATACATGTTTGTATTTATATTATGTATGGTTAATTAATTCATATGACATGCTTCACCATATGCCAGACAGATAAATAAATTGATTTATATATTTTAAAAAGTTTTTCTGTAGCAATGATATCCAGCTCTGAGTTGTCAGTCTTCTGACTGGTTTGATGCGGCCCGCCACTAGGTCCTCTCCTGTGCCAATCTCTTCATCTCAGTGTAGCACTTGCAACCTATATCCTCAATTATTTGCTGAATGTATTCCAATCTCTGTCTTCTTCTACAGTTTTTGCCCTCTACAGCTCCCTCTAGTATTTTGGAAGTCATTCCCTGATGTCTTAACGGATGTCCTATCATCCTGTCCCTTCTCTGTGTCAGTGTTTTCCACATATCCCTTTCCTGTCTGATTCTGTGCAGAACCTCCTCAGTTCTCATTTTATCAGTCCATCTAATTTTCAACATTCATCTGTAGCACCACATCTCAAATGCTTTGATTCTCTTCTGTTCCGATTTTCCCACAGTCCAAGTTTCACTGCCATACAATGCTGTGCTCCAGACGTACATTCTCAGAAATTTTTTCCTCAAATTAAGGCCTATTTTCGACACTAGTAGACTTATCTTGGCCATGAAAGCCCTTTTTACCAGTGCTAGTCTGGTTTTGATGTCCTCCTTGCTCCGTCCGTCACTGGTTACTTTGCTGCTTAGGTAGCAGAATTCCTTAACTGCATCTACTTCGTGACCACCAATCCTGATGTCAAGTTTCTCACTGTTCTCATTTCTGGTACTTCTCATTACTTTCATCTTTCTTCAATTTACTCTCAATCCATATTTTGTACTCGTTAGACTCCTCGTTCCATTGAACAAATCATTCAATTCTTCTTCACTTTCACTCAGCATACCAATGTCATCAGCGAATCGTATCATTGGTATCCTTTCACCTTGAATTTTAATCCCATTCCTGAACCTTTCTTTTATTTCCATCATTGATACTTCAATGTACAGATTGAACAGTAGGGGTGAAAGACTATGTCCCTGTCTTACACCCTTTTTAATTCAAGCACTTCGTTCTTGGTCATCCACTATCATTTTTCCCCCTTGGCTCTATTATTATTATTATTATTATTATTATTATTATTATTATTATTAGTCTCTCCCTATAGCTTACCACTATTTTTCTCAGAATTTCAAACGTCTTGCACCATTTTACATTTGTCAAACGCTTTTTCCAGGTCGACAGATCCTAGGAACGGGTCTTGATTTTTCTTTAGTCTTTCTTCCATTATCAACCGCAGTGTCAGAATTGCCTCTCTGGAGCCTTTACCTTTCTTAAGGCTAAACTTATAGTTAGAGGTCTTCGCGGATGCGGATATCCGCGGATATATCCGCAGTATTTGTTACTTGGCTGATAAAATCGCGACCGGCGCGGATATCCGCGCGTCATCTGCGGATAATGAGCAAGGCATCTGCCCAGTACGTATGTTGCAATGTTAGTTGAAAACTTCAAGTCTGTTGACATTCTTGGAATCCTGCAGGGCCAGGGTAGAGCAAATGTCTGTTGTCCTCAGCCCCTGGCTACGACCGATGTAGCTGTACCCAAGAGACCTGCGCCTAATCCGTTCCCGTGACCGTGTCTTTTGTGTGGCCTGTGAAGTGCTCTCTGGGTGGCGAACCTGCCCACTGTCTACCATCAGATGGATAGAGTGTCTGCCATGTAAGCTGGAGATCCCGGGTTCGAGTCCTGGTCGGGGCATACATTTTCATCTGCCCCCATTGGCGTATGTCAACGCAACGCCTGTAAGCCACAAAGGGTGTTCATTTCATTGTAATTTCATTCTAACGAGCTGCATGGTCACCGATGGTATCTGTTCTTTCGGACATGTCCGAAAGAACAGATACCATCTTAGTATTTATAAAACATAGTTAAGTTGTAGCAGAAATGGCACCCTAACAATAACTATGTCATTACATACCATAATTCTAAGTATTACTATTTCTATTAATTGCTCATTCAAAACTTAAATATATGCGGATAAGGAACTTGCGGATGTGGATTAATTGCCACGGTTGCGGATTAGGACCTTGCGGATGCGGTGTGGATATGGATTGCACTTTTCTTATCCGCGCAGACCTCTACTTATAGTCATCTAACACATTCTCAATTTTCCTTTTGATTCTTCTGTATATTATTCTTGACAGCAACTTGGAGTATGCATGAGCTGTTATGCTGATTGTGTGATAATTCTCGCACTTGTCAGCTCTTGCAGTCTTCAGAATTGTGTGAATGATATTTTTCTGAATCTCAGATGGTATGTCATAAGAGTCGTACATTCCAGGCAGCCACGTGAATAGTTGTTTTGTTGCCACTTCCCCCAATGATTCAGCCTTATTTGAACTTGCATTCTCCAAAGCTCTCTTAAATTCTGATTCTATTATGGATCCCCTATCTCCTTTAAATTGATTCCTGTTTCTTTTTCTATCACATGAGACATATCTTTTTTCTATAGAGGGCTTCAATGTACTCTTTCCACCTATCCGCTCTCTCCTCTGCATTTCGCAGTGGAATTCTTGTTGCTCTCTTAATGTTACCACGCTTGCTTTTAATTTCTTCAAAGGTTGTTTTGACTTTCTTGTATACTGATTCAGTGCTGCCAACCATCATTACTTTCTTCGCCCAGGGGGCACACCACTCTTTGGCGGGTTCGTGCTTGGCTACCACGGGACCCCAGCCTTTGCAGCACTTTTTCCCTTCCATGCTGCATGTCTATACTCTTGCTATTCGTTTTCCTTTCCCCTGGGGAACATAGCTGGGGTATTACTGGGAATGTTCTGCATTCTGTTGCTGACCTACGAACAGTCTCAACTTTCTTTCTGGCTCCTTTTTTCCTTTCTTTGTTTTCTTTCTGCTCTCATTACTCTGCTTTGGCGTTTGAGGATCCTTTTTTTTCTTCTTCCTCCCTGTGCACTCCTGAAGCCCAGCCCATTAGTCTGACATGTAAAAGGTGACCAGGTAATGTGTAATTCCCAGCCCCAAGTAGACAGGTAGGCTTCACACATACTCCCTGGTACAGGCCAGGCTCAGGGAGGGATGATTGCCTGAGCTGTAACCTTCCCTGATTGCCCACTGGTTCCTACATCAGGTGTTAGCGAGGTGTGACCTGAGGTGTGAACAATCGCCTAAGGCGGGTGCGCCCCCTTGTGAAGGGGGCCTCCAGTTGGAAGGAGCGTGCCATCGGAGAAGCTGACAGACATGGGGGATTTCGTCGTGTTGAGTCACTCATCCTCGCCATCGACGTCAATAAAACGTAAATGTAATTAGGCTACTGATTCGGATACCCTTTCCGCTGCACCACGTTTCCTTGTGGTATTACATAGTGAAGACGGTCAGTCCTTCACCGTGGTCAATCCGTTCACTATTCAGAAAGGTGTTGATGCCATTGCTGGCCCTGTGAAATCCTGCTCTCGTTTATGGAATGGCACTTTGCTTTTGGAGACGGCTTCTGATGCTCAAGCAAAACTACTACTTGTTGCCTCGCTTCCCCGCGGCTACCTGTTCGTGTCAAGTCACATAGAACTTGGAATTCTTCCCGTGGTGTAATTTACACCAGGCTGCTTGACGATCTAACCGAGTCTGAAATACAGTCTTACCTCTCTGATCAGGATGTCACTGCCGTCCATCGTGCAAGGAAAAATGTAGAGTCCTCCTTGGTGACCACCCGCACTCTTTTCCTTACCTTTGATAGGGTGCTGCTGCCATCCAAGATTAAAGCAGGCTATGAAATCACCATAGTCAGGCCGTACATTCCGAATCTGATGTGCTGTTAACAGTGTCATTGGTTCACTCACACTAAAACATCTTGTCGACACCCAGACAAATGCGTAGCATGTGGCAGGGATGCACACGAGGGCGAGTGTCTGGCTCCTCCTCCTTACTGTATCAACTGCAATGGTGGCCATGCTGCCTCCTCCTGGGATTGTCCCGTGTATCTAGATGAGAGGGCTGTTGAAGAGATTTGGGTAAAGGAAAAGTGCCTTATCCAGTAGCTTGCAAGTTACCCTGTGTTCTCCCTTCGGCACTTATAGTTCTGTTCTTGTTACCCTTCGCTCCATGATGGACATGGCTATGCAGACATGCGACCTCAAATTTGGCTCTAAGGTTGTGAAGTCACCCAGTGTCAAGGTAGCATTGCCCCCCCCCCCCCCCCTCCCGTCCTGCTGTGCAACAAACTGTCAAACTCTCACCTAAAGGGACGAAGCTACCCACTACACAACCGGCAGGCAGGAAAGGACAGGAGGAGTACTCCTGAGAAGACTTCCTCCATCCCTCCTGCCAAACAACACCCAAGTCTTTCTCTAACCAGAAGGGCTAGAAGTCTGCTAAAGACAAATGGTCATCCCTTCACCAACTCAAAGATCCTGCTTGACAGTGTCGCCATGTGGTCGCTTAGCCTGGCCAGCCTCTGTCTGACCAGTGTGCACCACCAACCATTTTTCAGCGTTGGACTCCACCGACCAGCCGCACAAGCACTCCGATGCTTCTGTGGACCCCATGGAGCAGGATCCTCCTGCTTCTGTGCCCTGTAGTAGCGACTCTCCACTGGCTGTCCCTCAGCAGACACGGAGTTGTCACCCCCACATCTCTTCCTTCTCATGACTGTCCTCCAATGGAACATTCATGGTCTTCGGTCCCACAAAGAGGATTTACAGCTGCCTCTAGCATCACAGCATCCCCTTGTACTTTGCCTTCAGGAAACTAAATTACGCCCTCAAGACCACTTTGAGCTTCCACATTACTTACTGATTTGTTTTGGGCTTCCCTCTGAGGTCAGCATCCCATCTTATGGAGGCATCATGCTGCTTATATGGAATGACCTTCACAGTCAACCCATCTCCCTGACCACCCATCTTCGAGCTGTTGCCGTTCGCCTTTTCCTTCCCGACCTGACTTCCTCCCTCTGTACAATTTATGTACCTCCACCCTTTGATGTCACCAGGGAAGACTTCCTTCAGCTTATTGGTCAGCTACCTCCACTGTTTTTGCTACTCGGTGACTTTAATGCCCACCATCCCCTTTGGGTTTCTCCCAGGACCTGCCAGAGAGGTGCCCTCTTGGCTGACATTCTTAACCAACTGAACCTCTTCTGCCTTGACACTGGTGCACCCACTTTGCTCTCTGACTCCTCACACACTTATTCCCATTTGGAACTATCCTATTCCCATTTGGACCTATCCTTTTGCACTGCCCAGCTTGCCCATCGTCTTGACTGGTCCTTTCTTTCTGACCCCTCCTCGAGCAACCATTTCCCGTGTGCTCTCGACGTGCTGACTCCTACCTCATCCACATGCATGCCCAAATGGCTGCTTTTTAGGGCTTCACAGAACAAGATATTCCCAGTTGCAATGACCAGGTGGACTATCTCACCAGTGATATACTTACTGCTGCAGAAAGTTCCATTCTTCGCACTTCCTCGTTACCACACCATGTCCCAGTCCCTTGGTTGACTGAGGCTTGCTGTGATGCAGTTCACGCATGGAGACATGCTCTTCATATTTTTAACCTCCACCCTACGCTGGAAAACCGCATTCATTATAAACAGATGCGTGCAAAGTGTTGTCGAGTTCTTCGGGATAGCAAAAGAGCTAGTTGGATTTCATTCACAAGTTCTTTTAACAGTTACACACCGTCCTCTGTCATGTGGGCCAGCCTCCAATGGCTCTGTGGAACCAAAATCCATTCCCCCATTTCTGGCCTGACAGTAGGTACCGATGACATCATGGATCCTGTTGGTATCTGCAACACCTTGGCCCACCATTTTGCGGAAGTTTCGAGTTCTTCCTATTATCACCCTGCCTTTATCCATTGGAAATGAGTGGAGAATGTGGGCAAGCACTTTCTGCTCAACACATGTCGGCTGAGGGCACATTTCCTGGACTCCGGCATGAAGCCACAGTCATACCCATACCTATGCCCGGTAAGGACAAAAACCTCCTCCTAGCTACCGCCCATCCTCTCTTACCAGTTGCGTTTGCAAGGTGATGGAATGTATGATTCTTGCCTGGCTGGTGTGGTGGCTCGAATCTCGCCACTTACTCATGAATACTGAGTGTGGATTTCAAGCGCGGTGTTCTGCACTTGACCGTCTCGTTACTTTGTCCACCCATGTCATGAATGGTTTTCTGTGGAAATCTCAGGCTGTGGACGTGAGTTTCAATTTGGAGAAGGCCTGCACCACCTGCTGGAGAACTGGTATCCTCTGTACTCTTTACACGTGGGGTTTCCATGGGTGCCTGCCCTGTTTTCTTTGAGCATTTTTACAAGAGTGAATTTTCAAGGTGCATGTGGGTTCTGCCTTATCAGACACCTTTATTCAGGAAAATGGTGTGCCTCAACCTCTTTGCTATCGCCATTAACACTATAATGGCATCTCCGGCTCTTCGTTTATCGATGATTTTACCATCTACTTCAGTTCTCCATGGACCTGTCTCACTGAGCAGCATCTTCAGCACTGTCGTGGTCATCTTCACTCCTTAAGGATCACCAATGGCTTTCGCTTTTCCACTGACTTTTAACCGTCTGTACGAATTTCTGGCGGCGCATATGGTTTCTCCCACCATCTCTACATCTTGTGCCTGTTGTCCTTCCATTTGTTGACTCTAAGAAATTCCTGGGGCTCATGCTCAATAGGAAACACTCTTGGTCCTCCCATGCCTCTTACCTGTCAGCCTGCTGTACGCAGTCCCTCAATGTCCTACGTGTCCTCAATGGTACTTCTTGGGGACCGGATCGAACCACCCGCTGTATATGGTTCCTGAATGTCCTACGTGTCCTCATTGGTACTTCCTGGGGAGATGATTGTACCACCCTCCTCCATTTGTACCGGTCCCTTGTCCGTTCGAAACTGGACTATGGGTGTTTTTGTTTATGCATCTGCATGCCCATCCCTCTTAAGCCGTCTCAACACTATCCATCAACATGGCATCCTTTTACACCAGCCGGTTGAGTCTGTATGCAGAAGTTGCTGAATTGCCACTGTCCTACCGCCATGACTTTCTCCTTTACAAGTATGCAAGCCGTTTGTCTGCCATGCGTGACTACCCTTCGTATGCTTCCTTATTTGATGATTCCTTATATCATCAGTATGGGGCTCGTCCCTCTTCTCTGTTACCTCCTGGAGTCCGCTTTACCCACTTGCTACAACGACTTAACTTCAAGCTACCTGCAACTTACCCTGTGGGTGTGAACCCTTCACCACCTTGGCTTCGTAAAGTGGCCCATGTTAACCTTGGCCATCGTTCGCTTCCTAAGGACATTACTCCAGCCTCGGTCTATCGCCTTCAGTTTCACAACCTTTGCATGGAACTTAGCTCTAGTACCTTTGTATACACTGATGGCTCTCGGACTGACCATGGGGTCGGGTGTGCATTCATCATTGGCACCCGCGTCTTTCGATATCGGCTTCCAGCCCACTCCTCAGTATTCAAAGCCGAGCTTTTCATCTTGTATCAGGCCATGGAGTAAGTCTGGTGACACAGCCTTCCCAATTGTGTCCACTGCTCAGACTCACTCAGCGCCCTCCAAAGTATCTGCGCTGTACACTGCTCATCCCTTAGTGCAGTGAATGCAGTGGGTTCAGGAAAACTGTCACTTGCTGAGTCCTAGTGGAGCCAATGTCATGTTTCTGTGGGTCCCTGGTCATGTTGGTCTGCCATGAAACGAGGCTGCTGACACTGCTGCCAAGGCTGCATTCCTCGTATCTCAGCCCGCAAATACTGCTATTTCCTCCAATGATCTCTTCGTTGTCGTCTGTCAGGCGGTAGTGTCCCTTTGGCATCGCCAATGATCCTCCCTTTACGGGAATATGCTTTGGCTTATTAAGCCTCTCCCACCACCTCCTCTCAGTCCTCCTGCCGGGAGGAGATTATTTTAACTCACCTGCGTATTGGACACTGCCTTTTTAGCCATCGTCATTTTCTCAGTGGCGCTGCCCCACCACTTTGCATACATTGTGCCCAAAGTTTAACTGTCCACCACTACCTGCTGGAATGCCCTTTTTTTCTTTTTTACCAATGTACGTTCCATTTTGGGTTTGCCATCTGATTTATGAGTCATTTTAGCAAATGACACGTGGGCTGTCGCCCGCGTTTTACTGTTTATCCGCTGAAGAGATATGGTGAAGGCCATTTAATTTTTAGTTTTGGATCTCCATTTTTGTATGGTTTTTTTCCACATGCCTTGTTTAGATGTCTCCTATTCTGTCCCTTAGGACTGACATATAGTTGTTTCCCAAATCTCTGTGTTTGTGTTCTATAGTTTTGACTTGGGCGTGTATGACCTCAGTTGTTTTTTCCGCCCTAAAACAAAATAAAACAAACCATCATTTCTTTATTGATTTCTCCACATTTTTCATGCAGCCATTTTGTCTTAGTTTCCCTGCACTTTCTATTTATTTCATTCCTCAGTGACTTGTATTTCTGTATTCCTGAATTTCTCTGTATTCCTGAATTTCTCTGAACATTTTTGCACTTCCTTCTTTCATCAATCAATTCAAGTATTTCTTCTGTTAGCCATGGTTTCTTCGCCATTTATCTTCTGTGTACCAATGTTTTTTTTTTTCCAACTTCTGTAATTTGGAGATGTCCATTCCTCTTGAACTGCACTGCCTACTGAGCTATTTCTTATTGCTGTGTCTACGGCCGTAGAGAACTTCAAGTGTAACTCATCATTCCTTAGTACTTTTGTATCCCACTTCTTTGCGTATGGATTCTTACTGACTAACCTCTTCGGACTAATCTTCATCACTATTACATTGTAATTTGAGTCTATATCTGTTCCTAGGTATGTCTTACAATGGATTATCTAAATTTAGAGTCTTTGCCTGACCACGATGTAATCTAACTGAAATCTTCCCATATCACCCAACCTTTTCCAAGAATACCTTGTCCTCTAGTGATTCTTGAAAAGACGATTCGCTATTACTAGTGGAAATTTATTACAGAACTCAATTAGTCTTTCTCCTCCCTCACTCCTTGTTCCAAGCCATATTCTCTTATAACCTTTTCTTCTCCTCTTTCCCCTACAACTGCATTTCAGTCCCCCATAACTCAGATTTTCATCTCCCTTTGTATTACCCTTTCAATATCCTCATATACTTTCTCTATCTCTTCATTTTCAGTTTGTGACATTGGCATGTGTAATTGAACTGTCATTGTTGGTGTTGTTTTGTTGTCGATTCTGATAAGAGCAACCCTATCACTGAACTGTTCACAGTAACACACTCTCTCTACCCTACCTTCCTATTCGTAACGAATCCTACTCCCGTTATACCAATGGCTGCTGCTGTTGATATTACTTTATACTCAACTGACTAGAAATCATTATTGTCTTTCCATTTCACTTCACTGACCCATACTACATCTAGATTGAGCCTTTGCATTTCCCTTTTCAGATTTTTTAGCATCCATACCACATTCAGGCGCCTGACATTCCATGCCCTGACTTTTAGAACATTGTCCTTTCGTTGGTTTTTCAAACTTTTCTCATGGTCACCTCCCCATTGACAGTCCCCTCCTGGAGAGCTGAATGGGGAACTGTTCTGGAATCTTTTGCCAATGGAGAGATCATCATGATACTTTTTCAGTTGCAGGTGGCATGTCCAAGCTCATGCCATTGATCATTGCTGATTATTCCACCTTTAGGGGCAGTTTCCCACCCCATCTTTTCGACAAGGTCATTGGTAGAATGAGGGTGACTTCTTATGCCAGAAGTCTTCAGTCACCAATGCTAATTATTAATAAAAATTTAAGCAGTGGCAGGTTTCGAATCCGTGACCAAGGACATTTTTGTTACTAATCAAAGATTTTACCCCTAGACCACGGATCTGTACAAACAGCCAATGTAAGAAACTAATCTCTTTCAAGAAGTTTATGATCGCTGTTGATCCTGTTGCACTAAAACATTGACTACAAGAAGATGGTAATGTTGTTTTTTGTTGTTGCTGCTGCTGCTGCTTGCCCCATTGTTAACTGCTTCATTGTCCTCGTTAGAGTCTCTTTTTTTAAAAGTTAGGTGACTGTTTTCCTGACCACCATCTTCCTCTGAACAGTATGTCACATTTTTTTGGGTTATACAAATAATAAACAGATAATGTTGTTTCAGTATTAAAACAGTCCCTGTTCCAAGCTCCCAGAAAATGGGGCACGATATTTGTGATACCATTACTATATAGATTCCTAATACAATGGGATTTAACCCATTACTGGCCAAAACTCTATCAGATAATTTTTTGCAAACTTTGATGCATAAATACGTTACACTGAGTGATTAATTGAATAAAAAGTTGTTTTGAAAATTTTCAGTTTATTAGAACAAAAACTACAGACTGTACCATTTTTGGGACATTGGCCAAATGCGCTATCCAAATTGACAACCTTATTCTCCATGCATAATATTGTAAGAAACAACACAAACAATAAATAAAGAATGTTTTAATATTATTGAATGTCTATTCAGTATGAAATGAAGCAAAACACTTGTCGTTTTCACCAACATTGCACCTATCACAATTTTTTTTTTTTTTTTTTTTTTTTTTTTTTTTTTTTTTTTTTTTTTTTTTTTTTTTTCCTTGCAGTAAGCACATCTCTTCTGTGTTTTACTTGGCACAATGAAATGATTTCCTGGATGTAGTCGTACATCTGTGCTCACCCGTCCTCCCTTCAATTTACTTCCTTGTGGTCCTCTGCGTTTGGGTACTGATCCTGTTTTCTTTGATAGGTAAAACGTCACTATTCTTCGTCGGACATCCAAAGGTGAGAGCTTCTCATTAGAGTTAGCAACTTGGTAGCACGCCATGTGTTTATTATGCAGATATCTATCATCTGTGTGAATAATGGCCACCATCATTTCTTTGACCTTATATCTGCTTGTGAATCTGTGTGAATAATGGCCACCATCATTTCTTTGACCTTATATCTGCTTGTCCAGTAGATCTACACCACCCATATGGGCATTGTATTCTTCGATGAGATGTGGCATTGTAACAGGTATTTCCTTTTTCTTTGTCTGTGAGTATCTTTTAGTAGAACTCACACGAGTAATAGTACTGTAATTTGTCGCTACTCATACTTTCCTGTTGTCCATTTCACAACCAGAACTTCGTTCTCTTTGTCAAACATGTAGTCATAGAATCCTCGTTCCTTTTCTTTTGCCATTCTTTTCGAGTCCATCAAAGGCCATGCATTAGTTTGGATCTCTCTTATTGTTCCTGTAGCTTTCATTTTACTCTTTACAAGTGTGATCAGTGTGTCAACATTGGTGAAAAAGTTGTCAAAGAATAGCTTATAATTCGGATACTCTGATTCTGGAATCATGCTGGTTAGTTCATTTATTACCCTTGCACCTAAAGGCTCCTGTTTGTTATCAGTCTTGCCACAGTGTGGCGAAAAATTATAAACCAAGCCATTGGAACATGTAAGACACCAAATTTTATATCCAAATTTGATAGGCTTTTCCCTCAGAAGCATTTGAGCTGAATGTTTGCCATAATAATGTACCATCATTTCATCAACTGAGAGTCCTGAATGAAATACGCCAAATTTACCAAATTCCTTTTTCAGCATTTCAAAGTACAACCTCAGTTTGTACATCTTGTCGTTTCTGTCTATTTTTGAGTTGTCATTGAGATGAATGAATCGCTTTATTTCCTGAAACCTATTTCTTGACATGGAGTTGAAGAGTAAAGAAAGACTGACATCAGGAGCCTATTCCCAGTACATATTCTCATGGGGAAGCTTATGATAACCACTCAAAAGTAGTATGCCAATAAATGATTTTAGTTCTTCTTTGGTTAGCAAAAAAACTATTTTGTTATGTTGGCAAGCATAGATTTCGCTTTGTTCAATAATAGTATCCATTAGTTTCTCAGAAAAAAAATCCTCAAACACCTGGGGCACTGTCTTATTTGATAGACTTTCCGCAACATAATGTTCGTTGCTCTTCCCTGGTTCACTAGTGTTTGTGTACTTGGGTTGATATTTATTCCACTTATATTTATATTTTTTGGTAGATAACGTACCACTTTCTGCTCCATCTCCTAACGCTTTCCTTCTTTTGGCTTCTGGAGGTACAACTGTAGCATTAGCTTCATCTCGGCTTGTTATGAGCTCTAAAGTACCGGCTACATCTTGTACAACAGACTCCTTGTTCAGTATATTTTCGACAATGTCTTCTTCATCTGTTATTACATCTGCATCGGGTGGAATAATCGCCAGTTCTATGTCATCATCTTCATCATCACTCTCTTGATGGTTCTCTAGTTCTGCTAGAATTTCTTCAAGTGTAAGTCCACGCGGCATGTTTCTATCTGATGATGGCGACATGTTTGATTGCCAAAATATTGTGCCCGTTGGACACTATAGACCAGCAGTACACCCGTGGATATTTTGATTATCAAATACGCCGGGAGAAACTCAAGAATCACATGTTTCTATCCTGTTGGAATCGTAAAATTCGAATAGAATATGAAAAAAAGCAGATATAAAGAACGTAAAATGCAGTTCTTCTCTGTAAAAGATGTGTATACAAGAATAGGGCATATCAACAATAAATGATAGTGTAACATGCCATTGTCCCATTATTGGGACGCATAAAATATATCAATATTACACTTACTTGAAAAAATCTAAAGTATACTTAATCTTACACAGACATTCATATGTTCATAACGAACATGCCCAGGCAACTAAATCACAGCTCATTGCCGTCCAGGAACTACCAGCAGATATACAGTGCTGCCGAGTGCGAGAACAAAAAATTGGCAAGTTTATAATTTTCCTGACGTGAAGTACTTAGAAAAAAGTTATTTATTTTACATTTACAGGCATTATAGCAGTTTGTTGAACCTACGGGTGCAACAATAAAGGCTAAAAGCTCCATTGCTTACGTAGAAATAAGTAAAATATACGTGTCCCAAAAAAGGGACAATGGCCAGTAATGGGTTAATGCCAAATGGTAAATGTGAAATTAATTGTGGCCAAAAACTATGATCAGTTTTCATCATAATCATCAGCAGCAGCAGCATCAGGATTTCCTTCCAGCGAGCCAGGTAGGGACTTTGTGAACGATATGCCTCCATTGGTTTCTCTCCTGGTATAGCTTTTCCCTCTCCACTACATCCCATGTTACTCCGCTCCTCTTGAGATCTTCCTTAACCTGGTCTGTCCATCTCTTTGTAGGCTGCCCAATTGGTCTTCTTGCTGGAACCTTGTCTCCAAATACTGGTGTGGAGTCCAGGTCAGGTGCATTTGCTTCACATGACCAAACCACTTCAATCTCAAAGCACTCATCCTCTCCTCTGTAGTCAATGTCACCTGCAGGCCTCCCTTTACATAATCATTCCTGGCTCTGTCTGCCCTAGTTTTTTGTAGAGCTGACCTAAGGAACTTCATTTCACATGCTTGTATTTGATTCTCTTCACTCTTATTTATGACACAGGCCTCCAGACTATACATCATTATTGGCAGGAGATAAGTTTTATACATGGTCTGTTTGGCCCTTTGAGGGACTTCCTTTTCCAGATTAGATTTTGTACTTGATGGAAGAAGCTAGATCCTTTTGTTGTTCTGTTTAAGACCTCTAGCTTGAAACTTCCATCACGTGATATGATACTACCCAGATAATTGAAGCTTTTCACACATTCAGCCTTCTCTCCCTCCTGTATGATGTGACAAGGTGTGGGTGTCCTGCTCATCTTCGTTGCCACTGTCTTGTTCCTACTCACAGTTAACTTGAATTTTTTATAATTTTGTGTTCCAGTAATCTAATCTCCTCTGAACCTCCATTTCAGTCTCTCCCCAAATGGCGATGTTATCAGCAAAAACAAAAGCGTTGAGCTCTTCATTTTCTTCTTCCTTGATTTCTTTCATGATTGTGTCCATAAGTGTAATGAAGAGTAAAGGGGAGAGCGAACTGCTTTGCTGAACACCTCTCTTTGTCTTAAACCATTTTGATCTTCCACCTCCTACTTGTACACTGATCTCACAACCATTGTACAGCACCTGGACTTTTTTATTTAATGAATCAGGAGCATTGTTTTCTCAAGAATTTCCATATTTTATCCCTTGGTACACTGTCATAAGCTTTTTTTCCAAATGCACGAATACTACTATCAAGTCCTTTCTTTTTTCCCAGTATTTCTCCATTAACTGACAGAGGAAGAAATTGAGATTTATTGTTCCCCTATTAGGTACTTCTGAACCCATGCCGTTGTTCCTCTAATTGGTGTTCTAGAATTTTCTGCAATCTTTTTTTCTAGAGCCGTTTCCATTATCTTAAAGATTCCTTGGTAGTTGGTGCATTTCTTTCTACTACCTTACTTGAACAATAGTATTTTTATTCCTTTTTTCCATTCATCCGGCACTTTGTTTTCTTTCCATATCACTCCCAGCACCCGGTGTAACCATTGTATTCCATGGATTCCTGTGGCTTTAATCATAACCGCTATCAGCTCATCTACTCCAGCTGCCTTCCCACTTTTCATCTCTTTCAGGGAATTCTCAGTTTCTAACCAAGAGATTGGCTCCTGCTCTTTCTTTAATTCAATGATTTCGGTGTTCCTTTCTTGTGCACCTTCCCCATCCAATAAGATTTCAAAATAATTCTTCATCTCTTCTTTGATACCTTCCACGTCCCTGATAATATCCCCATCCTCTGTTTCAATCGCTTTTATGTCTTCTCTGTCAGATCTTTTACTTTTCAATAACCCATATAGCAGTTTTTGGTTCCCTTTGCTATCCTGTTCTAGTTTCTGGGTGAATATTTCCCAACTCTTCTCCTTTTCTTCTTTCACAACTCTCTTTGCTTGAAGTTCCTTTGTTCGTATTCCTTCTCCAGTGTTGTCGCCTTGTGTTCATCTTTTGGTACTAGCCCCTGGTTCTGATTTGTTTTTTCAAACTCCATGTTTTTCTTTGCCAGATTATGTTTTTAATTGCATCTTTTACTCTGTCGTTCCACCAACTGCTTTCTTTGTCTTTCACTTTACCCTTTGTTTTGCCGCATATGTGCACAGCACTGTTAACTATTGATGTTTTATTGTTTTAAATAGGTTCCACTCTTCCTCTCCACTACCCCTTTCAGTTTTTGGCAATTTTTGTGCTACTAGATTTTGGAAACTTTTCTTATTTTCTTCTTTTGTCAACTTCCACTACTTAATTTTTGGCATTCTTTCTACAGCATTCAAACTTTTCATCTTATAATTTAGATCAGCGACTAGTAACCTGTGGTCGCTATCCAAGAGCTCACTTTGTATGACTTTACTGTCCCTTACTTTTCCTCCAATTAATTTGTCCGTTAATATATTGTCTATAACTGTCTTAGATTTGCCATCCCAGCCATATCTGGTAATCTTATGGCTATCTTGTTTCTTGAAGAATGTATTCTTCACTAAAAGATAATTCCTTATGCACAGATTTAGAATTGCTCACCCTCAACATTTTGTCATTTTGTGTTCTGTATCAAAAAGGGCCCTTCACCTCCTCATATCCATTTCTATCCGTGTCAGTGTGAGCATTCAGATCCCCAGTTATCTTACTTGGTCTTCCAGGTCTTAAAGTAATTTCGTTTTTTCTTCCTCGCTGTACCCTTGCTGAGGTGCGTACACTTGGAGTATAGTAAAACTATTGTTTCCCAAGTTCACTCTTGCTCTAATTATCCTTTCACTTACAAAGCTCACATCTGTAACTGGTTCAATGTCTTTATGAAACGCAAACCCCACTCCAATTTTTGCCTCTTTATTGTGACTCTGCCAGTACAATTTGTACCCACCTCTCAGCAATTTAGAGTTTTTTCCCTTCCACTTGGTCTCACTCAATCCAAGGATATGAATATTTCTCCTGTCCATCATTTCTACAATCTCTTCAGTCTTTCCTATCAAGGTTATACATTTAATGTTCCCACTCTCAACTTGTTTTTGTCTTTTTGTTGGGTTCTAGTTTTCTGTTCTTGTTTAGTGTATCTTCTTGCGTTCCTTGGTTTTTCTTCAGGCTGTGAAGGGCTGTCATTTGTTCTAGGCGAACAAGAAGTGCTGTCTACGTTAAGTATTTTTAATCCAAGGCTCGTTCTTTGATTTGAAAGCAATAACAACTTTTTCTCATCTGCTGGCCTGCTAAGCCTAACGCATCTGAGGATTTTCTTTCATGGTTTACTCCCTCAGCCTTTGAAGATCCCTCTTCACCACAGGGTAGTTGTTCCACTCCTCATTTGCCTTTAGGAGGGAAAGGGTGCCTCCTCCGCCAGCTGCTGTACCAAAGATGTTCTCCTCGGTCGTAGCTGCCATTAAGGATTTCGCCGTATCCCTGGCAGGGGTTTGATAATGGCAAGGAAAAAAGAAGAGGTTTAGGATAGGATAAGATAGGATAGGAGACAGGCTAATGATAGGTCATTGTGGGACACACTTCGTGTGGCTCCTCCCCTTTGGCCTGTCCTGCATGGGTGACCTTACTGGTAGCTATGCTACCGCCGGCATAGCCCTCCAGATCCATAGCAAGCAAACCTCCTCACTCGGGAGTAATTGAATTGCACCACTGATAATGTTGTGGAGATATAGACAACCAGTTGATTTATTCTGCTGCCTTTTTTGTGCTATGGGACCAAACCAACACTGTATTGTCACAAGCGTTACCCTAAATGCCGTGAGGCATGGTACAGGTTTCACACACCATTTCTGTAGCATTATTATCCTGTGACAGGCCACAGATGGCACAAACGTGACACCTTTGTTTCATTGTTTGTTCAGCAACAAAAGCAGAAGCTTAACCATAAATCAATTCGGTTCTTTAAAACTTTTGGTCACTTGGAATTTGTCTATGTTGTTGAAGTGCCCTGTGTTGGCAGTGTGAATCCCGATGCCATCCATATAGCTAGGCTCTGTGCATCCCTTGGATGTGTTGCGATAAATACTTTTGAATAACAGTTGAAGCAGTTGTGACTCCAAATAATTATCTTTTATATTTGTAGATTCTGAATGTTACATTGAACGCAGGTATTTGTTGTGTTTCCACTTCTAACAGCAAATGCAAATATGTGTCTGCTAAATTGATTTTTGAATAGTACTAGCCTCCATCTTATTTGTCCAGCAAGTCATCAAGTTGCAGAATCAGATATAAATCTGTATTATCCTGTGCATTAACCTTGACTGTGAAGCTCCCAAAAATTCATTTTTTAATTACTATCATGGGGGTTAGTGCATTGATTGACAAGGCAGGGGTGACAGCACTTATGGCATGTAATCAATCAAGTTCTGTTTTGAGAGAATCTGCATTACGAAAGTTATTGTTTGAGCATGACAAAAATGTTGCTGGACTCGGGATTTTAATGACACATGAATGAAAAATTTTGCACAGGCCGACAAAGATTCAAATAACTGTGCAATACATGCAGCTCATTAAATAGAGTGGTTTATCTTGCTCATTGATTTGGAAGCCAAACAACAAAATTGCATGTAGCCGAAAAATGTTTGCAAGTATTGGGGAAGCTGTCACTAATAATGTTAGTGGTCTATAAACATTCTTATACTTAGCTATGCTGATTTGGCCTCTTGGTAGCACTGATTGACTTTTATAAACAGTCAATTGCCACTGTGGGGCTAGGAGTGGCAGTGAGCATAGTTCGTAATGTGCATCCAGATTGATGAGTGACATGGCTGTGCCCAAGTCAGTTTGAAACTATTTTGCAGATGCTGATTTCAAGCTTACTCTTCAGCATGCCAGAACAAAATTGTTAGGGGGCACTGCCAGTGAACTACGTGACACATACTAAAATTATGGGGTGCTTATTACTGACTACTATTCTGTTGTCTACATGGCAGCCTTTCGCCAGTTTCTTTCTATTTTAGGAATTGTTGGTACTGACATGTTGCACACCCACGAGAATCATCTAATCTAATCTAATTTAATCTGACTTTCTCATTAAAGTTGCTGTAGCTAGTCTTGCTCCCTACTGAACTTGAGGTAATGTCATCAATGCAGTAGGCACTTGATGCCCTGATGACGAAACAGATGCAGGATACATTGCATTCATTACACAAAAAATTGCATATGCAATTAAGACCTTGGGGGTCAGCACTCTGTTAATCATACAGTTATTAGCACATTGATTAAATTACAATTAAGATGTATTTGCTGACCATAAGTTTGGGCCAAAAAATCAATAGTATGGTTGAATTTTTACTACTGGAGTCAGTGTGTGGCTGTAATTTTTGTGCCACTTAACACAAATAATTAAAAGAATTTTGTGAAAGAAATTAATTCTTTTTACGCAGGCTGTTCTTTATGTCTATTTTATTTCCATTTTGTATATTACATATTGCAGCTGTACAGCTGCATAAATATAGGAAAAGCATAATTAGAATACAAGGTACAAAGTAACCAATGATTATAGTCACCAGAATATAAAGAGCACTTACAATATTTGACCCATTAAGCACATGTTTTCGGTTACAGTCATATAATTTCATCGGCAGAGCATCATTGGCCTGATATGCAGTAAACTAAAATAAAAATTAAACATTATTTAAGTACAGATAAAATGATATGTATGCAGTAGGTGAAAATGCCATAAAATAAAATGGTTTACCTCGTAACCAGGGTTGAGCTTGTAATATCTGGTTCAATACAAACAGCCAATGCAGTAAACTAGTTTCATTCAAGTAGTTTATCATGGCTCTGGATCCATTTGCACTAAAACATTGACTGCAAGAAAACAGTAATAAAGCTTACTCAGTGGTGGGATCAGCAAAATTGCAGGAAAGCATAAATAAATTTCCCAAGTCTCCTTAGACCTACCAAAACTGTCAATGACATTGATGTAGGAGATGACACTGGGTTCTTTTATTTATCAACTTGTTGCATTAACATTATTTGTTGTTGTTGCTGCTGGTGCCTCTCTTGTTCTTGATAATGCAACAACTGCTCTAGTTGTAACTTGATTTGCTATCACCACCATAAAAAAATAAAAATACTGACAGGATTTGCAGAGTAAGTATTCATCAGCAACTTCTGTACCTGTGCAGATACCCAAACAGTTGCAACGTTTGCGTGCTTTATTTCTTCATTGATAGTCCTTGGTGTCGACATATTGCGTTGTTATACTGGCTGAAAAATGTGGGGTGGAAGTTCAACACTGATTACTGTAAATGATGTAGCTGACAGTTGCATTTCACATTTCTTTACTTTCACTGTTCACCCCCCCACCCCCCATCCCACCCCCCACCCCCACCCAATATTATAGTTATACGACCAGTTAGCTATTGGCAAATTTTGATAAGCCTCATTAATAGGTTGCAGGCAAACATCAGCATACTGCTACAATAGTTTACTGTTGAATATCTATGAGCAGTAAAAACCTAACCACACAGTTCATAGTTCTTGCAGAATAATATGGTATGTATTGAACAGACATTGTCATTGTTGTAACACATGGCCTATTTGTGTTAAACTTCTTTCACATCTAAGTTGATGCATTGTTGTTGACCTAACCAGATGCGTTTCTTGTCTAAAAATTGACTGTGGACTGACTGTCTTGGGACCAAACATTAGACCTTTATATATCATCACAATAATAATTAATGAAACTATACACTGTTTGATGTTTAACTTACAGAAATTGCAATTAAAACCTAACTCATTAAATTAACTGAATACACCAAGAAAGCGGTTCTCTTTAACAGTTTCTTCTACCGAGAGAGTTAAGCCGTATTATTTGTTTAAATGATGAAATTAACAGATAAAGTTATAGAAAAAACACTTTGGACAAAATGGATAATTACTTTGGAATTAATTAAGAGCTGGCTTTGCTAACATGTTTTCAAATAGAGCCAAATAAATACTTAAAGAATGCCAGAATTTATATTTGTTTACACATCAACAGTAGAATTTAAGTTATGAAACAATCAATGATTTCACACTTTACCAAAAGATATTAACTAGGAATAGTCCAAATAAATTAGGAAACTGATGACATACACAAAACTAAGCTCAAAGCTAGATTTGTGTTACATTCTTTAAAACTGATGGCCAACCTTTCTCTTTTAATGAAAATGCAGATTATACTTACATATGTTAATGATAATTAGTCAAAAATAAAAAAATGAATTTAAGGAGGCAGATGGCAAAACAAGAGAGAAAGTAAAAAGATCCCAGCTTGCTTTGTCACACACTGCTCTAACATACAATGTGTTAAATCCCAATTGAGTCTTGTACTTTAATGAAATGCATAAAAAAGCAGTGTTGAGTTAATGAGAACACTTCAAACAGATACAGTGTAAAGTCCAGGTAACAGTAAGGTCATTTATAGGAAACAGTGTATGGAGCTAAATGATAAGAGGCATAAATTACAGTGAACTGTCTTGCTCATGAGAGTTGCAATTTGCAGTGGCTATATACAATCAATGCTGAAACTGTGTTAATTTAATTTGTGCTATAAAAACATGTTACACACCATAAACCACAGAATTTCTCATAATTATAAAACATAACAAACACATTTTTGTGAGGAGTACTGATTTTTATATTTGTACTTTTTGTTTCAGAAGAAAAACAGCCAGTGGGACATGTAATTGCTGTGGATTGTCTGCCTATATACCCTGTCAATGGTGCAATCATTCTGGGTGGTCATGACTTCACTGAGCAAACAACTCAAAAGAAACTTAGAGAACATTTGAACAACTTTGGCCCAGCTGATGTGATACTGAGTGATATGGCTCCAAATGCAACTGGAGTGCGTGTTCTGGATCAAGAGAATATATTGGTATTAGCTTATGCAGCATTCAAGTTTGCACTTACTGTCTCAAAGCCAGGATCAGCAATGCTTTTGGTTAAGGTTTGTTGTGCAATGGTTTTAATGTTACGCTTTTATTTGTGATGAATGTTGAGGAATGAAAGTCTCATATTTTTACCCATAATGTCTTACTTGTAAAACTTTCCTCACACAATGTTAATTACAAAGATATTTTCTTTTCAAAGCTATATCATGTGCAATGGAAATAATCATTTATTATTGTGCTGTACATATTAAGAGTGGGAGCAATAAAAAATTGAAAATTAAGAATGATGAGCTCGTATTATGAATAATGTAAGGCAAAATTGCACTGTATAAATTATGTTGTTTAGAGGCGTTAGATACCTATCTTAAATTTCAAAGATGACAAAGCCCCACTGGCTAAAAGTGAAGAATATCTGGAATTGTGGAATGAACTGGGCAGCTTATCAGAAAATACCAGTTGTTGGTACTCAATGTTAAAATGAATTTCACAAGCAGTAGCAAAAAGAATAACAGGGACTTCATAATCATCAAAATTTGGGAAAATATTATCCTACTTATAAGAATGCTGTTGTGAGTGTAAACTATCCCCTTAATGAAGTGGTCTTAGTTGTCCCACCTAGTGACAACCTCTACCTCAATATTTCAGTGAACATCACATCAACATCTGGCTCAATGCTGAGACATTGCATTTGTTTGTCTGGCTACATGAGAGATGCGGTAATCCCCTCCCCTCAGATATGGATGCTGGGGACCATTGGTTGTGGGAGCATGGTGTTGTGATGGGGTTGGAGGCTGTGCTCAGTTACTTCTGTTGGCATTTTTAATCTACCTAGAGTGTCTATCATTACTGGATGCACTGTTGGCTGATAGTTGCTTAGACCAAATTCCATGCTGAACTTTCACTTGGAGTTAACTGAAGGTTATCAGCCTGTAGGTGATGGCAATGGCACCAGTACAATTATTGTGGGACTTTATTGCGGTACTTCTGATACTACACCCTTCCAGTGTCAATTCTTGCTTCATTTATTCCACACTGTTTGTACAATTTGAGGAATGAATAGCACCATTCCATAGCACTTAAAGAAAAAGTTTGGGTTGTGAGTTTGACAAGTAGAGTGTCAAAGGCATCAGGCTGTGACTTTTTGCAGAAATTTGACCATCATTCGTCTAAAACATTTATTGAGGATAAGTAATCATAAGCTTATTGTGAAATACACATTCTAAAGCATTAGATAAAAACTTGGATAATCGTTTTACAATGAGGTGACAAAAGTCGTGGAATAGCGATAAGCACAGTACAGATGGCAGCAGTATCATGTACACCAGGTATAAATGGACAGTGCATTGGCAATGCTGTCATTTGTACTCAGGTGATTCATGTGAATTGATGTCTGACATGATTACAGCTGCACGACGGGAATTATCAGACTTTGAACACGGAATGCTAGTTGGAGCTAGATGCATGGGACACCCCATTTTGGAAATCATTAGGGAATTCAGTATTCTGAGATCCATGGTGTCAAGAATGTGCCAAGAATACCAAATTTTAGGCATTACCTCTCACTACGAACAATACAGTGGCCAATGACCTTCGCTTAATGACTGAAAGCAGTGGTGTTTGCATAGAGTTGTCAACACTAACAGACAAACAGCATAGTGTGAAGTAACTGCAGGAATCAATGTGGGATGTATGGCGAGCATGTCCATTAGGACAGTGCGGAGAAATTTAGTGTCAATGGGCTGTGGCAGCAGAAGACAGATAAGAGTGCCTTTGCTAACACCAGGACATTGCCTACAGTGCCTCTACTGGGTTTGTGACCATATTGATTGCACGCTAGATTACTAGAAAACTGTAGTCTGGACAGATGAGTAGGGTTCAAGTGTGGTGCAGACCCCACAAAGCCGTGGACGAAAGTTGTCTCAATAAGGCATTGTGCAATTTGGTGATGGCTCCACAGTGGTGTGGGCTGTGTTTATGTGAAATGGGCTGGGTCCTCCGTTCCAGCTGAACCAATCATGGTTATGTTCGGCTACTTGGAGACCATTTGCAGCCATTCATGGACTTCATGTTTACAAACAATGATGGCATTTTTATGGATGACAATGTGCCATGTCACTGGACCACAATTGTTCATGATTGGTTTGAAGGACATTCTGGATAATTTGAGTCAATGATGTAGCCATTCAGATCACCCACCATTAATTCCATAATAATGAATAATGGGGAGATCAGTTCACGCACAGGATCCTGTACAGGCAACAGTTTTGCAGTTACGGGCATCTGTAGAAGTAGCATGGCTCAATATCTCTACAGGGGACTTCCAATGACTTGTTGAGTCCATGCCACATAGAGTTCTTGGACTATGCTGGACAAAAGCAGGTCCAACACAATATTAGGAGGTATCACACGACTTTTGTTACTACAGTGTATAAGTTCCTGCTTCCAGGCTGTCGGATAGATGCTGGAAGTCAGAGAGTAGTGAAATATGTCCATTAATTTGGACATTAGTGGGCTAGAAAATGATGTAGTTCATTTGCATTGTAATATAATCATGTCCAGCAGCTTTCAAACAAATCTGCGCAATTGATTTCTTGCGGTATTGAAGGCTGCATAATGAAGAAAAATGTTTAGTTCACACCAACCGAGGGATTATTCAGGGAACTGGATGTTTGTGCTGTTTTGTTGGTCAAGTAAGGGCATCAGTGTGATGAAATACTAATTTTGGACCTTGACAGGAGTTAGGGGTTCAGCTTTAGATTTGTCTATTCCTACACTCTGTAGATTTTGCCACAGGATGGTGGATCTGCGAATGTCCTCAATTAATGAATGAGCATATGTAAGCAATGAGTTTTTAATTTCTTACAGTTTGAGTAGATTGGTTCCATATTGGTTCCATATAGTTGTCACAGGTCGGGTGCAGTTTTTGTGTTCTGTGAACTGTGTCTGATACTCATAAGGTGTTTAAGCCATGGTGTAGTTTGTCTCATACAGGTTTCAGAGGAGTGTGTTTATCATGTAAACTAAATGTACTCCACCCGAACGGGTCATAAGGCCCAGTGGTACTGACCAGCCACTGTGTCGTCCTCAACCCACAGGCGTCACTGGATGTGGGTATGGAGGGGCATGTGGTCAGCACACTGTTCTCCCAGCTGTATGTCAGTTTATGAGACCAGAACCGCTAAATCTCGATAAGTAGCTCCTCAGTTTGCCTCACAAGGGCTGAGTGCACTCTGCTTGCCAACAGCACTCAGCAGACCGGATAGTCACTCGTCCAAGTGCTAGCCCAGCCTGACAGCACTTAACTTCGGTGATCTGACAGGAACTGGTGCTACCACTGTGTCAAGGCCGTTGACTACTGAGTCAAAATTTATATTGATGTTATTTCATGCCATTGCCTCCAAATAAATTTCATAGGCATTAGCTTAAGTTGAAACATAGTCATCTACTTAAAATTTGTAAATGTTGTTTGGATATTTTAATGAGTAATTCATAAATGTTACATCTTGAACAGATATATCATGATTTTGGCCTTAAGCTATATCAAGTGCAACATTGTTTGGTATAATTGGATTTTGTTAATGAAGTCATCATCAAGATATATTCAACTGGGTGTCCCAGAATGAAGATAAGCACAAAGTCACAAAAATGTTCGGCAGACAGGTAACAAACATGTTTTCAAAAAAAGGAGTTTATACAGTCAAATGACAGAAATATCGTTCAAACATTATCGCATGACTTGGCCCCGAAAATATGAGAATATTAACAAACATCTCTGGAGGTTTGGTTGCAAATATGTAGATAAACATATGATTGTCTACCATAAGGCGAGTTGGTCCAAATGGAAGCGACAAATTGTTTGATTAGAACAGTATACACCTGAATTTTGAAATGGAGGAAGTGGTGTTTAGAAAATTTGTGTTAATACCCCTGACTACAATATGCTTCCATACAAAAATTAAGGCCTGAAAGCACAAATTCAAAGCTGAAAACCTGTAAAACTTGTAAGGGTGTTGTTGCAGGGTAGATTGTGTTGAGAAATAATTGTTAAGAAAAAAATTGAATATCTTGCACTATTTCCAAGTAAATTAGCACTGAAGTTAGCCAATCAAGCCATAGCATGTGCAAATTCAAACGACAAGCCAGATGCAGTTAGTCTCAGTGTTTCTCATAGCATAGATGATATTGCACGAGACGGCTCAGCCTTTGGCTCAGCTTCAATCCTTACTACCATTGTCCAATTTTTGTATCCCTCTCTTGTTTGGTTTCAGGAAAACAATGAACACATTTGGCTACTGTTTCTGGTGGACTGCTTGAATTTGCCCACGTAATGGCCATAAGGGCTAACTTCAATGCTAATTAACTCAGAAATGGTGCAACATATTGAATTTTTTCCTTAACAGTTGTTTCTTAGTCTGCCCTGCAACATCCTTATGAGCTTTTCAGACTGTTTCTGACCACCCTCTATGTATACTGCTGTACCTTCCTCCTCTGACTGGTAAGCATTCTCGGCTTCGATCATGCCTGAACGGGAGTAAGATATGAAAGTGGAGGTTCTGAAATACACAGTAGGATGCAGCCAATTGGACTGGTAAGGACTGTGTGTTTGCGTGGTCAAGATGCAGTGTGGAGCCATCGCGGGTTGCTTCTGGGATAATCTGGCAGGTGGACAGGACAGTTGGCTGTAGGTCACTAGCCAGCCCAACATGTTTTAGGATCTTGACTTTTGAATCTTACTCCCGTTCGAGCATGGCTGCAGCCGAAAATCCCTTCCAGTTGAAGTTGAAGTGCAGTAAAATATTAGTCCATACTTCAAGTTTTGCTTATTGAAAATGTAAAAGTTGGAGCAGGGTATTTGTAATTATGATTAAAAGTAGCTCTAAGAAGTGAACAGTAAGTTTACAAAACTATACTTGTAGAGCCTGTATTATCAGATGTAGTGTCTTCCAACTAATATAGTTATATGTTACAAATTTTCATTATCTTATTTCATACAAAATTAGTCTAAAAAATACACATGAAAATTAAACCTTAAAACAAAATTACAGCAATTTAACTATCCATTTTAGATAGTATGGTGGAACTACTCAAATATTGCTCACTTGCTTTTGAAGTACATTTGACACAATGCCTGATATTTTCAATTTTCGTTTTCAGTGTCTGCAGAAGAATACTTTTTTTCATTGTATTTCAGTTTGTAATGGAACCAATAGTCTAGTGTTTCTGATCATAAGTCACGATAATTCTTCCTCCTTAACCACAGTGTAAGCCACAGAACTGTTGCTGCTGCAATACATGATGAAGCTAGTTAGTAAGTTATTTTAGTATCCTGTGGCTCACAATTGTGACCTCTTGCTATCTTGTGGAACAAGTTAGTTCTATAATTGAATAACTGTGGTTTTTCATGCATACAGTGATTTGTACTTAGTTGACCCCCCCTACCCCCCACTCTCCCCCGCCATGACCCCCTCTCTCCCCCACCCTGCCCCCCTCTCTCCCCTGCCCTGCCCCCCTCTCTCCCCCACCCTGCCCCCCTCTATCCCCCCTGCTCGTTCAGGGGTTACAGTAGGCCTGAGGTATTCCTTCCTGTTGTAAGGGGTGACTAAAGGAGTCTCACATGTTTCAGTCTTAATGTGATGGTCCCATGTAGGGTTTGACCTTCATTCTTCCAAATTTTTCTGAAGAGCAAGTCAATTGGGGAAGGGCGCCTCACATGGTGCATCTTGCACTGAGACCTCTCGCATCCTTCGTTGACGTGGATCTCCACTTGTGGCCATTCTCCAGCTGTTGGGCGAGGGCACCCTCCTGGGTGCATTTTCCCCCATAGACTGTGTAGTATCGTTTTTTGCACTGATGATGATAATGGACTTGTTTGCACTTGATATCCAGCACGGTAGCCAGTCCGTTGTGGTGGGGCCGCCATGTACCCTGTTGGTTGCAGCCTCCTGCCTACACAGGCATTGCTCTGCTGATGCCTGCACTGTTAACTCCCCACTAATACCAAGGAGTAGATGCCCAACACCCTGGGGCATCGGGTCTCCGGCAGTGGCAATCCTGACAGGTGGCCTTTGCTGTGGTTGGGTAGTGCCTGTAGGGAGGGCCCCTGGTCACAGTGGGTGGCATCAGGGCAGATGACACGCAAGGAAGCGTACTATGTCATCTCTTGCTGCTGGCCCAATGCCAGCAGTCTCTAAGCGGTCGAGGTCTTAGCTACAGTGTGAAGAAGTATGACCCCAAATCGTTCCCCTCCCTGGCCACACCATGGGAGGAACTCCAGGCTAAGGATGGCAGTGGATCTTACTCCCCCCTGTACCTCGTATGCGAGATCTGATGGGGCCTCAGTTTTTTTTTGTGGAGCGTTTAGAGGACAAGTTGGGGAAGTTGACAGGATTGTCCAAAATGCAATCAGGGTCAGTCATAATAAAAACAGCATCCTCTGCCCAGTAATGGGCAGTACTCGCCTGTGTCAAGCCGGTGGATTTTGTGTTTCCATCACACCAGGGTATTATATTTCATACAGATCTTCTTTTGCAGTCTGATGATGAGCTGTGCGCCAACTTAGAGTGATGAGGAGTTCATTTCATCCAGCACGTACATAGGGGTCCAAAGGATAATTAGGTAGTCACGGGTGCCTTCATCTTGGCCTTTGAGGATGACACATACCTGAGAAGGTAAAGTTGATGGTATACTGGTGTGATGTCAAGCCATATATCCCTCCGCTGATGCGATGCTTTATGTGCTGGAAGTTCGGGTATATGTCTTCCCAATGTACTTCCAGCATAATATGTCACAACTGTGGACTCCCATCACATCCCAATACTTCATGTGCCCCGCCTCTTATCTGTGTCAACTGTGGGGAGCACCATTCCCCTTGCCCACCAGACTGCAGGATTCTCCAGAAGGAACAGAAAGTCATGGAATACAAGACCCTGGATTGACTGACCTACACTGAGGCTAAGAGGAAATTTGACCTGCTGCATCCTGTACCTATGACATCTTCTTACTTCGCCACTATGAGAACAGTTCTAGCCCCATCTGTTCAGTCAATTCCAGTTGACTCTGAGCCATAAGACCACACCTGTCCCCTTGATGCTGGGGAGCACTTCCCTGCGTGTTGCTTCTGCATCACCTATCTTGGGAGCAGTGCCCCCCCTCAACCATCGGGGACATTAGTCTCCACTTCTCAGCCAGAGAAGCTTAAGTCTTCTTCGGCTCTTCTCACTAGGAAGGGGTCCTTTGGGTCCCTCCCTTTCCAGGTCTCTACTAGTGGGAAAGATGACACCCACCAGTGTCTGAAGTGCCCAAAAGCAGCTGGTCATAGGGCTTCATGTTTCTCCTCAGCAGGGTGTATATGACCTGGGAGATACAGGAAAAACCCGGGAATTTCTTCGTCCAGGAGAAAACCTGGAAAAATCCGGGAATTTTTTAGAATTCCGTGAACTTTTCCTTGTTTTAGTTACCAGTTAAATTTTTGTGATTTTGACAGGTAAGTACCAATACTCTAATGAAGGATATTACTGTATCCCAATTCTGCAGAATAATGCTGCAACAGAAAAAACATGAACGAGAGGGAAAAAAAAAAAAAAACGAAAATAAAACTTAAGTTGCAAAGGAAATGCACCATATACAACAACAAAACACAGTGCTCATACAAGCGTCTGCCAACCAAAGTGTGTCAAAGGCTTTAGGAAGAATATGCAGTGCTTCCTAATAACAAATTGCCTCCGATGAGCGTGACATGACAGCTGTTTACATTTGATTCATTTGAGCAGTTGCGGGCAGACTCTTGCGCATGTGCAGTTGAGTTGCCTATGAGTAGTACCTTCTCCCGCTTCTGGTTAAAGATGTGTGGCTGGACGCCACTTTCTAAATTGCTCTGGTTTGGAAATATTGTAGATTCAGGGCTGATGCACAGAGCAGTCAGAGTTGTAGTGGGGAGGTGGGTTGTCTCCATGTGACCTATGTTTACGTTTAGTGATTTTGCTGTTTCCCCTTCGTTTATTGCTCTCACATTAAATGAAAACAAAACTTATTTCATAATTATGGAAGGCTAAAATATGTTGTTAGTTTCAGGTTTTATTTCCACCTTTCTGACTGTCAAGCATTAATCACCTTGCAGAACAAGGACTTTTTTTGTTGGTTTGCTAAAGAGATTTGGCTTGTATTAATCTTTTGCGCTGAGGCAGTCAGTTTATTTGAAACGAAGTGTTTAATTTCACACTGTTGGCAAGTTTTAACTGTTCGCTGCATTTCAAGTGCATGTTTTCCATCTTCTAGCTCGTATGGCATTATGCCATAATCAGTAACCAAATGTGAGATAGTACAGTACTGGTACTCAAGAAAATTTACATCCGAATCTGGACATACGATTGTGCACTTTAAGCCGAATTATGCATTTTAGTATAGTTCACGAAATTCCGATGCTCCTGAAGTATCCTTTGATGTCTTGTTTCTGTTATGACATAATGCAAGATCGTTTAATATTTTACACATACGAACATGCGGGCTTCCTGTGTCATCGTAACTGTGCAGGCGCAGTGACACCTGTTATCTGGCGCTCTCTGGCGACTGCCGAAACAAACCAATTTCTAACAAGTCACGGGAAATTGTGAATGGTGGTTTGAAAAGTGTTACTTTCAAAGTAAATTTCCTTTGACGTAAGATGAACTATGTGTGAGAATGTACGATGAATTTCTAAAATCACATAGCGTTTGACTCTCATTTAAAAATCAACTCTTTGAGGACAACCATCTAGAAGAATTCCGAGCCCAGAAGATCAGACATTTACGTCATTATTAAAAATTTTACTGGCACATATGTGTGATGTATCTTAAAGTGTAACATGTGCAAAATGATCATCATTATATGTGGAAGCTTAGCTTCTCTTGCAGCTTATTAATCTTAGAGACTAATATTATTTGTGAAAGCTTTGTTTTTCTTCTAGCAAAACTATGTATATTAATTTAAACCATTAACTTTTCTTTTTGTGTGTTCGCGCTACTTAAGAGTGATCTTGCTATTGGTTGACTACACTACGTGTCCTGTGCTGTCATCAAGTGCTGAGATCACGTGACATGAGCTATGACTGGCTTACAAAAGCGTGCCGCAATCTCTAATTCATTGCTTCGGAAATAACATGCAGTGTTTGGTGGAATTCGAATTTATACCTCCGTAAAATGAAGAAATGCAGCATACATGTTGCTGCACATCAAAGATCTTTCCAAAACTTGTTTTTTCCCCCCTGGGTTTCGTTTTCTAAAGTGCTGGCAAATACTACGTCTGTATAGAAAACCATAAACATTCTAAGGATTGATAAGTTTCACAGTGCCGAGGAAAAGTATACTGTCATTTAACATTGAAAAAGTGTATTTTCAACCGGGAAATTTGGGAAAAATCCGGGAATTTTTTTTCCTTGTCCACGTATAAACCCTGCTGAGTCCTGGTGACTGAATCAAAGCAGCCCTCCCAGCCAGAGAAACGTAAGCAGCAGTGAGAGAAATCCAAAAAGAATACCCAAAAGAACAAGGAAACTGCAGTGGCATGCACACATCCGCTACCTATAAGCCCTGCGTCTGAGGATGAGGTGGAGACACTGGAATCCACTGAGGACCTAGATCTCGCAAGACCCTCAGACACAATGGACATAGACTGCTCAGGAACTAAGTTGGTGTCAGCAGGTGACCCTGATTCGTATACTGCCTCATTGAGGGTTTCATGCCTTCCGTGCCTCATGATAATGTCATCCTCCAGTGGAATTGCTGCGGTTTTTTCCACCATATGGCTGAGCTGTGGCAATTGTTAAGCTTTACACTTGCTTTCTGCATTGCCCTCCAGGAAACCTGTTTCCCGGCAATGTGGACCTCTGCCCTCTGCGGCTATAGAGGATATCACAAGAAACGTAATGGATATAATAGAGGGTCAGGTGGAGTTTGTGTCTATGTCCTGAACTCAGTCTGTAGTGAACCTGTGCCCCTTGACACTCCTCTTGAAGTTGTGTCTGTCATTATAAGGACGACACAGGAAATAACTGTCTCCAATGTATATCTTCCTCCAGATAGTGTGGTACCCTGAACGTCTTAGCTGCACTGATTCATCAACTCCTTAAACATTTCCTACTTTTGAGAGGTTTTAATGCCCATAACCCCTTGTTGCATGGTACCATGCTTACTGCTTGAGGTAGAGAGGTCTCAGCTCGACCTCTGCCTCCTAAATACTGGGGTTCCCAGACATTTTAGTGTGGTTCATGGCATTTACTTGGCCATTGATTTATCAATTTGCAGCCCAGGATTTCTCCCATCTGTCCACTGGAGCGTCCATGATGATTTGTGTGGTAGTGGCCACTTACCTCTCTTCCTGTTACTCCCCGGTGTCATGCCCAAGGATGCCTACCCGTATTGGCTCTAAACAAGACAGACTGTGAAGCTTTCACCTCTGCTGTCACCATTGACTCTCCTCCACATGGTACCATCGATGTTGTGGTTCAGTGGGTCACTAGAATGATCATTTCTGCAGCAGAAAACGCGGTCCCTTGTTCCCTAGGGTGCCCCCGGTGAAAGACAGTATCTTGGTGGTACTGAGCATTGGGAGGCTCTACAGCAGCATAAGCAGCATCCCACTCTGGAGCACCTAGTAGCTTTTAAATGGCTCCATGCCTGCGTTAGCCAGCTTCTAAAAAGACAGAAACAGGAGTGTTGGGAGAGGTATGTCTTGACCATTGGGTGCCATACGTCACCTTCCCAAGTCTGGATGAAGATCAGACTTGTTTTTGGGTACCAATCCCAAGTACCCCTGGTGTTACCATCGATGGTGTGTTATCTACCAACACAAATGTGATTGCCGAGCACTTTGCTGATCTATAAGCTCGAGCCTCTGCATCTGAGGATTACTCCCCAGCCTTTTGCACTCTCAAACAGCGCATGGAAGGGGAAGTCCTCTTGTTCACTACATGCCACATTAAATCATATAATGCCCCATTTACAGAGTGAGAGCTCCTCAGCCCCCTTGCACATTGCCCCAACTCAGCTCCTGGGCCAGATCAGATCCACAGCCAGATGATTAAACATCTCTCATCTGACTACAAGCGACATATCCTCCGCATATTCAACTGGATCTGGTGTGATGGCATCTTTCTATCCCAATGGTGGGAGAGAGCACCATCATTCCGGTGCGCAAACCTTTAAAAACCTGCTTGATGTGGATTGCTATTGGCCCATCAACCTCACCGTTCTTTGTAAGCTGCTGGAACGTATGGTATGTCGGCAGTTGGGTTGGGTATTGGAGTCATGCAGCCTACTGGTTCCATGCCAGGGCAGTTTTTGCAAGGGTCACTCTACCACAGATAATCTTGTGTCCCTCAAATGTGCCATCCGAGGAGCCTTTTCCAGATGCTAACACTTAGTTGCTGTCTTTCTTGATTTACAAAAAGCTTACGAAGTGACCTGGCGATATCATATCCTTGCCGCGTTGTGCGAGTGGGGTCTCTGGTGCCTGCTCCTGATTTTTATCCAGAATGTCCTGTCACTCCATACTTTCCGTGTCCAGGTTGGTGCTTACCATAGTCCCCCCCCTCCAGTATTCAGGAGAATGGGGTCCTGCAGGGCTCTGTATTGAGTGTATCTCTACTTTAGTGGCCATTAACATCCTAGCAGCAGCTGTAGGGCCGTCTGTCTCACCTCTGTATGCAGACGACTTCTGTATTTTATACTGCTGCTCCAGTACTGGTATTGCTGAGCGACGCCCACAGGGAGCCATCCACAAGGCACAGTCATGGGCTCTAGCCCACAGCTTCCAGTTTTCAGCTGCAAAGTTGTGTGTCGTACTGTTCATCCGGAACCAGAACTTTACCTTAATGATGATCCACTCACTGCAGTAGAGACATATCGATTCTTAGGCTGGTTTTTGATGCCCGATTGTCTTGGCTTCCTTGCCTTCATCAGCTTAAGCGGAAGTGCTGGCGAAACCTTAATGCCCTCCACTGCCTGAGCAACACCAACTGGGGTGCAGATCGCTATACGCTGCTGCAGCTCTACAGAGCCCTTGTTAGATCCCACCTTGACTATGGGAGTATGGTTTATGGTTCAGCGGCACCCTCGCCATTGCTTTTACTCAATCCAGTGCACCACTGTGGTGTTCGACTAGCAACGGTACCTTTTAGGACGAGTCCTGTGACCAGTGTCCTGGTGGAGGCCGGAGTCCCTCCATTGAAGGTTAGACATACACAACTGCCCACCACTCATGTTGCACACATTCATAATTCTCCTGTGCATCCGAATTACTGTCTCGTTTTCCCAACCACCGCAGTTCATCTCCCACATCGGCGGCCCAGGTCAAGGCTCACAATTGCGGTTCGCGTCCGATCACTTCTGTCTGAGCTGGAGTCCTTTCCTTTACCACTTCCATTTGAGGTCCAGTCACATACATCTCCATGGTGTAAACCTCGACCGAAGCTTTGCCAGGACCTTTTGCATGGCCCTAAGGACTCTGGTACCCCCTGCGGCTCTCTGCTGCCACTTCCCCTCTATTCTTTGATTCTTGACATGTTCTGGGGCTCTGAAGAGGTTTACACCAATGGCTCGATGGCTGATGGTCATGTTGGCTTTGCCTACATTCAAGGAGGCCATATTGAACAGCATTCCTTGCTCGATGGCTACATTTCGTTCTCTTGAACACATCCATTCATGCCCTGGGGAGTCATTTCTTCCCTGTACTGACTCCTTGAGCAGTCTACAAGCTATCAACCAGTGCTACCCTTGTCATCCTTTGGTAGCGACCATCCCAGGAGTCCATCTATGGTCTGGAACAATCCAGTCATTTAGTGGTGTTTGTGTGGACCCCAGATCACGTTGGAATCCCAGGCAATGAACTTGCTGACAGGCTACACAGAAACTGCTTATGGAGATCAGCATTCCAATAATTGACCTGAGTTCATTATTATGCCCCAAGGTTTTTCAGCTTTGAGAGACGGAATGACATTCTCAGTACACACAACAAACTACGTGCCATTGAGGAGACTGCGAATGTGTGGAAGTCCTCCATGCGGGCCTCTCGCAGGGACTCTGTGGTTCTCTGCCAGCTCCGCATAATTGGTCACACTTGGTCGACCCACAGCTACCTCCTGTGCTGTGAAGACCCACCTGAGTGTCAGTGCGGCACCTGGTTGACAGCGGCCCATATTCCATATTCTTTTGCACTGTCCTAGCTTGGCTGCCCTGAGAGATCGCCTTCGGTTACTGGACTCGTTATCATTAATTTTAGCAGACAACACCTCATCGGCTGATTTGGTTTTACATTTTATACGTGAGGGTGGGTTTTATCATTTGATCTAAATTTTAGTGCATGTCCTTTGTCCTTCAGTGTCCTTCACCGTCCTTCACCCTAGTGCTTTTAGGGTGGAGGTTTTAATGTGTTGCAGAGTGGCTGGCTTATTCTTTTATTTTCATGGTTAACCAACCTGCTCTCCTCTTTTACTTTCTTCTATCTGTTTCTTGTGTCTGTGTTTTTCTTGTCCTATCGTGTTCCTTGCAGTGTTCGCTGCTCTTCTGTCATTCTTGTGGTTTTTCCTTCCTTTCGGTATTGTGCTGTATATCTTGTTTGTTTTATTCTTTCCCTTGTGGAATTGTTACAATAGGAAAAAGGGACCGATGACCAAGCAGTTTGGTCTGTTTCCCCCCTTTCAAACCAACCAACCAACCAACCCACTCCCCCCCAGGGAACTCACCACTCTTTGGCGTGTTCATACTTGGCTACCATGGGGCCCCTGTCATTGAGGCATTTTTCCCCCATCTGTGCTGCATATCTATATCAGATGTCTTACATCATCATATATATTATATCATCATTATGTTATCTCATATATGCTCATTCTATTCTTTTCCACTTCAACTGGGAACATGTCTAGGATGTTATTGGGAATGTTCTGCGTTGTCTGTCACTGAGGTACGAGTAGTCTCACTTTTGTTTTTTGCTCTCTTTTCCTTTCTTTGCTTCCCTTCTCCTCTCATTCCTCTGCCTCAACGTTCCAGGTTCCTCTTTTTCTTCTTCCTCCGTGTGCGCTCCTGAAGGCCGACCAATGCCTCTGACGTGTAACTGGTGACTGGGTACCGTGTCATTCCCAGCCCCAGGTCGACAGGTAGGGTTTGCACATACACCCTGGTACAGGCAAAGGCCCAGGGAGGGGTGATTGCCTGAACTGCAACCTTCCCAAATTGCTGATTGGTCCATCTGTCAGATGTTTGGGAGGTGTGGCCTGAGATGTGAACAATCGCCTAAGGTGGGTGCGCCCTCTTGTGAAGGGAGCCCCCAGTTGGAAGGAGCGTGCCATTGGAGACACTGTCAATCATGGGGATTTTCTCACAATGCTTCAATCATCTTCCCAATCAACGTCTATGAAATGTAAATGTAATTAGGCTACTGATTCGGAGACCCTTGCCGCTGCACCACAGTCCCTAAGGTCTCATGTACTGAAGACAGTCGGTCCTTTGCCACAGTAAATCTGTTTGTTATTCAGAAAGGTGTTGATGCAATTGCTGGCCCTGTGAAATCCTGCTCTCGTTTATGGAATGCCACTTTGCTTTTGGAGACTGCTTCTGATTCTCGAGCACAACTGCTTGCTTCCTTGCTTCTCCAAGGCTACCCTATTCATGTTGAGGCCCATGGAATCTTCAATTCTTCCCGTGGTGTAATTTACACCAGGCTGCTCAATGGTCTAACAGAGGCTGAAATCCAATCTTACCTCTCTGATAAGGGTGTCATTGTTGTCCATTGTGGAATGAAAAAGGTATATTCCTCCTTAGTGCCCACCTGTGCTCTTTTCCTCACCTTTGATAGAGTGGTGCTGCCATCAGAGATCAAAGCAGGCTATGAAATTATCACAGTCTGGCCGTACATTCCAAACCCAAACCGCTGCTACCAGTATCATCATTTCAACCACACTAGAACATCCTGTTGACACCCAGCCAAATGTGTAACCTGTGGTAGGGATGCACATGAGGGCTATTGTCTGCCACCTCCTACCCGCTGCATCAACTGCAGTGGCAGCCCTGCCACCTCCTCTTGGGATTGCCCTGTGTATCTTGATGAGCTGGCTGTCCCAGAGATTCGGTTGAAGGAAAAAGTGCCTTATCCAGTAGCTCGCAAGTTACTGGCTAGTCGCAAACCTTGTGTTCTCCTGCCTGGCACTTGTAGTTCTGTTCTTGTTACCCCTCGTTCCATGAAGGACACGGCCATGCAGACATGCGACCTCAAATTCAGCTCTGTGTTGTGAAATCGCCATTGTCAAGATAGCATCACCATCTCCCCATCCCGCTGTGCAACAGACTGTCAAACTCTCTCTCAAGGGTCGAAGCCACCAGCTACACAACCAGTAGACAGGAAAGGACAGAAGTACTCCCATGAAGGCTTCCTCTGTCCCTCCAGCCAAACAACACCCAAGTCTTCCTCTAACCAGAAAGGCTCAAAGAAGTCCACCAAAGGCAAATGGTCTTCTCCTTCACCAACTCTAAGATGCTTTTTGACGGTGTCGCCATGTGGTACCTTAGCCTGGCCAGCCTCTGTCTCACCGGTGTGTATCACCAATCATTTTTCAGCGTTGGACTCCACGGACCGACCGCACAACCAAGAAGATGCTTCTGTGGACCCCATGGAGCAGGATCCTCCTGCTTCTGTGCCCTGTAGTAGCAACTCTCCACCAACTGGCCACTTTTTAAGGCTGACTGGCAGCTTTACTGCTCCCTGGCGGCCATCACAGAACAAGATATCCCCAGTTGCAATGTTATCCTTACTGCTGCAGAACGTTCTATTCCTCACACTTCCTCGTTACCACACCGTGTCCCAGTCCCTTGATGGACTGAGGCGTGCCACGACGCAATTCACGCATGGAGATGTGCTCTCCGCATTTTTAATCTCCACCCTACACTGTAAAACCGCATTCATTATAAACAGATGCATGCAAAGTGTCATCGAGTTCTTCGAGATAGCAAAAGAGCTAGTTGGATTTCGTTCACAAGTTCTTTAAACAGTTCCATCCCTTCCTCTGTCGTATGGGCCAACCTCCGACAGCTCTCTGGAACCAAGATCCATTCCCCCATTTCTGGCCTGAGAGTAGGTTCCGATGAAATCATGGATCCTGTTGTTATCTCCAACACCTTGGTCCGCCATTTTGCGGAAGTTTCGAGCTCTTCTCACTATAACCCTGCCTTTATCCATCGGGAACAAGTAGAGGAAGCTCAGGCAATACTCTTCTCTTCTCAGAACCGTGAGTGCTACAATGCCGCCTTTACTATGAGGGAGCTAGATCATGCTCTCAGTTCCTCTCGGTCCTTCGCCCCAGGACCAGACACTATCCACATTCAGATGTTGCAGCATCTCTCTCTTGTGGGCAAGCACTTTCTGCTCAACACATACAACTGCATCTGGGCTGAGGGCACGTTTCCTGGATGCTGGCATGAAGCCACAGTCATACCCATACCTAAACCCGATAAGGACAAAAGCCTTCCTTCTAACTACTGCCCCATCTCTCTTACCAGCATCATTTGCAAGGTGATGTAACATATGATTGATGCCCGGCTGGTGTGATGGCTTGAGTCTCGCAATTTACTAACAAATGGACAGTGTGGATTTCAAGCACAGGGTTCTGCAGTTGACCATCTTGTTACATTGTCCTTCCCTGGCATGGATGGTTTTTTGCATGAATCCCAGACTGGTCGTATTTTTCGATTTGGATTAGGCCTAAGACACCAGCTGGAGAACACGTATCCTCCGTATTCTTCCATGGCCACCTGCCCTGTTTCTTTCAGGCATTTTTACAAGACTGAGTTTTCAACGTGCATGTGGGTTTTGCCTTGTTGGACACCTTTATCCAGAAAACAGTGTGCTTCAGGGATCCGTCCTGATTGTCATCCTCTTTGCTATCACCATTGGGCCTGTCTCCCACCAGGCATCTCCAGCTCCATTTTTGTCGACTAGTTTGCCATTTATTGCAGTTCTCCACATACTTGTCTCACTGGGGCATCTTCAACAGTGTCTTGAACGTCTTTACTCCTGGAGCAACGACAATGGCTTTCACTTCTCCACTGACAAACCCATCTCTATGAATTTCTGGTGACACAAGTGGTTTGTCCCACCATCTTTACATCTTGGGCCCGTTGCCCTTCAGCTTGTAGAAACTACAAAATTCCTGGGGCTCATAGGAAACACTCTTGGTCCCCCCATGTATCTTACCTGGCAGCCCACTGTACATGATTCCTGAATGTCCTACGTGTCCTCATTGGTACTTCCTGGGGAGCTGATTGTACCACCCTCCTCCATTTGTATCGGTCCCTTGTCCGTTCGAAACTGGACTATGGGTGTTTTTGTTTATGCATCTGCATGCCCATCCCTCTTAAGCCGTCTCAACACTATCCACCATCATTGGCATCTGTGTGGCCACAGACACCTTTTACACCAGCTTTGTTGAGACTGTGAATGCTGAAGCTGCTGAACTACCCCTTCCTACTGCTGTGACTTTCTCCTCAGCAGGTATGCATGCCATTTGTCATGCGTGGCCACCCATCCTATGCCTCCTTCTCTGATGATTGCTTTGATCGTCAGTATGGGTCTCGTGCTGCTTCTCTGTTACCCCCCTGGAGGCCGCATTCAGCACTTGCTGCGGCGACTTAACTTCACACTACCTGCACCTTTCCCGGTGGGTGTGAAACCTTCACCACCTTGGCTTTGAGAAGTAGCCCATGTTAACTCCGGCCTTCACTACTCCAGCCTTGATCTATCGCCTTGAGTTTCACCACCATTGCATGGAACTTCGCGATAGTACCTTTGTATATGGTGATGGGTCTCAGACTGACCGTGGGGTCGCTTGTGCCTTCGTTGTTGTCACCTGTGTCTTTCAATACCGGCTTCCAGCACACTCCTCAATATTTACAGCTAAGCTCTTTGCCTTGTATCATGCCACTGAGTACATCTGACGACACAGCCTTTTCAATTGGTCCTCTGCTCAGACTCACTCAGTGCCTTTCAAAGTCTGTGTGCATTGTGCATTGTACACCTCCCATCCCATAGTGCAACAGGTCCAAGAAAACACTGCTCACTCTTGGTGGAGCCAGTGTGATGTTTATGTGCGTTCCAGGTCATGTCAGTCTGCCAGGAAACAAGGCTTCTGACGCTGCTGCCAAGGCTGCAGTCCTTGTACATCATCCCGAGAATACCTATATTCCCTCCAATGATCTCTGTGTTGCCGTCTGTTAGGAGGTGGTGTTGATTTGGCATTGCCGATGGTCCTCCCTTCACAGGTATAAGCTGCGGCTTATTAAGCCTCTCCCAGTGGCTTACACGACCTCCTATCGGCCCTCCCGCTGGGAGGAGGTTATTTTAAATCAGCTGTGTATTAGGCACTGCCTTTTTAGCCATCGTCATTTGTTAAGTGGTGCTACCGCACCACTTTCTACACATTGCACTCGAGTTTTAACTGTTCGCCACATCCTGATGGACTGTCCATTTCTTAACCTTTTACGTTCCTGTCTGGGTTTGCCATCTGAGTTATTGGCTGTTTTAGCAAATATGGCAAAGGCTATTTAATTTTTACTTTTGGACCTCCATTTCTGTTTGGTATCTTCTTTAGCCCTTTTTCCAACTGCTGGTTTTTAGCTGTCTTCTATTACATCAACTGGGACTGACGTGTAGCACTCCCACTCCCGCTCCCCCCACCTCCACTCCCACTCCCCTGTCTGTCGCACTCCCCCTCCCTTCCCCCACTCCCACTCACCCGTCTCTCACACTCCCCTTTTATAATGTTTTGTGAACTTTGGCAGTCTGGCAGTAGCTGCTAACAATGTTTTAGACTCATTGCACAGTCACCTTAAGATATCTTTGCAACGATAAGATTGTCTTTGCTTCACTGGATACCAGAGTTTAAAAAATGAGAAGAAATGCTCAAAAATATACTATAAATAACACATTTAACAAACTGCTATACATTCACTGCAGCAGCAAGAACCATATAAAGTGGGGGAAAATGTGCAAGTTTTGTGTGTTTAGTTCAAATATATTGTGGGTCACACTAAATAAGTATTCAGAAAAAGATGTAATGAACTGGGTGGACAATTATGCCATGGTGTAGCAATTCTGTCAAAAGGTGTCCTAGAGAACAATGCGGTAAATTCAACAGTTATCATTGTCCTGCAGACAGTTAGGCTTCCATGGATGGTGTCATTGTGGGTAAAATAATTTTGGATATTGGGACGCATGATTTTAAACTGTTAAAACAACTAAACTGCTGGCATTTTGAACAATTTTCTGCAGTCCTTTCTTGCCTTCCAGTCAGCCACCATGGTAGCACATGCAGTAGCATACTGTACAGTCACCTTCTCCATAACAATCTCTTCATATTGCTCAGTGACATCTCAGATTTGTGATGTCAGGAACCGTGCGACTACTACGGTCGCAGGTTCGAATCCTGCCTCGGGCATGGATGTGTGTGATGTCCTTAGGTTAGTTAGGTTTAAGTAGTTCTAAGTTCTAGGGGACTGATGACCACAGCAGTTGAGTCCCATAGTGCTCAGAGACATTTGACATTTGTGATGTCAGTAGCCATCAAATAACCAAAAATGGCAGTAACATAAAGGAAGACAATCAGTAGCATACAGCGATGACCTGTCATGAATAGGACCGCTGCAAGTCAGATGAGACATTGGCAGTTTAGTTGTTGTAGTAGTTTACAGTGACACAGCCCAATACCCAAAATTAGGTTATCCATAAAGGAAAAGGACATATGATCTTCGGTGTTCTGGCTACATCCTGTACTGAATATGCAATATAGCTGACACCTTCCTGAGAAACAGTTTAATGAAGGCTGTTGCCAGGGCAATGGGAAAAAGGGAGGGAATGAAAATTGGGGTTTACAGACTGTCAATGATGAGTTTGGCTCTCAAGCTCAGAGTGAGCAAAGATGGTGAAGAAAACTTTTGCTTCAGGTGATACAGAGAAACTATGGATACTTAAAATCAGAATGTCTGGGCAGTGATTTAAATCTTTCTTCTGAATGTTATACCTGCCAAGTCACTTGGTAGTAGTTCATTCTAGTTTTAAATAGACGGGGACACAAATGTGCAGAACAGTTGCTGTGTATTACGAACAATAATTAGTTTAAAAATAAAGATTCCAAGACTTACCAAGCGGGAAAGCGCCGGCAGACAGGCACATGAACAAAACACACAAACACACACACAGAATTACAAGCTTTCGCAACTGGCAGTTGCTTCGTCAGGAAGGAAGGAAGGAGAGGGAAAAATGAAAGGGTGTGAGTTTTAAGGGAGAGGGTAAGGAGTCATTCCAATCCCGGGAGCGGAAAGACTTCCCTTAGGGGAAAAAAAGGACAGGTATACACTCGCACACACACACACACACACACACATATCCATCCGCACATACACAGACACAAGCAGACAGACAATATGTCTGCTTGTGTCTGTGTATGTGCGGATGGATATGTGTGTGTGTGTGTGTGTGTGCGAGTGTATACCTGTCCTTTTTTTCCCCTAAGGGAAGTCTTTCCGCTCCCGGGATTGGAATGACTCCTTACCCTCTCCCTTAAAACCCACACCCTTTCATTTTTCCCTCTCCTTCCTTCCTTCCTGACGAAGCAACTGCCAGTTGCGAAAGCTTGTAATTCTGTGTGTGTGTTTGTGTGTTTTGTTCATGTGCCTGTCTGCCGGCGCTTTCCCGCTTGGTAAGTCTTGGAATCTTTATTTTTAATATATTTTTCCCATGTGGAAGTTTCTTTCTGTTTTATTTACGAACAATAATTAGTAGTAGACTTTTGGGACATTGCTGTACTCGTAAAAGATGATTTTTCTGAAAACCGAATATAGCTTTAGCAGTATATATATATTACAGACACAGCATATACGTGGAACTTCATGTACTTTGTTCTTTCATGACATTCTGTTATTTTATTCCATGTTTTTGTTCCAAGAAAGCCACACTCATTAATGATGAATTTGAGTACTCTGGACTGTTGTAAAGGCTTTTGTGCAGACAGTGTTTCTAATATTTATGTTTTTTTTCAGATATGGGATGGAGGTGGTGTGCCCTCACTTTGTACTGATCTGAACAGATATTATGAGTCTGTGAAGGTAGTCAAACCAGCAGCAAGTCGAACTGATTCTGCAGAGAAATTCATTCTTGCTAGAGGGTTTAAGAAGTCTGTATAAAGTGGTGAATTATATTTATTACTAAAATGATCTTAAGATTGTGCCGGAATGCAACTTCTCTTTGACTCCCTCTAGTGTGTCATATTAATTTCCATATAGCTTTTCAATTATGTAATTTCTGTAGTATGTTTTACTAATTACCACATAACTTTCCAATTGTGTAGTTACATTTCTGGTTATGGAAAAATCTATACTGTTGTAATTCTCTGTTAACAGTTTGTACCAGAAAAAATTGATTTTTTTAAAATCCTTACATATGTCAGAACATCAGACTATTTGTGTGCAAAACTTTCCAGTTAATCATATCAGGTTTTTACTTTAAGTATGGTACTTTGCAGTATATTGTAACAATCATGACTTCAATCGGAGAAAAGTGTGGACATACGAAATGAAGCAACATGTCTGTGTCAATCTACAGTTCCCATTTTCTGGTCTTTCCTGATCTCCAGATTATCTCCCGCTGCAGGTCTGGGGGTAAGAGTAGGCCCGAGGTATTCCTGCCTTCACAAGAAGCCACTAAAAGGAGTTTCACAGGTTTAAGCCATGATGTGATGGTCCCTTGTAGGGTTACACCTCAATTCTTCAAAATTTTCCTAAGGAGCGAGCCAGCTGGGGAAGGGCACATTACATGGCACTTCATGTCCATTGTGGATTGAGATCTATAGCCTACTTTCTCGTCATCGCATTTCACTCCCGCTCATTCTCCATCTCTTCGGAGAGGACACCTTCCTGGGTGTGATTTCCACCATGCACTATGCAGTGTCATTTTCTGCGTCGACGATGACCATGGACTTCTTTGCACCTGATACCTGATGTCCAGCACGGCAGCCAGTCCGTTGTGGTGCGGCTGCCATGTACTCTGTTGGTTGTAGCCCCCGACCACACAGGAATCGTTCTGCTGATGCCTGCACCATTAACTCCCCACGTATACCAAGGGGTAGGTGCCCATCTCCCTGGGGCATTGGGACTCCTGTCAATAGTCATCCTGCGAGGTAGCCTTTGTTGTGGCTGGTTGGAGTGGGTGGCATCAGGAAGGATGGATGACACATGATGAAGCATAGTCCATCATCTCTTGCTGGTGGTGAAACACCAGCAGTCTCTAAGCATTCATGAGCTCAGTTCAATGCACAGAAATACGACCCCAAATTGTTCCCCTCCCTGGCCACACCATGGGAGGAATGTCAGGCTAAGGATGACAGCGCCTCTTATTCACCCCAGTACCTTGTATGTTCGAGAGCTGATGGGGAATCTTTCATGATGATGAAGCCTCAGTTTTTTGTTGAACATTTAGAGGACAAGTTAGAGGAGGTGGAGGGATTGTCCAAAATGCAGTCAAAGTCAGTCTTGATCAAAACAGCATCCTCTGCCCAGTCACGGCTGTTACTCAATTGTGACAATCTGGGGGAAGTTTCTGTCATAATCACTTCCCAAAAGAGCTCGAATATGGTCCAGAGTATCATATTTCAGAGGGACCTTCTTTTGCAGTTCGACGGTGAGCTGCGCACCATTGTAGAATGACAATGTGTACATTTCCCATCCCTGGAGCACCTCATAGCCTTTAAACGCCTCTGTGCCCACGTTTGCAAACTTACCAAACGACAGAAGCAGGAGTGTTGGGAGAGATACATCTTGGCCATTGGGTGCCATACATCACCTTCCAAGCCTGGGCAAATATCGAACGTCTTTTCGGGTACCAGACCCCAACATGTGTTCCAGGTATTACCATAAATGGAGTGTTATATACCGTCACAAATGCGATTGACAAGCATTTTGCTGAGCATTGTGCTTGATCCTCTGTATTGGAGAATTACCCCCACCCCCCAGCCTTTCGCACTCTCAAACGGCGGCCGGAAGGAAATGTCCTCTCATTCACTACATGCTACAGTGAATCCTGTAATGCCCCATTTACAGAGTGGGAGCTCCTCAGCCCCCTTGCACATTGCCCCAACGCAGCTCCTGGGCCAAATCGGATCCACAGCCAGATAATTAAACACCTCTCATCTGACTACAAGCAACATCTTCTCATCATCTTCAACCGGATGTGGTACGATGCCGTCTTTCCATCGCGATGGCAGGAGAGCACCATCATTCCAGTGCCCAAGTCCGGTAAAAAGCCACTTGATGTGGAAAGCTATTGGCCTCTCAGCCTCGTCAACCTTCTTTGTAAGCTGCTGGAATGTATAGTGTGTCGGTGGTTGGGTGGGATCCTGGAGTCACGTGGCCTGCTGGTTCCATGTCAGGGTGGCTTCCGTCAGGGTCGTTCTACCACTGATAATCTTGTGTCCCTCTTATCTGCCATCTGAACAGCCTTTTCTAGATGCCAACACCTGGTTGCCGTCTTTTTTGACTTAACGTAAAGCAAACAGCATGACCTGGCAATGTCACATCCTTGCCACATTGTATGAGTGGTGTCTCCTTGGCCCACTCCTGATTTTTATCGAAAACTTCCCGTCGCCCCGTACTTCCTGTGTCCAAGTTGACCACTGAGGGATTGCACTGCTGATGCCTGCACCGTTAACTCTCCACATATTCCCTGGGGCATCGGGACTCCAGGCAATGGCCATCCTACCAGGTGGTCTTTGCTGTGGCTGGTCAGAGCGGGTGGCACCAGGGTGGATGACACACAATGAAGTGTAGTTCATCATCTCTTGCTGGTGGTGAAACACCAGCAGTCTCTAAGCATTCACGAGCTCAATTCATTGCACAGAAGTACGACCCCAAATTGTTACCCTCCATGGCCACACCATGGGAAGAATGTCAGGCCAAGGTTGCCAGTGGCTCTTATTCGCCCCGGTACCTTGAATGTTCGAGAGCTGATGGGGAATCTCTCATGACGATGAAGCCTCAGTTTTTTGTTGAGCATGCAGAGGACAAGTTTGGGGACATGGACGGATTGTCCAAAATGCCGTCAGTGTCAGTCTTGATCAAAACAGCATCTTCTGCCCAGTCACGGATGTTACTCACTTGTGACAAGCTGGGGGATATTTCTGTAACCATTACACCCCATAAGAGCTTAAATATGGTCTAGGGCATCATATTTCACAGGGACCTACTTTTGCAGTCCGAGGATGAGGTGTGTGCCAATTTAGAACAGTGAGGTGTACATTTCTTCCAGTGTGTCCACCAGGGTCTGAAGAATAATCAGGTTGCCACCGGCACCTTCCTCTTGGCCTTCGAGGGTGATACATTGCCCGAGAATCTCAAGGTGATGGCCTACTGCTGTGATGTGAAGCGCTATATCCCTCTGCCCTGCGGTGCTTTAAGTGCTGGAAGTTCGGCCATATGTCTTCCCGCTGTACTTCCAGCGTCACATGTCAAGATTGCGGACACCCATCACATCCCAATACACCATGTGCCCCGCCTTCCATCTGTGTCAGCTGCAGAGTGCTACATTGGTCTTGCTCGTCAGGCTGCCGGATTCTCCAGAAAGAAAAGAAAATCATGGAGTACAAGACCCTGGACCAACTGACCTACACAGAGGCTAAGAGAAACTTTGAACGCCTGCATCCTGTACTATGAGATTGCCTTACACTGCCACTACAACGTTTCTGGCACCAGCAGCTCCACCAACCTCCATCACCTCTCAGAGCTGGAAGACTAAACCTGCCCCCTTGATGGTTGGGCTGAAATTCCCTCCCTGTTGCTCCCGCATGACCTACTTTGGGAGCAACACCCCCCCCCCCCCACCCCCCAACCATCAGGGACATCCATCTCCACTTCTAAGCCTGAGAAGTGTAAGTCTTCTTCAGCTTCTCTCACTAGGAAGAGGTCCCTTAGGTCACTCCCTTCCCAGGTTTCTGCTAGTGGAAAAGATGACACCAACTAGTGGCTGAAGAGCTCAAAAGCAGCTGTTCATAGGTCTTCACGCTCATCCTCATTCTCGGAGACTGAGCCAGTGAAGTCCTCTCAGACATGGAAACCCAAGGAGCAGCAAGGGAAATCCAAAAAGAAGACCCCTAAGACCAAGGGAATTGTGGTGGCACCCACATCACCACCACCTACAAGCTCTGCCTCTGAGGATGGAGTGGAGACTGTGGCATCTGCTGAGGACCTAGATCTCGCCAGACCCTCAGATACAATAGATATAGACTGCTCAGGCAATAAATCGGGGGCAGCAGGTGACTCTGAGGTGTAAACTGCCTCAATGATTGTTCCATGCCTTCCCAGCCTCATGATCATGTCATCCTCCAGTGGAATTGCAGCAATTTTTTCCACCACATGGTTGAGCTTCGGCAAATGTAAAGAGAAACCTGGTTCCTGGCAATGCGGACCCTTCCCCTGTGGCTATAAGGGATATTACAGGAACCTTAGCGACTATAATCGAGTGTAAGGTGGAGTTTGCATTTATGCCCTGAACTCAGTCTGTAGTGACACTGTGCTCCTACAAACCCCTCTTGAAGCTGTGGCTCTCAGAATAAGGACGACGCAGGAAATAACTGTCTGCAATGTATATCTTCTTCCAGATCGTGCAATACCCCTGGACATATTAGCTGCACTGATTGATCAACTCCCTAAACCTTCCCTACTTTTGGGAGATTTTAATGTCCACAACGCCTTGTGGGGTGGCACCATGCTTACTGACCGACGCAGAGATGTTGAAACTTGTAGGCTGAAGCTTTTCCTGGACCTTTCGCGTGGCTGTAAGGACTCCGTTAACCCTGCAGCTCTTCTTTGTCACTTCCACTCAATTCTTGAAGTGTTCCGATGCTCTGAAGCGGTTTACACCGACAGCTTGATGGCTGATGGTAATGTTGGCTTTGCGTTTGTCTGCAGAGGCCATATTGAACAGCATTCCTTGCCTGATGGCTGCAGTGTATTCACTGCAGAGCTGGTGGTAATATCTCGTGCACTTGACTATATCCATTCATGCCCCGAGGAATCGTTTTTTCTGTGTACTGACTCCTTTAGCAGCCTACAAGCTATCAACCAGTGTTACCCTCACTACGCTTTGGTGGCATCCATCCAGGAGTCTGTCTATGCCCTGAACTGGTCCTGTTGTTCAGTGGTGTTTGTGTGGACCCCAGGACACATTAGCATCCCAGGCAACGAAATTGCCGACAGGCTGGCCAAACAGGTGATGCGGAAACTGTTTGTGGAGATGGGCATCTCCGAACCTGCCCTGTCTTCTGACTTACGTCGCAGGGTTTTTCGGCTTTGGGAAATTGAATGACATAACAGTACGCACAACAAACTGCATGTCATTAAGGAGACTTCAAATGTATGGAAGTGTTCTCTGCGGGCCTCTCACAGGGAATCAGTTGTCCTCTGCCAGCTCCATATTGGCCACTCTTGAGCGTCCCACGGGCGTCCCACGGTTACCTCTTGTGCTGTGAAGACTCGCCTCAGTGTTGGTGCGGCACCCGGTTGACATTGGCCCATATTTTGGTGCACTGTCCCACTTTGGCTGCTCAGCGACGAAATCGTGGGTTACCAGACTTGTTTTCACTCATTTTATCTGACAACACCTCATTGTCATTGGGTGTATTTAGTTTTACGTTTTATTCGTGAGGGTGGGTTTTATCATTTGAGCTAAATTTTAGCGCGTGTTCTTTGTCCCTCTCCCCCCTCCACCCTATTGCTTTTAGAGTGGAGGTTTTAATGTGTTGCAGAGTGGCTGGCTTTTCCTTTTTATTCTCTTCTTTGGCCAACCATTGTAATCTGCTTTCTTGTTTTACTCTCTTCTGTTTCTAGTGTCTGTTGTTTTCTTGTCCTCTTTTGTTCCTTCTTGTGTTCATTGCCTTTCCTTTGTTCTTGTGATTTTTCCTTTCTTTCTGTTTTGTGTTTAATGTCTCGTCTGTTTTATTCTCACACTCGTGGCATTGTTTTATTAGGAACAAGGGACCAATGACCTCATAGTTTGCTCCTTTCCCCCTCTTTTAAACCAAACAACCAATCTAGATTATCAGACCAATGTGGAAGCAGACTTAACTAAAGTACATCATGACATATTGTTTATTAATGATTCCATGCCCTAAAAACTCAACATTCCTGGTATTTGTTCCTTTATTTACACTTTACATTAGGCTGATTAGATTCTGAAGTGAAGTGAAAAAAAAGTTTGTATCTTGTGTGAAGTTTTGACCAGTATATTTTCAAAGCGTGATGCTATTGCACTTGCAGTGTTCTTTTAATCACAGTCCTACATCTGTATTAGAATAACCTATTAAAATAATATACTCAAATGTTTAATAATTTACTATTTCTGAAAGAACTTTTCCAGTTGCTGTTAAACTTGGCTTAAAGTTATTACTGTACCACAGTAACAAGCAACTACTGACTGTGTGCTTGCCCCCAAAGTGTCTCAAATTGGGTGAATCAATTTCATTGCTCCTGGTTATTGACACTCTGCACTCCGGCTCTAATATATGTATGTAAAAACATTTCTACAATGAGTGATTGGAGCCCTATGTGTTTCTGTGCACCAGATAAATTTGTACACATCCATTCTCATACATGGCAAATGATCCCCACAACTTTCAGCTACGACTTTGAGTGATTCATTGTTCATAGTGTCCAACAGGCACAATTTTTCAGTCATCAGACGTGTCGCCATCGTTAGGTGTGCTGATGAACTGTGCTCCTGAGGGCATGTGGCCGACTAACATCCCCTGCCCCTCGAGCTGCTCCATCTGCAGCTATGCATTGGCATTGGCAGTCATGGAGACACTAGCATCAGCAGCCATAGTGACGTTGATGTAAGTTCTCCATCCGCCCTGATCGCCAGATCATGTTGTTAGCGGAGAGTCTTCTTAATTAAAATTCGGTGCTGGTTCCTGTGGACGTGGATGGAGCAGCTCATGGGTGCAGGAGGTATTAGTCAGCCACGCACCCTCAGGAGCTCAGTTTGTTAGCACCTGACGAATGTGAATGTCTGATCGCTGAAATATTGTGCCCATTGGACACTATGAGTGACAGTACACCCGTGGACTGTTAAATCAACAGAGACACTGGGAGAAACTGAAGAATCACACCATATACCTTTACAGGGAGGAGAAGTATTGCAGCATGAAGAAGTTTGACAATCTCCACCAGTGAAGGTACTGTTTGCTGTACTCTTGCATTTCTGATGAAATGTCATGCTGAGCATGTAATGCCAAACTTTTCTAAGGTCACACCTTTCATTGATTCCACAACAGCCAGGAAAATTAAGAAGTGAGCCAGCCTTTCTCTGGAATGTGAGAGAATGCACTTTGCCTTTATCTAGACTACGTTTACAACTGGCCAATCATTTTAATTTCTGGACCTGGGATTGGATTGATGGTGTTACCTGGGTTGCAGCTGATTCCACCTATAGAAAGGCCACACAACGTCAAATATCAAAATTCTTACATACGTCTCTGACAAACCATCTCTAAAGGACCTGTACAAGATGGTCATCAATCTGACTGACTGACATGGAGCTGAGTGATGATGGAGAATGGACTTCACTTTGCTCCCTCTCCCCCCTTCCTCCCCCCCTCCTCCCTCCCCCACATACACTTTAGTTGTGAACATCATCAGTGCAGTTGAATAAGTCGTGTCTTGATTACCAGATGAAGTAGTATGCTATGACACTTGTCACGCTCTGATGATAACTAAGCCTACAAAGTCACCCATTACCAACAGAGTGTGGGCAGTGATCCAGGATCTGGGAGAGAGCCCCAAGATTGTTGTCTTACATGCTGACAAAGGGTATTGTTCTTTCCGACAAGGACTACTTTCAGAAAATGCATAGCCTGCTAGACGACAACTCGTACAGGAAGATCAACGCCAACCCCACAAAGAAAGTGAAGTTCAATACTAGGGCTCTTCTCAAGGATGTAGGTCTACCAGAGGGTGTAGCCAAGAAACTGCTACGTCAAGGACCTCTACTGCCAAGACTTTGTCTCCCTAATGTTCACGAAGATAGGGTGCTGTTGCACCCCATTGTCAGCAACATTGAGGCACCCACATATTTGCTGGCAAAATACATACTGGAAATACCAAGCACATATGTGTTATATGCACTCATCATATCTGCAGTTCTGTGGATTTTGTAAAAAGCCTTCAGGGTGAAAGACCCAGCTATCGGGTGAGTTTTGATGCCATTTCATTATTCACCAAGGTACCTCTATGAGAGTCATTAGGGCTTATTGGTCTGGAATTTGATGAGAAGACCACCGATCTTTTCAGGCATGTCCTGACCTCCAAATATTTTAATGGAGAATATCACGAACAAATGGATAGAGTTGCAATGGGCAGCCCACTCTTTGGAGGAGAAAAAGGCAGTCAGTGTCTTTATACCCTATACTGGTATGCTATCGGGAAAAATAGGATGCATATTGAAAAAGCACCAACTAGAAACCATTGTTTGCCCACCTAATAAACCACAAACATTATTGGGAAGTGTCACAGATAACATCGATTTGCGAAAGACCAGTGTATACCAGATTGCACATCTATGTGGGAAGACATATGTTGGACATACAGTGTGGACTGTCAATGCACATCACAAGATGGAGTATGCATGTACCAGGATCTTGTCACGAGTGCTCTCCTTTAGTACATTCTAAGCAGGGTACTAGCAGTAAAAGGCAGCCATGATGGCTGACTAGTGGGATAAGGATATCATGTAGAACAAAGTGGGAATTCTATCAAAATGTCAGAAGTAGTCACAGTCGAGCTACAGTAGCCATTACAAAAGGTATTGTAAGGTGTTTAAAAATGTTGTTACGAAGGCAAAAATTGTGTGGTATCCAAATAGAATAGCTATTTCACAGGTAAAGTTAAAACCATATGGTCAGTTGTGAAGGAAGTGTCTGGTCAGCAGCACAAGGTCATTGTCATAAATTCAGTTTGTGATACAAATATTTCTGTTACTGATGAGTCAGATATATGTACAGTATTCAGCAATCACTTTCTGAGAATTGCTAGTGAGTTAAATAAAAACTTAGTTGCTACTAGCAATCCTATAACTCTATCGGAAAATACCTTCCGAGGCTGATGTCTGGTATACTCCTCTGTGATACTGACAAGGGGGAGATTGAGTCAGTGATTAAATTATTGAAGAGTAAGGACTGTCATGAATATGATAGAGTACGTAGCATATGTTAGCCCAGTGCTTAACCATATTTGCAATTTTTCCTTTAAGAATAGTCAGTTTCCTGAATGATTAAAGTACTCAGTAGTAAAGCCGTTTTATAAACAGGGAGGAAGGGATAATGCAGACAATTTTAGACCAACTCCTATGCCATCAGTGTTTGCTAAAGTACTGGAAAAGTTGTGTATCTAAGGATAATTTATCATTTTATTTCACACAATTTACTATCAAATGTACAGTTCAGTTTTAGAAGTGGTTTAAGAACTGAAAATGCTATATTCTCTTTTTTTTAGCTGGTTTAAACAAAAGGTTTCAAATGCTAAGCATCCTTTTTGATTTAACTAAGGCGCTTAATTGTGTTCATCACAAAATACTGCTCTAGGAGTTGGACCATTATGGAATATGGGGAATATCTCACAACTGGTTCACCTCTTACTTTAACAATAGATCAAAAGGTCATTATCCAAAGTGTTGACAATGGCTATGATGTGGGGTCTGAGTGAGGTATGGTCAAATCACGGGTGCCCCAGAGATAAGTGATGGGGCCTCTCCTGTTCTGTATTTATACAGGGTGTTACAAAAAGGTACGGCCAAACTTTCAGGAAACATTCCTCACACACAAAGAAAGAAAATATGTTATGTGGACATGTGTCCAGAAATGATTACTTTCCATGTTAGAGCTCATTTTATTACTTCTTTTCAAATCTCATTAATCATGGAATGGAAACACAGCAACAGAACGTACCAGCATGACTTCAAACACATTGTTACAGGAAATGTTCAAAATGTCCTCCGTTAGCGAGGATACATGCATCCACCCTCTGTCACATGGAGTCCCTGATGCGCTGATGCAGCCATGGAGAATGGCATATTGTATCACAGCCGTCCACAATACGAGCACAAAGAGTCTCTACATTTGGTACCGGGGGTGCATAGACAAGAGCTTTCAAATGCCCACATAAATGAAAGTCAAGAGGGTTGAGGTCAGGAGAGTGTGGAGGTCACGGAAACGGTCTGCCTCTACCAATCCATCAGTCACCGAATCTGTTGTTGAGAAGCGTACGAACACTTCGACTGAAATGTGTAGGAACTCCATCGTGCATGAACCACATGTTGTGTCGTACTTGTAAAGGCACATGTTCTAGCAGCACAGGTAGAGTATCCCGTATGAAATCATGATAACATGCTCCATTGAGCGTAGGTGGATGAAACTAAAATTAGCTCCAACATAGAAATTAAGCGTTTCCGGACACATGCCCACATAACATATTTTCTTTATTTGTATGTGAGGAATGTTTCCTGAAAGTTTGGCCATACATTTTTGTAACACCCTGTATAAGTGATATGCCATCTATTATTAAAGGGGATTCTAAAATATTTCTGTTCACTGATGACTCTAGCTTGGTAGTAAAGACTGTTGTGAGCAACATTGGCAGCCAGCCGTTGTGGCCATGTGGTTCTAGGCGCTTCAGTCTGGAACCGAGTGACCGCTACAGTCACAGGTTCGAATCCTGCCTCGGGCATGGATGTGTGTGATGTCCTTAGGTTAGTTAGGTTTAAGTAGTTCTAAGTTCTAGGGGACTGATGACCACAGATGTTAAGTCCCATAGTGCTCAGAGCCATTTGAACCAACATTTCAAATCGTGCAATTCATGCACGTAAGTTCATGGCTTGTAAAAAATAAATTAATGCTTAATCACAGTAAGACTCAGTTTTTACATTTTCTAAGACACAGTTCAACAAAATTCGCTATGGTCGCTATGGTTCCTGTAATATCCCTTATAGCCGTGGAGGGCAGGTGTCTGCATTGCCAGGAACCAGGTTTCCTGGAGGGCAATGCAGAAAGCAGGTTTACAGCTTAACAGCTGCCGCAGCTCAGCCAGGTGGTGGAGAAAATCGCCGCAATTCCACTGGAGGATGACGACATCTTGAGACTGGGAAAGCATGAATCATTCAATGAGGCAGTTTATGCCTCAGGGTCACCTGCTGCCACCGACTTTTTGCCTGTGTAGTCTGTATCCATTTTGTCTGAGAGTCCGGCAATATCTAGGTCCTTGGCAAACGCCAGAATCTCCAACTCCTCCACAGACACAGAGCATGGAGGTGTGGGTGCCACTGCACTTCCCTTGGTCTTGAAGACCTTCTGTTTGGATTTCTCTCGCTGTTCCTTGAGATTCTCTAGCTGGGAGGACTTCACTGATTCAGTCTCCAGAACTGAGGATGAGCATGAAGCCGTGCAACCAGCTGCTTTTGAGCTGGCACTTGTCATCTTTTCTACTAGCAGAAACCTGTGAAGGGAGTGATCCATAGGACCCCTTCCTAGCAAGAGCAGCCAAAGAAGTTGTACGCTTCTACAGCTTAGAAGCGGGGACAAACATCCTCGATAGTTGAGGGGGAGGGGGGGGGGCATGTTGCTCCTGAACTAGGGTGTGCAGGAGCAACAGGGTGGGAAGTGCCCCCTCCCCCCTGCTCCCACCACCATCAAGGGGGCAGCATAGTCTTCCAGAGCTGAAAGGTGACTGGGGTTGGCGGAGCTGATGGGGCTAGGGCTAGAACTGTTGTAGCAGCGGCTTAAGACAATGTCATGCATACAGGAAGTAAGCATTCAAATTTCCTCTTAGCCTCAGTGTAGGTTGGCCCAGGGTCTTGTACTCCGTGATTTTCCTTCCTTCCTGGAGAATCCATGAGTCTACCGAGCAAGGTGAACGGTGCTCTCCACAATTGACACAGATGGGAGGCCAGACACATGGAGTATTGGGATGCGATGGGTGTCCGCTATCTCGACATGTGATGCTGGAAGTACAGCAGGAAGACATAGGACCAAACTTCCAACATGTAAAGCAACGCTCGGGGGGGGCGGGGGGGGGGGGGGGCGGGGGGGGGATATAGGGTTTTACATCATAGCGGTAGACCATCAACTTGACCTTCTCAGGTAATGTATCACCCTCGACGGCCAAGATGAAGGCACTGGTGGCAACCTGATTATCTCTCGGACCATGGTGGACACGCCAAACAAAATGTACACCTTGCTGTTCTAAATTGGTGTGCAGCTCATTGTCGGACTGCATAAGAAGGTCCCTGTGAAATATGATACCCTGGACCATATTTAAGCTCTTACAGGGTGTGATGGTTACAGAAACATCCCCAGCCATACTGAGCAGGGGATGCTGTTTTGATCAAGACTGACCCTGACTGCATTTTGGACAATCCCTCCACCTCCCCAAACTTGTCCTATAAATGCTCAACAAAAAACTGAGCCTTCATCGTCATGAAAGATTCCCCATCAGCTCTCGAACATACAAGGTACTGGGGTGAATAAGAGCTGCTGCCATCATTAGCCTGATGTTCCTCTATGGTGTGGCCAGGGAGCGGAACGATTTGGTGTCATCCTTTTGTGCACTGAACTGAGCCCGTGAACACTTAGAGAGTGCTTGTATGTGACTACCAGAAAGGACGGCCATTGCCGGGAGTCCCGATGCTCCAGGTGGATGGGTATCTACCCCTTGGCATACATGGGAAGTTAATGGTGCTGGCACGAGCAGAGCAATCCCTGTGTGGTCAGGGGGCTACAGCCAACAGGTACTTGGTGGCCCCACCACAACGGACACCTCTGCTGTCACTGTTGAATCTCCCCCACACGGGAACATCGATGTGATGGTTGAGCAGGTGACTAGAACAGTTGTTTCTGTGGCAGAAATCACTATCCCTCGCTCTTTAGGGTCCCCTGGCAAAAGACAGTTCTTTGGTGGTCACTGGAAGTCGCTGAAGCAATTAAGGATGGTTGGCGAGCTCTACAGTGGCATAAGCGGCAACCTTCACTGGTGCATCTCATAGCCTTTAAACGGCTCCATGCTCGTGTTCACCAACTTATCAAATGAAGGAAGGAGGAGTGTTGGGAGAGAGAGGTCTTGACCATTGGGTGCCATATGTCACCTTCCCAAGTCTCGGCAAAGATCAAATGTCTTTTCGGGTACCAGACCCCAACAGGTGTTCCTGGTGTTACCATAAATGGCGTGTTATCTACAGCGCAAATGCGATTGCCGAGCACTTTGCTCAAGCCTCTGCATCGGAGAATTGCCCCCAGTCTTTCACACTCTCAAATGGTGGCTGGAAGGGAAAGTACTCTCATTTACTACATGCCACAGTGAATCCTGTAATGCCCTATTTACGCAGTGGAAGCTCCTCTGTGCCCTTGCACATTGCCCCGACACAGCTCCTGGACCAGACAGATCCACAGTCAGAAGATTAAACATCTCTCATCTGACTACAAGCACTATCTCCTCGTCATCTTCTAGCGGATCTGGTGCGATGGTGTCTTTCCATTGCAGTGGTGGGAGAGCACCATCTGGTGGGAGAGCGTCATCATTCCAGTGCTCAAACTCAGTAACTCAAACTCAGTAAAAAAACCCTTGATGTGGCCCATCAGCCTCACCAACGTTCTTTGTAAGCTGCTGGAACGTATGGCGCTGGTTGGGTTGGGTCCTGGAGTAACGTGGCCTACTGGCTCCATGTCAGAGCAGCTGCCGCCAGGGTCACTGCACCATTGATAACCTTGTGTCCCCAGAGTCTGCCATTCGAACAGCCTTTTCCAGACGCCAACACCTGGTTGCCGTCTTTTTTTATTTATGAAAAGCATATGACACGACTTGGCAAAATTATATCTTTGCCACATTATGTGAGTGGGGTCTCCGAGGTCCACTCCACATTTTTATCCAGAATTTCCTGTTGCTACGTACTTTCCGTGTCCAAGTTGATGCCTCCCATGGTTCCCTCCATATCCAGGAGAACTGAGTCCTCCAGTGCTCAGTATTGAGTGTGTCTCTGTTTTTAGTGGCCATTAATGGTCTAGCAGCAGCTGTCGGGCCCTCCGTCTCACCTTCTCTGTATGCAGACGACTTCTGCATTTCGTATTGCTCCACCAGTACGGGTGTTGCCAAGCGGTGCCTGCAGGGAGCCATCCACAAGGCACAGTCATGGGCTCTAGCCCATGGTTTTCAGTTTTCAGCTGCAAAGTCGTGTTATGCACCTCTGTCGGCATCATACCATTCATCCAGAACCAGAACTTTACCTTAATGATGATCCACTCAGTGTAATGGAGACATATCAATTTTTAGGACTGAGTTTTGATGTCCGATTGACTTGGCTTCCTCACCTTTGTCAACTTAAGTGCTGGCATCGCCTCAATACTCTCTGCTACCTGAGCAACACCAACTGGGGTGCAGATCGCTTTACGCTGCTGCAGCTCTACAGAGCACTCGTTGAATCCCACCTTGACTATGGGAGTCTTGTTTATGGTTCGGTAGCACTCTCCGCATTGCGTTTACTCGACGCAGTGTGCCACTGTTGTGTTCGCCTTGCAACAGGAGCTTTTAGGACGAGTCCAGTGACCAGCGTCCTTGTGGAAGCCAGGGTGCCTTCATTGCAGGTTAGGCATGCACAACTGCTGGCCAGTTACATAGCACCCGTTCGTAGTTCTCCTGCGCTTCTGAATCACCATCTCCTTTTCCCACCCATGGCGCTTCATCCCCACATCCCCAGCCCAGGTCAGGGCTTCCAATTGCAGTTAGTGTCCAATCCCTTCTTTCTGAATTGGAGTCCTTGACTTTTCCACCCATACTTGATGCCCATTCATGTACACCTCCATGATGGACACGTAGGCCGCAGCTTTGCCTGGACCTTTTACATGGCCCTAAGGAGTCGGTTAACCCTGCAGCTCTCCGCTACCATTTCCTCTCGATTCTTGACAAGTACCAAGGCTCCGAAGTGGTTTACATTGATGGCTGATGCTCACATCGGATTTGCGTATGTCCAAGGATGACATATTGAAGAACAATCCTTGCCCGATGGCAGCAGTTTTTTCACTGCTGAGCACTGAAACTTTCTGGTCGTTCAGTGGTGTTTGTCTGGACCCCAGGTCACGCCAGAATCCCAGGCAATGAACTTGCCGACAGGCTGGCCAAACAGGCTACGCAGATACCGCTTATGGAGATTGGCTTCTCTGCAACTGACCTGCGTTCAGTACTATGCCGCAAGGTTGTGTGGTTTTGGGAAATGAAATGGCATAACCTCAGCATGCACACCAAACTGCGTGCCATTAAGGAGACTACAAATGTGTGGCAGTCCTCCATGTGGGCCTCCCGCAGGGATTCTGTGGTTCTCTGCCGGCTCCGCATTGGCCACGCTTGGATGACACATGGCTACCTCCTGCGCCATGATGACCCACCTCAGTGTCGGTGCGGTACCCAGCTTACAGTGGCCCATATCTTGTTGAGCTGTCCTTCCTTGGCTGCCCTGCGACAGACTCTTCAGTTACCGGACTCGTTGCCATTAATTTTAGCTGACAACACCTCATTAGCTAATTTACTTTTACTTTTTATATGCGACTGTGGGTTTATCATTCTATATAAGTTTTAGCACATGTCCTTTGTCCCTTTGTGTTTTCTGTTCTAATGCTTTTAGGGTGGATGTTTTAATGTGTCGCAGAGTGGCTGGCTTCTCCTCTTTCTTCTCATGGTCGGCCAGCCACAGTCATCTGCTCTCTTGTTGTTACCTCTTCTACCTGTTTCTTGCTTCTCTCTATGGTTTTCTTTTCCTGTTTTTATCCACAGTAGTGTTGGTTGTCCTCCTGTCATCCTTCTGGTTCTTCCTTTCTCTTGTTGTTGTGCTGTATGTCTCCTTTCTTTTCTTCTTTCTGTTGTGTAATTATTTTTTTGGGAACAAGGGACTGATGACTACGCAGTTTGGTCCCTTCCCCTCTCTTTTAAACCAACCAACCAACCAACTAACCAACCAATGATACTGGCATGTGCCTGCAGGCACGTACCATGGATGGAGCGGCTCACGGGGGCAGAGGACAGTAGCCGGCCACGCGCCAACAGGAGCTCAGTTCGTCAGCACACCTGACGATGGTGACGTGTCTGATTGCCGAAATATTGTGCTCATTGGACACTGTGAACCACCAGTGTACCCTTGGACTGGTTGATCAACATATATGTCTTGAGAAACTGAAGAATCACTTTGTTGGGCAGTTCTTGGGAGTGCCTAAAACTTGTTATAAGTTTTCAATAAAAAGTTACAGCAAGTAATAGCCCATTTGGCAAAGATGGTTAAAATATCTGGAATCCTATTGCTGTCCATTTCATTATTCCTAGTCATGCAAATAATAGATTTTGATATCATGAAAGGTTTTCCATTTAGTTCCGATACCCCAAAAGCAGTTAGTTCATCCTTCTTGAAGTGTTTTGAATAATTTTAGCTGCATTTTTGGACAGATTTATCTGTTATGCAACCAATGTTTTAGTCCATCCCAGATATGTTTCATGAATTACTACTTATATAGTTTTGAACAGATTAATCCCCCAGAGCCACCTGATTGTTTGAACACTGATGGACCTGTCACTGCTCCGTGGACAGGAACAACATTATGGTGGTTACTGCACGTTTTAAGTACTAGGTTGTTAATCCAAACGTTACATCACTGGATATTGACAGTGAGATAGATGCAGACTCAATGGAGACTGTTTGTCCAAAGAGAGCAGGGCAGCACTGATATTGTCAGCACATCCTGTGGCCAAGCTCATTGTAATAATCTGCCCAAAAAGATTACTGTATGTGACAATTGTGTCCCATACCACTGGGCTGTATGCTGACTTAGCATTAGTTGATTCCTGTATGTGCACTGAACTGTCATACTAGTCATTATTTATATCAGGTATCAGCAACTGTGAAGCATTGGTGAACATTTTTCTCACAAGTACAAAACTGATTATAAGAACATTAGATTCTCATTAATGTAACAGAAAGTGCGCGTTAAGGGTAAAAACGGGTAGTAATTTAACCGCTTCATAGCCTCTGACACTCACTTGACTGCCAACATTTTCACTGTTAGCTGAATGTTTCTGGTAAGAGATCAACTTACTCAAATTTTTTATCTTTGCCAATGCAAGATATGTTTTGCTTGTTAAAGAATTTGCACCATGTGCCAGACCCAGTAACCATGAATTTTCTCCAGCTCGCCCCTGATAAAAAACAAAAAAAAAGAGCGCTAAAATTATCTGGCCGAACTAACCACACTTTTCTAAAACCCATCTTCCAGTTGCATTATTGGTAACCATCAAATTGGGCTTCAAAACAGTTTTCTGTATACAATAAACACCTTGAAGTGATGACAAAGATGATAGAAACTCTTATGGAATAACCAGCGCACTTGCTGTTTTCCAGTAGCTTTCAGAACAGCCAATGCTGTCAACTGTGGTGCATGCCATGTTGTGTAGTTGTTAGTGCTGCTGGCTGGTGTACTGCAGGTCACCAGTTTAACCCCATTTGTTATGTAGTATTTATAATTTCTGTAAGGTTTTTGAAATATGTTATTTGTGCAGTGTTTGTATATTGTGGAATATTTGATGTTGTTATAAATAGCAGCATTCGGAAATGTTCCATTTTTTTATAAATAGCAGCACTCTCGGTACAGGAGTTCAGCTCTTTTCTGGCTGTATGTTGGTGACAGCAGTAAACATACTTTCAGTACTAGGTGTAGACCTTAACTGACCACCCTGCCCATCATCTTTGGACTTCATTGTGGTTTAGACATGACACTGTTTGGAGGAGATGCAGAGTTCTCCAAACTTCAAAACATCTATGTTACCATGGCTCCAGATATATAATGTAAAAGCCATTGTCTAAGTAGAGAGAAATGGGAACACAAGCAGTACCTTGTTCCAGTGATTCATGTATTCAGGGGACAAATGGATTCCAAAACAGCAATAAATCAGCTGCACACCAGGCATCCATCATTGTTTTCTGGAGAGGTTGGTCAGAACCTGAGAAAATAGCTGAAAGGATTCAACTGAGTCACCATATACAACAAGTAGGATGACGTGATACATTTGGCAAATGTGTACTTCTACTTGGGCAGCACAGCCCAGCAGCGGTTCAGCAATGATGGAGAGAAGCTGAATACTGGTACAAATTCCAAGCCGAACTGTAAAAAGTGTTTGGCAGCATCAGTAGCCAAGTGCACTTACTGGAAGAACAAAATTAAGAACATAGACCATCATAAGAGAAACGACACATCATACGTACAGAATGTTATGGTGCTGTGTCACATTGTGAAACCAAATAAGACAGACGCCAACTAAATCACATACTTGATGAAAGAAGTTTCAGGAGACATGCACAAGCTTATTTAGGCTGTCACAAAAGGTGCTGCCAGTGAATTGTGGGAATGCAACAGAAAAGCATGTCGCAAAAGACTTATGAGTGCCTACGGAATATGGTCCCTTTAACAGTTGTGGAAGACTACCATGAGCTAGCCATTCTTTACATCAAATAGTAACGGACGAGATATGGCAGTGCATGATGGCCAGAAACGTTGGACAAAATACACAAGAGAAGGCAGCCATGAATGTTAACCCCATCTGTCAGGAGGTGATAAAGAATATTGAAGAAGAATTATATTGATCCTTAGCACCAATTTCTGCCACTAAATGAACATGCCAGGAAGAACGGACTTGACCAACTCAGAGTTATTCAACATGACAACCCAGCATCTGACCAACCTTGGCACAACCATGTCCTCCACGAGATACAGTGCCCTGCAGAAGTACAAACATTTGGAGGACAGAAAAGAACGCAACAGCATGCTTTTCACTGTGCATGCCAGTCAACTGCAGATGATTGTAGTCAACAATAGGGATGACGCCCACTGTCATACCTTGGATAAGGTCATTCCCAGATACACTGTATCCATTCCCCATTGCTATACAGAGGTACCAGCTCCTTGTCTAACTTCAGAAACACTAAGCGATGTGACCTGGACGACAATTCGCGTCCCCATTGTGCACATCTTGTGAATGGTTTCCTTCAGGATAACAACATTGCTCAACTAGAGTGGTCAGCATGTTTTCCAGACATAAACCCTATCAGAACATACCTGGGATAGATTGAAAAGGGCTGTTTATGGAAGACGAGACCCACCAACCACTCTGAGGGATCTATACCAAATTGCTGTTGAGGAGTGCGACATTCTGGACCAATAGTTCCTTGATGAACTTGTGGATAGTATGCCACAACGAACACAGGCATGCATCGATGCAAGAGGACGTGCTACTGGGTATTATAAATACTGGGTGTACAGCAACCTGGACCACCACCTCTGAAGGTCTCACTGTGTGGTTTTCATGAGCAATAAAAAGAGTGGAAATGATTAGGTTGATCTCTCTTCCAATTTTCTGTACAGGTTCTGGAATTCGCAGAACCGAGGTGATCCAAAACTATTTTTGATGTATGTCACAGATTACCTGGGTAAGAGCAAGAATTTGTATATTGTAGTATTTGAAAATGTAAAAGAGCCTGGTGTAGGGTAGGATTACATCCAGAGACAGGGATTTTCAATGTTAGGCCTTTTGGAGTAACTCCAAAGGGCAAGCAGATTTAAAGAAACAGAATGTGGAACCTATGGCTCCTACTCGTAAGAACATTCCCTCTGAAAGATTTACCCCATGCACCCTCCTACCACCACCTATAGCAGCCCTGTAACTGGCAAAACATATACTATCAAAGGGAGAGCAGTCACCTGTGAAACAACACGTCATATAAGAGTTGTTATGTGAACATTGTTTGACAAATTGCCGTGATTATTACCAAATTATCATTTAGGATGAATGGGCATAGACAGAATGTGTATACTGGCAACACACTATCCTGTTGCAGAGCATGCTCTATGTGGCATCGATGCATGTTTCTCCATATGCACCATCTTCCCCCAGACACCAGTTTCTCAGAACTTGATTCTCGCCACCCACCTAGCCATAATTTATGTTAATTTCATCTGTTTCAGCATTTTTTCCTCAGCAACCACTCCTTTCATCACTCAATTTTAGTTTTCTATAGCTTTCATTTTCTTACCTGTCTATTTTTCGCTCTGCAGTTCCCACATCTGTTACATACAATGCACTTAGCTTTGTACTCTTATTAACTCGTGCACAGTGTTTTAGCAGTAATCTCTGTCTTGTATATTACGCCGTCCTCTACCTTTAAGCTCTCAGGTTTTCAAATCTCATCCGGTGCAGTCCCCACAATCAGTCTTTCCTTCTCATCCCGTCTGGTAAGTCTCCCCTTACCCACAATTCCAGATGACTTTTCCAGAATCTACCCCTTTTCCTAGACTTCTCGAATCCTTTTACTTCGCCCCTCTTGCTTCCCTTCAACCCTTCTGCCGGAAGGAGGAGCCACTGGCTCCAAAAGCTTGCATAATTATAAAAAAAATTTATGTGCTTGTTCTGCCACAGCTTGGTGAGTAGATTTTTTATCTATCCAATTACATTATTTTGTCAAAAATTGATAGTTTTACTATTAAGATGCATAGGTCTTCCTCTAGCAAAAATAACTAAAGTCTGAAATGGTCACCTTATCGATCCGTGTGAGATTTCACTCTAAGACAAAAAACACCTATGAAGGAGTTATGCAAACTGGTAACAAACCGATAGTCGTACAGGTATCGAAAATTTTGGCAACCGATAGATGAATGTGTGACGCTGCAGATTTTGACGATGTAACGCATCAATTAGTCATAATTTGGCACAATATCCCTCAGGAGGACATGTGACAAATTTGTCAGTCAAGGCCAATCCGAATAATTGCTTCCATAAGGGCCAGAAGTGGGTCGATGCGTTATTGACTTACTCAGTTCGTGAAGCTCTTTCACTTGAATAAATTATGCTGTTTTTGTGAAATTGTAATTACTTGTCTATGTGTACATGTACTTCACATCTAGCGATTTCTGTCCCTTCATGGAGCGCCTTGTTAGTGTATAAGTGTTAAATGAAAGTAACATGGATTCGTGAATAGACATTATAGATACGGTAATCTTCAGATGCAGTACATGTTTGTTGCAAGTAAAATTAAAACAAATTAAGGCTGTTATCATACAATGCTATTGTTAAAAGAAAAGTGACATTCAAAACATTTAGTAGACAATTATGATTGTGATTCATATTGCGATTGCTGTTATTAATTAGTATAACATACTAATGTCGAGGGACATGAAAGGGAAGCAGTGGTTGGGAAGGCAGTGAGACAGGTTTGTAGCCTCTCCCGATGCTATTCAATCTGTATATTGAGCAAGCAGTAAAGGAAACAAAAGAAAAGTTCAGAGTAGGTATTATAGTCCATGAAGAAGAAATAAAAACTTTGACGTTTGCCAATGACATTGTAATTCTGTCAGAGACAGCAAAGGACTTGGAAGAGCAGTTGAACAGAATGGACAGTGTCTTGAAAGGAGGGTATAAGATGGACATCAACAAAAGCAAAACGGGGATAATGGAATGAAGTCAAATTAAATTGAGTGATGCTGAGGGAATTAGATTAGGAAATGAGACACTTAAAGTAGGAAAGGAGTTTTGCTATTTGGGGAGCAAAATAACTGATGATGGTTGAAGTAGAGAGGATATAAAATGTAGACTGGCAATGGCGAGGAAAGCGTTTGTGAAGAAGAGAAATTTGTTAACATCGAGTATTGATTTAAGTGTCAGGAAGTCATTTCTGAAAGACATGGAGTGTAGCCATGTATGGAAGTGAAACATGGACAATAAATAGTTTAGACAAGAAGAGAATAGAAGCTTTCAAAATGTGGTGCTACAGAAGAAGGCTGAAGATTTGATGGGTAGATCACATAACTAATGAGGAGGTATTGAATAGAATTGGGGAGAAGAGGAGTTTGTGGCACAACTTGACTAGAAAAAGGGATCGGTTGGTAGGACATGTTCTGAGGCATCGAGGGATCACCAATTCAGTACTGGAGGACAGCGTGGAGGGTAAAAATTGTAGAGGAAGACCAAGAGATGGATACACTAAGCAGATTCAGAAGGATGTAGGCTAGGGTGTGCATTCATCCCTTTTTTCCCGGGACAGTCACATTTTTTTCCAAAATGTCCCGCTGTCCCAAAAGTTTTTTTGGGGATGCTCAAATGTCCCATTTTTTTATGATTTCATGTGGCTAGAGTATTTTACGCTACTGGCTGTTTGACTTGCAATTAACAGTGCAATTATTTATGCTAGGAAGCGTGTGATGACTTTCAGCACACCCCAAACATGTACCGAACTTTCAAAAATCGCAAGTAATTTTAAATCCACTATAGGTTATGAATGACAACCAAGATTCTTATCTTCTAAATCAATCCACTTAATCTGTCCTTTCGGTCCAGAAATACTCTACACCACTGATACTTGCTATCTGGCTTTCATCACCACACTGTTCATGTTTTGCACTGTGCAATCACTGTTTCATTATGCCAACACGTAAATGTAATTTTAACAGCAATATAAAAAGCGAGCTTCCTTCAATCACTGGTAGTGGAGAAACTGTAGAATGTACGTTGTGCAGATCAAATTTGCTATTGGTCATGGTGGAAGATCTGACATTGTGAATGCAACAAAACACAGTGAATAATATAGTAGGTGTTGGCTGTCCAGCACATGTGATGCACAATTCCTTACAAACTGGCTCAGATTGCCTACCCATCGACTGCCAATTAATTATAAACAAAATCTACCAGCATTTCCACATATATACAGTAAGGGTTGAATCTCTTAAGTCATTCTGTAAGTTAACTGAAACTGAATACAAAACTTGGGCACAGAAAGACAAGGTGGCTATCTCTGCTACCAGCAGTGGAAAGAATTGTAGAGATATTTCCTGCTTTGAAATCATATTTTATTTCCCTTGATAAGTGTCCTGTTATCCTTAAACAATTCTTTGGTAACCCTGTGTCTATTGTTCTTCTACATTTTCTTGTGAATCAGCTAAAACCTTTCTCTGCAACAATTAAATGTATTGAAAAACAAGAAATCACAATAGTGAAAGTTTATCAATAAATAAACAAATTGCAATGTAGAAAATCTGAAAGATTTCTCACATCCTTTGTACATGAGACCCTAAGAAAGGTGGAAGAAGAGGGTGAAATTACTGTAGAACAATTTCATATTTTTGCTGACATCTTCTATGACTCTTGCATTGAGTATATTAAAGAATGGTGTTTACCATTTCACACACCTTTTAAAGTGTTTGTCTGGGTGAATACTGAAAAGGAGCAGCTACAGTGGAAGGATATTGAGGACAGTTGTGTTTTTGTTAAAAGTATTGTACCAAATTTTCCTATTGATGAAGACGAACTGTTCGATGAATTTTCAGGTGCACAGAACTTCATAAAAAGTGAAGAAGGAGATAAAGAGTGTTAGTGCAACATGGTGTAAAATATTTGCTTATTTCAAAAGTAAAAAACATTAACATGAAAAACATTATTGATTTGGTGGAGTATTGTCTGGCAATTCCTGGTCAAATGCTGCTGTGGAACGTGTGTTTTCGTTAGTGAACCCTTTGTGGTCAGATGAAAAAAGCAGAATGAAAGTTGTCAAAACACACTTTAATGTTGTATCGTGTACTGACTTTTATGATACAATTTCAAACGAAAATGCATTTCTTGATAAAGTACATATCTGAGTGCACATTGTAAAGGTAAACTTGTATGTGTATTAAATTTAGTCAATACAATATTTATGTCCCATTTTTTTCTTCATTGTCCCAGGTTTTTCTCTAACTTATTTTAAATGTCCCCTTTTTCAATGAAAATGAAATGGACACCCTAATGTAGGCTGCAGTAGATACTGGGAGATGAAGAAGCTTGCACAGGATAGAGTAGCATGGAGAGCTGCATCAAACCAGTCTCAGGACTGAAGACCACAACAACAACAACAACATACTAATTTATATAGGTTACCAATTATTAGCAAGATTGGTAGCGGAAGATGAAGTAAAGTGGCCAGGATGGGAAAAGTGCCAATTGCATATTTTTTGCCCTGAACAGCGCAGTTGCCTGCCGAGAAGCGGTCACACTGGTTCTAATATACATTGCTATTTGTGAGTGAGACTGACAGTCGAAGCTTGTTCCGTTATTTTAGTAAAAACATTGTTTTGTTTTTGTGTCGTCTGATGCAAGATAAGTCATTTATATTGTTACATTACCTCACTTGTATGGAGAGTAATAAGTTTTTCTAAATAACATCCTTAGGCCTACAAATGCCTGTTTGATAGTTTCTTCTGTTGATCACTGTTTTTGATATGGCATCCGATCAGGGAATATGGCCACACTACTCGTCGGGAATAGTGGTCAAGGTGTTCACCTCAACAACATTTAGTTACTTCCAAAAAACACACAAAATACAAGAGATAAAGCTGACTTCTAACTCCTGTTATATACAGAACTGTCATCCACCATTCTATCCCTTTCTGACTCTTTTGAATTAATTAACTTACATTATTTGAAACCATCTCAATGTCCTAATACAAAAGTCCAACTGAAAACAGTCCGCTGCAGCCACTTGGTATCCGTCCAAGGCGTGGAGATTCCTCGAAAATGTAACCGGAAATCAGAAAAACAAACATGGGATTCTCTTTCGATGACACTGCCCACAGTACCCGCATTGCTAAGCAAGGAGTTCTGATATATTATTTTCCTTTTCACTAAAAAGTATTTGGTGTGATACCTTGTAATATATAGACTGCAAATGTACAAGTGATAAGCTATCAATAACCGTGGTTTGGCTGAAGTTGAATTTCTGTTTGAGTTGCTAGTTTAAGCACCGCTCTCCCCCCCCCCCCCCCCCCCTCCCCTCTGCCATCGTATGCGGCCTAACATGTCGCCCCTCAATGTCGATATTGGCTCTTAAGCAAAATAGCTTGATGACGACTGATCTAGATAGTGGGTCCAGTGAAATAAATATATAAAATACAGGAGGAGGATGCCTTTCTCTTCATCTCTAGCAAAGAAGAAGAAGGAGGAGGAGGAGGAGGAAAAAAAGGAAATTGAAAAGGAAGTAGGGTGTAGAATAATAACCACTACCTGTCACAATAAAAGGTAATTTTATTTAATGCACGAGCTATTTCGGGTTTGTGCCCATCTTGATGTTGTTTTGCATTCAGTTACATGTTTCAGTGCTCAACGTTGGAGATGACTCTTTAAATAAGAAACAGATAATGTGTTGATGACTAAATAGGCATAACTGGAAGCTGATAAGTGATGTGTTGAAAAGTATTACAGTACTTAAATATAGCTTGAGTATCCATGTCGTTCCCGCATTTCATTCATCACATTCGATTTTTTACACATTAACCGTATGTTATACATCATGGTAAATATTCGTGCTTCCGTGTTATGCCTTCGATGCAGTAGATGAACAACTTCAGAAGGACATACATTCATAACATCTAACCTTTGGGTCCATTTCTAAAAGGAAGAATAGTTACAGGTTTATTAAAAAGGGAGCCAATTTCCTCGTCTGTGTGGTCGATATAGATGGTAAACATGGAATGTGGGTCCCTTTATTGAGGTACAAAACTGTTTTTCTTACTGTTGCTAGCTTTGTGTGGTTCTCACTACAGTTCATCTCTACTGACCGAAGCATATGTTAGATTGTCGGATACAACTGTGTTCAAGAGTTCTTTAAAGTGTAAGAAGTTAGTTGAAAATAAACTAAATTCCGTCAAAGCAGGCAGTTGTGTGAAGACTGTAATTACTTTCCTCTTGTAATTGTTGTTGTTGAAGGTTTTGTTCGGTATGTCATCCTTCATACTGTGTCCCTTCGAAGGCAGTTTTGAAGATGCCGGTAGGTACTGTCAAACAAGGCATGTGTTGCACAACTTTGTAACTGATGCAAAGACTGGCAGCTTGCTTTAAATGTTCAAAAATGTAAAGTTGTGCACTTCACAGAACCAAAGGGAGAAGTATCTTGCATCTATAGTATCAACGAGTCGCAGTTGGAGTCAATCAACTCACACAAGTATCTAAATGTAACTCTTGTGGGGATTAGGCTCGTTTGTAGGTAAAGCAGGTGGCAGTCCTCGGTTTATTAGTACACTCTTGGAAATTGAAATAAGAACACCGTGAATTCATTGTCCCAGGAAGGGGAAACTTTATTGACACATTCCTGGGGTCAGATACATCACATGATCACACTGACAGAACCACAGGCACATAGACACAGGCAACAGAGCATGCACAATGTCGGCACTAGTACAGTGTATATCCACCTTTCGCAGCAATGCAGGCTGCTATTCTCCCATGGAGACGATCGTAGAGATGCTGGATGTAGTCCTGTGGAATGGCTTGCCATGCCATTTCCACCTGGCGCCTCAGTTGCACCAGCGTTCGTGCTGGACGTGCAGACCGCGTGAGACGATGCTTCATCCAGTCCCAAACATGCTCAATGGGGGACAGATCCGGAGATCTTGCTGGCCAGGGTAGTTGACTTACACCTTCTAGAGCACGTTGGGTGGCACGGGATACCTGCGGACGTGCATTGTCCTGTTGGAACAGCAAGTTCCCTTGCCGGTCTAGGAATGGTAGAACGATGGGTTCGATGACGGTTTGGATGTACCGTGCACTATTCAGTGTCCCCTCGACGATCACCAGAGGTGTACGGCCACTGTAGGAGATCGCTCCCCACACCATGATGCCGGGTGTTGGCCCTGTGTGCCTCGGTCGTATGCAGTCCTGATTGTGCGCTCACCTGCACGGCGCCAAACACGCATACGACCATCATTGGCACCAAGGCAGAAGCGACTCTCATCGCTGAAGACGACACGTCTCCATTCGTCCCTCCATTCACGCCTGTCGCGACACCACTGGAGGCGGGCTGCACGATGTTGGGGCGTGAGCGGAAGACGGCCTAACGGTGTGCGGGACTGTAGCCCAGCTTCATGGAGACTGTTGCGAATGGTCCTCGCCGATACCCCAGGAGCAACAGTGTCCCTAATTTGCTGGGAAGTGGCGGTGCGGTCCCCTACGGCACTGCGTAGGATCCTACGGTCTTGGCGTGCATCCGTGCGTCTCTGCGGTCCGGTTCCAGGTCGATGGGCACGTGCACCTTCCGCCGACCACTGGCGACAACATCGATGTACTGTGGAGACCTCACGCCCCACGTGTTGAGCAATTCGGCGGTACGTCCACCCGGCCTCCCGCATGCCCACTATACGCCCACGCTCGAAGTCCGTCAACTGCACATACGGTTCACGTCCACGCTGTCGCGACATGCTACCAGTGTTAAAGACTGCGATGGAGCTCCGTATGCCACGGCAAACTGGCTTACACTGACGGCGGCGGTGCACAAATGCTGCGCAGCTAGCGCCATTCGACGGCCAACACCGCGGTTTCTGGTGTGTCCGCTGTGCCGTGCGTGTGATCATTGCTTGTACAGCCCTCTCGCAGTGTCCGGAGCAAGTATGGTGGGTCTGACACACCGGTGTCAATGTGTTCTTTTTTCCATTTCCAGGCGTGTATAATACTACGGAAAAGCAACCGCTCTACAAAGAAGAATACGTACAAAAAAACTCCTGCAACGTGTATTATAATACTGCTCAAAGTGCTGGACCTCAGAGATTTTTTCCTTGTGAGTCCTAAGTCTTCTGATTGGTTTGATGTGGTCCGCCACGAATTCCTTTCCTGCGCCAACCTTTACATCCTAGAGTAGCATTGGCAACATAGGTCCTCAGTTATTTGTTGGATGTATTTCAATCTCTGTCTTCCTCTATAAAGTTTTTACCCTCTACAGTACCAAATTGGAGAACCTCCTCATTCCTTACCTTATCAGTCCACCAGTCTTCAACATTCTTTTGTAGCGCCACATCTCAGATGCTTCGATTCTCTTCCCTTCCGTTTTCCCCAAAGTCCATGTTTCTAGTGAAACCATACGGTGCTGTGCTCCAAAAGTGCATTCACAGAAATTTCTTCCTGAAATTAAGGCCAGTGTTTGATACTAGTAGACTTCTTTTGGCCAGGAATGCCCTTTCTGCCTATGCTAGTCTGCGATTTATCTCCTCCTTGCTCCGTCCGTAATGGGTTATTATGCTGCCTAGGTGGCTGAAGCCGTTAATTTCATCTATTTCGTCATCACCAGCTTTGATCGTAAGTTTCTTGCTGTTCTCAAGTTCTACTAATTCCCATTACTTTTGTCTTTCCTCTCAGGCTTCCATAGTCCCAGAAGCCGGCGATAAGTTACGTAAAACGATGGACTTACATTATGGTATCAAAGATAGCAGACTCCCTTACAAGATACACTATAAGACAAATAAAAAGAAAAGAAATGCACCACGAAGCAATTATCCGAATGGGACGGGAGTCAATAATGCGTTGGTCCACCTCTGGCCCTTATGCAAGGAGTTATTCAGCTTGGCACTGACTGATAATGTTGTTTACTCTCAATCCATATTCTGTACTCATTAGACTGTTTATTCCATTCAACAGATCCTGTAATTCTGCTTCACGTTCACTGGGGTCTGTAATTTCATACGCAAATCTTATCATTGATATCCCTTCACCATGGATTTTAATCCAACTCTTGAACCTTTCTTTTATTTCTGGCATTGCTGATAGCCTTGGAGATCTTCAGCTGCCGGCTGGGGTGGCCGAGCGGTTCTAGGCTCCACAGTCTGGAATCGCGCGACCACTACCGTCGCAGGCTCGAATCCTGCCTGGATCCTGCATGGATGTGTGTGATGTCCTTAAGTTAGTTAGGTTTAAGTAGTTCTGAGTTCTAGGGGACTGATGACCTCAGAAGTTAAGTCCCATAGCGCTCAGAGCCATTTGAACCTTCAGCTGTATGTCTTCATTCCTTATTACTTCCGTATCCCATTTCTTTGTGCAATGTTTCTTCCTGGCTAATCTCTTAAACTCCAGCCTACTCTTCATCCTTATTAAATTGTGATATGAGTCTATATCTGCTCCTGAGCACGCCTTGAAATCCAATATCTGATTTCGGAATCTTTGCCCGACCATGGTGTAATCTAGCTGAAATCTTCCCCTATCTCCTAGCCTTTCCCTAGTATGTCTCCTCCTCTTTGAATCTTGGAAAGTGTATTCACTATTACTAGCTGAAATTTGTTGAAGAACTCAATTAGTCTACCTCCATCCCACTCCTACAACCAAGCCCATATTCTTTCGCAACCCTTTCTTCTACTCCTTCCCATACAACGGCATTTCAATCCCCCATGTCTATTAGATTTTCATTTCCTTTTACTTATTGAATTTCCTGCTCAATTTCCTCCTACTCTTTCTCTGTCTCTTCATCTTCTGCTTCCGATGTCAGTATGTATACCTGAACTATAACGTCGGTGTCGTTTTGCTGTCGATTCTGATGAGAACAAACCTATCACTGAACTGTTCACAGTAACTCAATCTCTGCCCTATCTTCCAGTTCATAATGAATTAGTCCAGTTATATGATTTGCTGCTCGTGCTGCTGTTGACATTACCCTATACTTGTTTGACGAGAAATCCTTGTCTTCTTTCCACTTCACTTCACTGACCCCACTATATCTAGATTGAGCCGTAGCATTTCCCTTTCAGATTTTCTAGCATCCCTACCACGTTCAAGGCAACGGCCTTGCCGCAGTGGATACACCGTTTCCCGTGAGATCACGGAAGTTAAGCGCTGTCGGGCGTGGCCGGCCCTTGGATGGGTGACCATCCAGCCCCTATGTGATGTTGCCATTTTTCGGGGTGCACTCAGCCTCGTAATGCCAATTAAGGAGTTACTCGACCGAATAGTAGCGGCTCCGGTCAAAGAAAACCATCATAACGGCCGGGAGAGCGGTGTGCTGACCACACGCCCCTCCTATCCGCATCCTCACTTGAGGATGACACGGCGGTCGGATGGTCTCGATGGGCCACTTACGGCCTGAAGACGGAGTGCTGCTACAACGTTCAAACTCCTTACATTTCACGCCAAAACTCGTAGAACGTTATCCTTTCGTTGGTTATCCAACCAGCAGGGTATCCTGAATGTATGCAGAGAAAGGCAGCACAAATGTTCACAAGTTTGTTTGATCTGTTTAAGAGTATCACAGAGATGTTGGAGGTACCGAACTGAATCCACCTGAAGACGTCTTGAGGACCACCTTGAAAAAGCCTCGCTTCTGTAGGGATAGTGAGGACAAGATTAGATTAACTGCAGTGCGCACATAGGCATTTAAACCGTTATTCTTCCCCCCTCCATTCGTAAATGGAACGGGAAAAGACTCTACTAACTGGACCAGAGGGTAGTACCCACAGCCATGCGCTTCATCGGCTGTTGAACGTATGACAAAAACTTGATGAAGATAACATAAAAATATGGTGTGTGTTGCACTATTTTGTGCGTGATCGAGATGGATACAGATCTGAAGAGACTTTGACTACTTATGGTTTACGTGACAGGTCAACAAACGCAATACAAGCTTAGAGAAATGTAAAAAATCTTCATGACAATCTTACAGGAATATTTGTGAGCACAAAGGTCCAACTAAGACGTGAATTGTTTTCTAAATGAGTTTACTTTACTCAGCATCTCACTTAAATGAAGTATACTTTCTATGTTTATTAGTTTGATAAAAATCAGGATGAGGTAAATGACCAGTTCGCTAATAATTCTTTTTATGACACTCATCAACTGCCTTCTTCTCTGAAGTACCTTTGTCTCGAGAGCGCAGTGAAAACTTCGAGAGGACTGCCGCTTGAAGTTCCATGTCGGTGGATATTTTTAAACACCATAGATGAAATTTGTACTGACTTCCACCTCTGTCCTACACTGTGATCCACGCTACCAAACGCCAGTGACTAGCATCACCAATTCGTCAGGTGCCGATTGGTTGCACACTGACGGGAAAAAGTCGCAACGCCAAAAAGAATTAATGTAGAGTAATGAAATTTGGTGAATACATATGCCTGGGTAACATGGTAATATCACAGGTTAATGCAAGTTCGAGACAAGCCATTACAAATTTGAAATGCTGGTGCATCAATAACAGATGTAAACGCCAGGATTTTGAGTTCAAGCGTGCAGAAGTTCTGCTCCCATTCATAAACAGCGCTTCAAGGGGTAGTGTTTTCCAACAGGATAACGCTCGCCCACATACCGCTGTTGTAACCCAACATGCTCTACAGAGTGCCGACATGTTGCCATGGCCCACTCGATCATCAGACATGTTTCCACTCGAGTACGTATGAGACACCATCGTATAACAACTTTAGCATCATCCACAAAGTTGTTTGTGGGATGGAGTTCCACGCCTGTTGCACTTGGTCGGTCAATACAGGGACGGTTAATGCTGTTTGTGGATGACGCTAAAGTTGTTATACGATGGTTTCTCATATGTACTCGAATGGAACCATGTCTGATGATAGAGTGGGCCATGGCAACATGTCGGCACTCTGTAGAGCATGTTGGGTTACAACAGCGGCATGTGGGCGAATGTTATCCTGTTGGAAAACATCCCCCTGGAGCGCTGTTCATGAATGGGAGCACAACAGGTTGAATCACCAGACTGACACAATATTGGAGTCAGGATGTGAGGGTAGCCACAAGACTGCCCCTGCTGTCATACGAAATTGCACCCCAGACCATAACTCCCTGTGTATGTCAAGTGCGTCAAGTATGCTGACTAGTTGGTTCAGGCCCTCGACTAGCCTCCTAACCAACACAAGGCCATCACTGGCACCAAGGCAGAACTAGCTTTAAATTCTTGTCTGGTCTTCAGCCGGATCAAACTATCATCTGCGCACAATGTTTCCGCTGTCCGCCATCATCAGGTAAGAAAAGCTAAGCCGCTTTCGCCGATAACTGATTCAACTCGTGAACGACTGAACCTTTGCGAGCAGCGAAAACACGAAAGTGCCTGCGCTAAGGTAAGGCGCAAGCGCTCAATCGTTGCTGCTGCCCCCTGGCTCCTGCAATGGCGAACACTGTCGAAAAACGACATGTCTTTGAAAATTAATACCCATGGCTGGCCGATTCATACCTGATAAAACAGGATTCCAAGTAGGCGGTTATCCATTATCATGGTCAATAATATTATCTGTTATCCTAATTTCGACGGATTCTTTTAAAACGCAATCCCAGTAACGCGAGGCGTTCTCGGCGACTTGGGTCTCATTGTATAGCATCCCATGGCCCTCTCTAAGACAGTGCTCAGACACCACAGATTTGTCAGGATGTAAAAATCGCGTATGGCGATGATATTCAACACATCTGTCATTGACAGTACGAATAGCTTGGCAAATGTGTATTTTACCGCACTCACGTGGTATTTTATAAACGCCAGGCTTTCTCAAAAATATCGTCCTTAACAAAGCTAAGAGGTGCTCTGATCGTAGCCGCGGACGAAATAACTATCTGATTTCATGTTTCTTCAAATCCCTACCTATCTTCGCAGACATCCGTTTCCAGCATATGAAAGGAAAGTCGCAGAATAAAAATGTTTTCAGCTGGTTTAGGAAATGGTCCAAACTCAAATGCACGTCGAATCTGTCTGTCTGTATAGCCGTTATGATTAAACACGTCCAGATGTTGCAGCTCTTCTGGTAAATTCTCTCCTACATGTTGAAACGGTGGTTACATGTAAATACCTATCAGTAGGTGTTTACATGCTACCTGCTGTCATCCAGCGTTTCAACGTAAAGGAGTCCTACGGACCTTGGTCAAAAGAGCATGCGCTATCTCGGATGCTGACAATAATCTTTAACGACATATCGTTTTTCGACAATACCCACGACTGGAGGCGCTGCATCTCTTCTTGCGCCATGGGGCGGCAGCAACGATTGAGCGCTTGCACATTACCTTAGCGCATGCGGTTTCGTATTTTCGCTGCAAGGTCCCATCGTTCTCGGTTTGAATCAGTTATCGGTGAGAGCGGTTTAGCGTTTCTCACATGATGATGGCGACCAGTTTTAGAAAAAAATGGATAATTTATTCGAGAGCAAGAGCTTCACAAATTGAGCAAGTCAATAACACTTGGGTCCACCTCTGGCCTTTATGCGTGGAGTTATTCGACATGGCATTGATTGACAGAGTTGTTGGATGTCCTCCTGAGAGGTATCGTGCCAAATTCTGTCCAGCTGGTGAGTTAGAACGTCAAAATCCTGATCTGGCGGGAGGGCCCTACCCATAATGCTCCACACTTTCTCAATTTGGGGGGGGGGGGGGAGAGAGAGATCTGATGACCTTCCAGGCCAAGGTAGAGTTTGGCAAGCTCGAAGATAACCAGTAGAAACTCTCGCCATATGTGGGCGACCATTATCTTGCTGAAATGTAAGCCAGGATGGCTTGCCATGAATAACAACAACACGGACCATAGAATATCGTCGATGTACCGCCGCTCTGTAAGGGTGACGTGGATGATAACCACATGGGTCCTGCTATGAAAATAAATGACACCGTAGACCATCGCTCCCAATTGATGGGCCGTATGATGGGCGACAGTCAGGTTGGTATCCTACTGCTGTGTGGGGCATCTCCAGACACATCTTCGATGTGGAATCTTTTTGACTGAAGTAGAATTGTCTTCACAGGTGAGTCCTGCTTCTAACTGAGCTTTGATTATCTGCTCTACCTTGGCCAGCAAAGCCGCCGGATCTCTCCCCAACTGAGAAAGTTTGAAGCGTTGTGGGCAGGGCCCTCTAACCATCTAGGGATTTTGACGATGTAATGCGCCAATTGGACAGAATTTGGCACGATATCCATCCGGAGTGCATCCTACAACATTATCAGTCAGTGCCAAGCTGAATAACTCCTTTCATAAGGGCCAGAGGTGGACCAACGCATTATTGACTCCCGTCCCATTCGGATAATTGCTTCGTGGTGCATTTCTTTTCTTTTTATTTGTCTTATAGTGTATCTTGTAAGGGAGTCTGCTATCTTTGATACCATAATGTAAGTCCATCGTTTTACGTAACTTATCGCCGGCTTCTGGGACTATGGAAGCCTGAGACTATGGAAGCCACGTCGAGGATAAGTAGTAGAAAGAAGTTGGTTGGAAGTGGAATTAATAGCCGACAATGTTACGTCGATTTGTACAAGAAAAGTATATTAGTAATTCAGTTATTTCGCGGAAAGGCACGCATGATTAATTAACCGATTTGATACTGTGTTGTGTTTGAGAATTAGTAACTGTCATAGAGAAACATATAGATAGCAGACCGTAAAATGAAAAGGCGTCCGTGATCATCTACATCTATATTCAGCAAACCAACGTGAGGTGCATGATAATGGGTACGTCCCATTGTACCAGTTTTTAGGGTTTATTTCCGTTCCATTCACGTATGGAGCGGGGGAAGAATGATTGAATGCCTCTGCGCGTGCAGCAATTATTCTAATCTTACCTTCAAGATCAAAATGTGAGCGATACGTAGGAGGTTGTAGTATATTTCTAGAGCCATCATGTAAACCTGGGTCTTGAAACTTTGTTAATAGACTTTCTCAGGATAGAATACGTCTATCTTCAAGAGTCGAAAATGGCTCAAATGACTCTGAGCACTATGGGACTTACCAGCTGTGGTCATCAGTCCCCTAGAACTTAGAACTACTTAAACCTAACTAACCAAAGGGCATCACACACATCCATGCCCGAGGCAGGATTCGAACCTGCGACCGTAGCGGTCGCTTGGCTCCAGACTGTAGCGCCTAGAACCGCATGGCTACTCTGGCCGGCTCTTCAAGAGTCTTCCAGTTTAGTTCCTTCAGTATCCCTAAGATAATCTGCCATGAATCAAACAAGCTTGTGACCATTTGTACTGCTCTTCGCTTTATACGTTCAATATCACCTGTAAATCCTATTTGGTATGGGTCCCATACACTTGAGCAATAGTCTAGAACCAGTCGCACGAGTGATTTGTGAGCAATCTCCTTTGTGGCTGTTTTGCACTTCCTCAGTATTCAACCATTAAACTGAAGTCTACCACTTGCTTTAACCACAACGCAGCCTGTGTGATCATTCTATTTTATATCCCTACAAAGTGTTCACCCAGGTATTTGCATGAGATGGTCGATTCGAATAGTGACTCATTGATATTATAGTCATAGTACACTACGTTTTTTCGTTTGGTGAAGTACACAATTTAACATTTATGAACATTTAAAGCAAGTTGCCAATATTCGTTCCACTTTTATATCTTATCAAGATCTGAGTGAATATTTATGTAGCTTCAAAAATGGTTCAAATGGCTCTGAGCACTATGGCACTTAACTACTGAGGTCATAAGTCCCCTAGAACTTAGATCTACTTAAACCTAACTAACCTAAGGACATCACACACATCCATGCCCGAGGCAGGATTCGAACCTGCGACCGTAGCGGTCGCGCGGCGGTTCCAGACTGTAGCGACTAGAACAGCTCGACCACCCCGGCCGGGTATGTAGTTTCTTTCAGACTTTACTTCATCGTAGATAACCGCATCGTCTGTAAAAAGTCTTATGTTACTATTAATACCGTCTCCAAAGTCATTGATATACAACATCAAAAGAAAGTGTCCCAATCCAATTCCCATGGCATACCTGAAGTTATTTCTACATCTGGTGATGACTCTCCATCCAAGATGACATGCTGCGTCCCCCCTACCAAAAAAGCCCTCAGTCCACTCACAAATTTCACTTCCTACCCTATATGATCCTACTTCTGAGAATAAACGTAGGTATGGTATTGAGTCAAATGCTTTTCAGAAATCAAGAACTACCCAATCTATCTGACTGCTTTGATACAAAGATTTCAGCACGTCATGTGAGAAAAGTGCGAGTTGGGGTTCACATGATCGATTTTTCTGAACGCGTGTTGGTTGGCATTGAGGAGATCATTCTGTTCAAGATACCTCATTATTACTCAGGTCAGAATATGTCTTCAGATTCTACAATAAATCGATGTCAGGGATATTGTGATAGTTTTGTGGATCACTTCTATTGCCCGTCTTGTAGACGGGTGTGACGTGCGATTTTTTTTTTAACAACTGGGCAAGGTTTTTGTTCGAAGGATCTACGATAGATTATAGTTAGAAAAGAGGCTAACTCAGCCTCAAATTCGGTATGGAATCTAATAGGGATTCCTTCTAGTCCTGAAATTCGTTCAATTTTAACTACTTCAGCTGTTTCTCAATACCACTGAAATGAAATATCGTGTGGCTAGGGCCTCCCGTCGGGTAGACCGGCCGCCTGGTACAAGTCTTCTAAGCTGACGACACTTCGACAACTTGTGTGTCGATGGGGATGATATGATGATGAAAACAATACAAAACCCAGTCCCCGAGCGGAGAAAATTTCCGACCCAGCCGAGAATCGAACTTGGGCCCCTTTTCACAGCATTCAGTAGCGTTGACTACTCAGCTATCGAGGCGGATCTTAATACCATTCACACTAATACGTGTTTCATCCATTTTTTCAGTGGTACGATGATTAAACTGGGGCAGTTCTCCTTGGTTTTCTTTGGTAAAGGAACGTTTAAAAACTAAGTGAAACATTTCAGTTTTTGCTTTGCTGGCCTCAGTTTCAGGTCCGCAGCTCGTGGTCGTGCGGTAGCGTTCTCGCTTCCCGCACCCGGGTTCGATTCCCGGCAGGGTCAGGGATTTTCTCTGCCTCGTGATAACTGGGTGTTGCGTTCTGTCCTTAGGTTAGTTAGGTTTAAGTAGTTCTAAGATCTAGGGGACTGATGACCATAGATGTTAAGTCCCATAGTGCTCAGAGCCATTTGAACCTTTTGAACTCAGTTTCAGTTCCTGTCTCATTCGCTAGGGACTGGACAATAACTTTGGTGCCACTAACAGCCTTTAAATATGACCAGAATTTCTTTGGGTTTTGTAAAATATCATTTGACAATATTCTGCTTCGATAGTCATTGAAGGCATCACGCGTTGCTCTCTTTAAAGCGAAATGCGTTTCATTCACCATCTCTCTATCAAGAGCCCTACACTTTGTTTTACGTTTATTGTACGGTAGTCTTTGTTTCTTTAGACGTTTCTGTACAGTGACTGTACAGGGTGGTCCATCGATCGTGACTAGGCCAAATATCTCACGAAATAAGCATCAAACGAAAAAATTGCAAAGAACGAAACTCGTCTAGTTTGAAGGGGGAAACCAGATGGCGCTATGGTTGGCCCGCTAGATGGCGCTGCCATAGACCAAACGGATATCAACTGCGTTTTTTTAAAATAGGGACCCCCATTTTTATTACATATTCGTGTAGTACGTAAAGAGAGATGAATGTTTCAGTTGGACCACTTTTTTCGCTTTGTGATAGATGGCGCTTTAATATTACAAACATATGGCTCACAATTTTAGACGAAAGTTGGTAACAGGCAGGTTTTTTAAATTAAAATACAGAACGTAGGTACGTTTGGACATTTTATTTCGGTTGTTCCAATGTGATATATGTACCTTTGTGAACTTATCATTTCTGAGAACGCATGCTGTTACAGCGTGATTACCTATAAATACCAAATCAATGCAATGAATGCTCAAAATGATGTCCGTCAACCTCAGTGCATTTCGCAGTACGTGTAACGACATTCCTCTCAACAGCGAGTAGTTCGCCTTCCGTAATGTTCGCACATGCATTGACAATGCGCTGACGCATGTTGTCAGGCGTTGTCGGTGGATCACGATAGCAAATATCTTTCAACTTTCCTCACAGAAAGAAATCCGGGGACGTCAGATCCGGTGACGACCAATCCATCTGTCATGAAATATGCTATTCAATACCGCATCAACCGCACGCGAGCTATGTGCCGGACATCCATCATGTTGGAAGTACATCGCCATTCTGTCATGCGGTGAAACATCTTATAGTAACATCGGTAGAACATTAAGTAGGAAATGAGCATACATTGCACCATTTAGACTGCCGTCGATAAAATGGTGGCCAATTATCCTTTCTCCCATAATGCCGCACCATACATTAACCCGCCAAGGTCGCTTATGTTTCACTTGTCGCAGCCATCGTGGATTTTCCATTGCCAAATAGTGCATATAACGCCGGTTTACGTTACCGCTGTTGGTGAATGACGCTTCGTCACTAAATAGAACGCGTGCAGAAAATCTGTCATCGTCCCGTAATTTCTCTTGTGCCCAATGGCAGAACTGTACACGACGTTCAAAGTCGCCGCCATGCAATTCCTGGTGCATAGAAAGAAATATGGTACGGGTGCAATCGATGTTGATGTAGCATTCTCAACACCGACCTTTTTGAGATTCCCGATTCTCGTGCAATTTGTCTGCTACTGATGTGCGGATTAGCCGCGACAGCAGCTGAAACACCTACTTGGGCATCATCATTTGTTGCAGGTCGTGGTTGATGTTTCACATGTGGCTGAACACTTCGTTTCCTTAAGTAACGTAACTATCCGGCGAACGGTCTGGACACTTGGATGATGTCCAGGATACCGAGCAGCATACACAGCACTCGCCCGTTGGGGATTTTGATCACAATAGGTAGAGGTCTACGCGGATAAGAAAAGTGCAATCCGTATCCGCAAGTTCCTAATCCACAACCGCATATATTTAAGTTTTGAATGAGTGATTAATAGTAATGGACAGCAGTACTTAGAATTATGGTATGTAATGACATAGTTATTGTCAGGGTGCCATTTCTGCGACAACTTAACTACTTTTGACTTCTTAAATCACAGGAAATGCTCTATACCTACTCTAAAGCAGACCATTCCAAACGGGAAAAGCATTGGCGTTCCGGAGAACACACAGTAGCGGCTTGGATCTCGTGAGATTGGAAACGCTATATAAAAAAAATAAAATTCAATGTAATAGTATTAAATGATGAAAATACGTGTATAGAAATTCGCTGCTCTTGTGCCAAGGCAGCTGAAAATGACGATGGTTTTAAACTGTTACTAGCACATTGCATCATTTACCGACAGTTTTTTTTGAACTCACTGCTTGGATGTGGCAAATTTTGAAGCCATTCATGTCAGTTGATGATTATATTATAGCTTACGCGTTCAGTCCTCGTCATTTCCAGGTGAAAATATTTACAGTATTAGGCTTACACTGCAAAACGCTGGCGCACCTGTGAAAAAGTTGAACTGCCAGCAATAATTGGCTTTGCCTGGAAGAAATAACTCGTCTTCCGAAGAGTGATAACAAAATCAGTGGTTATAGAAATTAGAAGTGGTTGGATGAGGTAGTACTTCCTTAGCACTCACTGCACCGTACTTGGCCCCCACATCAATAAGAAACTATGCCGTCTCGAGAAACCCAGAGCCACACGCAACTTCGAATGGTAAAATGTCTTTGCTGACAAGGTTGATAAGTTTTTCTGTCGCGGCTGTCTTCAGATTTGGCGGAACTTCAGGAACTTTCACGTCTCTCTTGGTATTTAAATAACTAATTATGCTACTTTGTCGAGCCTCACACGAATGGTTTAGCAAATTTGAAGTTCCACTTTTGTGTCCAATGTAGGAATATACTCTTTTACATGCAAAACAAGCCACTATATCTTTTATATTTTCGTTGCCATCAAATACGTATGCGAATTTCTTCCAAATTGGCGATTTCAATTTGTTTTCCTTCACTAATGTAAAATCACCTTTTTTCACCTTACACGAAATTGTATCCATCGGTATTGTGTTCATTTGAAGAAAGAACTCTCACTGATATTTGCTACGATGCACGTTGTCACTCGGTCACTACAAAGCGCTAACTGAAGTCAGCGGAAAATTGCAACGGACACCTGTTTGGCAGACAGTGGGCAGGTTTGCCACCCAGAGAGCACTTCACAGGCCACACGGAAGACACGGTCGCGGAAACGGATTAGGTGCAGGTCTCTTGGGTATAGCTACGTCGGTCGTAGCCAGGGGCTAAGGACAACAGACATCCGCTCTACACGGGCCCTGCAAGATTCCAAGAATGTCAACAGACTTCAAGTTTTGAGCTAACATTGCAACCTACGTACTGGGCAGATGCCATGTTCATTATCCGCAGATGACGCGCGGATATCTGCGCCGGTCGCGATTTTATCCGTCAAGTAACAAATTCCGCGGATATCCGCATCCGCGCAGACCTCTAACGTCAATAGCCATACACCGCAATTGGTACACAGTCCATTTTAACACGGGTAACGTATCACGAAGCAAATACCGTCCGCCCTGGCGAAATGGTACGTGATAGTAGGTGCCTATACGTTTGTGACTATTACAGCGCCATATATCACAAAGCGAAAAAAGTGGTGCAACTAAAACATTCCTATTTCTTTACGTACTACACGAATATGTAATAAAAATGGGAGTTACTGTTTAAAACAAAGCAGCTGATATCAGTTTGGCCTATGGCAGCGCCATCTAGCGGGCCAACCATAGCGCCATCTGGTTTCCCCATTTAAGCTATACGAGTTTCGTTCTTTGTAGTTTTTTCGTTTGATGCTTATTTCGTGAGATATTTGGCCCGTTCACTATCAATGGACCACCCTGTATACAATGGAGTTTTCCTCCCATTACGAACTGTCCTATTGGGTACATATCTGTCTAGTGCAAACTTCAGCCATTGTTCATCTACATTCTCCCGTCCTATGCTGAAAGTTTCAAGTTCCTTGCTAAAATTCGAATTTTATGTTTTTTATATAGTTTAGTGAACATACGTATCTTTGTGCTTGTTTTAGTTGTTCTTTATACTTTGGTAATCATTGTGCCCACTACCGCATCATGGTACTGGAATCAGTTTCGACGTGGATATTCTCAAAGAGGACAGGTCTATTTGTTGTCATTATATCCAATATATTTTCATCATGGGTAGGGTTCCTAACTCGCTGTTCTGTGTAGTTTTCAGAGAAGGCATTTAGTAATGTTTCACAGGATATCTTATCACGCCCACCATTAATAAAAATCTAGTTTTCCCTGTTAATTGTTATATGATTAAAGTCTCCACAAATGATTACAGTGTGACAGGGGAACTTACGTGCAGGTGAATTGAAGTTTTCTCTTAAGTTTCCGCTTACATCAGGAGATGAATCTGGTGGGCGATATAAGGATCCAATTATCATTTTATGCGCACCCCTCATACTGAGTCTTGCCCAAACAATCTCACATGCAGCTTCAATTTCTATCTCGGTGGTTTTGAATGTCTTGTCTACTGCGACAAATACACCACCTCCATTTCCGATTTGCCTATCCTTTCGACATAAACTCAAATCTTCCCCAAAAATCTCACTGCTATCAATTTCAGGTTTAAACCAGGTTTTTGTACCTAGTATTATGTGACCTCCCCCCCCCCCCCCCCCCCAATGAACCATGGACGTTGCCGTTGGTGGGGAGGCTTGCTTGCCTCAGCGATACAGATAGCCGTACCATAGGTACAACCACAACGGAGGGGTATCTGTTGAGAGGCCAGACAAACGTGTGGTTCCTGAAGAGGGGCAGCAGCCTTTTCAGTAGTTGCAGGGGCAACAATCTGGATGATTGACTGATCTGGCCTTGTAACACTAACCAAAACGGCCTTGCTGAGCTGGTACTGCGAACGGCTGAAAGCAAGGGGAAACTGCAACCGTAATCTTTCCCGAGGGCATGCAGCTTTACTGTATGATTAATTATGATGGCGTCCTCTTGGGTAAAATCTTCCGGAGGCAAAATAGTCTCCCATTCGGATCTCCGGGCGGGGACTACTCAAGAGGACGTCGTCATCAGGAGAAAGAAAACTGGCATTCTACGGATCGGAGCGTGGAATGTCAGATCCCTTAATCGGACAGGTAGCTTAGAAAATTTAAAAAGGAAATGGATAGGTTAAAGTTAGATATAGTGGGAATTAGTGAAGTTCGGTGGCAGGAGGAACAAGACTTTTGGTCAGGCGAATAGAGTGTTATAAATACAAAGTCAAATAGGGGTAATGCAGGAATAGTTTTAATAATGAATAAAAAAATAGAAATGCGGGTAAGCTACTACAAACAGTATAGCGAACGGATTATTGTGGCCAAGATAGATATGAAGGCCACGCCTACTACAGTAGTACAAATTTATATGCCAACTAGCTCTGCAGATGACAAAGCAATTGAAGAAATGTATGATAAAATAAAAGAAATTGTTCAGATAGTGAAGGGAGACGAAAATTTAATAGTCATGGGTGACTGGAATTCGGTAGTAGGAAAAGGGAGAGAACGGAACGTAGTAGGTGCATTTGGATTGGTGCTAAGAAATGAAAGAGGAAGCCGCCTGGTAGAACTTTGCACAGAGCACAACTTAACCATAGCTAACACTTGGTTCAAGAATTATAAAAGAAGGTTGTATACGTGGAAGAATCCTGGAGATACTAGAAGGTATCGGTTTGTGACCGCGAGGACAATCAACAGAATGTCCTCCGACCACAACCCAGTGATTCTAGAGGTCGACGTGGGAGAATGGGTTGCACTCCCACGGTACCAGACGTCTTACAAACGTACATACTGGGAGCGATACCGAGAAACTGTCGCCTCTGATATCGCTCGCGCTCCGCCACCTACTGCCGAAATAATAGAACAAGCTCTACAAGACCTAACAGGTACCATCCTGCACGCAGCAGAAGAGGACACCCCTCCACAAAGGGGTGGCCCGCCGCCACAATTACAGCTCCCGGAACACTGGCTAGCTCAAATTCGACATAAGAACAGAGTGGCAAAAGAGTGGAAGATAACCAGAAACCAGGCCACAAGGAGGCTGCTCAATCGTCTACAGAGAGAGTTGAAGGTAGCGCTCAATGAGCACAGAAACCAGCAATGGCAAAACCGCCTCACAGCCCTCAAAGTAGACGATCACACACTTTGGCAAGCAACCAAACAATTCACAAAAAGACGCGCTAGGATGCCGCCACTGCACGGCGAGCGGGGTCTGGCCTACAGCCATGCTGAAAAGGCCAACGCCGTCGCGGACACTTTCGAGAAGCAGTTCCAAGCGGCAGAGCCCCTGTCTTCCTCACTGCTGAGGAAGTCCCAGAAGATGAGCCCACATTGTTTGCCCCCGAAGATGTGGCAAAAGTAATTAGGTCTCTCCCATCCAAAAAGGCGCCAGGACATGACAGTGTCACCAACCAGTTGGTCAAAAACCTCCCACCCACGGGGATCGGACACCTCGCGAACGTCTTCAACGAGATTACTCGTACCCGCGAGTTTCCAGCTTGCTGGAAACATGCGGTAGTGGTCGCGATACACAAACCAGGGAAAGACCCTCTATTCCCACAGCACTACAGGCCTATTAGCCTCTTGCCAACTCTCAGCAAGATCTATGAGCGCCTCCTGCTAAGACCCATACAGGAAAATATTACGAGAGAGCAACTTCTGCCAGATTTCCAATTCGTATTCCAGCAGAACCACTCTGCTCCACAACAGATCATGAGAGTGGTTGAAGCAGCCACAGAGGGCTTCAACCACAGAGGCTACTGCGGGATAATGCTACTAGACGCACCTAAAGCCTTTGACTCAGTATGGCATAGAGGGATACTCTACAAGTTGTACACACAAGGGTTCCCCGGGAGCATAGTTAAGCAGATCAAAAGCTATCTTACGAATAAAACTTTCTCTGTCAAAGTAGAAACAGCCACCTCCACCAAGAGGCGTATTCGTGCTGGGGTGCCCCATGGATCGGCCCCGGGGCCCGTTTTGTACAGTCTGTACACTGCGGACACACCAACGGCCCCCCTTGTGCACAACGCACAGTACGCTGACGATACAGCCTTCTACACAAGAAATGCGAACAAGGACCTGGTCATCTGTAGGCTACAAAGGGTTTTAGATGACACACAAACTTGGGCCGGTCGCTGGCGAATCACCATCAACTCCGAAAAAAAGCAAGCTATGCTGATTACCCGTAGGCTCGGAAGGCGCGAACCTCCTCAACGCCCCCTCCCCCCCCCCCCACTCCACCTTCACCTAAATGGAACCCAACTCCCCTGGCGCAGAACCTCCAAGTATCTTGGCGTAACCTTGGAATCTCGCCTTACGTGGAAACCCCACATAGACAAGGTCCACAGGAGGGTCTGCGCCAGAATGTCCATCCTGCACCCAATCCTCAACTCGTCCAGCTCCTTTCCCTACTCAGTAGGAGTGAACGTATACCAGGCCCTGATCCGGCCAGTCATGGAATATGCGTGTCCTGTCTGGGGATACGCGGCGAAGCAGCACCTGGACAAACTCCAGAGGCTGCAGAACCGCGCCCTCAGGAGGACACTGCGTCTACCTCTTGGATTCCCCATTGACGATTTGCATGCCGCTGCTGAAATCCCACTCCTGAAACAACGTTTTCAAGACCTGGCAAGGGCCTTCTATGAAGGTTCTTCCAGGTCAGGAAACGCCCTCATCCACTCCCTAGATCGGTATGACATGTCCCTCGATAAGCACAATTGCCCCATGACGATCTTCGACGACTAAGTCGAAGAGAAAATCCCAGTATCCTATCCCACATCCTGATCCTCCCCAAATAACCACAATTATCTCGCCAAACCTCAGGCAAGTACCAGACACACACAGAACAATCATCACATTTCACAGACACCAAAAAAGTACAGACATAATCACACACACAAGGGGAGTAAAAGCCGTAAGGCTACAAAGCCCCCTCACACTTCCCCAAAGAGGGGAAAGTAATAGATGAGAGCAGCAGCAATGGTAAGACAGAGATTTAGGAACCAGGTTTTAAATTGTAAGACATTTCCGGGGGCAGATGTGGACTCTGACCACAATGTATTGGTTATGAACTGTAGATTAAAACTGAAGAAACTGCAAAAAGGTGGGAATTTTAGGAGATGCGACTTGGATAAACTGACTAAACCAGAGGTTGTACAGAGTCGATCCGTTGTAGAGTCTTAGAGCATGTTTTTTGCTCGCGTATCATGTCGTTTGTGGAAACCCAGAATCTACTCTGTAGGAATCAACATGGATTCCGGAACAGCGATCGCGTGAGACCCAACTCGCTTTATTTGTTCATGAGACTCAGAAAATATTAGATACAGGCTCCCAGGTAGATGCTATTTTCCTTGACTTCCGGAAGGCGTTCGATACAGTTCCGCACTGTCGCCTGATAAACAAAGTAAGAGCCTACGGAATATCAGACCAGCCGTGTGGCTGGATTGAAGAATTTTTTGCAAACAGAACACAGCATGTTGTTATTAATGGAGAGACGTCTACAGACGTTAAAGTAACCTCTGTTGTGCCACAGGGGAGTGTCATGGGACCATTGCTTTTCACAATATATATAAATGACCTAGTAGATAGTGTCGGAAGTTCCAAGCGGCTTTTCGCGAATGATCCTGTAGTATACAGAGAAGTTGCAGCATTAGAAAATTGCAGCGAAATGCAGGAAGATCTGCAGCGGATAGGCACTTGGTGCAGGGAGTGGCAACTGACCCTTAACATAGACAAATGTAATGTATTGCGAATACATAGAAAGAATCATCCTTTATTTTATGATTATATGATAGCGGAACAAACACTGTTAGCAGTTACTTCTGTAAAATATCTGGGAGTATGCGTACGGAACGATTTGAAGTGGAATGATCATATAAAATCAATTGTTGGTAAGGCGGGTGCCAGGTTGAGATTCATTGGGAGAGTCCTTAGAAAATGTAGTCCATCACATCAACAAAGAGGTGGCTTACAAAACACTCGTTCGACCTATACTTGAGTATTGCTCAAGAGTGTGAGATCCGTACCAGGTCGGGTTGACAGAGGAGAAAGAGAAGATCCAAATATGAGCGGCGCGTTCCGTCAAAGAGTTATTTGGTAAGCGTGATAGCGTTACAGAGATGTTTAGCAAACTCAAGTGGCAGAGTCTGCAAGAGAGGCGCTCTGCATCGCGGTGTAGCTTGCTGTCCATGTTTCGAGAGGGTGCGTTTCTGGACGAGGTATCGAATATATTGCTTCCCCCTACTTATACCTCCCGAGGAGATCACGAATGTAAAATTAGAGAGATTCGAGCGCGCACGGAGGCTTTCAGACAGTCGTTCTTCCCGCGAACCGTACACGACTGGAACAGAAAAGTGAGGTAATGACAGTGGCACGTAAAGTGCCCTCCCCCACACACCGTTGGGTGGCTTGCGGAGTATAAATGTAGATGCACATCTAGTTTCAGGGAGAGCGTAAGGGAACAATTGACAGGAATGGGGGAAATAAATACAGTAGAAGAAGAATGGGTAGTTTTGAGGGATGAAGTAGTGAAGGCAGCAGAGGATCAGGTAGGTAAAAAGACGAGGGCTAGCAGAAATCCTTGGGTAACAGAAGAAATATTGAATTTAATTGATGAAAGAAGAAAACATAAAAATGTAGTAAATGAATCAGGCAAAAAGGAATACAAACGTCTCAAAGATGAGATCGACAGGCAGCGCAAAAATGGCTAAGCAGGGATGGCTAGAGGACAAATGTAAGGATGTAGAGGCTTATCTCACTAGGGGTAAGATAGATACTGCCTACAGGAAAATTAAAGAGACGTTTGCAGAAAAGAGAACCACTTGTATGAATATCAAGAGCTCAGATGGAAACCCAGTCCTAACCAAAGAAGGGAAAGCAGAAAGGTGGAAGGAGTATATAGAGGGTCTATACAAGGGTGATGTATTTGAGGACAATGTTATGGAAATGGAAGAGGATGTAGATGAAGATGAAATGGGAGATACGATACTGCGTGAAGAGTTTGACAGAGCACTGAAAGACCTGAGTCGAAACAAGGCCCCGGGAGTAGATAACATTCCATTAGAGCTACTGACAGCCTTGGGAGAGCCAGTCATGACAAAACTCTACCATCTGGTGAACAAGATGTATGAGACTGGCGAAATACCCTCAGACTTCAAGAAGATTGTAATAATTCCAATCCCAAAGAAAGCAGGTGTTGACAGATGGGAAAATTACCGAACTATCAGTTTAATAAGCCACGGCTGCAAATTACTAACGCGAATTCTTTACAGACAAATGGAAAAACTAGTACAAGCTGGCTTCGGGGGAGATCAGTTTGGATTCCGTAGAAATATTGGAACACGTGAGGCAATACTGACCCTACGACTTATCTTCGAAGCTCGATTAAGGAAAGGCAAACCTACGTTTCTAGCATTTGTAGACTTAGAGATAGAGAAAGCTTTTGACAATGTTGACTGGAATACTCTCTTTCAGATTCTGAAGGTGGCAGGGTTAAATACAGGGAACGAAAGGCTATTTACAATTTGTACAGAAACCAGATGGCAGTTATAATAGTCGAGGGACATGAAAGGGGAGCAGTGGTTGGGAAGGGAGTGAGACAGGGTTGTAGCCTCTCCCCGATGTTATTCAACCTGTATATTGAGCAAGCAGTGAAGGAAATAAAAGAAAAATTCGGGTTAGGTATTAAAATACATGGAGAAGAAATAAAAACCTTGAGGTTCGCCGATGACACTGTAATTCTGTCAGAGACAGCAAAGGATTTGGAAGAGCAGTTGAACGGAATGGACAGTGTCTTGAAAGTAGGGTATAAGATGAACGTCAACAAAAGCAAAACGAGGATAATGGAATGTAGTCGAATGAAGTCGGGTGAAGCTGAGGGAATTAGATTAGGAAATGAGACACTTAAAGTAGGAAAGGAGTTTTGCTATTTGGGGAGCAAAATAACTGATTATGGTCGAAGTAGAGACGATATAAAATGTAGATTGGCAATGGCAAGGAAAGCGTTTCTGTAAAAGAGAAATTTGTTAACATCGAGAATAGATTTAAGTGTCAGGAAATCATTTCTGAAAGTATTTGTAACGAGTGTAGCCGTGTATGGAAGTGAAACATGGACGATAAATAGTTCGGAAAGGAAGAGAACAGAAGCTTTCGAAATGTGGTGTTACAGAAGAATGCTAAAGATTAGATGGGTAGATCACGTAATTAATGAGGAGGTATTGAGTAGGATTGGGGAGAGGAGAAGTTTGTGGCACAACTTGACTAGAAGAAGGGATCGATTGGCAGGACATGTTCTGTGGCATCAAGGGATCACTAATTTAGCATTGGAGGGCAGCGTGGAGGGCAAAAATCGTAGAGGGAGAGCAAGAGATGAATACAGTAAGCAGATCCAGAAGGATGTAGGCTGCAGTAGTTACTGGGAGATGAAGATGCTTGCACAGGATAGAGTAGTGTGGAGAGCAGCATCAAACCAGTCTCAGGACTGAAGACCACAACAACAATTCATTGGAAGAATCCTAAGGAAATGCAATCCGACAACAAAGGAAGTAGGTTACTGTACGCTTGTTCTCCCAATGCTTGAATACTGCACAGCAGTGTGGGATCCGCACCAGGTAGGGTTGATAGAAGAGATAGAGAAGATCCAACGGAGAGCAGCGCGCTTCGTTACAGGATCATTTAGTAATTGCGAAAGCGTTACGGAGATGATAGATAAACTCCAGTGGAAGACTCTGCAGGAGAGACGCTCAGTAGCTCGGTACGGGCTTTTGTTAAAGTTTCGAGAACATACCTTCACTGAAGAGTCACTCAGTACATTACTCCCTCCTACGTATATCTCGCGAAGAGACCATGAGGATAAAATCAGAGAGATTAGAGCCCACACAGAAGCATACCGACAATCCTTCTTTCCACGTACAATACGAGACTGGAATAGAAGGGAGAACCGATAGAGGTACTCAGGGTACCCTCCGCCACACACCCTCAGGTGGCTTGCGGAGTATGGATGTAGATGTAGATTATGTGAGCTTCACTGTTTTTCGGGAGTGCTTCAAGTTTCGGCACATTGTTGCGTATACTTCGGCAGTTAACTATTAGGATTTTAATACCCTCACCGGTAGGAGGCATTTCTTTCGATCTTACACCGATACTTCTGGGTATCCTGCAGCTATCGTTATCTGGGTTGTATGGAGAGTCGCTTAGTCTGAGAAACCCTAGTGTGCGTCCCGCACGCAGCCATCTACCCGAGTAGCAGCCTCAAGTGTAGTACTCACCTGGCCCATTTAGGGAGACCGTGCAGTTCTCAACTATATGGCGCAAATTCAGTAAGTTGCAGCCTAGCTTGTCACAGAACCTTTGAAGTCTGTGGTTCAGTCCTTCCACTCGACACAGAACTAAAGGGCCAGTATCTGTTATGGGGGCAGTGCTGCGAATACGTTAAATAAATTCGCAGTTGCGATTAAGGACAGCCATTAACTGTAGAATGGAATGACGACGATGAAAATTTGTGCCGGACGGGGACTCAATGCCGGCTTTCCCGCTAATCACGAGTAGTCGCGTTACCATCTGGCTATCCGTGCACAACTCATGGCCAGACCAAAACTTCCATACGTCGTCAATCTCGCGTCTACGACCTGTACTCGTACATTCATTATCTGTATTCTCGTACAAGTCAGACGTTTTACTTTAAAGTCACTTGCCCAGTGTCGGCAAATAGATACGAGTCCCGTAGACAGGCGTGCATGTCCAAAGAAACTTTGCATCGTAATCAGAATAACACAGCACTCCGTCTTCAGGCCACGAGTGGCCTACCGGGACCATCCGACCGCCGTGTCATCCTCAAGGAGGATGTGGAGAGGAGGGGCGTGGGGTCAGCACACCACTCTCCCAGTCGTTATGATGGTATTGTTGTCCGAAGCCGCTACTATCCGGTCGAGTAGCTCCTCAACTGGCATCACGAGGCTGAGTGCACCCCGAAAAATGACAACAGTGCATGGCGACCGAATGGTCACCCATCCAAGTGCCGACCACTCCCGACTTCGGTGATCTCACGGGAACCGGTGTATCCACTGCGGCAAGGCCGTTGCCCCAATAATAACACAGAGACTGCAATATCGTAATGCTGCAAATTGTGAGCTCCGTTGAAACTCCATGCACAGTGCAGGTCTTCTCAACCTGCCAGTTGGTGAAATGACCCACGTATGACTTCGGAGCCCAGACGAGTGGCATCATTTATTCCAATGTGCGCTGCAATCTGCAGCTGGTTGCTCCCTGTTCCCTCAATGGCTGCTGGAATAGTCTCTTCAACATTTTGAATGAGGCTTCCAGGCATACACACTGAATGCACATGATATCCTTTCCTGTCCCTTGCTGCCATTTACCTAAGGGGCACCATCATTCGCCGTAGGTTTGAACTGCCGATGGTTAATAGACCCTTTAGCGGTTGCCTCCTCTTGACACCAGACAGAATAGGTTTCCCCAAAACAGGAGGGCTTAGTCCCACTGGCTCAGTTTCAGTTTCAGTGAAAGACAGTACCTCAGACTTGTTGGTCAGGGGAATTGGTACAACATCCTTAGTCCTCCCTGGTCCCCATCCACCCTGCATAGGACGCCTAGATTTACCAGTGACACGCTACTCGCAGCCGAGTGGACGAGTAATGACGAATCCTTTGCTTTCTGAAAAGAAAGAGACTGATCCACAGGATTCATTTCACAATTGTAATTTATTATCATTTAGTTCACAAATACACTTTTGAAAAAAAATTAAATTTCCTTCGCGGCTGAAGGCCTCCAAACAGATGTTTTAGAATAAGTTCAATTTTGAAAAGACATGACTCACAGTTAAATCGTATACATATATGAGATCAGTATGCGGAGCTGCTAAAGGCCGCCGGATTAAATCTTCAAAATTCCAAATATTCTATGATGATTACTGAAGGCAGAAGGCCACCATGTTTTAAGATGCTAAAAGGGCTGATGGTCCGCAAGGTGCACAGAAAGAGATAAACAAACGCAATATGGTGGTCGAAGACCTCAAGGTAAAATTCTGAAAATTAAGGAAATATGTATTGCAACAATTGGTAAAACAATACATTAAGTTTAAAAATTTTCTTTTTTCAACACCAATGGTGGAAGACTCACAATATCCTGTAAAATCTTTCAGAGGAAATTACATTAACCTTTCAAGAGCAAAAGGCGATAATGTTTGGACTTGAAGGAAACTCTGAGAACATGTTTCCAGGGCTGAAGGTCCACAACTAACCTTGCCAAATTAAAAAAAATAAAAAATACAGTTAAATTACAAAGCACTGCCAAAAGGATAATTACGAGAACGGCACTCAGGAGCCTCCAGTGGATCGGTCTGCCCTCGTTTACTTAGGCGAGACAAGTGGTGAGCCCAACTACACTTAATTCGTGCGAACCCAACCAAGGAACAGTCACGGACCGACCGACCAACCGCTTGTTTGCCACGATGCAGTACACGAGAATTCAAGGCCCCCAAAAAATTACAAGTATCACTATCCCCAAACAAACGCGTATGTGAACTGAGTTGCCGAAACTACACACCATGTTGGGCAGCGACAACAGGTGAGGAAAAGACACTGCCTAAAACTACGTTAGCGGCCAGGGCAGGTAACCAGACCACTAACGGCCACAAGGCAGAAAATTCCGCTGGTGCGCTTGACTATGGGTAAATTAATTTGTTCAATTGCACCTGACCGCAGCTATCTCGAACGCTTCACTCGTTGTTGTTCACAGGAAAACCTCCACAAAAGCAACGCCGGTATCAACAACGTAATGCTCAAAACCATTCAACCTTCACGTCATGGGTCGGCGAGCGACGATGCCCGTACCGAACGGACAGCTCCAGACAGACTCTGACACTGCGCAGAGACCGCCAGCGATCCAGTCGACAATGTCGCACGGAGATGTCCTCGAACCAACCGACCGACCAACAGTCCACCAAAAGTCAGGCCCGGCTTAAGTGATGCGTGGCGGCAACGGTCGGTTGGTCGATGTCCACGCAGGGCTCACTGCTGCTGCAAGCGGGCGACTGGCTGGACCGGGCTGCGCTCCAGACGCGTTCCAACTGACTGGCAGACCCGAACTCGCGACCCGAACTGCCTATCCGAACTGGCTAACGACAGACAACGACTGGGAAGTAATAGCAGTCGAGCAAAGATACTACGAGAGGCGATATATCGATACGAGCTGCTAACTCCCCTCACAGTCAGGCAAAGCAGCAACTCAGTGACAGTAGTAATTTAAATTAACGTGGCGACATGGAAGTACGTTAAAAACAGGGTGTAAATACATGATGGCGGGAACACGAGCCACGCACGGCTTAGCAACGAGTAAAAAATGTCCAGATGGTGGTAACACCATGTCAGAAGCACACATTCTCGGTAGGATTCAGATTTATTGTCAATGGATAAGGACAGTACTTTGAAATGGATCATCCAAGCAGAGGGTGAAAAAATAATTGTTGCAGAGGCGCTAAAGCACGCTGTCACGAAACAGAAACAAGGTTCAGAAGGAAAAAATGTCAGAGTTCGTCAGATTTTGATAAGAAGCATGATGATATGTTGTCTTTGAAGGAAGAAGAAGAAGTTTATCACACGCCGAGGAGTGTGAGATGTTCTTTTGTACTAAGAAGCAGCTGGAGCTCCAAGCACAGGACACGAAGATTATTGTAGCAGAAAAGCTGGTGTAGAATATTACGAAACAAAATGAAGATTTAGCAGAGAAATGCCCTAGTCCATTAGATCGTTAGAAGAAAATCAAGAGGAAAGTTCGTCATATGAAGAGGTTAAGAATATGTTCTTTAAGTAAATATAAGTCTAAAAGCACGAAAGATGGGAGTTTTAATTTTATTTACAACGATACATACAACTAAAGACACGACAAAATATATGCAGAGTTTTTGTGAAAGGAATCAGTAATAAATCAATATTTTGAGTACGATATTGTTGTTGTGGTCTTCAGTTCAGAGACTGGTTTGGTGCTGCTCTCCACGCTACTCTGTCCTGTGCAAGCATCTTCATCTCCCAGTAACTACTGCAGCCTACATCTTTCTGGATCTGCTTACTGTATTCATATCTTGATCTCCCTCTACGATTTTTGCCCTCCACGCTGCCCTTCAATACTAAATTGGTGATCCTTTGATGCCTCAGAACATGTCCTACCAACCGATCCCTTCTTCTATTCAAGTTGTGCCACAAATTTCTCTTCTCCCCAATTCTAATCAATACCTCTTCATTAGTTATGTGATCTACCCATCTAATCTTCAGCATTCTTCTGTAACACCACATTTCGAAAGCTTCTATTCTCTTCTTGTCTAAACTAATTATCGTCCGTGTTTCACTTCCATTCATGGCTACACTCCATACAAATACTTTCAGAAGCGACTTCCTGACACTTAAAATCTATACTCGATGTTCACAAATTTCTCTTCTTCAGAAACGCTTTACTTGCCATTGCCAGTCTACATTTTATATTCTCTCTACTTCGACCATCATCAGTTATTTTGCTCCCCAAATAGCAAAACTCCTTTACTACTTTAAGTGTCTCATTTGCTAATATAATTCCCTCAGCTTCACCCGACTAAATTCGACTACATTCCATTATCCTCGTTTTGCTATTGTTGATGTTCATCTTATATCCTCCTCTCAAGACACTGTCCATTCCGTTCAACAGCTCTTCCAAGTCCTTTGCTGTCTCTGACCTAATTACAATGTCATCAGCGAACCTCAAGGTTTCTATTTCTTCTCCCTGGATTTTAATACCTACTCCGATTTTTTCTTTTGTTTCCTTCACTGCTTGCTCAATATACAGATTGAATAACATCGGGGAGAGGCTACAACCCTATCTCACTCCCTTCCCAACCACTGCTTCCCTTTCATGTCCCTCGACTGCTATAACTGCCATCTGGTTTCTGTACAAATTGAACATAGCCTTTCGCTCCCTGTATTTTACCCCTGCCACCTTCAGAATTTGAAAGAGCGTATTTCAGTCAACATTGTCAAAAGCTTCCTCTAAGTCTACAAATGCTAGAAACGTAGGTTTGCCCTTCCTTAATCTTTCTTCTAAGATAAGTCGTAAGGTCAGTAATTCCTCACGTGTTCCAAAATTTCTAGGAATCCAAACTGATCTTCCCCGAGGTCAGCTTCTATCAGTTTTTCCATTCGTCTGCAGAGAATTCGCGGCAGTATTTTGCAGCTGTGACTTATTAAACTGATAGTGTGGTAATTTTCACATCTGTCAACACCTGATTTCTTTGGGATTGTAATTATTATATTCTTCTTGAAGTCTGAGGGAATTTCCTCTGTCTCATACATCTTGCTCAACAGATGGTAGAGTTTTGCCAGGGCTGGACCTCCCAAGGCTATCAGTAGTTCTAATGGGATGTTGTCTACTCCCGGGGCCTTGGTTCGACTTAGGTCATTCAGTGCTCTGTCAAACTCTTCACGCAGTATCTTATCTCCCATTTCATCTTCATCTACATCCTCTTCCATATCCATAATATTGTCCTCAAGTACATCGCACTTGTATAGACCCCTATATACTCCTTCCACCTTTCCGCTTTTCCTTCTTTGCTTAGAACTCGGTTTCCATCTGAGCTCTTGATATTCATACAAGTGGTTCTCTTTTCTGCAAACGCCTCTTTAATTTTCCTGTAGGCAGTATCTATCTTACCCCTAGTGATATATGCCGCTAAATCCTTACATTTGTCCTCTAGCCGTTCCTGCTTAGTCATTTTGCGCTTCCTGTCGACCCCATGTTTGAGACGTTTGTATTCCTTTTTGTCTGCTTCATTTACTGTATTTTTATATTCTCTCTTTTCATCAACTATATTCAATATCTTCTCTGTTAGCCAAGGATTTCTGCTAGCCCTAATCTTTTTTCCTACTTAATCCTCTGCTGCCTTCACCATTTCATGTCTCAAAGCTACCTACTCTTCTTCTACTGTATTTCTTTCTCTCCTTATTTTGAATCGTTCCCTAATGCTCTCCCTGAAACTCTGTACAACCTCAGGTTGTGTCAGTTTATCCAGGTCCCATTTCCTTAAATTCCCACCTTTTTGCAGTTTCTTCAGTTTTAATCTGCAGTTCATAACCAATAGATTGTGGTCAGAGTCCACATCTGTCTCTGGAAATGTCTTACAATTTAAAACCTGGTACCGAAATCTCTGTCTTATCATTATATAATCTATCTGAAACCTTCTAGTATCTCCAGGGTTCTTCCATGTATACAACCTTCTTTCATGATTCTTGAACCAAGTGTTAGCTATGACTAAGCTATGCTCTGTGCAAAATTCTACCCAGCTGCTTCCTCTTTCATTTCTTACCCCGATTCCATATACACCTACCACGTTTCCTTTTCTTCTTTTTCCTACTAACGAATTCCAGTCACCAATGACTATTAAATTTTCATCTCCCTTCACTATCTGAATAATTTCTTTTATCTCATCGTACATTTCATCAATCTCTTAGTCATCTGCAGAGCTAGTTGGCATATAAACTTGTGCTACTGTGATAGGCGTCTATCTTGGCCGCAATAATGCATCACTATGCTGTTTGCAGTAGCTTACTCACACTCCTTTTTATTTTTTTGTTTATTATTAAACCTACTCCTGAATTACCCCTATTTGATTTTGTATTTATAGCCCTGTATTCAGCTGACCATAAGTCTTGTTCATCCTGCCACCGAACTTCACTAATTCCCACTGTATCTAACTTTAACCTATCCATTTCCCTTTTTAAATTTTCTAACCTACCTGCCCGATTAAGAGATCTGACATTCCACGCTCCGATCCGTAGAACGCCAGTTTTCTTTCTCCTGATAACGACGCCCTCCTGAGTAGTCCCCGCCCGGAGATCCGAATGGGGGACTATTTTACCTCCGGAATACTTTACCCAAGAGGACGCCATCATCATTTACCCATACAGTAAAGCTGCATGCCCTCAGGAAAAATTACAGCTGTAGTTTGCCCTTGTTTTCAGTCGTTCGCAATACTAGCACAGTAAGGCCGTTTTGGTTATTGTTACAAAGCCAGATCAGTCCATCATCCAGACTGTTGCCCCTGAAACTACTGAAAAGGCTGCTGCCCCTCTTCAGGAACCACACGTTTGTCTGGCCTCTCAACAGATACCCCTCCGTTGTGGTTGCACCTACGGTACGGCTGTCTGTATCGCTGAGGCACGCAAGCCTCCCCACCAACGGCAAGGTCCATGGTTCACGCGGGGGGGAGGGGGAGGGGGGGGGGAACTACGATATAAGCAATATTGTACTCAAGGTGATGCAATGGCTAGTACACCTAGTTAGTGTTCTTTTGTCTTACACAATAACTGGAACGGTGAGGGCATGCCGAAGAACCGCATGAAGCAGAACAGACAAGAGGCAACAGGAGTCAAGAGGAAACAAAGGCGAAAGCAACAAGAGAAGACACAATTACCGCCGCGCAGCCACAGCCCACCGATTTACGACTGGAAACATAGAAAGAGGGGTATTATGAAATGAGTGCCTTCGCTATCAGTTAACATCAAATGAGCGTTTGCGAAGTGGCATGACGCGGAGCAGAAGTGAAATATTGTATGCTGATTGCTTATAGGGTGCAAATATTATGCAATGGAAGAAGATAAGAAAGAAGAGGGAGAAGAGATTGGCAATTACACATTGTGTATGTTATACGGCCGCAGGAGGCCTGAGAAAAGTCAAATATATATGGACAGTGTGTATTTTGTAATTACTTATTATTTTGTTAATATACTGTACACTGAGGTGCCGAAAGTCGTGGGATAGCGGTATGCACATACACACATGGCGGCAGTATTGTGTACACAAGGTATAAAAGACCAGTGCATTGGCGGAACTGTCGTTTGTACTCATGTGATTCATGTGAAATAGTTTCCGACCTGATTATGGCGGCACAATGGGAACTAACAGATTCTTATCGCTGAATGGTAGTTGGAGCTGGACGCATGGAATATTGTATTTCAGAAATCTTTAGGAATTTAATATACCGAGATCCACAGTGTCAAGGGTGTGCCGAGAATACCAAGTATCAGGCATTACCTCTCACTACGGACGACGCAGTGTCCGACTGCCTTCACTTAACGACCGAGCGCAGCGGCGTTTGCAACGAGTTGTCACTGCAAACAGACAATCAACACTGCGTGAAATAACCGCAAAAGTCAATGTGGGACGAACATATCCACAGGACAATATGGCGAAATTTGGAGTTAATGGGCTACAGCTGCAGATGACCAAAGTGAGTGCCTTCCCTAACAGCACGACATCGCCAGCAGCTCCTCCCCTGGGCTCGTGACCATGTCGCTTCGATGAAATGATAATTAAGTCAATACCTTAAGCTGTCCACAGGCGTTGAGATACATCAACGGAGACAGTTGAAAATGTGTGCCCCGAACGGGACTCGAACTCGGGAGCTCCTGCTTACATGGCAGATGCTCTATCCATCTGAGCCACCGAGGGCATAGAAGATAGTGCGACTGCAGGGATTTATCCCTTGCACGCTCACCGTGAGACCCACATTCTCAACTTAATGCTCACACAATGCATTCGTAGTGCCCTGTCCACTACACTCATTACTCACGGCTGACAATCTTAATGAGTCCCGAAGAGTTCGGTCAATGCAATTGCATCCGCACGGACGAATGTCAGTGGTCGGTTAGCCTTAAAAACACTACTGGCCATTCAAATTGCTACACCAAGAAGAAATACAGATGATAAACGGGTATTCATTGGACAAATATATTATACCTGAACTGACATGTGATTACATTTGCAATCAATTTGGATGCATAGATCCTGAGAAATCAGTACCCAGTACATCACATCTGGGCGTAATAACGGCCTTGATACGCCTGGGCATTGAGTCAAACAGAGCTTTAATGGCGTGTACAGGTACAGCTGCCCATGCAGCTTCAACACGATACCACAGTTCATCAAGAGTAGTGACTGGCGTATTGTGACGAGCCAGTTGCTCGGCCACCATTGACCACACGTTTTCAATTGATGAGAGATCTTTAGAATGTGCTGGCCAGGGCAGCAGTCGAAAATTTTCTGTATCCAGAAAGACCTGTACAGTACCTGCAACATGCGGTCGTGCATTACCCTGCTGAAATGTAGGGTTTCGCAGGGATCGAATGAAGGGTAGAGCCACGGTTCGTAACACATCTGAAATGTAACGTCAATGCGAACAAGAGGTGACCGAGACGTGTAACCAATGGCACCCCATACCATCACGCCAGGTGATACGCCTGTATGGCGATGACGAATACACGCTTCCAATGTGCGTTCACTGCGATGTCGCCAAACGCAGATGCGACCATCATGATGCTGTAAACAGAACCAGGATTCATCCGAAAAAATGACGATTTGCCATTCGTGCACCCAAGTTAGCCGTTGAGTACACCATCGCAGGCGCTCCTGTCTATGATGCAGCTTCAAGGGTAACCACAGCCATGGTCTCCGAGCTGATAGTCCATGCTGCTGCAAACGTCGTCGAACTGTTCGTGCAGATGGTTGTTGTCTTGCAAAAGTCCCCATCTGTTGACTCAGGGATCGAGACGTGGCTACACGATCTGTTACAGCCATGCAGATAGGATGCCTTTCATCTCGACTGCTAGTGATACGAGGCCGTTGGGATCCAGCACGCCGTTCCGTATCACCCTCCTGAACCCACCTATTCCATATTCTGCTAACAGTCATTGGATCTCGACCAACGCGAGCAACAATGTCGCGATACGATAAACCGCAATCGCAATAGGCTACAATCCGACCTTTATCAAAGTCGGAAACGTGATGATACGCATTTCTCCTCCTTCACGAAGCATCACAACGACGTTTCACCAGGCAACGCTGGTCAACTGCTGTTTGTGTATGAGAAATCGGTTGGAAACTTTGCTCATGTCAGCACGTTGTAGGTGTCGCCACCGGCGCCAACCTTGTGTGAATGCTCTGAAAAGCTAATCATTTGCATATCACAGCATCTTATTCCAGTCGGTTAAATTTCGCGTCTGTAGCACGTCATTTTCGTGGTGTAGCAATTTTAATGGCCAGTTCTGTATATAGAGATGGTATCTGTTCTTTCGGACATATCCGAAAAAAACAGATACCATCTCCATGTATGTCGCTTGGACTATAGATGATTGGAAAAGCGTGGTCTGGTGCGCTGAGTGCTGATTGCAGTTGGTAAGAGCTAATGGTAGGGTGCGAGTGTGCTGCGGACCGAACGAAGAAGTTGTCAACAAGGCACTGTGCCAGCTGGTAGTGACTCCATAATGGTGTGCGACTTTGTATGGACTGGGTCTTCCGGTCCAACTGAACCGATAATTGATTGGTAATGGTTATGTTTGGCTCCTTTGAGACCATTTGCAGTCATATTCCGAAAGAACGATAGTATTTTTATGAATAACAATGCGCAATGTTACCAGGCCCTATTTGTTTGAGTTCGGTTTGAAGTACATTGTGCACAGTTCGAGTGAATGATGTGGCCACCCACATCGCCCGACATGAATCCCATTGGACGTTTGTGGTACTTAATCGAAAGGTAGTTCGCGCACGAAATCCTGCACCGGATGCACTTTCGCAACCAGATGGATGGCTATAACAGGCAGTATGACTGAATATTTCCGTAGCAGGCTTGCAACGACTTGTTTGTTGCACATCAAATGAATTCGTAATTGCGAATAAGAGCTAATATCAGCTGTAAAATAAAATGGATTTTCATTGTCGCCATCCCACTCTACTGCTGATGATAGTTCTTATTCGAAATTGCGAATTCATTTGACGTGTTTCGTAACGGCTGTGGTCGCCGCAGTGCAAGTCCAAAAGAGCTTTGCCTCGTAATCAGAATAACACAGGCTCTGTAATATGGTACAGACCATTCCATGAATTACAACGACACAAAAAGTTTGGCCCACACATCAAACTTTTGGAGCTCGATTATCAATGAATCTGCGGAAATAAGATAGTCTGACAACGAGACTCTCATCAATCGAGATAACGGTTATCAGCTAAACTCTGCTTGGAATCCAGTTATAGAGAAACTTCGTAGTCGACGTAGTTATCTGCATAAAGATGGAAATCGACCTGATACCGATACGCCAGGCTTTCACTGAGGAGCGCGCGAGGCGCAGCGCCTGGAGCCGTTATGAACGCGCATGCTGGTCAGCGCATGCGCAGTGTCACCTCAGAATGGCTTTAAATAGCGGAGCTCAGCGCGTACTCGCCAGTACTATTACAGTGGCACTCAACTGAAGATGGCCAGAAGACTGCGCCGAAATATCGTGGCAGGACGTTACTGATATCCGGCAGTACTCCCGTATTTTTATGGAACAATCAGTACGCCGGGAAAGCTTTAAACAACACAATATCGTACTTGTTTGTTGAGTCCACGCCACTTCGAGTTTTTTGCATTACGCTGAGCAAAAGAGATCCGACACGATATCAGGAGGTATCTCATTATTTTTGTCATCACATTGTAGATTTGTTAGGCTAACAATTGACATGATAATGAACAGTGAAATTTGCTTTCCTTTGGCATTCCATAATTGCAACACTACGCCGGGCGGCTTGGCCGAGCGGTTCAAGGCGCTTCAGTCTGGAACTGCGCGACCGCTACGGTCGCAGGTTCGAATCCTGCATCGGGCATGGATGTGTGTGATGTCCTTAGGTTAGTTAGGTTTAAGTAGTTCTAAGTTCTAGGGGACTGATGACTTCAGCTGTTAAGTTCAAAAATGGTTCAAATGGCTCTGAGCACTATGGGACTTAACTTCTGTGGTCATCAGTTCCCTACAACTTTGAACTACTTACACCTAACTAACCTAAGGACATCACACACATCCATGCCCGAGGCAGGATTCGAACCTGCTACCGTAGCACTCGCGCGGTTCCGGACTGACTGCCTAGAGCCGCTAGACCACCGCGGCCGGCGATTGTTAAGTCCCGTAGTGCTCAGAGCCATTTGAACCATTTTTTGCAACACTTCCAAAAGCAGGAGCGTCACGTGCAACGCGTGTTTTGATTTCTTTTCGGGTGTATAGTCGCTGTGCCACTTGTTATTTACACATATGAAAGTGGTGTGGGGTACGACATAAAACAGTTCCCCCTTCCGTCTGGGCACGCTCACTGCAACCCGATGCAGACCGCACACGGAGCTGTGACTATCCTTCCGCAGCAGCACTCGTTGCTGCCATCACAACGCGGCTGCTGAAGGGGTGCACACAGGACGCTGATCTTCAGAGATGCCATCAGCTGTTAAGCAGCCCGCCCTCGCAGGCACCGACCGTCAACCAGGCCTAGCGTTGCCTCTGCCGTGAAGCGAGAAATGGCGACCTTCGGCTGCTCTGCCAGCCACTACGCTCACTGCCCTCCGCTGGCGTCCTCAGAGGACAAGTCACCATCAGCAGCTACATCAGTGAGAGTATGTGTTGTTAAAAGTGTTGTGTGGCAAAGTAAAACGTGAAATACAGGGTGTTACAAAAAGGTACGGTCAAACTTTCAGGAAACATGCCTCACACACACAAATAAAGAAAAGATGTTATGTGGACATGTGTCCGGAAACGCTTAATTCCCATGTTAGAGCTCATTTTAGTTTCGTCAGTATGTACTGTACTCCCTCGATTCACCGCCAGTTGGCCCAATTCAAGGAAGGTAATGTTGACTTCGGTGCTTGTGTTGACGTGCGACTCATTGATCTACAGTACTAGCATCAAGCACATCAGTACGTAGCATCAACAGGTTAGTGTTCATCACGAACGTGGCTTTGCAGTCAGTGCAATGTTTACGAATGCGGAGTTGGCAGATGCCCATTTGATGTATAGATTAGCATGGGGCAATAGCCATGGCGCGGTACGTTTGTATCGAGACACATTTCCAGAACGAAGGTGTCCCGACAGGAAGATCTTCGAAGCAGTTGATCGGCGTCTTAGGGAGCACGGAACATTCCAGCCTATGACTCGCGACTGGGGAAGACCTAGAACGACGAGGAAAAATGCAATGGACGAGGCAATTCTTCGTGCAGTTGACGATGAACCTAATGTCAGCGTCAGAGAAGTTGCTGCTGTACAAGGTAACGTTGACCACGTCACTGTATCGAGAGTGCTACCGGAGAACCATTTGTTTCCGTGCCATGCACAGCGTGTGCAGGCACTATCAGCAGCTGATTGGCCTCCACGGGTACACTTCTGCGAATGTTTCCTCCAACAACGTGTCAATCCTCATTTCAGTGCAAATGTTCTCTTTACGGTTGAGGCTTCATTCCAACGTGATCAAATTGTAAATTTTCACAATCAACATGTGTGGGCTGACGAGAATCCGCACGCAATTGTGCAATCACGTCATCAACACAGATTTTCTGTGAACGTTTGGGCAGGCATTGTTGGTGATGTCTTGATTGGGCACCACGTTCTTCTACCTACGCTCAATGGAGCACATTATCATGATTTCATACGAGATACTCTAACTGTGCTACTAGAACATGTGCCTTTACAAGTACGACACAACATGTGGTTCATGCACGATGGAGTTCCTGCACATTTCAGTCGAAGTGTTCGTACGCTTCTCAACAACAGATTCGGTGACCGATGTATTGGTAGAGGCGGACCAATTCCATGGCCTCCACGCTCTCCTGACCTCAACCCTCTTGACTTTCATTTATGGGGGCATTTGAAAGCTTTTGTCTACGCAACCCCGGTACCAAATGTAAAGACTCTTCGTGCTCGTATTGTGGACGGCTGTGATACAATACGCCATTCTCCAGGGCTGCATCAGCGCCTCAGGGATTCCATGCGACGGAGGTAGGATGCATGTATCCTCGCTAACGGAGGACATTTTGAACATTTCCTGTATCAAAGTGTTTGAAGTCACGCTGATACGTTCTGTTGCGTGTGTGTTTCCATTCCATGATTAATGTGATTTGAAGAGAAGTAATCAAATGATCTCTTGACATGGAAAGTAAGCGTTTCCGGACACATGTCCAGATAACATATTTTCTTTATTTGTGTGTGAGGAATGTTTCCTGAAAGTTTGGCCGTACCTTTTTGTAACACCCTGTATAAGAGTGTTTGTGTCTTGTCTCCAGAGATTGGCCTTCAATTTGTATTAATTGTATTTCTTGGTGGTTTTCAAACGCAGTTACCACATTTGCTTCCTGTTTTACATGACTTACAAAAAACAAACCTTTATCTAATTCTTTACGTTGTAAATACGTATCTAATTCTTTACGTTATACTAAGTAACAGTCCTGAACTGTCGTTCATACTATACCTGATGATGGCATGTTGTTTACTTTTGAGACATGAATAATTCTGATTTCAATCTCTGTGCCTATACCGGCAGCGGCCTTGCCGCAGTGGATACACCGGTTCCCGTGAGATCATCAAAGTTAAGCGCTGTCGGGAGTAGCCAGCACTTGGGTGGGTGACCATCCGGGCCGCCATGCGCTGTTGTCATTTTTCGGGGTGCACTCAGCCTCGTGATTTCAACTGAGGAGCTACTCGACCGAATAGTAGCGGCTCCGGCCAAAGAAAACCATCGTAACGACCGGGAGAGCGGTGTGCTGACCACACCCCCCTCCCATCCGCATCCTCAGCTGAGGATGACTCGGCAGTCGGATGGTCCCGATGGGCCACTTGTGGCCTGAAGACGGAGTGCTTATGTGCCTATAAATGTGACAATATACAGTAAAACTCATTGACTGGAAGTATTGAAGGTAGTAACTATTCCTGTTTTGTTTTTGTGGTTTTGTTGCTGGATCAAAATTTCTGGTTCGTTGTTATTGTTGTTGTTTGTCTTAGACTGTATCTTGCAAGGAGGACTGCGTCTTTGACATCATAATGTATCTATATTGTTTTCTTTACTTATAGCTCGTTTATGGAACTTTTGAAGCTACATCAAGGATAAGTAGTAGGAAGAATTTGATGGAAAGCAGAATTAATAGTAGAAAGTGTTACGTTGGTTTGTAGACGAAAAGTATTTTAGTAATTCACTTATTTTGCAGAAAGGGACGTGGGATTAACCAAAAGATTTAACGTTGATATTATGTCATGTCTGAGAGTCAACCCTTGTTGTGGAGAAACATATTGATAGTAGAGTTTAGAATGAAAAGGCTCCCATGGTCAGTGATTACCTGTTTAATTAATGTGGAAACGTAATGTAGCAGTGTGAATGAACATATCTGTTGAACGAGAGTGGATGAGTGTAGTCACTGTTACGGAAGTGTGTTATATGCAAGGGAACATTAAAGGAAAGTATTTTGTCTTGGACTGGTTTTATTTCAGGGTGACGTAATCCATTCTTTAATTGAGTAGCTTTAATATTTGAAAAGTAAAAGAGAGACATATTCGTATTAGGCAAATGGTCCGGATTATTTCGTAATGAAACGTGTTCTCTATTTAAGGCTCCTACCCTAGAGTCATATAGTCCAATAGGTGGAAAATTAATGTAAAAACAGGAACAGACATTAATAACGAGAGCAGGAGCTTTGTAATCCATACAAACCCTTATGTGTACACGTATTGTTTCTGGTGATAAAATGTGTGCCTGGGAAAGGACGCAATCGACCATGGTTTTTGTGGTCTGGCCTTTACCACAGCAGCCACCTGATGACGTGAAGTTCATCCAGAAACGACATGTCGCTCGTATTTCACGTTAAAATGTATGTCCCCTTTTCCCAATTGGATAACTGGGGTAGACTAGGAACGTGGAAGTCGCCGAAGTTGCGTGCAATTGAAAGACTTCAACCAGACCATTCACCCACAAGAAATTATTTGCAGTGCCTCTACACTTCATAAATTATAGCCTCCTCTCTCGTTTTTGTCTATATGTGAACGCTAATCTCAGCAACTAGAGTATGGATTTTTATATGGTTTTACTAAGAGACAGACTGAGTCACGAGATGTGTTTGCGTACATAATTTATTACAGACAGGCCGTCCGTCCTAGATACTTTGTACTACTTATGCGAAGATGTGGCAGACACTAGTACTTTAAATAAAAGTAAATTTTTTCGAAGATAAAACCACGATAATACTGTGACTCTGTGGTTGAGCATTTAGCATATCCCTAAGATGCTAACAAGATCTGAATCTTGTGGCCTATACTGTGAACAGACCTCTCCGCATTAAGAGCATGTGAAATGATATGAATAAGTCACGCAGTGGAAACTAGTAAACATCTGAATTTAAACAGCGGTGGTCCAATTAAACACGAATATGAGTACCATAACTCACGTAGAAAAAATGTGAAAGGGTGTTCCATTGGCCTATGAACTGAAACTAAAGGTTACAATACTATATTGTTTATTACCAAGGTTAATTTGTTTCCACTAATTGAACAGGCAATACAAACGATTATAAAGCGTGCAATGTTAAAATGAATTGCTGAAGGTATATAATAATCATGGGTGGAATTGGAAACGAAGTGATACAATTAGCTAGGTTCAAGTAAACCGCCAATGATTGCTGAAATAGCAACAGATTAGAGAACAGACCAAGGAAGGCACTTTCAAGCACTATTTCCTCGCCTAAGTGAATGCTGATTTTAACTAACTGACTGCATGAATTAATTGAGAAAAACAAGGCACTAACTTGCAACTTAAGATTCCGCAGTCCCTTCGTCAGGACGCACACAAATACAGGTCATGCTTACCATTGTTCTAAAGTTAAGGTGCAGAGGATTGCTGTAGAGTTATCAGTTCAGTCCCGACGTTTATGATCAGCTCTAGGACGAAGCCCTCCCTTCCTGCAATTCTAAGATGAACAGACGGCAAACGCAGTAGACTTTTCGAGGTCTGACCAATGGAAAATTTATAGCATTAGCAACAGTCTCTCTTTTCCTAAGGAACCTGCAGCGATTAACCAATGATACACATTTCTCTACTAGAGTGGAGCAGAAAGCAGAACTTCTCTCCCACCGTCAAAGTGGCTTCACGTTTCAACAAATTATAGTGGTTGCACGTATAGAATTACTAATCTTCCTTCCCACTACAGAACTAATTCTGTTGAACTAACCTGCGACTTTCTTAAACCATTTAAACAATGTTACTGCTGACCTCCTTTGGGTCCAACAGATTTTCCTCGCTCTGGATGCATTTTGTTTCTCATCCCCTTGCAGATCTGCGTGTACACAGCTGGAAACAATTGGTACACCCAGTTAGAGGTTCCCCATTCGCTCAAGATTTATTGTTGCAACAGTGCATGTGGAGTAGGTGAAATGACTACATTTACAGATCAATAGCACAAGCGGTTCTAAGGTACCAGAGATCGACCAACGCTGTAACACCCGTACCCCTTTTACGTGGTATAGCTTCCACAGAGGGCATTGGAGGCAGGCGTTGGTTCTGGAGTCCAGTGGATTGTGCAGATGGTGAATACTGTCCAGTCCAATACACGTGGCGATTCTCTGAAAGAACCATCTCGACACTCGGAGGGCCACAATCTGACCCCTTCCAAACTCGCTCATTTGGATATAGGTAGCATGGGTGCACGTCCGTGGCATGGTTGCCTGCTTGTTTCACACCTCTGCATCACACTAAACCTTCTGGCTGTGAGTATTCCCTATTAAAGGGCAGACACAAATGGCCCCCTGCTAGCTACGCCACTACGCTATTGTTTGGCAGAGAGCGTTGAAACCACTGTCAGTACCTCTACTTTCCCCCAGGTGGCTTCTGCCGTCATAGGATCAAAATCGACTTCGTCTTTCCAGGTATGCCAATTTTTTTTTCCGGCCGCGTATTTAGAGAGAATTCTTTGCGCTGCTCTGCAAAATGGAAGTTTACAGCGTACCGAATTCCTTCTTCAGCCCTCTGTCAGACTGTTATCAGAATGTTGTACACTGTCCCCAACAGCGCCCGTCTGTCCCTTGCGCCTCACATAGACCACAGCCTTTTAGCTAAGAACAGATTTACGATTTGTTTGCCATGTACCCCTGTGTCCTTAACTCTCCCAGAGACAGTCAGTAGATCCACTTTCACACGAATTCATGTGTCACAAATAATTTTAATTAATTTCGATAGTGCGTTATTAATTAGATTACAGAGCAGTCTTGGGAAAAACTCTCCCTTAACGATACGAATGAGATGAAGTTGGCGATGTGGATTTTTCACGGTGACGATGGTAGCTGGTGGGTATAGACAACTGTTATCTCAGGAATTTTTGTGATTGGTACTGGAGAGGTTGTTATGTGAAAAAGAACGTAGGAAATCTTTGGGGGAACGAACATACTACATTTTATGACGGTTTTTGTCTGGATTTGATTTATTGAATCTCTGGTCAGATTTATACAGTTTTTTTTGATGGTACAAAACTGAATGATCGCTTAGGTGCTGTTGAGGATGCAACAAATACTAACAGTTTACTCTAAAACTGTTCAGAAACCATTTGGTCTGTACTGGAGTGTTACTTGAGTACAGATCAAATAATAACCTGCATGTCTGGAGAGTTCAACAGATGTGTTGAAACATCTGAAGAAAGGTGCCTCTCCTTTCTGAGTTCACTACATGTCACTCTTTATGGAGGGACATTGGCTCATTTTTTTTTTTTTTTCAGGCAAGCAAAGGGCAAGGTGTGATACACAAAATGAGAAAGTCATCGCCATGATACTGATCTCAACTGACAGTTTGCATACCTGGTGTTACATTAGGAAATAATGTGTTTATGCTGTGTGCGGTGATCGGTACTCAGAAGTGAATGACACCCACAGGCGTACGTCAGAAGCTCAGATGACGCCATAAACTTTGTAACTGAGCAGTTCGTCTAGCACAAGCTTTTTCGCATTATTAAATTATTTTTTATTTTTATTTTATTTTTTTTTAATTTAGAAAGCAGTAATGTACACTAGGGATAAGCTGAATGAGGCTGCTCGTTTCAAACAAACGGGCCTCGTATTCAATGGGATGCAGTCCACAGTTTCTGTTCGGCCATCCTGATCTGTTTCACGTGGGTTCCCTAAATTAATTCTGGCAAGTGTCGGGATGGTTGCTATTATAAGACCATCCTTGTCAAACTATACTTGTAAACATGTGACTGTCTGTATATATGAGTTAAGTTGTTGTGTTCTTAAACTATGATACAGCCAACATCTTTGCAAAAGTGAGCCCTGTATTGTATAAAACTACAAGAAGAAACTTACAAGAACAGGTTTTTCAGAGCCCAGTTTATAACTATTTTGATGCCTCTTGCAAACCGTCCTTCAACATAATAAAAGATGTTACAATCTTCAATAGGACCATAGCTAATAAAGCAATGGTTTATTCAGACCCAAATGAGGTCAGCTTCATTCACTCTCCTTTGATTACCAACGCAACACGTCATGTTGTAGATTCTAAAACAGCTCCGATTTTATACTCAACTTGCGATCAAAAAACGTTTTAGTGATACTTGAGGCACAGAAAACACTATTTCCAAATGTCGTTATCGTACTTCCATAACTGTATGACGATCAACTGGTTTACAAGATCTGACCACAATAACCAAAACATTTTTATTCTCCATGCTAGACAACACAGTACTGAGGTTTTTGTAGCGATAATTTCTGAAATAATGTCCATAGAAACAAACGTTGGTTGTAATATCACCTTCAGTAAACTTGCTCGTATTTATTAATATTTCGTTCAAAGAAAGGCATAGATCCATATTTACGATACAAGGTCTTACTAACTCAACGTAATTTTTTGGCTTCGTGACATATTACTTTTGCAGGATCAAACTATTTTACGATACACAGCTTCACTAGTAACAATTCCAACAATTTTTACGAATCGAAAAAAATATGACACAATAACATATTGAGGCAACAATTTGTGCTTCAGAGGACTATACTTAAGACTACAGTGATTAAGCCATGCTAATCACAGTACAGACGGCGTCAGGGGGCGTAAGTGCAGGTGTTTTTATTGGTGATTGAGGGCAGTGTACCGAGCAACAATAGATCAGTATTTACTTCACTTGCAAACTAACAATTGTGCTATTACGAGTAGTATGTTTTTAGGTTGGTTCGTATCTCTAAGTACACGTGGCAAGATAAAGCCATTAATAATGATTTTTCCCCTGGGCAACAGGTCAGGGTTTAAAGTGAGGATGCATGAACAGAAGCGGTTAGTCTGTACTGGCAGGCATCGTCCGCTTAGTGGTGCAGTTATGGCCATGCAAAAAACATTAGGTAGTAAATTATGTGACGTGTTTGTCACAATATCTGCACTGATACCCGCAATACTCTGTAGATTAGCCCACTGGGCAAAATATTCGTCACCTCTTAAAAGAACTCATTAGTCGCTTGGGAGACGGTGTACAACTGGTACCAGGCGCTCATGTGACCCTCCACGACTGACGCAAGCCACACCGTAGTGTATGTGCGGAACAGTTGTTTAGAACTGTAAAATGACTCTACGTGGAGATGTGACAGAAGGCCCGAAAAGAGCTACCGTGTTTGGGCGTTTCCATGGCCACACAGTGAATGAAGACTATCATTTTTTTTGGTGTACCAAAGTGGGCTCTCCAACACATCTTCAAGGAATCGAGTATCAATCGCAAACATGTAATACGGCATAAGAAATTTGGTCGCAAAAAGAGCGTAGCAGACAGGAACCAGGGGCGTCACGTGTAGTCTGCAACAATCTGTTTCAAACCCGAAAGGGATTGCTGCTGGCAGTGAATGAGGGTGCATCTCAACCAGTTTCTAAGCCAACATCGTTAAGGAAGCTGGATGCAATATACACTTGCTGTCTAGTACCTCGATAAAGGGCATTGCTCACACTAGTACATATAGCTGCATGTCTTCAGTAGGCCAAATTACACAGAAACTGGACATTAGCTGACTGAAGGTGTGTAGTGTGGTCCAACGAATCTCGATCTTGCTCTTTTTCTGGTCAGATGAGGCACTTAGCCCATAGTAAGTTGAGGGTGTAGTTCAGGTTGGAGGTAATTGTACGATGTTTTGGGGGTGTCTTTCGTACCGTGTCTTGAGTGCACTTATTCAGATTACCATAGAAATGTACAAGGATGTTGGTTTCAGATTTATTGGTGACCGATTTTTACTCTTTTTTTCTACATCTTCATGATTAGGATGTCGACACTCCTGTCTTCCAGGATTTCAACAGCCCTGTTTACAGTACTGGAATGTCTCTAGGTTGACGAACACCCAGGCACCCTGTCTCACCTCAACTGGCCAGCTAATTCACCCATACCGAACGGAAAATGTCTGGAGCTACTTGGAATAGCAGGTGACATATCAGCATACCTGCAGTTTGGTAGTAGTTCCAAGGGAGCTATTCATCAGTCAGTGAGTAACTTCAGTTACATTTGCCGTACCTAAAGAAACTTGTTCGGCTTTTTCCGCGCAGGACTGAGGTCATTATCAGCGCTTGGGGTTGTGTTACTCGCTATTGATGTGATGTCTCCTGGGGAGGGGGGACTATTTTTTTTTCCGGTGCGCATGCCATGGGCCTCTGTCAGGTTCTTCAGTTGTCTCCCATTGTAGCCTTGGTACCATTTGCATATTTAGTGTTCAGATAATCGACCATAAAGGCGGTCTGCCTGTTTTTGTTCACTTCCAAGGTCTCTGTGCAGCGCTTTGTCCTGTCCTCAATGGTCCCTTCTGGACAGGGTTCAGAGTCATTGCCCGGGACGATGAAATATGACTTGGGCTTGATGCGTCTTGGTCTGCTTATCTCTTCATCAGCACGGACAGCTGCAGAGATCCAGTCGGCGTCGATGGCAGCGTCCAGCAGCTGGCTGACGACACCAGGTCTCCCACTGTGCAGAAGGGCCACCAGCTGCACTAATGGCAGGCACAGGACAAACCACATGGTGTCAGGGCGCCATTACATCACCAGCACCAGCGTCAGCAGCACCACCACCACCACCACCACCTGCAGACCGGATACACACTCAGTGCCTATGGAAAAGTGTTAAATTCAAAAAATCGTCACAATAACTCTTGGAGGTTAAGTTTTGCATCAGAGTTCACTGATGGAAATGGAGATCACAATATTTATAACCAGAATCGTCTTAAAATCCTGGTGGCAATGACCCACCACACATCACTGGGGAATGTAATTAAAAGAACCTTACATTTCACTATCTAACAACCGGTATGCGGATTGTACGAACTGTATGTCCTCTGTAGTTGACAGAGCTACCGAACAGGCTACAGAGAACGACGAAGCACACCGGACAAATATTTACACCGCTTGTGTCCCTGATAATGATCTAAATTTGGTGAGGAAAAAACTTCACAAATTTCTTTAGATATGTCACATACAGCAGAAGCCTCTCATTGACGATTAGAACCCAAATACACAAAGCAACCGAATTGTACGGATGTTGATACCTTTCACTTACTATTTCTAATAGGTAGTTAAGATTGGGAGATTCAGCGTGCGACTCGAGATGCGACGTGTGCCGGAGAGTTTATCAAACCAGGAATGTATGCAAGCAGCCTGTGAACAGGGCGGTCAAACTATTGGAAGACTAGTAGTTTATAGCATATTCAACATAAAGATGTGGGAGAAAGGTCACTGAAAATGTTGAAATAAACATCTTTGTCCAGGTACATGGTAATCCGAATGAGTGCGCTCACTTTATGGTACAATAAACACCCCCATAAACATCACAGCAACCATCTTCCATTTTAACCATTTTTAATATGCTACTGGTGTTCTGTGGTCGGAGTCGGTGCAGATAAACTGACGGATGTGACTGGCTCTGCACTCAAAAGGCATGTTGTAAACCACTTGGATCCTGAGACCGAGACTGTCCTCAAGAGGCCTAGCATCTCCTTTATCTTCTTCTGAGGTCGGAAAATACAGGGTGGGCCATTGATCGTGACCGGGCCAAATATCTCACGAAATAAGCATCAAACGAAAAAACTGCAAAGAACGAAACTCGTCTAGCTTGAACGGGGAAACCAGATAGCGCTATGGTTGGCCCGCTGGATGGCGCTGCCATAGGTCAAACCGATATCAACTGCTTTTTTAAAAGTAAGAACCCCCATTTTTTTTATTACATATTCATGTAGTACGTACAAAAGTATGAATGTTTTAGTTGGACCACTTTTTTCGCTTTGTGATAGATGGCCCTTAATAGTCACAAACGTATAAGTACGTGGTATCACGTAACATTTCGCCAGTACGGTCGGTATTTGCTTCGTGATACATTACCCGTGTTAAAATGGACCGTTTACCAATTGGGGAAAAGGTAGATATCGTGTTGATGTACGGCTGTTGTGATCAAAATGCCCAAAGGGCGCGTGCTATGTATGCTGGACGACATCATCCAGGTGTCCGGATCGTTCGCTGGATGGTTACGTTACTTAAGGAAACGGAAAGTGTTCAGCCACATGTGAAACATCAACCACGACCTGCAACAAATTATGATGCCCAAGTAGGTGTTTTAGCTGCTGTCGCGGCTAATCCGCACATCAGTAGCAGACAAATTGCGCGACAATCGGGAATCTCAAAAAGGTCGGTGTTGAGAATGCTACACCAACGTCGATTGCACCCGTACCATATTTCTATGCACCAGGAACTGCATGGCAACGACTTTGAACGTCGTGTACAGTTCTGCCACTGGGCATAAGAGAAATTACGGGACGATGACAGATTTTTTGCACGCTTTCTATTTAGCGACGAACAGCGGTAACGTAAACCGGCATAATATGCACTATTGGGCAATGGAAAATCCACGATGGCTGCGACAAGTGGAACATAAGTGACCTTCGCAGTTTAATGTATGGTGCGGCATTATGGGAGGACGGATAATTGGCCTCCATTTTATCGATGGCAATCTAAATGGTGTAATGGATGCTGATTTCCTCCGTAATGTTCTACTGATGATACTACAAGATGTTTCACTGCATGACAGAATGGCGATGTACTTCCAACATGATAGACGTCCGGCACATAGCTCGCGTGCGGTTGAAGCGGCATTGAATAGCATATTTCATGACAGGTGGATTGGTTGTCACCGGATCTGACGTCCCCGGATTTCTTTCTGTGGGGAAAGTTGAAAGATATTTGCTATCGTGATCCACCGACAACGCCTGACAACATGCGTCAGCGCATTGTCAATGCATGTGCGAACATTACGGAAGGCGAACTACTCGCTGTTGAGAGGAATGTCGTTACACGTATTGCCAAATGCATTGAGGTTGACGGACATCATTTTGAGCATTTATTGCATTAATGTGTTAATGCTGTAATAGCATGCGTCCTCAGAAATGATAAGTTCACAAAGGAACATGTATCACATTGGAACAACCGAAATAAAATGTCCAAACGTACCTACGTTCTGTATTTTAATTTAAAAAACCTGCCTGTTACCAACTGTTCGTCTAAAACTGTGAGTTATGTTTGTGACTATTACAGTGTCATCTATCACAAAGCGAAAAAAGTGGTCCAACTAAAACATTCACATTTCTTTACGTAGTATACCAATATGCAATAAAAATGGGGGTTCCTATATTAAAAAAAAAAAACGCTGTTGATATCCGTTTGGCCTATGGCAGCGCCATCCGGAGGGGGAACCATAGCGCTATCTGGTTTCCCCCTTGAAGCTAGACAAGTTTCGTTCTTAGTAGTTTTTTCATTTAACGCTTATTTCGTGAGATATTTGGCCCAGTCACTATCCATGGACGACCCTGTTGATCTTATATCTCGTCTTGCTAGGACTGCCTATTTTGCTGGATGTAGATATAAAGCTATTTTCCGAAGTCTTAAGAAGATAAAGGAGATGCTGCGCCCTCCTAAGGACAGTCTCGACGTCAGAACCCCTGGGATTTATATATGTTGTGAGTGCGGAAGCAATTACATCGGTCGGTCGATCCGCACCTTTTCCGATGGCCGTGCAGAACACGGAGAAATCTGCAGTTACTGATCAGAGCCTCACAAACAAACATAAAATACTGTTTGACGAAACAAAGATTTTGTCCCATATTCCTACATACCGGGGCGCTGTAATTAAAGAGGCTACAAAAATGAGAATGTATCCGAAGATCTTCAATCACGACAGCGGATATTACCTTAGCGGTGCACGGAAGCGAGCTCCCGATCTAGACAAGAGCCAGAGATATTCGTGGCAATGTTCACACTACAGTCGGAGCGGTGGCGCCTCCAGTGCAGACGTTGACACCATCTGCGGCAGTATTACGTAATTACCGACCAATCAGAAGCCGTCTATGGGATATATAAGATCACACAACAGGAGTTTTGACGAGCAGTCGCCCCAGAAGCTCGAAGGTTTACACTGAATTGATGCGGCAAGAAGTTCGGGAATGTATTATAAACAGTGCTGTCGCGAAAGACTTCGTGCTGAAGATAAAGAAAAAAAACTAGAACTACAATGTAAGTAGAAAAGCAGATACCATCGCTGACTGCTGGAGCTGGTAGCGTGGAACATGAACTTTTATAGGCTGGGATAAAGAACAACTGCTGCACCACGTGCAGTTGCTGTCGTATAAATCGCGAGTGCTCCGCCCACTGTCTCCAACATTACGTCAGTGATAGCCAATGGCCGTGAAGTACGATTAATATCAGTAAAATTACAGTCGTGTATTGAAATATTTAGAGTACTACCACAGTCATATAAATATATACTTTGGCTTGTACAAAATATAACAATATAACAGGTAAAATGAGTGTAATAGAGAAATGAACCATTAAAATTCAAATTAGACCCATAGTGCCCTCTAGGGAGCTTGTCAGTAACTTACGTATAGCAGAGACGCCTCATAAGGACGCCGTTACTAACCATAGGAACGGTACGAAGATCGATATGCTCGATTTAATGTCAAAGATGCAGAAGTAAAGTTTAAAATTTTGAATCGGAACGTAATTGTACTTTAATACAAAAGAAGCCGTACCTCGGACGCTAAAAATACAACGGAAGTACAAAAAACAGTAAAACAATACGCTATTGACATCAAAATTAGGCAAAAAGTACTCTCTGAGGGGACTTGCACGTAGCATTGTAGTCCAAACAGGCAGGGACAAGTCGCCACCAGTAACCACGGCAACAGCTTAAAGATCAACATGTTCCGATACACGTTACAGGCACAGAGGTATTCGCTTGTTATAACAACTTTAATTCAAAACAGTTTATATGGCATAATATTATTATATACAGCAGAAATATTGGGTACATTACATAGAATAGAAAGTATGCCACTGATGCTGAATGTCACACATACGGTTCCCTCTATCAAGGCTTGTGTGTAGCGTATGTCAAGGCCCCTCTACTCGACATACGTTACGCACAAACCCTCCTAGATGGTACCGTGTGTGTGTTATACATTGTCATTGTTTCTGTTGTTTGTGACGTATATATGTGGTTTTGAATCAAAGTTGTAATAACAAGCGAATACTTTTGTACCCGTGACCTGTATCTGAACATACCGACCTTTATGTTATCATGATGACTGGTTGCGTCTTGTTTGAGCCATCTTTGCATTACGTATGTTACGTGCTAGTTTCCTCAAAGAGACTATGTGCCTAATTTTAATATCAGTAGTGTATTTTTTATTGTTATTTTGTACCTGCTTTATATTCTTAGCGTCTTTGGTACTGTTCCTGTCGTATTAAATTACGATTACGTTCCGAATCAAACATCGTGCGGCATACTTCTGCATCTCTGACTTGAAATTGGAACACATCGGTCTTCATACCGTCCTCTTGAGCCATCCTTAATCTGCATATGTTACGTGTAAGTCCCCACAGAGGGAACATTGTGCCTGATTTTGATGTAACTGATTTATTGCTTTATTGTTCTTTGGTAGTTCCTACATTTTTAGCGCCATTGGTACTGTTCCTATAATATCTATTTTTTTTAACTCTTCTGTTTAGAGTTATAACTAAGTTCCTAGTCAAAAACTGTACGCCATATTTTCGTATATTTGACTTGATATTGGACTATATCGATCTTGATACTGGTACTATGGTTACTGATGGCCGACCTCGTGAGCCATCTCTGCTGAATCAACGTCACACACAATGCCCCATAGAGGGCACCATAGGTCTAAATCGAACGGTAATGGTTTATTTCTTTATTATGCTACTCTAAATTTTCTTTTTTTATATTTTGTGCAAGACTATTGTTATATTTATATGACTGTGGTTTTGATCTCAATATTTCATTGTACGGTTCTACTTTTACTGATTTAATAGTGTTTCACGGCCATTGGCTATCACTGTCGTAATGCTCGATAGAGTGGACTGAACTGTCGCTCTTTATGCGACGGCAATTGCACGTCATGCCTCTCTTCAACAATCCCGCTGAGCATCTCACCCTCAGCCTCTTCTTCTCCAATCTTACCATCACTTGTGCCACCATCTACATCTGCCCTCGTACCCCCATCCCATACGATTTCCTGGTCCACACTGACCGTACCTTCTTCACCTATGTGATTGCCACAGACCTCAGTGTCCACAGCCGTGCTCCTGCCGAACTCCTGCGGTGGCATCAGTTTATCACCACCCTCCAGGGAGACCTGGTTCCCCTCACCCAACCCGAATACTACACCACTCCTGACGTGATCCTAGCCTCTCTCAACCTCCTTGGGCGCATCACCACACAAGTCCTTGACCTAATTGGCAGTGACCATGCCCCCATCCTCCTCACTATCTCTGATGGTCACCATCCCTGCCCCGTTCCTAGCCCTGACAGTTCTCCTAAACTTGTCCACAATTACTGCCACGTCAACTGGGATGCCAACTGGGACTCCATACACACCCAGGTGGAAAGCCACGACCCTACCCTCCACTCTCCTGATGGCATCTCTTGAACCGCTGCTTTTCTCCATCAGACCTTGACTGACGCTGTATCCACCCATATCTCTACCAAAGCCATCCACCCTAACTGCCCAGCCCTGCCCTCACAGGCTGTCCTTCTCCTTCATGAATGCCATCGCCTCTACCGATCTTTCCTCCACACTCATGACCAGGACGCACTCACCCACCACCGGCAATTACAACAGCACATCCACAACATGCTTACTGTGAAGAAACGCCGTGCCTGGCAGATGAGATGCACACAACACAACGCCACACTGACAATAAACTCTTCCAAGTATTCGTCTGCTTTCCATCCCTTTACTGGGAACCGCCCTACCCTGCGGTACCCTCTCCTCCTTGATGACCATCCTTTTCCTGAAAACCTCATTAAGGACAACCACTTTGCCTCCCACCTATTTGATGGCTTTTTCGTTCCAAAGATCCCCAGTTTGATTATTCCCTCTTCCCCAATGTCATCGAACATACGGATAACTCCACTCCTCCCCTTGCTCCTAGCTTCCAGTATTTGGGCCACACACCACCATCAGAACTTAACACTCCCATCTCTACACAGGACATCAGCCTCACACTTCACACTAAATGCAACACTGTCTCCAGCCACGACCACATTGCCTAATGCCATCTCAAACACTGCCCTCCTTCCTTCCTTGCAGTCTTTGCTGCCCTCTACAACGTGATCCTTGCCACCAGCTTTAACCCCGAACTGTGGAAAAACTCCCATATCCCAATGTTCCCCAAGCCTAGTAAGCCTCCATCTGATGCCTTTTCCTATCACTCTCTGTGTCTCACTAAGGTGTTCAGCAAGCTCTTGGAATCCATCCTTACCCTGCACATCCATCACCACCAACACCACCTCCTCCCCAATACCCATTGTGGCTTTCGACCTTCCTTCTCTGCTGACTACCAACTCCTACTCCTCACCCATCTCCTCTCCCTCCAGCTTAATTCCCGTCACTCCGCCATTTTCGTCTCCCTAGACCTTTGAAAAGGCCTACCACCAAATATGGCATCCCGGTCTCCTGTTTAAACTTGACTTCCTATCAACTACGTCCATCTGATTGCCTCCTTCCTCTCTCACTGCCCCTCCTATATTACCATCCATAACGCTGATTCCCGCACCTTCTAACCCTCTGTGGGTGTGCCCCAGGGCTCTATCCTCTTTCCTCTCTCTACTTCCTGTAAACTGCAGATATGCCCCAACCACCCCCCTCCAGTCGACCTCCTGCACTATGCCGATGACACCACCTTCCTTGCCCTCGCTCCTACCCTTCGACAATCCCAACACCTTCTCCAGAATCACTGTGATTCCCAGTCAATCAAGACCCAGGAAATCATCGTAGGTTGTACCACTCACTTCTTCCGGCTCCTTGAATTTTCCCTTACCATCTGCACCCATCCTGTCCACCTCTCACTCACCCTCACCTACCTCAGACTCACTATTGACTGTAACCTCACCTGGATCCCTCATCTATGCTCTATCCAATCCAAGGCCCACAACTGACTTTATCTCCTTAAACTCCTCTCTGGCTGGACATGGATGTTGAACCCCTCTACCATCCCCCACACCTTCAAACCCTTAATCTGTTGCATCCTCTGTTATGCCAGTCCCACCTGGATATCTGCCACCCCAAATTCTATAAGTCCCTCCAAATCCTCGAGCGCCATGCACTCCGCCTCACCTTCTGCATGTGTCTCCCATCCCCCACGCAGATCCTCTATTACCTGATTCCTTTTCCCCATCTGCTCCTTTTCCTTGAACATATCCATGTCCTTTACACCTCCTGCCAACTTGATCCCGCCCTATTCCCTGGTTGCTCCGCTCCTCTCCAACTCCCCCCCCCCCTTACTGCCGCACCTTCACCATTGTGTTCGCCCCACCCTCCACCTCTACACCCTTCATCTCCTTTCCCAAGGTGGCTTCCGTCAACTTCCCCTCCTGAATGATGCCCTCTCTCCCTCCATTTATACCTCCTATCAACTCTGATCCTCACCTCTCCCTCCCTCTCTCTGTCCTTTTCCTGAGCTCCGTCACCCCCCTCTCATCCCGTTTTTTCTCTGCCTACCCCCTCTTTCACTCCATTTTCTCCCCTGAGTCCTTTTCCTTTCCCCTCCACTGCCTTCCCCACTCATTCTCGCATCTGCCCTACCCCCCTCCCCTTTTCTGTGTCCTCTCCCTCCATGGGCTCTCCCGTTTTTTGCTTTTCCTCTCCTCCTCCCCCTTTTTTCTCCCTCATCTGTCCAGGTCGTCTCTCCCCCCCTCCCCCCCCCCCCCTACACACACACATATGCCTTCGTGTCTACTCTGTAGTGCAGTGTTAACGTGAGTGTTCAGTGTTGTGAACAGACACCATACTGTCGCTAAGGTGTGTTTTTTAACCCTTGCGAACAGAAACCAGACTGTCGCCGAGTTTTTTAATTGTGCCTGTTTAATTACTATGTGTTTTAATCAGCATCATCGACCCTTTGTTTTTATATTTTCACTTCGCAACTTTTCACTTTGTTAAAGATTTAAACAGTCACAGCTTTATCGCCTGTTTTTATTGTTTTGATATATCCTCATTATGTTTTTAACCCTTTTGTAGGCTGCAGAGCGGCATATTACGCTGCTGTCAGTCCTCCCCCCCCCCCCCCCTCGGGGAGGCAATTGAAATTCAATAAAGAAAAAGGAAAAAAAACGCGTCATGCAGCAGTTGCACCTCACACCAGCCAAGAGTAATTCGTGTTCCAAGCCACCAGCTCCAGTTACATTGTAGTTATATAATTTGTTATTGTGTTAATCTTCGTGTGTCCTCTAATGACTTTCACGTTACTGCATTTAAAGTAACTGTCTGAGGATGATCAGACATAGAACGCAATCGGTCACCATTTTCACATTAAAATATTGTATGCTACGTAGACTGTTTTATTGTATTTGAACAATATTTTATGATTGCTAACTTTTACATAAGATATTTTTTAAAATTGTTTTCTTAATATTTTATGGAAACTGGTTGATGGACCTACGTTCACCGACAGCGGTGAAATGGGGATATTCCCGTACGACCACTTCAAGCGTGTACCATGAGTACCAGGAATCAAATCTCCGACATCGATGAGGTCGGAAAAGATCCCGCAAGAATGGGACCAGCGACGACTGAAGAGAATCGTTCAACGTGACAGAAGTGAAACCCTTACGCATATTGCTGCAGATTTCAATGCTGGGCTATCAACAAGTGTCAGAGTGCAAATCATTCAACGAAACGTCATGGATATGGGCTTTTGGAACCGAAGGCCCACTCGTGTACCCTTAATGACTGCACAACACAAAGCTTTACGCCTCGCCGGGGCTCGTCAACACCGACATTGGACTGTTGATGACGAAATATGTTGCCTCGTCAGAGGAGTGTTGGTCCACATTGTATCGAGCAGATGAACGTATACGGGTATGGAGACAACCTCATGAATCCATGGGCCCTAAATGTCAGCAGAGGACTGTTCAAGTTAGTGGTGATTCTGTAATGGTGTGGGGCTTGTGCAGTTGGAGTGATGTGGGACCCTTGAAACGCCTAGATACGACTCTGACAGGTGACACTATGTAGAGATCCTGTCCGATCACCTGCATTCATTCATGTCCATTGTGCATTTAGACGGACTTGGACAATTTCAGCAGGGCAATGCGACGCTCCACACGTCCATAATTGCTGACACTTCTGGGGGGGGGGGGGGGGGGGGGGGGCACACGATATTCGATATTAGCCAGCTGTACCAGTTTCTTTCGCTTTTCAGTATAATACGATGCTGGGGATCGTGCTAACAATCTCAGTGACTGAGTATAATTAATCAACATCCTGAAAACAGGGATAAATGACTACTGGTGTTCCGTATGAAGTGCTCTGTTCGTTCCTGAAATCCAGAGGGAGAGAAAGTTATGTAATGCATGTTTTCCGGAAAGCATTCTATACAGTTCCGGACCAAAAAAAAAAAAAATGGTTCAAATGGCTCTGAGCACTATGGGACTTAACATCTGAGGTATCAGTCCCCTAGAACTTAGAACTACTTAAACCTAAAGACATCACACACGTCCATGCCCGAGGCAGGATTCGAACCTGCGACCGTAGCAGTCGCGCGGTTCCGGACTGAGCTCCTAGAACCGCGAGACCACCGCGGCCGGCCCCAGTTCCGGACCCTCATCAAATGGGAAAAATAAGAGTCCACGAAATATCAGGCTAGTTTTGTGATTGGATTTAAGACTTCGTAGTGGGTAGAACTCAACACATCGTTCATAACGGAGCTCTATAATCATAGGAATAAATAGAAGTAGGAGTGTTATAAAGCAGTTACTGTAACCTGAATGAAATTTTCACTCTGCAGCGGCGTGTGCGCTAAAATGAAACTTCCTGGGAGAGTAAAACTGCAAAGATGTTGCAGGATACGTTGTGCTGAGAAACAGTTGTTAAGAAAAATATTCGTTGTGTCATTTCCTAGTTAATTAGCACTGAAGTTAGGCAATCGGGGAGAGAGTAAAAATCGTAGAGGGAGGCCAAGACATGAATACAGTAAGCAGATTCAAAAGGATGTACGTTGCAGTATTATTTAGAGATGAAGAGGTTTGAGCCGGATAGAGTAGCATCAAACCAGCCTTCGGACCGAAGACAACAAGAACAACCATTGCAGTACATGGACTGAAGGAACCACACGAAATTGCCACTGCAGATGGTGTGAAAATACGTTTAGAAACTAAAAAAACAGCCTTTTATTTAATAGCAAAGGTGGAATTGATACGCCTAACAGAAGTACAGTATACTGTTTTGTGACTGAGAAACAACAGGAGGTACATAAAATGACGGAAGTTCACGTTGCCCTCTCCGTACAGCGGCCCCGAAATAGTCTAGTGCGATATTTTTTTTAACGATAAGTATTAACCAGGCCTGCCAAACACGGAGACAAAATAACGTGTAGCAGTGCAGACAGACAGTGGAGCGTAGGCCGGAAAATGACACAGGCATGCAGCACACATGGATAAAGAAAATGTCAAACTAGACTATATTTAGACCGTTCTAACGAACGAACAATATAAGTTTCACGTTAAATACATCGGCTGGTTAGTGGTGCCATTCATTTGCAGGCCTCTTCCGGAATGCTGTAAGTTTATCTTTATTTCAGTTGTAGTATTGTCGTAAAAGATTTTTTTAGCACAATGGTAAAATCCTGCATAGCGTTTCGCTGAATCTAAAGTTATTTAAAAGAAAATAATAATTCGTTCCACACCTATCGTTGTAATAAAAATATATATAAAAAAATTGCGAACAAATTTTCCACGATTAAGACAGAGAATTTATAGTTTGAATCTAAGGCTTGATATTGTTACCGTGCAGTTGCAGCTGATTTGGGAGAATTTATTTGCGTATAAATATTACGAATTAAATAATAAGGCTCGTCATACGAGGGTTGGAACTTTAATAGTGGCAACTATTTATTTACAGCTCGTAAAAAATAGATACGTGTTTCAAAGTTTTACTGGCCTTCAAAGTTCAAAAATGGTTCAAATGGCTCTGAGCACTATGGGACTCAACTGCTGTGCTCATTAGTCCCCTAGAACTGAGAACTACTTAAACCTAACTAACCTAAGGACATCACACACATCCATGCCCGAGGCAGGATTCGAACCTGCGACCGTAGCAGTCGCACGGTTCCGGACTGCGCGCCTAGAACCGCGAGACCACAGCGGCCGGCGGCCTTCAAAGTAGTCACCAGCATTGTTTACAACCCGTTGCCAGCGATGTGGAAGTCGTAGGATACTCTTAGCAGTACCAGTTGTGTTGACAGTTCGAGCGGCGCGGTCTATTACTCGACGAATTTGTAGCAGTTCTAAAGCGAATGCTCAGTTTAGAAATCGAGTTGAGCTTACGAGGGCTTAAGTCAGGGGAATGCAGTAGGTGGTATAGCACTTAACAGCCCCGTCAGTCAAACAAATCAGTTACAGCTTGCACTGTACGTGCTTGAGCATTGTCGTGCAAAGCTGGTCGTAGGTTGTGTTCCAAAAATGAACAGCACAGTGCTATACCACCTACTGCATTCCCCTGACTTAAGCCCTCGTAAGCTCAGCTCGATTTCAAAACTAAAGGAAACACTGCACGGCATTCGCTTCAGAACGGCTACAAATTCGTCGGGTAATAGACCGCGCCGCTCGAACTGTCGACACAACTGGCACTGCTAAGAGTATCCTACAACTTCCACATCGCTGGCAATGGGTTGTACACAATGCTGGTGACTACTTTGAACGCCAGTAAAACTTTGAAACACGTATCTATTTTGTACGAGCTGTAAATAAATAATTGCCACTATTAAAGTTCCAACCCTCGTATATTTTTCTGACAAAATACGTTCAGAAATTTATGAAGGACTGAATGCAAAGACTTTCTTTTTTCTGTTCAATTTCATAACATGTTTTACTTAATTTCAAAACTGGTTATAATCGTAGTTTTCCTACTGCTCCAATACTAGGGTAAGTTTGGACCCTTAACTCCAAAGAGAAGGATTGTAAGGTAAATGTGCATTTTTCGCCTGAATGTTTTGACACTGATGCTTTTGGTATCGGAAGGATAAGGAAGACAGATTCCATACCATCAATTTTGGGCTTTCTTCGCATTTGGAAACTGCAGGAAAAAGAGAGGAAATCAGAAAATTAATACTTTCTGCCAAATCGATATTTTTTCTGATTCTGTGGAAGTGATTCACTGTGCAACAAATACAGGTGTTCACTGAAGAAACTCTGTCGCTTGTAAAAAAGAGAAATAAAATTTTTCAAACTGTCTGTAATCCTTTACCTCGCCAGATGTAAAAATGATTACCGCCGCATTAATATTGGGTATTTCGGGGAAATGAAGCTAACTGTATTACTGAATGTGTAATAGTCTTATAATGAGTTGTTCAACTGTTAAAATCAGGCTTGATTTCAGCTGTAAATGAGAAGTACATTAAAGGGTAAAACGAGAGGAGAAGCCGAAATGAAATTTTATAAAGTCGTTCCACTACGACAGCGCACTGTCATCAGGCCATAAGTGGCCCATCGGGACCATCCGACCGCCGTGTCATCCTCAGTTGAGGATGCGGATAGGAGGGGCGTGTGGTCAGCACACCGCTCTCCCTGTCGTTACGATGGTTTTCTTTGACCGGGGCCGCTACTATTCGGTCGAGTAGCTCCTCAGTTGGCCTTACGGGGCTGAGTGCACCCCGAAAAATGGCAACAGCACATGGCGGCCTGTATGGTCACCCATCCAAGTGCCGGCCACGCCCGACAGCGCTTAACTACGGTGGTCTGACAGGAACTGATGTATACAGTGCGGCAAGGCCGTTGCCACAGTACAACAAGGAGACATTAAATGAAAACCGAACACGCGGCCGGCCGATCGTTCTAGGCGCTACAGTTTGGAACCGCGCGACCGCTACCATCACAGGTTCGAATTCTGCCTCGGGTATGGACGTGTGTGATGTCCTTAGGTTAGTTAGGTTTAAGTAGTTCTGAGTTCTAGGGGACTGATGACCTCAGAAGTTAAGACCAATAGTGCTCAGAGCCATTTTTTTGAACCAAACACGCGGCATAACTGGACCATGGAATGGTTCCATCCAAAGGTAATCACCACACATGTTAAAAAATATATCCCCCTGGGATACGACAGGATCAATTCTAGTTACGTGGAACGCGGTCGGCCGGTGCTGAATCCACAACTGCACTCACTCTTGCGCGGCCTCGTCTGACTGAAACCGACGTCCACGCGTCTTTTTATTCAGGTTGCCAAAGATGCGAAAGTAACAAGGTAGAAGATCCGGCCTGTACAGAGAATGTTTCATTGTTTTTCATCCAAATCGCCGAAGTGTAGCCTTCGTACGATTGGCCGTGTGGGGGTGCACGTTATCGTTCCGACCGACAGCTTTCGTCGGTGTTTTGATTTTATGGCGCATCTTAGTTTCTTCATAGGGCTGCTCATTAATTGTACACTACTGGCCATTAAAATTGCTACACCACGAAGATGACGTGCTACAGACGCGAAATTTAACTGACTGGAAGAAGATGCTGTGATATGCAAATGATTAGCTTTTCTGAGCATTCATACAAGTTTGGCGCCGGTGGCAACACCTACAACGTGCTGAAATGAGCAAAGTTTCCAACAGATTTCTCATACACAAACAGCAGTTGACCGGCGTTGCCTGGTGAAACGTTGTTGTGATGCCTCGTGTAAGGAGGAGAAATGCGTACCATCACGTTTCCGACTTTGATAAAGGTGAGATTGTAGCCAATCGCGATTGCGGTTTATCGTATCGCCACATTGCAGCTCGCGTTGGTCGAGATCCGATGACTTTTAGAAGAATATGAAATCGGTGGGTTCAGGAGGGTAACAAGGACCGCCGTGCTGGATCCAAACTGCCTCGTATCACTAGCAGTCGAGATGACAGGCGTCGTATACGCATGGCTGTAACGGATCGTGCAGCCACGTCTCGATCCCTGAGTCAACAGATGGGGACTTTTGCAAGACAACAACCATCTGCATGAACATTTAGACGACGTTTGCAGCAGCATGGACTATCAGCTCGGAGACCATGGCTGCGGTTACCCTTGACGCTGCATCACAGACAGGAGCTCCTGCGATGGAGTACTCAACGACTAACCTGGGTGCACGAATGGCAAATCGTCATTTTTTTCGGATGAATCCAGGTTCTGTTTAGAGCATGATGGTCGCATCTGTGTTTGGCGACATCGCGGTGAACGCACATTGGAAGGGTGTATTCGTCGTCGCCATACTGGTGTATCACCCGGCGTGATGGTATGGGGTGCTATTGGTTACTCGTCTCGGTCACCTCTTGTTCGCATTGACGGCACTTTGAACAGTGGACGTTACATTTCAGATGTGTTTCGACCCGTGGCTCTACCCTTCATTCGATCCCTGCGAAACTCTACATTTCAGCAGGATAACGCACGACCGCATGTTGCAGGTCCTGTACGGGCCTTTCTGGATACAGATAATGTTCGACTGCTGCCCTGGCCAGCACTTTCTCCAGAACTCTCACCAATTGAAAACGTCTGGTCAATGGTGGCCCAGCAACTGGCTCCTCACAATACGGCAGTCACTACTCTTGATGAACTGTGGTATCGTGTTGAAGCTGCATGGACAGCTGTACCTGTACACACCATCCAAGCTCTATTTGACTCAAAGCCCAGGCGTATCAAGCCCCTTATTACGGCCAGAGGTGGTTGTTCTGGGTACTGATTTCTCAGGATCTATGCACCCAAATTGCGTGAAAATGTAATCATATGTCATTTCTAGTATAACATATTTGTCCAATGAATACCCGCTTATCATCTACATTTCTTCTTGGTGTAGCAATTTTAATGGCCATTAGTGTTGTTCTACACTCGAGGAACTCGACGAGCATATGGCCCCTGCAGTCGAAGGTGAAAGCCATCGTAACCTTACCGGAACTTAATGAACAACTTTGGATTTCTTGGACCGGAGAGAGGTGTGGGTTGTTTCCATTGCTGACTCTGCCGTTTGCCCTCGGGTTGTCGGAATGCTGTCGGACGAAATCACCGCCAATGGGACTAAGGCTACGCTTCAGTGATAAACTTGGAAAACACCGCAACTTCGTTCGTGCAGCCTGGGTCTTTCGCCTTGCGATTTTCGCTTCTTTCGCGATCCGAGGAAGACATGTGTGGACGATTGTGGAGCCGTCAGCAACTGACTGCGTTTGTAGGGTCCATTAGAGAACGACGTGGAGACGCTCAAAAAACTTGAAATGGCACACGTTAAACCATCGGAAGACTTTAGATACCGTTTCTCAGACGCGGCTTCTATTCGAATGGGGTGCCTGTTGTGAGTTAACAAGCACTACGCTCTCATTTAAATATATGGGCGAAAGATCAGTCTACAGGAATTGTGAAACGATTGTCGTCCATGACCGTGCTCCACAAAGGACGCAGATTAGCCATGAGATGGGGAACTCACAGGCGTCTATTGTCTATTGAGACCTAAGCGCTGTAGTGTGCGAGTGAGACAGACGAGAACCTACGTCATAGGGAAACTCCGTAGAAGGCGTTTGTGGCCAGGGAGACGTAGCAGTGTTAATATGGCTGACCTAAGATCGGCCATAAAGGGAAACATTTATGGAAACTATTTAATTCTGTAGTAATGCGAGGAATGAAGCCACAGTAATTTTAATGTACCATCCATCATAAATTTTCATGGTGATCCCAATAAAACTTGAATATTGATCATATCTATAATAGTTTACGATTTACTGTTAAAGTGACATTCACAAGTTTTGTAACAAAGACCTGAATGCTAAAATCTGAGCGCTTTAGTCGACCTTAACGATCGACATTTCATATAGAAGCGCGTCACTAAAATGACGTATGTTGTAAATATCAACTCTGTAGCTTCATTTGCTTAAAAAACGCAGTAAATTTAAATTATCAGTATTTTCAGTTAAGCATCAGATCATCATTTCGTCCACACAAAACGCATTGAACTATGACAACATAACACCTTACTGAATTATTAGGTAATAGAATATTTGTTCAAAAATGGTTCAAATGGCTCTGAGCACTATGGGAGTCAACTGCAGAGGTCATAAGTCCCCTAGAACTTAGAACTACGTAAACCTAACTAACCTAAGGACATCACACACATCCATGCCCGAGGCAGGATTCGAACCTGCGACGGTAGCAGTCGCGTGGCTCCGGACTGAGCGTCTAGAACCGCTAGACCACCACGGTCGGCATAGAATATTTGCTGTAAAGTTTAGTGCATAATAGTTACTTTTGTTCTTTATTTATTTATCAGAAAGCACATTGGTGCAAAGCTACTGGCCGTGACATTCAAAGTTAAGAAGGCAATTGTTTTGGTTTTATGTAAAATAATTTAACAAAATGGTTCAAATTGCTCTGAGCACTATGGGACTTAACATCTATGGTCATCAGTCCCCTAGAACTTAGAACTACTTAAACCTAACTAAACTAAGGACATCATACAACACCCAGCCATCACGAGGCTGAGAAAATCCCTGACCCCGCCAGGAATCGAACCCGGGAACCCGGGCGTGGGAAGCGAGAACGCTACCGCACGACCACGAGATGCGGGCAAAATAATTTAACAATGGATATTATTGTTACTTTATTTAGAACGTGGAAGTGTTCAACCTTCGATCATTTAAATATGTTAAAATATAAAATAACGCAGAATAAGCTGTAGCCAATCAGATGGACGGCTTGAAAGGGAACTGCTCTAGTCAGTTGAGCGAGTCAGGAAGTGCGGCCTGGGACGGGCACAGGAACAGTGCTGGTGCAGACGTGAAAGCAGACAGTTTGGCTGGAGACACCAAAGGGTACAGTTCGGACTGAGATGCGAAAGCGGACAGGCGGTCTTTGGGCAGCTAGGAAGTGAAACGACTAAGAAAATTTCGCGTTGTGTGGTATCGCGGGACTTAGTCTCTGAGCCGTGAGCAGCCGCGCGCCTGTAGTGAACTCTCTGGAGTAAATATCGAGGTGGAGTATTGGACTTGTGTTTCCCGATGAGATTGTGAATGATGGAACTGTGTCAAACGGATATGCTCTCGAGTGTAATAGTAATTCTAAACTCGACCACTTTCGCTATTAGTTTTCTTTCTGAATAAACATTATTGTAACCAAATCGCAACTGTGTGGCTCACATCATGTATGGGTCGTTAATTTAGTTCACGATATTATTATTACTGTTATTATATGCAATGTTAGCTTTGTTTATACAATTTCACAAACTTGCCATCAGCCAGACAATTTAACCAAAGGGTCAAAGTGTCTAATTTAGGACGTGTAATGCGACACATGCGGTTCAACCCCTAGACGAGTTTGAGCCAAGACGTTTCGACGAAGAGGAAGCGCATGTGAGCCCGAACATCTTTGGGATGTTTGCTCATCCTGTGGAATACTGTCGTTGTTGTGTATCTGAATTTCTGATTTGTCGTCAAAACAATCGCAGTTTACTATATTTGACTGAAAGTCATTGAGAGACACAGAAATGATACCTGACGTTCCACAAGTAAGAGTTATAGGCTCTCTGCTGTTCCTAAACTACACAAACGATTCAGCAGAAAATCCGAGCAATCAGCTTAGATTGTATGCAGATGACGCTGTCATTAAACTTCTAGTAAAGTCATCAGAAGGTCAAAACCAATTGCGATGACATGTATCTACGATGGCGAAAAGTGGAAATGGACTCTAAGCAATGAAAAGTGTGAGTTTCTCCACATGGGTATTATTAAAAAGAATCCGATAAATTTCGGTTATACAGTAAATCATACACATTTAAAAATTATCGATTGAACTAAGTACCAAAGGATTACAATTACAAACAATTTAAATTGCAACCAACGCGTAGAAAATGTAGGGAAGGCGAAACAAAGACTTTTATTGTCAGAACAGTTATGTCGATGTAAAAATTTGCTGTCTACACTACGCTTGTCCGTCCTCTTCTAAAGTATTACTGCGCTCTTTGAGACCTATCTCTACAACTGCATGAGTACTCTGCAGTTCACAACTAAGTAACTGACAGAGGGTTCATCGAATCAAGCTCTATTTTCGAACAACGCGAGAGAAAAATAAACACTTAAATATTTCCGTACGAGCTCTCATTTCTCTCATTTGATTATGAGGATCATTGCTCCCTGTGTAGAAGGGCGCTTAAAAGTACTTTCGCATTCGGAGGAGAAAGCTGGTGACTGAAATTTCATGAAAATATCCTTCCGCAACGAAAATCGCCTTTGTTATAATGATTGCCACACCAATTTGCGTATCATATCCGTTGCACTCTCTCCCCTATTCCGCGATAATACAAGGGGAGCTGCCTATCTTTGAACATTATCGATGTCTTGCGTCCACTTCAAATGATGTGGATCCGAAATTGCTCACCAATACTTCAGGAGAGGACCGACAAGAACAATGTAGGCAGTCTCTTTAGAAGATCTGTTGCACATTGCAAGTCTTCTGCCAATAAGACACAGTCTTTGGTTCGCCTTCCCCACCACATTATCTATGTGATCGTTCCAGTTTAAGTTATTCGTAATTGTAATCCCTAAATATTTATCAAATGTTCAAATGTGTGTGAAATCTTATGAGACTTAACTGCTAAGGTCATTATTCTAAGGACAAACACACACACCCATGCCCGAGGGAGGACTCGAACCTCCACCGGGACCAGCCGCACAGTCCATGACTGCAGCGCCTAAGACCGCACGGCTAATCCCGCGCGGCAAATAGTTATCGTGTAACAGAGATTTAGCGGATTCCTTTTTAATGCTCATGTGGCTGCTTCACACTTTTCATTATTTAGAGTCAGTTGGCACTTTTCGCACCATACAGACGTGTTAACTAAATCATTTTGCAAATTTAAAGAATGGCAACTCGTTTTCTATAATCATGAAGTAGGGGAGAGAATTTCACGGATGTGATACACGACATGGGGTGACAATCGTTAAAACAAACGCGTTTCTCGTTATGGCGAGGTCTTTTCACTAAATTTCCGTCGGCAGCGTTCTTATCCGAGCTCGAAAGTATTTTGTAGACGCACACATGCGTAGAGAGTAATGACTATCACATTAAAGTAAGAGAAATCAGAGCTCGCACGGAAATATTTAGTTGTTAGATTTCTCAGGTGCAAATTCGAGAGCGGAACGGTAGAGAAATAATCTGACAGTAGTTCGATGAGCCCTCTGCAAAGCACTTCATTGTCAGTTGCAGAGTAGTCATTTAAATGCAGATGAAAGCGTGCTCGTAAAGTTTCAAGACCAGTCCATAAGTGGGAAATTTAAGAATTTACTCCAGGGCTCTCCATATCAACATGAACTGCTTCCGTGTATCATGATTTCCCCATGAAAGCTCGTAGAAACGTGGAAGCCGTTTTAATGATCTCAGTAGCTCTGGGAAAATCAGCAGTATCGTCCAATATTGGTAAGCTGTTTGTTGTTTCTGCTCGTGTGTTTCTTTGCCCGGTATAATTACGAGCTTATTCTCCTCGCGTTGGATCGTTCGTAGTCTCTTCGGTCATGGTTTCTCAAGTCTGTCAGTGTGTAGTTCGGGCCGTGTGAGGATCGCGAACAAATTAATGATTAGTTTGCTGCCTTTAGCTAGCAGAAACTTGCTGTAGACATTTCGAGAGCGGGTTCTTATTGTGAAAACATATTGGAAGACAGACTCATTAGTTGCAACACAACAGGCATTCCGGAGAGAATCCAATGTGCGCGATTTTTTAAAAAAGGCAACGATTTTATCGAATGCGGGGAAGCTGGAGACAACTGGTATACTGAACAATGACAGCAGTAAACATAGACAACCACTGACAAGGAAATTCCCCATCGCAATCCCCCTCAGCCGTAAGATGGCGCAGAGGATAGCCCGTCAAAACCTGAACACAGATCAAGCATAAGAACAGGAAGAAGGTGAATTGAACTGTGAAAAAAGAAACGTAATAGAAACAGTGAACGGTCCAAGCTACTGATGTGCAGCATCGAGAACATTTCCGCCACTACGTTGTCGTTGTTATCTTGTCACGTTGTTAGACTCTCAAGTAAGAAATCCCTGTTCAAATCCCGCTCGTGCCCAAAGTTTTACTTCACAATATTATGAACTGTCCGTCCTGTTATTGACATCTCTGTTCGCTGTATTCAGATTTGTGTCCGTTTGTAGCAGAGAGGTGTTAGAATAGGCCCTCCAGACCTACGCACCTCGTATTTGTTCTACACAACCAATTTGTTCTACACAGGTTGTAAGTAGGCTGTTTAGGTTTTTATGTTGGCAACGCCACGTAGCGCTCTATATGAAAATCGCTGACTGTGCTGTGTGAAGTCTGTGGCTGGTTTGCATTATTGGAATTTTTGCTACTTTAGTGTTGGGCAGTTGGAGGTGAGCCGCCAGCAGTGGTGGATGTGGGGAGAGAGACGGTAGAATTTTGAGAGCGGACGATCTGGACGTGTGTCCATCAAAAAGAGTAAATTTGTAATACTGTATATCATGAGCTGAAGATTAGATGGGTAGATTACATAACTAATGAGGAGGTATTGAACAGAATTGGGGAGAAGAGGAGTTTGTGGCACAACTTAACAAAAAGAAGGGACCGGTTCTGAGGCATCAAGGGATCACAAATTTAGCACTGGAGGGCAGCGTGGAGGGTAAAAATCGTACAGGGAGACCAAGAGGTGAATACACTAAGCAGATTCAGAAGGGTGTAGGTTGCAGTAAGTACTGGGAGATGAAGAAGCTTGCACAGGATAGGGTAGCATGGAGAGCTGCATCAAACCAGTCTCAGGACTGAAGACCATAACAACAACATATCATGAACTAATATGTATTGATGACTTTTGAATATTATTAAGGTAAATACATTGTTTGTTCTCTATCAAAATCTTTCATTTGCTAACTATGCCTATCAGTAGTTAGTGCCTTCAGTAGTTAGAATCTTTTATTTAGCTGGCAGTATTGGCGCTCGCTGTGTTGCAGCAGTTCGAGTAACGAAGATTTTTGTGAGGTAAGTGATTCATGAAAGGTATAGGTTATTGTTAGTCAGGGCCATTCTTTTGTAGGGATTATTTAAAGTCAGACTGCGTTGCGCTAAAAATATTGTGTGTCAGTTTAGTGTTGATCAGAATAAGTAAAGAGTTCTGCTCAGCTGTTTGAAAATCAAATAACGTAAGAGGTTTATCATCACAGTTATTCATAAATTTTTCTAAGGGGACGTTACAAGGTGCCACATGTTATGACTACTACGTTCCGTTTAGGAGGTGATTACTTTCGAACTCCTTTGTTGTAACATAGTTCACACCCACTTATTTGTTATTTGTTGTTTTCATTTCTACGAAACGTCGATGCGGCATCTCGCCTGCACGCACTATTCATCAAATTTACTTGCGACGGTAACATATTCTTACCACATGACAGTTGCCAAAACTGCAGATGAGGTCAAGACGCGTCAACGACCGGACGGAAAGTTCATAATTTTGTGAAGAAAAAAATGGGCAGGAATGAGATTCGAACACGATCCCCTCCTTCACAGTCCAACACCGCGATCGCACAACCACTACACGCTTGCTACAGACTCACATTCGACGCGGAACATCTTGAGCTTGGACCTTTTTTTCACAGTTCGGTATACCTTCTTCCTGTTTTCATGTTGAACCTTTTTCAGTTTTTAACGGACTATCCACTGAGCCCTCTTACTACAAAATCTGAGGGGGTTGCGACGAGGAGTTTCCCTTGTGAGTGCAGATATGGAGATTTACTCCGCGCGAGGACTGGATATCGTGTTGTCCTCATCAGCATTTCGTCCTCATCACCGGCGTGCGAGCCGCCTGATGTGGCGTCGAATGAAATAAGACTTGCACTTGGCGGCCGAACTTCCCCGGATGGGGCCTCCCGACCAACGACGCCATACGCTCATTTCACTGATACTGTTCAAAGATGCTTGGAAAACTCTCCAAGAGGAATCGTTGCGTCAATTGATCCAGGAGACAGACCTTACATATGGCACATGCCAGAGTGCTGCGGACAAATCGGAATTGCGACCAAACGGAGTGCACATGATGCAAGCACTGCAAGAGAAAGGTCGTGAGAGAAGAACGCGTTATTGTCGTTGGTTTCAGGGGTTTCTTATTCAACGTGCAGACACTCTCTGTCACAGATGAGGCAAGGTTCCGTCTATCAGGTTACATTAACACACAAAACTGCAGATACTGGGCTGGTGTAAACCCTCATACCATCCACGGAACACCATGACGTCATTAAAGGGTTGGAGAGTGGTATCAGTATTGTTGGTCCCATTATTTTTTATACTGCCGTAGACGCTAAAGTTTATATGGACATCTTAAATACAGCTGTGGAGCAGCTGGATGACGTCGATCTTACAGAAGGTTATTTACGACAATATGGAGCAACGTGTCACGTGTCTAAGTATTTCATGCAACTTGTAACCACTTTCTTTGGTGACCGAAAGATCTCAAATAGTTTGTGACTCTCCTGCCGCCCCCCTCCCGCCCCCACCTAACCCATCCGAATTTTGTCTTGTGGGAGTACCTTAAAGCCGAGTGTGCCAGAATAGACCACGGGCAACTGCAGAACTCCACGAGGCAATTGCACACGAAATAAGCAAGAATGGCAATGATACACTTCACAGAACTTCGTGAAATATGGTGAAACGAATACAGTTGTGTATCGATGCTGGTGGAGGGCACTTCCAATATGTGCTGTGAGGATGTATGTATGTAATCTCCCTATTATGTATTATCATCTCCTAAAACTGATAATGTATCCCATTATTGGTTCAAATGTTATGGCTCATTGCAGTAGTTCTGGTTTATACGGGTCGTACCGTACAACCAATTACGAATGGTTCCCGTAGGGCCCTCAAAGATAAAATCAGACTAATTCAAAATGGTTCAAATGGCTCTGAGCACTATGGGACTTAACTTCCGAGGTCATCAGTCCCCTAGGACTTAGAACCACTTAAACCTAACTAACCTAGGGACATCACACATATCCATGCCCGAAGCAGGATTCGAACCTGCGCAGCGGTCGCGCGCTTCCAGACTGTAGCGCCTAGAACCGCTTATCCACTCCGGCCGGCTCAGATTAATTATAGCAAACACAGAGGCATTTAAGAAATCTGTCTTCCCACGCTGCATGTGCGAATGGCATGGGAAGAAGCCCTAATAAGGAGCAGAATGGCAAGCCCTTTCTGCACGTAATATATACTAGTTTTTAGAGTGTAGATTCAAATGTAGAATATTTACCTGGATTCTGAAATCCGGCAAAGCACGAGCTCCAGTCCGGCTCGCCGCCTCATGCAGGCTGGGTTCTCGGGCTGAAGCGCCACACCGGTCTCGTATACTGCTAACATTGAGTGCTTCTTAACGACAGTAAAAATATCAGCGCAGCCTGTGATGGAAGCTGTGGCGTTATTATCTTTGCTACCACAACGTCATTACAGAACTCATCTTCCACTTGTTTGTGAGGAGATGCGAGCAGGACTGCCGCTCTTTATGGAGAAGATAGGGAATGTGCTTTACCTATTACTGAAAATCGCAGAAAAAGAAAAATAATCTTCCCAGCTAGTTTCCTGTACGAAACAGAAGTTCTAAATATTTTCCGAGGGGTATTGAATAAGTAACGCAACACATTTTTTTCTGCCAATTTCTGTTCAAGAAATACGGATCTTCTACATCTACATCTACATCCATACTCCGCAAGCCACCTGACGGTGTGTGGCGGAGGGTACCCTGAGTACCTCTATCGGTTCTCCCTTCTATTCCAGTCTCGTATTGTACGTGGAAAGGAGGATTGTCGGTATGCTTCTGTGTGGGCTCTAATTTCTCTGATTTTATCCTCATGGTCTCTTCGCGAGATATACGTAGGAGGGAGCAATATACTGCTTGACTCTTCGGTGAAGGTATGTTCTCGAAACTTTAACAAAAGCCCGTACCGAGCTACTGAGCGTCTCTCCTGCAGAGTCTTCCACTGGAGTTTATCTATCATCTCCGTAACATTTTCGCAATTACTAAATGATCCTGTAACGAAGCGCGCTGCTCTCCGTTGGCTCTTCTCTATCTCTTCTATCAACCCTACCTGGTGCGGATCCCACACTGCTGAGCAGTATTCAAGCATTGGGCGAACAAACGTACTGTAACCTACTTCCTTTGTTGTCGGATTGCATTTCCTTAGGATTCTTCCAATGAATCTCAGTCTGGCATCTGTTTTACCGACGATCAACTTTATATGATCATTCCATTTTAAATCACTCCTAATGCGTACTCCCAGATAATTTATGGAATTAACTGCTTCCAGTTGCTGACCTGCTATTTTGTAGGCTAAATGATAAGGGACCTATCTTTCTATGTATTCGCATCACATTACACTTGTCTACATTGAGATTCAATTGCCATTCCGTGCACCATGCGTCAATTCGCTGCAGATCCTCCTGCATTTCAGTACAATTTTCCATTGTTGCAACCTCTCGATACACCACAGCATCATCTGCAAAAAGCCTCAGTGAACTTCCGATGTCATCCACCAGGTCATTTATGTATATTGTGAATAGCAACGGTCCTATGACACTCCCCTGCGGCACACCTGAAATCACTCTTACTTCATCTACATCTACATGACTACTCTGCAATTCACATTTAAGTGCTTGGCAGAGGGTTCATCGAACCACAATCATACTATCTCTCTACTATTCCACTCCCGAACAGCGAGCGGGAAAAACGAACACCTAAACCTTTCTGTTCGAGCTCTGATTTCTCTTATTTTATTTTGATGATCATTCCTACCTATGTAGGTTGGGCTCAACAAAATATTTTCGCATTCGGAAGAGAAAGTTGGTGACTGAAATTTCGTAAAAAGTCTCACCGCGACGAAAAACGTCTATGCTGTAATGACTTCCATCCCAACTCGTGTATCATATCTGCCACACTCTCTCCCCTATAACGTGATAATACAAAACGAGCTGCCCTTTTTTGCACCCTTTCGATGTCCTCCGTCAATCCCACCTGGTAAGGATCCCACACCGCGCAGCAATATTCTAACAGAAGACGAACGAGTGTAGTGTAAGCTGTCTCTTTAGTGGACTTGTTGCATCTTCTAAGTGTCCTGCCAATGAAACGCAACCTTTGGCTCGCCTTCCCGACAATATTATCTATGTGGTCCTTCCAACTGAAGTTGTTCGTAATTTTAACACCCAGGTACTTAGTTGAATTGACAGCCTTGAGAATTGTACTATTTATCGAGTAATCGAATTCCAACGGATCTCTTTTGGAACTCATGCGGATCATCTCACACTTTTCGTTATTTAGCGTCAACTGCCACCTGACACACCATACAGCAATCTTTTCTAAATCGCTTTGCAACTGATACTGGTCTTCGGATGACCTTACTAGACGGTAAATTACAGCATCATCTGCGAACAGTCTAAGAGAACTGCTCAGATTGTCACCCAGGTCATTTATATAGATCAGGAACAGTAGAGGTCCCAGGACGCTTCCCTGGGGAACACCTGATATCACTTCAGTTTTACTCGATGATTTGCCGTCTATTACTACGAAGTGCGACCTTCCTGACAGGAAATCACGAATCCAGTCGCACAACTGAGACGATACCCCATAGCTCCGCAGCTTGATTAGAAGTCGCTTGTGAGGAACGGTGTCAAAAGCTTTCCGGAAATCTAGAAATACGGAATCAACTTGAGATCCTCTGTCGATAGCGGCCATTACTTCGTGCGAATAAAGAGCTAGCTGCGTTGCACAAGAGCGATGTTTTCTGAAGCCATGCTGATTACGTGTCAATACTTCGGAAGACTTCTCTCCATTGAGAATGACATGCTGCGTTCTGTTATCTAGGAACTCCTCAATCCAATCACACAATTGATCTGATAGTCCGTATGCTCTTACTTTGTTCATTAAACGACTGTGGGGAACTGTATCGAACGCCTTGCGGAAGTCAAGAAACACAGCATCTACCTGTGAACCCGTGTCTATGGCCCTCTGAGTCTCGTGGACGAATAGCGCGAGCTGGGTTTCACACGACCGTCTTTTTCGAAACCCATGCTGATTCCTACAGAGTAGATTTCTAGTCTCCAGAAAACACATTATTCTCGAACATAATACGTGTGCCAAAATTCTACAACTGATCGACGTTAGAGATATAGGTCTATAGTTCTGCACATGTGTTCGACGTCCCTTCTTGAAAACGGGGATGACCTGTGCCCTTTTCCAATCCTTTGGAACGTTTCACTCTTCTAGAGACCTACGATACACTGCTGCAAGAAGGGGGGCAAGTTCCTCGCGTACTCTGTGTAAAATCGAACTGGTATCCCATCAGGACCAGCGGCCTTTCCTCTTTTGAGCGATTTTAATTGTTTCTCTATCCCTCTGTCGTCTACTTCGATATCTACCATTTTGTCAACTGTGCGACAATCTAGAGAAGGAAGCACAGTGCAGTCTTCCTCTGTGAAACAGCTTTGGAAGAAGACATTTAGTATTTCGGCCTTTAGTATGTCATCCTCTGTTTCAGTACCATTTTGGTCACAGAGTGTCTGGACATTTTGTTTTGATCCACCTACCGCTTTGACATAGGACCAAAATTTCTTAGGATTTTCTGCCAAGTCAGTACATAGAACTTTACTTTCGAATTCATTGAAAGCCTCTCGCATAGCCCTCCTCACACTACATTTAGCTTCGCGTAATTTTTGTTTGTCTGCAAGGCTTTGGCTATGTTTATGTTTGCTGTGAAGTTCCCTTTGCTTCCGCAGCAGTTTTCGAACTCGGTTGTTGTACCACGGTGGCTCTTTCCCATCTCTCACGATCTTGCTTGGCACATACTCATCTAACGCATATTGTACCATGGTTTTGAACTTTGTCCACTGATCCTCAACACTATCTGCACTTGAGACAAAACTTTTGTGTTGAGCCGTCAGGTACTCTGTAATCTGCTTTTTGTCACTTTTGCTAAACAGAAAAATCTTCCTACCTTTTTTAATATTTCTATTTACGGCTGAAATCATCGATGCAGTAACCGCTTTATGATCGCTGATTCCCTGTTCTGCATTAACTGATTCAACTAGTTCGGGTCTGTTTGTCACCAGAAGGTCTAATATGTTATCGCCACGAGTCGGTTTTCTGTTTAACTGCTCAAGGTAGTTTTCAGATAAAGCACTTAAAAATATTTCACTGGATTCTTTGTCCCTGCCACCCGTTATGAACGTTTGAGTTTCCCAGTCTATATCCGGCAAATTAAAATCTCCACCCAGAACTACAACATGGTGGGGGAAATCTACACGAAATATTTTCCAAATTATTCTTCAGGTGCTGAGCCACAACAGCTGCTGAGCCCGGGGGCCTATGGAGACATCCAATTACCATGTCTGAGCCTGCTTTAACCGTGACCTTCACCCAAATCATTTCACAATTCGAATCTCCGTCAATTTCCTTCGATACTATTGCACTTCTTATCGCTATAAACACGCCTCCCCCTTCACTCTCCAGCCTATCTCTGCGGTATACATTCCAATCAGAGTTTAGGATTTCATTACTGTTTACGTCTGGTTTCAGCCAACTTTCTGTTCCTAGTACTATATGGGCGTTGTGACCGTTTATTAATGAGAGCAGTTCTGGGACCTTTCTACAGACGCTCCTGCAGTTTACTATTAGCACATTAATATTGTTATGCCTTGTTGCATTTTGCCTACTCCTGCCTTGCCGCGTCTCAGGAGGCGTCTTGTCGGGCCTAGGGAGGGAATTTTCTAACCTAAAAAAACCCCATGTGCACTCCACACGTACTCCGCTACCCTCGTAGCCGCTTCCGGCGTGTAGTGCACGCCTGACCTATTCAGGGGGACCCTACATTTCTCCACCCAATAGCGGAGGTCGAGAAATTTGCACCCCAGCTCTCCGCAGAATCGTCTGAGCCTCTGGTTTAAGCCTTCCACTCGGCTCCAAACCAGAGGACCGCGATCGGTTCTGGGAACGATACTACAAATAGTTAGCTCTGATTCCACCCCGCGAGCGAGGCTTTCCGCCTTCACCAACTCCGCCAACCGCCTGTACGAACTGAGGATGACCTCTGAACCCAGACGGCAGGAGTCATTCGTGCCGACATGAGCAACAATTTGCAGTCGCGTGCACCCAGTGCTCTCTATCGCCGCCGGTAGGGCCTCCTCCACATGTCGGATGAGACCCCCCGGCAAGCAGACAGAGTGAACACTGGCCTTCTTCCCCGACCTTTCCGCTATTTCCCTAAGGAGCTCCATCACCCGCCTAACGTTGGAGCTCCCAATAACTAATAAACCCCTCCCCCCGTGTGCCTGCTCGGACCTTGCTGAAGGAGCGGCCACATGTCCACTCACAGGCAGAGCGGGCGATGCCACACGGCCAGCCTCCACATTGACCCTCCGCCTCGTGCGCCGCGAACGCCGCTGAACCCGCCACTCCCCTTGGGGAGAGGGTGGCCCAACCGCGCCCGGTACCCGCGAAGATGTCTCGACAGCAGGGACAGTGGGTGAAGCATGTAACACCTGGGGTGTACCTTGCGACGCACCAGACTCCCCACTGCCGCTACACTCCGAGGCAGCAGCCTGAAGACGGCTGACCGCGGCCATCAACACGCTCAGCTGTTCGCGAAGAGTGGCCAGCTCCTCCTGCGTCCGTACACAGCAGCCATACATCCTATCCATCCTAAGAAATCAATTTACTATAGAGTGTTAATCAACTTTTAACTAGACTGCTAATTCACTAAAGGCGGTTGATTATTGACTAAACTGTGATTGCTAACCACTTCTTGTAGAAAACAAGGAAAATAGCACTACCTGTCTCTGGACTGTATTGAAAACAAACACTAGCACTACTAGCACTATGGCTGACTAAAGGGACTCTCTGACTATATTCACAACAAACACGAGATCTATGGAACACTTAATAGCACTCGACTGTTAAAGCTTCCTAAAAGCAAAAACACACAGAAGAAGAAGTGACAAGTAAGAAAAATACAGATAATACTTAAATTAAGGTAGCTCGCTGCACAGCAGACATGAAGCAGACGGCGGTTAGGGCGACACTGACACTATGGATGACTAAAGGGACTCTCTGACTGTATTCAAAACAAACACGAGATCTATGGAACACTTAATAGCACTCGACTATTAAAGCTTCCTAAAAGCAAAAACACACCGAAGAAGAAGTGACAAGTAAGAAAAATACAGATAATACTTAAATTAAGGTAGCTCGCTGCACAGCAGACGTGAAGCAGACGGCGGTTAGGGCGACACTGACACTACTGGCACTATGGCTAATGAGACATCGTGGAATGTTCCCGCTTCAGTTTCACGACGTTCCGACAGATGGCAGCGCTATAAGTAGCCATCAAAATGGCGTCTGTAACAGAGGCGCATTCCAAACAGAGAGCTGTAATTGAGTTCCTTTTGACGGAAAACAAGAGCATCGCAGATATTCATAGGGGCTCGCAGACTGTCTACGGAGAACTGTCATTGAACAAAAGCACGGCGAGTCCCTGGGCGAGGTCTTTATGATTATCACAACAAGGTCGTACAAATCTGCCCATCTCGCGCGTGTCAGCCGGCCGCACACGGAGTGCAGCCACTCCCATTCGACGCGATCGACGGATCACAACTGCACACTGCACAACTGGACGTCTCTGTTGGTAGTGCTGACACACTGGTTCACCAACTAGGGTACTCAGAGGTGTGTGTCCGTTGGGTTTCTCGCCGCCTAACAGAAAAAAACAGTAAAGAGCAACGAAGGACCGACCATCTGTGCGGAAATGCTTGCGCGTTACGAGGTTGATGGTCGAACATCTGAAAGGCGATGAAACATGGGTTCATCACTTGGAACAGGAAACAAAGCGGTAGTCCATGGAGTGATGCCACACCACCTCTCCTCCGAAAATTGTGCCACCCTCAGCCGGCGAAGTTATAACTCCTGTCTTCTGGGACTCTGAAGGGGTTATCCCGTTCGATGTACTCCCTCATGGTGCAACGATCAACACTGAAGTATACCAGGTGTACCTGTATATAATGAGCGTTTTTTTTGTGAAAATGAAACAATAATTTTGAATTGAAAAGTAAAAACATCTTATAAGTACTGACCATTGCTTTCTATACATTTTGACCACCTTTCTGGCAATTTGTACACACCACGCCAATAGACATGTTCGTCTTTTGAAGCAAACCAAATAGACACCCAATTTTCGACGCCTTTGTAGGAATCGAAGAGTTCCTCAGCCATTGTGTCCCATTGATGAAAACAAATGGTAGTCGGAAGGGGCCAAGTCTGGTGAATACGCGGGTGGGGTAGCAGCTCCCACCTACGTGTTTTGATTGTATCCTGAACCAGTTTTGCTTTGTGTGCAGGTGCACTGTCGTGTAAAAAAATTACTTTGCCATGTCTTCTGACCCATTCTGGTCTTTTTCCGACCAATGCATAGCTCAAATTGAGCATTTGTTGTCTGTAACGATTAGTATTCACAGTTTCACCGAGTTTTAGAAGCTCCTGATACACAACACCTTTCTGATCCCTCCAAACACAGAGCATTGTCTTCTTGACGAATCGATCTGGTTTTGCAGTCGATGTTGACGGTTGTCCCGCATTAACCCATGATTTTTGCCGTTTAGGATTCTTAAAATAAATACATTTTTCATCGCCAGTAACAATTCGATGCAAAACTGATTTTCTTTCATGCCTTTAAAGCAAAATTTGACAAAAGGTTTTTCGGTTTTCCATCCGTCTTTCATCCAATTCATGTAGCACCCATTCTCCACACTTTTGGATGTTTCCCATAGCTTTCAAACGGTCAGAAATCGTTTGTTGTGCATCATTTATTATTGCTGCCATTTGCTTGGAATTCGGCGTCTTCGAAATTTTTTGGTGGTCTTCCATGTTCTTCATTTCCTACATAAAAATCATTATTTCTGAACCGTTGAAACCATCTTTTGCATGTTGCTTCTGATAGAGCATGATCACCATATGCCTCGACAAGCATTCGATGCGACTCTGCAGCATTTTTTTCAAATTAAAACAGAAAATTAATGTTTTCAGCAAATCATCCCTTCCTGGTACAAAATTCGACATTGTTAACACGATGAAAACATATGATGTTGTTTGTTCCATGACTTGATGTATACTAAATATCTTTGACAGATGTCATACCAACCAAACAAAAAAAAATTAAGGCTCGTTCACAACAAATGTTCTCTATCGACAGATTTGTATCTTAACGCTCATTTCATACCGGTACACCTGGTACTGTGCTATCCTCAGGAAATTGAAGAAATTACTTCAGCGTGTCCGTCGCTACAAAAATGCAAATGAACTTCTCCTTCTCCATGAAAACGTAAGGCCTCATGCAAGCCTATGCATCGAGAGCAGCTCACAAAACTTCATTGGACCGTTCTTTCTGATTCATCCTGAAGCATGGATTTCACACCGTCCAATTTCCATCTGTTTGGCTCAATGACGGATTCAGCCTGCGCGAAGCAGTAGTTGGATGATGGGAACGTTAATGATGCAGCAAGACTGACTCCTACGTTGACCAGTAGAGATGTACCACCATGGCGACATGTAAACCCTTCCAGTAAGGTGGCGTAGAGGGGTTGTCACATTGAACGGAGAGTATGTTGAAAACTAGATTTTTGTAGCCAAAAGAATAGGAAATAATGTGGCATACTGGAATCCTGAATAGCAGTAACCTGCTTTCAGAAAATAAAATGTTGCATTACTTGTTGAACGCCCCTCGTAATTACTCTGAAAGTAGTAATCGGATTTTGAAGACTGAAACGCCATCGAATTCCTGTCTGTTAAAATTAAGATACTAGCGGCAGAAACTGAAGACGAAAAAACCAATAGCAATTATCATTATAGTAATCAATTACACTCTAAGATTAAAAAAAAGAGTGACGGACCTCGACGAACTGTCCGAACGGGGACGAAAATCGGTAAATGTGACGTACAGTACAGACAAACGAATGATTACAAAAATGGTTCAAATGACTCTGAGCACTATGGGACTTAACATCGGAGGTCATCAGTCCCTTAGAACGTAGAACTACTTAAACCTAACTAACCTAAGGACATCACACACATCCATGTACGACGCAGGAGTCGAACCTGCGACCGTAGCGGTCGCGCGGTTCCAGAATAAAGCGCCTAGAATCGCTCTGCCACACCGAGTGATTAAAATTTCAGAAAAATTTCTTTATTTATTCAAGAGTAAGAGCTTCACAATAACACGCCAGATTAGCCGAGGACGCTAATGCGCTGCTTCCTGGACTCGGGTAGGCACGCCAGCCACGGATCGAATCCGCGCAGCGGATTAACGACGAGGGCAGGTGTGCCGGCCAGCCTAGATGTGGTTTTTAGGCGATTTTCCACATCCCACTAGGTGAATACCGGTCTGGTTCCCACGTCCCACCTCAGTTACACGCTTTGCAGACATTTGAAAAACGTTCACACTATTTCATGGCTTATACTAGATGCAGACGGCTGGTGTACATTAATTCCGTCCTGGGGGTATGGGGTGGCGACAAGAAGGGCATCCTGACACCCTCTGACACTAACATCGCCAAATCCATAGTAACAAGGCCGACCACGCGTTGATGTGGGACAAAGCCTCAGAAAATGATGAATGATGAAAGAGATTCACAAATTGAGTAAGTCAGTACTGCGCGGGTCTACCTCTGGCTCATACGTGAGCAGTTATTTGGCTTCGCATTCATTCATAGAGTTGTTGCATGTCCTCCTGAGGGATATAGTGCGAAATTCTGTCAAATTAGCGCACTAGAATGGCAAAATTCAGAGGTGGATGAAGGGCTCTGCACATGCTGCTCCAAACGTCTCAACTGCAGAGAGAACCGGCGCTCTCGTTTGCCAAGGTAGGGTTTAACAAGCAAGAAGACAAGCAGCAGAAACTCTCGCCGTTTGCTCGTGGGCCTTATCTTGTTGACATGTAAGTCCACAATGCATTGCCAGGAAGAGCAACAAAACGGTCGTACAATATATCCGACGTATCGCTGTGCTGTAAGGGTGTCGCGGATGGCAACCAAAGGCGCCCTGCTATGAAATCAAAAGTCATCCCAGACCATCATTCCTTGTTGTAGGGCCGTATGGTGGATGATGGACAAGCTGGAGTCTCATCGCTGTCCAGGGCTTCTGGAGACACGTCATCGCTGGTCATCAGGGCCCAGAATCTCATTGTCTCCAGTGCTGCGAGCCGCTTCGAAATGAACGCTGATGACCAGAGAAGACGTGTCTGGGTGACGCCCCGGACAGCGGGGAATACCAGTTTACTTCCATTCGGAAACATTCCATCGTGGGGCGTCTTTTTTTATCTTAGAGTGTGTAGTTGAATACTATAGTGCCATTCGAAAAGCAATGTGTTACCGATATCTCTGTAAAAGAGACGGTACGTCATCTAGTGAGCACTTCGGTGCAATTAATCTGGGTGAAAACAGAATTACGACACCTTGAACGGTTTCCGAAATATCTGAGACGAACAGCTTAGCTGTATCACCCTGCATACGCTCTCGCGAAATCTTGATTTCTGGGCAGAAGCGCGGCCACGAAAACCTTGTTTTTCCGTTTCGACACGTTCTGTTCTGTCCCTAGTATTCACCCTGAGCTGTTACGGAAGATTTCTGGAATTCAAATTACAAAAATTTTGGTCTACCATTGCTGCATAATGTAACAGACAAATAACATGTGCCCTCTGGATTCCGTATGCACAGATATCTATGCGCCAGATGGCTAAATGATATTACGCAGGCTCTGTTTTTTAGTTATTATTATTAGTTTTTCTTTTTGTGTAGATTCTACGTAGATTTTGCACCCTTAAAAAGCACTATGCTTAGTTATCACTAAGATATTTGAAATTATGTCAAAATACACTACTGGCCATTAAAATTGCTACACCACGAAGATGACGTGCTTCAAACGCGAAATTTAACCGACAGAAAGAAGATGCTCTGATATGCAAATGATTAGCTTTTCAGAGCATTCACACAAGATTGGCGCCTGGGGCGATACCTACAACGTGCTGGGAGTAGGAATGTTTCCAGCCCAATTCTCATACACAAACAGCAGTTGACCGGCGTTGCCTGGTGAAACTTTGTTGTGATGCATCGTGTAAGGAGAAATGCGTACCATCACGTTTCCGACTTTGATAAAGGTCGGATTGTAGCCAATCGCGATTGCGGTTTAACGTATCGCGACATTGCTGCTCACGTTGGTCGAGATCAAATGAATGTTAGCAGAACAGGGAATCGGTGCGTTCAGGAGGGTAATACGGAACGCCGTGCTGGATCCCACCGGCCTCGTATCACTAGCACTCGAGGTGACAGGCATCTTATCCTCATGGCTGTAACGGATCGTGGAGCCACGTCTCGATCCCTGAGTCAACAGATGGGGACGTTTGCAAGACAACAACCATCTGCACGAACAGTTCGATGACGTTTGCAGCAGCATGGACTGGCAGCTCGGAGACCATGGCTGCGGTTACCCTTGACGCTGCATCGCAGACAGGAGCGCCAGCGATGGTGTACTCAACGACGAAGCTGGGAGCACGAATGGCAAAACGCCATTTTTTCGGATTAATCCAGGTATGTTTACAGCATTATTATGGTCACATCCGTGTTTGGCGACATCGCGGTGAATGCACATTGGAACCGTGTATTCGTCATTGCCATACTGGCGTATCACCCGGCGTGATGGTATGGGGTGCCATTGGTTACACGTCTCGGTCACCTCTTGTTCACATTGACGGCACTTTGAACAGTGGACGTTACATTTCAGATGTGTTACGACCCGTGGCTCTAACCTTCATTCGATCCCTCCAAAACCTACGCTTCGGCAGGATAATGCACGACTGCATGTTGCAGGTCCTGTAGGGGCCTTTCTGGATACAGAAAATGTTCGACTGCTGCCCTGGCCAGCACTTTCTCCAGATCTCTCACCAACTGAAAACGTCTGGTCAGTGGTGGCCGAGCAACTGGCTCGTCACAATACGCCAGTCACTACTCTTGATGAACTGTGGTATCGTGTTGAAGCTGCATGGGCAGCTGTACCTGTACACGCCATCCAAGCTCTGTTTGACTCAATGTCCAGGCGTATCAAGTCCGTTATTACGGCCAGAGGTGGTTCTTCTGGGTATTGATTTCTCAAGATCTTCGCACCCAAATTGTGTGAAAATGTAATCACATATCAATTCTAGTATAATATATTTGTCCAATGAATACCCGTTTATCATCTGCATGTCTTTTTGGTGTAGCAATTTTAATGGCCAGTAGTATATTATGTGCTATATTCATGCCAATTCATGTGCAACATTCGGTCTGTTTTATTACGGGAGATCGGGGCGGAACGGCCTTTCTAACGTTTGGAGCAAAGTTTGGAGGTCTCGATGATGAAAAACATTTTTAGAAAAATCAGTAATTTTTGGAAAAACGAGGGTAAGCTGGGTTTCATCGTCCACACTATCTACTCCGGCCCCTGAGTTCTGAGCCTACTTCCTGAGGGTGGCGATTCGGAAATCCAAAGAACCAATCTCCTACGGACGTTTCCGTTTCATGTTGAATGGATGCGGGCATCTGTTTCATTTGCGAGAGATGCAAATCAGCGTAGTTCCTCGATAGTACACCAAAAAGTCGATTTTGCAGATCCTTAAGATACACTCCTGGAAATGGAAAAAGGAACACATTGACACCGGTGTGTCAGACCCACCATACTTGCTCCGGACACTGCGAGAGGGCTGTACAAGCAATGATCACACGCACGGCACAGCGGACACACCAGGAACCGCGGTGTTGGCCGTCGAATGGCGCTAGCTGCGCAGCATTTGTGCACCGCCGCCGTCAGTGTCAGCCAGTTTGCCGTGGCATACGGAGCTCCATCGCAGACTTTAACATTGGTAGCATGCCGCGACAGCGTGGGCGTGAACCGTATGTGCAGTTGATGGACTTTGAGCGAGGGCGTATAGTGGGCATGCGGGAGGCCGGGTGGACGTACCGCCGAATTGCTCAACACGTGGGGCGTGAGGTCTCCACAGTACATCGATGTTGTCGCCAGTGGTCGGCGGAAGGTGCACGTGCCCGTCGACCTGGGACCGGACCGCAGCGACGCACGGATGCACGCCAAGACCGTAGGATCCTACTTAGTGCCGTAAGGGACCGCACCGCCACTTCCCACCAAATTAGGGACACTGTTGCTCCTGGGGTATCGGCGAGGACCATTCGCAACCGTCTCCATGAATCTGGGCTACGGTCCCGCACACCGTTAGGCCGTCTTCCGCTCACGCCCCAACATCGTGCAGCCCGCCTCCAGTGGTGTCGCGACAGGCGTGAATGGAGGGACGAATGGAGACGTGTCGTCTTCAGCGATGAGAGTTGCTTCTGCCTTGGTGCCAATGATGGTCGTATGCGTGTTTGGCGCCGTGCAGGTGAGCGCCACAATCAGGACTGCATACGACCGAGGCACACAGGGCTAACACCCGGCATCATGGTGTGGGGAGCGATCTCCTACACTGGCCGTACACCTCTGGTGATCGTCGAGGGGACACTGAATAGTGCACGGTACATCCAAACCGTCATCGAACCCATCGTTCTACCATTCCTAGACCGGCAAGGGAACTTGCTGTTCCAACAGGACAATGCACGTCCGCATGTATCCCGTGCCACCCAACGTGCTCTATAAGGTGTAAGTCAACTATCCTGGCCAGCAAGATCTCCGGATCTGTCCCCCATTGAGCATGTTTGGGACTGGAGATGAAGCGTCGTCTGACGCGGTCTGCACGTCCAGCACGAACGCTGGTCCAAATGAGGCGCCAGGTGGAAATGGCATGGCAATCCGTTCCACAGGACTACATCCAGCATCTCTACGATCGTCTGCATGGGAGAATAGCAGCCTGCATTGCTGCGAAAGGTGGATATACACTGTACTAGTGCCGACATTGTGCATGCTCTGTTGCCTGTGTCTATGTGCCTGTGGTTCTGTCAGTGTGATCATGTGATGTATCTGATCCCAGGAATGTGTCAATAAAGTTTCCCCTTCCTGGGACAATGAATTCACGGTGTTCTTATTTCAATTTCCAGGAGTGTATTTAACAAGTTGTAGCTCATGACGCATATTAAAAAAATAATATTTTCCGGAGATGTTTTCATTTGTTGAAAGGGGATTGTCCTTTCATCCTTTTTACATATCTTTTTAAGGTAATCAGAGCCATGACAAATTGTTTCGGTGCTTTTTCGAGGGTCTTTATTATATTACTTATCGATTCAACAGTATTTTAATTTTTTTCGTGAACCAATTTTTGCTCTCCGTTTCATGTATATAATGTACTACATGCAAACAAGAAAGGCAGAACATGCGTCATAATTTGTCAGATGAAAAATAAAAATCAACCGGAGCGGAACGGACTATACCAGTAGACCACTCCGTCCCAAACGCATACCTGTGTAGAATATATTCAGCAAGTCCATACAGTTTTTTTTCCAACTGCATTGTACACAAAGATAAATCAGAACTAGTCGTGGATCTCGGAGGCGGTGGTGAGGGGGGAGGGGGGGGGGGGGGCAAACCGCAGTACCTGCCCGGGCGACAATTTCAAGGTGCGCCAAACTCATATTCTTGAAGGAAAATGCCTCACTTCACAAAGCGTCTAGCATTCAGCGCGCGTTGGTCTATCGATTTTAATGTGGTTTTGAAACGCACCCCAGTTTGTTTTTAAACACATTCTAAGTCGATTTTTCAATGCGTGCATAGTGTATGTGAAGTCTTTGCCAGGAGAATTCCCTTCGTATCTAGAAATAAATAACTTTTCCGCAGACAAAAGGGGACTGGGCTATAAAAGCTTAGCTGAATAAACCCGAACGGGTGAACGCCTATCGCTGCTTGTTTATGTGGTTCACGTGGTGTACGAATGATCAGCATTGGTATAATTATCGGCAAAATCCATAGATTCGTACTACAAGAAAGAGATAAAGAGTAACAGGAATAACAGGTAAGTAGATTACATATATCTTCTCGGTGTATCTAAGAAAATGAAATTCCGACAGAATTTTTTTTCCGGAACGCTACACTACTAAGTGCCAGCTGTGCAGTCCCTGGTTAGCAGCCTCTTAAGTTTATTACTGGAATAGCGCGGAAAACGCATTGTACGAACACGTAATAACGCCTGACCTGAGAATAAACGCGGGATAAGTATACCGGTGATTCTGGCAGGATTAGTGAAGTTAACCGGAGAATAAGTTTTGAGAATGGCAGGAATAGTTACAGAATTGAATTAGATTGTTAGAACAACGAAGAAGGAGAAATGCGGACATCACACGAACTATGTGGAAGAGTATGACGATTCCAAATTTATATAAAAACTTCGTACTGCTACTTTTCGATCTCATTCTTGAGAAACAGGAAGGTGCGAATGAAATATGAAACTATTTTCTAACATAAAACTTTTTGCTTATAGAGGCCTAATGTGCATTTGATATCGGTACGTCGTGAATTAATTTCTGTCGTGTTATTTACGTAAATGAGGTACATAAAAATGACCATTTGTGCCAAAACCGTCTCGCTTATTTGGCTTGTGTTACAATTGTTGCAATACTAGATAGACCTATTTTGCTTCATCTAGCAGTCACAAAATAGACGTAATCAAGTCGAGAAACCACGCCTGCCTTGGGTACTGTTCGTATCAACAGCTTTTCCAGTATTGGACAACGACATTTCGATTTTTCATGTAACAAAATGTTTGACGAACTTTGATGAGGTAATAGATTCTTTTGCAGAAAGGAAAGTAATTCGGTGTAAAGCTGTCGCAAGATTAGAGACAAAAAATGATGGGATCTAAAGATTAAAGAAATGTGTATGGTCTTGCTTGTCTCTTGTCTTTACTAGTTTTATGTTTTCTATATTTAATCCCCCCCCCCCCCTTCCACTATGAACCATGGACCTTGCCGTAGGTTGGGAGGCTTGCGTGCCTCAGCGATACAGATGGCCGTACCGTAGGTACAACCACAACGGAGGGGCATCTGTTGAGAGGCCAGACAAACGTGTGGTTCGTGAAGAGGGGCAGCAGCCTTTTCAGTAGTTGCAAGGGCAACAGTCTGGATGATTTATCTGACCTTGTAACACTAACCAAAACGGCCTTGCTGTGCTGGTACTGCGAACGGCTGAAAACAAAGGAAACTACAGCCGCAATTTTTCCAGAGGGCATGCAGCTTTACTGTATGGTTTAATGATGATGGCGTCCTCTTGGGTAAAATATTCCGGAGGTAAAATAGTCCCCCATTCGGATCTCTGGGCGGGGACTACTCAAGAGGAAGTCATTATCAGGAAAAAGAAAACTGGCGTTCTACGGATCGGAGCGTGGAATGTCAGATCCCTTAATCGGGCAGGTAGGTTAGAAAATTTAAAATGGGAAACGGATAGGTTAAAGTTAGATATAGTGGGAATTAGTGAAGTTCGGTGGCAGGAGGAACAAGACTTTTGGTCAGGTGAATACAGGATTAAAAATTAAAAATAAAATAGGGGTAATGCAGGAGTAGGTTTAATAACGAATGAAAAATAGAAATGCGGGTAAGCTACTACAAACAGCATTATTGTGGCCAAGATAGATACGAAGCCCACGCCTACCACTGTAGTAAAAGTTTATATGCCAACTAGCTGCGCAGATGACGAGCGATTGATCAAATGTGTGATGAGATTCAAGAAATTATTCAGGTAGTGAAGGGAGACGAAAATTTAATAGTCATGGGTGACTGGAATTCGGTAGTAGGAAAAGGGAGAGAAGGACACATAGTAGGTGAATATGGACTGGGGCTAAGAAATGAAAGAGGAAGCCGCCTGGTAGAGTTTTGCACAGAGCATAACTTAATCATAGCTAACACTTGGTTCAAGAATCATCCATGAAGGTTGTATACATGGAAGAATCCTGGAGATACTAGAAGGTATCAGATAGATTATATAATGGTAAGAAAGAGATTTAGGAACCAGATTTTAAATTGTAAGACATATCCAGGGGCGGATGTGCACTCTGACCACAATCTATTGATTATGAACTGTAGATTAAAACTGAAGAAATTGCAAAAAGTGGAAATTTAAGGAGATGGGACCTGGATAAACTGAAAGAACCAGAAGTTGTACAGAGTTTCAGGGAGAGCTTAAGGGAACAATTGACAGGAATGGGGGAAAGAAGTACAGTAGAAGAAGAATGGGTAGCTCTGAGGGATGAAGTAGTGAAGGCAGCAGAGGATCAAGTGGGTAAAAAGACGAGTGCTAGCAGAAATCCTTGGGTAACAGAAGAAATATTGAATTTAATTGATGAAAGAAGAAAACATAAAAATGTAGTAAATGTATCAGGCAAAAAGGAATACAAACGTCTCAAAAATGAGATCGACAGGAAGCGCAAAATGGCTAAGCAGCGATGGCTAGAGGACAAATGTAAGGATGTAGAGGCTTATCTCACCATGGGGAAGATAGATACTGCCTACAGGAAAATTAGAGAGACCTTTGGAGAAAAGAGATCCACGTGTATGAATATCAAGAGCTCAGATGGAAACCCAGTTCTAAGCAAAGAAGAGAAAGCAGAAAGGTGGAAGGAGTATATAGAGGGTCTATACAAGGGCGATGTACTTGAGGACAATATTATGGAAATGGAAGAGGATGTAGATGAAGATGAAATGGGAGATACGATACTGCGTGAAGAGTTTGACAGAGCACTGAATGACCTAAGTCGAACCAAGGCCCCGGGAGTAGACAACATCCCATTAGAACTACTGATAGCCTTGGGAGGTCCAGCCCTGACAAACCTCTACCATCTGGTGAGCAAGATTTATGAGACAGGGGAAATTCTCTCAGACTTCAAGAAGAATATAATAATTACAATCCCAAAGAAATCAGGTGTTGACAGATGTGAAAATTACCACACTATCAGTTTAATAAGTCACAGCTGCAAAATACTGCCGCGAATTCTCTACAGACGAATGGAAAAACTGATAGAAGCTGACCTCGGGGAAGATCAGTTTGGATTCCTAGAAATTTTGGAACACATGAGGAATTACTGACCTTACGACTTATCTTAGAAGAAAGATTAAGGAAAGGCAAACCTACGTTTCTAGCATTTGTAGACTTAGAGAAAGCTTTTGACAATGTTGACTGGAATACCCTCTTTCAGATTCTGAAGGTGGCCCGGGTAAAATACAGGGAGCGAAAGGCTATGTACAATTTGTACAGAAACCAGATGGCAGTTATAGCAGTCGAGGGACATGAAAGGGAAGCAGTGGTTGGGAAGGGAGTGAGATAGGGTTGTAGCCTCTCCCCGATGTTATTCAATCTGTATATTGAGCAAGCAGTGAAGGAAACAAAAGAAAAATTCGGAGTAGGTATTAAAATCCATGGAGAAGAAATAAAAACCTTGAGGTTCACTGATAACATTGTAATTCTGTCAGAGACAGCAAAGGACTTGGAAGAGCAGTTGAACGGAATGGACAGTGTCTTGAGAGGAGGATATAAGATGAACATCAACAGAGGGAATTAGATTAGCAAATGAGACACTTAAAGTAGTAAAGGAGTTTTGCTATTTGGGGAGCAAAATAACTGATGACGGTCGAAGTAGAGAGAATATAAAATGTAGACTGGCAATGGCAAGGAAAGCGTTTCTGAAGAAGAGAAATTTGTTAATATCGAGTATAGATTTAAGTGTCAGGAAGACATTTCTGGAAGTATTTGTATGGAGTGTAGCCATGTATGGAAGTGAAACATGGACGATAAATAGTTTCGACAAGAAGAGAATAGAAGCTTTCGAAATGTGGTGCTACAGAAGAATGCTGAAGATTAGATGGATAGATCACATAACTAATGATGAAGTATTGAATAGAATTGGGGAGAAGGTGAGTTTGTGGCACAACTTGACAAAAAGAAGGGACCTGGTAGTAAGACATGTTCTGAGGCTTCAGGCGATCACAAATTTAGTATTGGCGGGCAGGGTGGAGGGTAGAAATCGTAGAGGGAGACCAAGAGATGAATACACTAAGCAGACTCAGAAGGATGTAGGTTGCAGTAAGTACTGGGAAACGAAGAAGCTTGCACAGGATAGGGTAGCATGAAGAGCTGCATCAAACCAGTCTCAGGATGAAGACCACAACAATAACAACAATATATTTAATTTTATGTCACACAAAAGAGAAAGTTATTAGCTACTAGGTAATAAAGAGTGCAAATTTTCTGAAGAGTTGTTATTCTCCCAGCCACAAATAGTCGCACCCATTATTAATTGTGAGTTTTTTTAAAGAGGGGTGGGATGTCATACCAGCCGACTGAAAGCAGGAGGTGCACCACAGGACATTTTAATTTCCACTATCCTGAAGAAAGGTTTGATAACTTCTGTCACAAAATATACAAAGTCTGAATTTCACATAGCGAAACACAGTGACGTACGATAGAAAAATGCTATGTGAAGTGGGGTGGCACTGCTCTTTGGTACACTTAAGATCGAATAACATCTCTTACATGTTATTCGCAGGAGGGGGAGGCCGCCACTATCAAATTTACCCCGGTTCGGAACTATCGTAGATCCGGGATTATTAAGAACATGCTGATTTAGGTGTACCTAACGTTGACTGTGAAGAAAAGAAAAATGACAGACTTACATTAGTCCGGAAAGTTATAAGACAACAGCGAATTATTTCACTTTTACAGGCAGACTACGTAACTAGAGCGCGACAACAGGTGCAAGCATACCAAACCGTAACAGACTTTTTTTTTGTTTTTTTTTGTTTTTTTTTTTTTTGTTAACACTTGTGTGTCTGAGCGCACTGGCGCACTGTAGCGCACGTAGACAAAACTAGACCACTGAGTCCGTTCTGCCGTAGTATTCCACTCCGCCCCAGTCTTCCACATCTACACTCATGCTCATAAATTAAGGATAATTGCAGAATGTGGTGCCACACAACGTGGCACTACACAAAACTTTCGCTAACAGCATAGGCACATAGGGAACATACACGACACAGACATGTAAGTCCATGGCATTGGTGATAAGTTGAGAAACCCCTTCCCGAAACAAATGTTATACAAAACGCCACTGTTTCCTGCGCATGTAACCCGACATCAATATGGGATATGATCGCCATACATACGTACACAGGCCGCACAACGGATCGGTATACGTTGGATCAGGTGGACGAGCAGCTGCTAGGGTACAGCCTCCCATTCTTGCACCACTGCATGTCGGAGTTCCTGAAGTGTCCTAGGGGTTTGAAGAAGTGCAGCGATACGTCGACCGAGAACATCCCAGATGTGCTCGATAGGGTTTACGTCTGGAGAACAGGCAGGCCACTCCATTCGCCTAATATCTTCTGTTTCAAGGTACTCCTCCACGACGGCAGCTCGGTGGGGCCGTGCGTTATCGACCATCAGGAGGAACGTGGGACCCACTGTACTCCTGAAAAGGCGGACATACTGGTGCAAAATGACGTCCCGATACACCTGACCTGCTACAGTTCCTCTATCAAAGACATACAGGGGTGTACGTGCACCAATCACTATCCCATCCCACACCACCAAACCACCTGTCGGAGCTCCTGAAGCGTCCTAGGGGTTTGAAGAAGTGCAGCGATACGTCCACCCAGAGCATCCCAGATGTGCTCGATAGAACAGGCAGGCCACTCCATTCGCCTAATATCTTCTGTTTCAAGGTACTCCTCCACGATGGCAGCTCGGTGGGGCTGTGCGTTATCAACCATCAGGAGGAAGGTGATACCCACTGCACTCCTGAAAGGGCGGACATACTGGTGCAAAATGACGCCCCGATACACCTGACCTGCTACAGTTCCTCTATCAAAGACATACAGGGTGTACGTGCACCAATCATGATCCCATCCCACACCTTTCAAGGACATTAAGGTGTTGGTATCTGGTTCCTGGTCCACGCTAGATGAAAATCCAGCGCGAATCACTGTTCAGACTATAACTGGACTCGTCTGTGAATATAACCTGGGACCACTGCTCCAATGACCATGTACTTTGTTCTTGACACCAGGCTTTACGGGCTCTCCTGTGACCAGGGCTCAGTGGAATGCACCTTGCAGGTCTCCAGGCGAATAAACCATGTCTGTTCAGTCGTCTGTAGACTGTGTGTCTGGAGACAACTGTTCCAGTGGCTGCGATGAGGTCCCGAGCAAGACTACCTGCAGTACTCCGTGGCTGTCTGCGAGCGCAAATGGTGAGATTTCAGTCATCTTGTGGTGTTGTACGCTGTAGTCGTCCCGTACTGTAGCCCCTGGACACGTGTCTTGTCTGCTGGAATCGTCGCCGTAATCTTGAGATCACACTTTGTGGCACACGGAGAGCCCATGCTACGACCTGCTATGTTTGACCAGCCTCCAGTCGCCCTAATTCTACCTCTCATAACGTCATCCACATGTGTTCCTTGAGCCATTTTCAACACACAATCACCATTAGCACGTCTGAAAATGTCTGAACACTTACTCGCTGCTCCAACTCGCATGCACCAACACACCTCTGCGTATGAAGACTGCTGCCAGCGCCACCGTGCGACGACCGCAGGTCAAATTGCACCGCATGGTCATACTCCGAGGTGATTTAAACGCACAAATCGCCCACCAGAACGTTGTTTCACTATGTATCAGCATTATCCTTAATTTATGAGCATGAGTGTAGATAACAGACTAAAACAAAGTAACTAATAAATAAATGATTCGAATAGTTAAAAGAACAGAACAAATATTCAATGGCATTATTGATGCTATGGAGTTCAGAAGTCAAGGTTTAAAGTAACTTACGCATGACGTGACATTGCGAAATAAGATAAACCAAACAAACACCATCCTAACAGACTATGAAGGCCCAGTGGCACCGACCGGCCGCCGCGTCATCCTCTGCCCTTAGGCGTCACCGGATGCGGATTGGAGAGCCAAGTTGTCAGCACACCGCTCTCCCGGCCGTTGTCAGATTTCGTGACCGTTGCCGCTACTTCTCAGTCAAGTATCTCCTCAATTGGCCCCACGAGACTGAGAGCACCCCGCTTGACAACAGCACTGGATAGACCCGGGTAGTGACCCATCCAAGTACTAGCCAAGACCGACAGCGCTTAACTTCAGTTATCTGACGGAAACCGGTGTTACCTATGCAGCAAGGCCACTGGTACTGCGCAAGTAATATAGCGCGATGAAACTGGGACCATACATTGAAAGAACTGCTACAGTAAAGTACAGGTCAGAAGACAACTGAAAGAAATACGAACAGAAATGATACTTTTATTCAATGACAATAATTACACTCAAGTCACTGCGATTCATGATGGTCCCCTGAATGTTACAAATGCGGGACATGGTTCTTAACACGGCATGTAATCACCACGGACACAGCGCATGATTTGAAATGTGCTCGCTTGCTGGCCACAAAATTGGTAAGTCTTTCTTGTATTGGGAGTTTATGTTTCCCCAACACCTATGTTCACAACTGCCGTATGGTCGTTGGTGCATATGAATGTGCTGCAATACATCTCACCAACGCTTCCCACACTTGATCGACGGGATTTAAATGGAGGGAACAGGCAGGGCAGTCCATTCGCAGAAATCCCCCCGTTCCAAAAGCTCCTCCACACGCGCTATTCGATGCGGTCGCTCATTTTGATCCATAAAAACGAAGTCAGGGCCGAATGCTCCCTTGAAAAGACAGACTAGAGTGTCACAGTAACCTTGACAGGTGAATGTACCGTGTTCAAAGATTTGGAGGTACGCCTATGCAACATAATGCCTCCCCATATCATTACATATGGACTACCAAAACGACATGTTCGACAATGTTCCTGATTGCTGTACGTGTTCCCACCTTTCGCCGTATGATGGTTCAAATGGTTCAAATGGTTCTGAGCACTATGGGACTTAACATCTGAGGTTATCAGTCCCCTAGACCGTAGTGGTCGCGCGGTTCCAGACTGAAGCGCCTAGAACAGCTCGGCCACCGTATGATGGTACGTCAGACTTATTACTCAGACTGCATCTGCTCTCATGCCAGAAGTGCACACTTCGTCATCATTCTTCCAGTCTCCCGATGACTCATCCATGCGTGAAGTCATCCAAATGTTGTCCCCGGGCTATGTTGTAAAGAAGAACAGTGCACTGTAACTGCTCACTGTTTGCTATACTCTGCCTCTTCCCGTTTGTTGAACTGCCTCATGTTGCGGGGCCAGCCCCATTAGGCACAACAGTCACGCTGACCTCACACAGTGTGACTTCCAGCTTTCTGGACACGACTAAGACAAAATACCCCCACACTTCCATTCATTTCCACATAGTACTTGTACGGTTATGGTACTTTATCTATACTGAAGAGCAAAAGAAACCTGCCTAATATCGTGTAGGGCCCCCCCGAGCACGCATAAGTGCCGCAACACGACTTGGTATTGACTCGACTAATATCTGAGGTAGCGCTAGAGGGAACTGACACCATGAATCATGCAGGGCTGTCCCTAAATCCTTAAAGAGTATGAGGGGGTGGAGATCTCTTCTGAACAGCACCTTGCAACGCATCCCAGATATGCTCAATAATGTTCGTGTGTGGACAGTTTGGTGGCCAGTGGAAGTGTTTAAACTCAGAAGAGTGTACCTGGAACCACACTGTAGCAATCCTCGACGTATGGGATGTCGTAGTTCAAATGGCTCTGAGCACTATGCGACTTAACTTCTGAGGTCATCAGTCGCCTAGAACTTAGAACTAATTAAACCTAACCAACCTAAAAACATAACACACGTCCATGCCCGAGGCAGGATTCGAACCTATGACCGTAGCGGTCACTCGGTTCCAGACTGAAGCGCCTAGAACCGCACGACCACACCAGCCGGCGGCGTCGTAGTGTCCTGCTGGAATTGCCCAAGTCCGTCAGAATGCACAATGCACATGAATGGTTGAAGGTGATCACACAGTATGCTTACGTATGTGCCACCTGTCAAAAGTCGTGTCTAGACGTATCAGAGATCCCATATAACTCCAACTGCACACGCCCTACAACATTACAGCTTGAACAGTCCCCTGTTAACATGCAGGGTCCATGGATTCATGAGGTTGTCTCCATATGTACATGTCCATCTGCTCGATACAAATTGAACAGAGATTCGTTAGACCAGGCAACACGTTTCCAGTCATCAGCAGTCCACTGCCAGTCGCTGTGACCCTGCGGTTCTAGGCGCTTCAGTCCCAAATCGCGCTGCTGCTACGGTGGCAGGATCGAATCCTGCCTTGGACATGGATGTGTGTGATGTCCTTAGGTTAGTTAGGTTTAAGTAGTTATAGGTGTGATGACCTTAGATGTTAAGTCCCATAGTGCTTAGAGCCATTTGAACCATTCAACAGTCCACTGTCGGTGTTGACGCGCCCCAGCTAGGCGTAAAGCTTTGTGTCGTGCATTCGTCAACATTACACCACTTGTAAGTAGGTTGTTTAGGTTTTTATATTGGTAACGTCACGTGGCGCTCTGTATGAAAATCACTGGCTGTGCTGTGTGCAGTCTGTGGCTGGTTGGCATTGTTGGAATATTCGCTATTGTTGTGTGGCAGTTGGATGTGAACAGCGCGTAGCGATGTGGTGTTGGAGGTGAGCCGCCAGCAGTGGTGGATGTGGGGAGAGAGATGGCGGAGTTTTGAGAGCGGATGATCTGGAAGTGTGTCCATCAGAAAGAGTAAATTTGTAATACTGTATATAATGAACTGATATATGATGACTTTTGAATGTTATTGAGATAAATACATTGTTTGTTCTCTATCAAAATATTTCATTTGCGTAGTATGCCTATCAGTAGTTAGTGCCTTCAGTAGTTAGAATCTTTTATTTAGCTGGTAATATTGGCCCTCGCTGTATTGCAGTAGTTCGAGTAACGAAGGTTTTTGTGAGGTAATTGATTCATGAAAAGTATAGGTTATAGTTAGTCAGGGCCATTCTTTTGTAGGGATTATTGAAAGTCAGATTGCGTTAGGCAAAAAAAAAAAATAATTACGTGTGTCAGTTAAGTGTTGATCAGAGTAAGTAGAGAAACGTCTGAGTACGTTCAGTTTTGCTCAGTTGCTTGAAAATCAAATAACGTAAGTGGTTTATCAGCACAGTAATTCATAATTTTTTCTAAGGGGACGTTTCAGAGTGTACCTTCGGCTCCCAAAGCCCATATCGATGATGTTTCGTTGAACGGTTAGCACGCTGACACTTGCTGATGACCCAGCATTGAAATCTGCAGCAATTTGCGGAAGGGTCGCACTTCTGTGACGTTGATCGATTCTCTACAGCCGTTGTTGGTCCTATTCTCACAGGATCTTTTTTCGGCCTCAGCGATGTCGGAGATTAGATGTTTTACCGGATTTCCGATATCCGCGGTACACTCGTGTAATGGCCGTACGGGAAAATCCCCTCTTCAACGCTGCCTCGGAGCTGCTGTGTCCCATCGCTCGTTCGCAGACTGTAACATCGCGTTCTAACTCACTTAAATCTTGATAACCTGCCATTGTAGCAGTAGTAACCGATCGAACAACTGTGCCACACACTCGTTGGCTTATGTAAGCGTTGCCGACCTCAAATCTGTCTTCTTACAGTTTTCTGTATTCGAATACGCATGCCTATACTAGCTTCTTTGTCGCTTCAGTATATATCGCACTTAAGATTTGCAGAGCAGAGTAAACATGGCAGGAGCATTTGACAGTTTACGGCGGTGTACAAAAATCTTCTTGATCACTGCAGCCACAGAGACGCTGAGTGGCGAGCGGGGAGTCACGAGGTGATCAAAAAGGGATACCCGCAGGAATTGCTTTGCTGCTGACTGACAGAGACTGCCGACAGTTTAAGAGGGTCGTAATGTGTACTAGACAGACATCTACCCAGACAACCACACAGGAATTCCCAACTGCATCATGATCCCCTACAAGTACTATAACAGTTAAGCGGGAGGTGACAAAACTCGGATTTTATGGTCGAACGGCTGCTCATAAGCGACTACTCGCTTGTGTAAGCTGCGTAAACATTAATCGATTGAACAGTGGAAAAACGTCGTGTGGAGTGACGAATCACGATACACAATGTGGCAGTACGATGGCAGGGTGTGGGAATGGCGAATGCGCGGTGAACGTCATCTGCCAGTGTATAGAGTGCCAACAGTGAAATTCGGAGGTGGTGGTGTTATGATGTAGTCGTGTTTTTCATGGAGGGAGCTTGCAACCCTTGTTTTTCTGCGTGGCACTATCACAGCAAAGGCCTTCATTGATGCTTTAAGCACCTTCTTGCTTCCCACTATTGAAGAACAAATCGGGGATGGCGACTGCATCTTTCAACACGATTGAGCACCTGTTCATTATGCACGGTCTGTGGCGGAGTGGTTACACGACAACAACATCCGTGTAGTGGACTGGCCTACACAGAGTCCTGACCTGAATCCTATAGAACATCTTTGGGACGTTTTGAAACGCCGACTTCGAGCCATGCCTCACCGACAGACACCGATATCTCTCCCCAGTGCAGCACGTGAGGAATGGGCTGCCATTCACCAAGAAACCTTCCAGCACCTTATTGAACGTATGCCTGCCAGAGTGGAAGCTGTCATCAAGGCTAAGGGTGGGCTACCACCATATTGAATTCCAGCATTACCGATGGAGGGCGCCACGAACTTGTAAGTCATATTCTGCCAGCTGTCCGGATACTTTTGGATCACATAGTGTAACTGAAAAAAATAACCAACGAGCAGAGGAGAAGTGACAGTTTTATTCAAAGACAATGATTACGCTGAAATCACCGTGATTCATGATGCTCTCCTGGACAGTACAAAAGGCCCGTCATGGTTCTTAGCAGGATGAGTGATCGCCACTGACGGCAAGGCATGCTCTGCAACTTGGTCCGTCAAAACGATCATCTTCGACAGTGTTCCTGGGTGCTTTATGTGTTCCAACCTCTCGCCATATGAGGTTACGTCTGGCATTGTCAAACATGAATGTTTTGATGGACCAGATGTTATGGTGTGGGGAAGCATAATGTTGCACGTGCACACTGACTAACAAATCTTTGAACACGGTGTAGTCACCGGTCAACGTTATTGTAATGCTGTACACATTCTATGTGTGCATCTTTTCAGGATTGCTTTCGTCCCTGACATTTTTATGAATGGAAATGCCGTATGACTAGGGCCTCCCGTCGGGTAGACCGGTTGCTTGGTGCAAGTCTTTCGAGTTGACGCCACGTCGGTGACTTGAGTGTCGATGGGGATGAAATGATGATGATAAGGACAACACAACACCCAGTCGCTGAACGGAGAAAATCTCCAACACAGCCGGGAATCGAACCCGGGAAGATAGGTATGACATTCCGTCATGCTGACCTCACTCAGCTACCAGGGGCGGACATTATTTTTATAGCTGCAAGCGCGCGACTCATCGAACAGGGCAAGTGGAGAAATTCTTTGGAACGAGAGGATTTTCGCCGAATGGACTTAAATCCCAATGAGCGCGTGAGGAATGCGTTGGAGAGATGTACTGCAGTACATCCACATGCACCAACGACCATACATCGGTTGTCAACCGTTCTGGTGGAGGAATAAAACTCCCTCCCACAGCAACTCCGTACCAACCTTGTGGCCAGCGTGGGAGCACTTGGCAGAGCATGCACGGCCGTCCGAATGATCACACCCTGTTAGGAACAGCTTGACAAATTTGTTATGTCCGGGGGACAGCCACGAACTGCGGTCCCTTCAGTGTAATTATTTTCTTTGAATAAAAGTGTCAGCCTAGTCTGCTATACTGTAGCAGTTTTTCAGTGTACAGTCTACATTTCATGGAGCTGTGTTATGACGGTGACACATTACGAGGATGTTACCGTCGTCCTTATGTTGTGTACAATATTGTATAAACTCGAATAACAACAGACCTGGAATTTGCACTACTGGCCATTAAAATTGCTACACCAAGAAGAAATACAGATGATAAACGGGTATTCATTGGGCAAATATATCAGAACTGACATGTGATTACATTTTCACGCAGTTTGAATGCATAGATCCTGAGAAATCAGTACCCAGAACAACCACATCTGGCCGTAATAACGGCTTTGATACGCCTGGGTATTGAGTCAAACAGAGCTTGGATGGCGTGTACAGGTACAGCTGCCCATGCAGCTTCAACACGATACCACAGGTTATCAAGAGTAGTGACTGGCGTATTGTGACGAGAGAGTTGCTCGGCCACCATTGACCAGACTTTTTCAATTGGTGAGAGATCTGGAGAATGTGTTGGTCAGGGCAGCAGTCGAACATTTTCTGTATCCAGAAAGGCCCGTACAGGACCTGCAACATGAGGTCGTGCATTGTCCTACTGAAATGTAGAGTTTCGCAGGGATCGAATGAAGGGTAGAGCCAAGGGGCGTGACACATCTGAAATGTAACGACCACTGTTCAAAGCGCCGTCAATGCGAACAAGAGGTGACCGAGACGTGTAACCAATTGCACCCCATACCATCGCGCCGGGTGATACACCAGTATGGCGATGACGAATGCACGGTTCCAATGTGCGTTCACCACGATGTAGCCAAACACGGATGCGACCATAATGATGCTGTAAACAGAACCTGGATTCATCCGAAAAAATAACGTGCACCCAGGTTCGTCGTTGAGTACACCATGCTGCTGCAAACGTTGTCGAACTGTTCGTGCAGGTGGTTGCTGTCTTGCAAACGTCCCCATCTGTTGACTCATGGATCGAGACGAGGCTGAACGATCTGTTACAGCAATGCGGATAAGATGCCTGTCATCTCGACTGCTTGTGATGCGAGGCCGTTGCGATCCAGCACGGCGTTCCGTATTACCCTCCTGAACCCACCGATTCCATATTTTGCTAACAGTCAGTGGATCTCGACCAACGTGAGCAGCAATGTCGCGATACGATAAACCGCAATCGCGTTATGCTACAATCCGACCTTTATCAAATTCGGAAACGTGATGGTACGCATTCCTCCTCCTTACAAGAGGCATCATAACAACGTTTCACCGGGCAACGCCTGTCAACTGTTGTTTGTGTTTGAGAAATCGCTTGGAAACTTGTCTCATGTCAGCACGTTGTACGTGTCGCCACCGGCGCTAACCTTGTGTGAATGCTCTGAAAAGCTAATCATTTGCATATCACAGCATCTTCTTCCTGTCGGTTAAATTTCGCGTCTGTAGCGTCTCATATTGCAATTTACATGTAGCAGTTTTAATGGCCAGTTGTGTACATTTTATGATTGCATATGAATAAGGAAGTAACTTACTTTTACACACACACACACACACACACACACACACACACACACACACACACAGAGAGAGAGAGAGAGAGAGAGAGAGAGAGAGAGAGAGAGAGAGAGAGAGGGGGGGGGGGGGGGGAGGGAGGGAGCGAAGCTCTCCAGATTTTACTTATTTCTTTTACGAAGACACGTATGAGCAAATAGAAATTTGTGTTTAAGAATTTGAGCGATACTCGTTGATGGGGTTCTACATTCCGTTTTACCTCTTCTCTCGTTGTCGTCGCATTCTTCTCGGCAAGTAACTTACCAGGGTATGCTCTCTGCTTAGAGACTAGAGTGTTTAACTGGTGTTCAAAAAGTCTCTGCGCAGTGCCGTATGATTGTTAGCCGCGAGTGCCGTATGCCGCAGTAAATGTACCGAAATGAAACTCAGTGAAATACAAGTAATTAATTTATTGAATATTCATTTTTACTTTCAGAGTTTCACATTAAATGTTGAAAGTGTCCCCCCAGTTGTTGAATTCACAATTCAATTCGTCTAATAATGTTTACAAATACAAGCTGTAACATTTCTTCTGTAACAGAAGCAATGAAAGTGGATATTGCAATTTTCAATTCATCGATGGTTTTTATAGACAGTTGCTGCCGCTGGACCCCAGAAGAATAAGTCAGGTGGTGTTAGGTCAGGCGATCGTGGAGGCCAAAGTCCCTGTGAAATTAAGCGATCATCAAAAACATCAGCAAGCAGTGACATTCAAACGCGAGCTGTACCCGCGTTGCACCATCTTGTTGAAAATAACCGTTCAGTATTTCACTTAACACAAGTTCTCCTATGAATGGGTACAGAATATCACTGCAGTATCGCTGTGCGTTATTATTTCGTTGAAAAACCCAGGCAGGAGAACAATCATACGGCAAATAATCATACGGCACTGCGGAATGACTTTTGAACACCCTGTATTTAAAGTAAAAAAAACTGTTATAGAATGACCTTGTTTATTTAAAGGACTATAACTGTGTTTTCACAATGTTAATGTCGGCTAACGCTAGAACATGCAGATGCATCCGTGCAAAACAACCAGCATGCCGTAAAGTATTGAGTTTGTAAAAAGTTTCTTTTTAAAAAGACAGCTAAGTGATATCTTCCTACACATCGTTGCAATATGTTAATACCTCAGGTGAAGGCAGCCACAGTCATCTCTTTGTTCAATATAAACTAAATAAAAGTTATTAGTAATAGCAAATTGCCACCTTGGTATTTTAAAAGAAAGAAAATTCTTTATGTAGCTTCATGATATGTTCTGATATAATTTATTACTAAAAAGTATTTAAGGATTGAGGAAATTTTACTTTTATGCAATACAAAGTAGAATTTCTTACTAAAAAGTAGTTTTGTATTGACCAAATTACACTTTTATGCAATACAGAACAGGATTTGACAGTGTCTAGCATGTACCGATAAGTAAATATGCAAATATGGTTCCTCATATGCACTAAGTTTAACATTACATTTCACGTAACGAATATTACGTTCCAAAATTCAAGAAACTATGTGTTCACTGTTGGTTCGACTCTCTCTGTAAAAGCACAATGGCGAAAAGAATAAAGATTAGAGTTGTCTCGTCGATACTGATCTCACTAGAGACACAGCACTAGCGTAGTGAGAAATGAGTGACAGAGGAAGATGGTCATGGTCTTTTCTCCAACCAAATCATGTGGAAACTGTCCATTTGTAGGCTATTAAAACAATATATCTGTGCTGACCATTTACAAGTTTGTAAAAGGTACACTGCCTTAGATTTAACGTTAATGAACATGTTCAATAACAATTTGTCCATTTTATTTGGACTGATGAGTTCCGTGGCCGTGGATAATGATATTTTACTGAAAAAATACGGCAACCAGCCACTTTTTAATGCAACTACTATTAAAACTAATTTTTTTACATATTACCACTTGTGAAATAAAAAAATCAGTGGAACAGAAAGATTTATCCAGAAGAAATGACTGGGAGTTACATTTAAGAATTGCTTTACTACCTGTATGGCAATTTTCATGTTAATTAGTAAATAATCAAAAGTTTTTTTTGTGTATACTCAGCTTGTTTGAGAGACAACGGCAGCTTAAATAACGTGTAATTAAAGTAATTTTTTCTCTAGTGTTGTAGTACTTGTATCACTATCCTTCCCAGAATTGTGATGGATTATTTGTGACGAATTTTACTAGCGAATATATGATTTGTGATGATGCAATTAAAATGCCTAAATCTTTGAAGAGTAGTATCCCACTGCACTACCACGAGTGAGCACGACACGTTATTGTTAGTTCTCGCTTGTGCACAATCAGTACTTTCAAAGTAATGAGTTATTCCAAAACTGGTGATATATTATTACATGGGGCTCTTTCTACTCCCTTGATCGTATTGCACCGAACTTCAAGGAAACCAATGGATTACTCTACACGAAACCCAAAACTGTTAAAGAAGTGATAAATTTTGTTCACCAAAAACGAGAGTATTGTTTAGCTTAATAAAGGGGACAAACAACGGCAAAGGAATCTGTTATGGATTTAAACACAATTTTATTGTTTTGTTATCAACTTAGTTCTTATTTTAAATTCATATATAGAGAAAAATTTTAGCTGCTTGTAAATTATTATGATTAAGAAATAATAAAGAAAACTTTTATTTCAACTTCAAAACATAATTAAATATAACAACACATTATAAAATAGAGAAACTTAGTTACTAAGAAATGAATATGTTCCATACAGTAAGAAAACAGGTTTCATTCTCCTGAATGGTGAGAAACGACTGACTAGTGGACCTAAGAAACAGAAGCACCATATTGACAATACTGATGAAATTAGAATTCGAGAGAAATGCTACTGCATTTTCTCCCATGTTTTATATGTTCTGATAGATAGTCGCTTTTTCATCTGTCAGCTATCTGTGTTTAATATATGTAATTTATTATTTACCTAAGACTATATATTTAAAAGCCGGCACTACTGTGCCTTACAGTGTATGACATGATTGTATCATTGCATTCAGTCTGTAATACTTTTGACTGGTCATTAACCTTTTCTTTTCTATACACACGAACACTGTCAAAGTGTCGTCCTCGATAAATTAAATGTCGACTAGAGTTCAGCAGCAATTTGTGACTACTGCTGGAAGAATATTATTGTTACCGTTTCTCAACAAGGTATGCCTGTAAAACTGGTGGACAACTGTAAAACAGTGAGTTATTTCACTGGGTTCTGTTCGACACATCGTTCACCGAATAAGTGGGAGCATCAAGCAGCGATCCGCTCGACACTGGCATCGGGAGTGGTGATGGTCTCAGTGGCGATGCCGAGGGTCACCCGGAGCGGACTGCGGTCCACCCTGTTGATGTCGTCGGAGATCTTGCTCGCCGAGGTGCCGGGTCCGCCGCCGCCGAACTGGCCGTTGAGCTGGCTGATGAGGAAACTGAGGTGGACGCTGCGGTCGACCCAGAGGAACTTGACGCAGCGGCCCTTGCCGTCGGAGCGGTAGCCCGACGAGCAGGGCTGCGACTGGCGGCCGGGCGCGACGAACAGCGACTTGGGCACGATGCGCCGCGGCCGGCCGGCCTCGTCGCGCTCCTCGTCGGGCTGCGGCAGCCAGTCGGCGCCGACGGGCGCGTCCGTCAGGCGGGCGACGGCGCCGGCGCTCCCGAGGCGCGGCAACGCCGCCGACAACAGCACAGCGCACAGCCACAGCACGCGCCGCATGGCGTCACACCGCCATCACAGGAACCTGCGAACCGGATTACATCAGGTTAATACTAGTTCCATGGATCATGAATACGATTGTAAGGTGTCAGGCAAATCCAACACCTTCCATGAAAACCCTGACATGATAAGCAAATCCAGTAGTATGTCACATAGCTCCGAATAAATCGTGGCATTAAATTAACCGAAGTAATACAAGTACCGAGTGAGCAAATGGAATACCACAGACTAATACAAGAATGCCTAAATGCATGTCGTACCTTCCCACCGTGAGACAGACGCAGTTCCGAGGGAAGAAATGAGAACAGAAGCCGAGAGCAGAAGCGTGTTAAGCTGGAAGGCCCTACGATAAGGGACGGACACCCACGTTGAGAGCTAACCGCTAGGACCACCCCCCAGCCCATGTTAAAAGGTAGAGCCCTCCAGAAGAACAGTATAGATCTTACGATAACACAAAAAGGGCCACCCCAACCGCAAGTTTTAGCGTGAGACTTTTTCGCGTCTCTGGTACGTCAGGACCACCCCCCAGCCCATGTTAAAAGATAGAGCCCTCCAGAAGAAAAGTATAGATCTTACGATAACACTAAAAGTTCCACACAAGCTGCAAGTTTTAGCATGAGACTTTTTCGCGTCTCTGTTATGTTGCAAACTTTATAAAACATTGCCCCACCACGAAAAGTATAACATTTCTCATTGGATAGACAGAATTTATGTAGGCGGAGCTTAAGCTTAAGGTTAACATTGAGACCCTGATTGGTCAGATGAAAACACAGCCAGATAGTTTTTTTTTTTTAAAGCAACTTCGGTAAATTGTAGTAAGAAGAAGTTAGGAGAGAGTTGCTTCCGAGATGCCGAGGTGAGTGGCGCTGTGCTGCCCGCTGCCCCCTGACGAACACCGACAAGGTAATGAACGCACGCGATGCCGCGTAACATCACATAAAGCTTCACTCAGAACTGCAGAAGTCTCATCTGTTACACCCCTTTTTGCGTAATACTAGTGTAGATCGTCAATTAAAGCTCATGGTGTTCACATTTGCCACTTGAAGTAAAACTCTGAAACGCCATGATTTTTCTGTTATATAGTTATTGAGAAGCCACAGTACTTTACGACAAGTTACATAAGTAATTAAAGATAATTGAGGGTCACTGTAGACCATTTTGATAGTTTTTTTCTTTTGTAAAACTTAATTTAAACCTAGATTATAGATGTGATATGGCATAGGTCATCCTTCGATCCATTGTAGAACTTGGAAATCCATTCAGGGAATATTCGTTCATATTTTTGTTGAACGCAGTTGGTTTTTACCATCCTGTATTAAAACACTTCCTTTTATCAATAGTGCAATTTATAAACAATGTTTTGTGAGTAGAATAAAATTTCCAATGGTAAACTTAAATGCTTTTTCGACGGTATTTTGCCAGCTAACTATAAATAGGAAAGACTTGAACCCCTTCCACTAAATTTAGTTAGTATTAAGATTCCTTTACGGGGAGTGCAGTGGAGCTGACGCTGAAATCATTAAGTATTTGGTTATATCATTGCTAGCCTCACTGAATTCTTCTGAATTCTACATGTAATGTGTGGTCTGGCGTCTCCTTACCAGCAACAGGTCCCAGATTCAAACTAGTCAATTCCCTAAAAAACACGCTCAGAGCGTCGTTGTGTGAAAGTGGTAGGGAGACACGATATAGAACAAACAGAAACCACGCAGAATGTTAGACGATATTTCGTAATGATGTGGAACGAGTCAAATTTTCCAATAAATGACATAATTAAGTTAATTTAACAACATAATTAAGTTGATATAACAACTTTTATTCTTTTAATGTTTTTTAAAAAATATTTCTTAGGTTTTTGTTTTTTTTCTTAATTTATATGTAAAAATTCCTCGATGGAGTAGAAGGTATTGGTGGCGGTGGTGGTGGTTAGTGTTTAACGTCCCGTCGACAACGAGGTTATTAGAGACGGAGCGCAAGCTCGAGAGGTTGGGAAGGAAATCGGCCGTGCCCTTTCAAAGGAACCATCCCGGCATTTGCCTGAAACGATTTAGGGAAATCACGGAAAACCTAAATCAGGATGGCCGGAGACGGGATTGAACCGTCGTCCTCCCGAATGCGAGTCCAGTGTGCTAACCACTGCGCCACCTCGCTCGGTGGAGTAGAAGGAGTTGTCATTCAGAAAGTCTTTTAATTTCTTCTTAAATACTTGTTGGTTATCTGTCAGACTTTTGATACTATTTGGTAAGTGACCAAAGACTTTAGCGGCAGTATAATTCACCCCTTTCTGTGCCAAAGTTAGATTTAATCTTGAATAGTGAAGATCATCCATTCTCCTAGTATTGTATTTATGCACATTGCTATTACTTTTGAATTGGATTTAGTTGTTAATAAAAAAAAAATCCGGAACAGGTGGTGCCGGATTACTAAACAAGAACGTTACACAAAAACTATTGTGCCAAAGACAGGGAACCACTTAAGAGCCATCGCCGCACAATGTATGTTTCATTCAAGACAACCCGTTTCAGCAGTCTTACCTGTCATCTTTAGGTCCTCCTACAAAGGGTAAAACGAACACGTGTTACTACAAAAAAAGTTTAAGACCTGACAATAACATCAAAGAATGTTGAAAGCGATTGTCTCGAATAAAAATACACTACTGGCCATTAAAATGGCTACACCACGAAGACGACGTGCTACAGACGCGAAATTTAACCAACAGTAAGAAGATGCTGTGATATGCAAGTGATTAACTTTTCAGAACATTCACACAAGGTTGGCGCTGATGGTGTCACCAACAACGTGCTGACGTGAGGAAAGTTTCCAACCGATTTCTCATACACAAACAGCAGTTTACAGGCGCTGGCTGGTGAAACGTTATTGTGATGCCTCGTGTAAAGAGGAGAAATGCGTACCATAACGTTTCCGGCCTGGCAAAACCACACAGTCTTATACTGATTGACCACTTAATATAAAATATATAACTACATGCTCCATTTACCACTAACATCTCCTCCCAGATTCTGTCCTGTAATCACCGTCCAGGCCCATCGCCACTACTCCCTCCTCCCCTCCCCCCCCCCCCCAACAAAAAAGAAGAAAAGAATTGGCAACCCACCCCATTTCTCTCACGTCTCTACCTAACATACAAGACAATTTCTCAAATTTTCACTAACTCTCACACACACAAAGAAGTAGTTTCACAGGTTGACAACACTCACAAAGTGAACGAAAACCAACGAACAGACATAAACACTGTTACCGTCAACTCAAAAGACTTGCATCAGGCGACTGGTCTACCCGACTGGAGGCCCCAGCCACACGACGTTTCCATTTGTGCGAATGAGAAACAGGTTACAAAAGTGAAAATAATGCAGCCCAAGAAATACTGCAGAATCGCAAAAACTGCCAGGTGCAAATGTGAATGAAATCTTTCAATGTCGACCGCTGCTAGTAAGGACGGAAGGAGCAGAATATGTAAAGAAACATCGTAAGTTACTTGCACACCAACTTAATAAACAAAACGCTGTTTTTAGCCTAAAAGAACAAAAAATTTATAAACGTATGTATCCAATTTGCAGAATAACTACGGAAAATGTTTTATGAATAAAAGCGAAACGCGTATGGTGTATTCTTATTAATTACTTTGATTAAATTGCAGTCAGCTCAAGGCGGATAACTAACAGCAACAAAAAGTATTTTGAGCGATCTTGGCTCTTGAATGGTTTTTAACAACTAAAACAGATTGCCCTTCAGTACTCTCATAGTGAGAAAATTCAGGGACAGATGGTGGGGGGAGGGGGGGGGGGGGGCTTTGGTACAACACGAATAAAACTAAATACTTGACTTGGTAATAGGAGGAACAAATAAAGATTTGACAGTGGAAGGAGTTATGAGAACTATTACACATACTGAAGAGTACAAATATCTAGGAGTAAAAATCACACTGAATGGTAAACAAGATAAGGAAATTAATTCAAGTAAAACAGGCCACAACCAAGTAGGACTCTACCATTCCGTATATACTTAACAATGTATGCAGACGGTTTATCCATACCGGAAATCGAGGATATTGACGATTTGCGAGGTCGGATAACAAGTGACAATAACAGCATTTTATTTTCGTTTGATGCAATTACAAATTAACAATTTCAGATTTTCCCTTTACTTGTACTGTGAAACCTTGCTTCTGGATAATTTCATGATTCTAGGTGAACGAGAAGTACCCTGTAGGTTTTGATAAGTAAGTTTTTGAGCCGCGCGGAGTGGCCGCTCGGTTTAAGGCGTCATGTCTCGGAATGCGTGGCCCCTCCCGCTAGAGGTTCGAGTCCTCCCTCGGGCTTGGGTGTGTATAAGTCTAGGGGCCAATGAGCTGAGCAGTATGGTCACTTAGGAATTCACACACATTTGAACATTTTTTTAATTTTTGAGTATCAAAATACGTGACATAAATGCCTCTTCATTAAGATGGTCTTTTTTAGCATATAGCTTTTAACATTATCAGAAATGAATTTTTAATGATAGGTCAAAAGAACTTGGGATCTTTCTTACTAGTAGCTAAATTAATATAGTTCCCTTTTTTTCACATTGCTTATTAAGCTGAATGGCCATACTTGTACTTAATAGTTTCTTCTTTAGATCTTTATGTTTCGAGGCAGCCTTAGATGCTTGGGCAGGCAAAAATCGTAAAGTTTTTAACATGGCTTCTTGGTTCAGTGACTGTTTATAAATTAAAGTTGAAAGAAATGAGCCCTCGGTTACAATATTTAGTCTTATTAACCACGTTTCAACACTTCTAAGAGTGCCTTCATCAGAATTTAAATGTTTAAAGTGGCCTATAACATAGTTACAAATTTCTGGGAAAGTACTTACATGTCACGTATTAAAATAAATAACAGACCATAAGGGCTTTAGTCACAATTTTTTTTCAAAAATAATGCTTGAATGCGAGCCACTATGGACTGCTCATATCTGTAAAGCCACAGGTAGTAATGGACTGAGGCGCCCGCAGATGAACATGACACCAAGAGTGCCATCTGGTAGGCGTAAATATAAGTAGGCTACTTAACATTTAATATATAGTCAGCTGAATGTTAGAATGAACAGTATTTAGTACTTGAACTCACAGGCAAAGTTTTATATGACAACAGCAGACATGGTAAAATTTTGCTTATGTAAAAGCATATAAATACGATTTGAAAACTGAAAACTAATTAACAGTACAAAAAGAAGCAGTGCTTAGATGTTACGTATAAAATAAAAACAAAGCGATTTGTTCATCTGAAAAATCTTTTTTGAAATTACGTAAATTTATTACTACGGTTGTAAGCGTTTCCTGTACAGGGAGATTAGTATAAAGATTTTTGATGTCCAATGAAAACAATTTGGTGTCTGAACTGCATTCTAAATCTTTTACGTTATAGACTGAGGCGTGACTATTGGGTGCAATGTTCACCTGCCCGCACTTGTTAACGCGGGCGCCTCAGTCTGAAGCACGACATTTGCGAGAAACCCCTAGTGGCTTGCTTTCCACACATTTTAATTTAAATTGTGACTAAATCTGTTTCGCTTTATATTTATTTTATATGTTACGTCTTAGTACTGCTTCTTTTTGTACTGTTAATCAGTTTTCAGTTTTCAAACTGTATTTCTATGCTTTTACATAAGCAAAATTTTACCATGTGTGCTGTTGTCATATAAAACTTTGCTTGTGAGTTCAAGTACTAAATACTGTTTATTCTAACATTCAGCTGTCTATATTTTAAATGCTAAATAGCCTACCAGATGGCACTCTTGGTGTCATGTTCACCTGCCCGCACTTGTTAACGCGGGCGCCTCAGTCCGTTGCTACCTGTGTCTTTACAGTTATGAGCAGCCCATAGTGGCTCGGCTTCATGCATTCTTTTTGAAAAAACGTTGCGACTAAAGCCCTTCTGGGCTGTTATTTATTTTATACGTGACATGTAAGTACTGTCTCTGTCTTGTATTGTTTGTCAGTACTTACACTTTTGTATAAAAAATTTTCTTTGCCCATAAATCTGTAGTTATGTTATAGGCCAATTTAAACATTTAACTTCTGATGAAGGCACTCATATAAGTGTTGAAACGTGGTTAATAAGACTAAAAATTGTGACCGAGGGCTCATTTGTTTCAACTTTAATTTATAAACGGTCACTGAACCATGCATTCGTGTTTAAAACGAGGCGTAAAGTTTTGTGTCCTGCAGTTATCAAGGGTTCACGAGTGGGCCTTAGACTCCTAAAGCCCATATCGATGATGTTTCGCTCAATAGTTCGCACGTTGACACTTGCTCATAGTCCAGCTTTGAAATCCGCAGCAATTTGCGGAAGGGTTGCACTTCTGTCACGTTGAACCATTCTCTTCAGTCATCGTTTGTCCCGTTCTTGCAGGATATTTTTTCGACCACAGCGACGTCAGAGATTCGATGTTTTACCGGATTCCTGATATTCACGGTCCAATCGTGAAATGGTCGTACGGGAAAATCCCCACTTCATCGCTACCTCGGAGATGCTGTGTCCCATCGCTTGTGCGCCGACTATAACACCACGTTCAAACTCACTTAAATCTTGATAACCTGGCATTGTCGCAGCAGTAACCGACCTAGCAACTGCGCCATGCACTTGGTGTCTTATATGGGTGTAGCCGACCGCAGCGCCGTATTCTGACTGTATTTGAATACGCATGCTTATACCAGCCTGTTGGCGCTTCAGTGTATATCACCTAAGTACAAATGACAGCTCCGCCATTTTATACCTTGTGGACGCGGTACTACCGCCATCTGTATGTGTACACACCGCTATTCCATGACTTCTGTCATGCTAGTGCACAGACAGTCATTTTCCTCTCGCCCTGTGAGCGAATGGAACAGGAAAGAAAATCGGTAATAGTGGTACTGTGTACCTCCCGCCATGGACTTGATTAGTCGCTACCGCCAGAGTTCTTCCTCTGTCCTTGCACACTTGAACTACTAAATACTTCTATGTCTTAGTGGTTCCTCGTATAACGAAAGTTGTAGCACCATTGTGCACGCTGCTTCAGCATGTGAATCAACGTATTTGCTGTAGAAGAAACTTGCCGGGTAGGAAAACCGACAATCCGAAACGCCCGCGCACGCTAGTGTGCGACTAAAAAAGATCGCGTGACTGCAGGCTGCCTGCTATGCAGCCCTGGCCACGGGAACTGCGTGGCCGTGTCGCTTACACTGCGGCGTGCCACAGCGCTGACGGCGCGGCCGTCCGTAGACGACATCTGTGCATGCCAGCTACGATCTGCTCTTGCAGATAGCCGACTTGCAATGTAGCTAACTCCGAAACATCATCACCTGATATACAACACTACAAAACTGCTGATTTTCTTGATATTTTACATTAAACAGAGAACCAACTCGTGGAGATAACATCTTGGACTTACTGATAACAAACAGACCCGAACTTTTCGACAGAACAGGGAATCAGTGATCATAAGGCCTTTGCAGCATCCCTGAATATGGAAGTAAATATGAATATAAAAAAGGGAGGAAGGATTATCTGTTTAGCAAGAGTAATAGAAGGAAGATTTCAGACTATCTAACAGATCAAAACAAAAATTTCTGTTCCGACACTGGCAACGTTGAGTGTTTATGGAAAAAGTTCAAGGCAATCGTAAAATGCGTTTTAGACAGGTACGTGCCGAGTAAAATTGTGAGGGACGGGAAAAACCCACCATGGTTCAACAACAAAGTTAGGAAATTACTGCGAAAGGAAAGAGAGCTTCACTGAAAGTTTAAACGCAGCTTACGAAACACTCGTTCGACCTATACTTGAATATTGCTCATGAGTGTAAGATCCGTACCAGGTCGGGTTGACAGAGGAGAAAGAGAAGATCCAAAGAAGAGCGGCGCGCTCCGTCAAAGGGTTATTTGGTAAGCGTGATAGCGTTACAGAGATGTTAAGCAAACTCAAGTGGCAGAGTCTGCAAGAGAGGCGCTCTGCATCGCGGTGTAGCTTGCTGTCCAGGTTTCGAGAGGGTGCGTTTCTGGACGAGGTATCGAATATATTGCTTCCCCCTACTTATATCTCCCGAGGAGATCACGAATGTAAAATTAGAGAGATTCGAGCGCGCACGGAGGCTTTCCGGCAGTCGTTCTTCCCGCGAACCATACGCGACTGGAACAGGAAAGGGAGGTAATGACAGTGGCACGTAGAATGCCCTCCGCCACACACCGTTGGGTGGCTTGCGGAGTATAAATGTATATGTAGATCTAGATCTTTGTCCAAAGCGAAAACCCCTACTGAGCAGCTGTGAACGGAGAACCAAGTTTACCTAATCGCCTTACAGATTTGATCTCTGATTACCTGCGTAGTTCACTTCGTAATGGGAGTCGATGTTGATTCACGTCCGTGGGTGTAAACCTGAAATTTGCTCCACATGTGACCCCTGAATGGTGCTAAGAAGGCAACAAAACTGGCAGCCAGACAATCGTTCTAGATCTCCTGGCTATACGAGAAGTTCATAATCGAGAGGAAATGACTCGTAATCACATCAAGAGCCCTTCTCAGGACCAAGCATCTAGGAAACTTGGAACAAGTATTAAAATATGCCAATTCAACACTGAGGGCTTTAGTAAAACCAAATGCCATATTCTTCAAAAGTTATTGACTAAGGACAACATTGATGTGGTTGCCTTACAGGAAACCCACACAGATAACGAAGATCAACTACGCTCCAGAGGAAAAATACCAGGATATGCTATCTTTGGTGCAACATACCACCATGCCTATGGAGTAACAACATACGTCAAAAATAAAATAGAGAACGCTCACCTGCAATCCACTTCCACAAATGGCAATATCCACTCTGTGATAATCAAAATAGGTGAATTGGTAATAAGTAACATTTACAAACCACCAGGATCCGCCTGGCCAGCAAATGTTCTCCAATCACACCGCCATCCCGCGGTCTTAGTGGGGGACTTTAACAGCCACCACACGCAATGGCGATACAGAACAACTGATACAAATGGCGAAGCCTTAGCAAACTGGGCAGAAGAAAACAAAATGCACCTCGTTTTCGATGCTAAAGATCGTGGTTCCTTCAGATCAGCAGCTTGGAAACGAGAGTACGACCCAGCTGTCACAGCTGATGAAAATCACCAGCTGGTCAACACAAGCAGAAATGTTCTGGCAGATTTCTCTCACAGTCAACACCGTCCAGTCCTAGTAGAAATCGGCACAAGTATTCCAATGATAACCTCAAGTCCTCGTTCCAGATGGAACCAACAAAAAGCGGATTGGAAAGCTTACTCTGAAGACCTCGATAAATGCCTGGGATGGATCTGTCCATCTGCTGATAGCTATAAAAGATTTGTGGGAGCAGTCATCAGTAAAGCAAAAAAGCACATAACTACAGGAGACCGCAAAGAATGTGAGGAACTGTATAATGACTACCAAAGCAGCGATGACAGAGAAACAGCAGAAGAACTCGTACACAACAATGATACTGCAGTACGACAGAAGTGGATGGAAACTACTCAGGCCCGTGGTAAAATGGAGCCAATACGACCGAGGCCGCAGAGACGTGCTGTTCGGGAAGGGAGGTCGTCGACATCGACCACAGACCACAACGTCCGGGCAATCGAGGAAATGACCGTCAGGAGCTAAGCGATTGGTACAACTTTCTGAACGTTGTTTGTAGAGACGTGACGCCTAATTTGAAAATGCTTCACGTGTCTGTGTCACTTTGAACTGTAATCCAGTATTCAATAGAAGTTACATAGCAGTCCTAATAATGTGTAACATTTTTTGAAGTCAGCTCGCAGCCTACATAAGAAATCTTAGGATGTGTTACAGGACTATCAGCTTAGCGTTAATAAAGGCAAAGACACAGAATATGCAGTTACGAGTTCGTTGGACGGCACATTGAACATTTGTGAAAACCAGAACTAAACTTGGATCACAACGTAACTGCAGACATTTCCCGTGGCTGTACCTGAATGCCTCTAATAAGCCCTTGTAAAATCACTTTTTTTTTTAGGGAAAAAAATTTTTTAGTTCGTAGTTGTGACATATTCGCAATTAAATTGCATGCGATCAAAAAAAAAAAATTGTTTTGTTATAAATCCAGCCATCACATCACAAAAGTTGATTAACCAGGTTATTAATTTCGGTCAACTGTGGCCATTTTCAGACCTAAAAATAGTAAAATATAGCGGTTGCTTGGTGCACAATGTTTCCCAATTACATAAAATACAGCAGCAAAACCGAGCGAAGTGGCGCAGTGGTTAGCACACTGGACTCGCATTCGAGAGAACGGTTTAAACCCGCGTTCGGCCAGCTTGATTTGGATTTTCCGTGGTTTCCCTAAATCGCTTCAGGCAAATGCCGGGATCGTTCCTTAGAAAGGGGACGACCGATTTCCTTACCTATCCATCCTAATCCGATGGGAGCGACGACCTCGCTGTTGCGCCCCTCCCCCAAATCAGCTAACCAACCAATAGAATCAGGAACCATTATTAGCTAACGTGACAGGATTTCTGTGCCTGAGTCGATCCGGTACACTACATAATTCGTGCATTACATATATAAATGGTACAGTCACATAAATGAGCCACGCAAGCTTCCTCTTCTTTCGTTTCACCCTCTTTGGGGTACGTTGGATCAATCATTTCTTTGTGCGTTGTTCTTTTCTTAGGGCCCAGTATTTCTTCATTCTTTCTGATCTTCTTTTCCTCTCTTCTTCCGAGATGAAGGGTTTGGACTTTTGTGTAGATTTGTCTTGGAACCTTATGTTTTCATCTTCAGTAATTGCTTTAGCTGTTCCATCAATAAGTGAATTTTCTGAAATCTTTCATTCCACTAGGTCTTTCTCAGTTTCTTTAAAGCAGTTGGGTTTCGTTTTGCGGTTACGGAAGAAGTCAAAGATTTGTTTAGTTAATCTGTTGGAGTTCATTCTCAGAAGATGACCATAAAAATTTACCCTCCTTTTTCGCATAGTATCTGAAAGTTTTTCAGTTTTCTTGTAGAGTGTTTCATTTTTGATGTATATAATCTTACTGTCTTGAAACTTTTGGTCCTATAATTTTTTTTAAATTTTTCTTTTCTTTAGCTCAAGTTTCTCCATTTGGCCTTTGAAATTCATGTTTAGTGTTTCTTGTGCACACAGTGCTTCTGGCTTAATCATTGTCTTGTAATGCATAATTTTGGACCCCCACGATAGGGATTTTTTGTTGTACGTATTTTTTGTTTGTTAGAAGGCCAATTCAAGTTTATTTTTTCTGGATTCCATTGCTTTGCTTTCACTAGCATTCCAACTAATCCATTCTCCGAGATATTTGAATTCTTTTACTATTTCAATCTTCTGTTCATGAACTTTGAAGTATTTACATGAGTGCTTGATGTTTGTCAATATCTTAGTTTTTTCAAAAGAGATGTGAAGACCTATTTTAGCTGCTTGTTTCTTTAGCTCAAGGATTTGCTCCCGTGCTTCTTCCATTGTTTCAGCAAACAGGGCCTTATCGTCTGCAAAAGCAATGCAATTTACTTTGAGGTTCTTCTTTTTGCAACCCAGTCTTATACAAGCTTCGTCACAAAAGCAAAAAACTGTTATGGTATGTGACTGGCTCTATAACAAAACAACGTTGCGTAACGTAAAATTTAAGCCAAGTTTTTATTTTCAATCATGCAAAAAACTGTTGAAATCGGATGAGTCTGTTTCAAACACATTGTATATTCTGCAGCTAAGCAACAACCCGCAAAAAAAAAGCGCAATGTTCAAATGGCTTGCTCGTACTTGAAGAGCCGAGTTCAAACCTCGATCCAGCCACCCGCCACCCTAAATTTGGTTTTCATCTGTTTTCCTAAGTAAAGCCAGATGAACGTCACGGTATCTTTTTCAGCAGAATCCATCTTGTACAATGGCACCACTGTCGACGGACCATTTAACACCTAACGAAGCAGAACCGGACGTCCTAAAAACAGATATGATGCTCACCCGCTCTCGCAATACCCCGGGTTGTTTTCGTGTTCCGCAAGGCGCGGTGGACAGCGGTTAAAATGGGGACCCGAGTTGCGTAGCCGGCTGAGCGACCGGCGCCTCTTGCAATCCCTTTCAGACATTTTCGTGTCCCATGATACACAGCGCACGGCAGCTAAAAGGGGAAACGACGCCCTTGCGTATTTACAGAGTTGTCAAGGTTTCACTACATCATTGCACCGACCTCATTCGCTGCAGATAACTGAAGCATGCCGTGAATAACACTGTGTGACACACTTTTTCGGATATTGGAGTTTTGGTGGGATAGCGCTGTTTATCACCTCTTAAGCCAATGGTAATGGTCTTCACGATATACAATACCCTATCAAAAGGAGGCGGAATTTGATTTAAATGTCAGAGGAGGCGGACCCACCAGCGTAAAATGAGGTGGGTAGTATCGTGTTGTCATTAGCGAATCAGTATCAGTAAAATAGATTGATCATGAGATCTCAGTGACTTTGAACGAGGACTAGTCATTAAATGTCACCTAAGAAAATCCGTCAGGCACATATCGACCAACTTCACCAACAGCTGTCGTGGGAATGTGCCGCCGCCTTCTCCCTGTTGCACCACCTAATTCACCTACTTCTTCATATTTCTTTATCATATTTTTCAGCCCATTTATTGACACGGAGCATCTTCGCAGCTCTGCCGGCGATATTCCCGCAATGCAGCGCTGCTATCACTGCCTTTCAGATAAAACAACGTTACCAGCAGTGCGCGGTCTTTCTTTTCACACGGGGAACCTCCCCATCGCACCCCCCCCCCCCCCCCTCAGATTTAGTTATAAGTTGGCACAGTGGATAGGCCTTGAAAAACTGAACACAGATCAATCGAAAAAACACGAAGAAGTTGTGTGGAACTATGAAAAAAAATAAGCAAAATATACAAACTGAGTAGTCCATGTGCAAGATGGGCAACATCACAGCAGTTTGAGTGCTCAGAAACGCGGTGGTCCGTGGAGAGCGTGAGCAACTGCGGAATGAGAGGTTTTCGTTCAAGACTTCCCTCGAGTGAAGAATTTTTCTTTCTTTATTTTCGCGAAGTTATGATCTGTCCGTTCGATCATTGACGGCTCTATTCACTGTAATAAATTTAGTGTCTGTGTTTTGCGTCCGCACCGCAAAACCGTGCGATCAGTAGACAAAAGGACGTGCCTCTCCAATGGGAACCAAAAATGGTTCAAACGGCTCCGAGCACTACGGGACTTAACTTCTGAGGTCATCCGTCCCCTAGAACTGAGAACTACTTAAACCTAACTAACCTAAGGACATCACACACATCCATGCCCGAGGCAGGATTCGAACCTGCGACCGTAGCGGTCGCGCAGTTCGAGACTGTAGCGCCTAGAACCGCTCGGCCACCTCGGTCGGCCCAAGGGGAACCGCAAACATTTGATTACATGGTCATAGGTCAACCGATTCCTCCACGGGAAAACACGTCTGATACATTCTATACGACACTGGTGACGGCAAGTGCGTCACATGACAGGAATATGTTGTCGACTCACCTAACTTGTACACTTGGCGAATGGGTAAAAAGATTCTTCTACCTTGCCCGATTTAGGTTTTCTTGTGGATGTGATAGTCACTCCCAAAAAAAGGGATAAAAACATAAGAGTTTGTCACATAAACTGCAACAAATGAATGCAACAGTTTCACAGTCGCACAGTTTTCCCTGTGTTCTGTCAAAACATATGTTTTTAACGTTTTCAAATTTATCCGTGCGTAGACCGTCAAATCCTGCATATGTCCAAGCAAATCTGAACATGTCCTGGAATTTTGGAGAGCGAAGTTAATCAAGTGAGTGCCTGAACTTTGATAATTGTCTGAAAACAAAAAATTTTCACACGAGGGAAGACTTGAACGAAGGACTTCTCGTACCGCTGTTGCTCACACTAACCACGGGACCACGGCGCTCCTTGCCTTGTAATTTCCTGTTATGTTGCCTATCTTGCACATGGACTACTCAGTTTGTATATTTTGCTTATTTTTTTCATAGTTCCACACAACTTCTTCCTGTTTTCTCGATTAATCTGTGTTCAGTTTTTCAAGGCCTATCCACTGTGCCAACTTATAACTAAATCTGAGGGGGGTGCGATGGGGAGGTTCCCTTGTCAACAGCCATTGCGTTTCGTTTCGAAAGCTTTGTCCTAAACCTTTACACCAGCAATCACTTCGCAACAGAAATCAATAATCTAGGCCAATCGTAAAACAGCATACTGAAGTCAAAACAAAAAACATTTCACTTCCTGACTGCTTACAAAATCATATTTTCACCTAGTGGCAGAAAGTGGAACTATTATTTTTTCAACGTACTCTGCGAAAGCACTCCGTCTTCAAGCCATAAGTGCCCTATCGGGACAAGTGCAGTTTACATCGGTATGTTTCCGGAATTTGTGAACCAGTTGCACGATAAAGAACTTACCCTCGGCTGGTAACAACAGGATGACGCCAAATGCCATACGTTTCGAGCGACCACGGCTGAGGTAGAATCATTTTCCACTGGCAGAGTGATGTGGCTCCCAAGGTCACCTGACTTAACACCATCTGCAGCTTCGCGATCAACTGTGTTTACATCTCTAGGGCGGTCACTTCCAGCAACTTTTGTGAGTCATCTTTATTTCCTCATAAACAACGTATGACATGTTCATTTGATTTTCTGATTCAAATGGCTCTGAGCACTATGGGACTAAACTTCTCAGGTCATCACTCGCCTAGAACTTAGAACTACTTAAACCTAACTAACCTAAGAACAGCACACACATCCATGCCCGAGGCAGGATTCGAACCTGCGACCGCAGCGGTCACGCGGTTCCAGACTGGCGCGCCTAGAACCTCTCGGCCACACCGAGCGGCTAGATAAGATGTTTCAGCGCCCAGCGATGTACACAGCCCGCACTGCAGCACTCGCAACACCGTCAGTTTATTTACGAACACTCGGCAATTGAGTGAGTTTTAGTGTGTAAACACTGTAGATGAAGACAGAGAGTAGAATGCATCCAGCAAATAATTGACGACGTAGGGAGCAAATGCTACTCTGATATGCACAGAGGAGAAACAAAAGAAAGCTGGCGACAAGAGTGTTGAACACTGCTGACAGAATGGCTAGTACAATCATATCACACGTCGTTCGTATTCTTAAGAATTGGAGAAGCCAACGGACCACACATTGGACTGTTATTTCTGTCTGACAAAAATAGAATCACCTCGTAAACAAGGGGAACTGTGCAATATCTTAATTTATCATCCGCTATAACACATTCATGTCACAGTGAAGAATTGCTGATACCAGTGCCTCCTGCAACTGTGACAATGACCGAAGACGAATAGAGTGATGAACACACACACATACACACACACACACACACACACAGAGAGAGAGAGAGAGATAGAGAGAGAGAGAGAGAGAGAGAGAGAGAGAGAGAAAGAGGAAGACAGCGAAGGAAATATGAATGCCGACCCAAGATTTCAGGGCTACAGTGAATCAAATGAACCGCACGTTTTGTCTCAATGGGATCTCAGCGAACGTGTTTATGCTTTAAGTTTGTCGACGTAACATGCTGTTAGCAGTGTTCAACACTCTTGTCGCCAGCTTTCTTTTGTTTCTCCTCTGTGCATATCAGAGTAACATTTGATAAAAAGGGACTGAACCTTAGTTTTCGCGATGCAAAAGTGTTTATCATGAATATTTGTCCAAGAAAGGTGATTTGGTTTTCTGCAATGATGTAGAGTTTATTATGAAGACTCTTTGGTATGATTCCAATGTAAATGAGTGGTGCTTGTCCGTTGTTTCCACCAAAGTTAGTCTGAAAGCAGTACTTCTCCATAGTCGGAAAAAAAACCTTCTGTTCCGATTACGCGTGCAGTTAACCTAAAGACACAAATGAGAACTTTAAATTGCTTCTCACCCACATCCATTATGAGAAATACAAATGGGTAGGTGTGGCGATATCATGGCAATTGCAGTTCTTCCAATTCACCTCGGTAATGCAGCTCAGGCACACAAAGAATTGCTGTTTTTTGTATGAGTAAGACAGCGGAGATAGAATTGTCACTGTTATGAGGAAAAATGACGTATTCGAAATGAAGTACTGCCTGGACAGAAGAATCTGAACACTCCTTTTCATGAAACGAAAAATACACTACTGGCCATTAAAATTGCTACACTACGAAGATGACTTGCTACAGACACGAAATTTAACGGACAAGAAGAAGATGCTGTGATTGCAAATGATTAGCTTTTCTGAGCATTCACACAAAGTGGCTCCGGTGGCGACACCTACAACGAGCTGACATGAGGAAAGTTTCCAACCGATTTCTCATACACAAACAGCAGTTGACCGGCGTTGCCTGGTGAAACGTTGTTGTGATGCCTCGTGTAAGGAGGAGAAATGCATACCATCACGTTTCCAACTTTGATAAAGGTCGGATTGTTGTCTATCGCGATAGCGGTTTATCGTATCGCGACACTTCTGCTCGCGTTGGTCGAGATCCAATGACTGTTAGCAGAATATGGAATCGGTGGATTCAGGAGGGTAATAAGGAACGCCGTGCTGGATCCCAGCGGCCTCGTATCACTAGCAGTCGAGATGACAGGCATCTTTTCCGCATGACTGTAACGGATCGTGAAGCCACGTCTCGATCCCTGACTCAGCAGATGGGGACGTTTATAAGACAACAACCAACTGCACGCACAGTTCGACGACGTTTGCAGCAGCATGGACTATCAGCTTGGAGACCATGGCTGCGGTTACTCTTGACACTGCCACGCAGACAAGAGCACCTGCGATGGTGCACTCAACGACGACCCTGGGTGCACGAATGGCAAAACGTCATTTTTTCGGACGAATCCAGGTTCTGTTTACAGCATCATGATAGTCGCATCCGTGTTTGGCGACATCGCGATGAACGCACATTGGAAGCGTGTATTCGTCATCGCCATACTGGCGTATCATCCGGCGTGATGGTATGGGGTGTCATTGGTTACCCGTCTCGGTCACCTTTCGTTTTTATTGATGGCACTTTGAACAGTGGACGTTACATTTCAGATATGTTACGACCCGTGGCTCTACCCTTAATTCGATCCCTTGCGAAACCCTACATTTCAGCAGGATAATGCACGACCGCTTGTTGCAGGTCCTCTACGGGTCTTTCTGGATACAGAAAATGTTCGACTGCTGCCGTGGCCAGCACATTTCCCAGATCTCTCTCCAATTGAAATCGTCTGATCAATGGTGGCCGAGCAACTGGCTCGTCACAATACGCCAGTCACTACTCTTGATGAACTGTGGTATCGTGTTGAATCTGCATGGGCAGCTGTACCTGTACACGCCATCCAGGCTCTGTTTGACTCAATGCCCAGGCGTATCAAGGCTGTTATTATGGCCAGAGGTGGTTGTTCAAATGGCTCTGAGCACTATGGGACTTAATATCTATGGTCATCAGTCCTCTAGAACTTAGAGCTACTTAAACCTAACTAACCTAAGGACATCTCACAACACCCAGCCATCACGAGGCAGAGAAAATCCCTGACCCCGCCGAGTATCGAACCTGGGAACCCGAGCGTGGGAAGCGAGAACGCTACCGCAGAGAGGTGGTTGTTATGGATACCGATTTCTCAGGATCTATACACCCAAATTGCGTGAAAATGTAATCACATGTCAGTTCTAGTATAATATATTTGTCCTATGAATACCCGTTTATCATTTGCATTTCTTCTTGGTATAGCAATTTTAATGGCCAGTAGTGTATGTTTCTAACTCCACTGTATTTTAAATTGGATGGCGAAGAATGTTGCGGAAGCTACGACCAAACCTACACGCCGATTCATGTACTTGCGAGAGATGTTAGAAGGATCAGTGAAGCAAAATTGAAGGATGGAGTTTCTGTAGGACCGCAAATTAGCGAACTAACGTCGGATGAAGTTTTCCTTCATTCATTTAATGATACTGTAAGAATGGCTTGACTACCTTTCATGTGCCTGCAAAAGTGTTTAAGGCAATCATAAGGCAAAGAATTATCGGGATATTGAACAAAAACTTGTCAACTGAACTAAATTTCTTGAATTATCACACAGACTTCTTCCCGGATTATCTTTTCACTGCACGCAAAAGGCAAAGGTCCCGAGTTCGAGTCTCGGTCCGGCACCCAGTTTTAATCCGCCAGAAAGTTACATATCAGCGCACACTCCGCTGCAGAGTGAAAATCTCATTCTGGAATCTTGTCACTGTTAGTCAAGAACATGGTCAGCAGTTCTACGAGCACATTTCTAATACGGAAATGGGGTACAATAATGTTGTGCGGCCGCTGTTGGTCGTTGCAAAGCGGCGTTCCTGAGGCAAAGTAATGCAGGAAATCGTTAAGCGAATTTTCTTTAGTCTGATGTTAGTCATTTTTGGTTGCTTTGTGTACTGATAGCCATTTTTTGCTGTTTGCATTCGGAACACTTGTAGCGAGAGCGTCTCATTTTGCTACATACATGTAATACATAGGCTGCCGTAAGCATTTACAAAAGCCATTATTACATGAAAACTGAGGCCTCACCCACATAGGTAAGTTACCGAAGGTGTTATTACGCGACGAACGCAACTGTCAGAGCAAGAAGTGGCACAAAGAGCTCATAAAAGCGGATTTCACTGAAACATACATGAAACGGGTTTCTTCAGAGGCTCGTACTAAGCAGCAATGAAATTTTAATAGCTCACTTCGTCTTTTAGCACCTATCAGGGTTGTTTCTCTGCATAAATTAGTTTCCCGTGTGAGTTTCACGCACGCTTATCTTATCAAGTGCCGTATTTCACGTTTACGTTGCTAAGACCGTATTTTTCGCGAAACTCGCTTTGCGTCATAGCCCAGTGTACCCACCCACAGTATTTTTTGCACAAGGACACCAGTTTCAAAGAAAATGCTTTCTATGGCTCAGATAAAGCCGCTCATTTGATCAGTGACACCAGTAAAGTCATCAGCCTTCAGAATACGACGGTAAGTTTATTGCAATCACACGTTCTTTCCGTGTTGAGACGATTAGCAGAGGTAGGAATTCGCAGGATATGATGAGAGAGGAGCAAAGAGATGACCTTGGTCTATTCAGAGAATGTTGGGATACTCGGGGGCAGCACGACCAGAAATAAGGATGTTGTGGTGAACACGGGAAGAGATAAGACCGGATAATAACGTGACGATGATATCCGCCAAGTCTTAGGAGTACCACAAATAGTACATTGGCTACAGCTGCAGTACGTCCCCCTCCACCGCACCCAAAAGATTCCACTCACAAACGTGGGAAAACCGAGAGAGCGTAGGCTACTATAAGAACATTTAGAATTTTTCCGTTCGGACGGATGCGCGACATGGACTTAAAAGAGAGTAACATGTTACTGGAAACATGGTGAAGATATGTTAGTCACCATCCTTAAAAGACTACAGTTGTCGCTTCGGAGTGCTATAGATGGCGTCTTCGTTGGACTTGGGGGCTTATTTTGAAGACAGTTCTCCAGTGAATGAGATTCCAGGCCGAAGACGTGTCTGGAGACGCCCTGGACAACGGTGTCCTCAGTATCGTCCGCCAAACGGGTAGACGTCCAGAAGTGATGGTTAGGGGTGCCATTCCTTTTCATAGAGGACCTTTTTGGTTGTCATCTATGGCACCCTTTCAGCACAGCATACGTTGACTATATTCTATGCCCTGTTTTATTGCCCCTCAAGACAACCCATCCTGGAGTTACATTTCAGGCAAGATAATGTCCGCTAGCAAACGGCAAAATTCTTACTGTTTGCCTTCGTGCTTGTCAAACCCTATCTTGGCTGGTCGTTGCCGGATCTTTCCCCAATTGAGAACGTTTGGAGCATTATGGGTAGAGCCCTTCAACCAGTTCGGAAATTTGACGATCTAACGCTCCAATTGAAGAGAATTTCGCACAATATCCCTCAAAAGGAAATCCACAAACTCTATGAATCAATGCGAAGCCGAATAATTGCTTGCGGAAGGGTCAGAGTTGGACCAAAGCGTTGTTGACTTGCTCAACTTGTGAAGCTCTTTCTCTTGAGTAAATCATTCAATTTTTCTGGAATAGCAATCATTTGCTTGCCTGTACACGTACATCACATCTACCGATTTTCGTCTCATTTAGATGATTTCTTCGTGCCTCGGTTTTTTTTGGTGTCTTAGAGTGTATTTACAATAATATTCAGGATATGGCCGCCGTCTGTGTCGATGCAATGTTCTGCTCCGTTTATGGAACTGTGAAACACGCGTAGCAGCCCTGCCTGAAAGGATAGCAGCAATAGCGTTTTCAGTGTTCCGTTGTGGTTCTTTCATTGTGTGAAGATTGGGTACACATGACCCTCTAATTTACCCCGTAGATTAAAATCAGAAGGAGAGAGAGCAGGTGATCGAGTTGGTCAGGAGATTACACTACATTCTGCCTATTCTCTTTTTCTCACAAAACGCTTCATGTATTCGTGGCAAGGTTGTTAAGGAGTTGCGTACTCTTTCTCCGACTTGCTGCAAATATACGTGAGTTGATCCACATATTCCGGACATATCGCTGATCGTTAACAGTTTGATCAAAAAATGGCGTTACCATGCGAACACCAGACATTGTGCACCAAACACCTGTCTTGAGATGATGCTAAGGCAATTCAAAGCAATGACGAGGATTTTCTAGAGCGCACTGTCGCTTGTTCTTTTGAGATCAAGTATCCTGGCAGGCGGAATCAGGCCTCATCTGAATATATCAAACACAGATGGTCCGAAAGTCTTGATTCCACTTCACTCAGAAGTCATCTACATTTACATCTATATTCTCCGCAAGCCACCCAACGGTGTGTGGCGGAGGGCACTTTACGTGCCACTGTCATTACCTCCCTTTTCTGTTCCAGTCGCGTATGGTTCGCGGGAAGAACGACTGTCTGAAAGCCTCCGTGCGCGCTCGAATCTCTCTAATTTTACATTCGTGATCTCCTCGGGAGATATAAGTAGGGGGAAGCAATATATTCGATATCTCGTCCAGAAACGCACCCTCTCGAAACCTGGACAGCAAGCTACACCGCGATGCAGAGCGCCTCTCTTGCAAACTCTGCCACTTGAGTTTGCTTAACATCTCTGTAACGCTATCACGATTAGCAAATAACCCTGTGACGGAACGCGCCGCTCTTCTTTGGATCTTCTCTTTCTCCTCTGTCAACCCGACCTGGAACGGATCTCACACTCATGAGCAATACTCAAGTATAGGTCGAACGAGTCTTTAGTAAGCCACCTCTTTGTTGATGTGATGGACCACATTTTCTAAGGACTCTCCCAATGAATCTCAACCTGGCACCCGCCTTACCAACAATTAATTTTATACGATCATTCCACTTCAAATCGTTCCGCACGCATACTCTCAGGTATTTAACAGAAGTAACTGCTACCAGTGTTTGTTCCGCTATCATACACTCCTGGAAATGGAAAAAAGAACACATTGACACCGGTGTGTCAGACCCACCATACTTGCTCCGGACACTGCGAGAGGGCTGTGCAAGCAATGATCACACGCACGGCACAGCGGACACACCAGGAACCGCGGTGTTGGCCGTCGAATGGCGCTAGCTGCGCAGCATTTGTGCACCGCCGCCGTCAGTGTCAGCCAGTTTGCCGTGGCATACGGAGCTCCATCGCAGTCTTTAACACTGGTAGCATGCCGCGACAGCGTGGACGTGAACCGTATGTGCAGTTGACGGACTTTGAGCGAGGGCGTATAGTGGGCACGCGGGAAGCCGGGTGGACGTACCGCCGAATTGCTCAACACGTGGGGCGTGAGGTCTCCACAGTACATCGATGTTGTCGCCAGTGGTCGGCGGAAGGTGCACGTGCCCGTCGACCTGGGACCGGACCGCAGCGATGCACGGATGCATGCCAAGACCGTAGGATCCTACGCAGTGCCGTAGGGGACCGCACCGCCACTTCCCAGCAAATTAGGGACACTGTTGCTCCTGGGGTATCGGCGAGAACCATTCGCAACCGTCTCCATGAAGCTGGGCTACGGTCCCGCACACCGTTAGGCCGTCTACCGCTCACGCCCCAACATCGTGCAGCCCGCCTCCAGTGGTGTCGCGACAGGCGTGAATGGAGGGACGAATGGAGACGTGTCGTCTTCAGCGATGAGAGTCGCTTCTGCCTTGGTGCCAATGATGGTCGTATGCGTGTTTGGCGCCGTGCAGGTGAGCGCCACAATCAGGACTGCATACGACCGAGGCACACAGGGCCAACACCCGGCATCATGGTGTGGGGAGCGATCTCCTACACTGGCCGTACACCTCTGGTGATCGTCGAGGGGACACTGAATAGTTCACGGTACATCCAACCCGTCATCGAACCCATCATTCTACCATTCCTAGACCGGCAAGGGAACTTGCTGTTCTAACAGGACAATGCACGTCCGCATGTATCCCGTGCCACCCAACGTGCTCTAGAAGGTGTAAGTCAACTACCCTGGCCAGCAAGATCTCCGGATCTGTCCCCCATTGAGCATGTTTGGGACTGGATGAAGCGTCGTCTCACGCGGTCTGCACGTCCAGCACGAACGCTGGTCCAACTGAGGCGCCAGGTGGAAATGGCATGGCAAGCCGTTCCACAGGACTACATCCAGCATCTCTACGATCGTCTCCATGGGAGAATAGCAGCCTGCATTGCTGCGAAAGGTGGATATACACTGTACTAGTGCCGACATTGTGCATGCTCTGTTGCCTGTGTCTATGTGCCTGTGGTTCTGTCAGTGTGATCATGTGATGTATCTGACCCCAGGAATGTGTCAATAAAGTTTCGTCTTCCTGGGACAATGAATTCACGGTGTTCTTATTTCAATTTGCATGAGTGTATAATCATACAATAGAGGATGCTTCTTTCTATGTATTCGCAATACATTACATTTGTCTATGTTAAGGGTCAGTTGCAACTCCCTACACCAAGTGCCTATCAGCTGCAGATCTTCCTGCACTTCGCTACAATTTTCTAATGCTGCAACTTCTCTGTATACTACAGTATCATCCGCGAATAGCCGCATGGAACTTCCGACACTATCTACTAGGTCATTTATATATATATATTGTGAAAAGCAATGATCCCATTACACTCCCCTGTGGCACGCCAGAGGTTACTTTAACGTCTGTAGACGTCTCTCCATTGATAACAACATGCTGTGTTCTGTTTGCTAAAAACTGTTCAATCCAACCACACAGCTGGTCTGATATACCGTAGGCTCTTACTTTGTTTATCAGGCGACAGTGCGGAACTGTATCGAACGCCTTCCGGAAGTCAAGGAAAATAGCATCTTCCTGGGAGCCTGTATCTAATAATTTCTGGGTCTCATGAACAAATAAAGCGAGTTGGGTCTCACACGATCGCTGTTTCCGGAATCCATGTTGATTCATACAGAGTAGATTCTGGGTTTCCAAAAACGACATGATACTCGAGCAAAAAACATGTTCTAAAATTCTAAAACAGATCGACGTCAGAGATATAGGTCTATAGTTTTGCGCATCTGCTCGACGACCCTTTTTGAAGACTGGGACTACCTGCGCTCTTTTCCAATCATTTGGAACCTTCCGTTCCTCTAGAGACTTGCGGTACACGGCTGTTAGAAGGGGGGCAAGTTCTTTCGCGTACTCTGTGTAGAATCGAATTGGTATTCCGTCAGGTCCAGTGGACTTTTCCTCTGTTGAGTGATTTCAGTTGCTTTTCTATTCCTTGGACACTTATTTCGACATCAGCCATTTTTTCATTTGTGCGAGGATTTAGAGAAGGAAGTGCAGTGCGGTCTTCCTCTGTGAAACAGGCAGGACTCAACACGCTAAAGGTCATCTGGACGCTTTAACTCAAGCACAACAGCAAATTTGCAAGGCTAGAGAGCCAGGTCCTTTATGGTATTGTTTCGTCAAGACATTCTCTGTATTCTCACTTGCATACACACACACACACACACACACACACACACACACACACACACACACAGATTAAGGTCGTTGAGTATTAGAGTATTAGTAGGACTATATTCCAGGCTAGTTACGGATCTCATTCGTCATAGAGATTATTTCACTCCATTTTGTCACGAAATTTTGCACTTCAGACTTTGCTTGAGATTTTTCCGAAACAATTCCATTCTTAAACTCTTGCGAAAATACAGGACGACCATTCATCCGTCTAGTTTCCAGATTTAACTTTCAGCGTTTTACTTCGCCATCTTCACGCCCCTAACCGCCCTGTAGGAAGATTCTAGCTCGGTCAGCCGACTGTCCAGTTGACGGCTGAAGTGGTCGCTGGTAGCAAAAATCTACTAATACCAGTATTGCTGGCCCCTGCTTTGATCAGAACCGAGATAGTCTCTTCCTACACGTTAGTAAAGCGCTGAAACTGGTAGAGAAATAAAATCAAGTTTGGAAACTAGACAGCTGAAAGGCGTTTAATTTGACATCCCGTATCGAACGGCCGGGTCCCGCGGCGAGTTTGGGTGCCAGCACTTCAACCGGCACTCGACACTGTGTTCCTCAAACCTCTCCGTCACACTCTTGGCCTTGTGACATGGCGCAATGTCTTACTGAAAAATTGCACTGCCGTCGGGAAACCTGATCGTTATGAAGGGGTACACGAGGTCTATAACCAGTGTACGCGTGGTGCCTTGCACGAGCTTCATTCCGCTGGACTGATGGACGCCCACGTGGATGTTGCGCAGAGCATAATGGAGCCGGCGCCAGCTTGTCTCCGTCCCACAGTAGAAGCGTCAATGAGGTGTTGCCCTGGAAGAGGACGGATTCGCTCTCTCCCTTCAGAATGATGGAGAACGTATCGGGGTTCATCAGACAGTGCACCGTTCTGACACACCACCAATGTCCAGTGCCGATGGTCACCTGCCCATTTCAGTCGTAGTTGCCGATGTCGTGATGTTAACATTGGCACATGCATGTCCCATAGTGCTGAGAGCCATTTGAACGCCCTCCTTTGGGCGTGATGGAGAACGTATCGGGGTTCATCAGACCATGCACCGTTCTGACACACCACCAATGTCCAGTGCCGATGGTCACGTGCCCATTTCAGTCGTAGTTGCCGACGTCCTGGTGTTAACTTTGGCACACGCGTGGGTAGTCGACTGCGGAGGTCCATCGTTAGGAGTGTTCGGTGCACTGCGTGTTCACACTTGTCAGCATTAAAGTCTGATGTTAGTTCCGCCACAGTTCTCCCCCTGTCCTGTTTTACCAGTCTACCCAGCCTCCGACGTCCGACATCTGTAATGAGGGATGGGCGCCCAACCTTAAGAAGTCTGGGTGTGGTTTCGCCAAGACGCACCCCACAGCACTCCTCAAACACCCGCTCATGCCGAACGGGGGCACCCTAGCACACGCCCTCTGCCAGACTCAGATCGCGCGCCTTCCCCACACAAGACACACGGACAGCACATTCATTGATACCAAATGCACCGTGCGTGTGTTTGACTAGCAGTCATTCCTCGCCAGGTGACGCCGCTATCGCTTGGTCGGGTTTATGTCGGTAATAGGTTGGTGGTCAAAATGTTCTTGCTGATCAGTTTATTAGGTCGCCTTCTTGTCTGTTCGGGACAAATTTTGCGACGGATTTTATACTAACTCCCCGACGAGCTACGAACTCGAAACTTTCAATGCAGCTCAGAACTGGACGACAATGCATTTTTAACTCGCTCTCGCGTCCGGTGTGCGGCAGTGGATACTTCGTTTTTCTGTCTTTCTGTCTGTTCATCACAAATTTTGTAATTGACTTTAAACTAATTTTCCGAAGAGCTAAAGGTTAGAAGCTTTCAACGTGGCTCAGAAGTGGGTAGCAATGCAATATTAACTCGCTTTCTTGTCTGGTCGTGTGGCGGAGCTTCCTTTATGTACCACTGCTATTTCTGCCTTTTCCTAATCCAGTCCCGAATGTTTCGTGGTTAAGAGCGATAGCTGGTAAGTCTCCATATGATTACGATTTCCTGTAAATTTTACCTCCCTGGTTTTGCGGGAGTTACGCTGGAGGAAGCAATGTACTGGTTGGCTCAAGTGAAGAGAAACTGAATGAACCTACACATATGTGTTGTGATCTCAACAAAATGTTTGAATTCGAATGCAAAATTTCATACACACAAAACTAAAAAGCGGAGAATAATTGGGGCGCTGAGAACCAAAAGACCTAAAGCACACCGTCATCGGACTCATATGGAAGGGAATATCAGAGAAACCGGTGAGACAACTGTTCATGAATGTTGGTATATACCATGTTCAGAAGAAAAAAAACACTTTGAACAATTAAGACAGGGCGTTCACATTCACAGGACATGTACATTAGTATGTTCAGCAGAAATGATAAGCATTTCAGCCACTTCGGTTCAGTATGTGCCCTGTTGGTTAGTAGGCACAGATTGCGCCAAGTGTGATGACATGGATTCGCATAAGGAGCGAATGGCTTTCTGTGGTATGGCCATCCATACTGCATTCCAAAGTTCATCTGTGGTGGTTTGCATTGCGTCACAGCGCTGCACGTTTCGTTCCATCATATTTTCGACTGGTGACAAGTCTGGTGATCTGGCGGGCCAGGGCAAAAGGCTGACATCCTGTGACGCCAAGAAGCCAGGTATACATGCAGCAACATGCAGTCTTTGCTGAAAAATGGCGACTGGGTGTTGTGCAGAAAGGGTATGTCTATGGGTCGCAAAATGTAACTGATGTAGGTCTCTCTGCTGACAGTGGCCTGCATACGCGCCCCATCCATAAGGCCTTGAGGTGGTTCTTTGTGTCTTGTGCAAATGCAGTCACTGTGATGCAGCTCCCCCTGTCTGTCGCGAACCAAAATACAGCCATCATTTTCAAACAAACGGAACCTTGATTGTCCGAAAACACTACCTGATACCATTCCTGTCCCCAGTGACGTCGTTCCACACACGGTTGCGGTCTAGCACGTTTCGTCACGTTTGTGAAAGGTAGGCGGAGAACTGGACGATACATAGATAACTAATGTGGTAATAAACGGCGATGGACTGTCGCCCCTGGTAGTGTACAATGTGTTACGCTATTCAAATGGCTCTGAGCACTATGCGACTTAACTTCTGAGGCCATCAGTCGCCTAGAACTTAGTACTGATTAAACCTAACTAACCTAAGGACATCACACACATCCATGCCCAAGGCAGGATTCGAAACTGCGACCGTAGCGGTCGCTGGGTTCCAGACTGTAGCGCCTAGAACCGCACGGCCACTCAGGCCGGCTGTTACACTATTCCACTGTTACGCTAGAGCCGAGGAGGACGCATGCTGTCCTGCAATGCCGTTCGGATGAGGTGTCAATCTTCTCGGGGTCTGGTTTGGATGGTGGACCTGACTCATCTCGCCGTGTCTACGGCCTTCCGTGAACGATTCTGCACACACCCGCTGCACTGTCGAAACACTTCGTCCCACACGAACAACAATTTCGCGGATGCAGCACATTCTCTCATCCCAATAATGCGCCCTCTTTCAAACTCAGTGATCTGACAATACGGCTGGCGCATACGTCTGCGAGACATCCTGCGCGCCTGCCTGAGTCACACTGAGCCATTACCTTTGGTTTGTAGCGACATCAAATGGGTAGGTGGCGCTGCGCCGCATATCGATATTGACTTTGAACCCACCGCTCAACATGGTTCAAATGCTAATCATTTCTGCAGAGCATACTAATCTACATGTCCTGCGAGAACATCCTATCTCTAGTCGTTCAAGTTGTTCTGTTTCTTTTCTGAACATGACTGTACAATGTGGACATACAGCACAAATAAATGTGGCTCACCACAAGATTAGTGGATGTCAGAAGAATACATACACACTACAGTCTCAAAAATCGACTATGGGGTGCTTTAGGCCCTTATGGCCTCAATTAATTAAATATAAAGCTTTTTAATATAACACTTTTTGAAACGAAAGAAAAAGTGCAAAACAATTTAATAATTTATCTTAGCCCCATACGGATTTCTGGTCTCATACAGACAGTCCTGTGAATCTGTTCTTGTGAATATCTAGAAGCTATGTCACTACTTGTAAAATTTAAAGCGGAAAACGTGGGGCGCAAGGTGTAGATAAAAGTAAGAAGTGTAGAGGGTAGGCGTCTTTGAGTAAAATCGTACAACAGTTCGTATCATTTGCACAGCAATAACACTGTTATTGACGTAGATGAACCATTCATGCATGAATTACTTATTATATTTAAATTTTGCAGATATTGCCATGCTATTAAAAATTCACAAGCACAAATTTTCAAAACTATTTTCATGGGGTTAGGAAGCCGTCTGGGGCTAGGAGACATTATTTTTTACATTTTTAGCCCGTTTTAGAAATATATTATTTTAAATACGTTTTTTTAAATAATTTTTTGTAAAGTTGTGAGACCTTGCACATCCCTGCTCACAAATAAAGAATAAATAAGAAAAAGTGACTCGTTGTGGATGTACAGGATTAGTGTATACGTTACAAGGAAGTGGTGAACTGAATCGCTAGTTACTCTTCCTCCATCTTACCAACAGGTGACCACAAGCACCGGAAGTACGTAGCAATTCACGAGTGCTGGTTAACAGGAAGATGCGGTAAGGCGGCCGCAATCAACGCGCCACAGGCATGCGAAAAGGACGGGAAGTTTGCTGACAGTGCAGGGAACGGCTCTCACAACCTGACGTGCAATAATGGAACATGTGGACGTTTTACGCAGAAAAGAAACGAAAGTTAACAGAAGTATTCAGCATATATCACCTCACAACTATTGCGAAATGGAAACCTTGACACCTTAAGGGTGCTGAAAACTGTGTTTTTATATGTAGGAAGTTTTTGATACGTGGAAATACGAGTAAGGTCCCATAAAACTGTCTACCACATATATAACAGAACTGGTTGCTCTTCGACAACTCGACGCATCTCCGCGGGTGGAGACACGTGACATATTTACATAAACTGTCGTGTATATGCAACATAAAATTTCATTATCGTATATTGACTGAATTCATGTTATTGAAATACAGTTAAATGATAGAACCGTGCGTCTAAGGGCTGTAATTAGAGAGAGTTATTGGCACAAATAAACTAACGAAATACAGAGATCCGGTACCTTATAAAGTCTTTAGCCTGCACAACGAAGAGGCAAACAAGGAACTAAAAGGAAGTGCTGAAGGGGGAATTCAGGGTGTAAGCATATCAAGGACAAGATTCATTGACGGCTTTGCTATTTGCAGTGGAAATAAGAACAATTACGGGGGCCGTTGAATGGAATGATCTGTCTACTGAACACAGAATATGGAATGAGAGTAAAACAAATAAAGACGAAAGTAAAGAGCAGCTGCACAAATGACATTAGCAAAAAATTTAACACCGAAATCGGGGATCCGATGACAGCTGAAGGGAAGTGGTTCTTCTACCTTAGAAAAATATATAGTTCATAATGGGCAAAACAAGGAGGATATAAAAAGACTAAGACAGACAAAGAAGGCATTCATTACCGAACGAAGTCAACTAAGAACAACCATAGACCTTAATTCGAGGAAGAAATTTCCGGAAATGTGTGTCTCGAGAAGGGAACCATGCATTGTGCCAAAAACTCGATGTTTATTTTTCTCTTGTACACCTGAAATTAATGAAAATCGTAAAAGGTTCCAGGGGACAAATAAACTGCAGATCGAAACCCGTGGCCGAAACCATACTCGACCGAGGCAACAGAGCATCGCATTCTACATCTACATCTACGTGATTACTCTGCTATTCACAATGAAGTGCCTGGCAAAGGGTTCACTTTCATGCTGTCTCTCTACCGTTCCACTCTCGAACGGCACGCCGGAAAAACGAGCAGTTAAATTTTTCCGTCCTAGCCCTGATTTCGCTTATTTTATCGTTTCTCCCTGTGTAGGCGCGTGCCAACAGAATGTTTTCGCAATCGGAGGAGAAAACTGGTGATTGAAATTTCATGAAAAGATCTCGTCGCAACGAAAAATGCCTTTTTTTTAATGATCGCCACTCCAATTCACGTATCATGTCTGTGACACTATCTCCCGTATTTCGCGATAATACAAAACGAGCTGCCCTCTTCTTTGTACTTTTTCGATCTCATCCGTCAGTCCCACTTGATGCGGATCCCACACCGCACAGCAGTACTCCAGAACAGAGCGGACAACCGTAGTGTAAACTGTCTCTTTGGTAGACCTGTTGCACCTTCTAAGTGTTCTTCCAATGAATCGCACTCTTTGGTTTGCTCTACCCACAACATTATGTATGCGATCGTTCCACATTAGGTTATTTGTAATTGTAATCCCTAAGTATTTAGTTGAATTTACAGCCCTCATATTTTGAGAAAAATTATACATGACTGTGCTTAAACTGACACACAGTACTTTTAGCGCAACGAAATCCGACTTTCAATAATCCCTACAAAATAATGGCCCTGACTAACAATAACCTATATCTTTCAAGAATCGATTACCTCACAAAAATCTTCGTTACTCAAACTACTGCAATACAGCGAGCGCCACTACTGCCAGCTAAATAAAAGATTCAAACTACTGAAGGCACTAACTACTGATAGGCATAGTTAGCAAATGAAAGATTTTGATAGAAAACAATGTATTTACCTTAATAGTGTTCAAAAGTCAATATATATATATATATATATATATATATATATATATATATATATATATATATATATCAGTCAATGATATCCATTATTGACGGCCGGAGTGGCCGTGCGGTTCTGGGCGCTACAGTCTGGAACCGAGCGACCGCAGGTTCGAATCCTGCCTCGGGCATGGATGTGTGTGATGTCCTTAGGTTAGTTAGGTTTAAATAGTTCTACGTTCTAGGCGACTGATAACCTCAGAAGTTAAGTCGCATAGTGCTCAGACCCATTTGATATCCATTATTACAAATTTACTCTTTCTGATGGACACACGTCCAGATCGTCGGCTCTCGAAATTTCGCCATCTCTCTCCCCACATCCACCACTGCTGGCGGCTCACCCCCAACAGCACAACGCTACGCGCTGTTAACATCCAACTGCCCAACACTACATTAGCAAATTGTAACAATGCAAACCAGCCACCGACTGCACATAACACAATCAGTGATTTTTATACAGAGCGCTACGTAGCGTTACCAACATAACAACCTAAACAGCCTATTTACAATTTGTGTGACTTAATCCCATAATCGAAATTGAGCTGATTTTTTTTTTTAGTACTCATGTGAATAACTTCGCACTTTTCTTTATTCATAGGAGACAACGCCTTTCTACACAGCCACTAAGTCCTTCTTTTCCACTGGCGACCGTGGCAATCGGTCGCGATCACAGAGTAGCATACAACATTGCGAGACGCTCCGACTACGGTCCTTCAGCATAAAAAGTCAGTTTGCTGCCGAAGGGTTAGGCTGTTGGTAGCCGTTTTGGTTGTGAGAATAAGTAAAAAGTCTGTAGGGACTCCATGACATGCACCATCTTACACGCTTATATATAAATTAGCAGGAATCTTGCATTTATTCTGAATTTTTTGTATTTTTCTTTTCTTGTTGTGTAGGACCGACCTGCTACCCATTTTTACCTTGACAACTACACATAAAAAGTACGTTCCAGCACTACTAACTACATAGAAAAAAGAGGATTTGCTAGCGTCTGCTTTAGAGATCAAGCCGCGCGGGATTAGCGGAGCGGTCTGGGCGCTGCAGTCATCGACTGTGTGGCTGGTACCGGCGGAGGTTCGAGTCCTCCTCGGGCGTGGGTGTGTGCGTTTGTCCTTAGGATAATTTAGTTTAAGTAGTGTGTGAGCTTAGGGACTGATGACCTTAGCAGGTCATAAGATTCCACACACATCTGAACTTTAGAGATCAAACTACTTCTAGAATTACTACTTGTAATGCGTCGTTAGTGTACTTATTCTACCCTTGGCATTTGACAAACCTTCATACTATGTACAATATTGCCGGCCTTGGTGGTCGAGTGGTTTTAGGCGCTTCAATCCGGGACCGCGCGACTGCTACGGTCGCAGGTTCGAATCCTTGCCTTGATCATGGATGCCTGTGATGTTCTTAGGTTTAAGTAGTTCTAAGTTCTAGGGGACTGATCGGCTCAGATGTCTTAACATAGTGCTCAGAACAATTTTTGTACAATATTTACGAGTGCTCGTTTGTGAGCGAGTATGGGGAATGTTTTATCCCTTGACAATCCTAACTTCATCACAACTTGTTAATCGTAGTTATGCGGCGACATATACAAGTTTACCTTCGTAACGTGTAACCGGTTACTTTACTGTATTTTTGTCATGTGTAATTTCACTGATAATTCATTCCCGCTAAAGAAGGACGTGCTTATGCTAAATGTACTGCTTCCCCTTCTTCGTATGTCAAGAACGCAGTGTAGAAAGTATTGTTTCACTGCATTTTGTGTTCATCAGATGGTTCAAATGGCTCTGAGCACTATGGGTCTTAACATCTGAGGTCATCAGTCGCCTAGATCTTAGAACTGCTTAAACCTAACTAACCTTAGGACATCACACACATCCATGCCCGAGGCAGGATTCGAACCTGCGACCGCAGCGGTCCCGCAGTTCCAGACTGTAGCGCCTAGAACCGCTTGGCCACCCCGGCCGGCTTGTGTCCATCCCTCGTACGAATTGTATATCATATTTTCATTTATATTCACCTTATGGTTGCTCAAGTTGTAACAGTGAGTCGCTAAGTACATAGTTTTCATACTAAACTATTTTTCATTCTGATGCATGTGTGGCAAGCACCTGGACGAAGTTTTGTGCCAGTGAAATTGAAGGTAAGGGCCGCACTGCACGATTCGGCATCGTATTCCGTTATGCATTATAGTTCAGCGGTCCTCACACATCAGTTAGTGGTTAAACGAATTTACTCTGTTTTCGCCGCCGCACACGCATTGCACACTGTATTCACTTCAAAGGCTGTAGCGTCTCTTTATTTAGGGATACAGCATAGTCTGTCGAGCATCCTCGACACGCTCTAGCATTTACTAAACGAATCCGTGACAAAACGAGCCGCCCTTCGTAGGATTTTCTCTAATTCTGATATTAATCCTAGTACAGGACCAAGACGGTTCATCAATACGCAAGACAACCGAACGAGGGGATAAATCATCTTTCCTTAAGACTACTGCTCCACAGCGCCGTGGCTGGGGGTCCTTGTATCCGCGTGCTTGGTGGCTGGTGGAGTCACCTGGTGCGTCAGGCGATTCTCAGAAGTCCGCCGGTGAAACAGCGGGGCGCGTGGCCGCCGCGATGTAATCCCATGAGAGACGCCAAACGTCGACCAGCGTGCGACATGGGCAGCACACTGGAGCTACTCTCCGAACTTAAACGCAACCAAATTCTCAATGTCCAAAAAGACTACTGGCGAAGAACCTGTGGTGATATATTAAAGCCGCGCATATACCGAGTTGGAAACATGTTTCGCAGCACTGTTTGCGCCTGCTGCTGGACTACTGATGTTCGCAGTACGCTGCAAAAACGAAGATAGCCATCTGTGGCTAAGTTGGTACAGACAAAAGGGAACACTGTTTCTGGCCCGCTACTGCTAAATGCCGCTTCTTGTTGTCTGATAAGTTCGCTGTTACATGGTATCAGGTACTGTTTGAGGCTGAAGAGAATTTTATACAACAGAACTGAGTAATTGTCACCGGACGTGTATAGAGGGTGTTTAAAAGTCTTTGGGTCAAACATCTTAGGCTGATAGATGGTGTTACGGGAAAAAACGTTTTATAAGAGAGAAATTATTCGCTGACGCTTCTCAGTAACGATAGGCGCCCTTTAGTATTCGTAGACTCTGGAATGACGAGATTTCAATCAACTAGCAGGGTGTGTTAACCAGATATGCTACATACTACCTGCTCTGTTTTTCTTTTTTTTTTCTATTGAGTCATCAATCTTCTGACTGGTTTGATGAGGCCCGCCATGAATTCTTCCCCTGTGCCAACCTCTTCACCTCAGAGTAGCACTTGCAACCTTCGTCCTCAATTATTTGCTGGATGTAAAATGGTTCAAATGGCTCTGAGCACTATGGGACTTAACATCTATGGTCATCAGTCCCCTAGAATTTAGAACTACTTAAACCTAACTAACCTAAGGACAGCAAACAACACCCAGCCATCACGAGGCAGAGAAAATCCCTGACCCCGCCGTGAATCGAACCCGGGAACCCGGGCGCGGGAAGCGAGAACGCTACCGCACGACCACGAGCTGCGGACTGCTGGATGTATTCCAATCTCTCTCTTCCTCTACCGTTTTTACCCTCTGCAGCTCCCTCTAGTACCGTAGAAGTCATTTCCTGATGTCTTAACAGTTGTCCTATTATTCTGTCCTCCGTGCTAGTGTTTTCCACTTATTCCTTTCCTCTCCGATACTGCCCAGAACCTCCTCATTCCTTATCTTATCAGTCCACCTAATTTTCAACATTTGTCTGTAGCACCACATTTCAAATGCTTCGCTTCTGTTCTGTTCCGGTTTTCCCGTAGTCCATGTTTCCCTATCATACAATGCTCCAAATGTACATTCTCAGAAATGTCTTCCTCAAATTAAGGCCTGTGTTTGATACTAGCACACCGCTTTTGGACAAGAATGCCCTTTTTGACACGGCTAGTCTGCTTTTGATGTCCACCTTGCTCCTTCCGTCATTGGTTGTTTTATTGCCCTGGTAATAGAATTCCTTAACTTCATCTACTTCGTGACCATCGATCCTGATGTTAAGTGTCTTGCTATTCTCATTACTGCCACTCCTCATTACTTTCGTTTTTCTTTCATTTACCCTCAGTCTATACTCTGCACTCAGCAGACTGTTCATTCCATGCAGCAGATCCCGTAATTCTTCCTCACTTCCAAAGTCATCAGCGAATCGCATCCCTGCCTTACACCCTTCTTAATTCGAGCACTTCGTTATTCACCGTTCACTCTTATCAATCCTTCTTGGCTCTTGTACATATTGTATGTTATCGTCTCTCCCTACAGCTCACCCCTATTTTTCTCAGAATTTCGAACATCTTGCACCATTTTACATTGTCGAACGCTTTTTCTATGTCGAAAAACCCAATGAACGTGTCTTGATTTTTCTTTAGTCTTGCTTTCATTATCAACCGCAACATCAGAATTGCCTATCTGGTGCCTTTACCTTCTCTAAAGCTAAACTGATCCTAATTTAACGCATCCCCAATTTTCTTTTCCATTCTTCTGTATATTATCCCTGTCCTCAACTTGGATGCTTGAGCTGATAAGCTTTTGTGCGATAATTCTCGCACTTGTCAGTTTTTCGGAATTGTGTGGATGATGCTATTCCGAAAGTCAGATGGTATATCTCCAGACTCATACATTCTACACAGCAACGTGAATAGTCGTTTTGTTGCCACTTCCCCCAATGATTTTAGAAATTCTGATGAAATGGTATCTATTCCTTTTGCCTCATCTGATTATAAGTCATCAAAAGCTCTTTTAAATTGTATCTCTTATACCGGATCTCGTATCTCTTCTAAATCGACTCCTATTTCTTCTTCTATCACATCAGACAAGTCTTCCCAAGTCCCTTCAATGTACTCTTTACACCTTTCCGCTCCCTCCTCTGCATTTAACTTGGAATACCCGTTACCATCCTTGCTTTTAATTTCACCAAAAGCTTTTTTGACTTTCGTACATGCTGAGAACGTCCTTCCAACAAGCATTTCTTTTTCGATTTTTTCACTTTTTCATGCAGTCATTACGTCTTAGCTCCCTGCACTTCCTGTTTATTTCATTCTTCAGTGAGCTGTATTTCTGTATTCCTGAATACTACTTGCCCCATCAAAAAGATAAAGAATGAGAGTCTGTAAGATATTTTAGAAACGAATCAGAAACTTTAATTTTGATTGGTCTATCATTTATCACGCACAGTATATGACTGGGCAAGTTTCTGAAAACAGCCACAAGCTGCACTTAGCACTTTTTATTCACCGGTTTCGTTCTTCAAATAAACAAGAACATCATCAGAATATACGGTCTAAAGTTGTCTGACAGCATTAAAGATGACTTTAAAGTTGGCAGACAGAAAGAAAGACTAAACTGACTGTACTATAGAGCTTAAACTTAGGTTTAAAGTACGTTTAAAATACAGTAGTAAACGGCGCTGTCTGTGTCACCATTTACTACTGTAGTTTACACCTAAGTTTAAACGTTAGTTTTACTGTAGTACAGCCAGTTTAATCTTTCTTGCTGTCAGGCAACTTTAAACGCCATCTTTAGTGCTGTCAGACAACTTTAAACTTCTGATGACGCTCCTGTTTATTTGAAAAAAGCAAACCGGCAAATAAAAAATACTAAGTGAGAGTTGTGGCCGTTTTCAAAAACTTAGTTTTAAGAGTCGCTTGCTCTCAGGCAGAGCCTGCTCATGCTAGATGGCTGAATTATAGGCAACAGATATAGGGGATAAACAAAATAATGTGAACACGTGGTTTATAAATAAGGTGTTGGACCCTCGTTTGCCCGTAATATAGCTACGATTCTTCTTGGAATATTGCGTATAATGATTGTATAGTCTCCAGTGGAATGTTACGCCACTCTTCGATCAGAACCCCTTTTAACTCCTCTAGTGACGAGGAAGGCGCAAATCTGCTTCGAATCTGCGCTCAAAACCGCCCATAAGGGTTCGATAATGTTGAAGTCTGGGGACTGTGCTGGCCAGGAAGTCGCTGCAGTTCAGTTATACGCTCCTCATACCACGATTGTACTGTCCTGGTACTGTCCTGACTGTGTGAATGGGTGCATTATCGTCATGAAATATGGCATCATTGATGGGGAACAACCTTCGTATCATGGGGTGTACCTGATCACCTAAAATGTTCACGTAACGGTTGGCTGTAACACAACCTTTGAGAGTGATGATGCGACCAGCAGAATATCATGATATGGCTCACACCATCACACTTCCATGCTTAACCGTTGGAATGAAGCAATAAGAATTTTAGCATCTTTTGGCATTCTCCAGGCGTACACCCGGCCCGATGTTGGACCACATGACGTGTTTCCACTGATTAGCCGTCCAGGATTTATGTCCTGACACCATGTTTTACGATTCTTTGCATTGGTTGTCGTCACTAATGGTTTCGGTATTGCAGCTTGCCCATGAATATTCGCTTTACGGAGTTCTTGGCGGACAGTGTCGATAGATACGGGGTCTCGTAGATGGCTATTGAACGCTGCAGTCACTTTAGCCGCCGTAGTTTTGTGTTTTTTTGACACAATTCGTATTAGCATACGACGATCTCTGTCATTTAGTTTTGACTTCGCCCATTATTACGTTTAGACGATGATGTCTTTCCATATTTTGCGTAGACTCTCATGATTGTTGACAGTTGCTCTTGAAACATTCAGTAAGGTGGCTGTCTTGATTACTGATGCTCCAGCTAATCGGGCCCCCCAGAATCTGCCCTCTTTGGAAGTCTGTTAGATCTCTCATAGCACGTCGACCTCGGCCTCTGAATGCAAATACGAAGTGTGAACTACTCCTAAACAACCTGCTCTGATGCCTAGTCCGAATTGAAGACGCACAGTCCAGCGCGATACATGCGTGGTTGATCGTCAAACACAACCACCCCATTACTACCATTGTTCTCATTATTTTGCCTATTTCCTGTATTGTATACACAAGCATCGCACTGCCTCGGCCCTGTAGGCTGTCAGAGGCACAGCCAAGACGAAAGGTCGCCTAGCGTCATCGGAAAGCACCAGCGAATATTTTGTCTGCAACAACAGTTGTTCCCCATGACATGATCCATCATCCCTCGGCATTTGCTAAACAGACTTTGTAACACGCTTTATAGCATGGAAATCGAAAATAATTGCCGATTCCCCTGTCACGTTCGCCATTGTTGACTGTGATATTACTGTAGAAGACGTCGCAGGTGTTGATAACGAAGAAGATTTGAGTGCTTGTACGGTAAGCCTCTGAGTGACTCTAATTTCTCAAATTTTCTTATTGTGATCAGTTCTTGAGGTGTGTATGGCAAGAAGTAAAATGTTAAATATAAACGTTGGCTTCCGCGGTCATTGCCACAATCAATAAATTTTTCTGGGTTTGTGACCGCGTTGTCAATATGTAAAACTACCGACCTTTCGGTTACTGTTGCAAGTGGCACCCTGAAGAAGGTCACTTGCAACAGTGACCGAAACGTCGGTCGTTTTACATATTAACAATGTGGTCAAAAACTCAGAAAAATTTTATTGGAAGTAATATGTTTTCCGACTCTTCCCGAAAAGTGTTCTCTCGAAATTTCAATAGTAAACCTCTCCGTGATGCACAACGTCTCTCTTACAGCATCTGCCACTGGAGTTTGTTATCTCTGCAATGCTCTCGATCCAACTAAATGAATTTGTAACGGAACGCTCCTCTCTTTGTTGGATCTCCTCTACCGCTTCTGTCAATCCTACCTAGGAAGGGTCCCGGGTTGATAAACAGTAATGAAGGATCGGTTGAAAGAGCACCTTGTGAGGTACTTCTTTCTTAGATGAGTTATATTTCCTTAAGATTCTTCCTATCAGTCGCTATCTGGCACCTGGTTTTCCTAAAATTTGCTTTATGTGGTGATTTCACTTGAGATCGCCCTGCATAATTAGTCCTAGATATTTTATGTTAAATACTGTTTCCAGCAACTTGTCATCAACAGTGTAGCTGTACAGTAGTGGATGTCTTTTACCATGATTACGCAGTGCGTTACGTTTATTTGCTGCTAGACCTTGCACCATTCATCAAACCTCTGCAGGTCGTTCGGCAAACCTAAGAGGGTTGAATGAAAAGCCTTCGTTAATTGGGTTCGGATGGGAATATTTTAATGAATGAAACGCAGAAATAATCCTTAGAACGTGATCTTTAATTAAAATATTCATTTTTGCACATAATCACCAGCTAATTGGATACATTTCTGCCAACTACCAAGAAGTTTTCAGAAGCCGTCACGCAAGAATTCGACGCTCTGTTTCCGCAACCACAGTCTCACAGTGCTTTCAACGTCTTCATCGTAAGCATAACGATGTCCCCGCAGATTGTCTTTCATTATCTGGGAAAAGATGGAAGTCAGACGGTGCTAAATCTGGACTGTATGGAGGATGCCGTACGGTGGTGAGATGCAGTCTCTGAAGTTTTGCTGCGGTGGCACGTCAAGTGTGTGCTTTGGTAGTGTCATGCTGCAGGAAAACATTTCTCTTTTCCTTTCGGACCCTTGTTAGCCGTCGTTTCAGAGTTCGCGCTGAATTTATTGTTGTTACACGATCAAGGAAATCAACATGGATAACACCATCTGCATCCTAGAACCCTGTGGCCATGATCTTTCCAGCTGCGCCTTGAATTTCTTTTTCTCGGGCGAGTCTTTGCGTCGATACTCCATAGACTGATGTTTCGTCTCCGGGTCGTAATGGAGTGCCCACGTTCCGTCTCTTGTCACAACTGAGTGGAGAAAGGCGTAACCTTCATTCTCGTAACGTGAGAGGAGTTCCTGATAAATTTCAAGTCTGTGCGCTTTCATTTCAGTCGTCAGCATCAGGGGTACCCATCCTGCACAGAGCTTCCGATAGCCAAGCAAAGCAATAATGTGACAAGCACGTTCTTGTGAAATGCCGATTGTGCTTTCAGTTTCTCTCTGAGTGATACGACGTTCGCCTTGGATGAATCTGTCAACATTTTGCTTGCGAAACTCGGTGGTTGCTGTCACAGGACGTCCAAACTCTTTATTTGTCACGCAGGTCAGATGTTCCTGCCTCTACATCTTTAAACTTACTCACCCAACGACGCAAAGTACTCATATCAACAGTCACCATAAACTGCTTTCATTCTCTGAAGAATCTTCTTTGGTGTGACACCTTCTGCTGTCAAGAATTCAATGAATGCACGTTGGTTAAATCGCATTGACCGACTGTCTGCGCAGGGTTCCATACTTTCCACTTTAACAACACAACCGTTCAATGCTAAGGCTTCCCGCCAACTGGAGCTGTAGAAAAGAGGCTACGGAACAAGCCAGTACCTGTCGCATACCAATGCTGCCAGGTGTTGAAGATATACGAAGGTGGAGGCATTACTGTTCAGTCAACCCTCGTATACTGTCTCCTTCTGCTGCTACTTTCTTGTAGGTAAACGTATCGTCTGCGAACAGTCAAAAGCGCTTCCGTCGTTTTCTACTAGATCATTCATATACATAGTAAAGAGTAAGCGTCGAACCATAATTTCTACGAGTACTCTGGAAACTACCTTTATTTCTATCGATTTTGTTTCGTTAAGAGCGTTGCGCTCCCCCCATGAACCATGGACCTTGTCGTTGGTGGGGAGACTTGCGTGCCTCAGCGATACAGATAGCCGTACCGTAGGTTCAACCACAACGAAGGGGTATCTGTTGAGAGGCCAGACAAACGTGTGGTTCCTGAAGAGGGGCAGCAGCCTTTTCAATAGTTTCAGGGGCAACAGTCTGGATGATGGACTGATCTGGCTTTGTAACAATAACCAAAACGGCCTTACTGTGCTAGTATTGCGAACGGCTGAAAGCAAGGGGAAACTACGGCCGTAATTTTTCCCGAGGGCATGCAGCTTTACTGTATGATTAAATGATGATGGCGTCCTCTTGGGTAAAATATTCCGGAGGTAAAATAGTCCCCCATTCGGATCTCCGGGCGGGGACTACTCAAGAGGATGTCGTTATCAGGAAAAAGAAAACTGGCATTCTACGGATTGGAGCGTGGAATGTCAGATCCCTTAATCGGGCAGGTAGGTTAGAAAATTTAAAAAGGGAAATGGATAGGTTAAAGTTAGATATAGTGGGAATTAGTGAAGTTCGGTGGCAGGAGGAACAAGACTTCTGGTCAGGTGACTACAGTGTTATAAACACAAAATCGAATAGGGGTAATGCAGGAGTAGGTTTAATAATGAATAGGAAAATAGGAATGCGGAGAAGCTACTACAAACAGCATAGTGAACGCATTATTGTGGCCAAGATAGATACGAAGCCCACACCTACTACAGTAGTACAAGTTTATATGTCAACTAGCTCTGCAGATGACGAAGAAATTGATGAAATGTATGATCAAATCAAAGAAATTATTCAGATAGTGAAGGGAGATGAAAATTTAATAGTCATGGGTGACTGGAATTCGGTAGTAGGAAAAGGGAGAGAAGGAAACATAGTAGGTGGATATGGACTGAGGCAAAGAAATGAAAGAGGAAGCCGCCTGGTAGAATTTTGCACAGAGCACAACTTAATCATAGGTAACACTTGGTTCAAGAATCATAAAAGAAAGCTATATACATGGAAGAAGCCTGGAGATACTGACAGGTTTCAGATAGATTATATAATGGTAAGACAGAGATTTAGGAACCAGGTTTTAAATTGTAACACATTTCCAGGCGCAGATGTGGACTCTGACCACAATCTATTGGTTATGACCTGTAGATTAAAACTGAAGAAACTGCAAAAATGTGGGAAATTAAGGAGATGGGACCTGGATAAACTGAAAGAACCAGAAGTTGTACAGAGTTTCAGGGAGAGCATAAGGGAGCAATTGACAGGAATGGGGGAAAGAAATACGGTAGAAGAAGAATGGGTAGCTTTGAGGGATGAAGTAGTGAAGGCAGCAAAGGATCATGTAGGTAAAAGGATGAGGGCTAGTAGAAATCCTTGGGTAACAGAAGAAATATTGAATTTAATTGATGAAAGGAGAAAATATAAAAATGCAGTAAATGAAGCAGGCAAAAAGGAATACAAACGTCTCAAAAATGAGTGCAAAATGGCTAAGCAGGGATGGCTAGAGGACAAATGTAAGGATGTAGAGGCTTATCTCACTAGGGGTAAGATAGATACTGCCTACAGGAAAATTAAAGAGACCTTTGAAGATAAGAGAACCACTTGTATGAACATGAAGAGCTCAGATGGAAACCCAGTTCTAACCAAAGAAGGGAAAGCAGAAAGGTGGAACGAGTATATAGAGGATCTATACCAGGGCGATGTACTTGAGGACAATATTATGGAAATGGAAGAGGATGTAGATGAAGATGAAATGGGAGATATGATACTGCGTGAAGAGTTTGACAGAGCACTGAAAGACCTGAGTCGAAACAAGGCCCCCGGAGTAGACAACATTCCATTGGAACTACTGACGGCCTTGGGAGAGCCAGTCCTGACAAAACTCTACCATCTGGTGAGCAAAATTTATGAGACAGGTGAAACACCCTCTGACTTTAAGAAGAATATAATAATTCCAATCCCAAAGAGAGCAGGTGTTGACAGATGTGAAATTTACCGAACTATCAGTTTAATAAGTCACAGCTGCAAAATACTAACGCGAATTCTTTACAGACGAATGGAAAAACTAGTAGAATCCGACCTCGGGGAAGATCAGTTTGGATTCCGTAGAAATGTTGGAACACGTGAGGCAATACTGACCCTACGACTTATCTTAGAAGCTAGATTAAGGAAGGGCAAACCTACGTTTCTAGCATTTGTAGACTTAGAGAAAGCTTTTGACAATGTTGACTGGAATACTCTCTTTCAAATTCTGAAAGTGATAGAAGTAAAATACAGGGAGCGAAAGGCTATTTACAATTTGTACAGAAACCAGATGGCAGTTATAAGAGTCGAGGGACATGAAAGGGAAGCAGTGGTTGGGAAGGGAGTGAGACAGGGTTGTAGCCTCTCCCCGATGTTATTCAGTCTGTATATTGAGCAAGCAGTGAAGGAAACAAAAGAAAAGTTCGGAGTAGGTATTAAAATCCATGGAGAAGAAATAAAAACTTTGAGGTTCGCCGATGACACTGTAATTCTGTCAGAGACAGCAAAGGACTTGGAAGAGCAGGTTGAACGGAATGGATAGTGTCTTGAAAGGAGGATATAAGATGAACATCAACAAAAGCAAAACGAGGGTAATGGAATGTAGTCGAATTAAGTCTGGTGATGCTGAGAGAATTAGTTTAGGAAATGAGACACTTAAAGTAGTAAAGGTGTTTTGCTATTTGGGGAGCAAAATAACTGATGATGGTCGAAGTAGAGAGGATATAAAATGTAGACTGGCAATGGCAAGGAAAGCGTTTCTGAAGAAGAGAAATTTGTTAATATCGAGTATAGATTTAAGTGTCAGGAAGACATTTCTGAAAGTATTTGTATGGAGTGTAGCCATGTATGGAAGTGAAACATGGACGATAAATAGTTTCGACAAGAAGAGAATAGAAGCTTTCGAAATGTGGTGCTACAGAAGAATGCTGAAGATTAGATGGGTAGATCACATAACTAATGAGGAAGTATTGAATAGGATTGGGGAGAAGAGAAGTTTGTGGCACAACTTGACCAGAAGAAGGGATCGGTTGGTAGGACATGTTCTGAGGCATCAAGGGATCACCAATTTAATATTGGAGGGCTGCGTGGAGGGTAAAAATCGTAGAGGGAGACCAAGAGATGACTACACTATGCAGATTCAGAAGGATGTAGGTTGCAGTGGGTACTGGGAGATGAAGAAACTTGCACAGGATAGAGTAGCATGGAGAGCTGCATCAAACCAGTCTCAGGACTGAAGACCACAACAACAACAAGAGCGTTGCGTTGAGTCCTATCTGCAATTTTGAAATATGGAAAAAATAAGGACCGCACATCGTCCAGGCCAGGCTTTGAGAGCACGAGGATGAATTGTCCATCTACCATGACCATCACAGTAACCGGGCTACTGTGCCTTTGTGGTCAACTTTGGAGAGAAGGGTGCTGATCTCTACTCAGCTCCACCACCATTTCCTGAACTTGTCACTATTTTGCAGGGAGAGCGGTATAAGAGTCCCTTGTAAACCGTACAAGAGCTGTATTTATCCATTCCGAGACGACTGGAAGCTATTTTGAATGACATCGGATCGCCTGTAGCGTATTAATGTGGTAATGTCTTAGGTGTTCTGTGTTCCCATATTCTTGTACACTTCCTATGTACTGAGGTGATAGCTAATGAGACACAGAAGAAGGGGCTAATATGACGTTGTATGAATGAAGAAAAACTACTCAGAAGGAACTAGGTAACCAATAAGAAAAGGACGAGTTTCAAGCAAACAATAAAAACAGGGTGATGGAATATTGTTACACTACTGGCCATTAAAATTGCTACACCACGAAGATGACGTGCTACAGACGCGAAATTTAACCAACAGGAAGAAGATGCTGCGATATGCAAATGATTAGCTTTTCAGAGCATTCTCACAAGGTTGGCACCGGTGGCGACACCTACAACGGTGCTCACATGAGGAAAGTTTTCAACCGGTTTCCCATACACAAACAGCAGTTGACCGTTGTTGCTGGTGAAACGGTGTTGTGATGCCTCGTGTAAGGAGGAGAAATGCGTACCATCACGTTTCCGACTTTGATAAAGGTCGGATTGTAGCCAATCGCGATTGCGGTTTAACGTATCGCGACATTGCTGCTCACGTTGGTCGAGATCAAATGAATGTTAGCAGAACAGGGAATCGGTGCGTTCAGGAGGGTAATACGGAACGCCGTGCTGGATCCCACCGGCCTCGTATCACTAGCAGTCGAGATGACAGACATCTTATCCGCATGGCTGTAACGGATCGGGCAGCCACGTCTCGATCCCTGAGTCAACAGACGGGGACGTTTGGAAGACAACAACCATCTGCACGAACAGCTCGACGACGTTTGCAGCAGCATGGACTATCAGCTCGGAGACCATGGCAGCGGTTTCCCTTGACGCTGCATCACAGACAGGAGCGCCTGCCATGGTGTACTCAACGACGAACCTGGGTGCACGAATGGCAAAACGTCATTTTTTCGGGTGAATCCAGGTTCTGTTTACAGCATCATGATGGTCGCATCCGTGTTTTGCGACATCGCGGTGAACGCACATTGGAAGCGTGTATTCGTCATCGCCATACTGGCGTATCGCCCGGCATGATGGTATGGGGTGCCATTGGTTACACGTCTCGGTCACCTCTTGTTCGCATTGACGGCACTTTGAACAGTGGACGTTACATTTCAGATGTGTTACGACCCGTGGCTCTGCCCTTCATTCGATTCCTGCGAAACCCTACATTTCAGTAGGATAATGCACGACCGCATCTTGCAGTTCCTGTACTGGCCTCTGGATACAGAAAATGTTCAACTGCTGCCCTGGCCAGCACATTCTCCAGTTCTCTCACCAATTGAAATCGTCTGGTCAATGGTGGCCGAGCAACTGGCTCGTGACAATACGCCAGTCACTACTCTTGATGAACTGTGGTATCTTGTTGAGCCTGCACGGGCAGCTATACATGTGCACGCCATCCAAGCTCTGTTTGACTCAATGCCCAGGCGTATCAAGGTCGTTATTACGGACGGAGGTGGTTTTTGTGGGTACTGATTTCTCAGAATCTATGCACCCAAATTGCGTGAAAATGTAATCACATGTCAGTTCTACTATAATATATTTGTCCAATGAATACCAGTTTATCATCTGCATTTCTTCTTGGTGTACCAATTCTAATGGCCAGTAGTGTAATTAGAGAAATCATTTTGGGAATGTCTTCCACATCACGTGAAAAGGCACATGTACATCTACACCTACACTCCTAAAGCCACTTCACGGTATGTGAAGTGGGAGGTTATTTGTATCATTACCAGTTCACACCAATGCTGATTTGGAGGAAGCACTGTCGGAAATCCTCCGTATGGGCTCTTATTTCTCTGACATCTCTCACCTTGGTAATGCCCTCGCGTTTTCTAAACGAGCCCGTGACATGACGCAATGCCAAGACTGACCACCCACATTCCAGACAGTGGAAGGAGGCGATGAATTACCTTTCCTTAAAATTTTTCCATGACTCTTAGTCTGGTCATCTGGTTTACCTATAACTAGTTTTATGTTTTTATCCCGCTTTCGATTGCTTCGAACGGTTGCTCCCACCTATTTTCAAGTAGTCACTATTCCCAGCGATTTGTCGCTAATAGGGTAACGCATGTAACCCTAACGGATCTTTTCGCTTATTTGTGTGCAGTACGCTGCCCCTCTCTGCGCCTACCGTCCGTCTTCAGCAGGTCTTCCTCTATTTCTCTTCAGTCTTATGGCGTTACAGCCTTACTATAGACAACAGCATTGTCCACTAACAGAGTCAGAGCTTCCAAAACAATCCATTAGAACATGTACAGGAGGTGAAATAAATATGGAAACACCTATAACGCAACACATTCTTGTGCCTAAGAAGGTGTAGGAAGCCCGTCGGCATTCAAACTAGCTTCCATCGTCTCGGAATGGACAAATATTGGTTCTGTGTGCTTTTCATGGGAATTTCCACCATTATTCTCGCTTGTTCTGGTAACGATAATGGAGGTGGACAGTGATCATGCGCCCTTCTCTCCAAAGAAGATTACGAAGGCTCAATAAAACTGTGATCTGGTGATCGTGGTAATCACGCGAGTTTGGAGTAATTACTCCTCGTGCTCACAGTACAAGTCCTGGTCGAAGCAGCTTTGAGAACAGGGCCGTGTCGTCTTGGAACACAGCGCCATCACTGGAGAACAAACATTGTACCATGGGATGGACCTGATCAGCCATAATGGACACATCGAAGCTTACTGAGTAATCATGGGGCCAACGAATACCACGGCATGAGTGTCGAAATCATCAGCGAATCCCCACCGTGTTTCACTCTTGGAATATAAACTCAGACAGACGATGGAAACAGTGTAAGACAAGACTCATCGCACCGAAAGACTTTCTTCCTTTGCTCCATATTTAATGGCTTCGGTACCATGTCTTCGTATTACAGCCACTTGAACCAATGATGAGTGGCTTTGGTTGACCAGCTCGCCGTGCAATTCGCTTGCTAGGGAGCTCCTTTCATGTTGTTTCGGTGCTGACAGGGACTTTTGCAGCTGTCATCCCCATATTTTTCGTGTTCATTCAAGATCACTCCAGCACCTACTTTCGTCCACTTTGCAACTTAGAAGGTGATGTTTTTCCGCTTTACTTGTATGTGATAAATCTCCGATACGGTGCCACTTAAAAGACCAACCACCTCGGCTACCTTAGTTACAGAGGCACCGACCATAAGAGCAGAATAATCTGCCCTCATTCGTACACACTTATCTCCAACACAATTCAAACACAACCAGAAAGAACACTATTTTGTCCACGATTGGCACTTGGAATGCGTTGAAGACACTGCAGAGGTGCCGTTGTGGTCAAATACAACAGCACAGCCCACAGTCTTGGCTAGCATCTGAATTTATGTTCAAACATGCATTTTTTCGCAGTGTTTCCATGTTTTTGTCCAGTCCTGGTACATACATTCCAAACGGTAATGGCTCTATACCTCTCCATTGTAATACTCGTATCCAACCAATGACATCCAGTGTGCTGATATAAGCTGGCGCCAACAGACCTTGCGGCAAAGAGGTTGCGAGGCGATAGACAGAAGCCAACAACACTAAACGCGCCGCCAACGCCTTCTCGGTCGCCAGTATTTAGGTTCAAATGGCTCTAAGCACTATGAGACTTAACATCTGAAGTCAGCAGTCCCATAGACTTAGAACTACTCCACACACATCCATGCCCGACGTAGGATTCGAAGCTGGGAGCGTAGCAGCAGCGCGGTTCCGGACTGAAGTGCCTAGAACCACTCGGCCACATCGGCCGGCGCCAGTATTTAGGATTGCGGCCCCGGACTGGAGCGCGGATCTGTCGCAATCTATCGTAGCGAGTAAGTTTCAGTGCCATCAGTCGCAGCGCCGTGGGAACCGCAGTAGCACTTAGTTCCGCCGCTAACTCAGAGACAGGCAGCACATAGCAACCTTAAAAGTATACATGGCGGACATTTGACTTCACCACCAGTGATGCTGACGTGGACTATGCAGAACAGCTTGTACCACAATGAATATCTTGAGTTAAGTAAACTTTCCATTCGCATGAATAAAGAACACAATTAACCTATGCGTGCAGTTTGTATTACAGAAAGAGGACATCGGCAACCAAACAACATCCTATCCTCCCTTCCCGTGGTAAAGTCTACAGAGGCAACGAGACGACATAAAATCATGTATGGCGGTCATATCATTCAGAAAATCTGATCTCACTATGGCTTCTATCCAAAGTAAAATATTAAAAGTAATTTAATTTCTCATTATCCACAAAGACAATACTGAAATTTAAAAGTGGAATCAACTCTTTATTACATATTAAATTATAAACATGGAAAGAGCTCCTTGTTGTTGTTGTTGTAGTGGTCTTCAGTGGTTTAATGCAGCTCCCCATGCTACTCCATCCTATGCAAGGTTCTTCATCTCCCAGTACCTACTGCCACCTACATCCTTCTGAATCTGCTTAGTGTATTCATCTCTTGGTCTCCCTCTACGATTTTTACCCTCTACGCTGCCCTCCAATACTAATTGGTGATCCCTTGATGCCTCAGAACATGTTCTACCAACCGATCCCGTCTTCTAGTCAAGTTGTGACACAAACTCCTCTTCTCTCCAATTCTGTTCAATACCTCCTCATTATTTATGTGATCTACCCATCGAATCTTCATCATTCTTCTGTAGCACCACATTTCGAAAGCTTCTATTCTCTTCTTGTCTAAACTATTTATCGTCCATGTTTCACTTCCATGCATGGCTACACTCCATACAAATACTTTCAGAAACGAATTCCTGACAATTAAATCAATGCTGGATGTTAACAAATTTCTCTTCTTCAGAAACGCTTTGCTTGCCATTGCTAGTCTACATTTTATATCTTCTCTACTTCGACCATCATCAGTTATTTTGCTCCCCAAATAGCAAAACTCATTTACTACTTTAAGTGTCACATTTCCTAATTTAATTCCCTCAGCATCGCCCGACACAATTCGACTATATTCCATTATCCTCGTTTTGCTTTTTGATGGTCATCTTAAGTCCTTCTTTCAAGACACTGCCCATTCTATTCAACTGCTCTTCCAAGTCCTTTGCTGTCTCTGACAGAATTACAATGTCATCAGCAAACCTCAAAGATTTTGTTTCTTCTTCATGGATTTTAATACCTTTGCCGAATTTTTATTTTGTTTCCTTTACTGCTTGTTCAATAAACAGATTGAATAACATCGGAGAAAGGCAACAACCCTGTCTCACTCCCTTCCCAACCACTGCCTTCCGTTTCATGGCCCTCGACTCTGCCATCTGGTTTCTGTACAAATTGTAAATAGCCTTTCGCTCCCTGTATTTTACCCCTATCACTTTCAGAATTTGAAAGAGAGTATTCCAGTCAACATTGTCAAAAGCTTTCTCTAAGTCTACAAATGCTAGGAATTATGTGTCAGTTGGTACAAATCCCTCTCCCCCCCCCCCCCCCTCCCCCCGCCTCCCTATCTCTGTCTCTCCTTTTCCTGAAGCTACTCAGGTAGGTTTTTTCTTCTAGGAAAATGCTCTATCTACTTCTCGTGAAATGAACAGCGGTAGTCTCTCACCGTACCGGTATTCCAGAAACTGTGATACCGTCTTTCCATCACTTCGGTGACGAGAATGCTTACGCTGTACCTCACTGACCGAAAATTTCAGAGACAAACATTAAGGGCACAGTCTAAAAGTGGATCTTGGCTCTCATCAAACAGCCTAATATTCTTGAATGTTTCTAGCATGTTGGCTACAGCAGAAACACAAGGTGTATCCTTTGTTCCCTAAGAATTTAGTTTCAACCTCCCTGAATGATACCCCTCTCCCTCCTACCAACATAACTTTTTTTTCAAATACAGAAGAGTTTTTCGAATGTCACGTCCAACAAACAAGTCTTCTTTTAACTTTGCTTCTGAGAGAGGAGGGATCCATTTTGCAGATTAGGGTGTACTGAGAAACAATTGCCAAGAAAAAAAAAATCGATACTTTGCGCCGTTCCGGAGTTAGTTAACATTGAAATTAGCCAATTAGGCCTCTGAGGGCGCAAATTCAAGTGTCCCGCTAGATGCGTTGCCGTCAGACGTGTTCTTCGTTTGGTTTCTTAAAGCAGAACAAGAGAGCGATACAAAAATTGGACATAGGATCGTAGTAAGGATCGAACCCGAGCCGAACCCTGAGCAGTCTCGCTATCATCTGCGCTGCGAGAACAACTGAGAGTGACTGAACCTGGCGGGCCCGCTTAAATTTGTGCACGCCACGTCCGAATAGGCTAACTTCAAGGCTAATGAAGTCTAAAACGCCGCAAGGTATCGAATTTTTTTCTTAACAGTTATTTATCAGCACATTCTACCTTGCTACACCCTTACAAGCTTTACACACTGTTTCTGGCCAGTTTCTGTAGAATCCCCAGGGCGCGAGCTCTACTCGCACTTGATCGGTTTATTTTGTATAGCAAACATAACTTTACATTTAAATTGAAGCTGTCAACATTCGCACTTCTTTAAAGTCTCATCAAGCTCTATATATTTATGCAGCTTATTTCAGGCGGTACATTATTACACACGACTTCATCACCTGCGAAAAGTCTAGCATTACTTTTAATACAGTTGTCACGTCATTAATATACAAACTAAGGTCTCAACACACTACCCTGTGGAACGCATAAGGTTACGTCTGCTTCTGTCAAAGACTGTCTATCCAAGAAAACGTGCTGCGTCCTCGCTGCTTCTTGTTCGTGGTACAAGTGTTATAACTGTAGTTGAAAAGGGCGTACGTTTCATTTGCCTATGTCCTCCCATTTGAAGACGCAAGCCACTTAACATTCTTCTTTATTTTAAAATTAGTTTACTGTCGTTGCACAGTCGACAATGCAGTGTTGTTTGCCGTAACTTGTAACTTTATCATCATTACGTTTTTCTTGCTTCATACTCTACGTATTACACTATATAATCAGATAATATACAAATGTATGAAGTAATGAATTTGTGTCAACGCATCGACCGAGAACTAATCACTCACTTTCGTGTCAGCATCCTCGCGTAACGTTCGCCTCGTTTCGCTGACAGATATAACGACTTTCTGGAAACATTAGTTAGTTAGTCACTTACTTGTTCCAAATTCACGATAAACGATATGACGTGGAACGTGTGGACGGAACAGTCATAGAACATTTATATGCAACTGAAAAAATTAAAAATACTGTTTATGAGTCAACCAGCTGGTCATTTACAAGGTTTTTCCTTTAAATATGAGTGATTATCTCTAATTTGTGACATGCAAGCAGCTGTTGAGGAGAAATGTCTTCTATCTACACCTGAAAATACTTCTACTATTTGTCAGACATTATGTTTGAACCTGGTAAGCTATCAAAGAGTCTTATGGTTACATAATTCGACGCACTGTGCCAAGGTTACAACAATTAAAGTGTAATGCAGATAATTTTTCCTTCTAGCATTGTGCTTGTGAATAATCTGTTATTATAAAACTTAGGCGGATTGTTGGTAAGAAATTTCATAAGTGAATAAATAACTGGACATTTTTTAATAAAATATCTGATGAAAGAGCTACCTGCAACCCCACACATATTTCAAATTACTTTTTATGTGATGAATATCTTTTGCCTAAGCGAAGCGTTATCTCCGAATATTAATCCATAAGACATCAATGAATGATAATATGCAAAACTGGTTAACTTACTAAATTTCGTATCCTCAAATTTAGCAACTTTGCTTATAGCAAAAGTAGCTGAAACTAAACGTGTTAGCACGTCTACTATACCGTTTTTCTAGTTTCAGTTACACCACTAAGCACATTAGGATCTACAATTTGCTACGCTTTTTATTATCTCTTGGTAGGCTTCACTCGGTTAATAGGAGGTGGGATATTTTTGACAGCTCAAAACTGGATGAACTGCGTTTTTTTCAAAGTTTGAAGCTACTCCATTTCTGCAAAACCATTCAGTAACTTATAAAAATCATTGTTTACAATTTTCTTTATTGATGCGTCTTCGCCTGGCTTCACAACAATACTTGAATCATCTTCAAACATGAGTAATTTTGCCTCTCGATTCAAATAGAAACGCTGATGATTAACATCAAAAGTAGAAGGCCAATGATCGAAGCCTTTGGTATTCTGATAGTAATTTCTGCCCATGCAGACACTGTGCCGTTTCTCTTTGTATGACTGGAACAGCCTAGGATAACTTTCTGTCTTCTTTTTCTTAAATAAAAGCTAAACTAGGCATTTGCTGGACTACATACTCGTTGTAAGATTTGAACTCTTTGTCCATAAAAACTTAACTTCTCTATAGAATATTACGACCTTCACCAAGTCACACAAGATTCCAGTTCTGATATTTTGTCATTTAAGGATTTTATGACATCTCCGAGCATGTATAAGTAGCTGACTCAGTAGAGTGGCCCTTTTGAAATCCCAGCGCGACTGCTTAAGTATCCCATTACTACACAGTGGTTGACAACGCTGGAGTACATTACCGTCTCGAATTTTTAAAAAAAATAGTGTAAGAAGCGACGCTGGACTATAGTTGTTGATTATGTGGACTCATCTCATTTATAGAAATGCCTAAAACGGGATATTCTATCTTTCTGAGAAAACACTCTGAGTTACGATGCATTACATAAGTGACTAACAGCGTGACATGTTATAGAGCCTCAACTTTTAGTGTCTTATCCACGCCACATGGACTTTTACTTTTCAGAGTCATGATGATGTTCCTTATTGCGGATGGGAATGTGAGATTAGTTTTTATTTCACTAAATTTCTCTGTATTGATTCTTCAGTGTGCTGCTTTCTTCCTGTTCATAAATATTTTCACCAATTTTATCGCCTATTTTTGAATAGTAAGTGTTGAGAATATCTGCTACTCATGAACTGTAACGAACATTTAGCAGTCATTTCAGTTAGTGGTTAAGCTACAATATGATACACGAACTCTGCAGGTTTCTCTTATACTTCGATAGAAATAGTCGAGGACAGACAATACCACGTTCGCAACGCAAACTTTTCGGGCATGTACTCCTTGGAGCGAGACATAGTTAAGTCAGAGAGTTAATAACACAGAACAGCTCTTACCTCGTAATACTCGGGAATGGGACTGCAAAAGTAGAAAAGATTCTCTACGAAGGACTTTAAACTGATTTTTAGAATGTAGATGTAGGTTAAGATAGGAACTTGACCACAACATCATGAGAATGTGAAAAGAGTGGGAAAATATGCCGATGGAAAAATTGTTTGTAGCACTGTTTATGCTGTAACTTCACAACGCCTCACCATCCGGCGATGTTTACACTTTGTAAAGGGACGTGTGATGGCAACGGTAGTATTGCAATATCCTGGCTGAACCTGTTAGGTGGCCCTCGGGCGGAGGGAAAAAGTCACCTTCGTTAAAGCTGCCGGCGCTGTGCGCTAATTGCCGTGTGTTATCGCGTGACATTGGCCTGTTGTTCTGCACGAGTGACGGTGGTAACACCGCGCCTACAGGCGCCGTGAACTTCTCTTCGCGTTTAGCACCTCGTCGACACAGCAAGAATAGCACGAGCTCCAATTACGCTCTCGCCAGGAGGTTACGAGACTCGAGCGTTAAAGTATCGTGGATTTGTCTCTTAAATATAGAATCGACCATAGTCCCTGGTGTGGTACAACAAGAAACTGGTACGTAAATCAGAAGTTCTCACGTAAGCACCAACACAGTGCGTTCAAAACTGTTTACGCCCTTCAACGTGCTCTATGTGTCACCTAAGTATGTCTCCAAATAATGTACCCACCTTTGAAATACACTCCTGGAAATGGAAAAAAAAAACACATTGACACCGGTGTGTCAGACCCACCATACTTGCTCCGGACACTGTGAGAGGGCTGTACAAGCAATAATCACACGCACGGCACAGCGGACACACCAGGAACCGCGGTGTTGGCCGTCGAATGGCGCTAGCTGCGCAGCATTTGTGCACCGCCGCCGTCAGTGTCAGCCAGTTTGCCGTGGCATACGGAGCTCCATCGCAGTCTTTAACACTGGTAGCATGCCGCGAAAGCGTGAACGTGAACCGTATGTGCAGTTGACGGACTTTGAGCGAGGGCGTATAGTGGGCATGCGGGAGGCCGGGTGGACGTACCGCCGAATTGCTCAACACGTGGGGCATGAGGTCTCCACAGTACATCGATGTTGTCGCCAGTGGTCGGCGGAAGGTGCACGTGCCCTTCGACCTGGGACCGGAACGCAGCGACGCACAGATGCACGCCAAGACCGTAGGATCCTACGCAGTGCCGAAGGCAACCGCACCGCCACTTCCCAGAAAATTAGGGACACTGTTGCTCCTCGGGTATCGGCGAGGACCATTCGCAACCGTCTCCATAAAGCTGGGCTACGGTCCCGCACAACGTTAGGCCGTCTTCCGCTCACGCCCCAACATCGTGCAGCCCGCCTCCAGTGGTGTCGCGACAGGCGTGAATGGAGGGACGAATGGAGACGTGTCGTCTTCAGCGATGAGAGTCGCTTCTGCCTTGGTGCCAATGATGGTCGTATGCGTGTTTGGCGCCGTGCAGTGAGCGCCACAATCAGGACTGCATACGACCGAGGCACACAGGGCCAACACCCGGCATCATGGTGTGGGGAGCGATCTCCTACACTGGCCGTACACCTCTGGTGATCGTTGAGGGGACACTGAATAGTGCACGGTACATCAAAAACCGTAATCGAACCCATCGTTCTACCATTCCTAGACCGGCAAGGGAATTTGCTGTTCCAACAGGACAATGCACGTCCGCATGTATCCCGTGCCACCCAACGTGCTCTAGAAGGTGTAAGTCAACTACCCTGGCCAGCAAGATCTCCGGATCTGTCCCCCATTGAGCATGTTTGGGACTGGATGAAGCGTCGTCTCACGCGGTCTGCACGTCCAGCACGAACGCTGGTCCAGCTGAGGCGCCAGGTGGAAATGGCATGGCAAGCCGTTCCACAGGACTACATCCAGCATCTCTACGATCGTCTCCATGGGAGAATAGCAGCCTGCATTGCTGCGAAAGGTGGATATACACTGTACTAGTGCCGACATTGTGCATGCTCTGTTGCCTGTGTCTATGTGCCTGTGGTTCTGTCAGTGTGATCATGTGATGTATCTGACCCCAGGAATGTGTCAATAAAGTTTGCCCTTCCTGGGACAATGAATTCACGGTGTTCTTATTTCAATTTCCAGGAGTGTAGATTACCACGTTCACTAATTCACGCATATACATTTCGCTACGTTTAAAGAGTTCACGCCGATTCTTGAAATAAATCCACCAGCTACTATTGATCATTCCGTTTACACTACTGGCCATCCCAACGGCCTCTATCACTAGCAATCGAGATGACAGGCATCTTATCCGCATGATTGTAACGGATCGTGGAGCTGTGGTTACCCTTGACGCTGCATCACAGGCAGGAGCGCCTGCGATGGTGTACTCAACGACGAACCTGGGTGCACGAATGACAAAACGTCATTTTATCCGATGAATACAAGTTCTGTTTACAGCATCATGATGGTCGCATCCGTGTTCGGCGGCATCGCGGTGAACGCACATTGGAAGCGTGTATTCGTCATCGCCAGCCATACTGGCTTATCACCCGGCGTGATGGTATGTGGTTCCATTGGTTACACGTCTCGGTCATCTCTTGTTGGCATTGACGGCACTTTGAACAGTGTACGTTACATTTCAGATGTGTTAGACTCGTGGCTCTACCCTTCATTCGATCCCTGCGAGACCCCACATTTCAGCAGGATATTGCACGACCGCATGTTGCAGGTACTTCAACCGTCACCGACAGTTGGCAGATGTGGTTGAAGTGATCGCTGTGGCAGGTATCTACTAATACCAGTATTGCAGGCCCTGTTTTGAACACAACCGAGGTAGATTCTTCCTAGACGTCGGTCAGAGGCCTGAAGAAGGCCTAATAAAACGCTGAAAGTGGTTGCCAGATAAAACAGATTTGAAAACTGACGGCTGAAAGCTATTTAATTTCATATCCTGTATCTCACGGGAGGTTACAGGTATAAGAATGTCTTTTGAACACCTGGTGAATGCACAGTGGAGTCAGTCTCTGGAATGCTGATTATCATGAGGAGCTGTACACCACACTTCAATTTGGATGTGCTGAGGAAGGTCCTATGAGACTGTGATTCTCAACGACACTGCTCGTAACCAGAAGGAACTGGAAGGAGGTGGAACAATAGCCGTTAAGACAGGTGACATACATGTCTTCTCTAGGTGATGTCCATGCATGCATCTAGAGACATTCTTCTGACTATTTTCACTGCATATACCGCATGTACACGTTTGGTAGATTAATTAGCCCAGCCCTGTGAAACAAACTGATCTCCTTGTAAATATGAACTTCCATTGCATTTCTCTCACAACTGATTTTATTTTTGTTTTTCGTTGAAATACTTTACTGTTATAGGCGACCTCACTGGTCTACAAAGAAATTTATGGTTATGATAAATACTTGTTTAACTAATTCTGAGTCATTTGTTATTAAGATACACAGAGTTTCAAGTAGTAATTTTAGGTTAATGTAATATTGAGAATGAAAAAAATTGTCCAAGTAGGCTGAAGTCTGATCATTATCTGTGCAATTAGCCAGTTTCAACCGCAGATCATCTTCAAGCATGTATTTTAAGCTTCGCGCCTCACATGCGGTCAGGTATACAAATGTACCAGTGATGTAAAAAAATGTAAAATGATGCGTGAAGATTAAAACGTGTGCTTAAAAATGACTCACTGCTGAATCTGTCTAAATGCACAGATAATAAACAGATTACAGCCTACTTGGACCATGTGTACATCCTCAAAACACACAGAGTCTGTGGACACCCACAAAAAATAAAAATAAAAGATTTAACATTCTTGATATAATTATCATATATAAGATAGTCATTTCCAATACTGCTGATTGATGAAATATTTAACAGTAATATAGGGCAATTCAAAATGAATACAGAAATTTCAAATGGCTATAACTATTTTAATACCCAGCGATATATTGCTAAGAACTGCATTGAATGCGATGGAAAGTGCAAAATTTCGATATTTACGCAAGCGAAGCACACTTTTAAAATAATCGTCTTCCAAAGCATTGGGTCGGTTGTATTGGACATGACAACGCCATGTTCTCTTCTGGACCACATAGATATTCGGACCCGACACATGAGGATTTTTTATGCGGTTATGTGAAGTACCGCGTGTATGTGCCTCCTTCACTGAAAATTATTTTAGAACTCAAAAGTGCACGCGTCGACGACCCCACACATGCTTCAGAATACATAGCGTGATATGGATTATCGCTTGTATGTTGCCCGTGTGAGAAAGGGGAGTCGACGCATCGTAGGCGTGAAGAACACTTAATTGTTTGAGCTGACTCAGGCTACACAATGTAAAATATGCACTGCAAGTATCTCCTGAAGCACAAGAGACAATGCGTCTGACGACGTTAGGAGAGACACGCTGTATAAATCAAAGACGTTTGATACTTGAAAAGTGTATAGTTTCATTTGATTAAAAAGCACCTATGCTTGGATCTCAGACAGCACCCCACGTTTGATACTGAGATGTTATTCCAACACAGTTTGAAAGCCTCTGTTACGCTTTCGAGTTTAGGGGAATACCAGTGGGCTGAAGTCCAAAGGGGAATTTGGAATGAGGAGGTAGTTGCGCAAAGCCACTGTCTAAGGGTGGCGTAGTGGTTAGCACGTCTGCCTAATGCGCATGACACTCGGGTTCGAATCGCAGCCTTGGTACGAATTTTCATTTGTCGCTTCAGTCTGAGTATATATATGTGATAGATATGTGAAACTTGAAAAGGTCGCTGAAACCATACATTTCATTTGGTTGAAAAGAACAGTTTGTTATGGCCTGGTACCTGCGTCTCGGAAACGGCGAAGCAGGTCGCCTGTTAGCGTGCTACTGTCTTGAGCAATGGAAAGAGACTGACGGATGGTGAAACCGTAGGCGAAAAGATATTGATGTTCACGGCTCATGACAAAACGTGGCGGTTGCAGGCTATCAAGCTCTGTAAAGGAGGATATGCAGTGAACCGTGGCGGCTCTGGCAATAGAGTACAATGCTGGTTCATACACAGTGCGGAGCACACCGTCCAGGGCACATAGCTGGCCATGGAGCACCTCAGCAGACGATCCCTACGTGTTTCCATGACGACAGAATGACTTCGTCATTTACGATTGTAGTAGGCAGGGGTCCACTGAGATCAGTGGAAACTGCCACCTAATCGGAGAAATCCTCATTCTTTCATAGTTGGTCCGTAGACGTGTCTGGATACGCCGTCATCCAGGCGAACTGTTGCTCAAAACATGCACCACGGCCCGGAGGCAGACCGGTGGGAGCAGCATAATGATAGGGGGCACATACACCTCGGCTACCATGGCGTTTGGAAGGCGCGAGGACAGCTGTGGACTACATGAATATCACTAATGACCACTCACATCCCTTCACGCTTGACGTCTTCCCCATGACAACAGCTTTTTCGAGCAGGCCATAAGCTACTGAAGTGGTTTGAGGAGAGTGTCAGTGAACTTACTTTGACATCTTCGGCGACAAGTTCGCCTGGTTTGAAGTCGACGGAACCCCTCTGGGATGCTGTTGAGCACCAGTATCACCCCTCAAAACCCCCTACGGGAATTGCGTGACATTGCCACTTACATCGGGAAACCTCCAAGGACTAGTCCAGTCTATATCATTGCGTCTCAATGGTGGATCAACACGTTCCGTTAAGGGGGGGGGGGGGGGGGGGGGTTAAGAGAGGTGTTCATGAAACTGTCTGAAAATGGCAATTTTCAATTTATTTTTTATTAGTAGAACTCATGGATATAAGTTATAAACGTTTCAGTGATGGAATCACGTTCGAAGAGCCAGAAAAATAACTAATCTTGTAACGCGAACTTCCTGCCACGCCCACTTCTCGAAGCATCACTTCAATATCTACACTCAGAGATCAGAGAGATAACAACCCATTCATTCACAAGGAGAAGCTTGCAAATTGTATTCTGGGTGTTGTCAAGCCCACTTATAGGCTACTGACCGATACTGAAGATCTGAAAAATGTGTTCATGGCAAAACCGAGAATCCAAATGAATCTCTTAATTCGGTCATATGTAAACGATGCCCTAAAACGATATTTTCATCGGCTACAGTTGCCAGAATTGCAACTTAAGATGCAATTCTTGTATTAATGGTGGCAACATAGGGAAGATGTAGCTATTAGGGAGAATGGGGTCTAAGACAGGAAATTTCACTCATGACTTCTCGAGAAAAATAATTTGCAGCGCCCCTCTGCAGCTGAAAAGTCAGTTGACGATCTAGCAAAGGAAAGAAGGCAGGCAAGAGGAAACGAGAAGAGAAGCCTTGACGGGAAAGGGGACACTGAGTCGAAGTTTGGTGCCTTCTGAAGAGCTGACAAGAAAAAATGTTAGCTTGAACTCTAAAAACATTTCCTAAAAATTATATTTTTTAAAGTTTATGTACCTTTTTCTCAGAATCTATGAAGGCTAGAATTACGAAATTTTGTACTTATTTCTATAAAACCCAATAAATGTTGTCTCAAGCGTAAATTTTGAAATTCTGAGTGAAATCTAAGATGTGGAGCAAAGTGCTGGGAATTTCGCAAGAATTTTATATTATAGAATTATAATTAAAATGAATAAAATTCTCCTATTCGATATATTCGAAAAACCTCACGGGAGAAGCTTACTGTAAGCAAACAGATAAAACAGAAAATTTTGTAAAAATTTCTTGAATAATGTTTGAGGAAAAAGTACATGTATTATGTTTTGAAAATAAAATTTTTAAATTCTATAAAAAAGTAATGTATAGTCCAAGTAATTTAACAGTGAATGTGTTCATTTCGTAAAAAAACATGGTATAAAATTTCATTGCTGTACCTTCGAAATTGTAGATTTGAGGCATCTTGTGTTTTTCATGAACGTGCCCCCTTAAGCACGGCGCCAAAATACTTTGGTTCATCACTGTATCTAAGTATCCTCAACACAGTGCGTTGATGACACAGGCAGAGTTATCCGAGATGTACTGCCAACTTCGAAGGATTATAAAGAGTGTCTGAAGGGACGCACTGAGGAAAAGTCATTCTACGATGCTGTAGGGCATCTTTTGCCGTTAGGTGACTCCTTCGACAGCAAACGTCAGTTGGAACGCTGACTGACTACTGGTGGTACTCATCGCAAGGGACCTCAGATTATTCAGGACGTTACATGACAACAACGCTGTCGAGGCCGTTAAGCGCAATGGCGACAGAGGCTTCAGAGATACAACTCACGTGTGATGCTAAAGGGGAAGGCCTGCCGGAAGCCGTTTGCCCTTGTAACACCGACGTGCCTTAGTCTGTAAGGTCCGCAGCTATAACCAATGGCGACATCACTTACCACTAGTTCTATAGGACGCCAAGCTGCCTTGCTTTCGCTCTACGTTTCGTATTTTCTTCAGTCCCCCTCCGGTTTCGTACTTGCCGTCCAATTTTAGAACTGGAACGAAGATTATTCTCGCCCTAGAGAATTTCTTAAGGGAGGAATGAAAATTTTTGCCAAGGCTGGGATTCAAACCCGGGGCTCCTGATCACTAGGCAAATACGCTAATCACTATGCCACCCTGTCACAATGGCTTTGCGCAATTGCACCATTGACATCAGTACACACACACACACACACACACACACACACACACATACACAAACATTATTTCAAAATTTATAGGAAAACGACAACTACAGACACAGTAATACCTTCTTGCTCACAACACTCCATAGCTCACAAACATGCAGCTTTCCACTCAGCGGTACACTGTCCCACATCTATCCCCATGTCCAGAGATGATTTTAAAGCAGAGTTAGATACAATAAAATTTATTGCCACAGTCAGTGACTACAGTCCAGTTCTTATTGACCACATCTTGCACAGGAAACAAAAACGGAAAATTATACCCCTCCTCTATGCCCCACCTGCTTCCCCATCCACTGTCTTTAAGAAATGGTGTACACTACCATTTCTAGTTGTGGTATTACAGATTGTAGCCAAAGCACTGAAAGCTTGCAAGTACAGGCTTTCCTACTATGTTAAGAACACGACAGCCAAGTGTGTTTTTAATATCAAACATAATATCCAGTTATAAGCCGACAGTGGGGTATACAAAATCACCTGTTCTGAATGTGACATATTTTACATCGGTCAGTCAGTCAAAGATACAGCAACTAGTTTGGCTGAACATGAACTCAGCTGGAGGAATTCCTTATGTATTCCGTAGTTACAATGATAATTGTTTCTTCTTTTAATTGGTTTGTGTATCACTCTCCATGTTTCATACCTCCTGATGCAGCCTTGTCTAGTACTAATTTTATTTTATTTTATTTGTCTTGTTTATTAATATAAACTGTTATGTAGGCATGCTGTTCCTATTTTGTGTAAAAGGTTTTCCTGTCTACTCCATTGTTATTTATTTTCTGTTCTTTTTGTACTTTTTCATTGCATTACCAACACACTGTCAATGACGTTACTTCCTGGACGTTTCTGCTTCAGTCTAGACGTGTTACTTCTCTTCCAATGTTGTTGCAAACATTGTAACGTCTTTGGTGACAATACTCAGTAAATGTCTGAAGATGACCTTGTAAGCCGAAAACCGGTTAACACAATAAAAATAATATTGTAGAACAAAGCAAACTGGTGCTTTTCATTTATTATAATGCTTTTCTACCAAGAACCGACGGAAGATTCGGTTAACATGATTAGACCTTCTCATTATGAAACACTAAGATAACTGCATTCCCACGTTTCCACAGATAATGCTGCGGTCCTCTTCAGGTCAGTTAGTCACCGTGAAGAAGACCACTGCAAAGTCGGTCGGAACCTCAGCGCTTTAATTATTTTAGTGTTTCATAATGATATTGCCTAATACTCAAAATGATTTCAGTCAATGTTGTTAATAAGTTTCTTCCAATTAAAGTTTTCATCACTGTGTGCACCAAAAATAGGGAACATTCTATTCTGTTAAGTCTCTCGCTCATAGGCTACATCAGTTGTTGGCAAGAATATATTTGTTGTAAAAAAAAATGAATGTAGTGTGTTATCTCGAAGTGAAGGGAGAATTTATTTTCAGAGAAACATTAAAAATTCCTTAAAAAACATCACTGACAATTTCTTCTTTTACTTTCTCTCTAATAACACTAGTATCGTCTACAAACGGCACCAATTCTGCTAGATTACTGTTAACTGGAAGGTCATTGGTATACGTAAGGAGCAAAAGCGGGCCCAAAATTAAACTCCGTGACACTATGTGAGTTCTGTCCAGTCACTGAAGTTTTTCTCCTTCCATCAATGTCTGAATTACTGAGTACAAACTGTTTGCATTCTGTTTGTTAAATATGATTCGAACCAGTTGTTTGTAAAGTTATCAGTTCCAGAAAAGTTTAGGTTTTTTAAGAGAGTAACTTGACCTGCACAATCAGACGCCTTTGACAGGTCACAAAAGATACCATACGCCAATATTTTTTTATTATTTTAAACGTGTCATATTTGGTTAGTGAAAATATAAATAGCATTTTCAGTCTCGAATCCGAACTGTGATGTGCTAGTAAAATTGTTTTTATTTGAATTGAGACAACTCATGAGTACTTTACTTTTTAGAGTATTCTGGCAAAAAAGCGTCAGTAAGGAAATTGTAGAATTCTACTTCTTTCTTATCACCTTTCTTACTCGTATAACGAAGTTTGACTATGACATATTTAAAACAATATAAATAAAAATCAATTGCCGCATGTATGAAGGATCATCACTTGAGAATGGCTCTGCCAATATAGCTGATTTTGTTTTGTCGTGTTCGTAATTGTCAGGACAAGGTTTGCAAGAAAGAAAATTTTTTGAAAATCCACAGGAAAAGTCGAAAATGTGGGCGGTATTTTTGTATGAAAATCTCAATGAAAGGAATGTGAACTTCAGTTTGACAGTTCTGTTGTTTTCATAACAAGAAAGAATTCCACTTTGGGTATTGATATTTTGCGAAAAATAATACAACTAAAAGCTTTATTTCATTTTGTCATCGGTGGTGCTCATATTGTGGCATATTGCAATGATTGAATTGATGTCAGTACGTGATAATTTGGTGTGTTTCAAACATTCGCTAGATTTCAGTTCGAGGTTTATATCTTTGGAGAAAATGCCTCCAGTGAGGCGTCGAAATATTGATTGGAGTTCGCGCAACGCAGTCCCACTACTTGAGCGTCGAGTGAATGAGACAGGAAAAGCGTAGGCAGCGTTTGGAGGCAAGTCGAAAAAGAATTTTTCAAGTGCGAGCAACTATTACAACGGAATAACGGCTGAGTCGGGTTCGACAGGCTCAGTTGGAGATTAGGCACAAAATAATTTAGATCGTACCTGGCAATTCGAAGTGAGCGTCTGGCTTTCAGAAGCGATCCAATAGTCGATTACGCCAGAGAGGTATTGGTCAATTTCGAAAGAATGAGCAATGTTTGTCAACACTGCAATGCAGCTTTCGACACAAACCGCCAGGATTACGTTGTGCGAGCGAATAGGTCAAATTACCAAACACAAGAAATATCGCTCATGATCAAGCGTTGCGATGAACGCATTAAAAACGCCAACAAAGAATTGCCAAATCAATCAATTCCTGTTTATTCCATTTCAATAAATTCATTATCTTACTGCAGCTGCTTTATTTCAGTTCACACAAATTCAAGGAAAGATTCGGTTTGCTGAATCCCTTCTCGATCAACTGACTGACTGAGTGCACAGCCAAGATCTCTGGAGATACAGATATGCTATACGGTAAAGACTTGCCGTTAAACCTTCTAGGAGAACGAACGTGCTAAACTATGTTGTGAAAATGTCCGGTTTTGTTCTCCTTTTTGCAGTGTTTTTTAACAAAAAGCAGGGAAGTTGTGTTTATGGCTAACTTTGTAATCTACCTATTTGTACATTACAACCATGAGAAATACAGTCATTACATCTACTGTCCTCACAGCTGTAAGGACCTCTCTCATACCGCTTTTACTAATGATTCCAACCAGTTTTCCCATTCGTTTTGAGTTCTGTTCTAAATCAAGGTTTCGTTTGCAGTAAAAATAAATAAGGTCAGAGAGAGGGTGAGAGAAAGAGACGAAGAAAGAAGGGGGCAGGAAATGGATATAAAGAAGGGGAAGGAGAATATGGCCAGAAAAATGAGGAAGGAGGAGTGGATAGAGAGAGTGTGGGATAAAAAAAGACATAAAAGGAGTGGGGGAAAGGTGGTGGACGGAGGTAGGAGGGACGAGGAGGAGATGGACAAAGGGTTGGGAGGGAGGGGGAAGGAAAGAGGCATGGGGAGAGGTGGAGAGGGAGATTACGACTTACATCCAATTCCATACGTCCTTAGCAATTGTGAAGCTTTGCTGGGTTCGCTAGTCTGCCTATAAAAATTCCCTGTGCTACTAAGAAGAGAAACTCATCATCCCTGTCTCTCAGGAACAATGGAAAGATGGCTCATTGTATAAAACAATTCGGCCTACCGGTACTGTCCGACTGTCGTGTCATGCGGATAGGATGGGCGTGGGGTCAGCACACCGCTCTCCCGGTCGTAAGACGGTATTCTTGACCGAAGCCGCTACTATTCAGTCGAGTAGCTCCTCAATTGGCATCACGAGGCTGAGTGCACCCCGAAAAATGGCAACAGCGACTGGCGACCTGGATGGTCACCCATCCAAGTGCCGACCGCGCCAGACAGCGCTTAACTTCGGTGATCTCACGGGAACCGGTGCATCCACTGCGACAATGCAGTTGCCTCGGCTCAGTCTATAGCAGGTCAAAAACTGAACCGAGATGAAGCATGAAAACAGAAGGAGGGTGTACTGAAGTGTGGAAAAAAGAAGCAAAGTAGAAGCAGTGAACGGTCCAAGAGGAATATTTGCAACACTGCGCTACTGAAACTAGCCGTGGCGTAGTGGTTACGTGCTGACGGTGTTGGTCTGAGAACGGGGAGATCCAGGTTCAAATCTCTGTCGCACCGCTGGTTTTTTTTTTAATTTTTTTCCACAAAGTTTTAAACTATTCGTCCGATCCATTGAAGTGTCTGTTTGCTGTACTCAGATTCATGTCTGTGTCGTGGTGTAACGTCCGTTTGCATCAACGACGTGTAGCAAAGGGACCTCCAGTCGTACTTACCTCCTGTTTCTTCTACACAAGTACCACACCTTATGCCCCTTGCGTTCCGTTTTGCAAGTTTTGACTCTTGAATTCCTTCGTTGTAATATAGTTCACGCCCGTTTTTTTTTTCTGTGAGAGGTCTACGCGGCATCTCGCCTGCTCTCACTATTCATTAATTGCGACGGTAATATACAGGGTTCATTGATCGTGACCGGGCCAAATATCTCACGAAATAAGCGTGAAACGAAAAACTACAAAGAACGAAACTTGTCCAGCTTGAAGGGGGAACCAGATGGCGCTATGGTTGGTCCGCTAGATGGCGCTGCCATAGGTCAAACGGATATCAACTGAGTTTTTAAAAAAAATAGGAACCGCCATTTTTATTACATATTCGTGTAGTAAGTAAAGAAATATGAATGTTTTAGTTGGACCACTTTTTTAGCTTTGTGACAGATGGCGCTGTATTAGTCACAAACATATGGCTCACAATCTTAGACGAACAGTTAGGTTTTTTTAAATTAAAATGCAGAACGTAGGTACGTTTCAACATTTTATTTCGTTTGTTCCAATGTGATACATGTACCTTTGTGAACTTATCATTTCTGAGAACGCATGCTGTTACAGCGTGATTCCCTGTAAATACCACATTAATGCAATGAATGCTCAAAATGATGTCCGTGAACCTCAGTGCATTTGGCAATATGTGTAACGACATTCCTCTCAACAGCGAGTAGTTCGCTTTCCGTAATGTTCGCACATGCATTGACAATGCGCTGCCGCATGTTGTCAGGCGTTGTCGTTGTATCACGATAGCAAATATCCTTCAACTTTCCCCATAGAAAGAAATCCGGGGACGTCAGATCCGGTGACGACCAATCCACCTGTCATGAAATATGCTATTCAATACCGCTTCAACCGCACGCGAGCTATGTGCCGGACATCCAACATGTTGGAAGTACATCGCCATTCTGTCATGCAGTGACACATCTTGTAGTAACATCGGTAGAACATTACGTAGGAAATCAGCATACATTGCACCATTTAGACTGCCATCGATAACATGAGGGCCCATTATCCTTCCTTCCATAATGCCGCACCTTACATTAAACCACCAAGGTCGCTGATGCTCCACTTGTTGCAGCCACCGTGGATTTTCCGTTGCCCAATAGTGTATATTACGCAGGTTTACGTTACCGTTGTTGGCTAATGACACTTCGTCGCTAAATAGAACGCGTGCAAAAAATCTGTCATCGTCCTGTAATTTCTCTTGTGCCCAGTGGCAGAATTGTGCACTACGTTCAAAGGCGTCGCCATGCAGTTCCTGGTGCATAGAAATATGGTACGCGTGCAATTGCTGTTGATTTAGCATTCTCAACACCGACATTTTTGAGATTCCTGATTCTCGCACAATTTGTCTGGTACTGACGTGCGGATTAGCCGCGACAGCAGCTAAAACATCTACTTTGGCGTCATCATTTGTTGCAGGTCGTGGTTGACGTTTCACATGTGGCTGAACACTCCTGTTTCCTTAAATAACGTAACTATCCGGCGAACGGTCCGAACACTTGGATGATGTCGTCCAGGATACCGAGCAGCATACATAGCACTCGCCCGTTAGGCATTTTAATCACAACAGCCATACATCAACACGATTTCGACCTTTTCCGCAATTGGTAAACGGTCCATTTTAAGACGGGTAATGTATCACGAAACAAATACCATACGTACTGGCGGAATGTTACGTGGTACCACGTACTTATACGTTTGCGGCTATTACAGCGCCACCTATCACAAAGCGAAAAAAGTGGTCCAACTAAAACATTCATATTTCTTTACGTACTACACGAATACTTAATAAAAAATGTGGGCTCCTATTAAAAAAAAATACGCAGTTGGTATCCGATCGACCTATGGCAGCACCAACTAGCGGGCCAACCATAGCGCCATCTGGTTTTCCCCTTCAAGCTAGTCGAGTTTCGTTCTTTGTAGTTTATTCGTTTGATGATTGTTTCCTGCGATATTTGCCCCGGTCACTAACAATGGGCCACACTGTATGCTTGCCATATCACTGAAATTCTATAATAAAATGGTTCAAATGGCTCTGACCACTATGAAACTTAACTTCTGAGGTCATCAGACCCCTAGAACTTAGAACTACTTAAACCTAGCCAACCTAAGGACATCACACACATCCATGCCCCACGCAGGATTCGAACCTGCGACCGTAACGGTCGCGCGGTTCCAGACTGTAGCGCCTAGAACCGCTCGGCTACCCCGGCCGGCGATATTCTATAACCAAGTATAGTATCACAGTAGACGAGACTACAGAAGTATAGACACGTCAGTGACCGGAAGGGCAGCTCACAAATGCGGGGCACGGGGGAGATACGAACACGAATCTCCCACTTCGCAGGCCAAGGCCGTGTTCACACATCACGACACAGTGGTTCTTACAAGACGTTCGATGTTGCACATCTTGATCCTCGACTGGTCGCTGTTTCTATTTTGCTTCTTTTTTCACAGTTCAGTACACTTGGTCGTGTTACCCCTTGATCTGAGGAGATCGATGGACAGTTTCCAGTGTAAGGACATTACTTAAGTAAGAACATGCAATATTGCAGTGCTATAATGCCAGCAATCGAGAAATAATCAAAACGTGTAGATGCGAAGGCTCTGCTACCGTAAAGAAGCAGCAGCCGTGTTAAGGAGCAACGAGTAAACAATGGTAAACACAGTGCCTGACAGTGGAGACGCCGGATGCGCCGGCAGGCGGTCTGAGCGGCGAGCGCTCTTTAACCGCGACCTTCTAATAAATTCATTGGGCGGCGGAATGAGTCAGAGGCGTCGCACCCGTGACTGGGATGGGATGGGACGGCATCCCGGCGTGAGTGCGTTTCCTAATGAACGGGCACACTGGGGCCCGACTCAGCAGCTGCCCGCTTAAGTCAGCCTTGCGTAAGCCGCGGCGACAAACACTGCGCCGCATTCCGCAGGGTGGCGCCCACAGGGGTCGTGTCTGGGGCCGCCGCAACAGCTACGGGCCTCGTCTTACGAGGAGGCTAGGGCACGCCGTATAACGCTTCACAGATAAGCGCGTCCATTACGTCATCAGCAGTGACGATGACACTGGCTTAAACATTACGAGAGCGAGGAGAAATTTGTCCTCGGCCCGGCGCAGAGATGGTGCAGATATCTGTTTCTGTTGCGTTGGTACATCTAGCACAGTGTCGTAATGTCAAGTGTTTTGTTTATTCGACATGTAAAGTGGACTGCACGATAACATTTTATGATCAGATGCTGTCACTGGGCGAACTGGAAGTTGCCGTTAGTGTGCAGTTCTGGCTGTTCGGTCGTTTTCAGATGTTTGTATAAGAGCGAATATTCAGAACTAGCCTAACAGTATTTGTTCCTCATACGACTGGAAACGCTATATCTACGTGCAGCAATCGCTCCCGGATATCTATAATGGATAAATTCCGAAACGCATCGTATGAGCAATAAAGTCATTGCTCGAACAGTCCACTGGTGCAGTGCCGGTCCATAATGTCCAACGGGCACAGTATTTCGGCAATCAGACATGTCGCCATCGTCAGGTGCGCTCACGAACTGCACACTTGACTATGGTGACATGTCTGAGCGCCGAAATACTGTGCCCGTTGGACCGCATTACACCTGTGGACTGTTCGAGCAAGAAATACGCCGGGAGAAACTGAAGAATCATAATAAAGTCATTCTTTACTGATATATGACTTTTGCCATTGCGACCCAATCAGCCTGAAGGCAGAACTACTGATTATTAGTGTGATTACGTAGGAGCCAGAGAGTAAGTTCCACAAGTTGCCCGATGCAAAGACCATTGCTCAACAAAGCAAATATATATATATATATATATATATATATATATATATATAGCCAGAACAATGAGGAAGGAGGAGTGGATAGAGGGAGTGTGAGATAAAAAAAGATTCACGAGAAGTGGGGGAGGTGATGGGACGGAGGTAGGGGAATACAAGGAGAATGGTCACCTTTCAGAAACAGAGTTCCTCCCTCCTACAGGGCAGTATTTGCAGAACCACGTGCTAAACATATAAAGCTGTCCTCAACCCGAAAGGTGGTGTATATGTATGTAAACAATCTTATAGATATGTTCTTTTTGTACTCAATAGAAAGTTCTCACCGTGATCAAAGGCAAGAGTTTCCTATTATTGTTAAATGCCAAAATTGTTTATTAATGACAGAAACAAGTTTTACATAACTCTGACGAAACCGAGCGAGGTGGCGCAGTGGTTAGCACACTGGACTCGCATTCGGGAGGACGACGGTTCAATCCCGTCTCCGGCCATCCTGATTTAGGTTTTCCGTGATTTCCCTAAATCACTTCAGGCAAATGCCGGGATGGTTCCTTTGAAAGGGCACGGCCGATTTCCTTCCCAATCCTTCCCTAACCTGAGCTTGCGCTCCGTCTCTAATGACCTCGTTGTCGACGGGACGTTAAACACTAACCACCACCATCTGACGAAGTATAGAAGCGATGTTTGATATCTTTTTGTTTGGCAGTTTCTTTTATTTTATCTTTTTGTTGAGGAAATTGCTTTTTCTAGCCTCTATGATACATCTGTATTGCTTCCTTTATTTTTACAACATCCCTCTGTTTCTTGTTACAAATCAACAGCTTTCGAATAAAAACTGAAGTAAACATTGACAATTTCCATTTTTGCTACAAATACTGTTTATTCTTAAGAATAACTATGCAGAACAAAAATGTTCCGTAGGTTACCCGGCCCGTAACATATCCTCATTCAGTTTCTAAACGGTTCAGCGCTTCCAGTTTTTAGGGGAATTTAGTAAGTCACTTATCGGATACGTGAAGAAAGCGATTGTTGTAAGGTTACGCCTGATAATTATGCAGCACACCCGACGTAAAGGTAACTCGGATATTACCTTAACTGACCAAAGATACTAGGAAAACTACCGTAGTCTGCGCTTACGTATGATAAACCATGGTAGTCAAATGTCTTTTACAACTCTAAGTGTGACGCATTGTCAGTAATGGAAATGTACTCCAGTGTTGAAGTACGCGAGACGATATAATTCCTTTGGGCAAAACGGCTAAATTGCACACAGGCTGACGGCGAAATTCTGGCGTTATATGGACCAGATGGAATGTCGCATCCAGGTGTAGTGAAATGGAGGCAACGATTCGACCAAGGCCTCACAGACATGGATGATGCTGATCGGGAAGGAAGGCGAGCGATATCAAGCACAGGCCATCCAAGCAATCGAGGAACTGTTTCGCAGAAATCACAGATTAACTATCGTTTTATGGATAACAAAAACAGAATGAACCTGTCCAATATACATACACAGTATCTTGCCAGCCTTAATGTCATGAGTGCCAATGTGGTAAAGTGCTTCCGTCGGGCAATTTGTGGCGGCTGTGAACCATGTCGCAACCAAAATTATTTTAAGTAACGATGTGCATGTACTGTTCAGATGGGCGAACTGTGATATTGTCCCTTCACAAAAACTCATTGTTATGAAAGGTTTATCGCCAGCGAAAAGTTAGCCTAAGCGGTTGCGTATTTCTGAATCTAATACCACTACGGCTTTGTGTATTCCGTACACGCCTAATTTGTGACAGCTGGATACCATATTGTGCTCTTTCACGACGTTTCAGGTGTGCTTGCTGTATTGTGACACCCTACCCATTGATCGCCTGCCAGGCGAACGCAACCACGTTTCATTTGAGCAACTCATCAATTCATTATTTGCAACTTCCTGGCAGATTAAAAGTATGCTGTACGGGGATTCGAACTCAGCACCTCTCCTTCAGCGGTCATCCAAACAAGTCTCGCGACACGGTATCACCGCTTTACATCTGTGGAGTTTGGAAGGTAGGAAAGAGGTACTGCTGAACCTAAGGCTGTGTGGACGGATCGGGTGTCGTCCTTGGCTAGCTCAGTTGCCAAGAGCACTGACCACGGAAGCGGAGGCGCCAGGTTCGAGTCCCAGACCAGCACATAGTTTTAATCTACCAGGAAATTTCAGGCCAAATCGTTTAGTTAATCTGACACAGCACAAGTGACACCATCACTCCTCTATGGTTGTGTTTTGAGCGTCTACCTGACTAGAACAACGCGATTTTTGTGAGCCGACGTACTGCCCGCAGACCACGTCCAGAGCGAAATTCGTCCCGTATGTGGTTAGCACTGCACTTCACAGAAATTTGTGTTCAATTGGATACAGTAATTCAGCAAAGAACAAGAAAATTCACAAACAAGGAGCGTCCTGGGCACCCTGGTAATACAGTGATGGGGCATTGTTTCCCTGTTTAGATGTATCTCGCTACCTCGAAGGCACATCGGTCTTGTGGTCTGCAGAAATTTAAGGAGCCAAATCTCCAGAGAGGCCAGTCGTTAGATGCGAACAAGAATTCTAAGCAGCAGACTATTAACGCCTTCTCGAATGATGGGGTAAGCGCTTAAGCTTACAAGAGAGATGGAATGGAATGGAAAATAAATTTCAGGATGGTACATGTCTACATGCCAGTTTGCGACTTACTTATTGACTGACCCTCGTTTTTTATGGAGTTCAAAAATGGCTCAAATGGCTGTGAGCACTATGGGACTTAACTTGTGACGTCATCAGTCCCCTAGAACTTAGAACTACTTAAACCTAACTGACCTAAGGACATCACACACATCCATGCCCGAGGCAGGATTCGAACCTGCGACCGTAGCAGACGCGCGATTCCAGACTGTAGCGCCTAGAACCGCTCGGCCACACCGGCCGGCCTGGAGTTCAAAAGCCATGACGGTCGTAGATTGTCTAACTTACTAGAAAAAAGTTGAAACTTGTATTTCAGGATTCGGTGGGTAATATGAAATTTCGTGGAAGATTAAAACTATTTGTTGGACCGACACTCCAAATGGTTCAAATGACTCTAAGCACTGTGGGACTTAACATCTGAGGTCATCAGTCCCCTAGACTTAGAACGACGTAAACTTGACTAATCTGAGGACATCACATACGCCCATGCCCGAGGCAGGATTCGAACCTGCGACCGACACTCCAACTCGGGACCTTTGCCTTTCGCGGGTAAGTGCTCTACCGACTGAGATGCCCAAGAACGACTCATGACCGTTTCTGACAGATTTGCTTTCGCCAGTACCTCATCTCTTACCTTCCAAACTTCAAAGAATTTCTGTTGTGAAACTTGCAAGTCTAGCACTGTTTGAAGAAAGAATATTGCGGAGATATGGTTATGACACAGCCTGGAGGATGTTTCCAGAATGATATTTTCACTCTGCCGCGGAGTGTGTGCTTATGTGTTGCTTCCTGACAGATTAAAACTTGCTTTCAGGGGTGTTAGTCCTTCAAGTTTTGCAGGCGAACTTCTGTGAAGTTTAGAAGGTAAGAGTCGTGGTACTGTTGAAGGTAAAGCTGTGAGGAACAGTCGTCAGTCGTGCTTGGGTAACACAGTTGGTAGAACTCTTGCCTGCGAAAGGCAAAGATCCCGTGTTCGAGTTTCCGTCCTGCGTGCCGTTCTAAGCTGGCATGACGTTTCGTTTCAGTACACACTCCGCTGCAGAGTGAAAATCTCATTCTGGGATGTGCGTTATTATCGATTTTCGGCTCGTGGCCATTTTCATCTACAAATGTGTTTGGATCCTGCTTATTAATATTTGAAACAAAGTTTCAAAATAGCGCATGCGCAGCTGAAGCGTGAAAAATTCATTCTGGGAATTATTACATACCTCTTGACACCTTTTTAACCTTCACTAACATTGGATGAATGACGTGAGCCGCGCATATAAAAGAAATTTATGAGGGGCTATATTCCAGTTTATCCGTTTCAGAGAACGATACAAAATTAATTTCGAAAGAAATATGCCGGTGATCCAGATGACGTACGTTACTGCGCTGTACGTGGCTACATGAACTAATCAAAACTGTGCCGATATTAACGGCATCTCTGTGCCGGATGGAGAACTTTGCTCCCTGCCTTGTTCAGTATTCTCAACCGACGGCACAGATCACCATCACAGAAGACGGTTCCCGATCAGTACGACAACCGGAAGGCTTATATACGGCATCAGTGACAAATCGAGAGATCCGGTCACGTCAGTCCAATACCCAGACGCGACAGAGAAAGCAATACAAGGTAGAAATGCAGCGTCATACTGGGGAAGGAAAATACGGTCCACCGGAAACATTCTAAGGGCAAGGAGGAATGTCTTTTCCACGAAAGAGAAAGTTCACAAAGAACTCCCACGACTGGTCCTGTAATGTAGTTCTTCCATCTGAACGCTTACGCTGTGTTCGTCCAGAAAGGTATGCAGGAGAGTTTCTTTGAAGTTTGGGAAGTAGGAGAGACGTACTGGCAGATATTTTTTTATGGGACCAGACTGCTGAGGTCATCTGTGCCCTGGCAGAATTGGAGGGTGTGAGGGTAGTTGGTAAGAGGACTCAGTTGGTTAGAGAATTTCTTGCCAAAGGTGTGGTTTCGGGTTTGCATCCCTGCCCGGCACGCAGTTTTAAGCTTCAGAAAGTTTCAAGTAGAAAATAATAGAGTTAATTGGCTACAACAGAAGTAAGAGCAACACGTTATGCGATTTCCACTAGTATCAAGCTAAATGCTGTTCAAACCTACGCCCAGATTTAGGTTCCCTTGAATCAAATAAGACCTCTACCGGGATGGCTCATGCGGTCGGCTACTATCGTTATACTATCCGTACTTAGAATCCGTCGCTACTGACTTATTCCCGTTACCTTCCTGTTTCGTATTCCTTTAGCTGACTAATGATCGGTCTGGTTTAGTAAAATGGCGTGGGACGTTTCATCATCAGTCGCGGTGGGTTTTGAGAATGTTGACATCTGCATCTACAAATGCAAGGAGAATGGTCACCTTTCAGAAACAGAGTTCCCCCCTCCTACGGGGCAGCATTTGCAGATTCACGTGCGAAACACGTAAAGCTGTCCTCAACCCGAAAGGTGGTTTGAGCAACGTGGTGTCATTTTCAAATGCAGACGTACTTCGAGATCGCGCTTGTAATCGTCTTTAAACAAGTATGTGTTACGTGGGAACAGAAATATATTGTTATAACCAGAACGAGTACGAACAATACAAAGTGTGCTGGTAGGGACTTACAATTATCCCGCCCCCTCCCCCCCCCCCCCCCCCCCCGTTTCACAGATTCTTTAAACAATCGAACTCTCATGCAAATAACAGCTTCAAACGTTATGATTACAATACTATCTTCATCTATTAAACATTTAGCGTTAAGCATGTAAAACCATTGTGGTTAAAGACACAAAACCCTACTTATATTGGTTTTATTAGTTTCGGATTATTCGTCCACAGACTAATGAGAAAGTCAAAACTAACCTTGATGACTATAGCCTGGGTAATTCACTCTCCGTTTTACGAAAAGCAAGGTTTTCTAATATTTCAATGTTTATGACGCCATATGTACTGTACAATATGTCGTACAGTGATATAATCCTGCAGTTATTCTCAGTGGTATACTCTTATCAGCCGGTCGCGGTGGTCTCGCGGTTCTAGGCGCTCAGACCGGAACCGTGCGACTGCTACGGTCGCAGGTTCGAATCCTGCCTCGGGCATGGATGTGTGTGATGTCCTTAGGTTAGTTAGGTTTAAGTAGTTCTAAGTTCTAGGGGACTGATAAGCACAGCAGTTGAGTCCCATAGAGCTCAGAGCAATTTTTTTTTTTACTCTTATCAGCAAGAACATCACCTACGAACTATCGGTTTAGCCTGTCCAGGTGATAGCAGCGTCACCTGGTGAGGAATTACCGCTAGTCAGACACACGCACGGCGCATGTAGTATGAGTGAGCGTGCTCTCCGTGTGTAGAATGGGGAAGACGCGCTATCTATCTGAGTTTTACCGAGGAGCCGTCCGGAGTGGCCAAGCGGTTCTAGGCGCTTCAGTCTGGAACCGCCCCACCGCTACGGTCGCAGGTTCGAATCCTGCCTCCGGCATGGATGTGTGTGATGTCTTTAGGTTAGTTAGGTTGAAGTAGTTCTAAGTTATAGGTGCCTGATGACCTCAGATGTTGAGTCCCATAGTGGAGCCATTTGAACCATTTTTACCGAGGGCAGATTGTGATGGCCAGGAGGCACGGTACGAGCGTTTCGGAAACTGCACGACTTGTCGGGTGTTCGAGGAGTGCTGCTGTGAATGTCTTCGACACATGGCGAAAGCAAGGTGAAACCATGTCCAGACGTCGTGAGGTTCGGCGCCCACCTCTCGTTACAAATGTCGGACATCATAGGCTGGGCAGATTGGTAAAATACAAGGGGGGGGGGGGGGGGGGGGGGACTGTGGCGGTAACTAATATCAGACTTTAATGCTGGGAAGAGGGCTCCGAACACTCCTAAATCGATCACGTGAGACCCAACTCGCTTTATTTGTTCATGAGACCCAGAAAATATTAGGTGCAGGCTCCCAGGTAGATACCATTTTCTTTGACTTCCGGCAGGCGTTCGATACAGTTCCGCACTGTTGCCTGATAAACAAAGTTAGAGCCTACGGAATATCAGACCAGCTGTGTGGCTGGATTGAAAAGTTTTTAGCAAACAGAACACAGCATATTGTTCTCAATGGAGAGACGTCTACAGACGTTAAAGTAACCTCTGGCGTTCCACAGGGGAGTGTTATGGGATCATTGCTTTTATATATGACCTAGTAGATAGTGTCGGAAGTTCCATGCGGCTTTTCGCGGATGATGCTGTACTATACACAGAAGTTGCAGCATTAGAAACTTGTAGCGAAATGCAGGAAGATCTGCAGCGGATAGGCACTTGGTGCAGGGAGTGGCAACTGACCCTTAACATAGACAAATGTAATGTATTGCGAATACATAGAAAGAAGGATCCTTTATTGTATGATTGTATGATATCGGAACAAACACTGGTAGCAGTTACTTCTGTAAAATATCTAGGAGTATGCGTGCGGAACGATTTCAAGTGGAATGATCATATAAAATTAATTGTTGGTAAGGCGGGTCCCAGATTGAGATTCATTGGGAGAGTCCTTAGAAAATGTAGTCCATCAACAAGGGAGGTGGTTTACAAAACACTCATTCGACCTATACTTGAGTATTGCTCATCAGTGTGGGATCCGTGCCAGGTCGGGTTGACGGAGGAGATAGAGAAGATCCAAAGAAGAGCGGCGCCTTTCATCACAGGGTATTTGGTAACCGTGATAGCGTTACGGAGATGTTTAGCAAACTCAAGTGGCAGACTCTGCAAGAGAGGCGCTCTGCATCGCGGTGTAGCATCAGGTTTCGAGAAGGTGCGTTTCTGGATGAGGTATCGAATATATTGCTTCCCCCTACTTATACATCCCGAGGATATCACGAACGTAAAATTAGAGAGATTCTAGCGCGCACGGAGGCTTTCCGGCATTCGTTTTTCCCGAGAACCATACGTGACTGGAACAGGAAAGGGAGGTAATAACCGTGGCACGTAAAGTGCCCTCCGCCATACACCGTTGGGTCACTTGCGGAGTATAAATGTAGAAAGATGGGCCTCCGCAGCCGACGACCCAAGTATGTGCCAATGTTAATACCACGACATCGGGAACTGCAACTGAGGGGCACGTGACTATCAGCAATGGACGTAGGCGTAGTGGCAGAGCGTTGCATGGTCTGATGAGTTCCGGGACTTTCTTCCTCATGCCGAGTGCGAATCGTCCACTTCCAGGGGAATAGCCCACTCATACCTGTATTGAGAGACGGAGACAAGCTGGCGGCGGCTCCACCATGCTCTGGAGAACATTCGCGTGGACATCCATGGGTCCAGGAGAGCTCATGCAAGCCACCATGACGGCCAAGTAGTATACTATACTGGTTGCAGACCACGTACACCCTTTGACGGTCGCATTTTTCACAAGATAATGCGCCAAGGCCGGAAGTGTCATGGAGTACTCCGAGAAACACAGTAGTGAGTTCCAACTGATGTGTTTGCTCCCCATCTCGCCAGATCTGAACCCTACCGAACGCATCTGGGATATCATTGAACGTGGCGTCAGAGCTCATCGCACCCCTCCCCGGAATTTACGGGAATTAGGTGACTTGTGTGTGCAAGTCTGGTGCCAACTCCCTCCAACCAGCTACCAAGGCCTCATTGCTTCCATAGCACGACGCGCCGCCGCTTGCATTCGTGACAAAGATGGACATACCGGCTATTAGGTAGGTAGTCATAAAGTTCTGCCTGCTCGGTGTTTGTGGATACTATCCGCAAAGTTTGTTGCGAATAGAGTTAGTAGTACAGACGTTAAAACGTCGTGCTTGATGCTGAAGTGTTAGTGCATGAACAACGAAAATGTTGTAATATATAAAAATCCTTTCATTATTTTCTAGGGGATCTCAGCTAGAAAAAGTTTCAAAGGTTTTAAATTATTTGTAAAATGTGTTGGAAATCATTAAGTGCTGTCATTCTCAAATCTACACCGTTCATAAATCAAAGTCCTACGCCGCAGTTTCTGTCTGTTGGTTCAGGCCAATTTCAGGAACTACTGTAGACATTTTGATATTGTTTTCACAGATAGGACTCATTCACGAGGAAGATTTTTGAGTATAATTTATTATTGCTAAGCCAGACGATTAATCCGGCCGTAGGTATTCAGAGGCATCCGTTCGAAGACGGAGCGAGATCGCGACTACTCGATGAATATAGTCTGGGTGATTTGTACGCCATGAGTTACACTGTTCGAGACACAGGCACATTTTCTAGCATTTGTATTGGAGTCTATTGTGTTAAAAAACTTTAACGAAAGATCGTACCTTTTCATGAATAGATTATGACGGCATTTTCAATTTTTAAATTTGGTAAATAACTGTAATCATAATAAAAATTTGTTACCACTGAAAGCCGTTAGATACAGCCAACCTGCAACTGGGAGTCGCTGACCTATTTAGCCACTTAGTAATGTAGATGAGAAACTGGATGAATCAGTCCGCAGAGAGCTGGCAAGTTTCTCGACAAATAATTGTTCTCATAGCAAAATTTGAGGAGACTTTGTTATATAGTGTGCTGTAAGATCCATGAACAAACAGCGGTCAACTCGATCACGAAATGCACACTTGGAAGAATACGGTGTGTGTGTGTGGGGGGGGGGGGGGGGGGTTTACTGGTGGACACACAGACAGCTTGTACGATGAATAATGTGCGGAAGACGTGGGTTCAAATTATTGTGAGCCCTGAGCTCGGTTATGTGAATTTTTGTATGTCCATCCTTCTCGTTGGTTTTTTGAGAGACTTCGGTCGTTCACTTGTACAATAAAATGTAATACCTACTGCCGTCATCACGATGTTTTTTGTTACATGGCTACCAGTTTCGATGCTTCAGTACACCATCTTCAGACCTTAACTGATGAGGGGGTTGACGCCAGTCGTATATACGATTCATCAGTGGCCAACATCTGTGAACTGTTTTTCGCAGACTACCTTAACAATCAAGTTGGTGGTTGATGTTTGGAGACACAACATCGTTGTCACAGGTAGTCTGCAAAAACCAGTTCACAGATGTTGGCCACTGATGAATAGTGTGTACGATTGGAGTTAACGCTTTCAGCGTCAGTTAAGGTCTGAAGATGGTGCACTGAAGCACCGAAACTGGTGGCTATATAATAAATAACATTATAGTGATGGCTGTAGGTGTTCCAGTTTATTGCATATTCACGTGAATGGTTTGTACTGACAATGAGACAGCGCCTACTTGTCATCACCTATTTCGTCCAAATTTATAGTGTATGCATGACTCGGCCAGAAATAAAAGTGTCAGAAGTGAGAGCTCCAGATGACCACGCGTTTAGAAAAAAAAAATAGCATTTCTGGATCAGGTCGGGCGAGGCATGAGTCATTTATGTTAGCGCGGTCTTCAGGCTGTGATTGACATAACGGGAAAAGCACAGAAAGTTATATTGAAGGTGGAGTCGCTATCCACGAACTTCTTCTTCATTTTCAGTTTTTACGTTACACTGCAAATAAACCGAAATAATGCTGAATATATTGTATTTATTAATATTATCATAAACTGCGTGACAAGGAAAGGCAAAGGAAAATCTGGATTTGTAAATAAATTACCAGGAAGAGACCGTAAGACGTACAAGAGAATTTCGTGCCAGTATATGAAATTAGATACTTTTATTATATATTTCCTTGAAAGGGTGGACAGATCATTAGAGTGACTCGTGAATTAGTGTAGAACACAACTTTTTATATGACATGCGCCTCGAAGGCTCCACATGACATCCAAAATTACAATATATTTTATTTGTCACCAAACCATCTTTCTTTTGTTTTCATTCTTGGGGAGTGTGGCTGCCCTTTGATGGTTAAAGCCGCGACGCCAAAACAAAAAATGCCCCGCCCGCTGCAGGTGAAACCATTTACTTGTCATCACACCTTGTCATTTTCTTGTATTCCACACCTCCCGTTTAATGTCTGCACGTACGAAAACAAACACCCACGCAGAGTATATGTTCCGCGACTTACTCCCTACTCATTATTATTCTGCCGCGAACATCTTCCCTCGTACAACACAAGGAGTGTGAAATGTCGTTTGCCTAAACGGCGTGTAACGCTTCAGGACTTGCTTAGGTCCTTCGTGGAGGGGCTCGGTGTGACGCAGCGATTTCGAGACTAAGCCTACGGATCGTAAGAAACAAATGGGTCACAAAACACTCTGCCTCTGAACTGTCGATCAAGACGAGATACTAGCGTAGTGTCAAGGCCTTCGACATATAAGGAACCCATTGCAGAGAAAGCGCGGGAGGCGGGCGGTATGTCCACTTGGTAAACCAGCTTTCTAGAGCACTGCAGTTACTGCAGTACACCATTCTGCACATGGGGACGACGTCTCGCTTGTGTTGCAGAGATAGTGCTATACGCGCTCTCTAAAAACACGCTCGGCGAGATTGTTGGTTGGAGTAGCCGAAACTATAAAAAATCAAATGATGTTAACTGCTATTGACTGGTTTCCGGTCTCCACAAACACTTCACAGCAGACAAGACCATATTTAGTATGTCAACGTCTACAAAAGCAGAAATGACGCGATGGTGGATTCCGAAAACATCGCCCATGCGAAATCCAACTCGCACTTCACTCTCACGACATTCTAAAAGACATAGATGTAAGGAGCCAAATTAGATGCAGTATTTCTTGATTTCCGAAAAGTATGTGATGTAGTATCTCTCCTTCTCTTTTTAATCATAACACGAACAAGTGCTTTCCATCGAAATTTGTGATTAAACTGTGGATTCTTCTTTAGGGAAGATGCTGAATCTCGTCGTATATGGAGTCATCGATAGATGTACAAATAAGGTCAGACGTGGCCCAGGGAAGTGTGTTAGGATCCTAGCAGTCATGCTGTGCGATATTCGGTTGGTGCATAAGTTCATGGCGTTTTTTTTTTTTTGGGGGGGGGGGGGGTGTTGGTGTTCGATTGCTGTGGGTTGTTTGTCAATTGTCATTTTTTATTTGTAGTTATCTGTTTCTATTTGAGTTTACGTTTTGTCGTTTGGAGATGGTGAGTAGAGCTGTGGCTCTAGGAAATGGGGTGCCAAGTGGAGAAATCGGTACATTTCTGACATATTCTTCTGTTTGAGTTCAGTGCAGGGATGACAGCAGCGCAAGCAGTCAGACACATTTGCACCCTTTATGGGGTAATGCCATTGGACAGAGGACTCAAAAAAAAAAAAACACTCTGTCTTCAGGCCACGAGTGGCCTACCGGGACCATCCGACCGCCGTGTCATCCTCAGTGGAGGATGCGGATAGGAAGGGCGTGGGATCAGCACACCGCTCTCCCGGTCGTTATGTTGGTATTCTTGACCGAAGCCGCTAATAGTCGGTCGAGTAGCTCCTCAATTGGCATCAGGAGGCTGAGCGCACCCCAAAAATGGCAACAGCTCACGGCGGCCTGGATGGTCACCGAACACGCCCAACAGCGCTTAACGTCGGTGATCTCACGGGAACCGGTGTACCCACTGCGGCAAGGCCGTTGCCCCATTGGACAGAGCAGGGCAAGAAAATGATTTTTCCCGTTTTAAGGAGAAACGTTTCGATATTAGTGACTCATCACGTTCAGGAAAACCTTATGGGTTTGATGAAGGTCCTTTAAACGCATTAATCCACACTGATCCAAGTCAGCGTACTCGATATCTGACCAATGTGATGAATTGTGATCATTCTACCGTTATACAACATTTGTGTGCAATGGGGAACGTTCAAACATAGGCTATAGGAGCATCGCATATTCTACGCCAAAATCACAAAAATCAGTTGTTAGTCATATGTGTATCTCTGCTTGCTCGTCATCAATTGGCTCGTAAACAGCACCCACCATTCCTGTCCTGTATCGTTATTGGTGCCGAGAAATTGTTCCTTATGCTAGCATAAGGAAAAGAAAGGACTGGTTCAGGCCAGAGAAAGCAGAAGAACTGCGCACACCGACAAAACACACAATGTTATGTATCTGGTGGAACAGCGACGGTGTCGTGTACTAAGAATTGCTTCCATCATGCTGATGACATTTATTGTCAACAACTGAGGCGTCTTGCAGATGCAGTCCAAGAACAACGAACAAGAAAACTGCGTGGAGTGATGCTACTCCACGATAACGCCTGGCCGTATTCTGCTAGACTGACGAAAAACACTGTACAGGAGTTGCGTTGAGAAGCCATTCCGTTACCACATTATTCACCTGATATTGCACCAATAGATTTTCACCTGTTCAGCTTGCCGTCGAACAACCTTCAAGGAACTTCCTTTCCGGGCGACAAAGCGCTTCGAACATGGCTCTACAAGTTTTTCGCCTAAAAGCCACGTGATTTCTACAGCTATGAAACCGAAGAGTTACCCCTGTGTTGGCATACTGTTATAAATAACGAAGGAAAATACATTATTGATGACTACAGTCTGTTATGTGTATCTGTTGTGTGTATTAAACTTACAAATAAACGCTACAAACTAATGCAGCAACCCAATATATTTATGTCAGACAATACCAATATTACTATCAGACTGTTTCTATATGATGCATTTATCTACAGGACGATTCAGTGATGAAGTTAGAAACTTTCAGGCATGACGGAGAAGGATAAATATATATCTGAGGTAAGCAACCCTGATCAGGAAACGACCAAGTCGAAATTATAAGCAAAAGCCGTTCTGATACCTCTGATAGTGGAGTAACGTGTCGGCACAGTTGTCGCTAAGCTTGCAGGGTAGGCTACTTTCAGAGATGGAAGCATGGACCTAAACAGGAGAGAAAAGTCTAGTAAAAATGGGCTCTAAAACGCCTACATTAACAGTTACAGACACTTGATCAGTAGAAGAGGTATGTTTCCCGGAAGCGAAGAAGAACAATTGCTCATAGTTCTTGAGGCATGCATTTTAGACCGCAAGGTTCGCCGATGACAGAGACAGCAAAGGACTTGGAAGAGCAGTTGAACGGAATGGACAGTGTCTTGAAAGGAGGATATAACATGAACATCAACAAAAGCAAAACGAGGATAACGGAATGTAGTCGAACTAAGTCGGGTGATGATGACGGAATTAGATTGGGAAATGAGACACATAAAGTAGTAAAGGAGCTTTCCTATTTGGGGAGAAAAATAACTGATGATGGTCGAAGTAGAGAGGATATAAAATGTAGACTGGCAATGGTAAGGAAAGCGTTTCTGAAGAAGAGAAATTTGTTAACATCGAGTATAGGTTTAAGTGTCAGGAAGTCGTTTCTGAAAGTATTTGTATGGAGTGTAGCCATGTATGGAAGTGAAACATGGACGATAAATAGTTTGGACAAGAAGAGAATAGAAGCTTTCGAAATGTGGTGCTACATAAGAATGCTGAAGATTAGATGGATAGATCACATAACTAATGACGAGGTACTGAATAGGATTGGGGAGAAGAGGAGTTTGTGGCACAACTTGACTAGAAGATGGGATCGGTTGGTAGGACATGTTCTGAGGCATCAAGGGATCACCAATTTAGTATTGGAGGGCAGAGTGGAGGGTAAAACTCGCAGAGGGAGACCAAGAGATGAATACACTAAGCATATTCAGAAGGATGTAGGACGCACTATGTACTGGGAGATGAAGAAGCTTGCACAGGATAGAGTAGCATGGAGAGCTGCACCAAACCAGTCTCAGGACTGAAGACCACAACAACAACAGTTAGTAGGCAGTTGTTTCTTGTTCTGGTCAATACTACAACCTCTGAAGGTTGCCTGCGCTATAATTTTAGCAGCACCATTACCGTTACATGTAGCAGAACGATTCTCGCTTGTAGCTTTCAACTAGATCGTTTTCGTACCGGGATACCTTACCTCAAATTTTGAAACCATCATCGTCCCTGAAAGTTTGTTTCATCATCACCAAATCATCCTATATAGTGAAGTACTGTCTGAAAATAGCTGCACAAATATTCAGTCAGATCTTGACAATAGTACAAAGTCGTGCAAAGAGTGGTAAATTGCTTTAGTATACAGAAATTTAAAACTGTGGGCTTCACAAAACGCGAAAAAGTTGTATCCTATGACTAGATTGTCAGTAAGTCGCAAATGGAATTAGTCAAATCACACAAACTACCTGTGCGTAACAATTTGTAATGATATGAAATGCAATGATCACATAGGCTCAGTGGTAGATGGAGCAGGTAGCAAGGTTCGGTTAACTGGCAGGATATTAGGAGAGTGCAATCAAGGAAACTGCTGACAAAACATTTGTCTGCTGGATCTAAATGGGTTCGATTCCCGGCGGGGTCAGGGATTTTCTCTGCCTCGTGCTGACTGGGTGTTGTGTGATGACCGTAGATGTTAAGTCCCATAGTGCTCAGAGCCATTTGAACCATTTTTTGAATCTAAATGAAACAGGGCTAACAGTGGATAAATTTCGTTCACAAAGAAGTGCACCATGAATTTTATCAGATTTGTTTAGCCCATAGGAAAGCATCACCGGAATTTTGAAGGCAGAAACCTGAAGACTGACGTCAACTATCTCGTGAGAGGCTACTTACGAAGTTCAGAAACCTAGAACAAGCTGGGGCAAATAAAAGTGTCTAGAGAACAGAGTTCCAGGTAACAAAGAAACACAGGTAATACAGAACTAACCTGACGGTAACAGATGTTGGAAGTGACCACCGTGAGTCTCTTGGCACTTTTGGGCCCTGGTCAGCAAGTTGCTGAAGCCGGATCGAAACTGGACTGCTGGAATTTCTGCAGTCTGATCCGAAATGTTCTGCTGCATTTCTTGAAGACTATGAGGGTTGTTGCGATACATCTCAAACCTGAGGGCCCCCCACACAAAGTAATCGCACACTGACACATCAGGTGACCTGAGTGGCCAGCTATGGCCGCGACTAGACTGACCTGTGGTAACAACTGAGTCAGGCGTGAAGGTAACATAAATGTGCTCCAAGGTTCGGCCGGCTGTATGGGCAGTTGCTCCATCCTGTAACTGTAGGTCTTTCCTTCTTCCGTTAAAGCTGCCACAAATGGTTTCATTATCGTATCCAATCGTCCGGGACACTTTTATTTGACCCATCCGGTAGTAAGTGACGAATCTAGGAATATTCTACAATTCATTACACATCGCGAAGACAAGGACAAATTACAGCAGGTCTAGAGGCATTTAACCAGTGATTCCTCCCGCGCTAAGTGCAGGAATGGGACAGGAAGCTACTACGTAAGATCTTCGTTGATCCATTATGGATCGTGGGACGACGGCTGGCATGGACTTCTTGATGCAATAATTTACTAACAGCCGTATGTATTGTACCAAGAAGTACTACGTAAGAGGAGAGAGGAGGAGGTTAGTGTTTAACGTCCCGTCGACAATGAAGTCATTAGAGACGGAGCACAAGCTCGGATTAGCGAAGGATGGGGAAGGAAATCGGCCGTACCAATTTAAAGGAACCACCCCGGCATTTGCCAGAAACGATTTATGGAAATCACAGAAAACCTAAATCAGGATGGATGGACGCGAGTTTGAACCGTCGTCCTTCCAAATGCGGGTCCAATGTGCTAACCACTGCGCCACCCCTGTCGGTCAACCTAAAACGTGGCACTGTGGGAAGTACCCTGTGCATACCATATCACAATGGTTTTCAGCGTAAATGTAGAGAACTGTCACGGAAATGTTTTGTGTAAGTAATTTTCCAAATAATAATATTTACTGATTTGCTAGACGCTTGACCACTGTGCTGTCGACATGGTAAAGTAGCTAGCTACCGCTAAATAATAAATAATGATCAAATTAATTCTATTTATATCGGTTTAGCTACTTCCGTCAGCCACCTCTTAGACGTAGAGATCACGCTTATTGTATCTGCTGACACAATAAGCAGCGAATAGGGGACAGACTGTCACTTATTTGATACGCAGGCTGGAGTGGCACTCATTAAAACAAAGGCGTTTTTGGTTGCCGCGAGATCTTTCCATAAAATAATGCGAAAATATTTTGTTGATACCTACATATATAGTGAGAAATGACCATTGTATTTAAAGAAATCAGAGCTCGCAGAGAAAGTGTTCGTTTTTTCAGTGCGCTGTTCGGAAATAGACCGGTAGAAAAATAGTCTGAAAGCGGTTGGATGAAGCCTCTGCCAAGGGCTTATCTTGGAATTGCAGAATAGCCATTAGCTGTAGATGTTGACAGCTGAATTACTGTAGGAGAATGTATGCTTACTTTTTTCAACAAGGTGCCTAAATTACTCTAGGCGAATGTGTGCGTGGTTCATTCAACCAGCCCGTGGAAAATTTCTTTCGTGTCCAACTCTTCATGTCCAACTCTACTTGTGCTTCGTCTTAGTGTAGGCGGGATCTTAAACTCTAACCCTCCTTATTGTTCATTTATTTACTACGTCAAGATGTTACTGAGAGGGAATAGAGTGATAGTTTTCTACTTCCAGATGTTACCATTTGTAGCTTGCTCTGGTAGGTTTGATGGTGGCTTAAAATATCTTCACACAATCGCGTTACGCACTTGTGATTCACTCTCGAATTTCGTATCATCTGCTCTGCTCATAAGCGTTAACACTATAAGCGACTTCTTAGCTGCGTTTTTAACTTTCACGTTCAGATGGAGGTCATCATTGTTTGCGTCAGGTGAGAGGAGGATGCAGAGCTGGATGTCAGCTAGATTAGGTCACCTTACTGAAAGACACATGCGGTGTGATTTATGCTTCAGTAATGCAGCACATTTCATCGGCTGGGAAAGGAGTCATCTGTCACAGTATGAGTGCAACATCACTGACAACCTACGATCAACGAAGTTATTTAAGCCAAACAACTATATTACATGCACAGTGTCATACTGACGCGGAAGTCGCTGAAGTGATTTCCGATCATGAGACGTACTGGGCTTAAATCCCACTACTACTATCCGTGATAAATATCTCAGGCGTATAATGGGATGGTTCACTAACCCAATTATCTCCCATACTCTTAAGTGCCGGTATGTCTCCTTTACTTATACTACGCCCAGTTTCCTGCTTCAAAATTTTATGGCTGTTACATTTATTTTTTATTTATTTATGCATTTATTTTGCCTGGCAAGATTAGGGCCTTCAGGCCCTCTCTTACACCTAACCAGGCATACTCAGATTGAACGAGTTACAGTTTCTACAGAACATTAAGGACATATAACGTGTTATACAGTATTAATGTCAAAGAAAAAAATAGAGATTATAACAGCAGTACAATGATAATTATAACAATAAAAAATAATTATAACAAGCAAGAATAATAATGATAATAATAATAATAATAATATTATAATAACAGTAATAACTATGTGTATGAAAGTAAACATACTTTTCTTTTGTGAATGGCAGTCCTATTGTTAGTTGGGAATTTTCTCGTTATGTTCTTGCAGCTTGTGAGTTATTCTCATCGAGCAGAGACATAAGACGATAGAATGGGGTGAAAGAGATATAGAAGAGGTAGATAGGTTAGAGGAAGAGAAATAGAATGGTAAAATTCGAAGCTGTGATGGAGAGGAGAAAGAAAGAGATGAGAGGGGCACAACAATGGTGGCTATACCGTCCCTAATATGTAAGTTTTGAGTTCCCTCTTGAATGTTGAGTGGTTCTGGATAAGACGCAGATCTTACGACTTCAATGAAATCTCTGCTGATGGTACATGGAAATGAGTAAGACTTATTTAGTGATTGCGTTACTGAACTGAATTGTCCTCGGTTCTGATGCTACGTCATATTTCTACGAAACTCAATCTGTAATGTTAGTATCCATCATGTAGGACAGGATGCAAGAAACTGACAGAAATATAGCTGAATTTACGTTAATGCTTAACGATCTGTTAGGAATTGTTGGACGACAAGAGAATGTATGTTGGCGGTACTATACACACCAGATATTGGTAAGGTGTGACCCTCGGCAACGTATTTTGTGAAGAAGCTTGCGTTGGTCGAATTGAAACATGTCAAAATAAAGGAAAGTTGCATGCGATTTGTTGCTTCTCTGTAGTTTTAATCTAAAGTATTTATCCTTTGTAATGTTGAATTCTAATGGATAACACGTGTACAAATAATGCCTCTGTTCTCTTGGAAATTTTAGTTAAATAATTTTGGATGCAAACTCTAGACGATACTCAGCGAAACATTTCACCCAAAACTGAAACAAATCGGAGAGGGAACTGAAAAATAACTGGGAGGAATAAAGAAAATCTAAGAGGTTATCGTCTGCGATGAAGCCTCGCACATCAATTGACTCACATATACAACATCTGCACCTTACAGTTTTTTCTCGTCAATTGCTGGTAGTACTCTACGTCATTCGTCTCTACTCATTAAAACAAAAGAATTTTTCGCATGTGAGCAGTAACCCTTCAATGGTGGTAGTTGTCGTTTACAGCATACTGTGCTGTTATCACTTCACTCCCACTAACAGTAAACCCACTTAAGTACGCCTTAGGAGCGTCTGAACTAAGTGCTGTTCTAAAGAAAAGCATTATGTCACACTACGTTATGACAATGATACTAGCCCATTACTGCTAGTAGTGGTAAAGTAATGCACTCGTAATCAGTGTGAAGTAGGTTCAGATCCCAGTCTGCGCGTACTCATAGGACCTATTTGCCGTGCCCTTCAACTTCTGGTGACGAAATATTGTTCTTGTGTATAGTGAATCTATGTGTAAGGTGGTCATGTCATTTGGTTTTTGTATGTCATCGATATGCACATCAAAGAAAGAGCAAGGTACGTTACTGTTAAACAAACTTTGGTCTTTTCATGGCACATTATTTTCCTCTGCGCAGTCTGATACGTTCTTAGCTGAAGGGTGGTAGGTGATGGACGTATTCTGTTGTGCTGTGTTGACTTGTGATGGTATCTGATAGATGAAGAAACATTTGTTGTAAAGGACAGCAAGAATGAATATAATGTACGTATCGAAAGGGATATAAATTTTGAATAATTTTTTTTTTAAAGACTGAGGTAAGACTGCAGCACTGCGTAGCTGGGAATGATTATTGTCAACTAGTTCATTTGTTCAGAGCTGAGAGAAAGACCATCCTACTTCCCAGAGTTATACATTAACATACACTACTGGCCATTAAAATTGCTACACCAAGAAGAAATGCAGATGATAAACGGGCATTCATTGAACAAATACATTATACTAGAACTGCCATGTGATTACATTTTCACGCAATTTGGGTGTATAGACCCTGAGAAATCAGTACCCAGAACAACCACCTCTGGCTGGGGTAACGGCCTAGATACGCCTGGGCATTGAGTCAAACCGAGCTCGGATGGCGTGTACAGGTACAGCTGCCCATGCAGCTTCAACACGATACCACAGTTCATCAAGAGTAGTGACTGGCCTTTTGTGACGAGCTAGTTGCTCGGCCACTATTGATCAGACTTTTTCAATTGGTGAGAGGTCTGGAGAACGTGCTGGCCAGGGCAGCAGTTGAACATTTTCTGGATCCAGAAAGGCCCGTACAGTACCTGCAAAATGCGGTCGTGCATTATCCTGCTGAAATGTAGGGTTTCGCAGGGATCGAATGAAGGGTAGAGCCACGGGTCGTAACACATCTGTAATGTAACGTCCACTGTTCAAACTGTCTTCAATGAGAACAAGAGGTGACCCTGACGTGTAACCAATGGCACCTCATACCATCACGCCAGGTGATACGCCAGTATGGCTATGACAAATACACGCTTCCAATGTAGGTTCACCGCGATGTGGCCAAACACGGATGCGGCCATCATGATGCTGTAAACAGAACCTGGATTCATCCGAAAAAATGACGATTTGCCATTCGTACACCCAGGTTCGTCGTTGAGTACACCATCGCAGGCGCTCCTGTCTGTGATGCAGCGTCAAGGGTAACCGCAGCCATGGTCTCCGAGCTGATAGTCCATGCTGCTGCAAACGACGCCGAACTATTCGTGCAGATGGTTGTTGTCTTGCAAACGTCCCCATCTGTTGACTCAGGGATCGAGACGTGGCTGCACGATCCGTCACAGCCGTGCGGATAAGATGAGTGTCATCTCGACTGCTAGTGTCGCCACCGGCGCCAACCTTGTGTGAATGCTGTGAAATGCTAATTATTTGCATATCACAGCATCTTCTTCTTGTCGGTTAAATTTCGCGTCTATAGCACGTCATCTTCGTGGTGTACCAATTTTAATGGCCAGTAGTGTATTAACTGATTAAGCAGTTGGTTTTTACAGAAATTCTCTTTAATATTATACCCTTTTTAAATGATTGTTCGATTTCTTAAGTATAGAATTGTTCAGGCCAATGTTATGTGTGAAGATCATGCGAAATTTTACTCTGTCTTTTTGAATACATACCTCATTCTACACTCGTTGCATTGACAAATTTATAGGGATAGTTACTCTCCCCATCCCAGTGTTTATTATTACGCATTACCATATGCAACAGTTTGAATATGTATTTATAAACAGAAATCTGTCTTAGTTGCTGCCTCTTTGCTGTTGTGCTCTCGAGAAATATGCAGCAATGTTGACAAGACGCGAGGTAAGCGGAAATTTTGATTAGACCCAGATAACTGGTTTCAGATCAGCTACAGTTCAGTTCGAATTGGATTCTGTTTCGTCAAAGGTTAGCACACGAGCTTAAGTTGGATAACAGTTTGTGGGGACATAGTTTTGGTAATACGTAGACTTTTATAGAGTGGGAAGAAAAAGTTGGGCTAAATTTCATACAGAAACAAAATATAATGGGGAGGTTGCATAGGTTTATGATATTGTTGTTGTTGTTGTTGTGGTCTTCAGTCCAGAGACTGATTTGATACAGCTCTCCTTAATCCGTTTAGTGTATTCCTCTCTTAGCCTCCCTCTACGATTTTTACACTCTACGCTGCCCTCCAGTACTAAATTGGTGATCCCTTGATGCCTCAGAACGTATCCTACCAACCGATCCCTTCTTCTAGTCGTGCCTCAAATTTCTCTTCGCCCAAATTCTATTCAATACCTCCTCATTGGTTATGTGATCTACCTACCTAATCTTCAGCATTCTTCTGTAGCACCAGATTTCGAAAGCTTCTGTTCTTAGAGCTGCATGCCCTCGGGAAAAATTACGGCTGTAGTTTCCCCTTGCTTTCAGCCGTTGGCAGTATCTTCACAGTAAGGCTGTTTTGGTTAGTGTTACAAGGCCAGATCAACCAATCATCCAGACTGTTGCCCCTGCAGCTACTGAAAAGGCTGCTGCCCCTCTTCAGGAACCAACCGATACCCCTCCGTTGTGGTTGCACCTACGGTACGGCTATCTATATCGTTGAGGTACGCAAGCCTCCCTACCAACGGCAACGTCCATGGTTCATGGAGGGGGGAGGGGGAGTTTTACAATAACAGTATATAATACAAGTGGAAAATGTAAGTAAATATTCCACTTCTAGAGAAGCTGAGGTATAATGCGCGAGGATGTCAAGTGTTCAACAAAAAAATTTTACTAACTTTAACTGTTAACAATAGGGTTAATGGTTGAAGTCACACGGCAGAACATGCAGAACATGCAAAAATACAGAACTAAAACAATATTAATATTTAGATTGTCGAAAAAACGAGAGAAAAGTTTCAGGCTCACCTGAATACAAAAACGTAGTAAGAGTATGAGATAAACCTAATAAGAGGTGTGCTGTAATGAGCCTTCGCCAACACCGCCCTTCGTCATGAGTAGAAGGTGATTGTGAGAGACGAGTAGGTTCGGATACGTACACCGTGCGAGTTGGGGAGTCACATCACCGTCTAGCCATCAAGAATTTTCTAAAACGCTGTTGGCAACTGTAGGAGTAATTCTTTTTAAAGGACTCTGCCGATTTCCGTCTATGTCCTTCCTCATTACGAATTCGGGTTCCGTCTCTAATGACCCCGTCGTCGATGCGACTCAGGAACTTTGTATCTATCCAGGGCGAGTATAGGTAGAATGACCACATGAATTTAGATGCTACAGAGAGATGCAAGGCAAGAATTTTAAACAAGTAGAATTCCCTTGCGAAGACTGCATGTAAGGCTTCAGAAAATAAGCTGTATTCCTTATAAGTCACTGTTTTGTCCCACGCTAAGACCACAGCATAACAAAAATGGCGCGTTGTCAGAAGACGTACATGTTTTGTGTCTTCTGCAGATAGAGTTCTACTACGGTAAGAGTAACAGGTGCATCACAAGGTGCGTGTGAAATGGCGCGGCAACTGGAAAAGTACTCCAAAGTTGGAGTGGAATGGACAGTACGATTCTTGTGGGCAAAAATGTGAAGTGCAAGAGGCGTGGGAAACTAAGTAAAGGCATTGTTCTTCTGCACCACAATGCAACATCACACACGGCCCGCACAACGCAAGCTTTGCCATATAGTTAATGTTTCGATGTGAGATTTGAAAGCATCCGACATACTAGCCTGATTTTTTCGGGAACCTGAAACTAAATCGAGGGGGTGGGGGCAGGAAGGAAGAGATTTTCCAGCGATGAAGACGTTCACACAGCAGTTATCGAATGGCTTCGTGACAAAGGAGCGGATATCTAACGTCAAGGAAATGAATGATCGGTAAAATGTTCTGGTAGGTTTTTTAAAATTTATATTTCTCGTCTACTGCTGTCTGAAGAGGAGCAGGTCTCCGTGATCGTGGAACGAATCCATACATGAAATTAATACCACAAATGTAAAAAACAGATCATATTTACACGAATCCTATGCAGACAACGAGCTGGTGAGGGTATATTGGCGTAATCAGCAGTACACCACACGATTTACCTTAATTCTTTTTACAGGGACTCCCCGACAGGTTAGAAGGGGTGAACCGTGAAGAATACATTAATTTACATTTCGAAGTTCGAGGACAATTGTAATTGTAATACTTGTGGTAGCTTATTGAGGATGGATGCAGGAGAATGCTGCACGCCTTTGTATACAAGAGTCGGTAAGATACGATCCAAATACATATTGTATTTCTGCCTAATATTAACTGATTGAAAGCTGCTGATTCTTTGGTATAAGCTAATGTTCTTAACAACAAACGATATTAAAGAAAACATATGTTGAAAGGCCCCGTGTCAGAAATTCCCAACTTCTCAACAGGACTCAAGAACTGGTTCGCGAACTTCTACCACATATTGCCAGGGCTGTCCGTCTCTGAGACAAAAATACCCTTTGCGAATGGGTACAGTTACCCCAGAATAAAATGCAAAATGTCATAAGCGAATGAAAATTAGCAAAGTAGACTAGTTTCCGTGCTGGACTATCACCTACTGTAGATACTCATCTAATGGTAAATATAGCAGCAATGGGTTTTTGTAAACGATCCTGAACGTAGGCTTTTCATGACAGATTGCTCTCCATCTGTCTGAATACCTAGGAATTTCGACCGTTCACGCTCAGTAAACACGTGCCCATTCTGTGTAATTAAAATGTCAATTTTGGCTGAACTTTATGTTAGAAACCGTAAGAACCGAGTCTTACTGTGATTTAACATCAGTTTTATTTCTACAAGCATGAACAAGTCTTGAACTACGCTATTTGATACACTACCTATGTGCCCTCGACATCCTTCATTGTCAAACTATTACCATCAACAACAGAAATATTATGGAATCAATCACACCCCAATTGAAATTCACGCAACACCAGTTCGCATTATTGTATGAGAGAAACCTATCGTGACTACTCCTCTCATTACATAATGGTTCAACTTGTCCAGTATTATTCTATGATAACACAATCAAGCGCCTTAGTTAAATTAAAAAAAAAAACGCCTATGGACTATCTGTTTAATCCAGCCAGTGCCTCACGGACAAAAGAGAATATGGCATTTTCAGCTCTTCAACCAGCTCTGAAAACAAACTATATGCTTGAGAAACCTTAAAAATATATGTAGACATCTCCGTTGTTCACAGAGATTCGATGACAATGTTAGAAATAGTGTCATGTATCTGTGCAGTGTAGCGATCAAGAAAAGTTACTTTGCCTGCAGAATACTGAGTTACTTAATTTTTGAATACCTCACGTAGCTTAAAAAACTCATTGACCGATTCTTATGTGCTGGTTGCCAATTTTTGATATTTAACAAGTTAGTACGACGAGGGAGAGGAAAATGCAAAGCCGAGACTCGCAATTTGTGACTGTATTACTTCTGGAGCGCAACAGCGTCATATACATGTCGAACAAACGCCGGCGGAATGAAGGCGCTAATACAAAGACGTTTCTGCCTTGCGTAAATTACTCTGAAAACTACGAGAGCGAATGTTCTTAGACGAACCAAGGAACAGGATTTTTCTTGCTACATTCATCTTACATAGTGGCCATCATAGCAAAATTAGAGATATTAGAGCTTTATACGATGGCAGATTTTTCTTCGCGTTCACCAATACCCAAGAAAGAAAATAGGAGTAATCCGACGAATTACAGACCCAAATCGCTAATGTCGATTTGATGTAGGATTTTGGAACACGTACTGTGTTCGAACGTTATGGGTCATCTCGAAGGAAACGATTTATTGACAAACAGCCAACATGAATTCAGAAAGCATCGTTTTTGTGAAACACAACTAGCTCTTTATTCTCACGAAGTAATAAGTGCTATTGACAGGGGATGTCAGACTGATTCCAAATTTTTAGGTTTCCAGAAGGCATTTTTGACACCGTACGTCACAAGTGACTTCTAATGAAATTGCGTGCCTATGGATTATCGTCCCAGTTGTGCGACTGCATTCGTGATTTCTTGTCAGAAAGGCAATAGACGTAGTGACTGACGGAAAGTCATCGACTAAAACGGAAGTAATATCTGTCGTTTCTCAAGGAAGTGTTAAGGCCCTCTGCTGTTCCTGATTTACATAAACGGTTCAGTCGACAACCTGAGTAACACTCTTAGGTTGTCTGCAGATGATGCTGTCATTTACCACCTGGTAAAGTCATCAGATGACCAAAACGATTTGCAAAATGATTTACATAAGATGTCTGTATGGTGCGAAAATTGGCAATTGGCCCTGAATAAAGAAAAGTGTGAAGTTTCCAAAATGAAATTTTCACTCTGCAGCGTAATCCAAATTTAGCGGATTTCTTTTAGTACTCACGCGAATAACTTCACACTTTTCCTGGCAGATTAAAACTATTTGCCGGACCGAGACTCTAACTCGGGACCTTTGCCTTTCGCGGGCAAGTGGTCTACCAAACACTTCGTAGAGCCCTTGCCCGCGAAAGGCAAAAGTCCCGAGTTCGAGTCTCGGTCCGGCACCCAGTTTTAATCTGCGTAGGAAAAGTGTGAAGTTATTCACGTGAGTACTAAAAGAAATCCGCTAAATCTGGATTACGCGATAAGTCACACAAATCTGAAGGCTGTAAATTCAACTAAATACTGAGGGATTACAATTATAAATAACATAAATTGGAACGATCACATAGATAATGTTGTGGATACAGCAAACCAAAGACTGCGATTCATTGGCAGAACACTTAGAAGGTGCATCAGGTCTACTAAAGAGACTGCTTACACCACGCTTGTCCACCCAATTCTGGAGTATTGCTGTGCGGTGTGGGATCCGCGTCAGGTAGGACTGACGGATGACATCGAAAAAGTTCAAAGAAGGACAACTAGTTTGGTATTATCTCGAAATAGGGGAGATGGTGCCACAGACACGTTACGTGAATTGGAATGGCAATCATGAAAACAAATGCGTTTTTCAAATGTTCAAATGTGTGTGAAATCTTATGGGACTTAACTGCTAGGGTCATCAGTTCCTAAGCTTACACACTACTTAACCTAAATTGTCCTAAGGACGAACACACACACCCATGCCCGAGGGAGGACTCGAAGCTCCGCCGGGACCAGCCTCATAGCCCATGACTGCAGCGCTCCAGGCCTCTCGGCTAATCCCGCGCGGCAATCGCGTTTTTCGTTGCGACGGAATCTTCTCATGAAATTCCAATCACCAGTTTTCTTCTCCGATTGCGAAAACATTCTATTGGCACCCACCTACACATGGAGAAATGATTATCACGATCAGCGCTCGCACAGAAAAATTTAAGTGCTCTTTTTTCCCGCACGCCGTTCGAGAGAGGAAAGATAGAGACAGCTTGATGGTGGTTCATTAAACCCTCTGCCAGAAACTTAGTTGTGAATTCCGGAGTAATAATGCAGATGTAGATGTATATGTAGACCATTGGCGAAATGAATAAGTGCCAAATGTACGATCTTAACTATTTACTCTCTTTCACCGTGCCTCAGCGAACATAGATGTGGCTTGACAGTGCGAGAGATCTGCCTCTTCACGAAAATTTGCATCTTGAAATCAATTCTTTAACTAGTGACACACACAGCACTTAAACGGAGATAGGAAAACTAGGAAGCAATTAGCTACGTGAAGCAGCAATACTAATGTACCTGGAGAAATAGATAACAAATGAAAAGTGTTTCACAACATTACCAGTGATACCGGGTCGCGAAAGAGTAGCGTATTAAGCGGAGAGCACACTGCACGGACGTCCACTCGGCGCAGGAGGTTAACGCTGACTGAGGCCAGTCGTGGCTGGCAACCGGTTCGGACCTCTGAATTGCGTTCGCGGCGGGGCGCTAGTGCGCATGCGCAAAGGATTGCGTGCGTCGCGACGCGATGAGATGCGGCGCGAAGGACGCCGCTCCACCTGCTGCGCGTCCCGATACTCGGATATCTGAGGGGCGGGGCGCCGGGGGTGGTGTGGAGTGGGGGATGCGGAAATTCCCCGCGCGTCTGCGACGATGCGAGTGTTTTGGTTGGATCGCTTTCAGGGTTCCCATTGCCGCCGCAGGCGCGGAAGAGGGAAGACTGCTTTCGCGTTATCGCGGTGTCCCGGCAAGGAAAAAGAAGTTCACGTCGTACCTCAGGAGTCTCTAGCGGCTGCAGGGGTAGAGGCGGCTGCTGACTCATCCACACTCCGGAATGCTGAGTTTGGATGGGGGGAAAGACGTAGATTCCTGCGAACCATCTCTGAAACGTTTTTTCGTTTTCATGCTTAGCTTCAACACAATTTAACAAGGAGTAACTTTTTTCCTTTAGTGCTACTTCTTCTCCTCCTTTTAGTCTTGCACATCTCACGATCACTTTAATTAGGATCAGATTAATTTTCTTTATGCTTGACCAATATTCTTTAATTTTCATACTTTCGAACATTCTTCGCTCTTCTGTCCATGATGATTTTTCCCTGGATCTAATTCTATCCTGGATACCTGTTTGTTGTTGTGGTCTTCAGTTCAGAGACTGGTTTGATGCAGCTCTATCCTGTGCAAATTTCTTCATCTCCCAGTACCTACTGCGACCTACACCCTTCTGAATCTGTTTAGTTTATTCATCTCTTGGTCTCCCTCTACGATTTTTAGCCTCAGGCCGGCCGGGGTGGCCGAGCGGTTCTAGCCGCTACAGTCTGGAACCGCGCGACCGCTACGGTCGCAGGTTCGAAGACTGCCTCGGGCTTGGATGTTTGTGATGTCCATAGGTTAGTTAGGTTTAAGTGGTTCTATGTTCTAGTGGCCTCCCCCCATGAACCATGGACCTTGCCGTTGGTGGGGAGGCTTGCGTGCCTCAGCGATACAGATGGCCGTACCGTAGGTGCAACCACAACGGAGGGGTATCTGTTGAGAGGCCAGACAAATGTGTGGTTCCTGAAGAGGGGCAGCAGCCTTTTCAGTAGTTGCAGGGGCAACAGTCTGGATGATTGACTGATCTGGCCTTGCAACATTAACCAAAACGGCCTTGCTGTGCTGGTACTGCGAACGGCTGAAAGCAAGGGGAAACTACAGCCGTAATTTTTCCCGAGGACATGCAGCTTTACTGTATGATTAAATGATGATGGCATCCTCTTGGGTAAAATATTCCGGAGGTAAAATAGTCCCCCATTCGGATCTCCGGGCGGGGACCACTCAAGAGGATGCCGTTATCAGGAGAAAGAAAACTGGCGTTCTACGGATCGGAGCGTGGAATGTCAGATCCCTTAATCGGGCAGGTAGGTTAGAAAATTTGAAAAGGGAAATGGATAGGTTAAAGTTAGATATAGTGGGAATTAGTGAAGTTCGGTGGCAGGAGGAACAAGACTTCTGGTCAGGTGACTACAGGGTTATAAACACAAAATCAAATAGGGGTAATGCAGGAGTAGGTTTAATAATGAATAGGAAAATAGGAATGCGGGTAAGCTACTACAAACAGCATAGTGAACGCATTATTGTGGCCAAGATAGATACGAAGCCCACACCTACTACAGTAGTACAAGTTTATATGCCAACTAGCTCTGCAGATGATGAAGAAATTGAAGAAATGTACGATGAAATAAAAGAAATTATTCAGATAGTGAAGGGAGACGAAAATTTAATAGTAATGGGTGACGGGAATTCGAGTGTAGGAAAAGGGAGAGAAGGAAACATAGTAGGTGAATATGGATTGGGGCTAAGAAATGAAAGAGGAAGCCGCCTAGTAGAATTTTGCACAGAGCATAACTTAATCATAGCTAACACTTGGTTCAAGAACCATAAAAGAAGGCTGTATACATGGAAGAAGCCTGGACATACTGACAGGTTTCAGATAGATTATATAATGGTAAGACAGAGATTTAGGAACCAGGTTTTAAGTTGTAAGACATTTCCAGGGGCAGATGTGAACTCTGACCACAATCTATTGGTTATGACCTGTAGATTAAAACTGAAGAAACTGCAAAAATGTGGGAAATTAAGGAGATGGGACCTGGATAAACTGAAAGAACCAGAGGTTGTACAGAGTTTCAGAGAGAGCATAAGGGAACAATTGACAGGAATAGGGGAAAGAAATACAGTAGAAGAAGTATGGGTAGCTCTGAGGGATGTAGTAGTGAAGGCAGCAGAGGATAAAGTAGGTACAAAGACGAGGGCTGCTAGAAATCCTTGGGTAACAGAAGAAATATTGAATTTAATTGATGAAAGGAGAAAATATAAAAATGCAGTAAATGAAGCAGGCAAAAAGGAATACAAACGTCTCAAAAATGAGATCGACAGGAAGTGCAAAATGGCTAAACAGGGATGGCTAGAGGACAAATGTAAGGATGTAGAAGCTTATCTCACTAGGGGTACGATAGATACTGCCTACAGGAAAATTAAAGAGACCTTTGGAGAGAAGAGAAACACGTGTATGAATATCAAGAGCTCAGATGGCAGCCCATTTCTAAGCAAAGAAGGGAAGGCAGAAAGGTGGAAGGAGTATATAGAAGGTTTATACAAGGGCGATGTACTTGAGGACAATATTATGGAAATAGAAGAGGATGTAGATGAAGACGAAATGGGAGATACGATACTGAGTGAAGAGTTTGACAGAGCACTGTAAGACCTGAGTCGAAACAAGGCCCCAGGAGTAGACAACATTCCATTAGAACTACTGACGGCCTTGGGAGAGCCAGTCATGACAAAACTCTACCAGCTGGTGAGCAAGATGTATCAGACAGGCGAAATACCCTCAGACTTCAAGAAGAATATAATAATTCCAATCCCAAACAAAGCAGGTGCTGACAGATGTGAAAATTACCGAACTATCAGTTTAATAAGCCACGGCTGCAAAATACTAACGCGAATTCTTTACAGACGAATGGAAAAACTGGTAGATGCAGACCTCGGGGAGGATCAGTTTGGATTCCGTCGAAATGTTGGAACACGTGAGGCAATACTGACCTTACGACTTATCTTAGAAGAAAGATTAAGAAAAGGCAAACCTACGTTTCTAGCATTTGTAGACTTAGAGAAAGCTTTTGACAATGTTGACTGGAATACTCTTTTTCAACTTCTAAAGGTGGCAGGGGGAGCGAAAGGCTATTTATAATTTGTACAGAAACCAGATGGCAGTAATAAGAGTCGAGGGGCATGAAAGGGAAGCAGTGGTTGGGAAAGGAGTGAGACATGGTTGTAGCCTCTCCCCGATGTTATTCAATCTGTATATTGAGCAAGCAGTAAAGGAAACAAAAGAAAAAATTTGGAGTAGGTATTAAAATTCATGGAGACGAAGTAAAAACTTTGAGGTTCGCCGATGACATTGTAATTCTGTCAGAGACGGCAAAGGACTTGGAAGAGCAGTTGAACGGAATGGACAGTGTCTTGAAAGGAGGATATAAGATGAACATTAACAAAAGCAAAACGTGGATAATGGAATGTAGTCAAATTAAATCGGGTGATGCTGAGGGAATTAGATTAGGAAATGAGACACTTAAAGTAGTAAAGGAGTTTTGCTATTTAGGAAGTAAAATAACTGATGATGGTCGAAGTAGAGAGGATATAAAATGTAGACTGGCAATGGCAAGGAAAGCGTTTCTGAAGAAGAGAAATTTGTTAACATCGAATATAAATTTATGTATCAGGAAGTCGTTTCTGAAAGTATTTGTTTGGAGTGTAGCCACGTATGGAAGTGAAACATGGACGATAACTAGTTTGGACAAGAAGAGAATAGAAGCTTTCGAAATGTGGTGCTACAGAAGAATACTGAAGATAAGGTGGATAGATCACGTAAATAATGAGGAGGTATTGAACAGGATTGGGGAGAAGAGAAGTTTGTGGCACAACTTGACTAGAATAAGGGATCGGTTGGTAGGACATGTTTTGAGGCATCAAGGGATCACAAATTCAGCATTGGAGGGCAGCGTGGAGGGTAAAAATCGTAGAGGGAGACCGAGAGATGAGTACACTAAGCAGATTCAGAAGGATGTAGGTTGCAGTAGGTACTGGGAGATGAAGCAGCTTGCACAGGATAGAGTAGCATGGAGAGCTGCATCAAACCAGTCTCAGGACTGAAGACAACAACAACAACATGTTCTAGTGGACTGATGACCTCAGAAGTTAAGTGCCATAGTGCTCAAAGCCATTTGAACCATTTTTATACCCTCCACGCTGCCCTCCAGTACCAAATTGGTGATCCCTTGATGCCCAGAATATGTCCTTCCAACCGATCGCTTCTTCTAGTTAAGCTGTGCCACAAATTTCTATTCTCTCCAATTCTATTCAGTATCTCCTCATTAGTTATGTGATCTACCTATATAATCTTCAGCATTCTTCCATAGTACCACATTTCAAAAGCTTCTATTCTCTTCTTGTCTAAACTATTTATCGTCCACGTTTCATTTCCTCACATGGCTACACTCCATACAAATACTTTCAGAAACGACTTCCTGACACTTAAATCTATACTCGATGTTAATAAATTTCTCTTCTTCAGAAACGCTTTCTTTGCTATTGCCAGACTGCATTTGATATCCTCTCTACTTCGACCATCATCAGTTATTTTGCTCCCCAAATATCAAAACTCATTTCCTAATCTAATTCCCGCAGCATCACCCGATTTAATTCGACTACATTCCATTATCCTCGTTTTGCTTCTATTGATGTTCATCTTATATCCTCCTTCCAAGACACTATCCATTCCGTTCAACTGCTCTTCCAGGTCCTTTGCTGTCTCTGACGGAATTACAATGTCATCGGCGAACCTCAAAGATTTTATTTCTTCTTCATGGATTTTAATTCCTACTCCGAATTTTTCTTTTGTTTCCTTTACTGCTTGCTCAATATACAGATTGAATAACATTGGGGATAGGCTACAACCCTGGTGCACTCCCTTCCCAACCACTGCTTCCCTTTCATGCCCCTCGACTCTTATAACTGCCATCTGGTTTCTGTACAAATTGTAAATAGCCTTTCGCTCCCTGGATACCTATGCATTCTGAATTCTTTGTTTCAGAGTCACTTTGTTGAAAATCTGTTTCCTATGTTCTCATTTCTTCCATGGCGATTTGTACTTCTTAGATCCAGCATACTTTGGTTCTCTTGTTCAGAAGAAACTGAGTTGTTTGTTGTGTCAGTCTTTCTGGATCATTCTAAGACTGTGACCGAAGAACATGGTTCTTCTTTTCCTGGTGGTGTCCGAGGCTATACAGTTCTTCATCCGATCTTCTACACTGACGGTCTCCTGTTCTTATAGGTCCTAATGTCTTTCCGAGTATCCTTAATTCAACAAGCTCTGTCCTCGTAAGTTATCCTGTTCTTACAAGTTCAGACATTATGCTGCATATAGCGTTTCTGGGTGGTTGACTGTCTCAGTTCTACATTCATTGAAATGTTCTTCTTATTGTAGACATTCACAGTTTCTTTGCTGCATTCATCTCGTTTATCTGTGCCCACATCGCTTCTTTTTCCGCCAAATTTCTGTTCACTCTCCTAGACATGCAGCTATATCTGTTCTCTGAATTTTTTCTCTTTCTGTTGTCATCCTTCTAGGAACTGCCTTGGTGTTCATCACATGCTGTGTTATTTCGACAGAGATCCGTAGATGTGATTTAGCTGTTTATGTCGGTAGTTCGACAGTTTAAGTAGCAAACCTTTGTAACATTACAATACCGTCCGTGGAAGTGTTTCACTCCAAGACCGTACAATAACAATGCAGCTGGTTAAATAGCTGGACAACTGAGACCAAATAAGTACCCAATAAAAATACTTTTTAAGTGACAAAAAATATATGAAGGTGAAGTGAAAAATTCTAAACGTGAACTGTATTTTTAGATGAAAATCGCGTATCATTTCCAATGTAGTCCTCTCTTCTTTATTCATACGTTTACTCCACATGGCCTTGTAACCCAACGTCTTTCAACTGGTTATATTCTATTTACGAAGTGTGGTTCTATTAGGATTGAAAAGCGACTGAGTCCCCGTGCTATAGCCTCTTCATTGCACTCAGAACATTTCTTAGACACAAATTTCGTTAGATGTGGTAAAAAAACAAGAGTGGAAAATCTGTATTGTTTTTTCTTGTGTTCCATGCATCTTCTTTCTAGTTATTTTGATCCCGAAGACTTGCGTACGGTTCACAAGGTTACGTTTTCCCCTTTCGAAGGTAACAACGAAAATAATCTCTCTTACATTCCGACGGAACAAATGCACTTTGAAGTTTCTAATGCATGACCAAGGGCTTCAACACTTTCCTTCTATTGCTGTTTCGTTCATGTTGTGAAATAATTGACCGTGGTCTTATTAATAGTAGCGAGCAAGAGAACAGAATAAGCTGGACTCTTTTCAACGGTCCAAACGTTGTAATAAATCCGTTATCTCTTTCATTTTTGGCAAGGGTTCAACATTTCTGGCATTAATCTTACATTGTTTTTGTTTTTCTTATTTTACAGCTATTTAACGATCAAAACGTTGAAATAAATTCATTTTCTCTTTCATCTCTGGTCGACATTCAACATTTGCGGCATTTATCTTATTTTTTGTTTTTATTTTTTTTTTCACATCCTTTTCGTTTCAACCACAGTGCGCAAGTTATGATCGACCGGGTTTTCTTAGTCAATAATGATATACCATCATTTCATATTTCCTCTTCTTTACGATGTTCACCTTATACTAAGGGTCTAAACTACAGTGAACTGTTGTACTTACTAACAGAATTTGAATTAGTAGTTAATTAAAGGTTGTGAATATACTTATTAGAAAATATATTTGCTTGTACAACGGCACGAGTTATTCTGACTACTAATATTTTACTCACTTACCTTCATGAGTTTCCTTAAAACGACGACTGCCCTGGAGTAACGTACACTATTGTTCAACTTGTAAAAGATGTTTAAAAACAGGCTGAATTGGGTATGTCAGCTGAATGCATAAAGCTTTCTATTTTCTGCTGAAAGAGGTTTCTTTGTGATAGGTCCAACTGAAACTGCCGGATTCTGATCTAAAATGTTTAAGCTGTATTCCCATTTGAACGATATAGTTGTTGCTACCAAGTCCGTCCTAACACATAGTTTTAGATGCAAATGCACATTTTCGTTCACAGTTTCTTAATAACGTTCGCGCACATAGCAGATAGTTGCCAACTCGAACATACAGGTACCACTCGCAACCTGTTGGCTAAAGAACCGCAACTTTTAGCAGTCAATGAGCGTTTTATAAGCTCAACGACGGCGGTCAGTTTTAGTTTGCTCGCCATAAGCTACAGAGTTTACCAGTAATCTGCAATCACAAGTTCGGAATTATGACCGCTTTGCACATCATGCGAAATTTTTAAGCCCTTCTTAAGAATGTTACAATATCCTCTAAAATTCCCGAAATTTCTGGAAAAATTATTTACGGCAGTTTCCATCATTTTCTGAGCAAATCTGGTGCTTAGCGGAAGGAAATTTCATGGTTTTTATAGCACACGTAAGCGTAGCTCCACACGCTACGATAGCTGACTCCCGAACCTTGACAACAAGCGAGCGCACATTTCTCTGTTCTTCCGAACGCAAGAACGTTCTCTCCCTTCTGATTAGCTCAAATATACTGTATCCAATAAGCCTTACAATTTTTCATGAACAACCCCGTTAATATGACCCCCCCCCCCCCCACACACACACACACCAACCATAGTACCGAGTTTAGTTTAATCAATACGTATTTCGCCAGAAGTATATAAAATGAACATGATTTATCAATAAAGAACAACCGTCTTTAGCCACGAATCGTAATTTTTATTAAAATGCATGATGCATTTTGAGCTATGGGGTTCGTCTTCAGGTGCTTTGACATCCTGCATCAACTTTACATTTGTGATTATTGAGTTTCTCCCGGCGTATTTGATAATCAAAATATCCACGGGTGTACTGCCGGTCTATAGTGTCCAACGGGCACAATATTTCGGCGATCAAACATGTCGCCATCATCAGGTGAACTGACGAACTGAGCTCCTGTGAACGTGCCGGCACGGAGATCCGTACGCTATGGCTGCTCAGGGGGAACTGGGTTCGGTCGCGGCGGCGGCCAATTTAAATACCCTCCGCACGCGGCGCGCTCCCTCCGCCGCGGGCGGAGGGTATTTAAATTGGCCGCCGCCGCGACCGAACCCAGTTCCCCCTGAGCAGCCATAGCGTACGGATCTCCGTGCCGGCACGTTCACAGGAGCTCAGTCCGTCAGTTCACCTGATAATGGCGACATGTTTGATCGCCGAAACATTGTGCCCGTTGGACACTATAGACCGGCAGTACACCCGTGGATATTTTGATTAACTTTACATTTTGTTTAATTCTGGGCTGTTTCTAGTTGTAGATGAGTAGTTCTGGAAAATGTTCATGTACAAATACACACTTTCTATTAAACAGCACTCTTGCAGAAACATTTTGACACAGCACATTTTCGAACACAGTTTAATTTTTTCAACTCACACAAGTCTCAGCACCCAAGATTAGCTCACAAAACTTTATTGGACTGTTCTTCCTCATCTACTCTACATACCGGATCTCGCACCTTCCGACTTCCATCTGTTTGGCCCAAAGAAGGATGCACTCTGCGGGAAGCAGTACGTCTATGATGGGGACATTATTGATTCAGCAACTCGTTGACTCTGACGCCGACCAGTTGAGTTGTACCATGTGGCCATAAAGGCCCTTCCAGTAATGAGGCGTAAGGCCATAGAACTGAACGGAGATAATGTTGAAATATTAGATTTTGTAACCAAAAGAGTGATGTAATAAAACAGGCTATGCTGGGATAAAATGCAGTAAGAGATCTTGAATAATCTGAAATAAATGCGTCCCAAGTTAAAGACTGAAAATCCAGAAATCAACTACCAGACAACTGTACGAAAATGTACAAACGTGAACACATTTAAACACTTTATGTAATTATCATAATTATTATGGAATTCTTAAAAACATAGGCAATGATAAACAATTGTTTGCACTTTGTTTTTGTAATGCGTGTGCCAAAGATGATTTTGCATGAGTAGATCGATTTACGACAGTATTTTCTTTGCTACATGTTGTTATAGGTAAATCTTTGTTCTTGCTCAGTACAAGTATGCAGAACGAGTTATGAATGTGTTGAGTTAGCAAGGAGGTTGAACTTCATTGTATTGCGAGGTGAAATAATACAATATACATCTATTCGACGGCAAAAACTCAATCAGTGTTTACATCATTTAAGAAAATGAAGCCGAGCATCCCCTACATCAGTATAAGAAATTTCATTTCAGAATCTAGCATGGACGTGGATTACAAGCCTACAACTAGTAGTAGTTGTAGTAGTAGTAGCTTTATTCATCCGTAGATCTCTTTTTACAAGGATATAGGACATGTCAAGTATTTACAAATTTAGATCAATTTAAAATAAGCTAATTTGTATACACTTATATTTACAGACTTCTAGTTAGAGACAATCATTAGATTTACTCCTGGTATACAATACTTTCTTTACAAATAACTTATTAAATAATGTAATGCCACACTGTTCACTCATATCTCACTATCAGCCACTGCACACACATTATTTCATAACACTTCACTCACTACACACACAAACACACACACACACACACGGGCGCACACACATACACACACACACTGATGATCTCCTAGCCATTTTCTGTACCGCAACTTCCCATTTGCTATCCTGCAAAACTGAGACAGCATCCCTCCGTAATGAGTGAGATGTTGATCTCGACAAGAACGAAGAACCTACCTCTCTCTACAGTGTGTCACTCTCTCAGTGTGTCAAGCTTTGTGAAATTGTTACCTGCCACCCAAATTTAAACTGACTTCAAAATTAATGGTTGAAATGGCTCTAAGCACTATGGGACTTAACATCTGATGTCACCAGTCTCCTAGACTTAGATCTACTTACACCTAACTAACCTAAGGACATCACACACATCCATGCCCGGGGTAGGTTTCGAACCTGCGACCTTAGCGGTCGCGCGGTTCAGGACTGAAGCGCCTAGAACCGCTCGGTCACAACGCCCGGCTATTTTTTCATCTCTAACATTCATTTTCCCTCGAGTTGTACATTTGTATATTAATCTAGGTATTCGTTCTTCTGACATCATTTGAAATTTGAGTGTGTTCATGCCATTTCCTTCTGCACTCCTCTATTTTCTGAAGTATGTTTTTGACACCCAGTTCATTTTTATTTCATTATTTTCATCCGATCTATGAGTCTGTAACCAACTGGAGGTCTTAAGAGTCTCATCTCTGCCTTCTCAATCATCCCCATTTGACTGGCGATTTGAGTCTAAGTCTCTAGCCCTACATTAGAACTGGCTCTGCCACCGCATCATAAAATTTTAGTACTGGCTCTTCGCTGACCTTTTTAAGCGGAGTGTGATTTATAGTACTTAGTAGCTACTGAAATGTTTGCATTCCGTATTCTTGATCATTGCATGTGTGAAATATGAGACCTCACAGCCCAGTTGTTTGAAAGCATTTATTTGTTCTAGCGGTTTGTCATCAGTTATTGTTTTTGCTCTTAAAAGCTCCTTACCATGGAATGCCATTATTTTTACCTCTAGGTATTATCATATTATAACCAATTGTTACACTGTGCAGGGACCAAGTTGTTCTCTGTAATTTATCTAACGAGTCCATTAAGATTATCTGATCATATGCGAACATGTATGTATTTATAATTTTGTTGTTATGCTTATAATGGTGAACTACTTTATTCTGCCATCAGTTTGCGACGTCGTCTACGTATGTATCAGATAACGTGGGTGATAAAAGACGCCCTGTTCCACTCCTTGACAGATGTTTCTGGCAAACTGACTTCCTTTTTGTACTTTGCTTTTGTTGCGTATTTACATACTTTGAATTGCACTCATAGATGTTGGGCTACACCATTATTTTCTAAAATATTCCATAGTTTAACTCCAACTTTATCAAAAGCTTTCTCATAGTCAATAAAGGCTATGTATGTGGGATGGTTGTATTCACTGTGTTTTCAGTAATTTGGCAGACTGTAAAAACATTGTCTAAGCATGATCTTCCCATCCGAAACCCATTATGTTCCTCAGTAAGAAACGTTTCCGAAAGTACGTTTAGTCTATTTTTTATCAGTTTCTCATATATCTTGTATCCAAAGTTCAGAAGACTAGTACCTCATAAATGTCGCGTTTTATGCGATCCCATTTTTGAATTAACAAGACCTGTTTGTTATTCATCTGTTATGCTGCTCTATTTCCAAGAAGTATTTTCTAAATGCAGTAGTTTTGTGAGTAATGATTCCGAAGCATATTAAGTAACTCTGCCTTTTGATTTTCTTCCCCTGGTGATTTTCTGTTTTTAGTTATTCCATTCATATAAGATCAACATGCTTGTCACTAACTGCAGTTTTCATATTTTCCCCACCACTCGTCCATAGATTCTAGGAATAATCCAACCACTTTCTTTCTGAAATGGTGTTAATTTGATCTATTTGTCTTTATTGTTTCAGCATGCTATGGGGTGCAGTTTGTTTTCCGTGTACATCATGCTCCACTTCACTTAGAAAGTGTTCCCAGCTTTGGTGTTTTATTGTCGTTGTCTATCTTATGGCCACTGCTGTGGTCACTTATTCTCGACGTAGTTTTCTTGTTTCCTTGACTTAGTGCATTAAATATCTGACGCTCCTTTTGAAACCTCGAATACGTCACTCAATAATCTCACTGAGCCTAAGGATCCGACCCACAGAAAGTAGCAATCGATTTAGCCATTAGTGCCTGGTGAAATCCGACGTATTTCACTAAACTCCAACTACTTGGAGTGAAGACACCGCGTCATTACAATTAACAGGAAGTCTCGATTTTTCCGACACGTTAAAATCCAACCGCGCCCCGGAGTTTCATGACCTCGGGGTGACCGTCACTCAGTAAGCTTCCGGCCTCAAAAAAATAGGTTTCCTACCAACTGCTGAGAAAAGCAGGGACCAAGTTCTACCTTGTGGGACGCACAAAATATATAAAGCTTTCGTTCCTCAGAGGTTTCCCATCCTGCCAGGCGCCAAGCGACGTGGGCGTTTTCTGTATCAAGTCGCCTATTTTAAGAAAGAGACGTTCAATTTTTTTCGTGTATCCCAACGTTATTCGCTGTACTGGAGAAGTTCTCGCATGGAGATCGCGCCATAGATCAGATTCCGGGATACTATTCTGCAGGATGATTGTCTTTATTCTCCAATTTTTCTTTGAGGGCGAAATTTGCATGTAATGTTATACATACATCTCAGTAATATTAATATCAAGAAATGAAGTACACCAGAGCGTTAACTGTGACAAGGGTAGCAACAGTCCATAAGAATATGAAGTTGATTTTAATTAACTGGGTCCTCTTTCTTTGTTATTTGACATCTCTCATGTATACGTCTCGGTACGTGGCGAGGCTGAGGTGTAGTAACCTTTGTTACCTGCGGCCTGATAGAATATACGACGTGTCTCAGACTGCGTACGTCATTTATTACTTATTGTTAACTGCGTGAGTGTGTCTAAGGCAAGGCGAGTGCTTTAGGAACTTCCAGAGCCTTGTCACTCGGCATGCGTCGAAGTCTATCGCATCTTGATTAGTCAGCGGCGCAGTGAAGAAACGAGGGTTCCGGCGAACAACTCCTCTTTTACGATCGCATTGTTATACGCAGGCAACGGAGTCATGTAAATGCGAGTCTTCGAGGAAAGACGTCGTCCCGTTCGTAAAGCACTGCTGTCAAAATTCCAAGAGTGAAATTTTCTAGACGCTTCTACCGAAATGACACAGCATCCCACACAATTCCGGAGCAATGACACGGCAGGAGCAATTTGTACTTGTAGGGCACGTCAAAGATAATCGTCCCTACCACGTCCGCTATTTATAATTTAGTAAAGAGAATAGCAAAAATGAAAGAAAATTGAGAATCTGTTGGATGGTGATCAGTTTGGCTTTCGGAAAAGTAAAAGCAACTAGGAGGAATCTCTGATGCTGTCCTTGAAGTGGAATCAAGATTTAAGGAATGTCAGAGACATTCATAGACTTTGGCAGCATAGAAAAAGGGTTCGACAGTATGAAATAGTGAGTATGACAAGAGTACAGTTTTCGCCTCAGTTGTTCTATGTACACATCGTAAAAACACTGACGGAAATGTAAGAAAGGTTCATGATTGTGATTAAAATTCTGGGTGAAAGTATATCAATGATAAGATTCGCTAATGACGATGCAATTGTCAGTGAGAGCGAAAGTTAAGCAGAACACAAAACCTACTGAATAGAGTGAACAGTGTAATGAGCACAGAATACTGACTGAAAGTAAACCGAAGAATGACGAAAGTAATGACGATTAGCAGAAATAAAAATAACTAACGATAAACTTAAGAGCAAGATTGGTGACCAAGAAATACACCGTGTTATGCAGTTCTATGAACCTGGAAGCTGAATGGCAAATGACGGACTAAGATTTCCGTAACGCATTTGAAACGGCACCAGTGTGCCGATTGTTAACGAATGTACAATCATACAGATTAGGTTCCCAGGTATGTGAGTGGCTCGAAGACTTCTTAACTAACAGAAAACAGTATGCTGTGCTCGACGGAAAGCGTTCATTAGAGCCAATGGTATTGTCAGGAGTGCCTCAGGGAAGTGCGATAGGACCGCTGTTATTTTCTTTATATACAGGGTGCGTAAAAAAAAAAAAAAAATGTACGCACACTTTGAAGCGTCATATAAAATTTATTTGTTGTTCTACAATGTTAAATTTCTGGAAATGGAAACCTTAAAGTCCAACTGGAAAAATAAATGTTCTTTGCAAATGCGATTAATGGTTAAACTGGTGGCCTTTAGCATCAATAAATTTCTGAGTACGACTCACCACTGATTCCGTACATCGTACCATAGTGTCCAATGAGATTTCTGCGTACACCGCCTGAACTCATTCCAAAGTGTGTCCAGGTTACGTGGTTTACGTTTGTACACCTCATCTTTTACTGAGCCCCATAAGAAGAAATTCAGCGGCGTGAGGTCTGGAGAGCGTGCATGAAACTCGATTGGTCCCCTGCGTGCTATCCACTGGCGTGGCACATTGTGATCCAGGTATGCTCGTACGTCCCTATGATAGTGCGGCGGGGCGCCATCTTGTTGGAAATAAAACTCATCATTACCGTATAATGCACGAATGGCAGGGAATATGGAGTCAGCAAGCATTGTTAGGTACGTTTCTCCACTAACAGTACCTTCAAAGCGGAAAGGCCCAATGAGTCCGCTTGCTGACAAACCACAAAACACACATTTACAACAGGCAAATTCACAACCTCTTCAACTGTAATGTGGGGATTATCTCCCGCCCAGTACACACAATTGTGCCTATTGACAGTTCCATTGAGTTTGAATTGGGCTTCATCCGACCAAATTATGCTACCCATAAATCCCGGTTCACATTTCACCGTCTCCTGAACTCATTCACAAAATTCTAACCTTCGATATGGATCGTCGTCACTTAGCTGCTGCACCAGCCTTGGAATGTACACTCAAAACTTGCCTTTCTTCAGAATGCTTAGCACACTACTAGCACTTACATTACTCCCACGTGCCGCTTGCCTTGAAGATTTTTGAGGCGAACGCTGAAACAGTTCCAAGACCGCAGTTGTGGAATCATCGCTTGTAGCTGTACGATGCCGCCCTGATCGACCTTTATGCACATCACACACTGTTCCATGAATTTCGAATTTGTCTCGTAGACGTGTTATTTGTTAACCTTGAAGGTGGTTCTGTACCAAACTCACTTCTCCACGGTCTTCGAACCGCAGCTACATTCTCAAACTTCCAGTACCACTTAATTATCTGCTCCGCGCTTCAAAGCTCAAACGCACGTCCGCAAATGTTGCAGTTACTTCCTTTCCACTACTGCCACCTGTTGAAGAAACATAACATTACTTTCTCACATATATTTAACCTAGTAGAACGGGAAATAAATTGTCTATGACAGTTCAAAGTGTGTTGTATACATTTTTTTGACGCACCCTGTATATAAACAATCTGGCTGGCAGGGTAAGCAGATACTATGGTGTACGGAAAGATGTCATCGTTCAGTGACTGTAGAGGATGCAAGATGACTTACACAAAATTTCTAGTTGTTGTGATGAATTGCAGCTAAATGTGTGTGTGTGTGTGTGTGTGTGTGTGTGTGTGTGTGTGTGTGTGTGTGTGTGAAATCTTATGGGACTTAACTGCTAGTGTCATCAGTCCCAAAGCTTACACACCACTTAAACTAAATTATCCTAAGGACAAACACACTCACACACACCCATGCCGGAGGGAGGACTCGAACCTCCGCTGGGACCAGCCGCACAGTCCATGACTGCAGCGACAAGACCGCTCGGCTAATCCCGCGCGGCGGCAGCTAAATCTAAGCGTCGAAAAATATAAGTTAATGCAGATGAGCAGGAAAAACAAACACATAAAGTTCGAGTAGAATATTAGTATTGTGCTACTTGACAGTCATGTCGATTAAATAGCCAGAAATAACGTTGGAAAACAAATCGAATGAGCATGTTAGGATTGTAGTAGGGAAGGCGGTTGGTCGACTTTGGTTTATTCGGAGAATTTTAGGAAAATGTTCATCTGTAAAGGAGACAGCATGTATGACAGTAGTGCGACACATTCTTGAGTAATTGAAGCGAAACAAGCGCTGTATCGTTTGTAAGATACAGAGGCTAGAGTGTGTGCCGGGACTTACCCCAGTTCACTGCTAATAGCGCTACGTCACCTTAACGCGATGTAATATTTCTGGCTTATTCAGCCATCATATTAGGCTCCAGGAAGCTATTCCCAGGGCAGTGGAGATGCAAGAAACATAGAGATAACTCAATGTTGGATGAGGTACCGGTGACAGATGTTAGATTCGGTACCATTCCCGTGAGAAAGACCACCTGCATGATGCTGCTGCTCTGTGATTGGCTGCTGTGTTCGGCGGTAGAGCGCCAAAACGTTAAACTTTAGTTGCTATTATTAATTAAACCTGTCATCCAAATTACTTCATTTTTTAAATAAACATCTCTCAACAGCCAGCTGTCAATCAGTCATATCAAAATTATTAAAATGAAAAGTACTACTAAAACAAAAGACTGACGATATTACTGCCAATGCACTTCGGTGGCGTTCGGATCGCGCCTTGTTGGCTTGGCGCGCAAGTGTCTCGGGCAGTCCGGCTCTCCAGTTCTGACCGTTCCGGTAGACAGACATGTTGTCTGTTACAGCAGTATTTGTTTCATGCAATTTCATTTACCACAGTTCCGACCGTCGCTAGGTACAGACATGTTGTCTGTAATAGTAGTATTTGATTCATGTAATTTTATTCTCCAGTTCTGACGGTTCCAGTAGAGAGACATCTTGTCTGTGGCAGGATGTATTTCATGTTATTTTAGCCAGATATAATGACTGTGGAAAGTTATGTTCAATACGTTGTGATCAAGAATAGTTTCTAGTGTATGTATTAATAAAAATGCGAGTGGCATCCCAAATGAGTTATAGTTTATTCGTAGCAGCAGTTCCTTGTGAAGTTAATTTCAGCCTCAAGAAAAAGAATCCACCACCTGCGTGCTGTTTTCTGCGCTGGGGACATCATCATCATGAAGACAGCAGGTTAGTGAAGTGTACAAGAACTTATGTATTCCACACAGGGCAGTGGAAACAACTAGGCACGTCACGTGTACTGCATGCACAGTACAAATGTGCTCAGTGACACGTCATCTGCAGTAATGCAGAGGAGGTGAAGAAGGATGAAAGTATTAACACTATCTCACTTTTATTCCTTTTTCTTGAAGTAGCGTCCGCGTGTAGCGCATAAATATTGCACCGTAATTAAATATAAAATTGTGTTGTTCTCTTCAGTCCTGAGACTGGTTTGATGCAGCTCTCCATGCTACTCTATCCCGTGCAAGCTGCTTCATCTCCCAGTACCTACTGCAACCTACATCCTTCTGAATCTGCTTAGTGTACTCATCTCTCGGTCTCCCTCTACGATTTTTACCCTCCACGCTGCCCTCCAATGCTAAATTTGTGATCCCTTGGTGCCTCAAAACATGTCCTACCAACCGATCCCTTCTTCTAGTCAAGCTGTGCCACAAACTTCTCTTCTCCCCAATCCTATTCAATACCTCCTCATTAGTTACGTGATCTATCCACCTTATCTTCAGCATTCTTCTGTAGCACCACATTTCGAAAGCTTCTATTCTCTTCTTGTCCAAACTAGTTATCGTCCATGTTTCGCTTCCATACATGGCTACACTCCAAACAAATACTTTCAGAAACGACTTCCTGATACATAAATCTATATTCGATGTTAACAAATTTCTCTTCTTGAGAAACGCTTTCCTTGCCATTGCCAGTCTACATTTTATATCCTCTCTACTTCGACCATCATCAGTTATTTTACTTCCTAAATAGCAAAACTCCTTTACTACTTTAAGTGTCTCATTTCCTAATCTAATTCCTGCAGCATCACCCGATTTAATTTGACTACATTCCATTATCCTCGTTTTGCTTTTGTTAATGTTCATCTTATATCCTCCTTTCAAGACACTGTCCATTCCGTTCAACTGCTCTTCCAAGTCCTTTGCCGTCTCTGACAGAATTACAATGTCATCGGCGAACCTCAAAGTTTTTACTTCGTTTCCATGAATTTTAATACCTACTCCAAATTTTTCTTTTGTTTCCTTTACTGCTTGCTCAATATACAGATTGAATAACATCGGGAGAGGCTACAACCCTGTCTCACTCCTTTCCCAACCACTGCTTCCCTTTCATGCCCCTCGACTCTTATTACTGCCATCTGGTTTCTGTACAAATTATAAATAGCCTTTCGCTCCCTGTATTTTACCCCTGCCGCCTTCAGAATTTGAAAAAGAGTATTCCAGTCAACATTGTCAAAAGCTTTCTCTAAGTCTACAAATGCTAGAAACGTAGGTTTGCCTTTTCTTAATCTTTCTTCTAAGATAAGTCCTAAGGTCAGTATTGCCTCACGTGTTCCAACATTTCGACGGAATCCAAACTGATCCTCCCCGAGGTCTGCATCTACCAGTTTTTCCATTCGTCTGTAAAGAATTCGCGTTAGTATTTTGCAGCCGTGGCTTATTAAACTGATAGTTCGGTAATTTTCACATCTGTCAGCACCTGCTTTCTTTGGGATTGGAATTATTATATTCTTCTTGAAGTCTGAGGGTATTTCGCCTGTCTGATACATCTTGCTCACCAGCTGGTAGAGTTTTGTCATGACTGGCTCTCCCAAGGCCGTCAGTAGTTCTAATGGAATGTTGTCTACTCCGGGGGCCTTGTTTCGACTCAGGTCTTTCAGTGCTCTGTCAAACTCTTCACGCAGTATCGTATCTCCCATTTCGTCTTCATCTACATCCTCTTCTATTTCCATAATATTGTCCTCAAGTACATCGTCCTTGTATAAACCTTCTATATACTCCTTCCACCTTTCTGCCTTCCCTTCTTTGCTTAGAACTGGGCTGCCATCTGAGCTCTTGATATTCATACACGTGTTTCTCTTCTCTCCAAAGGTCTCTTTAATTTTCCTGTAGGCAGTATCTATCTTACCCCTAGTGAGATAAGCTTCTACATCCTTACATTTGTCCTCTAGCCATCCCTGTTTAGCCATTTTGCACTTCCTGTCGATCTCATTTTTGAGACGTTTGTATTCCTTTTTGCCTGCTTCATTTACTGCATTTTTTATATTTTCTCCTTTCATCAATTAAATTCAATATTTCTTCTGTTACCCAAGGATTTCTAGCAGTCCTCGTCTTTGTACCTACTTTATCCTCTGCTGCCTTCACTACTACATCCCTCAGAGCTACCCACTCTTCTTCTACTGTATTTCTTTCCCCTATTCCTGTCAATTGTTCCCTTATGCTCTCTCTGAAACTCTGTACAACCTCTGGTTCTTTCAGTTTATCCAGGTCCCATCTCCTTAATTTCCCACATTTTTGCAGTTTCTTCAGTTTTAATCTACAGGTCATAACCAATAGATTGTGGTCAGAGTCCACATCTGCCCCTGGAAATGTCTTACAACTTAAAACCTGGTTCCTAAATCTCTGTCTTACCATTATATAATCTATTTGATACCTTTTAGTATCACCAGGGTTCTTCCACGTATACAACCTTCTTTCATGATTCTTAAACCAAGTGTTAGCTATGATTAAGTTGTGCTCTGTGCAAAATTCTACTAGGCGGCTTCCTCTTTCATTTCTTAGCCCCAATCCATATTCACCTACTATGTTTCCTTCTCTCCCTTTTCCTACACTCGAATTCCAGTCACCCATTACTATTAAATTTTCGTCTCCCTTCACTATCTAAATAATTTCTTTTATTTCATAGTACATTTCTTCAATTTCTTCATCATCTGCAGAGCTAGTTGGCATATAAACTTGTACTACTGTAGTAGGTGTGGGCTTCGTATCTATCTTGGCTACAATAATGCGTTCACTATGCTGTTTGTAGTAGCTTACCCGCATTCCTATTTTCCTATTCATTATTAAACCTACTCCTGCATTACCCCTATTTGATTTTGTGTTTATAACCCTGTAGTCACCTGACCAGAAGTCTTGTTCCTCCTGCCACCGAACTTCACTTATTCCCACTATATCTAACTTTAACCTATCCATTTCCCTTTTTAAATTTTCTAACCTACCTGCCCGATTAAGGGATCTGACATTCCACGCTCCGATCCGTAGAACGCCAGTTTTCTTTCTCCTGATAATGACATCCTCCTGAGTAGTCCCCGCCCGGAGATCCGAATGGGGGACTATTTTACCTCCGGAATATTTTACCCAAGAGGATGCCATCATCATTTAATCATACAGTAAAGCTGCATGTCCTCGGGAAAAATTACGGCTGTAGTTTCCCCTTGCTTTCAGCCGTTCGCAGTACCAGCACAGCAAGGCCGTTTTGATTAATGTTGCAAGGCCAGATCAGTCAATCATCCAGACTGTTGCCCCTGCGACTACTGAAAAGGCTGCTGCCCCTCTTCAGGAACCACAAGTTTGTCTGGCCTCTCAACAGATACCCCTCCGTTGTGGTTGCACCTACGGTACGGCCATCTGTATCGCTGAGGCACGCAAGCCTCCCCACCAACGGCAAGGTCCATGGTTCATGGGGGGAAAAAGTATAAAATTTACAGTCAAAATTTGTCAACATATATTTTATTCTAATAACATTTTAAATATCAAGTCTTAAAATAATTAAATCAATAGTTTTCGTAAAAATACAGTTTAAAAAAAGTGACGCTAAATAATAAAGCTAGAAAGCCATGATTTGGTCAGAATGTGCCTATGGAAGTCAGAAATAAGTGGTGCAAGTTTCAGAGAAAAAGAATTACAGGCAGAATCCACATTTTTTAAGAAAAATTGAAAGCGCTAAATATTTGACTTAGAAATGTAAAAAAATTATTTTGTGCTTCTGTTCACTCTAAAAATAATAACTAAGAGACCACGTATAGGTGCCTCTTATAGTTTTTGAGTAATTTAAAGAAAACCAAATTTGTAACTAAAATAGACCCATTTGTAGTAGATTAAGTACGTGTAATTTTAATGATAGAAAATTTTGCTTACAGCACATGTCAAAACCTACTAAATAATACAGCTATACCAAATTTTAGAACCGTAATAGTAATAACATCCAATACAACTTCTATTAAAATTATAGTACAGAGATAACGATCTGTCGTTAGTTCCACTATAAAAATTCTATAAGGCAAAGATTTTATTGAAGCGAGCTGAAACTTTTTCTGTGCTTTCAACCAACTTACCAGAATAGATGCAAAAATTAAGAAGATTCTAAATTAATTCATAACTTTGCGATTAAAGATTATGTGTCCGCGAAAGCAGTCGTTCAGACTGCTGCCGTGTGCATAAGGCAGATGACAACAGTTGTTCCTTGGGCCGTCCACTGCGGCACATATATAAATACAGCCCGAGAGGCAGGAGAAAGGTCTTGCACGCAACTTGGGAAACCAAGAGCACTGGCGCCCGACCACAAGGTGGCCAGACCTGTTGCTGGAGTAAAGGCACGCCGCAACATGAGCCAAAACTAAAACAAGCAGCGGAACCGTGACGAAGATTCCGACGAGAGGACTTCCAACACCCCCAGGAAGAAGTAGGAATGGCGTGATCCGCTCACCCTACAACACACCGGAGTATGAAGCTCCGTGAACTGCGTAGCGTAGCACGAGAAATTTTCACTTCACACTCACACACTGTGGGATCCACGTCTGTTAAACATCGGATCGCGCTCTGCCTCGTATGACGTCAAAGGTGGACTGTGACAAATCGCGTACTTTCTGTAATAACTGGTAGTGAACTCGCAAGGTGTGTACACACTGTTAGTGTGCCGTCTAATAACAAATCCACGTGGCAAGTGGTGACAAGTATTTCCACTTTCGTGGCGAGCATTCATTTAAAACATTTATTTGAGTATTATTAGTCAGGGCGAAAGACAATTTGGCAGGAATGTCCCGTAGAAGTCACCTTTGAGCTGCTAGTTGTGCTGTTTAGAACAGAGAGATTTACTGTCAATTGAACATAGTGATTTTCAAAGGGTTGTGCGTGACATACTTTACTCAATATATGTATGAACTAGAACTTTATACCTTCATTTATAATCGTAGTCCTGATCTCGCTAAGCAGAGAGAGAATAGAAACATTCCTTTCAGTGGGCTTGACCAAAATGTGGCCGTGTAGACTGGAAACTAAGGTCAGTACGTTCTCTATCCCTTTCTGGCTGACCACAAAATTAGTTGCCAGGCTCGAGTGAGAAATACGGCGAACAAAGACAATAAACAAACCATATTCATAATTTTACCTGCCGCCCCACATACTGATCGAATATTTGGGATCCGCACCAGGTCGGATTAAAGGAAGACACTGAGGCCCTTCAGAGGCAGGCTGGTAGATTTGCTACCTGTAGGTTCGAACAACATGCAGATGTAACGGAAATGCTTCAGAAACTCAAAAGGGAATCGCTGGAGGGATGGCGACATTCTTTTCGAGGAACACTATTGAGAAAATTTGGAGTACTGACATTTGAGGCTGACTGCAAAACAATTCTGCTGGCACCAATGCAAATTTCACTTAGGGGCTATGAAGATTAGATTAGAGAGATTAGGGCTCGTGTGGATGCATATAGATGGTTGATTTTCCTTCGCTCTGTTTGCGAGTGGAACAGGAAAGGAAATGACTAACAGAGGCTACTAGAAATATACTAATTTGAAGAAGAAATTTCTCAGAATGTTCTTTTGGAGCACAGCGTTGTACTGTGGTGAATCACGATCTCTGGGAAAAAAGAAGAGAATCTAAAGCTCTGAGATGTGGTGCTATAGAAGGATGTTAAAAATTAGGGAGACCTGGTAAGATAAGGTATGAAGAAAGGATCATGTGGAGAACACCGATAAGAAGAAAAGACAGGACGATGACGAATGTGTTAAGGCGTAAGAGAATAACATCCGTTGTACTATAGGGAGCTAAATCTAAAACTCCGTCCGATAAAGCCTTGGAAGGCCCAAAGGCACCGACCGGCCGCCGTGTCATCCTCAGCCCATAGGCGTTAGTGGATGTGAATATGGAGGGGCATGTGGTCAGCACACTGCTCTCCCGGCTGTATGTCAGTTTACGAAACCAGATCCACTACTTCTCAATCAAATAGCTCCTCAGTTTGCGCCACAAGGGCTGAGTGCACACCACTTGCCAACAGCGCTCGACGGATCGGATGGTCACACATCCGAGTGCTAGCCCAGCTCGACAGCGCTTAACGTCGGTGATCTGACGGGAACCGGTACTAAAGGGAGCTATAGAGGCAAAAAAATGGAAGGGGAAGACAAACACTGGAAAACAAAAAACAAAAAGCAGGTGCAGTGCAAATGCTGCTCTGAGGTGAAGAACTTGACACTTAAGTGGAATTCGTGAGAACTGGTGACAAAAAATGTGTGGCTGCTTTCAGAGTAAGTCTGCAGAAGCAGTTCTGATTCGTGCAGTGTACATGTGTTGTTTCCTTAATGTTTACTTCCGGGTGCCTCTCACTGGAGTCTGGTACCTCTTTTAATACGAAATCGTACTTAGTTCACCTATAGTGAAAGTCTTCCAAACCTCTAATCCCGAAATGGACGACAATATGAAATATCGCACCAAACCCAAAACTGATACAAGGAACACAGTGCTCTTGTTGGCAGGATCCTATTGCAGCCGGTAAGCCTCTTGCCTTCGTCTATATTTTTAAACCTGTCACACAGAAGAACGTAGAGTGCAATAGGGAACTATGACACATTTCCCAGGACAGGTGTCATGCGGTCTCCCTCAACATCCTCTGCTGCATAAACTTCTCTAGATTTACGGATTACTAGCTGCACCTTGCAGTGTTACCTGTAGTTAAACAGTTATTTACAAAAAAATAGTGTTGTTTGTACTTAATCTAATCTCCTATTAGCCCATGTCCTCCTTCACCCTATCTCCGTCCATCTCCTCTTCCTTCCATCTGTGCTCATCTCCTCCACTACCTCTCTCCGTTCACCTTTTCCGCTACCCATTCTCTGTGTCGATTTCCTGTCTCATCTCTTTGTCCTCTCTTCCTCCTCACCCTCTCAGTCCAGCTTCTCCTCCTTCTCCCTCTCGTCCTTCCCATCCTCCCTCCTCTCTCTATCTTCTCCTCTCTCTGTCCATGTCGTTCATCACCCTATCTGTATCTATCTCCTCCTTCCCCTCTCTCTCTCTGTCCATATCCTCCTCCCCTGTACTCCCTCTCTCCACGTTATCATCCTCACTCCAATAGGGGGCTGTTGGTTCTTAAACTCACAGTCTTACTTCGTAGATCATAACTAATATGTGTACCAAATTTCATTGAATTCGTTCCGGGGGGTGTAGGATAAGCTTTTTATCTATGGCTTTGTCCACATACGCAGATATCAAATAAATTTTACATGTATTCAACGTATTTCACACCTATTTGTACACATGTTCAACCTCTATCTCTAGCGAGTTTCGCACTGTTGTTTCATTTTCCTGCAAGTCAATATTTATGACGTAGTATCTCACGAAACATGTGATGTACAACGAATGTTTTTGTAGGTACCCCGGCAAGTGTGGCCGTGCGGTTCTAGGTGCTTCCGTCTGGAACCGTGTGACCGCTACGGTCGCAGGTTCGAATCCTGCCTCGGGCATGGATGTGTGTGATGTCCTTAGGTTAGTTAGGTTTAAGTAGTTCTAAGTTCTAGGGGACTGATGGCCACAGATGTTAAGTCCCATAGTGCTCAGAGCCATTTGAACCATTTGTAGGTACATTCAGCGACACATATTGATGATAGTGCCTTGAAATGTGTTTGCAGATATAAATAGTAGCCAAGAAGTAACGTCACATTGGGCGACTTGCTTGCTGGTAATGAGGATGAGAGAATGGTGAGAACAACATAACACCCAGCCGGGAATCGAACCCGGGCCCGCTGCACGGGAGGCAAGCAGGTAACCACTTTTTTCAAACCTCATTTTGTTCGTTATTGTCCGTTGCATGTGTTCGGGACGGCCGTCCCAGGACACCCGTTGAAGTTCATTGTTGATCCATTCACTCAGCTTTTTATTTTTATTCCACAGAGCAGCTAACCCACTGACCGAAAACGCTCAGCTACCGTGCCGGCACCACTCAGCTAAGCAGGCGGACTACAGGTAACAAATTTAAACGTTATACATGATGCGTCAGCTTTTCACGTATCTCAGAGTTCATGGCATATCTACTGAACAATGTATCGTACCAAGATTATGACACACCTCTTAAACTGTGTGTCGTACTGTGATACAAGTTTGCTTGTATATTCAGTGGTATAAGAGAATAGAAGCTTTCGAAATGTGGTGCTACAGAATGCTGAAGATTAGATGGGTAGATCACATAACTAACGAGGAGGTATTGAATAGAATTGGGAAGAAGAGAAGTTTGTGGCACAACTTGACGAGAAGAAGGGATCGGTTGGTAGGTCATGTTCTGAGGCATCAAAAGATCACCAATTTAGTACTGGAGGGCAGCGTGGAGGGTAAAAACCGTAGAGGGAGACCAAGAGATGAAAACACTAAGCAGATTCAGAAGGATGTAGGTTGCAGTAGGTACTGGGAGATGAAGATGCTTGCACAGGATAGAGTGGCATGGAGAGCTGCATCAAACCAGTCACAGGACTGAAGACCACAACAACATGTGAACATGCTCTGCAAAACGTGTCGCGAATACAGTTAGTAATAAGAAAATAATAAATTAAAACGTCGTGTTTCAAGCGGTAGTTTTACTGCATGAACAGCGAAAATGTAGTAAACGATAGCTTTTTCTTTCATCATTTAGTGGTGGTCGTCAGTGAGAAAAAGTGCCTTAAAGGTGATATATATTGCGTATAACTTTTGTTGCAAGTCATTAAATGCCCTCATTCTCAAATACTGGGTGACTAAAGTATTGGTATTCGCGCGTTGTGGACTACACTACTTTTTCACCATACCCGCACACATTTCGGAGGTAGGTATACGTAAGGAAATATTGAGGTAGGTATACATAAGGAACGCTATGTGTTAATTCAGCGTATAAGCTATCTTCATTCCAAATTTTTGTCGAAGTCCGTCCAGCCGTTTGAGCGTGAAGGAGTAAAACACACACACACAAACTTTCGCATTTGTAATTATACGCAGTTTTTTGAACTTGTACAACTAAATATATCGAAAAAGTCGCATCGTACGAAAAACATGTTGTAAGTGAAAAGTTAATATTACTAAATGGCCCGTCCTGCGTTGACGTGGTCAGCTTCGTATTTTCAAATGGGAACCCTTATTTTCTTTGCATATTCTCACTATACGCCAAAAAGTATGTACGGTTTACTCAAATAATTGTTTTCCATTCGCGTTAGATGGCACTGTAATCGAGAAAAAACAAATGTGCCTGCGTCTGTAATTAAGAACCAGCGCATTTGATTCTACGTTCATTTACGATATAAATGGAAACCTTTGTGTTATAATGTTTGATATTGATGTTCAAACGTTACTTGAGTGGTTGTACATGATACGGGTAGACATTGACATTTCTGCCAAATGAGTTTTCTATTCCCTGCGGAGTTGATTTTAGTGAGTCCCCAAACCATCGGAATACTTGATTTCGGTGGCCGCCCTCAAACACCACCATCATAGTGACTAATTCGGCTTGTATTTCCATCCAACCGCCGCAAGTCTCGTGTTGGCCGCTTTAGGCGCAATGCAAATGACAACCATTGTAAAACGTAAAATGTCCATCCAGTGATAGGGATATTCACCTAATCAAGCACCCCAATGCTGAGAGGCAAGGGGACGCACTGAAATCAAGCATCCCTATGGGAACAGAAAACTATCACATCCACATCGTTGTTCCAGGATCATGTAGTTTCTAACCAGACATTGACACCGTGCAATCTGTGCAATCAAATTTGCAACAGTAAAGTAAATTTCAAAGATTAATATCAACCGTTTGAACACAATTACAACATAAAATAGCCGGCCGAAGTGGCCGAGTGGTCCTAGGCGCTTCAGACCGGAACTGCGCTGCTGCTACGGTAGCAGGTTCGAATCCTGCCTCGGGCATGGATGCATGTCATGTCTTTAGGTTAGTTAGGTTTAAGTAGTTCTAAGTCTAGGGTACTGATGACCTCAGATGTTAAGTCCCATAGTGCTTAGAACCACCACCACCAACGTAAAAGAAATGTAGAATCAAATGTGTCGATTCTTAATTGCAAAAATAGGCACACCCGTAGCCTATGTGTTTATTCAGGATAAAAGCACCGCTTAATCACTACCTAGGTACTACCTACTGGTACATATCTTTATGGACAGGCGTGTGGTAAACGTGACTGCAGATGACGAAGTAATCGACTTCGAACGTTGGAAGATAATCCATGCAACATGTTGGAGATTAACAAGAATTCTGGTTTCCGAGATAAGCACTGCCTAGGGTTGATCCTCACTACCGCAGAGACAATGTTTCGACACGTGTAAACCGCCACACAGGACAAGCACGAGTTGACAAAGGTATGTGACGCCGCATCCGCAGAGCAGCACGGGACTACTGGCTGTTTTCCGTGAGTCAAAGTGCCGCCGACTTGAGTGTGGGGCATGAGGAACCCATTTCTGCCAGGACAAAAAAATGGTTCAAATGGTTCTGAGCACTATAGGACTTAACATATGAGATCATGAGTCCTCTAGAATTTAGAATTACTTAAACCTAACTAACCTAAGACATCACACACACCTATGCCCCAGGCTAGATTCGAACCTGCGACCGTAGCAGTCGCCCGGTTACAGACTGTAGCGCCTAGAACCGATCGGCTACTCCGGCTGGCTCTGCCAGGACAGTACGGAGGCATATTTACCTTAGAGGCTTTAGCAGCGTGTGACCGACTTGTGTCCTTTGCCTTCCTATGACTTTTGGCATCTAATGACGCCGTCCACTTCAGTTTGTTCGCTGATCTACTTTGTATTTTCCTTTTTCTACAAACTCTTCGCATTGTGCATCTCTCCATCACGCCCTGAACAATATTTAGGCTTTGAATAGTCTTCACATTAAAACTAAGACTCATGGTCGTTAGTCAGAATTGCAGTTTTTTGTTTCTTTTTCTGCGCACACTGTCGTCACCTGCAACTGCCCTAATCACGGAAAACTCAAATGTTTCTATGATTTTATTGCAACTTGAGGCCATTACCACGGCGTTGTGGCGAAACAAGCTCTGTATCATTGCGAGAGATACAGAGGTGAGCGACTGTGCCGGGACTTACCCCAGTCCGCTGCTATTAGCGCCACATCATCACAATGAGCCCGTGCGCAGCATACAAAGTATTGGTGGTGGTAAGTTCCTATGGGACCAAACTGCTGACGTCATCGGTCCCTAGGCTTACACACTATTTAATCTAACTTACGCTAACAACAACACACACACACCCATGCTCGAGGGAGGATTCGAACCTCCGACGGCGGGAGCCACGTGGACCGTGGCAAGTTGCCTCAGATCGCACGGCTACCCAGCGCGGCTACAAGGTATTGTGCCATGATCTAAGAATGAAATTAAAAGTTAAAGTAAATTTCCCAAACTTTGTGAATAAATGCTTCAGTATATTAACGTTAAAGCTGTTGAATCTCAGAATGATCAGGTGAATTAGTTTTCCTAAATATGTTATTTTAACAAACAAAAAATTCGCTCTAAATAATGTAGCTAGAAAGCTAAAAGTGTTTCAGGATGTGCAAATATGTCTCACAATCAAAAGTTAAAAGTCTCAACTTGGTCGGTGCAATATTTTGTTCAAATTCAGCGTCTTTACGAAACATTGAAGGTACTAAATAAAAGACTCAGAACGAGAAAATTCGTATGTAGCCTCAGTGTGATATAAAAACATTAACTATGTGGCTTCATTAATTTACCTGTATCAGTTTCCAAGTTATTTACTAAAAAATAAATTTGGATCAAAAACGTCTCTATTCATATTAGATTGTCTAATTGTAGCACTCGATTACATTAAGGAAATAATATATCTAGCAATTTTCAAGACTTTAATGTAAATAAGAATCAATACAAGGGTACATAAAGAGGTAGTTCGGAGGTCATGTTCTACTATCTGTTCCATTTTAACAATTCTAGCTGGCCAAGTTTAAATGCAGTCTAGTTAAAACTTATTCAGTGACCAACGTCAACTTAGCTCCATTAATATAAAATATGATATTAATTAATACGTGTCCAAGATGGCGGCCATTTAGATGATGCTGCTTGTGTCTAGAGCTGTTGGCAGCAGATGTTCCGTTCGGCGGTCTGCTGCCACCATATATAACACAGCCAGAGAGGCATGGAAAAGAAACACTTCGCACCGAGCTGTCAATCTGTCCCAGTCAATCAAACGCTGGAATACGCTGTACCTCAGATGACGTCACAACTAGGCAGCTACCAAACAAATTTCCGGTAAATGTAGAAGTGAACTTGCGAGGACAGTACACCGTACTGGATCGCTTAGATTTAGCGAAAATAACTGTTTGTGTGGCGTCTTTTGCTAAGAAAACTGCGTGGCGTATGGCGAGATCACATTCCACTTTTGTGGCGAGCAGTTAAACTTTGATTACTAGAAGCCGGCCACGGTGGCCGAGCGGTTCTAGGAGCTTCAGTCCGGAACCGCGCGATCACTACGGTCGCAGGTTCGAGTCCTGCCTCGGGCATGGATGTGTGTGATGTCTTTAGGTTTAAGTAGTTCTAAGTCTAGGGGACTGATGACCACAGATGTTAAGTCCCATAGTGCTCAGAACCATTTGAACCATTTGATTACTAGAAGTCGGCGAATAGCACTGGTTATGTTCAAATGTGTGTGAAATCTTATGGGTCTTAACTGCTAAAGTCATCAGTCCCTGAGCTTACACACTACATAACCTAAATTATAGTAAGGACAAACACACACACCTACGCCCGAGGGAGGACCCGAACCTCCGCCGGGACCAGCCGCACTGGTTATGATAGGCACATTATTATTAATATGAGGAATATTATTATGTTTGTGTGAGTGCCTAGAGCCATTTGAACCATTTTTTGCTATCAGAAAATATGACTATAAATAGAAATTTGAGTTCTAGTCGATTAACAGATGGTTCAAATGGCTCTGAGCACTTAACTTCTGAGGTCATCAGTCGCCTAGAACTTAGAACTAACTAAACCTAACTAACCTACGGACATCACACACATCCTTGCCTGTGGCAGGATTCGAACCTGCGACCGTAGCGGTCGCTCGGTTCCAGACTGTAGCGCCTAGAACCGCACGGCCATTCAGGCCGGCGGGACTTAACATCTGAGGTCATCAGTCCCCTACAACTTAGAACTACTTAAACCTAACTAACCTAAGGACTTCATATACATCCATGCCCTAGGCAGGATTCGAAACTGCGACCGTAGTGGTCCCGCGGTTCCAGACTGAAGCGCCTAGAACCGCTCAGCCACACCGGCCGGCCCATCGCTTTGTAGTTGACCGTTAAAAATAGTTTTCAGGCTCTTGTAAAACGGGTACGGTATTTTAAAATTCACCCGCTGTCCCAGAGCGTCTACTAGAGGTCGGTAATTTCTCATCAAGTTTCCTTATTTAAACCCAATGTAAATATTCACACCAGCTTCAAAGCGACTTGAGCCACCTTTGGAATGCAGTGCAGCAGCGATTATGAGTGGCGCATTCGACAAAGTCTTCGTAGGTCTCTGGAGATATGTGGCATCAGGTGTCTAAACATAGGTCACGCAGTTTCCGTAAATTACGGGCCAGTAGTCTGTGGGTGCGGGCTTAGGTGCCTGATATTGTGCAACATGTATTCAATTGGGTTCAGACCATGAGTATTTGGTGGCCAATACATCGCCACGAATTAAATATTGCGCTGTAGAACTATCATATTGTAGCACAACATTGGTCTTGTGATACAGGCAGTTAGCCCACTGAGATGTCATCGCCATCTGGAGACGTAACCTTGGAAAAAATGGAAATTTGTGATAAGTTCTGTGGGGCCAAACTTCTTAGGTTATCAGTCGCTAGGCTTACACAATACATAATCTAACTTAAACTAACTTACGCTAAGGACAACACACACACACACGTTCATGCCCGAGGGAGGGCTCTAACCTCTGAAGGGTTGGGGGGGGGGGGGGGGGGAGCTACCCCTCGTGGCGATATAACCTTCAAGGGATGCAGATGGTGAGCAATAATGTTCACACAGTACACAGTGGTCATTGTACCTTTGATTACTACCCCAAGTATCACAGAAGACCAGAGCATAGAGTCCATGTGGAATAAGGTGTCTTGCACAGGATAGAGCAGCATGGAGAGCTGCATCAAACCAGTCTCAGGACTGAAGAGCACAACAACAACAATAGAAATCAAAGACGATCTGAGTGAGCAACTAGCGGGTACGAGCAACGAAGTGAACAACTACACAGCAGAAATAAATGAAAACAGAAGCAAGAAAAACTTCAAACAATCCCGATCGTTTTGTAGAGTATTAAGTAGATTATCGGTTTCGGCACACTATATTGCCATCTTCCGATTTGTAAAGTACAAACCCTGTTCTAAGAAAAAGGTGGTTCTACACATCCTATATGACGCGCATACATAAATTTTTGCTACAAAATATACACTCCTGGAAATGGAAAAAAGAACACATTGACACCGGTGTGTCCGACCCACCATACTTGCTCCGGACACTGCGAGAGGGCTGTACAAGCAATGATCACACGCACGGCACAGCGTACACACCAGAAACCGCGGTGTTGGCCGTGGAATGGCGCTAGCTGCGCAGCATTTGTGCACCGCCGCCGTCAGTGTCAGCCAGTTTGCCGTGGCATACGGAGCTACATCGCAGTCTTTAACACTGGTAGCATGCCGCGACAGCGTGGACGTGAACTGTATGTGCAGATGATGGACTTTGAGCGAGGCCGTATAGTGGGCATGCGGGAGGCCGTGTGGACGTACCGCCGAATTGCTCAACACGTGGGGCGTGAGGTCTCCACAGTACATCGATGTTGTCGCCAATGGTCGGCGGAAGGTGCACGTGCCCATCGACCTGGAACCGGACCGCAGCGACGCACGGATGCACGCCAAGACCGTAGGATCCTACGCAGTGCCGTAGGGGACCGCACCGCCACTTCCCAGCAAATTAGGGACACTGTTGCTCCTGGGGTATCGGCGAGGACCATTCGCAACCGTCTCCATGAAGCTGGGCTACGGTCCCGCACACCGTTAGGCCGTCTTCCGCTGACGCCCCAACATCGTGCAGCCCTCCTCCAGTGGTGTCGCGACAGGCGTGAATGGAGGGACGAATGGAGACGTGTCGTCTTCAGCGATGAGAGTCGCTTCTGCCTTGGTGCCAATGATGGTCGTATGCGTGTTTGGCGCGGTGCAGGTGAGCGCCACAATCAGGACTGCATACGACCGAGGCACACAGGGCCAACACCCGGCATCATGGTGTGGGGAGCGATCTCCTACACTGGCCGTACACCTCTGGTGATCGTCGAGGGGACACTGAATAGTGCACGGTACGTCCAAACCGTCATCGAACCCATCGTTCTACCATTCCTAGACCGGCAAGGGAACTTGCTGTTCCAACAGGACAATGCACGTCCGCATGTATCCCGTGCCACCTAACGTGCTCTAGAAGGTGTAAGTCAACTACCCTAGCCAGCAAGATCTCCGGATCTGTCCCCCATTGAGCATGTTTGGGACTGGATGAAGCGTCGTCTCACGCGGTCTGCACGTCCAGCACGAACGCTGGTCCAACTGAGGCGCCAGGTGGAAATGGCATGGCAAGCCGTTCCACAGGACTACATCCAGCATCTCTACGATCGTCTCCATGGGAGAATAGCAGCCTGCATTGCTGCGAAAGGTGGATATACACTGTACTAGTGCCGACATTGTGCATGTTCTGTTGCCTGTGTCTATGTGCCTGTGGTTCTGTCAGTGTGATCATGTGATGTATCTGACCCCAGGAATGTGTCAATAAAGTTTCCCCTTCCTGGGACAATGAATTCACGGTGTTCTTATTTCAATTTCCAGGAGTGTATATTGTGTTCGAACATTATGAATTACCTCGAAGGAAACGGTGTATTGACACACAGTCAACATGAGTTTAGAAAACATCGTTCCCGTGAAACACACCTAGCTCTTTATTCACATGAAGTGCTGAGTGCTATTGACAAGGGATTTCAGATCGATCCCGTATTCCTGGATTTCCAGAAGGCTTTTGACACTGTACCACACAAGCGGCTCGTAGTGAAATTGCGTGCTTATGGAATATCGTCTCAGTTATGTGACTGGATTCATGATTTCCTGTTCGCGAATGGTCTTAGGAACATACTGGAAAATTCGAGCGAATGATTTGCCACCCAGATCGCACAAAGTGAATCTCATCGAACATTTATGGGACATAATCGAGAGGTCAGTTCGTGCACAAAATCCTGTACCTTATGGACGGCTGTAGAGGCCGAAACGCTCAGTATCTCTGCGGGGTCTTCCAATGACTTGTTGAGTCCACGCCAAGTCGAGTTGCTGCACTACGCGGGGCAAAAGGGAGTCCTATAGGATATTAGGAGGTTGTTGTTGTTGTTGTGGTCTTCAGTCTTGAGACTGGTTTGATGCAGCTCTCCATGCTACTCTATCCTGTGCAAGCTTCTTCATCTCCCAGCACTTACTGCAACCTACATTTTTTCTGATTCTGCTTAGTATATTCATCTCTTGGTCTCCCTTGGTGATGAAAAAAATGGTTCAAATTGCTCGGAGGACTATGGGACTTAACGTCTTTGGTCATCAGTCTCCTAGAACTTAGAACTACTTAAACCTAACCAACCTAAAGACATCACACACATCCATGCCCGAGGCAGGATTCGAAGCTGCGACCGTGGCAGTCGTGCGGTTCCGGACTGAGCGCCTTAACCGCGAGACCACCGCGGCCGGTCTTGGTGATCGCTTGATACATCAGAACATGTCCTACCAACTGATCCCTTCTTCTAGTCAACTTGTGCCGCAAACTCCTGTTCTCCCCAATTCTACTCAATACCTCCTCATTAGTTATGTCATCTACCCACCCAATCTTTAGCATTCTTCTGTAGCACCACATTTCGAAAGCTTCTATTCTTTTCTTGTCCAAACTATTTATCGTCCATGTTTCACTTCCATACAAGGCTACACTCCATACAAATACTTTTAGAAACGATTTCCTGACACTCAAATCTATACTCGATGTAAACAAATTTATCTTCTTAAGAAACGCTTTGCTTTGCGTTGCCAGTCTCCCATAACTTTTGTCACCTTAATGTAAAAAAGTGAATGAAGCAGACAATCGAGTAATCAATGCTGAAACGTGCAGTCTGGAGAGCAAAGGGTGTTTTAGATGGGATCTAATTTGAGCGCTACAGTCTGGAACCGAGCGACCGCTACGGTCGCAGGTTCGAGTACTGCCTCGGTCATGTGTGATGTCCTTAGGTTAGTTAGGTTTAATTAGTTCTAAGTTCTAGGCGACTGGTGACCTCAGAAGTTAAGTCGCATAGTGCTCAGAGCCATTTGAACCATTTAATTTGAAAGCTGAAATGAAAAGACTGAGAGATATTTGTAGAACAGGTATGTCAAATAATAAAACAGAACAGCATGACATGATAATTGATGCAGCCTTAAAACAGTGGTACGTGAAAGGCCCTTAGACCTTGGAGTGGTGTCCTATGCGTTGGCCACAATCAAATGCACTGATATCTCATGCCTTTCCCCTCCAACACTCAAATATCACGCCGACTGTCAGTTAATTTAGGTTTACTAGAGTGATTATTTGTTTTAGTCCTGCCCTGACGCTTCGGATTCACAATAAAATTATTAACAATGTTCTTCTGGGTATGAAAGTACTGAAATCTGTCTGACTACGTGCCGAAATACGTGCATCCATACAGTCATTCATTCTAAAAGCTTCGTCCGTTGTAAACTCTTTTCCCCTGACGAGTAGTTCGGTTCTGCGAACAGTTCAAAACTGCGAAAGCTTTTACTGCAGAAAACTGCGTGTCGTATGGCGTTTCTCCGCAACGGGTTTCATCAGTTTACAGTTTCCACTAAAGAGACATTACTAAGACCTGACTGATTGTAGGTTGTTTTTATGGTAGTCATCTAAGATGACGTCCTCACACACAAGAAGTTCTCTGCATAGTGATGTGCCAACTTCACTGCCTCTGATGAAAAAGCTTCTGAGATAAAAGGCTGGCACAGGAGAGGAATTCGTGGCGGACCGCATCAAATCAGTCAGAACACAGATGACTCAGAGCGTCAGTTCTGGGAATACAGACTATTAAAACCGAAAGCTGGTTAGGTGTGATGGGACGGAAACACAACATTAAAAATCTACAGAAGGCACGCGGAACAAGCAAATAATATTTTTATTGTTGTAACTGAGGCTCTATAGACAGCGTGTTAACAACCAGTCTAAAACTTTCAGTGTCTACTTCTATATCTTACTCATTAGGTTTTTTTTTTCATCCATAAAGACCTGTTCTTCATCTGATTATGGTTCCACCATAAAACCCTGATAGCTTTCCAACATCCTACTGAAACTTTTCCTGACATTTATTTAATCTTCAACAATTCCTATCTCTCGTAGATTTGTTTCACTCTTGGAAGCACCTTAGATTAATTTGGTTTTAGAAAACTCCGGATCTTCTCTGGGAGGTTTGCTCACCCGTACGAAGATGTATCGGTGGTGCAGTAATCCTCTCTCTCTGTCTTTTCGTCTTTTTTTCTGGCCACTTAGGGACCACATTAATTTGGATCAGCTTCGATTCTTGTGACGTTAAACAATATCCAGTATTTCTTCATTCCCATACTTTTCAGTCTTCTCCGCTCTTCTGTTACGTGATGAGTTTGCCCAGAGTCCAATCCTGTCATGATGAATTGTTTGTTTGAAAGTCAACCTGTTGTAGTAAATCTCAGTTACCTGTACTCGCACGACATTCCACTGCATGTTTTGGATCCAGCGTACTTTTGTTCAGAAGCAAATGTGTTATTTTATGTCCATTGTAAGGATGTGCTCGAAGAACGTGGTCCTTTTCCTGATGATATTGTTGTGGTTGGCAGGAGAGCCAACACCGTGTTACTAGAGGAGGCCGAAAGGCACACGTTTTAGCTCACGCAGGCTGGCTTGAGGTCTGGAACAGGACAAGGAAATTAGACTTCAGAAAAACGGACGTAGCTGGTGGAATACTTAACTTTAATCCATTAATGATTAACGTCGGTCTTGGCGGTACATGATTCACAATATCAATAATAACTGATAATGGCACCTTGCCAGGTCGTAGCAAATGACGTATCTGAAGGCTATGCTAAACTATCTTCTCGGCAATTGAGAACGTAAGTATGCAGTGAACCATCGCTAGCAAAGTCGGCTGTACAACTGGGACGAGTGCTACGAAGTCTCTCTAGACCTGCCGTGTGGCGGCGCTCGGTCTGCTGTCACTGATAATAGTAGTAGTAGTAGTAGTAGTAGTAGTTTTATTCATCCGTAGATCTCTTTTTACAAGGATATAGGACATGTCAAAGTATTTACAAACTTAGATCAATTTACAATAAGCTAATTCGTATACACATATATTTACAGACTTCTAGTTAGAGACAATCATTAGATTTTACTCCTGGTATACAATAATTTATTTACAAATAACTCATTAAATAATGTAATGCCACACTATTCACTCATATTTCACTATCAGTCACTGCACACACTATACACACATTGTTTCATAACACTTCACTCACTACATACACACACACACACACACACACACACACACACACACACACACACACAGGTGATCCTTGGGCCATTTTCTGTACTGCAAGTTCCCATTTGCTATCCTGAAAAACTGAGTCAGCATCCCTTCATAATGAGTGAGATGTTGAGCTCAGAAAGAGGAAGAGGTGTTAGTATTGTGCTATGCATAGCTTGAGGGGAGAGTGTCTCTAGAAAGGAAAAAAGAAGAAAAATAATAAAGTGAAGGTGTTATGTGGAATATTGGGTGTTTTATAATCATCATTATTATTATTATTTGTTTGTATAACATTTTTTTATCAAACCCCTACTCTGCTTTATCTAAGTAATCCTTCAATGTATAAAATGTATTGCATAACAGGTACTTTTTAGCTGCCTTCTTAAATAAGTGTATTTTTGAAATTTCTTTAATCTCTTTTGGTAATTTATTGTACAATTTTATTCCTTGGTAGAAAATGCTGTTTTGAGTTTTATGTTTATTTTTTCTTGGTAAATGTAAGTTGAGTCTATCTCTTGTTGCAATGTCATGGACAGAGCTGTTTGTGCAGTAATTGCCAATGTTACTTTTGATGTGTAAAACTGACTGGTAAATGTGTTCACATGGAGCAGTTAAAATTCCCAGTGTTTTGAACAGATCTTTACAATGAGCTCGACTACTATTTCTGGTTATTATTCTTATGGCTCTTTTCTGGAGTTTGAAAATTGTGTTCATATTTTGTGGATTTGTTCCCCAAAAAAGAATGCCATAGCTAAGAATTGAGTGTACATATGAATAATATGTAACTAAAAGACACTGCATGTTACACACAGATGATAGAATTCTAAGGGCATAACATGCTGATGACATTCTGTTTGCAAGTACCTTTGTGTGTTCGCACCACTTCAGCTGAGAGTCAATATTCATTCCTAGAAATTTTGCATTTGTTACACAGTCTATATAGATGCCATCTACATTTAATTTAACATTGTCATTTTTCCTCTTCAAACTGAAGTTCATGGCATTAGTTTCCTTTATGTTTAATGTCAATTTGTTGCTTATTGACCAATTGTAAACTTCCTTGAGAGTTTCATTTGCTTTCTCGGTAAGGAGTTCTCTTGTTCTCTCAGTGACTATAATATTGCTGTCATCAGCGAAGAGAATTTTCTCACCATGAGTAACACTACTGGGAAAGTCATTGATGTATATCAGGAATAGTATTGGTCCTAATATGCTACCTTGTGGAACCCCTATATTAATATGTTTTGGTTCTGATAAGTATTTTACTAAATGTTTAGATCTATTTGAAGTATGTGTTATCTCTACTCTTTGTATCCTATCTGTTAGGTATGATCGAAACCAGTCATTAGCTACCCCTCTTATTCCTAATGCTTCTAATTTATTTAATAGAATCTTGTGGTCGACTGTATCAAAAGCCTTAGAAAGATCCAAAAATATGCCTGTGACACACTCATCTTTATCAAGAGCATTAAGTACAACTTTTGTGAATTCTACTATGGCTGACTCCGTATTTTTGCCACTTCGAAAACCAAACTGTGATTTGCTTAAAAGATTGTATTTATTCAGATAATTCATTAATCTGTCTTTCATAATTGCTTCTATTATTTTTGAGAATGCTGACAGCAGGGAAATGGGCCGGTAATTTTCTATGTCTTCTGCATTACCTTTCTTAAGCAAAGGTACAACTCTTGCCTGTTTTAGCTGCTCTGGAAATGTCCCTGATGTGAAGGATTCATTTATTATATTTGTTAATGGGCCTTGTATAATCCCTATGCATTGTTTCAGTACACACATTGGTACATCATCTAAGCCTTCTGACTTTTTATTTTTTAGCTTTTGAACAGTTTTATTGACTTCATTCTCTGTGGTTGGAAGTAACATCATTGTATCTAGTGCAACAATTTTTGCAGGTGTTATATTTGTTTTGGGGAATTTTTGCTGTAACTTCTCTGCAATACTTGAAAAATGCTCGTTTACATAGTTTGCTAAGTGTTGTCGATCATTTATTACCTTATCCCCCTCCCTTAGCAGTATGTTATTCTGCGTTTGTTTGCCTCTCCCCGTTTCCTTTTTTATAACATCCCAGACTGCTTTGCTTTTATTCTCTGCATTATATATTATTTTGTCATTAAATGACTTTTTTGCAGCAATCAGCACCTTCCTATAAATCTTTTTGTATCTATGATAGAAATTTAAGAATTCTGGATCATTGTGAATCTTTTTCATGGAACTGAGGTGTTTAAGTGTTTGGGAGGACTTCTTAATACCTGCTGTTATCCATCTGTTTTTGTGAGATGTTGATACAGTCATGCATACTTTTGGAAATGCTGTTTCAAAGTTCAATTTAAACAATGTGGAGAATTTGGAGAATTTCATATTCACATTGGTTTCCTTACACACTTCATCCCAGCTTTGTTTTTCTAGTTCTTTTGAAAAATCTTTTATTTTGATTTCTGATAGATGTCGTTTATAGGCTTGTAGTTTAGGGAATGATTCGATGCCTGATTTTGCTGTTATTATTTGACAGAGATGGTCTGATAGTCCTAGATCTTTTACAGCTACATCACATTTTTCCCTGTCTATATTTGTGGCCACATGGTCAATTACTGATGCAGTCATTGTAGTAACCCTTGTTGCACTATTGACCAATAGGGACATGCCAAAACTTTGAAGGATATTTATGAAGGTGCTGCTGGATTCATTTATGATATTAGTGTTGATGTTTATGTCCCCACACAGAATTATGTTGACCTTTGTACTTGAGACTTTATCTAGAACTTCTGTTAATTTATTGAAAAAAGTGTCCACACTACCACTGGGAGATCTATACACACACAAAATGATTAATTTCTTGGTGATATCGAGCCCTGATAATTCAATAGCTGATATTTCAATGTGTTTGTCTTCACTTACTGTACTGAGGTCATGTCTAGATTTGAACTGTGTTCCTTTTCTGATATAAATGCATGATTCTCCACCCCTTGAAGTAGTTCTGCAGTAAGAGTTTGCCCTTTCATACAATGATAATACTACATGTTGGATTTCTGTGTCTCTACACCAGTGCTCAGTAATACAAACTACTGTGCAGTTCAAAGATTGGAGCTCAACTTCTAATGCTTGTATTTTATTTTTTATTGATTGCATGTTTTGATGGAGGATTGTTAAGTCTGTGAAATGCCCCATGTTACTCTTTCCGATGGTTTGTTTTTCTTTGTGACATCTGGTATGTGTGATTTTTGAAGTGTTATAATCTGTCTTGTGAGTGATTGTTTCAGTATTTTTTGAACTGCTAGAGATACTCTTTAGGCAGGGGAACCTGTTGTCTGGATTTATCCTAAAAAAGACCTACTTTTCCTACCTATGACAACAGGTATTTGACCATGTGTGGCCCGAGATCCACCCCCTACACTTTCATGAATCAGCTGTACCAATCTTCCCTTCCCAGTCCTGTTTAGGTGTAGGCCATGCCTAGTGAAACCCCATCTGTTGATAGTCCCGACGGGCACCAGAGAAACATGAGCAAAGTTGGCCGTCCTCAGAGCCATCCCCAGCCCCACATTGATTCGCCTCACAGCTCCATCAAGGCGTGGCTGATCATGACGCCGGAACAGCTCAACAAAGTGTACATTGGTGCCATGAGTCAGGGAAGCTATCTTGTCCAGGTCACCACCTATTTCATATGCCCCATCCCTGTCCAGACTGTTTCCCGCCCCACCCACTATCACTACATGGTCCTCTTTTGTAAAATCCTTACATAAAGACCCTAGGTCCTCTATCACATGACTTAGCCCTGCATTTGGTTTGAAGATACTGGTGGCCTGGTACGCTGCCCCTAAACTTTCCTGTAACTGAGGGCCTACACCTCGCCCATGGCTACTACCTAGCAGCAGCACTTTCTTCTTCCTAACACTTTGTACATTCCTAGGCTTCTTGGCCTCGGTTGAAGTGTGCTGCACATTTCCTGCTCCTCGTTCTACCTGAGGCTCTTCTCCACATAACTCTGGCAGTGGCAGATACCTGTTTTTGGTGTTGATGATAAAACTATCAGATCGCGTTCTCTTTCTTCCCATCCTCCTACCAGCTGCCAGTTCCCAACCACCCTCCTCCCCCCTATTTCCCTTTATCCTTATCAGTTCCTTCCTTGCTTCCTCCAACTGTGCCTGAAGGGCACAGATTTTCCTTTCCTGCTCCCCAATCAAAATGTTCCTACTGCATACTCTGCAGTTCCAGGAGAGAGCCTCTTCTGTTCTCCAAACATTCTCCCCACTGCATCCCCCCCAGTGAAAATATTTCCTACAAGATTGGCAACAAATCCCTCTACTCACTACCCTATAAGAGCTCCCACATTTCTCACTCATGGTCAGTTTCGAAAGAATAGTTAAGTTTAAAGAATGTTTTAAATTTGTCAAGGTCGCGAGATTGTATGTCTGCAAGCAAAAAAAACGACACAAAGATCTTATGTGCGGTGGTTGTTGTTTTTCTACTGATTTAGAGATGCAAAAACAGAAGAATGAATTTGTAATTACTTTGCTTTTAGAGAATTTAAGTTATCAGGCGTGTTTGGTCAGGTTTTTAAACGTTTATAACTCGGAAAATTTAGACCTAGATCGCGTCTATCTAACTAGTAAACAATACGAAATGTCTCCAGAATGAGATTTTCACTCTGCAGCGGAGTGTGCGCTGATATGAAACTTCCTGGCAGATTAAAACTGTGTGCCCGACCGAGACTCGAACTCGGGACCTTTGCCTCGAGTCTCGGTCGGGCACACAGTTTTAATCTGCCAGGAAGTTTCAATACGAAATGTGTTAGTTAAATACGATTTAGAAATGTTTAATTACACTTTTATTGCGACAATAGACACTGATGAAACTAGTAGTTGTCTTTTTTAAACGATTTTTGCACTATCAAGAAAACTTGAATAGAATTTGTTGTGTTTATGTCACGCAAAATTACGGGTTATGTCGCGATTATCGGGACCTCAGCTAAAGAACAAGTTTTTTCAAGAACAAGCTCTGCTTGGACGCTAATATTCAGTTGTGTGACAAGAACGGACACTACAGCAAGTAATAAAAACAAAGAATATTTAAACTTGGCACTATTTCCTCTTAAATAAGTTATTTTAGCGGACGAAGAAAATACCTGTGATCTCACTCGGCGGCCATCTTGGCGACACGCAGGTCCGACGTATACTACCGGACCGCGGCCGATTTAAAGGCTACCACCTAGCAAGTGTGGTGTCTGGTGGCGACACCACACCCCACATTCTGTCTGTCTTGGTATACAATTCTTGGTTCGATTGTTTTCTTATACTGGCCTCCTCCTGTTCTTTTAAGTCCAAGTATCCTCCAGAGAATTCTTCTTTCCTCAAGTTATAGCCATTTAAGTAATCCTTTTCTTATGACGCTTTTTGCGTTGAATGAAGCTTCTGGTAATGACTTTATTTTGCACTGACTGAAATATTCTCCTGATTCTTGTAGATGTTCATAGTTTGTATGCTAAATCCATGTTGTTTATTCGTGTTAGTTCTTTCTCTGTCAGACCAGTTTCTGTCTGACCACAACTTTCTGAATTTTCTGAATTCCCCACATAGTGTGTCTTCTCGATAGAGATTTAGGCCTACCTTTACCGTTTATTGCTGGGTGGTTTGATTAGCTGCCGCTTTTAATTTTCTATTTATTCCGACGATATCACAACATCGTTTGCTAATGGCAGACGTTCTACCCAATTTACTTTTTTCTTGCAGGTCGTTAAAGGGTAAAAGAGAGAGTTCGTCTCCCTGTCTGCGTCTGATTTTGAACTTGAAGGGCTCTGAAATCTTTCCTCTGAACTCCACTTCTGATGTCTTGTTGCTTAAAATCTGTTTAATCAATTCACTGGATTTCCTATGCAAGCTCATATCCTCCAAAATTTTATCTGTGTATTTAATAATCAAAGTTTATTCCGCACATGATCTGCTCTTTATGAAGTCTCTTTGGTACTCATAAATTTGTGGATTTAGTAGCTGTTTCACCGTGTTCTGCAATGCTTTTGAGAATAGATTTTAGGTTACTAGTATTAACGAGTTTTCGGTCACTGGTATTAACAAATACCTCCGTAATTCCCAAGCTCCGACTTCTTCTCCTTTTCCGTGAGTCGGTTGTGTTAATGCCGAGTCCACCCTTCTGGAAGCTGTCCTTCTTCCCAAACATTGCTTATACTGTGTGTCAGTTAGACGAACATTTTCTCGTTAGCATATTTCAAGAGTTTTGCAATGATCCTATCTTTCTTTGGAGCTTTATTTTCCTTAGAGATATTTATAATGTAATTGATTCCAAATTGCGGTATATTTCTTTATTTTTTCTCAGCCGAATCTGTCACTGAATTCTGTTAGCAAAGATCTTTTTGAGTATCCTGCGTTCTCCTTTAAGTATCACCGAGACTTGTCATTTTCGATGCAAGCACAGCGTCTTCAAAGCATAGAACCCTCTAGTTCGACAACTGCACTGCAATGTCATAGTTTCTATACTGAGCAGCTTTTCATCATAGATGGTTTTTAGCAACTGGTGCGCAGACATTAATATACAGATGCGAACGCCGGTCGCATTTTGTTCTAGCGCATTCTGTTGGATTACTACATCCAGGTACATAAACGTCCTGTCTCTTACAATCTTTCCCTGCTCAGTCACCATCCATTCTGGCCCAGCGATGATCTTCGTCATATAGTTCGTAAATCGGTGTACCTTTCTGTTTGGTCAGTGATGTTGGCAAAACTATTCGAGGCTCGCCCAGGCGCATTTCCATATCCTGAGTCGCACGGGGTAATCTTGCGGTCTAGGGCGCCTTGCCACGGTTGGCGCGGCCCCTCCCGTCGGAGGTTCGAGTCCTCCCTTGGACATGGGTGTGTGTGCTATCATTAGCATAAGTTAAAGTTAGATTAAGCAGTGTGTAAGCCTAGGGACCGATGACCTGGGCAGATTGGTCCCGTAGGAACTTACCACAAATTTCCAAATTTTCCATGTGCTGCTATTTTCGCTCTCCTTTCGTATTTCTTGTTTTACTTCCAGTTTTAGCAACTTTAAGGGACTTTACAGGCTGGGTCACTCATGTTTTTTGTAAGTGGTCAGCCAGTCACATTTCCCTGTGCTTCTATTTCAGCTCTTCTGTCGTTTTACTTATGTTTTAATCCCAGGTACACATGTGGCCTGTAGTTGAAGAAGTGTCATGATGATCTCTCCATTGGCAAAAGATTCCGGAATAGTCCCCCATTCGGATCTCCGGGAGGGGACTGCCAAGGGGGAGGTTACCATGAGAAAAAGAATGAATAATCAACGAAAGGATAACGTTCTACGAGTCGGGATGTGGAATGTCAGAAGCTTGAACGTGGTAGGGAAACTAGAAAATCTGAAAAGGGAAATGCAAAGGCTCAATCTAGATATAGTAGGGGTCAGTGAAGTGAAGTGTAAGGAAGACAAGGATTTCTGGTCAGATGAGTATCGGGTAATATCAACAGCAGCAGAAACTGGTATAAAAGGTGTAGGATTCGTTATGAATAGGAAGGTAGGGCAGAAGGTGTGTTACTGTGAACAGTTCAGTGACCGGGTTGTTCTAATCAGAATCGACAGCAGACCAACACCGACAACGGTAGTTCAGGTATACATGCCGACGTCGCAAGCTGAAGATGAACAGATAGAGAAAGTGTATGAGGATATTGAAAGGGTAATGCAGTATGTAAAGGGGGACGAAAATCTAATAGTCATGGGCGACTGGAATGCAGTTGTAGGGGAAGGAGTAGAAGAAAAGGTTACAGGAGAATATGGGCTTGGGACAAGGAATGAAAGAAGAGAAAGACTAATTGAGTTCTGTAACAAGTTTCAGCTAGTAATAGCGAATACCCTGTTCAAGAATCACAAGAGGAGGAGGTATACTTGGAAAAGGCCGGGAGATACGGGAAGATTTCAATTAGATTACATCATGGTCAGACAGAGATTCCGACATCAGATATTGGATTGTAAGGCGTACCCAGGAGCAGATATAGACTCAGATCACAATATAGTAGTGATGAAGAGTAGGCTGAAGTTCAAGACATTAGTCAGGAAGAATCAATACCCAAAGAAGTGGGATACGGAAGTTCTAAGGAATGACGAGATACGTTTGAAGTTCTCTAACTCTATAGATACAGCAATAAGGAATAGCGCAATAGGCAGTGCAGTTGAAGAGGAATGGACAACTCTAAAAAGGGCCATCACAGAAGTTGGGAAGGAAAACATAGGTACAAAGAAGGTAGCTGCGAAGAAACCATGGGTAACAGAAGAAATACTTCAGTTGCTTGATGAAAGGAGGAAGTACAAACATGTTCCGGGAAAATCAGGAATACAGAAATACAAGTCGCTGAGGAATGAAATAAACAGGAAGTGCAGGGAAGCTAAGACGAAATGGCTGTAGGAAAAATGTGAAGATGTCGAAAAAGATATGATTGTCGGAAGGACAGACTCAGCATACAGGAAAGTCAAAACAACCTTTGGTGACATTAAAAGCAACGGTGGTAACATTAAGAGTGCAACGGGAATTTCACTGTTAAATGCAGAGGAGAGAGCAGATAGGTGGAAAGAATACATTGAAAACCTCTATGAGAGTGAAGATTTGTCTGATGTGATAGAAGAAGAAACAGGAGTCGATTTAGAAGATATAGGGGACCCAGTATTAGAATCGGAATTTAAAAGAGCTTTGGAGGACTTACGGTCAAATAATGCAGAAGGGATAGATAACATTCCATCAGAATTTCTAAAATCTCATGCATCGAAGCTGCTTACAAGAATAATATACAGAAGAATGGAAAAGAAAATTGAGAATGCGCTAGGTGACGGTCAGTTTGGCTTTAGGAAAAGTAAAGGCACAAGAGAGGCAATTATGACGTTACGGCTAATAATGGAAGCAAGGATAAAGAAAAATCAAGGCACGTTCATAGGATTTGTCGACCTGGAAAAAGCGTTCGAAAATATAAAATGGTGCAAGCTGTTCGAGATTCTAAAAAAAGTAGGGGTAAGCTATAGGGAGAGACGGGTCATATACAATATGTACAACAACCAAGAGGGAATAGTAACAGTGGACGATCAAGAACGAAGTGCTCGTATTAAGAAGGGAGTAAGACAAGGCTGTAGCCTTTCGCCCCTACTCTTCAATCTGTACATCGAGGAAGCAATGATGGAAATAAAAGAAAGGTTCAGGAGTGGAATCAAAATACAATGTGAAAGGATATCAATGATACGATTCGCTGATGACATTGCTATCCTGAGTGAAAGTGAAGAAGAATTAAATGATGTGCTGAACGCAATGAACAGTCTAAAGAGTACACAGTATGGTTTGAGAGTAAATCGGAGAAAGAGGAAGGTAATGAGAAGTAGTAGAAATGAGAACAGCGAGAAACTTAACATCAGGATTGATGGTCACGAAGTCAATGAAGTTAAGGAATTCTGCTACCTAGGCAGTAAAATAACCAATGACGGACGGAGCAAGGAGGACATCAAAAGCAGACTCGCTATGGCAAAAAAGGCATTTCTGGCCAAGAGAAGTCTACTAATATCAAATACCGGTCTTAATTTGAGGAAGAAATTTCTGAGGATGTACGTCTGGAGCACAGCATTGTATGGTAGTGAAACATGGACAGTGGGAAAACCGGAACGGAAGAGAATCGAAGCATTTGAGATGTGATGCTACAGACGAATGTTGAAAATTATGTGGACTGTTAAGGTAAGGAATGAGGAGGTTCTGTGCAGAATCGGAGAGGAAAGAACGTGTGGAAAACACTGATAAGATGAAGGGACAGGATGGTAGGACATCTGTTAAGACATCAGAGAATGACTTCTACGGTACTAGAGGGAGCTGCAGAGGGTAAAAACTGTAGAGGAAGATAGAGATTGGAATACATTCAGCAAATAATTGAAGGCGTAGGTTGCAAGTGCTACTATGAGATGACGAGAGTAGCACAGGAGAGGAATTCGTGGCGGGCCGCACCAAACCAGTCAAAAGACATGACCCAAAGAAAAAAAAAGCGGCAGTGAACGTATACAGAAAAGGTAGTACGAATGGGCACAGATTTGTTTCATCCATGCGAGTGTGTCACGAAGGTCCTGGAGAAACACATAAACCATCCGGAGAAAGCCTACTTCCAACGTTTCAGGAACAGGCTTAAGTGATGAGACTACGAGCATATTATAACTCCCTACGTATCTCTCCCGTAGGGATAGTGAGGAAAAGATCAGATTAATTGCTGCTCGCATGTGAATGGAACGGGAAGAAACCCTAATAACTAGTACAGTGGGAAATATCCGCTGCTATAAACTTCACAGTTGTTTTCAGAGTATGGATGTAGATGTAGATTTTAAAAAAAATGTGTCGAAACTATGGACTCAAACTGAGGAATCAAAGGCTGTTGTACTCACGGTTCAAAAGAGAATGCAGAAACGACGACAGACAAAGGTTAATAGAAATTCCTGCGTCCGTAAAAAGATCGATGCGCGAAGCTTTCAGCAACTACTGCCGTCGTACCGTAGCAATAGATCTTGCCAATAGCTCGAGAAAATTCTTTTCCTACGCAAAATCGCTAATCACTCGTCGAACAGTCTGGTGTGGCAATAAGTGACTGAAAAAGTAAAGCCGATTTTTTAAATCTGTTAAGAAATCGTTAACTCAGGAGAACTGTACAAACATACCGTAGTTTGACCATCGTACAGCCTCCCACATGGAGGACTTAGTAATAGTCCCTGGTGTGCGGAAAACTGACAGTGTTGCAAGCAAATAAGTCCCGAGGTCCTGATGGAATCTCAAGTCAGTTTTTCAAGTAGTATTCTACGGCACTGGCTCCTTACTTAGGTTGCATTTATCACGAATATATCACCTAGCGCGAAGTCTCAAGCGACTGGAGAAAAACGCACTGACTGCTGTATATAGGAAGGGGGGGGGGGGGGGAGGGGGAACGGATAGGCAAAATGACAGACCAATAACCTCAACATCGGTTTCCTGCAGAATCCTTGAACATATTCTCAATCAGAATACAATGAATGTTCTCGAGAGGCAAGAAGATTCTATCCACAAATCTGCACGTTTTTAGGAAGCATCGCTCGTGCGAAACTCAGCTTACCTTTTTCTCGCACATTCTTTGAACTAAGGATGAAGGGCAACAGGTGGATTCCATATTTCAAGATTTCCTTACAGCACGTGACACAGTGCCACACTGCCGACTTTTAACGCAGGTACATGCATACGGAATAGGTTAACAGGTACGTGAGTGGCTCGAAGAATTATTAAATACCAGAACTCAGTATGTTGCTGTCGACAGCGAGTTTTCATCAGATACAAGGGTAACGTCAGGAGCTCCCCAGAGAACTGTGATGGGATCATTGTTATTTTCTATGTACATAAATGATTTGGCGGACAGGGTGGGCAGCAATCTGCGGTTGTTAGCTGATGATGCTGTGGTGTACGGTAAGGTGTCGAGTGACTGTAGGAAGATAGAACTTATGAAAAATTGGTATGATGAATGGCAGCTAGCCCTGGACGTAGAAAATGTTAGTTAATGCAGATGAGTAGGAAGAACAAACACATAATGTTCGGTTACAAGATCAGTAGTGCGAAGCTTGACGCAGTCACATCGATTAAATATCTAGGTGTAACGTTGCAAATCGATATGAAGTGGTATAGGCATGTAACCATTGTTGTGGGGAAGATCGTCTTCGGTGTATTGGGAGGATTTTAGTAAAGCGTGGTTCGTCTGTAAAGGAGACTCCATATAGGACACTAGAACGAGCCATTGTTGAGTACTGTTTCAGTATTTGGTATCCGCTTCAGGTCGGATTAAAACAAGATATCGAAGCAATTCAGAAGTGGGCTTCTATGTTTGGTACTGGAAGGTTCGAACAACACGCAAGTGTTACGTAGATGCTTCGGGAACTCAAATGCGAATCGCTGGAGGGAAGGCGATGTTCTTCTAGAGGAGGACTAATGAGAAAATTTAGAGAAGCGACATTTGGGGCTGACTGCAAAAGGATTCTATTGCCACCATGTACATTTCGCTTAAGGACCATGAAGATAGGATTAGAGAGATTAGGGCTCGTACAGAGGCATACATACAGTCGTTTTCCCCTTGCTATGTTTGCGAGTGGAACAGGAAAGGAAATGAATAATAGTGGTACAAGGTACCCTCCGCCACGCACTGTAGGGTGGCTTGCGGATTGCGTATGTAGATGTAGGTATAGATGTGCAAACAAAATTAAGCAAAAAATATTGGTTCGAAATGGTTCAGATGGCTCTGAGCACTATGGGAGTTAACTTCTGAGGTCATCAGTCCCCTGAACTTAGAACTACTTAAACCTAACTAACCTAAGGACATCACACACATCCATGTCCGAGGCAGGATTCGAACCTGCGACCGTAGCGGTCGCGCAGCTTCATACTGTAGCGCCTAGAACCGCTCGGCCACCCCGGCCGATCAAGCAAACAATATTATAAATGAGACAGATGAAAGTCATGAACCTTTCGAAACGAACCACTCGAGAACGAAGAATTGAAGCAGGTACATTGTAGAGGAAGGTCCCAAATCCAAACAGAATGCACTGCGCCTTGTAACTATGGAAGCTATCTATTATGAAGTGCTGTCTGAAAAAAGGCTGCATAAATATTCAGTCACATCGTGATAAGACATCAGTGTGCCGCAAATTTAACTTGCCATGATTCTCAGAAATTTAAGATGGCTATATTTCTGCTAGTTCTTTCTTCGCAAGAGGAGCTTGGCAAGTCGGCAAATATCAGCGCGGAGGAAAGCAAGTAGAAGTAACTGCCAACCACTGCCACAGCATGTCTCTGCAACCCCGCTATGCGACGTGACTAACAAGATTCATTTACAAAAAAGGCAAAGTCCGGTCGCTTTGCGTTCCACCGCATCTGCTCAGCATTCCAAACCATTCTTCTCATAAAGTTAACTGTCCCTCGTATGTCGAAAGGAGAAAGACGCAACGGGACCTACACCTGCACGAAGTAGACGCTTAGCAAGAAATTACTGATGCACGTGCAATACAAGCTGACGCTTGTTCCCCCAGCAATATGACACATTCTCTGTCTACAAACTACGTAGACATTTTGCAAGTACCTTAGAATAGTATCTCGAAGTGAAAAATAAAGCAACATCGAAAACTGTAGATGGAAACATTGCGTAATTATTGCGATTCACTTATAGAGACGCTGAGATAATAAACACTGAGGTGACAAAAGCCACAGGCTACCTCCCGATATCCTATCGGACCTTCTTTTGCCCAGGGTAGCGCAGCAACTCGATATGAGATGGACTCAACAAGTCATTGGAAGCCCCCCACAGAAATTCTGAGCCATACTGCATCTGTAACAATGCATAAATGCGAAACTGTTGACGGCGCAGGATTTTGTGCACGAACTGACTTCATTTATTATGTCCCATAAATGTTCGATAGGATTCATCTGGGTGGGCAAACCATTCGCTTGAATTGTTCGGAATGTGCTTTAAAACATTCGCCAACAAGAGTGACCAGGTGAATAAAAATTTCATCGTTTTTCGGGAACAAGAAGTCCACGCAGGGCTGCAAATGGTCTACAAATAGCCGAACGTAACCATTTCCAGGCAATGATCGGTTCAGTTGGACCAGAGGACCCAGTCTGTTCCAGGTACACACAGCCCACAACATTAAGGAGCCACCACAGACTTGCACAGTGCGTTGATGACAACTTGGGTCCATGGCTTCGTGCTGTCTGCACCAAATTCGAACTCTCCATCAGCTCTTACCTAGTGAAATCGAAACTCATCTGACCAAGCCGCGGTTTTCCTATCCTCTAGGTCCAACCGATATGATCGCGAGCCCTGCAGGTGATGTACTATTAGCAAATTCAATCGCGTCGGTCATCTACTGCCGTGGCCTATTAAACACCAGATTTCGCCGCAGTGTCCTAACGGACACATTCGTCGTACGTCCCATATTGATTTCTGTGGTTATTTCACGCAGCGTTGCTTGTCTGTTAGGACTGATAGCTCTAAGCAAACACTGCTGCTCTCTGTCGTTAAGTGATATCCGTCGGCCACTGCGTTGTCCGTGGTGAGAGGTAGTGCCAGAATTTTGGTACTCTCGGCGTGCTCTTGACATTGTGGATCTCGAAATACTGAATTCCCTAACGATTTCCGAAACAGAATGTACCACGCGTCTAGCTCCAACTACCATTCAGCGTTCAAAGTCTGTTAATTTCCGTATTGCGGCCATAACCACGCTGGAAACCTTTTCACATGAATCACCTGAGTGCAAATGATGGAACCGCTAATGCAATGCCCTTTTATACTTTGTGAACGCGATACTACCACCATCTGTATATGTGCATACCGCCAGCCCATGACTTCAGTCACCTCAGTGTGTGATAGAAGAAGTGATAAAAACATGGCGAAGAAAACGAAAGTAAAACCGAAGCAAACTTCCTATTTGATGAGATACTAGTCAAATGAAGATGAAATTATTGACAAGTGTTTCTGGCGCGGGAAAAAAAACCCTTACAGGTTAGATGTTTTCAATGTATTGGGTAGCCTACTTAACCCTCGAACACTTACGATGGGAAAATGTTATATTGCTATTAAACTATAATAAGTTTACTATTCCATTTTTCGCCGGCCGCGGTGGTCTCGCGGTTCTAGGCGCGCAGTCCGGAACCGTGGGACTGCTACGGTCGCAGGTTCGAATCCTGCCTCGGGCATGGATGTGTGTGATGTCCTTAGGTTAGTTAGGTTTAAGTAGTTCTAAGTTCTAGGGGACTAATGACCACAGCAGTTGAGTCCCATAGTGCTCAGAGCCATTTGAACCATTTTTTATTCCATTTTTCATTCAATGGAAGTCATAATGTTTTGGTTAATTACTGTTACAGAAACCAGATGGCTGTCATATGAGTCGAGGGACATGAAAGGGAAGCAGTGGTTGGGAGGGGAGTAAGACAGGGTTGTAGCCTCTCCCCGATGTTATTCAATCTGTATATTGAGCAAGCAGTAAAGGAAACAAAAGAAAAATTCGGGGTAGGTATTAAAATCAATGGAAAAGAAATAAAAACTTTGAGGTTCGCCGATGACATTGTAATTCTGTCAGAGACAGCAAAGGACTTGGAAGAGCAGTTGAATGGAATGGACAGTGTCTTGAGAGGAGTATATAAGATGAACATCAACAAAAGCAAAACGAGGATAATGGAATGTAGTCGAATTAAGTCGGGTGATGCTGAGGGAATTAGATTAGGAAATGAGACACTTAAAGTAGTAAAGGAGTTTTGCTATTTGGGGAGCAAAATAACTGATGATGGTCGAAGTAGAGAGGATATAAAATGTAGACTGGCAGTGGCAAGGAAAGCGTTTCTGAAGAAGAGAAATTTGTTAACATCGAGTATAGATTTAAGTGTCAGGAAGTCTTTTCTGAAAGTATTTGTATGGAGTGTAGCCATGTATGGAAGTGAAACATGGACGATAAATATTTTGGACAAGAAGAGAATAGAAGCTTTCGAAATGTGGTGCTACAGAAGAATGCTGAAGATTAGATGGGTAGATCACATAACTAATGAGGAAGTATTGAATAGGATTGGGGAGAAGAGAAGTTTGCGGCACAACTTGACCAGAACAAGGGATCAGTTGGTAGAACATATTCTGAGGCATCAAGGGATCACCAATTTAGTATTGGAAGGCAGTGTGGAGGGTAAAAATAGTAGGGGGAGACCAAGAGATGAATGCACTAAGCAGATTCAGAAGGATGTGGGTTGCAGTAGGTACTGGGAGATGAAGAAACTTGCACAGGATAGAGTAGCATGGAGAGCTGCATTAAACCAATCTCAGGACTGAAGACAACGACAACAACAACAACAACAACTGTTATTAGAAACCCAGTGGTAAACAACATATAAAATTATGTACAAAAAGTCCTATTTCACATCAAACTGGGATCATAAATTTTGCGGTTGATGATAAACAGTTAAGACACCACTCTTATAAGCCTCTTCCAAAGAATGCAATATAAATCTTAGCTGTTGTTGTTGTCTTCAGTCCTGAGACTGGTTTGATGCAACTCTCCATGCTACTCCATCCTGTGCAAGCTTCTTCATCTCCCAGTACCTACTGCAACCTACATCCTTCTGAATCTGCTTAGTATATTCATCTCTTCGTCTGCCTTTACGATTTTTACCCTCCACGCTGCCCTCCAATACTAAATTGGTGATCCCTTGATGCCTCAGAACATGTCCTACCAACAGATCCCTTCTTCTGGTCAAGTTGTGCCACAAACTCCTGTTCTCCCCAACTCTATTCAATACTTCCTCATTAGTTATGTGATCTACCCATCTAATCTTCAGCATTCTTCTGTAGCACCACATTTCGAAAGCTGCTATTCTCTTCTCGTCCAAACTATTTATCGTCCATGTTTTACTTCCATACATGGCTACACTCCATACAAATACTTTCAGAAATGACTTCCTGACACTTAAATCATACTCGATGTTAACAAATTTCTCTTCTTCAGAAACGCTTTCCTTGCCATTGCCAGTCTACATTTTATATCCTCTCTACTTCGACCATCATCAGTTATTTTGCTCCCCAAGTAGCAAAACTCCTTTACTACTTTAAGTGTCTCATTTCCTAATCTAATGCCCACAGCATCACCCGACTTAATTCGACTACATTCCATTATCCTCATTTTGCTTTTGTTGATGTTCATCTTATATCCTCCTTTCAAGACACTGTCCATTCCATTCAACTGCTCTTCCAAGTCCTTTGCTGTCTCTGACAGAATTACAATGTCATCGGCGAACCTCAAAGTTTTACTTCTTCTCCGTTGATTTTAATACCTATTCCGAATTTTTCTTTTGTTTCCCTTACTCCTTGCTCAATATACAGATTGAATAACATCGGGGAGAGGCTACAACCCTGTCTCACTCCCTTCCCAACCACTGCTTCCGTTTCATGTCCCTCAACTCTTATAACTGCCATCTGGTTTCTGTAAAAATTGTAAATAGCATATCGCTCCCTGTATTTTACCCCTGCCACCTTTAGAATTTGAAAGAGAGTATTCCAGTCAACATTGTCAAAAGCTTTCTCTAAGTCTACAAATGCTAGGAACGTAGGTTTGCCTTTCCTTAATCTTTCTTCTAAGATAAGCCGTAAGGTCAGTAATGCCTCACGCGTTTCAGTGTTTCTACGGAATCCAAACTGATCTTCCCCGAGGTCGGTTTCTACTAGTTTTTCCATTCGTCTGTGAAGAATTCGTGTTAGTATTTTGCAGCTGTGGCTTATTAAAGTGATTGTTCGGTAATTTTCACATCTGTCAGCACCTGCTTTCTTTGGGATTGGAATTATTATATTCTTCTTGAAGTCTGAGGGTATTTCGCCTGCCTCATACATCTTGCTCACCAGATGGTAGAGTTTTGTCAGGACTGGCTCTCCCAAGGCCGTCAGTAGTTCCAATGGAATGTTGTCTACTCCGGGGGCCTTGTTTCGACTCAGGCCTTTCAGTGCTGTGTCAAACTCTTTACGCAGTATCGTATCTCCCATTTCATCTTCATCTACATCCTCTTCCATTTCCATTATATTGTCCTCAAGTACATAGCCCTTGTATAGACCCTCTATATACTCCTTCCACCTTTCTGCTTTCCCTTCTTTGCTTAGAACTGGGTTTCCATCTGAGCTTTTGATATCCATACAAGTGGTTCTCTTTTCTCCAAAGGTCTCTCTAATTTTCATGTAGGCTGTATTTATCTTACCCCTAGTGAGATAAGCCTCTACATCCTTACTTTGTCCTCTATCCACCCCCGTTTAGCCATTTTGCAATTCCTGTCGATCTCATTTTCGAGACGTTTGTATTCCTTTTTGCCTGCTTCATTTACTGCATTTTTATATTTTCTCTTTTCATCAATTAAATTCAATATTTCTTCTTTTAGCCAAGGATTTCTACTAGCCCTCGTCTTTTTACCTACTTGATCCTCTGCTGCCTTCACTGCTTCATCCCTCAAAGCTACCTATTCTCCTTCTACTGTGTTTCTTTCCCCCATTTCTGTCAATTGTTCCCTTTAGCTTGGTGGTCTAAATCCAGTGTAGCGGTTCCACCTTTTCGGATAGGGAAAGTTAGTTTTGTGTGATATTCGGAGCATGAGTTACAGGCAGGTGCATGCCGGATTGCAGTAATTTACACATACCAGTGGTTGCGAAGGCAAATAGAGGCCACTGGAGCGTAGAACTGCCAGATAGGGCGCACACAGCAGTTTCCATGGCGCAAGTCACTGGCAGAAGAGGGCCACTGGCCAACCTAAATGTTATGCGTATGTGATGCGAAGCAACACACTTGGGAAAACAGAGGCGCACAGCCGAGTTTAAATAGGTGCCGTTTTCTTATGAGATTCATTAAAGTGTGACAGCTCTCCTGGATGGCAGGGCGTGTTGTACCACTGGGCTACACGCAGCAACAGATGGTCCGCCAGCGTTCCAGTCCACGGCGGGTCGTTGGTTCGACTCTCTGAGGCCGACACGGGGTCCAGGCTGTGGCGGGCCACTCTTCGGCTAGCTACTGTGGGCAGTCGTGTCAGCTCCCGACACACGCCAGAGACTTTCGAGGCGAGGGCTGCAGATTCGGACACTGGATCGCGGGCAGTCGTTGCCACCGCGTTCTCAGTTATGCCAGCGAGGAAGAAGCAGCAGCGGGGTGGACCTATGGCTCCCGGCTGAGCACCACGGAGTCAACTGGGATAGTGGCCGCTGAGTCGACTGCTGGCGCAGACATCCTGGCGTAATCAGAACACTGCAGCTGGCGTACAAGGCCGGCACGACACATCTTGCGTTGCACAGGCCGCTGGGGTACTTCCTCAGCATTGCAGGGCCCTGTGACGCAGACTGAGGTGAACGGAGCACTGTAGTGAAAACAAATAAATCATTTGGAAAGTTCTCGCCGAGTTTTAGTACGGCACCCCCCTCCACCCACCCACTACATTTGGTGTCTTCCCACTACATTTGGTCATCCTGATACTTTTGGTGGCAGAAGCCGCCACAATACCAGTACTTTTTTTTTTTATTTTTACCGCGTGTTGTTCGATGTTGTCTTCCATCTCGCCAAAGGACGTCCAGCACTTCTCTTTGACTCCCTCAGAGGCCACTACATCATTGTCTGAATCCATTTGAAGCTATCTCTGGCCATGTGTGTCCACCTCCGTATCTGAATGGTTAGCGCAGCAAACTACCACATGCACCCAGGTTCGATTCCCAGTAGTGCTAAGGTTTTTTTCCTTTTTGGGAGAATTGGAGTTCAGCTCGTCGTGAGGCTACCTGAGGAGTTACTCGACACGGCAACGACAGGGAGAGTGATGTGCTGTTTGAATTCCCACACTTCCCCTCCCCCTTCCGCATCTGATGGCGCCATTGGCAGAGGACATTACGGTGGTCGGTCGAACCCTGTAGCCCGTCTAGCGTGACTGGCGATATGTCATCAGACTTTCGGAAAAACATCATCCAAACAATTCTGAATACTCCAAAAGTCGGCAAGTGTGAGAATCGTCACACAACAAGTGTAACAGAATATTCATCCAAGTTCCTGATGACAATAATACGCGGAAGAATGAAAAAGAAAATTGAGGATCTGTTAGATGACAACTAGTTGGGCTTTAGGAAAGGTAAAGGCACCAGAGGCAGTTCTCACGTTGGATTGATGGTGGAAGCAAGGCTAAAGAAAAATCAAGACAGGTTCATGGGATTTGTCGACCTGGAAAAAGCTTTACAGTGTAAAATACGGAAAACTATAGGGAAAGAGGAGTGATACATAATATGTGGAAAACCAAGATGAAACAATAAGGCTGTAAGACTGTGGGGCGGCGGCGCCGTCTTTTTTTACGAGAGCCTGAAAACTATTTCTGTGGTCAGCCAGAAAGCGTTGGAGAACATGCTGACCGTAGTTTCCAGTCTGCAAGTCCACATTGTTGTCCAGCCCACTGAAAGAAATATTTCTATTATCAATTTACGCGGCAGTTTCTGGAACTATGATTATAAATGAAGATTTTGAGCTCTAATTGATAGACATATTTGATCAACTTTCACAAGCATGACATAGTAATGTTCCTGACGATAAGATCAATAATGAATGTCTCTATCCTAAAGAGCACTATGAGCAGTTCAGAGGCGACCTCTACGGTAAGTTCATATTAAATGGTCTTTCGCCCTCAACTTCTGATAATCAAAATAATTGCTTGTCACCAAAGTGGAAAATAATTATCATCATATGCCACGCGGCCCGCATCTCGTGGTCGTGCGGTAGCGTTCTCGCTTCCCGCACCCGGGTTCCCGGGTTCGATTCCCGGCGGCGTCAGGGATTTTCTCTGCCTCGTGGTGGCTGGGTGTTGTGTGTTGTCCTTAGGTTAGTTAGGTTTAAGTAGTTCTAAGTTCTAGGAGACTGATGACCATAGATGTTAAGTCCCATAGTGCTCAGAGCCATTTGAACCATTTGCCACGCGGATTTGTTAACATTCCTGGCGGCACACAAACATTTACTTCAGCGAAGTCTAAGTGATGCAGAACGTTGATCAGCCCTCGTGAGTTCATTTCCTATTCGTGCCGAAAACATGAGTTCAATTGCAGTCTGACTGTGACTTCACCCGAGACAGCGCGTACTTCAGCGTTTGACTGACGCGGACAACACGATAGCTGGGTCCGAAGTGAAGTCATCACTGCTTCTCCCTGCCGTATTTATATACGGGCGCAGCGGACGGCCAAGGAAACACCTGCCGTCATCCGGTCTATCCCCATGTAGCAGCATCTAAACAACCGCTTTCTCGGACACAATATTTTATAACACTGTTTAGTATTAATATAGAAGCTTCGTAATTTTTGTATGAATGGAATTAAGTTGGCTATAATAACAGAAAAAGGTTTTGCTCGCCCGCATTTAAACTTGGGATTTAGAATTTTTAGAACGGAACTGACAATAGAACATGACCTCTGAACTACAGCCTTAAGAGACGTTGTACTGATTGTTATTTATCTCAAATTCTTGAAACTTGTTATATCTTCATTGTTTAATGTGTTTAATCTCGTGCTGTAATCAGGATTTTCTTCCATTAATATAAGTAATTCTTAATCTATTACAAATCAGAGCTTTTTTTGCAAAAATAATTCTCAGTATATTACTCGAAAACTGTTAGAGGCAGCTTAATGCGGTCACATACTTCTGGTTTTCAAATTAAACTGGGGCTTCATACAAATTTTTGGCTTTCTAGCTGTGTTATTTAGCGTCAATTAATTTTCGCAAAAACGTGGATTGTAATTAAAATTTGGTTCTGTTCAAGTTGAAACTTGTAACAGTTGATTTTGACATAAATTTGCACATTCTGACCAATTTTTGGCATTCTTGCTTCATTATTTAGAGTCACTTATTTTTTTCTTAAAACGATATATTTAGAGAAAGATATTCATCTCATGACTCTGAGATTTGACAATCTAAACATTAATGAAGCATATGTTGACAAAATTTGGGAAAGCTACTTTAATTTTTAATTTCATTCTTGAGTTATGGTGCAATACTTTGTGTTCTACGCACAGACGCGTTATGGTGACGTGGCGCTAGTAGCAGAGAACTGGGGTAAGGCCCGGCACACTCGCTCGCCTCTGTACTTCTCAAATGATACAGCGCTTGTTTCGCCACAAGATGAGGATCGAAGTGTTCGGATTAACAAGCGTGAGAAGCAGGGATTTGGGCCTTCGCCCCTGCTTCTATACGCTGAAGAAGCAACGACGGAAATTAAAATGGAATTGAAATTCAAGGTGAAAGGATATCAATGATAAGATTCTCTGATAACATCGCTGTCGTCAGTGAAGGGCAGAAGAGTGTGTTGATTGGAATGAACAGTCTAATGAGTGTAGAGTACGGATTGATAGTAAATCGAAGAAAGACGAAAGTAATGAGACGAAATAGGAATGAGAACAGCGAGAAACTTAACGTCACGACTGATGATCGCGAAGTAGACGATGTTAAGGAATTCTTCTACCTAAGCAGCAAAATAATCTGTTACAGATGGAGCGAGGAGGACATAAAAAGCAGACTAGCAGTGGCAAAAGGTCATTCCTGGCCAAGACAAGTCTACTAATATAGAACATAGGCCTTAATTTGAGGTAAAAATTTCTGAGAACGTACGTTTGAAGCACAGCATTGTATGGCAGTGAAACATGATCTGTGGGGAAAACGGAACAGAAAAGAATCGAAGCATTTGAGACGCGGTGCTACAGTCGAATGTTGAAAATAAGGTAAGGAATGAGGAGTTTCTCCGCAGAATCAGCGAGGAAATGAATATATGGCGTACAATGACAGAAACAAGGGACAGGATGGTAGCACATGTGTTAAGACTTCAGGGAACAGCTTCCATGCCAAAAAAAAAAAAAACGTAGACCACCTTTCTTCTACTTATCGCTTCGTTCTTGACCCTGTCTCCCAGAGTCACTTCAAGCATTGCTCCATTGCGTTTCGACAGACTCGGAAACGATTTGTGCTGCTCGTCGGTTCAGTGTTTCGAGCGCTTGTGTTGCTACTGGCAAGACGCATTTGTCATAAACCTTGCTGTTTAAATATATAGAAGTAGCGTTTTGCCGAATGCCATCCAGGTGGGGCTAATTTGGCGGGTGATGTCTGGCGCCTGATTATTTTTTCCGAGTTGAATGTTATGTCCAGGGTTAATTTATTCCGTTACTACTTTCAGAGCATTGTTTTCGATGGAGATCGTAATACAGACAGGGATCGTGACTTTCGTCTTTTGAACGTAAATTTTGAGGGCTACAGCTTGGCCAGCATCTTTGAGCTCTCGGACTGTTGTTGACCGTTTGTGCCGCTGATAAAGAGGATCTCATCTGCAAGGCGAAGAGCTTGAGATGTTTTCCATCTATGCTGATACCTTACTGTCCCCAAGGTAGACACCTGAACACATCTTCCAGAATCAAGTCGAATAACGTTCTTATGGCTATTCTCACGTTAACCACCCCAGTGGCTCAATCTTCCTTTATTTTCACGTGCAGAGTGGCATTTCGTAAGTGTAGCGGGTTAAGTTGGTATACCTGTAGTCGATGTTGGCTCTTTTCATCGGTCTCATTATTGCCGAGGTATGCATCTTGTTGGTCGCCTGCTGGAAGTCTATAAAAGCTGTTTGAAGTGCGACATTATAGTCCGCACATTTCTATACCAGTGTGCGTACTCCTCAGTTATTCTCAAACCTTTATACGAGGGTCGGTCAAAAAGTAATGCCTCCCATTTTTTTCTACTTAAAAAAATTAAGTTAAGTGAAAAATTTGAATTTGGCGCCATTCCTCAAACCTTCTTCTGCAATCCACTGCAGTAGTAACTTTCTGTGTCAACAGGTGGCAGCACAGCAGAAGTTTGTAAGATGGCCGACATCGATGGTCGTTTGAGACAGCGTTGTGTGATTGAATTCTTGAATGCAGAAGGTGAAACGCCCATACGCATTCATGAAAGACTGAAGAAGGTGTATGGTGTTGTGACAGTGGATGTCAGCACTGTTAGACGATGGGTTCGTCGTTGTAAGAAAGCTGAAGGCCAAACACAGTTGACTGACGAAAAGCGGAGCGGCAGGCTGGTGAGTGCAGTGACTCCACACAACATTCAGCAAGTTGATGACATCATTCGTGGTGACCGTCGGATGACTGCAGATGAAGTGTGTCGCATTATTTCTCTTAGGAAAGGCAGTGTGATCACGATTATTAAACAATTGGGGTACTCAAAAGTTTGTGCACGGTGGGTTCCAAGAATGTTAACCGATCAGAATAAAGAGGCAAGGAAAACAATAGCCTCCCAACACTTGCAGCGCTTCCGTTTGGAGGGAGATGAGTTTCTGAAAAAAATTGTGACCGGGGACGAAACATGGGTGCATTTTTTTGAACCCGAATCAAAGAGGCAGTCAATGGAGTGGCGTCACACAAGCTCGCCGAGGAAGAAAAAATTCAAAACTGTGCGATCGGCAGGGAAAGTTATCGCAACAGTTTTCTGGGATACAGAGGGTGTGATTCTGGTTGATTTTTTGGAGCAGGGATGCACAATAAATTCTGTTCAATACGTCACAACTCTCAAAAAACTTGAAGCACGTCTTCAGCGAGTTCGCCCAACGAAATCAATGGCAGATGTTCTTCTTTTGCATGACAATGCAAGACCACACACCAGTCGTCACACCTCTGACGAGATTGTCAAAATTGGATGGGAAGTTTTGCCTCATCCCCCATACAGCCCTGACCTGGCACCATCAGACTTCCATCTGTTCGGGCCACTAAAAGAAGCTCATCGTGGGATTCATTTTGAAGATGAGGAGGCCGTCAAAACATCCGTGCGTCAATGGCTTAGGAAGCAGAGCTGTGATTTTTACCGTGCTGGGATACATGCCCTTGTTCAAAGATGGACCAAAACTGTAGAGATGGGCGGAGATTACATTGAAAAATGACAAAATGATCCTCAATGTTGTGGTTTTCAACCTATGTAATTGCATTTAAATTTCCTGACAATTAAACATAGAAAAAAAAATAGGAGGCATTACTTTTTGACTGACCCTCGTATATACTTTTTATTATTCTTACAATTTCAGCTTCTTGTATGAAGCGATCCTGCTCAGTCTTCGTTTCAGATCTCCAGAAACCATTTTTATCCTGAACTGCCCCGTAGGTCTAGCCCACGACCCCTGCTGCTGTCTATCAGTACTCGTTAGTGTCCTGTTAAAATTGGCCTGATCATGAGCTGATAAATTTGCTGTTTTAACTGTCTGTTTAATAACTTAAAGGCGAACAATTTCTTAAACGTGTAAAAAGGATCAATTACCACGAAGCATGCACAGTTTTATTTCAGTCGACATCGAATTTGTCCTGTTACTACACTACTGGCCATTAAAATTGCTACACCACGAAGATGACGTGCTACAGACGCGAAATTTAACCGACAGGAAGAACCTGTGATATGCAAACGATTAGCTTTTCAGAGCATTCACACAAGGTTGATGCCAGTGGTGACACCTACAACGTGCTGACATGAGGAAACTTTCCAACCAATTTCTCATACGCTAACAGCAGTTGACCGGCGTTGCTTGGTGAAACATTGCTGTGATGCCTCGTATAAGGAGGAGAAATGCGTACCATCACGTTTCCGACTTTGATAAAGGTCAGATTGTAGCCTATCGCGATTGCGATTTATCGTACCGCGACATTGCTGCTCCGGTTGGTCGAGATCCAATGACTGTTAGCAGAATATGGAATCGATTGGTTCAGGAGGGTAATACGGAACGCAGTGCTGGATCCCAACGGCCTCGTATTACTAGCAGTCGAGATGGCAGGCATCTTGTCCGCATGGCTGTAAAGGATCGTGCAGCCACGTCTCGATCCCTGAGTCAGCAGATGGGGACGTTTGCAGGACAACAACCATCTGCACGAAAAGTTCGACCACGTTTGCAGCAGCATGGACTATCAGCTCGGAGACCATGTCTGTGGTTACCATTGACGGTGCATCACAGAAAGGAGCACCTGCGAAGGTGTACTCAACGACGAACCTGGGTGCACGAATGGCAAAACGTCATTTTTTCGGATGAGTCCAGGTTCTGTTTACAGCATCATGATGGTCGCATCCGTGTTTTGAGACATCGTGGTGAACGCACATTGGAGGCGTGTATTCGTCATCGCCATACTGGCGTATCACCCGGCGTGATGGTATGGGGTGCTATTGGTTACACGTCTCGGTCACCTCTTGTTCGCATTGACGACACTTTGAACAGTAGAAGTTACAGTTCAGGTTTGTTACGACCTATGGCTCTACCCTTCATTCGATCCGTGCGAAACCCTACATTTCAGCAGGATAATGCAAGACAGCATGTTGCAGGTCCTGTACGGGCCATTCTGGATACAGAAAATGTTTGACTGAAAATGTTCGACTGTTGCCCTGGCCAGCACATTCTCAAGATCACCCATCAATTGAAAACGTCTGGTCAATAGTGGCCGAGCAACTGGCTCGTCACAATACGCCAGTCACTACTCTTGATGAATTGTGCTATCCTGTTGAAGCTGCATGGGCAGCTATACCTGTACACGCCATTCAAGCTGTGTTTGACTCAATGCCCAGGCGTATCAAGGCCGTTATTACGGCCAGAGGTGGTCGTTCTGGGTACTGATTTCTCAGAATCCATGCACCCAAACTGGGTGAAAATGTAATCACATGTCAGTTCTAGTATAATATAGTTGTCCAATGAATACCAGTTTATAGTCTGCATTCCTTCTTGGTGTAACAATTTTAATGGCCGGTAGTGTATTAGATTCCAGAAAATTAAAGTTTTGCACGTATTCATAATTGAAACCTGCTGCTGACAGATTATCCAATTTAATATTTACCTTCATGGTGAAATTCATGTATTGCTCTTCATTTAATTAATACCAAGACTTCTAGATAGTGTGGCTTCTTTCAGCGGATCTATTGTTCTCTCTGGTGAAACTCTTCTTCTACTAACTGCTACATCATCAGAATATGCACATATCTGGGTTTAGTCTGGCCCTCTGTAACCAGATATTGGAAGCTTTCGAATGGCTGCTTCAAGTCAGATTGAAAAGCATTGTAGAGAGGGCGTCTGCTTGTCTGACTCCTTTACTAATGCTAAACCAATTACTCGATCCTCTATCCACTCGCACTGCAGCCTAGGAACTAGCTAATGTTGCTTCAATAAGTAAAACGTCCTTAGATGGAATACCAAGCAGTAGCAAATCATTTAGCATTTCTGCTTTATGAAGATTAACGAAGGTCTACTTGAAGTCTACATAGATGTTATGTAGCTCAATATTACACTGATACACCCTTTCATGTACACTCCTGGAAATTGAAATAAGAACACCGTGAATTCATTGTCCCAGGAAGGGGAAACTTTATTGACACATTCCTGGGGTCAGATACATCACATGATCACACTGACAGAACCACAGGCACATAGACACAGGCAACAGAGCATGCACAATGTCGGCACTAGTACAGTGTATATCCACCTTTCGCAGCAATGCAGGCTGCTATTCTCCCATGGAGACGATCGTAGAGATGCTGGATGTAGTCCTGTGGAACGGCTTGCCATGCCATTTCCACTAGGCGCCTCAGTTGGACCAGCGTTCGTGCTGGACGTGCAGATCGCGTGAGACGACGCTTCATCCAGTCCCAAACATGCTCAATGGGGGACAGATCCGGAGATCTTGCTGGCCAGGGTAGTTGACTTACACCTTCTAGAGCACGTTAGGTGGCACGGGATACATGCGGACGTGCATTGTCCTGTTGGAACAGCAAGTTCCCTTGCCGGTCTAGGAATGGTAGAACGATGGGTTCGATGACGGTTTGGATGTACCGTGCACTATTCAGTGTCCCCTCGACGATCACCAGAGGTGTACGGCCAGTGTAGGAGATCGCTCCCCACACCATGATGCCGGGTGTGGGCCCTGTGTGCCTCGGTCGTATGCAGTCCTGATTATGGCGCTCACCTGCACGGCGCCAAACACGCATAAGACCATCAATGGCACCAAGGCAGAAGCGACTCTCATCGCTGAAGACGACACGTCTCCATTCGTCCCTCCATTCACGCCTGTCGCGACACCACTGGAGGCGGGCTGCTCGATGTTGGGGCGTCAGCGGAAGACGGCCTAACGGTGTGCGGGACCGTAGCCCAGCTTCATGGAGACGGTTGCGAATGGTCCTCGCCGATACCCCAGGAGCAACAGTGTCCCTAATTTGCTGGGAAGTGGCGGTGCGGTCCCCTACGGCACTGCGTAGGATCCTACGGTCTTGGCGTGCATCCGTGCGTCGCTGCGGTCCGGTCCCAGGTCGACGGGCACGTGCACCTTTCGCCGACCACTGGCGACAACATCGATGTACTGTGGAGACCTCACGCCCCCACGTGTTGAGCAATTCGGCGGTACGTCCACCCGGCCTCCCGCATGCCCACTATACGCCCTCGCTCAAAGTCCGTCATCTGCACATACGGTTCACGTCCACGCTGTCGCGGCCTGCTACCAGTGTTAAAGACTGCGATGGAGCACCGTATGCCACGGCAAACTGGCTGACACTGACGGTGGCGGTGCACAAATGCTGCGCAGTTAGCGCCATTCGATGGCCAACAGCGCGGTTCCTGGTGTGTCCGCTGTGCCGTGCGTGTGATCATTGCTTGTACAGCCCTCTCGCAGTGTCCGGAGCAAGTATGGTGGGTCTGACACACCGGTGTCAATGTGTTCTTTTTTCCATTTCCAGGAGTGTATTTGTCTGAGCACGAATATTTGATCTGTTGTACACCTTTTAGACTGAAATCCACACTGATATTCTCCCAGTATCCAGAATCGCTTCTGCATGTGGAACTAGTCTGTTGTAGATAATGCTGGAGAGAATATTATAGGTTACATTAAGCAGGGTAATTCAAGATAACAAGTATTGTCTCCTTTCTAATGTGTTGTTTGAATTACACCTAATGTCCACACTTAGTGTTTCTTTTCTGATTCCATGTCAAGTCGACAATTTGTGAATTCGCTTACGGACACCAATCCCTCATTTTTCAACAGTTTTGCTGATTCTCCATCAGTTCCTGGTGTTGTGTAGATTTTTATAAAGTGCTCTACGTTCCGTACTTCCTCTAATGTGGGTTTTCTCTGGATCAGCACTGTAATAGAGTGGATGTACACTCTTGGTAGGATTTTCGTCTAGAATTTCGTTGAAGTATTTTCTCCATCTGTCCATAACATCTTGTTTATCTATCAGAAAATTCCCCTCTTTACCCTTACACGCTCTTATTTTCGGTCTATATTCTTGAGTGCCTTCTTTAATTTCCCTATAAAATTTTCTGCTCTCATGTCTTTCCTAGTGCTCTTCCGTCTATTCATTGTTTCTCTTTATGGCCTGCCTTTTTTCCCTTCTGCATACCCTTGCTGCCTATGTTATCTTTTTATTACGTAATGCCTGATTTGGTCATATATTTCGCTGTAAGCACTTCAGTTTTGCTTGCTATATCTGTTCCAGAGCCTGTCTACATTCAGTACTTCATGTGCTGTTATTAAAATGGCGTTTTAATAGCCATCCTTTGTTTATATAATCTTCACCATTTTTTGTTTGTAACTCCTGTATACCTGTACTGATATTCTTGAACAGTTTTACTTTACTCTGGTGCTATTTTCTTTGGCAGTCATAGCAAGTTACTGCCTTATTTTGGCTCCTTCTATATAATGGCTGGAATCAGAATTAGTTCCTCGAAATTGCACACATTTTCCACATCAGATGGCTACCTCCCCGATACCAATATATGGTCTATTCGGTTTGCTTCATTTGTTCCTGGTTTTTCTATTTCCACTTGTAGATACGTTCCCTTGGGAAACAGGTACTTACTGCCTGTAACTTGTTCAAACCGTTATTACTAGTTTCGTCGCGCAGAATTTCCTTTCTGAACACGCTTCTGAACGCCTTTTCTCCGCCCAGTTTGACATTATAGTCACCGAGGACTATCTTAGAATCGTATCAAGGTATTATATCAAAAGCTTCCCGTAGCTGGTCATAGAAAATACTTACCGTACCTTCATCTGATTCTTCTGCTGGGGCATATACATTCAGAAGGCGAAATTTTCTTTCATTATGTGGAATGACAGCAATAGCAGAGCTACGCATGTCCGTGGAGACTATAAAGCGAACTCTACGCTCCCCTTGTCTTTCATCCTTTCCTAAATAATATAAGGAGAATTTATGTTTATGAATCTCACCCCTTCCCTTTCAAGTCACATCCTGAAGTGCAACAACTTCCATTAGATATCTCAGCGTCGCTCCTGCTATCTGCAACAGTGCTCGTGCGTTCCATGTTACAAATTTAAGCACTGGTGTATCCAATTCGTCTCGTAAGGGCAGTCTAGCATTGCTTGTTAAATTACTCGCGATGACAGGCCATTTATAAGGAAGGTGTATTGACTATGAGCTCATCCATCATCCTGGAGAACCGGGCTCTCATTTCGGGGTTAGGTTACCTAGAGCGGTTGACGACCTAGTCTATAGAGCCACCCGCCCTACGTTGTCGGACACGATTCGTCTTGCTCCTCCGCTTTAGCCAACCCCTCTTGGATGATCCTCCCATGGTTATGCTACGTTACCACCGTGTGGCATAGACCCCCAGCTTCCTCGGGGCTCACAAGCCTGCCCGCCCAGCACATAAGCTGCCTTCGACAAGGTAGTATTCCCTAGGTAGTTGTTAATCGGAAACTTGGGTGCTTTAAAACTAATTCTCTCCATGTGGTGTGTTTACCAAACTCTCTCCGTCCAACAGGGTTTGAAGGTCGAACGGAATCGATAGAATGCCATGTCACCCCCAGTCCAAAGGCGTTACCGGATGCGGATATGAAGGGCCATGACGTCAGCACGCCGCTCTCCCAGCCATTGTCAGATTTCGAGATCGGAACCACTACCATTCAGTCAAGCAGCTCCTCAATTGGTCTCACAGTGGCTGAGAGCATCTCGCTTGCCAACAGCGTCCGGCAGACCCAGACGGTCACAAGGCTGGTCCCACTGTGCTTAACTTCAGTGATCTGAAGGGAATCAGTGTTACCATTGCTGCAAGGCCGTACCATGTTCCATAGCACATAACTCATTTTGTCTGCTGGTGTAGATACAGTTTGCTTTGTTTAAGTATCTGAATGAGGAGGTATTGAATAGAATTGGGGAGAAGAGGAGTTTGTGCAGAACTTGACTAGAAGAAGGGATCTGTTGGTAGGACACGTGTTGAGGCGTCAAGGCATCACCAATTTAGTATTGGAGGGCAGCGTGGAGGGTAACAATCGTAGAGGGAGACCAAGAGATGAATACACTAAGCAGATTCAGAAGGGTGTAGGCTGCAGTAGGTACTGGGAGGTGAAAAAGCTTGCACAGGATAGAGTAGCATGGAGAACTGCATCAAACCAGTCTCATGACTGACTACCACAACAACAACAACAACAACAACTATCTGAAATCAATGTATATTGGGTAGCCACGATAGCCAGATCCTTGTGACAAAATAGCTCCGACGGCAATGCCTGAAGCAGACACTGCACGCGAGAATGCATACTCCAGATCCAAATAGATTATAAGTGGAGCGATTGCTGGGGTACTTTTAAGTGATTCTTCGTTTCTTGGCATCCTGCCGGCCAACCAAATATGGTGGTTGAAATGGCTCTGAGCAGTATGGGACGTAACTTCTGAGGTCTTCAGTCCCCTAGAACTTGCGCGGTTGCAGACTGTAGCGCCTAGAACTACTCGGCCACCCGGCCGTCCAAATATGATGGTGACTACATATTCAAAATATAGTGGTCCACGGCACATACTTACTGTATGAGTCTTACAATACATGATCCATTAACAGGAAGTACTTATATGATTAATGGCAAGACCTGAACGTCGTCTGAATACTAAATTCTTTGAACACACGGTTGTGGTCTTCCAATTCCATTACATAACTAAATACGGGCCCCATCTATAGAAGCTGCGCCAGTAGACGTGGCAGATTTGAGTAACTAGGTAGAAATTTGCTAGTCCCAGAAATATCAAGTGACTTTGCATTCTGTGGTACTGGAAATCTGATAACATTTACGCTGACATCATGACAAACGTATATGTTTATAGCATGTACAGCATGTTTACTTGACTTTGCGCAGCATTACATTTATCCACTTTCAAAGGTAGAATTTCGCTTCAGAACCAAAACTTCTTGAAGTGTCTTGGCATGCTGCTTCTTGTCTTGGCCGAAAAGTTACCCAAGAAGTGAGAGCTCGTGTGAAACTTACACTGATAAGCTGGAACTTTATTGTCACTGCCCACTGCGAGACTGGACGCCTGGTGACGCGGGCACGTGAGTCGCTAACAAAGTATGTAAGCGGAGCAGACACCGACGGGGGGGGGGGGGGGGGGGGGGGGGTCACCTTAGCGATGAAATGGGCTACAAATGGAAAAATCCATTGCGATAATCATCGACTTTGCCAAAGGGGTGGGTCTTATTATGCAAAGCATGTGAACAAGTATCTTGAAAACGGCAGAACTGGTCCAATGTTCACGTGCTACTGTCGTGAGCATCTATGGAAAGTGGTAGAAGGGTAATGAAAGTACCACTAGGCTCTAAATGGTTGGACGTTCACAACTTCACTGAACGTGGGGTTCGGAGGCTTACCTGCTCCGTAAAGTGGGGTAGATGGTGATCTGTGACTTCCCTAGTGAAAGAGCATAATGTAGGTGCACGCTCAAGTGTTCCGGAGCACACCGTTCGTCGAGTAAAACTGAAGTGATATCAGGTGTTCCCCAGGGAAGCGTCCTGGGACCTCTACTGTTCCTGATCTATATAAATGACCTGGGTGACAATCTGAGCAGTTCTCTTAGACTGTTCGCAGATGATGCTGTAATTTACCGTCTAGTAAGGTCATCCGAAGACCAGTATCAGCTGCAAAGCGATTTAGAAAAGATTGCTGTATGGTGTGTCAGGTGGCAGTTGACGCTAAATAACGAAAAGTGTGAGATGATCCACATGAGTTCCAAAAGAACTCCGTTGGAATTCGATTACTCGATAAATAGTACAATTCTCAAGGCTGTCAATTCAACTAAGTACCTGGGTGTTAAAATTACGAACAACTTCAGTTGGAAGGACCACATAGATAATATTGTCGGGAAGGCGAGCCAAAGGTTGCGTTTCATTGGCAGGACACTTAGAAGATGCAACAAGTCCACTAAAGAGACAGCTTACACTACACTCGTTCGTCCTCTGTTAGAATATTGCTGCGCGGTGTGGGATCCTTACCAGGTGGGATTGACGGAGGACATCGAGAGGGTGCAAAGAAGGGCAGCTCGTTTTGTATTATCGCGTTATAGAGGAGAGAGTGTGGCAGATATGATACACGAGTTGGGAAGACGTTTTTCGTCGCGGCGAGAGTTTTTTACGAAATTTCAGTCACCAACTTTCTCTTCCGAATGCGAAAATATTTTGTTGAGCCCAACCTACATAGGTAGGAATGATCATCAAAATAAAATAAGAGAAATCAGAGCTCGAACAGAAAGGTTTAGGTGTTCGTTTTTCCCGCTCGCTTTTCGGGAGTGGAATAGTAGAGAGATAGTATGATTGTGGTTCGATGAACCCTCTGCCAAGCACTTAAATGTGAATTGCAGAGTAGTCATGTAGATGTAGATGTAGATGCATGTAGATGTACATTGTTAAACATGAAGCCCTGCAGCAGATTACCCCTCCATGTTCACATCTTGACCCGACAACATGGTCAGTTACGATTTCAGTGGGCACGGGACCATCGGAATTCGGCCGTCGACCAATGGAAACGTGTCGGCTCTTCGAGTGAATCACATTTTTGGTGCACCAGGTCGATGATCGTCTGCACAGATGCCGCCATAGAGGTGAAAGGCGGCTCGAAACGTGCAGCAGGCCACGAACGCAGGCTGGTGGGGGCAGTATTGTGCTATGGGTCTGCACTTGCATGGGACCTATGGTAGTAACCTGAAACACACTGACACCTGCCAACCACCTGCATCCGTTCATGCTTGATGTCTTCTCTGACAACGATATCATATTTCTGGAGTATAATTGACCATGTCTCGGAGCCAGAACAGTGTTGCAGTGGTTTGAAGAGTATTATAGTGAACTCACGTTGATGTGTCGGAAACCAAATTTTCCTGATGTAGATCCCAACTTATATGGGTCGCTGTCGGGCGCCATCACCGCGTATTCAAATCAGCGGCACGTTTTTTACGCGAACTACATGACCTATGCGTAGACATCTAATGCCACATGCCTCCACAAACCTACCAACAAACTGTCGGATCCCTGATACGCGAAATCAGTGATGTATTTCGTTCCAAAGATGGAAAACAAGATATTAAGCAGGCGGTCATAATGTTTCGTCGGGCGAGGAAAGGTCCAAAAGGGCCTTGAAAAGGTCCAAAGGATCTTGATTCCAGGATTGAATGCTTACTGATCTGCAACTTCTTTACAGTTTCTTGAAAGAAAACGTGTCAGTTGCTGATGAAGATGTTATTTTATTCACGCTACCAATTTCATCCAGTTACGAAATGGTGTTGAGCGTCTCAGTGAGAAGAAATTTGCCATGCGGCAACGATTAAAAGGAATACTACCATAAAAATACATAACGAATTCAGAAGTAAAACACAAGACATACGAATACACAGCACATAGTTACAGGTACATGCGGCCAAAAATAAGCTCACGATTAACTGAAAGCAGTACAGCAGGAAGCCAATTGCAGGTCAAGGAACTTCATTGGAATGACCATGATAAAAAAGAAAGAGAACATAAGAATATCACTAAACATATAATAAAGACACGTGATAAATATGTAAACACCAACAATCTTGAAAGTTTCATATAGGAATGTAATATTGTCTGTGGATCTTAATGTAAAACTGAAAGCTGTAAAACTAGTTATGCCTGGGGCATCTCAGTCACGTAGTAAAATTATGTAATCGGATTACTTTCGTCGTTGTCAGCTGGGGTAACAACTGGCGACGATTTATGAAATTTAAACAAGATGAAAGAAAGGGTACGGTGGTAAACCACTGCTGTATATTCGTATATTATAAGTATATATTGTTACTTTGTGGCAATATTCTTACTAAGTGTTACTAATTTGACACCACATTTCTCTGCAAGTAAGTTATACAAAACTGCAACCATTTACTTATTTGAATAATTATGTTTTATTCCACCAACCGATTTTCGAACCTTTTCAGATTCATCTTCAGATGGTATCAGCAAGTTACATCATTATTGCTAGCATAATACTCGGAGCTGGCTCTAAGACAAAAAGATGAAACACAATTTAATGTATCGCTATGACTATAGCTTATCTGTCGATATGGATGTAAATTCAGTTTTTTACTTACTGCGACAGTATAGGCTGGTGCCTCCATTTTGATGTTCACTTGTTGTATCACTACACACAGTTCCACACAAACTATATTAATTTACACTCTGACAGCGAGACTTTTCCAGCATCCAGCATGCGCTTTGCAACTATTGGTGGTAACAAAGATCTTGACAGAAAGATATGGCTTAGGCCTACTTTCCACAGAGATGTAATTTGTTCTTCTTTATTTGTATTGAAGTCGATATAAGGGCAAATATTTTAATCAGACTGGCGATAACATGAGAGCACAAAATAAAATAAATAATTAAATTACTACAAGAACAAACTTCAGGTGATCTGGCATCTTATTTCTATTTGTATATTATGTGTAATACAGGCAGTTTATAGCATTTTGACATTAACAGGAATACCCAGGAATCAATGATACAGAGTTATTGTATCTGCAATGAGATGCAGCTGTCTGTATGACTAGGACCTTTATGTTTAAATTTAAATTAATAACAAACCTTCAGATGAACTGTTGACTTATTTCTGTTGTTATGGTAACATGATCTGGGGTATTAGCAGGAGTAAATTCTGTTTATTTTAGCTAAAGGTATATGTATAAAAGTTATAGTGATTGTAATGGACTAAAGCTGTTTCTGTGGGTGTACACTTTATCTTAAAAAAAACCATGAATAATAGTTCTTTAACTGTTGACTTATTTTTATTCTTACATTAAAGTGATCTGGAATATTGGTAAATGCAGCTTCTGTTTGTTCCAGCTAGAAGTAATATGTATAAAAGTACTGATTATGTTAACAGTAGAGGGCTTTAACATTAAGAAATATAGTATAGGTTTTATTCTGTGGTAGGATTTTACATTGACGACTGACGACAGTGTAGTTAGAATGTAAGGAGAGGGAGGGGGAGGTCGTTGGGGGGGGGGGGGGGGGGATGGGGAAACGGTGTAGTGTTCGTTTAGTGGTTACTTCTTTTGAACTAGTAGATCTTCAAAGTTCTGAAGGAAAAATTTGTTTCTCAGTTCAATTTTATCATTGAATAGGTAGTCAGGTACTGTATTTGTGTAGATAAATATTTCAATTTGTTCACGAAGGTCAGGTATTGTGCCTTTGTTGGCAAAACGGAGCATTTGGAGTTTCTGTTCTATATTGTTTGCAGAATGATTGTGTTGGGCAAGATGTGAGGCAAACCTGGACTTATTCAGGTTGTTAAGACGAAGTGCATCTATGTGTTCTTTAAATATTGTTGTGAAGCTTCTACCAATTTGTCCAGTGTAGAAGCTTGGACATGAGTTGCATATGACCTTGTACACATCTGACTTTTGATAATGTTGTATAGTGGTTTTGGTGTTCTGTATGATTTTATTTTGTATTTTGTTGTTGGTGAAAAAAGTTATTTTTATGTTGTATGTCTTGAAGAAGTTGGCAGTTTGGTGAGAAATCTTCCCTAGGAAAGGCAGGCTTGTAAATGCGGTCTTCTTGTTTGTGGGTGGTTATTCAGCAGTAGGTTGATTTGATTTTGCTGTATGGATCAGTTTATCTATTATTGCAGGGTTGTATCCATTGCTGGAGGCAATTGATTTAATAATTTCTGTTTTTTGTGTCCATTGGGATTTTAAGCATGGTTCTAAAATATCCGTGATGAATAAGTACAATCTAACACATTTCGCTTCCTACTAACATTTGAGAATGATTCCTAACTGAATCGTTGTACAAATAAAAAAAAATTTAATTGGAAACGAGAGTACTCAATTACCAGTTACTGAAGAACTCTGACGCTTCGAGGAGTCGCAACTCAGCCAGTTTCTCATGAGAAATGTTGCTCAGAACTCTCACGTGCTTGTGCCCACAGGGCTGACGCGGCTACGATAAAGGTAACGCTAAAAACGTATCTCGAGGAGTTACGCAAGTACATGAGCAATCCTCCACAGCCTACGTTATAAAACGTGACGAAGATCACTCGAGCTTCAGCTGAAATGCCGGATGCTCAGTAACTACTTTATGATCTCGGACATTTCTTACAACAGTGGGGTTTCCACCAGAACGCATTCGAGATAACTTATCATTGCATTTCTACAGACAGCGTGTCGGTGTGGACCGATAAAGAGCTCACAAGGTTGTTATTAGAAGTAACCTGTAGGAAACGGAAATTCTTCAGAAAAGAACGTCACACGTAGATTCTTCGGCACTATACAAGGTGAATCAGTTTTCCTCTTCACTAGCATTGTGGGTTATCGCCGTTTATCCGCTTCTGCACTAGATGTTTGTAACGACAGAGGCACTAACTCGAGAAACAGCAACACTGTGCGGGTGAAACATTAGCTATTTTTGATATAGTTACATTTCTTTGAAAGTAATCTGTAAATGATAATGCGGTTTCGACAGTTTAGACGTAAAAGATTTATCCAACACCCTAAGAAGTAACCAACTGTTACTAACCACGAACAGTAGGCCTATAACCATATAGGAACACAAACTTTGATAGGCAGATACGAAAGCAAAAGTAGAGAAAGTTTCACATACTAAGTTGTTAGCAAATGGCAAGAGCGTTTTGGCTGGCTGTTCCTGCTCCTAAATTCGGCTGCGAGACTTTCAATAGCCTCTGCAGTTGGTTAGTGACGTGTTCTGGAAGAATCGCCTGTTCTACTTCTGCTGTTAACACACCTTGCTAATGTCGCCTAGGCATAAAAAATCTAGCACGCAGGTACATACAGGACTACAAACGGAAATTGCAGGTGTTCTCAAAAATTTGTTCCTCCAGTGCTGTAGTTCAGACCGGAATGAGCCGCAAAACCGCACATCGGCACAAGCTAACCATTAGTGCTTGTATATAATACGTGATGCGAATAGATAGTGTTAACCATAAAGCACCAGCCCCATATTTACCAAATTCTGTCGCTACGTTCATCACTTAACGAATGTTGCGAGGTGTGTGAGAAAAGTAATGAGACTGATTTTTTATCTCCCAAAGTTTTTTTTTCTTTTCAAACAACAATATTTCCCCCCACAAAGTAGTAGATATATACCGGTGGGAGGCCTTTAATATATCGGTCGCCCTCGTCTGAATATTCTCCAGAGTCCCAAAGGGATCCAAACTGACATCCTTTTAAAACATTTTTCAATTTCTGGAAAAGAAATAAATCACAAGGACTCAGATCACGTGAATTGGGAGGTCTTTGGAACAACAGGGATGCTTTTTGAGGTGAAAAATTCCGTGATGGGAGTGGCAGTGTGACATGGAGCGTTGACCTGGTGCAGTGTCCATTTGCCTATGATGTCTGCTCTCTCTCGATTCACCCTTTTCCGGAGCCTTTCATCTCTGTAAAACACTTGATTGACAAATACAAATTCTTTACGCCGTCTGTAATCACGTGACTGAACCATTCGTGGTCACTGGCATTACTCTCGAGAAGATCAACGCACACGATTATTCGATTGTCCTTCCGCTCAGTTGCGATGTTTTTCGCCAGCACTTTGGCACAAACTTTTCGCATGTGTAAAACTTCCATCAAAATCTGAGTACTGTGAAAGTGTTGTAACAAGCTGCCCATAATCCTTATTGTTAATTGTCGGTCTGATCCCGCAAGAGCGCGCACCCGTTCGACGTATTCGAAAGTTTTTGAAGCTGAAGATTTCCGTTCATCTTCAACGTGTTGCCGGCCGCGGTGGTCTCGCGGTTCTAGGGGCGCAGTCCGGAACCGTGCGACTGCTACGGTCGTAGGTTCGAATCCTGCCTCGGGCATGGGTGTGTGTGATGTCCTTAGGTTAGTTAGGTTTAAGTAGTTCTAAGTTCTAGGGGACTAATGACTACAGCAGTTGAGTCCCATAGTGCTCAGAGCCATTTGAACCATTTTTTCAACGTGTTCTCGGTATTACAAAAATGATTTGTGCCAGCGAAAAACTTCTGGTATTGGTAAGGAATGTTCCCCGTAGGCCTCTTGAAAGTTTTCAAATGTCACACTTGCGAATTTCCCAAGCTTGACACAAAAGTTAATGGCTGACATTGCACCGAATTCCACTGTTCTATCTTCGAAATACAAAACAAAAACACAACTTCGCTAACGGCGCTCTCCAAATCTGGAAGTCGGACTGCGCATCTAGAAGGGATGAACACAACGATCTACACAAGTAGAATAACTCAGCGTTGAGACAGCGCTCGCAGCGTAGAGAGTCTCATTACTTTCCTCACACACCTCGTAAATGACTGATCTTTCATTCCAGTTGAAATTTATGGCCATCATCATTATCAATATGAAACAAATGCTGCGTTAGTTCATGAACATTGCTGGCTAGACATTGTATACAAGTATTCGTCTTCCTAGACATTCTCTATGGTTGATATATCAGGTAACCAGAGGACTTCTCAAAGATCCACACATTCCTCAAGTAATTTGTGGAGTCTTGCATTATCCCACCGGATTGTGCCATTTGCTACGAAGTCTACGGCGACATCATTCACGTGAGCATTTACCTTCCTTCAATAGTTACAGTCTTGTGGTCATATCCAATAACTCCTCAGACATGATTCCAGGGGTTTGAGAGGTGTGTCCTTTTCACAGGTCCTCTGTAGAGACGGGGTCGAACCGAGAACCACAAACAGACAAGACTCCTCACGGTTTAATGCTGAATGACACTCAGTGTCTCTGGTGACTCTGGTTTACACTGTACGTGTCTGTTGCTTGTGGTCCACTGTCAGCAGTAAACGGCGAGTGGTAACTCGAGATCTCAGCGCAGCTTCTAGTAATCAGTTCCCAGCACAGTGAACCAAGATATAAATAAAGCCGAGACCACAATATTCGTACAGAGACGAAAAGACTGCAAGCATGTTTACGTGGAAGAGACCTGCAGACACCGAAACGATTCAAATACATTACATAACAATGGTAAAGAGAGGTCTATAAATCAGATCTCTAACCGCAAAACAATTCTGGGTATAGAAGTGCCGTCAGTATTTATTGGCTATGACTGGAGATTAAAATTGAAGAAACTGCAGGTAAATAGGGAGGGAATGGGGTCTGGGTAAGTTCTGTCTGTCTGAGAGAAAACTATTTCGAGCAGTTAGTTCATGAATCCACACATTTGTCCTCGTAGCAATAAATAATCCTGAGCTAATAACGGGCATCAGAACGGATACAGGGATTAGTGAACAAAGGGTTGTCGTAACTAGACAATACCGTAGCTACCAAACCCACCAAATGTTGTTGTTGTTGTCTTCAGTCCTGAGACTGGTTTGATGCAGCTCTCCATGCTACTCTATCCTGTGCAAGCTGCTTCATCTCCCAGTACCTACTGCAACCTACATCCTTCTGAATCTGCTTAGTGTACTGATCTCTCGGTCTCCCTCTACGATTTTTACCCTCCACGCTGCCCTCCAATGCTAAATTTGTGATCCCTTGATGCCTCAAAACATGTCCTACCAACCGATCCCTTCTTCTAGTCAAGTTGTGCCACAAACTTCTCTTCTCCCCAATCCTATTCAATACCTCCTCATTAGTTACGTGATCTATCCACCTTATCTTCAGTATTCTTCTGTAGCACCACATTTCGAAAGCTTCTATTCTCTTCTTGTCCAGACTAGTTATCGTCCATGTTTCACTTCCATACATGGCTACACTCCAAACAAATACTTTCAGAAACGACTTCCTGATACATAAATCTATATTTGATGTTAACAAATTTCTCTTCTTCAGAAACGCTTTCCTTGCCATTGCCAGTCTACATTTTATATCCTCTCTACTTCGACCATCATCAGTTATTTTACTTCCTAAATAGCAAAACTCCTTTACTACTTTAAGTGTCTCATTTCCTAATCTAATTCCCTCAGCATCACCCGATTTAATTTGACTACATTCCATTATCCTCGTTTTGCTTTTGTTAATGTTCATCTTATATCCTCCTTTCAAGACACTGTCCATTCCGTTCAACTGCTCTTCCAAGTCCTTTGCCGTCTCTGACAGAATTACAATGTCATCGGCGAACCTCAAAGTTTTTACTTCGTCTCCATGAATTTTAATACCTACTCCAAATTTTTCTTTTGTTTCCTTTGCTGCTTGCTCAATATACAGATTGAATAACATTGGGGAGAGGCTACAACCCTGTCTCACTCCTTTCCCAACCACTGCTTCCCTTTCATGCCCCTCGACTCTTATTACTGCCATCTGGTTTCTGTACAAATTATAAATAGCCTTCCGCTCCCTGTATTTTACCCCTGCCACCTTTAGAATTTGAAAAAGAGTATTCCAGTCAACATTGTCAAAAGCTTTCTCTAAGTCTACAAATGCTAGAAACGTAGGTTTGCCTTTTCTTAATCTTTCTTCTAAGATAAGTCGTAAGGTCAGTATTGCCTCACGTGTTCCAACATTTCGACGGAATCCAAACTGATCCTCCCCGAGGTCTGCATCTACCAGTTTTTCCATTCGTCTGTAAAGAATTCGCGTTAGTATTTTGCAGCCGTGGCTTATTAAACTGATAGTTCGGTAATTTTCACATCTGTCAGCACCTGCTTTCTTTGGGATTGGAATTATTATATTCTTCTTGAAGTCTGAGGGTATTTCGCCTGTCTCATACATCTTGCTCACCAGCTGGTAGAGTTTTGTCATGACTGGCTCTCCCAAGGCCGTCAGTAGTTCTAATGGAATGTTGTCTACTCCGGGGGCCTTGTTTCGACTCTGGTCTTTCAGTGCTCTGTCAAACTCTTCACGCAGTATCGTATCACCCATTTCGTCTTCATCTACATCCTCTTCTATTTCCATAATATTGTCCTCAAGTACATCGCCCTTGTATAAACCTTCTATATACTCCTTCCACCTTTCTGCCTTCCCTTCTTTGCTTAGAACTGGGCTGCCATCTGAGCTCTTGATATTCATACACGTGGTTCTCTTCTCTCCAAAGGTCTCTTTAATTTTCCTGTAGGCAGTATCTATCTTACCCCTAGTGAGATAAGCTTCTACATCCTTACATTTGTCCTCTAGCCATCCCTGTTTAGCCATTTTGCACTTCCTGTCGATCTCATTTTTGAGACGTTTGTATTCCTTTTTGCCTGCTTCATTTACTGCATTTTTATATTTTCTCCTTTCATCAATTAAATTCAATATTTCTTCTGTTACCCAAGGATTTCTAGCAGCCCTCGTCTTTGTACCTACTTTATCCTCCGCTGCCTTCACTACTACATCCCTCAGAGCTACCCATTCTTCTTCTACTGTATTTCTTTCCCCTATTCCTGTCAATTGTTCCCTTATGCTCTCCCTGAAACTCTGTACAACCTCTGGTTCTTTCAGTTTATCCAGGTCCCATCTCTTTAATTTCTCACATTTTTGCAGTTTCTTCAGTTTTAATCTACAGGTCATAACCAATAGATTGTGGTCAGAGTCCACATCTGCCCCTGGAAATGTCTTACAACTTAAAACCTGGTTCCTAAATCTCTGTCTTACCATTATATAATCTATCTGATACCTTTTAGTATCTCCAGGGTTCTTCCACGTATACAACCTTCTTTCATGATTCTTAAACCAAGTGTTAGCTATGATTAAGTTGTGCTCTGTGCAAAATTCTACTAGGCGGCTTCCTCTTTCATTTCTTAGCCCCAATCCATATTCACCTACTATGTTTCCTTCTCTCCCTTTTCCTACACTCGAATTCCAGTCACCCATTACTATTAAATTTTCGTCTCCCTTCACTATCTGAATAATTTCTTTTATTTCATCATACATTTCTTCAATTTCTTCATCATCTGCAGAGCTAGTTGGCATATAAACTTGTACTACTGTAGTAGGTGTGGGCTTCGTATCTATCTTGGCCACAATAATGCGTTCACTATGCTGTTTGTAGTAGCTTACCCGCATTCCTATTTTCCTATTCATAATTAAACCTACTCCTGCATTACCTCTATTTGATTTTGTGTTTATAACCCTGTAGTCACCTGACCAGAGGTCTTGTTCCTCCTGCCACCGGACTTCACTAATTCCCACTATATCTAACTTTAACCTATCCATTTCCCTTTTTAAATTTTCTAACCTACCTGCCCGATTAAGGGATCTGACATTCCACGCTCCGATCCGTAGAACGCCAGTTTTCTTTCTCCTGATAACGACATCCTCCTGAGTAGTCCCCGCCCGGAGATCCGACTGGGGGACTATTTTACCTCCGGAATATTTTACCCAAGAGGATGCCATCATCATTTAATCATACAGTAAAGCTGCATGTCCTCGGGAAAAATTACGGCTGTAGTTTCCCCTTGCTTTCAGCCGTTCGCAGTACCAGCACAGCAAGGCCGTTTTGGTTAATGTTGCAAGGCCAGATCAGTCAATCATCCAGACTGTTGCCCCTGCAACTACTGAAAAGGCTGCTGCCCCTCTTCAGGAACCACACGTTTGTCTGGCCTCTCAACAGATACCCCTCCGTTGTGGTTGCACCTACGGTACGGCCATCTGTATCGCTGAGGCACGCAAGCCTCCCCACCAACGGCAAGGTCCATGGTTCAATAAACGAAAAAATATGTCTATTCAAAAAACAGATAAAAATTCGCTTGAGGCCTTCCTGAGAGAGCATCTCCGCTTCTTCCAAATTAAAAATGTAATTGTAGACCAGATTAGTATCGACAGCAATTGAGATTTTTATACGAATAAATTAACGAACGACGGAGCTGATCTCCCATGGTACACAAAACAGGTCAAACCACTGTTGCAGAAACAACGAAAAAGGCATGCCGAATTTAAACTAACTCAAAAGCCCCAAGAATGACGATCTTCTACAGAAGCTCGAAATTTAGCACGGACTTCTATGCGAGATGCTTATGATGGTTTCCACAACGAAATTTTGTCTCGAAACCGGGCTAACAATCCAAAGAGATTCTGGTCGTATGTAAAGTATGCTAGCGGCAAGTTACAATCAATGCCTTCTCTGCGCGAAAGCAGTGGAAATATTACGGACGACATGTGCTGCCAAAGCAGAGTTACTAAACACAGCCTTCGGAAATCCTGTCACTAAAGAAGACGAAGTAAATATTCCAGAATTCGAATCAAAAACAGCTATCAAGACGAGTAACTTAGACGTAGATATCCCCGGAGTAGTGTAGCAACTTACATCACTTCGTAAAAACAAGCCTTCCGGTCCAGATTGTATAACAGTTCCGTTCGTTTCAGAGTATGCTGATGCAATAGCTCTATACTTAACAATCATATACAACCGCTCGATCGATGAAAGATCCGTGCTTAAAGACAGGAAAGTCGCACAGGTCACACCAATATTCAAGAAAGGCGATAGGAGTAGTCCATTAAACTACAGGCACGTGTCTTTAACATCGATATGCAGCATGATTTTAGAATATATATTTTGTTCAAACATTGTGAATTACCTCGAAGAAAACAGCCTGTTGACACATAGCGGATAGGGATTTATAAAACATCGTTCTTGGGAAACACAGCTAGCTCTTTACTCACGCTAAGTTTTCAGTGATATCGACAAAGGATTTCAAGTTGATTGAGTAATTCTAGATTTCCAGAAGGCTTTTGCCACCATATCTCACAAGTGGCTTGTTATCAAACTGCGTGCTTAATAAATATCGTCTCAGTTTGATGACTGGATTCTTGCTTTCCTGTCAGAGGGGTCATAGTTCGTAGTAACTGACGGAAAGTCATCGAATAAAACAGAAGTGATCTCTGGTATTCCCCAAGGTAGGGTTATAGGCCCTCTGTTGTTCCCTATATCTTCTTCTTCTGTAGTGGTCAATCCAAGGATTGGTTTGCAAGAGCTACAATGGCAGCTTGTCTTCATTCCGTGCGACTTTCAGCTTTTCTCTTCATTTCTTTATAGGTGTTACATCCCACATCTTTCACGATTTGATCCATGTACCCCAGCCGTGGTCTTCCTCTTGGTCTTTTCCCTCGACATATCCCTCTATGATTGTGTTCAGGAGTCCTTTGTGTCTTAATAGATGGCCTGTAAATTGCACTCTTCTTTTAACAATGAAACTCCAGAAGCTTCTCTTTTCACCTCCTCTTTCTAGAACCTCTTCGTTTGTGACCTTGTCGATACATTTTATTTTGAGCATGCGTCTATAGCACCACATTTCAAAAGAATTTAGCTTCTTGTCTTCCTCTGCCCCGAGAGTCCATGTTTCACACCCACAGCGTGCCACACTCCACACATATGAATTCAAAAATCTTTTCCTGATTTCAAGGCTGATGTTCTTAGATGTTAAGATGTTTTTCTTCTAGTTAAAAGCAGCCTTTTATTGAGCAATTATCCTTCTCAATTCTGCCTTGCTCCTTCCATCCCTGGTAATATTACTGCCCGGATAAGTAAATTTATCAACTTGTTCAAGCAGTTCATTGCCTACACGAACTTGGACTTTCACTTGATCTTTTTTGTCGCATGCCTTTACTTTTGTTTTTGCTTTATTAATTCTCATATTATATTCTTCCCCCGTAACTTTATCCATTCTATTCAGCACGACTACAAGATCTTCTTCACTTTCAGCTAGGACAGCTATATCATCGTCATATCTTATCATATCTATTCGTTGGCCATGAATTACTACACCTGTCTGTGAATTTTCCCTTACTTTTCTCAGCGCCCCTTCAATGTATAGGTTAAACATAACAGGGGATAGTGCGCCACCTTGTCGGACACCTTTCCGTATCTGCACCTCTTCTTGTTTTGTCCGTCCACGGATAACTGCTGTCTCGTTTTTGTACAGGTTCGATGTCATTTTTCTATCTTTATAGCCTATTCCTACTTTTCTGAGTACCTCAAACATCTTATCTCATTTAACATTATCAAAGGCTTTCTCTACATCTACGAAAGCTATGTATGTTGTCAGGTTCTTATCTAGTCGTTTCTCTATTATTAGTTTTAGAGTAAATATTGCTTCTCTGGTTCCTCTGTCTTTCCGGAATCCAAACTGGTCTTCGGAGAGTGTAGCTTCGACTTTTTGTTCTACGCTTTTTAGGATAATTGAGGTTGCCATTTTAGAGGCTTGAGTAACTAGGCTGAGCGTCCTATGATTTTCACATCTAGTAGCATTTGCCTTCTTTGGAATGGGGATCATAATGTTTTTCTCAAAGTTTTTAGGAGTTTTACCCTGCTCGTATATGTTGAAAACAAGATTATACAACTCCCGATTCAGTTTTGCTCCTCCAGATTTCAGAAGTTCAGGCGGGATATTGTCTATGCCAGGAGATTTGCTGTTTTTCAATTTTTTCAGAGCTAGTTCAAACTTTGCCTTTAATATAGGTTTACCTATGTTGTGTACATCTACTTCTGTTTCTTCTTCCATGATGTTTTCAGACAGTTCTGGTCCTCTGTACAGTTTCCCTATATATTGTTTCTGTGGTGTCACCGCCAGACACCACACTTGCTAGGTGGTAGCCTTGAAATCGGCCGCGGTCCGGTAGTATACGTCGGACCCGCGTGTCGCCACTATCAGTGATTGCAGACCGAGCGCCGCCACACGGCAGGTCTAGAGAGACTTCCTAGCACTCGCCCCAGTGGTACAGCCGACTTTGCTAGCGATGTTTCACTGACTTCTACGCTCTCATTTGCCGAGACGATAGTTTAGCATAGCCTTCAGCTACGTTATTTGCTACGACCTAGCAAGGCGCCAGTATCCGTACTATTGATATTGTGAATCATGTACCATAAAGGGCGACGTTCTCCATTAATGGATTAAAGTTAAGTATTCCACCAGCTACGTCCGTTTTTCTCAATTCTAATTCCCTTGTCATGTTCCAGACCTCACGCCAGCCTCCTTTAGCAATACGGTGTTGGCTCTCCTGCCAACCACAACAGTTTCCATCTTCTTGCAACTTCATCATCGTCATCCAACATATTGCTATTTTCATCCATCACAGCCCTACACTTGTTTCTTCTGTCTCCAAAGAAATGTCTCACACATTTATAGGCATTGCCAATATTTCCCTTTCTCATATTGTCCTCAACTGAAATACAGAGATCATCAAAGTATTTTTCTCTTGCTTGTTTTGGCTCTCTGTTGATTCTTTTTTCAGACAATTTCCTTCTTTCTTCCATCATATTTAGTAGGTCACTAGTGATCCATTTCTTCCTTTTCCCTGTCCTTTCTTTTCCTATTACTTCTTCTGCTGCTTCGAAAATACCAGATTTTATTTTTTCCCAGCTGCTTTGTCCTCCCCCCCCCCCCCCCCCCCCCTCCCATGAACCATGGACCTTGCCGTTGGTGGGGAGGCTTGCGTGCCACAACGATACAGATAGCCGTACCGTAGGTGCAACCACAACGGAGGGGTATCTGTTGAGAGGCCAGACAAGCGTTTGGTTCCTGCAGAGGGGCAGCAGCCTTTTCAGTAGTTGCAGGGGCAACAATCTGGATGATTGACTGATCTGGCCTTGTAGCACTAAACAAAACGGCCTTGCTGTTGTGGTACTGCGAACGACTGAAAGTAAGGGGAAACTACAGCCGTAATTTTTCCCGAGGGCATGCAGCTTTACTGTATGGTTAAATGATGATGGCGTCCTCTTGGGTAAAATATTCCGGAGGTAAAATAGCCCCCAATCGGATCTCCGCGCGGGGACTACTCAAGAGGATTTCATTATCAAGAGAACTAAAACTGGCGTTCTACGGATCGGAGCGTGGAATGTCAGATCTCTTAATCGGACAGGTATGTTAGAAAATTTAAAATGGGAAATGGGTAGGTTAAAGTTAGATATAGTGGGAATTAGTTAAGTTCGGTGGCAGGAGCAACAAGACTTTTGATCAGGTAAATACAGGGTTATAAATACAAAATCAAATAGGGGTAATGCAGGAGTAGGTTTAATAATGAATAAAAAATAAGAGTGCGGATAAGCTACTACAAATAGCATAGTGAACGCATTAATGTGGCCAAGATAGACACGACGTCCACGCCTACTACAGTACGACAAGTTTATACGCCAACTAACTCTGCAGATGATGAAGAAATTGATGAAATGTATGATGAGATAAAAGAAATTATTCAGATAGTAAAGGGAGTTAAAATTTAATAGTCATGGGTGACTGGAATTCGACAGTAGGAAAAGGAAAAGAAGGAAACGTAGTAGGTGAATGAAAGAGGAAGCCGCCTGGTAGGATTTTGCACGGAGCAAAACTTATAGCTAACACTTGGTTCAAGAATCATGAAAGAAGGTTGTATACGTGGAAGAACCTTGGAGATACTGACAGGTTTCAGATAGATATATAATGGTAAGACAGAGATTTAGGAACCAGGTTTTAGACTGTAAGACATTTCCAGGGGCAGATGTAGAATCTAACCACAATCTATTGGTTATGAACTGTAGATTAAAACTGAAGAAACTGCAAAAAGGTGGGAATTTAAGGAGATGGGACCTGGATAAACTGACTAAACCAGAGGTTGTATAGAGTTTCAGGGAGAACATTAGGGAACAATTGACAGGAATACAGTAGAAGAAGAATGGGTAGCTTTGAGGAATGAAATAGTGAAGGCAGCAGAGGATCAAGTAGGTAAAAAGACGAGGGCTAATAGAAATCCTTGGGTAACAGAAGAGATACTGAATTTAATTGATGAAAGGAGAAAATACAAAAATGCAGTAAATGAAGCAGGCAAAAAGGAATACAAACGTCTCAAAAATGAGGTCGACAGGAAGTGCAAAGTGGCTAAGCAGGGATGGCTAGACGACAAATGTAAGGATTTAGCGGCATGTATCACTAGGGGTAAGATAGATACTGCCTACAGGAAAATTAAAGAGACCTTTGGAGAAAAGAGAACCACTTGCATGAATATCAAGAGCTCAGATGGAAACCTAGTTCTAAGCAAAGAAGGGAAAGCAGAAAGGTGGAAAGTGTATATAGAGGGTCTATACAGGAGCGATGTTCTTGAGTACAATATTATGCAAAATGGAAGAGGAGGTAGATGAAGATGAAATGGGAGATATGATACTACGTGAAGAGTTTGACAGAACACTAAAAGACCTAAGTCAAAACAAGGCCCCGGGAGTAGACAACATTCCATTAGAACTACTGGCAGCCTTGGGAAAGCCAGGCCTAACAAAACTCTACCATCTGGTGAGCAAGATGTATAAGACAGGCGAAATTCCCTCAGACTTCAAGAAGAATATAGTAATTCCAACCCCAAAGAAAGCAGTTTAATAACTCACAGCTGCAAAATACTAACTCGAATTCTTTACAGACGAATGGAAAAACTGCTAGAAGCTGACCTCGGGGAAGATCAGTTTGGATTCCGTAGAAATGTTGGAACACGTGAGGCGATACTGACCCCACGACTTACCTTAGAAGAAAGATGAAGGAAAGGCAAACCTACGGAAAAAATTGTTCAAATGCCTCTGAGCACTATGAGGCTTAACATCTATGGTCATCAGTCCCCTAAACTTAGAACTACTTAAACCTAACTAACCTGAGGACATCACCCAACACCCAGTCATGACGAGGCAGAGAAAATCCCTGACCCCGCCGGGAATCGACCCAGGAAACCCGTGCTGCGGACGGCAAACCTACTTTTCTAGCATTTGTAGACTTAGAGAAAGCTTTTGACAATGTTGACTGGAATACTCTCTTTCAGATTCTGAAGGAGGCAGCGGTAAAATACAGGGAGCGAAAGGCTATATACAATTTGTACAGAAACCAGATGGCAGTTTTAAGAGTCGAGGCGCCATGAAAGAGAAGCAGTGGTTGGGAAGGGAGTGCGACAGGGTTGCAACCTATCCCCGATGTTATTCAATCTGTACAGTGAGCAAGCAGGGAAGGAAACAAAAGAAAAGTTCGGAGTAGGCATTATAATCCTTGGAGAAGAAATTAAAACTTTGAGGTTTGCCGATGACATTGTAATTCTGTCAGAGACAGCAAAGGACTTGGAAGAGCAGTTGAACGGAATGGACAGTGGCTTGAAAGGAGAGTGTAAGATGAACATCAACAAAAGCAAAACGAGGATAATGGAATGTAGTCGAACTAAATCGGGTGATGCTGAGGGAATTAGATTAGGAAATGAGAAGCTTGAAGTAGTAAAGGAGTTTTGCTATTTGGGGAGCAAAATAACTGATGATGGTCGAAGTAGAGAGGATATCAAATGTAGACTGGCAATGGCAAGGAAAGCGTTTCTGAAGAAGAGAAATTTGTTAACATCGAGCATTGATTTAATTGTCAGGAATTCGTTTCTGAAAGTATTTGTATGGAGTGTAGCCATGAATGGAAGTGAAACATGGACAATAAATAGTTTAGACAAGAAGAGAATAGAAGCTTTCGAAATGTGGTGCTACAAAAGAATGCTGAAGATTAGATGGATAGATCACATAACTAATGAGGAGGTATTGAATAGAATTGGGGAGAAGAGGAGTTTGTGGCACAACTTTACTAGAAGAAGGGATCGGTTGGTAGGACATGTCCTGAGGTATCACCAATTTGGTACTGGAGGGCAGCGTGGAGGGTAAAAATCGTAGAGGGAGACCAAGAGATGAATACATTAAGCAGATTCAGAAGGATTTAGGCTTCAGTAGGTACTGGGAGATGAAGAAGCTTGCACAGGATAGAGTAGCATGGAGAGCTGCATCAAACCAGTCTCAGGACTGAAGACCACAACAACAACAGCAGCTTTGGATGTCATTGCAGCCCTCTGTATTTGTTTTGTTGTCTATTAATAGTTGATAGTTCTTCAGTGTATTTTCATTTTTCAGGTTTGTCAAATCCCATTTACATGTACTTCTTTTTTTAATGTTCTTGAATTTTAGTTCAGTGGTCATCATAACGAGTATGTGGCCACTTTCCACATCACAGCCTGGATGTGATCTGCTGCCCTAACTTGGTTTTTAATCTTTGCTTCAGCTAATATGAAGTCAATTTGATATCTATTAATGTCACCAGGCATTTTCCAAGCAGACTTTACTAGACGATAAACGGCACTATCGTCTGCAAACAACCTAAGACAGCTGCTCAGATTGAGTCCTAAATCGCTCCCTATATACATACTCGATTTAAGACACAATCTGAGGACCGTCTTAGGCTGTTTGCAGACGATGGTGCCGTATATCCTCTAGTTAAGTCATCAGACGATCTAAACCAATTGCAAAACAGTTAAGATAAAAAGATATCCGTATAGTGTGAAAAATGAAAATGACCCTCAAGAATGAATAGTCTGTGGTCATCCACGTAAGTGCTAAAAGAAATCCGTTATACTTGGGTTACACGATAATGCAGTGTAACCTAAAGGCTGTAAATTTAAGTAAATACCTAGGAATTACAGTTACGAACGATATAAATTGGAAAGAATAGACAGAAAATGTGGAGAAGGCTAACCAAAGACTGAGTTTTATTGGCAGAATTCTTAGAAGGTGCAACAGATCTACTAAAGAGACTGCCTACACTAGACTTGTCCGTCCTCTTTTTGAGTACTGCTGCGTGGTGTTGGACCGATACCAGATAGGATTAACGGAATACATCGATAAAATTCAGAGAAGGTCAGCAAGTTTCGTACTATCGAGAAACAAGGAAGAGAGTGTCACGGACATGATACAAGGTTTGGGGTGGGCATAATTAAAACAAAGGCGTTTTTCACTGCATCGGGATCTTCTCACGAAATTTCAATCACCAACCTTCTTCTCCGATTGCGAAAAAAAATTGTTGACGCCGACCTACATAGGGAGAAACGATCGTCAAAATAAAATAAGGGAATTCAGAGCTTGCATGGGAAGATGTAGGTGTTCGTTTTTTCCTCGCGTTGTTCGAGAGCGGAATAAGAGAGACTTATTGTGAAGGTGGTTCGATTAAACCTCTGGCAGCCACTCAAGTGTGAGGCGCAGAGTAGCCATGTAGATGTAGATGCAGAGCCCCTAATAATGACAGGGAGTCCCACTCGGAAGAGGCCCAACAAACACGTAGCAATTCCGCCGAAATTTCATCGCGAAATTTGTGACATTTGACGTGGTAGTACTGCACTCTGCAACATCGTTTGACGCAACAATGTGTTTCCGTTCGTCACTGTGTCTGGAACTCAGCGTTCAGTGTTTAGCGACAATGTATCGCTATTCTGTCGAAGAGTGCATGCTTCTTGTGAAACAATATAGGATTACTAGGTCCAGTAAGACATGTCAGCGAATGTTTGTTGAGTGGTTTGGTGACCAGCATATACCTTCTAAATGCTGCATACAAAAGTTAGTGAACAAGATTGAGACCAGTGGAACGGTGTTGGGTTCCCACGCCGAAGAACGGCCGCCATAATCAGAAGAAAAAAGTGATTGACGTGAAACTACGTTTGTTGACCTCTCCTGCAAAGTCTGTTCCACGATTACAGGAATGTGGAATGTCGCGGAGCACATGTCACAGAGCTGCGATGAAAGCCGACACGTATCCATAGAGGTTTACAGTTGTTCAGGAACTGATTGTCAGTGATATAAACATAAAAGCATGATATTTCACCGTTAGTTTCAACTATGTATTGCTCAGAGGCCAGGAATATTGCAGCACACATTGTTCAGCGATGAGTCGTGCTTTTACCTCTCTGGCTATGTAAATTCCCAGAATACACGTTTGTGGTGTAATGAAATGCACACCCACAGGTCGAGCAACCCCTGCATTCACAAAAGATTGGCGTGTTATGCGCAATATCACAGCGTCGCATCATCGGACCAATTTTTTTCGAGTCTATTGTGACAAGTGCAGTTTACATCGACATGTTTCCAGAATTTGTGAATCAGTTGCACGATTAAGAACTTACCCTCGGCTGGTAACAACAGGATGACGCCACATGCCATACGTCTCGAGCGCCCACGGCTGAGGTCTAATCATTTTCTACTGGCAGAGTGATGTGGCTCCCAAGGTCACCTGACTTAACACCAACTGCAGCTTCGTGGTCAACAGTGTTTACATGTCTAGGGAGGTCAAATGGTTCAAATGGCTCTGAGCACTATGGGACTTAACATCTTAGGTCATCAGTCCCCTAGAACTTAGAAATACGTAAACCTAACTAACCTAAGGACATCACACAACACCCAGCCATCACGAGGCAGAGAAAATCCCTGACCCCGCCGGGAATCGAACCCGGGAACCCGGGCGTGGGAAGCGAGAACGCTACCGCACTAGGGCCGTCACTTCCAGCAACTTTTGTGAGTCACCTTTATTTCCTCATAGACAACGTATGACATGTTCATTTGATTTTCTGATTAAAATGGCTCTGAGCACTATGGGACTAAACTTCTCAGGTCATCAGTCCCCTAGAATTTAGAACTACTTAAACCTAACTAACCTAAGGACATCACACACATACATGCCCGAGGCAGGATTCGAACCTGCGACCGTAGCGGTTTCGCGGTTTCAGACTGTAGCGCCTAGAACCGCTCGGCCACCACGGTCGGCTTGATTTTCTGATTTTTATGTAAAGCCTTTAAGTGTAATTCACCTTTATTTCCTCATAAACAACGTATGACGTGTTCATTGGATTCCATGATTTTTATGTAAAGCCTTAAAGTGTAATTTAAGCGAAAATTTGTTTCTGGGGCCTCTCTCGAGCGGGACACTCAGTAGCGCAATGGGAATTACTCTCTACCATGCACAAAATGGTGGTCGGAAGAGTGTGGACGACGACGTAGATGAAGAAGTGGGGACGTACCTTTGTTAAGAAGTCTATGACACTGGACACTTCAGATAGAAACAAACCACTTTTCCTCGAATTGGTTTCAACGAATTCTTTACAAATATCGCGCTTAGTAGTCCCGTTAACGAAGGAAAATTAGGGGAAAAGTGTTCAAAATGTTCAAATGTGTGTGAAATCTTATGGGAGTTAACTGCTAAGGTCATCAGTCCCTAAGCTTACACACTACTTAACCTAAATTATCCTAAGGACAAACACACACACACATGCCCGAGGGTGGACTCGAACTTCCTCCGGCGCCAGCCGCACAGTCCATGATAGGGAAAAAATTCGTGCAACATTTGTACAGTGGTTGGGAGAAAATGTATAACATACCAAAAAAATTCTGACCAATTCGGTCTGGGCAAGGGGTGGGGAGCATTAAAGAACACTTTTTTAGGTTTTTCTGGGAGATCTCGCTGCTTCTACCAAGAAAGATTACCGATACAGAAACAAACTACATAAAATTTCCTACAAATTAGGTTGAATGCATTTTTTTCCTTTAAGACAAAGAGTTTCTGCATAGCATGGTGTAGAAAAGTCTCAGATTATTACCAATAGTGTCTTAAAGATAAAAAATTATGTATCTTGCTAAATAACATGGATTAAGAACAAATATGAAACGTTTGTACCACGTCTAAGTGCAGTAGAACCGTATTAATGGATAAACTGTGCTCTGGATGTGTGACAGGGTGGAAAGTTTGAGGTGGAGTTTAGAAATGTGACGGAAGTTAGGTCTTCAGATTGTGGTCATAAACTTACCTCCTTCATGGGTCTGCAAAAAGTAGGCAACTCCCTGTTCTCTCTACCGCACTACGTCGTAAAAAGCAACTACGAGGGGTTTCATAAAGTTATATCGACCCTTCCTCGGCTCACCTTTGACTCACTGGTGGCGCAGTATGAAGACATGCCCGGGGGTGTTTATTTTCCACAAATCGCGTTAACACTCTTTGGAATAGAGTTGTGAATTGTTAATAATGCTAACGCAAAATTAACTCACGAATATGGACAGAAACTACGCAGATTTCTGCACACCGTCCTACCATGCTAGTGGGCAATAGATTCTTACTCATCATGTACGTCAGCTGTTTTGTTTCTCGAGGAAAGTCAACTTCCCACACCACGAGTGCTGCTCGCTTTTCAGTTTATAGAGAGATTGTACCTCCCCAGCATTTCCTGTCCGGTTTTCTCATGAGAGTAACAAAATCTCTGAGCTCGTATTTATATAGTGGACTTATTTTCAGTTTATTGAGTGCTTTTTTGCAATTGTTAAGTGAGCTATTATATATAGAATCTCAACAACTGGAACTGTCGATTGTCTACTGTACCGAAAGGCCTGCTACAAGTGTAAAACACTGCCAAATGTATTCGACAATGTGTATTTCACTGCCTCCACTGTCAGTATCTGGAATACTTTCGACAGCATGAGGGTTTCAAGCCTCAGATCTCCCAATATCTGAAGAGGCTCAAGGGTTAAGTTGGCTCCCTCTGTAACAGTAGTATGTCGTCTAGGTGTTATGGAGCTCCAGACATTTCAAGAAAAGTCAAGCAATGCATTACGACAAATTGCTGTTCTACATTTAGACGTGATCAGTACTGTTCCATCAGGAATACTGATAACCACCTTGCAAGATATATTGTGGCTGCACTCATTGCAGCCCATTTTACATGTGCCAACAGTTCCTGAATGGAAGAAATTTGTGCAGTCTGCCAGTAATATAATTAGTGATGCGAGAATGCAACAACTTTCTGGTCATTCCTCAATTCGCCACCAAGTGACAACAGTACGGTTACATGGCTTTACAATATGCTATCAACGATGGCCACAAACAAGATGCCACATTCACCAATCCAATCCCTTTCCCACCAGCATCTTACAGGTCACTGGCAACATCACAATTAAAAACTAAGTACGTTTCAGCCATTGTTTATCGGAATGTATTTTACATTAAAGCTCGCTTAACGCCGGCCGCGGTGGCGGTGCGGTTCTGGCGCTGCAGTCCGGAACCGCGGGGCTGCTACCGTCGCAGGTGCGAATCCTGCCTCGGGCATGGGTGTGTGTGATGTCCTTAGGTTAGTTATGTTTAAGTAGTTCTAAGTTCTAGGGGACTTATGACCTAAGATGTTGAATCCCATAGTGCTCACAGCCATTTGAACCATTTAGCTCGCTTAACAACTACAAATAAATACTAATGACCAGAAAATAACAGCACTGTATAAACACCGGCTAGCATTTTAAGTATGTTATGCATATGTCTCCGCCTACCACTGCACAAAAATTTTGCGACTACACGAATTTCCCTCTTGGCTCTTGTACATATTGTATATCACCCGTCTCTCCCTACAGCTTACCCCTATTTTTCTCAGAATTTCCAACATCTTGCAACATTTTACGTTGTCTGAAGCTTTTTCCATGTCGACAAATCCTATGAACGTGTCTTGATTTTTCTTTAGTCTTGTTTCCAGTACCAACCGCAACATCAGAATTGCCTCTCTGGTGCCTAAAGCCAAACTGATCCCATCTAACACGTCGTCAATTTTCTTTTCCATTCTTGAGTGTATTATTCTTGTAAGCAAATTGGATGCATGAGCTGTTAAGCTGATTGTGCAATAATTGTCGCACTTGTCAGTGCTTGCAGTCTTCGGAATTGTGAAAATGATTTTTTTCCCAAAGTCAGATGACGCGTCACCAGACCCATATATTCTACACATCCACGTGAATAGTCGTTTTCTTGTCATTTCCCTCAATGATTTTAGACATTCTGATGGAATGTTATCTATCCCTTCTGCTTTATTTGATCTTAAGTCCTCCATAGCTCTCTTAAATTGTAATACTGGATCCCCTATGTCTTCTATCACATCAGACAAATCTTCCCCCTCATAGAAGCTTTCAATGTACTCTTTCCACCTACCCACTCTCACCTCTGCATTTAACAGTGGAATTCCCGTTGCCCTCTTAATGCTACCACCGCAGCTTTTAATGTCACCGAGGGTCATGTTGACTTTCCTGTATGCTGAGTCAGTCCTTCCAACTATCATTCCTTTTCCGATTTATTCTAATTTTTCGTACAACCATTTCATCTTAGCTTCCCCGTACTTCCTAATTACACTCCTGGAAATTGAAATAAGAACACCGTGAATTCATTGTCCCAGGAAGGGGAAACTTTATTGACACATTCCTGGGGTCAGATACATCACATGATCACACTGACAGAACCACAGGCACATAGACACAGGCAACAGAGCATGCACAATGTCGGCACTAGTACAGTGTATATCCACCTTTCACAGCAAAGCAGGTTGCTATTCTCCCATGGAGACGATCGTAGAGATGCTGGATGTAGTCCTGTGGAACGGCTTGCCATGCCATTTCCACCTGGCGCCTCAGTTGGACCAGCGTTCGTGCTGGACGTGCAGACCGCGTGAGACAACGCTTCATCCAGTCCCAAACATGCTCAATGGGGGACAGGTCCGGAGATCTTGCTGGCCAGAGTAGTTGACTTACACCTTCTAGAGCACGTTGGGTGGCACGGGATACATGCGGACGTGCATTGTCCTGTTGGAACAGCAAGTTCCCTTGCCGGTCTAGGAATGGTAGAACGATGGGTTCAATGACGCTTTGGATGTACCGTGCACTATTCAGTTTCCTCTTGACGATCACCAGAGGTGTACGGCCAGTGTAGGAGATCGCTCCCCACACCATGATGCCGGGTGTTGGCCCTGTGTGCCTCGGTCGTATGCAGTCCTGATTGTGGCGCTCACCTGCACGACGAAAAACACGCATCCGACCATCATTGGCACCAAGGCAGAAGCGACTCTCATCACTGAAGACGATACGTCCACATTCGTCCCTCCATTCACACCTGTCCCGACACCACTGGAGGCGGGCTGCACGATGTTGGGGCGTGAGCGGAAGACGGCCTAACGGTGTGCGGGACCGTAGCCCAGCTTCATGGAGACGGTTGCGAATGGTCCTCGCCGATACCCCAGGAGCAACAGTGTCCCTAATTTGCTGGGAAGTGGCGGTGCGGTCCCCTACGGCACTGCGTAGGATCCTACGGTCTTGGTGTGCATCCGTGCGTCGCTGCGGTCCGGTCCCAGGTCGACGGGCACGTGCACCTTCCGCCGACCACTGGCGACAACATCGATGTACTGTGGAGACCTCACGCCCCACGTCTTGAGCAATTCGGCGGTACGTCCACCCGGCCTTCCTCATGCCCACTATACGCCCTCGCTCAAAGTCCGTCAACTGCACATACGGTTCACGTCCACACTGTCGTGGCATGCTACCAGTGTTAAAGACTGCGATGGATCTCCGTATGCCACGGCAAACTGGCTGACACTGACGGCAGCGGTGCACAAATGCTGCGCAGCTAGCGCCATTCGACGGCCAACACCGCGGTTCCTGGTGTGTCCGCTGTGCCGTGCGTGTGATCATTGCTTGTACAGCCCTCTCGCAGTGTCCGGAGCAAGTATGGTGGGTCTGACACACCGGTGTCAATGTGTTCTTTTTTCCATTTCCAGGAGTGTATTTTATTCCTCGGCTACTTGTATTTCTGAGTTTCCCTGGTCATTTTTGTACTTCCATGTTTCATCGATCAGAAGTATTTCTTCTGTTACCCATGGTTTCTTCGCAGTTACTTTCTTTGTACCTAAGTTTTTCTTTCCGACTTCAGTGGTTGCCCTATTTAGAGATGTCCATTCCTCTTCAACTGTACTGCCTACTGAGCTATTCCTTAATGCTGTATCTATAGCCTTAGAGAACTTCAGGCGTATCTTTGTGTATTGCTTCTTCCTGACTAATATCTTAAACTTCAGCCCTACTCAATGTCGTAGAAATTTGCGTGAGATGTTGGCTTTACAGTTCACATACAACTCGTGCCTCGAGTTGAGAATATCCATGAAAAGAAGTAGACAACACACTGGAGTAGTCAGATATGGTTGCTCGCGAATTACTTCCGGTCATCTACATTTAGACACACCACGTTTCCTGTAAATCACTTTTACTGGATATCAAATTTTTTTTATGTTTTCAAAAATATTATCTCCGCTCGTTCCAAAATTAGTGCTCAAATGAAATATTGCTCTGTATGTTTTCAGTGGCGTCTACGGATAGTATGACGTCAGATACTAACCACATCCCTTTTCCACCTCAAAAGAGATCTCAAAGGCGCCATATGCCCATGTGCAATTGACTAAGAAACGGCAGAATTAAACACGAGAGCCACATGTGTATCCACATCTGTTGGTCGTTCGCGAAGATGAACGAGGAAAATCCCCGGAGATCTACATTCGGGTGGATCTGTGCACCCCGGCGGCCGAGACATAACAAACACACGAAATAGGACGGCCGGAGGTCAAATCATGTCGTAATACCAAACGGCCCCCCCTCCCCACCCCCCAGCCCCGCTCCCCTTCCCCTCCCCTAATCCACCTGCAGGACGCAAGGCCAGCTCGTGCGCAGACTCCGCTAATATTAGCCGCTGCCGTGGCCGGCGTATTGTCGGGGGCGACGTAAGCCGGCGGCAGGCTGCAAATGAGGTTTATTCGCGTCCTGCCGGTGGTTCCGTCACGCCGCCAGCTGACGCGCCCAGCCGCCACAATGAACTGCCAGCGCCGGCCACAGACACGCTTTGTTTCTGTGCGTAAACTCGCTCCCACCCTCCCTCTCTCCCTACCACCGGCCGTTCATTAGCCTCGCGGACGCTTTGCTCTCCCGTGCCAACTAGCGACAAAGCTGCCTGTCTTCCTTTTGTTTTTGTTCTCTCGGCTCATCAATCTTGCTGCTCGTTTTAATGTACTTCTCTACTTGTTCCTGCTTTGCTTCACAGTGTGGCCGTGTGACAGGACACTTACGTTGAGGAAAAACCTGAGGATCTGTTACATAACGATCAGTTCTACTGTAGATAAAGATAAACGAGCTGCAGAGTGAAATATAACAGGCCATTTTTACGAGGACTATGCCGAAAGTTTTTAGCAGAATGTGTGAAAAAATTTTATTTGCAAAAAAAAACGTTTGCAACTTTTCAAAATACTCTCCATTAGCACGTATCCATTCTTCCATTCTCTGAAACCAGTTAGAAAATGTGTCAGTCCAAGCTTGTTTTGGGATGTCACTTAGTGCACTCTCGTACGCTGCCCTCGAATTTTTTCCTTAGTCTTAGGGAACAGAAAGAAGTCACAGGAGGCCAGGTCATGTGAATAGAGGGGGGGGGGAGGGTAACACTCGCACTTTGTCCTTCTCCAGAAAGTCCATCGTTCTGGCAGCGCTGTGCGCAGATGCATTGTCGTGATGCAGCAGAAGGTGCCCACTCTTGGACTTTGGATGCTGTGACTTCCATGTGGCGATGACTTTTGGAAGGCAATTGTTCACGTACCATTCAGCATTGACTGTACGACGTGTGTCCAAGGTCACAGAGGTGAGATGCCCGATCTTTGTGAAAAAAGTTACCACCATCTTTTTTCCAGAGCTCCTACTTCGTGGGCGGTTCCTCCCCTGGAAAGCGCCACACAGAAGACCGTCTCTTCGTTTCAGGGTCATAATGGTAGACCCACGTTTCATCACCTGTGACGATATTGTAGGTGTCTTGGGACTTCCCTCCATTGAATTTTTCGCGCATGAAACGACACCAGTCCACTCTCGCCTCCTTTTGGCTTTCTGTCAGGGAATGTGGCACCCAACGAGCACATCTCTTAGTAACACCTAAGTGACTATGGTCTGTGCTGCTGTTAATCCAATATTTAGGGTCCCTTCAATGCCGCAAAATGTAAGATGTGGATCTTCTTTGATCATTTTCCTCACAGCATCAATGTTTTCAGGAAACCAGTTTCCAACTGTGGCCCTAGAAAAGGGAAGCTTCACCAAAAACACGCAGTAAAGAAGAATGGCATTCTTCGTCACTTAAACCCTTTTTATAATCGTAAAAAAATCATGGCGCGAAAGTCGCGGCGCGACAGCTCCATCCTACACCGTCTATGGCTCAGCACTGCCTGTGCTTTCTTACCGCGCTGTGGGGGGATCACCGCTAGCCAGGGGCTGTCCGCGCACGTCCCAAGGTCAAAAACATCGCTCTTTCGAATGAAAACAACCGCAGTGTCCTCCGCCTTACGGTTTGCGGGGTGCTAAAACTCCCGGCATAGCCCTCGTATACCATTTCGAAGCTACTTTGGATCTCTTTATTGTTATGTCATTAGGTAATACCCACAAACACAGATCAGCCAGAACATTATGACCACCTCCGTAATAGCCGGTAGGTCCACCTTTGGCACGAATAACAGCGGCAACGCATGTTGGCATGGAAGGAATGAGGCCTTGGTAGGTCGCTGGAGGGAGCTGACACCACATGTGCACAAGTCACTAATTCCCGTAAATTCCAGGGAGGAGAGCGATGAACTCTGACTCTACACTCAATCATATCACAGATGTTTTCGATCGGGTTCAGATCTGGCGAGTTGGGGGACCAGCACATCAACTGGAAGTCCTCGAACCAATCCATTACACTCCTGACCTTGTGATGTGGCGCGTTATCTTGTCGAAAAATGCCACTGCCATCGTGAAACATGATAGTCATGAAGGTGTGTAGGTGATCTACAAAATGTACGAGATCTACAACCAGTGTACGGTACTCCTTGTCCGTCATGCTGCCTTGCTCGACCTCAACTGGACCATTGATGGCCACGTCAATGTTCCCCAGAGCATAATGCAGCCATCACCAGCTTGTCTCCGTCCCACAGGACAGGTGTCAACGAGCTGCTGCCCTGGAAGACGACGGATTCGCGCCCTTCCATTTGCAGGATAAAGTATTGGGATTCGTCAGACCATCCAACGCTCTGCCACTGCGCCAATGTCTAGTGCCGATGCCCACGTACCCATTTCAGTCTTAGTTGCCGATGTCGTGGTGTTAACATAGGCATATGCATGGGTCGTCGGCTGCGGAGGCCCATCGTTAAGTGTGTTTGGTTCACCGATGGTTCAGACACAGTTGTACTCTGACCAGCATTAACGTCGGTATTTAGTGCTGCCATAGTTCGTCGCCTGCCCTGTTTTACCAGTCTTCCCAGCCTTCGACGTCCGACATCTGAGTTCGAGCAAGGGCAGATTGTTATGGACCAGAGGCTCGGCACGAACATTTCGGAAACTGCACGACTCGTCTGTTGTTGAAGACACCTGTTCTGTGGGACGGAGACAAGCTGGTGGCGGCTCCATTATGCTCTGGGGAACATTCATGTGGGCATCAATGGGACCAGTTGAGCTCGAACAAGGCAGCATGACGGCCAAGGAGTATCGTACACTGGTTGTAGGTCACGTACACCTTGCAGATCACGTACACCCCTTTATGGCGATCGTGTTTTCCAATGTCAGTGGCATTTTTCGATAAGATAATGCGCCACATCACAAGGTCAGGAGTGTAATGGGATGGTTCGAGGACTTCCAGTTGATGTGCTGGCCCCCCAACTCGCCAGATCTGAACACCATCGAAAACATCTGTGACATGATTGAACGTAGAGTCAGAGCTCATCGCTCTCCTCCCTGGAATTTACGGGAATTAGTGACTTGTGTTTGCACAAGACATACAGCGCCAACTCAAGTCCTTATGGTGTGGGATGCTATTGGGTACAATCAAAAATCACAGCTGGTGCGTGTCCAGGGGGCTATGACCAGTGTGAACTACGTGAATGTCATCATGTGACCTGTAGCCATACACTTTCTGCACAACACCCCAAACGCCATTTACCAGCAAGACAAGGCGAAACCACATTGCTGTATGAACACAAGCCTTCTTGGTGTCACAGGATATCACCCTTTTGCCCTGACCCGACAGATCACCAGACTTGTCGCCAATCGAAAATGAGTGGGAAAGGGTGAAACAATGGGTGCAGCGTCGTGAACCAAGGCCAAACACCAAAGATGAACTTTGGAACTAGGTGAACGCAGCATGTATGGCTATACCACAGGACTACATACGCGCCTTATACGCATCGATGCCATCACACGTGGAACATGTAATCAGCGCGCTTGGCGGACACTGTGCCTACTAGTCAACAAGGACACTTGCTGCACCGTGGTGACTGAAATGCTAATCATTTAGCAGAACATACTAATGTCCTTGTCCTTCGAATATGAATGTCCTGTCTCTAGTCTTTCAAGATATTCTGTTTCTTTCTGAACATCAGTGGAACGCATGTCACATATGCTGTATTCTTGCCTTGTCCTGGACATTTCCTTACTTCTTTCTTTCGTTGATCAATTGAAGTGTTTCTTCTGTTACATCTACATCTTTATCTACATCCGTACTCCGCAAGTCACCTGACGGTGAGTGGCGGAGGGTACCCTGAGTACCTCTGCGGTTCTCCCTTCTATTCCAGTCTCGAATTGTTCGTGGAAAGAAGGATTGTCGGTATGCTTCTGTGTGGGCTCTAATCTCTCTGATGTTATCCTCATGGTCTCTTCGCGAGATATACGTAGGAGGGAGCAATATACTGCTTGACTCTTCGGTGAAGGTATGTTCTCGAAACTTTAACAAAAGCCGTACCGAGCTACTGAGCGTCTCTCCTGCAGAGTCTTCCACTCAAGTTTATCTATCATGTCAGTAACGCTTTCGCGATTACCAAATGAACCTGTAACGAAGCGCGCCGCTCTCCGTTGGATCTTCTCTATCTCCTCCATCAATCCTATCTGGTACGGATCCCACACTGCTGAGCAGTATTCAAGCAGTGGGCGAACAAGCATACTGTAACCTACTTCCTTTGTTTTCGGATTGCATTTCCTTAGGACTCTTCCAACGAATCTCAGTGTGGCATGTGCTTTACCGATGATCAACTTTATATGATCATTCCATTTTAAATCATTCCTTATGCGTACTCCCAGATAATTTATGAAATTAACTGCTTCCAGTTGCTGACCTGCTATTTTGTAGCTAAATGATAAGGGATCTATCTTTCTATGTATTCGCAGCACATTACACTTGTCTACATTGAGATTCAATTGCCATTCCCTGCGTCTATTAGTTGCAGATCCTCCTGCATTTCAGTACAATTTTCCATTGTTACAACCTCTCGATTCAACACAGCATCATCTGCAAATAGCCTCAGTGAACTTCCGATGTCATCCACCAGGTTATTTATGTATATTGTGAATAGCAACGGTCCTATGACACTCCCCTGCGGCACACCTGAAATCACTCTTACTTCGGAAGACTTCTCTCCATTGAGAATGACATGCTGCGTTCTGTTATCTAGGAACTTCTCAATCCAATCACACAATTGGTCTGATAGTCCATATGCTCTTACTTTGTTCATTAAACGACTGTATCGAACGCCTTGCGGAATTCAAGAAACACGGCATCTTCCTGTGAACCCGTGTCTATGGCCCTCTGAGTCTCGTGGACGAATAGCGCCAGCTGGGTTTCACACGACCGTCTTTTTCGAAACCCATGCTGATTCCTACAGAGTAGATTTCTAGTCTCCAGGAAAGTCATTATACTCGAACATAATACGTGTGCCAAAATTCTACAACTGATCGACGTTAGAGATACAGGTCTATAGTTCTGCACATCTGTTCAGCGTCCCTTCTTGAAAACGGGGATGACCTGTGTCCTTTTCCAATCCTTTGGAGCGCTACGCTCTTCTAGAGACCTACGGTACACCGCTGCAAAAAGGGGGGCAAGTTCCTTCGCGTACTCGGTGTAAAATCGAACTGGTATCCCATCAGGTCCAGCGGCCTTTCCTCTTTTTAGCGATTTTAATTGTTTCTCTATCCCTCTATCGTCTATTTCGATATCTACCATTTTGTCATCTGTGCGACAATCTACAGAAGGAACTACAGTGCAGTCTTCCTCTGTGAAACAGCTTTGGAAAAAGACGTTTAGTATTTCGGCCTTTAGTCTGTCATCCTCTGTTTCAGTACCGTTTTGGTCACGAAGTGTCTGGATATTTTGTTTTGATCCACCTACCGCTTTGACATAGGACCAAAATTTCTTATGATTTTCTGCCAAGTCAGCTCATAGAACTTTACTTTCGAATTCATTTATCGCCTCTCGCATAGCCATCCTTACACTACATTTCGCTTCGGGTAATTTTTTTTTTTGTCTGCAAGACTTTGGTTGAGTTTATGTTTGCTGTGAAGTTCCCTTTGCTTCCGCAGCAGTTTTCTAACTCGGTTGTTGTACCACGGTGGCTCTTTTCCATCTGTTACGATCTTGCTTCGCACATACTCATCTAATGCATATTGTACGATGGTTTTGAACTTTGTCCACTGATCCTCAACACTGCCTGTACTTGAGAAACATCTTTTGTGTTCAGCCGTCAAGTATTGTGAAATCTGCTTTTTGTCACTTTTGCTAAACAGAAAAATCTTCCTACCTTTTTTAATATTTCTATTACCGGCTGAAATCATCGATGCAGTAACCGCTTTATGATCGCTGATTCCCTGTTCTGCGCTAACTGATTCAAATAGTTCGGGTCTGTTTATCCCCAGAAGGTCTAATATGTTATCGCCACGAGTCGGTTCTCTGTTTAACTGCTCAAGGTAGTTTTCAGATAAAGAACTTAAAAAAATTTCACTGGATTCTTTGTCCCTGCCACACGTTATGAACGTCTGAGTCTCCCAGTCTATATCCGGCAAATTAAAATCTCCACCCAGAACTATAACATGATGGGGAAATCTACTCGAAATATTTTCCAAATTATTCTTCAGGTGCTCAGCCGCAACAACTGCTGAGCCCAGGGGCGTATAGACACATCCAATTACCATGTCTGAGCCTGCTTTAACCGTGACCTTCACCCAAATCATTTCACATTTCGAATCTCCGTCAATTTCCTTCGATACTATTGCACTTCTTATCTCTATAAACACGCTCCCCCTTCACTGTCCAGCCTGTCTCTGCGGTATACATTCCAATCAGAGTTTAAGATTTCATTACTGTTTACGTCTGGTTTCAGCCAACTTTCTGTCCCTAGTACTACATGGGCGTTGTGACCGTTTATTAATGAGAGCAGTTCTGGGACCTTTCTATAGACGCTCCTGCAGTTTAGTATTAGCACATTAAATCTGTTGCAGCTATTTGTTTTAATCTTTTAGGGATTATTGGAAACATAGGTGGTTTGGTTTGGAAAGTGATGTGTTTAGCCTTCATACATTTTTTGCATTTGGCTAATACTGTTCTAATTCGTCCTTCCATATTAGGAAAATGGCTTGTTTGTTTTATTTTTAAAAAGCATTTCTTTGGTCCAAAGTGGCCATTACTTAAATGTGTATACCATATGTACTTATTAATTAGTTCATCTGGGATATAAATTAACCATTAATTCGTTGCAACATTTCGTCTAAAAAATAAAATATTGTTTTTTACGAGATAGTGCTGTCGAATGTCTGGAAAATCCTTACTCCTCCACTTGTGTTTGATTCCTAGTATTTCGGGATCCTTGTCCTGTTCTTTGGCTATGTTTTTCAATGCTGTCGTAATGTAGTTTTCGAAAGGTACTTGTTTCATATAGTACACTGTAAACTGATCTTCTGCTGCTTCCAAACCTATGTTATTGGTGCACCCTGTGGACATCGTGATAAAGCATCTGCTAATACATTCGCTGGTCCTGGTATGTGTGTAATAGTGAAGTCAAATTCTTGTAGTACTAACATCCATCTGGCTAACCTCCCATGAGTTAGTTTGGTGGATAACAGAAATTCTAATGCTTTGTGGTCAGTGTATACTTTTGTTTTTCTTCCGAATAGGAAGTATCGAAAACGTTGGAAGCCCCATACAATGGCCAATGCTTCCAGCTCCGTGATTGAATAGTTTTTCTCGCTTTTTTTGAGTACCCGACTGGCAAAGGCAATTGTCCTATATGATCTTAGTCCTGCCTGTTCGTATTCTTGGAATAAAACAACTCCTAAACCTGTTTTCGCGCTTTCAGTGGCCATACAAAAATTTTGTGTTAGATCAGGATGTGTTAAAATCGGTGCTGTTGTTAGTGCGTGTTTCACTTTTAAAAATTCTTCATTGGCTTGTTGATCCCATACCCATGGCGTGTTTTTTTTTTCATTCAATGCACATAGGAGTGGTGTTGCGAGAGAGTCGATCCAAATAAATTTTTTATAGAATCTGGTGAGACCTAGAAATCCTCTGAGAGTTTTCTTATTATATGGAGTACAGAATTCTTTGATTGCCGTTAGTTTTTCTGGGTCGGGCATTACCCCTTTCTCGTAAATTATGTGTCCTAGAAATTTGACCTATCGCCTTCCAAATTTGGATTTTGTTATATTTACTGTGACCCCATGCTCTTTCATGATCTGTAAAAACTGATTTAATGTGTCGTTGTGATGTTCCCAAGAGGGTTCTGCTATAATCACATCATCAACATAACAAGTAATTTATTGTAAAATTTCAGGACTAAGTATAGTATTAAATCCCCTAATAAACGCTGCTGATGATATGTTTAAACCAAATGGCAATCGTTTAAACTGGTAACATCTACCGAATACGATAAATGCTGTAAATTTTTTACATTCTGGGGCCAATTCTATTTGCCAGAAACTACTCCGTAAATCAATTGATGAAAATATCTTAGCACCGTGGAAGTTTTGTATCAATTACTCTAATTTTTCTGGGCGATCTGTCTCAGTGCTTATGATTGTGTTGATCTGTCTGGAATCAAGCACTAACCTGATGCTCCCATCTCGTTTTTGTACAATATGGAGCGGGCTGTTATACGTGGAGGTAGCTGGTTCAATAATATCGTCATCTAACATTTTAGATATCTCCTGGAATACTTTATTCCTGTAGCTTAATGGGATTGTATAGGGTGGCACTCTAAATGGTTTGTGCTGTTTTACTTCAAACTTGTACTGAAAGTGTTTAATACTGCCAGTCTTAGGTAAAAATACCTCTGCTTAATCTCGTAAAATACCCTCTAATTACCTTTTACTGTGTTCCGAAATACCTTGAACTTCTTGCAGCTTTTCGTCGATTTCTTTATGGACTTCTAACATCAGTTGAGGCGACTCCTTCTTTTGTGCATACCATTCTAATTCTTCATCCTCTTTATCTCGTGTAATTCTTAATTGTTTGTTTATAACTGGTATTTCTTCTAATTTTAGCTTTCGCTCAAAGAGAAGTGTGACATTCCCGAATGTTACGCTACCTTTCCCCATATCTATTATCGCTCGTCTCTCATTTAAAAAATCTGCACCTATAATCAAATCTACAGTAGTTTAGGTATAATCACGAAATTGGCTTCGATCTTTTGACCATGGCACGACAGAGTTAACCTTGTTTGTCTCGCAACTTCCGCAGCATTGTTTCTAATAGGACCTCTTACTTTAATCTTACGAGTTTTCAGAACTGGCAATTCCTCATTGGCATTACACTGCATGAATAAATTTTCTGAGATCCCAGTCAGTTCACTTCCGCTATCAATTACAATTGATGGTATGCTTTACCATGGCCTTCACAATTGGTTGAATTTGAAAGGGTTGGTTCTGTTCTTCTTCTTCTTGCATCAATGAATCCTCCACTGAATCATACATGAGTCTTTTTAGGAATGTCCCTTGTGAATTCGAACTTTCTGTAGGATAAGCTTCGACTGCTACTTCTCTCTCTGTTATTTCCTCTTCTCTACTTCTTCCTTCATTTACGCTTTCTTCTACATCCTCTACTTTTTCCTCATCCTCGTCTATCTTCTCCTTCTTCGTCGCTACTTCCACATAATCGCATCTAAATGCTCTAATTATCGCTTCATAACTTCCTTCATTATATACGTTGGGTTGTGTGCCCACTCGTAACTTATTTTCAACTTCTGTCGACTGCGCGTTATCCTCATTGAATTCGCTTTCCCTGGTTTCCATCTCAAATACCTCCGCATTACTCATTACTTCGTCCTTTCCTCCTACATTCGTTGTGCATGCCTTTGGTAATTCATCTTCCTCGTTAGTATTCTCCCAATTAATTTCGTCCCAACACGATATTGTTATTTTCCTGTCTTCGTTTTCATCTGGTCCACGTCTTCTATCTGTATTCGCTTTTCTTGTTCAGCTTGTTGATAGTAGTTTCTTTGTTGATAATTTGTCGGTCTATTGGTTCTCCAGTACCCGTTCCAGTGGTCGTTATTCCCTCTGTAATAGTTGTTGCCGTTCCTGGGTGAATTATAGTTATTGCCATATTCTCTTCTAAATCCATAACCGGTTCTTTGTTGAAATCTATTGTCATTTCTTGGTGCGAGGTTATCACATGGTTCCTAATTATTGTTTCTTCGTACTGTGTCTTGTCGATTCCACTGCTTTTTGCTTTCGTTTTCACGTGCCCTTCGTCTTTTTCTTGCGTCATCTTCCGAAAATGTGAACTCTAGTTCCCCTAGAATACCTTTAAATGCTTCGCGTCATTGCCTCCGCGACCTACTAATGATTGCTGGTATTTCAATGGTAGCTTCATCGCGCATAATTTAATCAACTCTCCGTCACTGTATGGTACATCTAAGCATTGGTTTTTCTTTGCCATTAATTCGAAAAATTTCACGGGACTCTTCTCTCCTGAATTTTCAAAATATGGGTTCTGTAATAATTCGTACTTCCATCTGTTCTGTGCTTCGCTGGACCAATATCGTGAGAGAAACTTCCCTCTGAAATCTTCGTACGATCGGCATGTCGCTGCAACATTCTGCATGGTTTCTGCGACTGTTCCTGACTTGTGTGCACATACAAAGTCTAATTTGTGTGCTAGCGTCCAGTGTTCTAGTAATCCTACTCGGAATTGATCAATAAAAGTTTGTGGATGTAATGAATTTCCTTCTTGAAAGTGTTGAAATTTTCTGACTGTGAGGAAATGATCGTTGTCATACTTCGTTATAGTTCCATATGAAATTCGCAATTCTTCGCCACTTTTGTTTCTGATCATTTCTCCCGTCGTTCTTTCCGGTTGTGGTAGATCCATTGGATATTGTCCACTGTAACTTTCGCATACCCTTGCGTAGTATCGTTGCAGTGGTACGCAATAATTTTCTTCCATCGGTTGTGAACGTGTAGCTAAATGCATTGCACTGTACTCTTCGCGACCTGGCTTTCCATTGTCACGTATTGGTTGGGTATCTTGTCTTGCTAATCTTGCTGCTTCATTGCACCATCCAAACTGTCTTGAAACATACATTTGTGGTTCGGCATGTGTTTGTGATGACGTTTGTTCATCAAGAATTTCGTAACGTGTTTGTTGCTGTCCAGGCTGTCTGATTTCATGTATGTTACTTTCTGCCTGTGATTGGAATCGCAAATGCGTAATATCTTCGTTAATTGCTTGTTTTTCCGGTGCTGTTACAGATACGGATGTGGTTGCAGACTCTGTGCTTGTTCGATCCTGTTCACTACGCTCTTCAATGGTTTGCAACAACTCTGTTCGCAATTTCTGAAATTGTCGCTTCGTTTGCGCTTCTATTTTGACTATGCGGTTATCATATCTTTTCAACGCTGCTTTTGTGATACGTTTGTGTAACACACTGTTTTCAACAATTTCACGCGCTGTACCTGCTGCTTGTCTAGTAATTTCGTATATCTGTTTCTCTACTTCTTTGACTTCTCCATGGGTGTTGTTACGTAATGTTTTGATCTCGTCCTGAGTGTCATTACGCAATGTTTGTACGTCCACTTGTACCTTGTCAATGTCTGTTCTCAACTGCTTGTAACCTGTTATTAAGTGTCCTATCACTTCTCGAGATTCTTTTGCCTCGCCTTCAATATGACTTAGGTGTAACTGAATTTTTTTGTTTTGTTCTTTAATCTCACGCATTTGTCTCGTGGTTTCTTCATTCTGAATTTTAATTTGGTTCGCAATTTCTTTATTTTGTCTTGTCATGGTTTCTGTAATTTATTGTAATAATTCTGCCAGATTGGTGGGTCCTATTGCGTTTTGTTCCGACGTCCTATGCTCTGTGTTTTCGCCCAAGTGTTGGTTCGCAACCGATTACATTGAACTGTGCTGTGACACGTTTCTGCTCGCATTCCTTGTACTTTGTGGTGAGGGAGCTCTGATTACTTGTACTATGGGTTCTACGTATTCAACACGCAAGTTAGAATCCTCATCGACTGTCTCAGTACTTCCGTGCTCCTCTGTCGTATGCTGACCTAGGTTTTCTGTGCCTTGGTGTATATTATCCTCGTTATGGTGCATTGTCTGTCCTATTTCTCGCGATACTGCATCGTCTGTTGTACTGTCCTCTATTCTCTGTCCATTTTCATGCTGGGTCTCTACCTCAATTCGGTCAAGGTCTCGATCTGCCATTGCTAATCTTTCCGGATCCCTTATTTTCTGTTTTAAAAGCAATTCACGCGCCCTACTTCGCGTCAACATGCGCTCATACGATCTCACGCGTTTCATAAACTTTTTGTTCACACGACTTGACAAACCATTCACTTACTTGTTGGGTTAGAACCAACTTGTCAACGATGTATCCGCCACCTGTGCGCTTGCATTGGAGAGAAAACGTAATTCTAACAATATTAAAATTCATAACTTAATTATGCTATTGCCTCTGCTAGAATTTCTCTATTGAATACTTTCTTGCTATCTATCGCTGCAGCTACTGTTTTCAACTATGTATAACTTTAGGGGAAAAAAATTTTTGCTACGAAAATTTTTCAACAGGATTTTTTCTGACCTAGTTAGGCATGTGGTCGACCTTCAATCATGGTATTTTACCATCCTGGCAGGGTCGCCATTTTCTAACATTCATGGTGGTGTCTGATAGTTCTATATCGTGTCTCCCTACCACTTTCGCACAACGACGCTCGGAGTGTGCTTTTTAGGGAATTGACTAGTTTGAACCTGGGACCTGTTGCTGGCAAGGAGACGCCGGACCACACATGACATGCAGAATTCAGGAGAGTTCAGTGAGACTAGCGATGATATAACCAAATACTTTATGATTTCAGCGTCAGCTCCACTGCACTCCCTGTAAAAGAATCTTAATACTAACTAAATTTATTGGAAGGGGTTCAAAGCTTTCCTATTTTTAGTTAGCTGGTAAAATAACGTCGAAAAAGCAGTTAAGTACACCAATGGAAATTTTATTCTACTCACAAAACATTGTTTATAAATTGCACTATTGATAAAAGGAAGTGTTTTAATACAGGATGGTAAAAACCAACTGCATTCAACAAAAATGTGAACGAATATTCCCTGAATGGGTTTCCAAGTTCTATAATGGATCGAAGGATGACCTATGCCATATCACATCTATAATCTAGGTTTAAATTAGGTTTCACAAAAGAGAAAACTATCGAAATGGTCTGCAGTGACCCTCAATTATCTTTAACTACCTATCTAACTTGTTGTAAATTACAGTGGTTGATGTGGCTTCTCAATAACTATATAACAGAAAAATCATCGCGTTTCAGATTTTTACTTCAAGTGGCAAATGTGAACACCATGAGCTTTAATTGACGATCGACACAAGTATTACGCAAAAAGGGGGTGTAACGGATGAGACTTCTGCAGTTCTGAGTGAAGCTTTATACGCTGTTATGCGGTATCGCGTGTGTTCATTACCTTGTCGGTGTTCGTCAGGGAGCAGCGGCCGGCGCAGCTCCGCTCTCCTCGCCGTCTCGGAAGCAACTCCTGTCCTAACTTCTCCTTACTACACTTTACCGAAGTTGGTTTAAAAAAAAAACTATCTGACTGGTTTTTCATCTGACCAATCAGGGTCTCAATGTTAACCTTAAGGTCCACCTACAAAAATTCTTTCTATCCAATGAGAAACGTTATACTTTTCGTGGTGGGGCAATGTTTTTAAAGTTTGCAACGTAATAGAGACGCGAAAAAGTCTCACGCTAAAACTTGCAGCTAGTGTGGTCCTTTTAGCGTTATCGTAAGTTCTATACTGATTTTCTGGAGGGCTCTAGCTTTTAACAAAGACTGGGGGGATGGTCCTAACGTAACAGAGACGCGAAAAAGTCTCACGCTAAAACTTGCGGGTTGTGTGGCCCTAGTGGTTAGCTGGAAACGTGGGTTCCAGTCCGTCCCTTATCGTAGGGCCTTCTAGCTTAACACGGTTCTGCTGTCTGCTTCTGTTCTCGTTTCTCCCCTCGAAACAGCGTCTGTCTCACCGTGGGAAGGTATGACATGCATTTAGGCATCCTTGTGTTAGTCTGTGGTATTCCATTTGATCACTCATTACTCGTAATACTTTGGTTAATTTAATGTCACGATTTATTCGGAGCTATGTGACGTACTACTGGATTTGATTATCATGTCAGGGTTTTCATGGAAGGTGTTGGATTTGCCTGACACCTTACAAGTTTTATTCAAAGCTAACTTTTTTCCACCGAATGCGCACTTGTACACATATGTGAACACACACACACACACACACAACACACAAACAAACAAACAAGCACACACGAAGGACAAGAGTAAAGTGTATGCAGAATAGCGTGGCCAGTAGATGTGCAGCCGGCAGGGGGAGTTGTGGTGGTGGTGGGGGTTGCGGGTAGGCACTGCAGGGGAACGCCAAGTGCTGGAGGGGAGGTACAGTTCTAAACTGATGCCTACACTTACATTTTAAAAAAATATTAAGTGGAGTACCAACACGCCCACGTTTGCATGGTGACTATTCAAATAGATCTACTGTCACCACTGCTTTGGTTAGTATCTAAAAAGAATTCTACTGCATATGCAAAAAAATAAGTGATTTATTTTCTCCTGGCTTGTTACCCATTTGTAACTTAACAGAGAAACATCTTGAATGGAAAATTTTGAGTAAAAACTGCATTTCTCATGTAGCCATGTTAAAATTTTCTTACTTTTGCGAAAACACAGCGGAGTTTACACAACGTCACCTCACTAACGTGTTGTGCTGGCGCAACCGCGACAGAATTCTGAAAGAAAGGTTCATTAATTTTCTTAAGTGAGGAACTGAGGAACCATAAGGTCTATAGTTTATGAAAAAGCACATCCTCAGTACAAAAACAAACGTGTAATGTCTTCACTTATATTGTTCCAAAAATACAAAATTTCTCGTTTCACCAGCAATTGATGGCTCTTAAAAATTACATACTTTCGTCTACAGAGTCTGTAGTTAGCGAATAACAGGGTAGCTAAGTTTCTCATAATAACAATACGGCAAAATACTCTCCACTCTGCGTGCTATCAATTGCCATTATTCCATTTCGATATCTCAAACCGTTAATGAAACATGAGGAATGTTGTCGATATTTCATACTGACCTCATCGTAGGCACTTAATCGTTTGCGTAGCGCGATCGCAATGAGTGTGTGACATCAGATTAATTTTCTCGAGACTGGCGGCAGATAAAGACTTCCACTCCAATCTAACAAAAAATTCAAAATATCTTGTAATAATATGCACCAAATGCAGAATCATAGCGACTCCTATTTTTCATGGCAAACTTTTTCGAATTTTCCGTATTGTCTCACTTCAGTGCAAATTTCACAATCACTATAGACGTTAATCGCGTATAGTTATTGTGAAATTTGCATTGAAGTAGAGGGTCTCTACAAGGGCGATGTACTTGAGGACAATATTATGGAAATTGAAGAGGATGTAGATGAAGATAAAATGGGAGATACGATACTGCGTGAAAAGTTTGACAGAGCACTGAAAGACGTAAGTCGAAACAAGCCCCCGGGAGTAGACAACATTCCATTGGAACTACTGATGGCCTTGGGAGAGCCAGTCCTGGCAAATCTCTACCATCTGGTGAGCAAGATGTATGAGACAGGCGAAATACGCACAGAATTCATGAAGAATATAATAATTCCAATCCCAAAGAAAGCAGGTGTTGACAGAAGTGAAAATTGCCGAACTATCAGTTTAATAAGTCACAGCTGCAAAATACTAACGCGAATGCTTTACAGACGAATGGAAAAACTGGTAGAAGCCGACCTCCGAGAAGATCAGTTTGGATTCCGTAGAAATATTGGAACACGTGAGGCAATACTGACCTTACGACTTATCTTAGAAAATAGTTAAGGAAAGGTAAACCTACGTTTCTAGCACTTGTAGACTTAGAGAAAGCTTTTGACAATGTTGACTGGAATATTCTCTTTCAAATTCTAAACGTGGCAGGGGTAAAATACAGGGAGCGAAAGGCTATTTACAATTTGTACAGAAACCAGATGGCATTTATAGGAGTCGATGGACATGAAAGGGAAGCAGTGGTTGGGAAGGGAGTGAGACAAGGCTGTAGCCTCTCCCTGATGTTATTCAATCTGTATATTGAGCAAGCAGTAAACGAAACAAAAAAAATCAGAGTAGGTATTAAAATCCATGGAGAAGAATTAAAACTTTAAGGTTCGCCGATGACATTGTAATTCTGTCAGAGACAACAAAGGACCTGAAAGAGCAGTTGAACGGTATGGACAGTGTCTTGAAAGGAGGATATAAGATGAACATCAACAAATCAAAACGAGAATAATGGAATGTGGTCGAATTAAGTCGGGGACGCTGAGGGAATTAGATTAGGAAATGAGAAACTTGAAGTAGTAAAGGAGTTTTGCTATTTGGGGAGCAAACTAACTGATGATGGTCGAAGTAGAGAGGATATAAAATGTAGACTGGCAATGGCAAGGAAAGCGTTTCTGAAGAAGAGAAATTTGTTAATATCAAGTATAGATTTAAGTGTCAGGTAGTCGTTTCTGAAGGTATTTATATGGAGTGTAGACATGTATGGATGTGAAACATGGACGATAAATAATTTGGACAAGAAGAGAATAGAAGCTTTCGAAATGTGGTGCTACAGAAGAATGCTGAAGATTAGATGGGTATATCACATAACAAATGAGGAGGTATTGAATAGAATTGGAGAGAAGAGGAGTTTGTGGCACAACATGACAAGAAGAAGGGACCGGTTGGTAGGACATGTTCTGAGGCATCAGGAGATCACAAATTTAGCATATGACAAAGTAGTAGATGAGTTTTGCTATTTAGGGAGCAAATTAATGATGATGGTCGAAGTAGAGAGGATATAAAATGTAGACTGGCAATGGCAAGGAAAACGTTTCTGAAGGTGAGAAAAATTGTTAACATCGAGTATAGATTCAAGCATCAGGAAGTCTTTTCTGAAAGTATTTGTATGGAGTGTAGCCATGTATGGAAATGAAACATGGACTATAGATAGTTCAGAGAAGAAGAGAATAGGAGCCTTGTAAATGTGGTGCTACAGAAGAATGCTGAAAATTATATGGGTGTGGCACAACTTGATTAGAAGAAGGGTTCGGTTGGTAGAACACTTTCAGAGGCATCAATGGATCACCAATTTAGTATTGGAGGGCAGCGTGGAGGGTAAAAATCGAAGAGGGAGACCAAGAGAAGAATACACTAAGCAGGTTCAGAAGGATGTATGTTGCAGTAGGTACTTGGAGATAAAAAGCTTGCACAGGATAGGGTATCATGGAGAGCTGTATAAATCAGTCTCTGGACTGAAGACTACAACAACAATAAAGCAACGCTTCCAGTACTGCAATATGACATCAGCATAACTGGTTATTAATGAAAAAGTAATAAATTCTTCTTGATTATTTACAGGGAATATGAACAGTAATTATTTCTCGTCTGCTAAGGTTTCAAGTCCACAACTGCCTCGCGTTGTGAGGGCCAGCCCCATTTGACGCTATAGTTACACTGACCTCAGGCGACGTGACGTTGGCCTCTGATAACATGATTCCACACTTTGTTTCATGTCCAACGGCTAGCTAACAGGTTACGTTACTTTATCCACCCCGTCCTTAAATTTTGCAGAACAGTGTACGAGAATCCGACTACCCAGGAAACTACGAGAACGTGATGCCTGCCACAGGCGGGAAGGGGAGATGACAACGGACAGCGGCGGTCGGCAACTGCGGTGTCTTGACGACAGAAGATTTGGGGCGGCGCCAACAGCGACGGTACTTAACCAGCAGGTGGCGGAGTCGCGGCCAGGTCCGGGTAGACGCTGCCCACCCGAAAGCTACACAAGAAAGCCTGCCTGTGTAGGTTCCTTTTCTCACTTTTATTTCTTTAGAGGGTTATTAACCCTGGCTAGACTAGGACCCACAGAGTGCCGGCCACTTTACACTCTACAAGATAGACACGCTTGCTCTTGCTCAACAGTGAACGCAAGTTCTTCCCGAAACTGGTACTCCATATTTTTTTTGTCTCGACTCTGTCTGAGACAGATTATGTTGGTACAACAGGCACGGATCCAAGAGGGTCGTCGTGGAGAATATGATACACACCTCAAAATACCTAAAAGCGTTATTATACTTACCTATATGCAAGTGGTCCTAATTAAATAACATCCTAAATATATTTTACAGTCATTAACCAGTATAGTAAAACACCCTTTAAAATGCTTCAAATTTGATGTTCCTTCAGCACGTGTGCGAAGTTAAACAATTCCGACTTTTTGTACACCTCTGGCAACATGCCTTGGTACTTTCGTTCGTTTCCAAAGAGTAGCTAATATGTTATGTTACTTTATCTAACCAGTCCTTAAGTTTTGCAACCTCCCCTCCATATACCTCCCGTCTTGACATTGTTGCAGATACAACATTGTTAAGGCTTCCGTGGCCACTTGTTGACAAACTGCCTATTGGCTTCTGTCTCGGGTTCTTCGGCCCAAGTTCATCTAATGATTTTTTTGACGTTTTGCGAGCACGAGTGGCTGGCATTGTGAAAGCTTCACCCTCCATTGCCGGTGGTGAACTGGAGCCGAGCTCGTGGCCGCAGACTGTATGTACGTGGCGCGCCAACGTCCGAGGGCTTCTTCACGCTCATTTCCGGTGCGGTTCTCCTCTTGCTACCTGCGACGGTCGTTCGCTGCAGTACGGAAAGCCAGGATCCGTTTACCTTAAGGCTTTCCTCTTTCTTGTTCAAACTGTTCGCGTGTTTTTGTATTTCTACAGCTTTTCTGAACAAGCGCGTGTGATAGTGCTTCTCTACAGCCAGAACTTCCGTGTCGGCGAATTTTATTACGTGGTCGGTCTCACTCAGTGCGTGCTCTGCCACGGCCGATTTCTCCACCTGCTCCAACCTGCAATGTCGCTTATGCTCTTTGATCCTGGTGTTAATGGATCGTCCAGTCATTCCGACATAAACTTTTCCGCATGTGCATGGTATATGGTATATTTCCGACATTGCAAGTGTGTCTCTTTTCTCCTTCGCCGATCTCTTTGATCTTCCTTGTCGGTTTGAAAATCGTCTTTACGCCATGTTTATCGGCCTATATTGCTCTTACATAACGAAGGCCACAGCTAAAATGATTTGTCTGCAAACACAAGAGATTTCGCATTCGACTGCGAAGGCTTCACACTTCAAACCTATTGGTCGTTCATCTTTCACGCATGCGTACTTCTGTGAAAGCATCAGTCCCGTTATTTTACAGCCAGACATCGTACACCGCCTAGAGGAAATACAATCTTTTTCTTCCAGCAGGTCCTGTTTTGCTCTCATTACAGCATCATCAGTGGATTTTTCATTTTATTTTGGGAAATGTCTGTCATGAAAGTGATGCTCACACTCAAGTCTGTGTTTCCTTACAAATAAATTTGTTTTTGGTTAGGTTTCGCCTGTAGCAAACACTGCTTCTCTTTTACACATATATGTGTTTGGCCAAAAACAGATTTATTTGTCGCAAACACACACACGAGAGTCAACCGTAAGCTCAAGATACGACGGCTAAGTAAATTCCCAGCGGTCGCAAAATGGAAACCACTTTGAAAATCAAAAATGCTTTATGTCCAATATTTAGCTACATCTTACAGCTACTTCTCTACACAGTAGCCGCTCTGACTCAGATATCCGTCTTAGTGTTGTACCAGCTTTCCAGTACCCTCGTCATAGAAGGCAGCCACCAGTGCTTTCCGACAATTCTCTACGCTTGCCTGCAACGCACTGTCTGTGCCAAAATATTGTCTTCATAGCCAGCGGTTCACGTGAACAGAGATGAAACTCAGGACGAGCCATGTAAGCGCTGTGTAATGGGTGGTCAAACACTTCCCATCGAAAACGCTGCAGGAGCATCTTCATTGCTCCTGCAGACTGCAGCCAAGAATTGTCACGAAGAGCGAAACGCACGTCGGAAATGTTATGTGGGCTGCACGACATCAGGCGAAATCTCCGACTGGGCCCTCGTACTTGGCGGGAGACACTATTTTCTAGGCATCTTTACGTGCTCACTGTGCGCTGAGAATTGAAAAGAGCAACATGTCTGAATCGTCAGCCATACTAGAGACATTACCCAAGACATCTGCGCAAAACTTCATCGGATTTTCACAGTGGTTCCCATTTCGCGACGGACTAGAACTTAATTTCCGAATAGCCCTCGTATTTCACAGCCTTACCTCACACCCATTCCACCCTGGTACGGAATTTGTGTTCCCCCAACTCAGAGTAGCACTTGCAACCTACGTCCTCAATTATTTGCGGGCCGTATTCCAGTCGCGGTCTTCCTCTACAGTTTTTGCCCTCCACAGCTCCCTCTGGTACCATGCAAGTCATTCCCTGATGTCTTAACAGATATCCTATTATACTGTCTCTTCTCCTTGTCAGAGCTTTCCACATATTCCTTTTCTCTCCGATTCTGCGCAGAACCTCTTCATTCCATTCATTATCAGGCCACCTGATTTTCAACATTCGTCTGTAGCACCTCATCTCAAATTCTTCGACTCTCTTTTGTTCCGGTTTTCCCACAGTACATATTTCACTATCTGTGTCCCAAACGTACATTCGGAGAAATTTCTTCCTCAAATTAAGCTCTTTGTTTGATACTAGTAGACTTCTCTTGGCCAGGAATGCCTTTTAGCCAGTGCTATCCCTTGTGAATGTGAGCGAACATTTTCTAAATGTTTGAGAATCGTGTAACTGAGGTGGGACGTGGGTACCAGGGCGTTTCAAAATGAATGAACGGGTTCTAAGGCTTTGTTGCATTTATTACATTCAATTTACAGTTATACATCAAATGAAAGAGCAGCTGAAAGAGTTTTTCATACAAGTGTTCACTTTGGTGAAATGTCGAGTCATCACCGAAGACGACATGATCCAGAATATGTTCATCGTCATGCAGCAACGTTTCGTTTGCAAAGCTGACACATAAATCGTACGCCGTCGGCGTTTTACAGCTTGTAACAACTGCAAGCGATAAGGACGTAGTTGTAAGCGTCTCCTAGAAGGTCTCTACAGAGACATCACGACTAGCCATCCAAACTGATTTCTTGGTGCTACACGTGAAAGGCTCTCACCCGTTTAGAACATTCTTCAGTCACTTTTGATCGTTCCAGTCTCTTCCCTTTGCGTACAGGTATACAAACAAAACTGTTTGAATTGCTCTTTCATTTGATGTATTATTTATATTTGTAAGGTGAACGTAATAAATGCAACAAAGACTTTAAAACCTGTATATTCATTTTGAAACACCTTTTATATGTGTAAACTCTTAAAAATCTTTAAATAAAACTAACGTTATTAACATTCTGCATCTTTATTCTTCATGTCTACGTATTTGCAGCCCTCTGCGTTTAACGTGGCGGTGTGCAACGTAGCTATGTTGGGGCGTGAGTAACAGACTGCTATAATCGAGTTTCGAATTCGAAGAGAGTGTACACACATGGAGCATCCTCACCTTCAGCATGACAATGAATGGGCACACGCAAGTGTTGCGACTTCTGCAACAAGCCAACGTCTTGGGTTCGCTGTCATCGATCATCTTCCCTACAGCCCCACTTAGTCTCATCTGATTTTCATCTGTTTCCAGATCTCAAAGAACACATTCGAGCACTTCACTTTGATAGTGATAAAGCATTGCAAGCAGAAGTGAGGTTGTGACTCCATCAACAAAGTCACACAATCTACACTGACGTATCAGTAAACTGGTCTCTCGTTGGAAGCAATGTGTTCGTTGCCAGCGTGACTATATGCTGAGAAATAAATATGTAGACATGAAGAATAAAGATACAGAATATTAATGACGTTTGTTTTATTCAAAAAGCTTGTTCATCGTCAACAATCGCTAGCTGAATAACAGCCATGGTGAAACTTCCTGGCAGATTAAAACTGTGTGCTAGACCGAGACTCGAACTCGGGACCTTTGCCTTTCGCGGGCAAGTGCTCTCCCAACTGAGCTACCCAAGCACGACTCACGACCCCTCCTCACAGATTTACTTCTGCCAGTATCTCGTTTCCTACCCTCCAAACTTTACAGAAGCTCTCCTGCGAACCTTGCAGAACTAGCGCTCTGCTAGGAAGTTTCATATCAGCGCACACTCCGCTGCAGAGTGAAAATCTCATTCTGGAAACAGCCATGGTGTTCAACGAAATCCAACTTGTATAAAACAACATTAAAATAGTAGGTGTGAACTGAACAAACGTTCTCAACTAATAGCCCAAAACTCCCACACATTATTAGGATGTGTGACTAGGTCGAAACCGGAAGTGGAGACTTGTTGAATGGACTCGATTATCGCAAAGACAGAATTTTATCTTCTTACGTTCCGTAAAACAAAACAAAGAAGGAAAGCATCGAACTTTTCGTGACTGTACTCATTTAAATTCGAATTAACAGTCAAAGTTGGTGACATCAGCCCATATACTTAAGACGATAACGTATCTCTCGCTTGTATCAGACCTGCAATAAAAGAACTCAGTTTGTAAAGGGATTCTGTGCGAATACCGACCAGACTTTATCAGCCTCGAGCTAAAGAGGGGAAGGAGAAGCTTTAAAATGGGAACGGCGTGGAAAGCAATATATTTTCGAATTGGTCAACATTGAGCGCTCCCAAGTACTACCCACTGTAGAAATAACAAAAACGCCTCATGAGTTTGATATGAGAAATATGACAGTAGTGGTTTTCAGCATTATGACTCAACTTGAGATAGCTTAAGATAACAGGTGGCTCTTGTAATAACAAAATATCTGAATTGTTTCTTGGAGGTATGCGCTGTTCAGTATTGTTCAGCAGAGATAAATGAGTCAATCAGCTACCATAAGAGAAACGTCGTACGTTTTGCAACAGAACGGTAATAAAACTGATACGACAAAAATATATATTCTCAGAAACTGATAGAACACAACGTAATTTTGTCCAACAAAGAAGTAAGATTATCTGGAAAAAGACTACCTGCTATTACCAACATCCTGAGGCTTGCGGTTTGTGCTAACAGCAAGGCGCATTAGTGAAACAAGGCTGTAGCTTAATTACTATTAAGAAACATTGTTTATTGTGTCATGAAATGCCAATTTCTTAAGATATTGCTGAAAAAGGAAATAATTCGTGTGCAAACGCTTTATAAACTATTGTAAGATGTTTATCATTTTAACACACATTGTAACGCACACATAGATTCTAGAAAAGTAGAAAATATTTTTGACAAAATGTCTACTAACTCACGTCCTTTCTGAAAGGGAACATGTTTCTGCTTATGCTGTATTCTTATTCGTGATTTTACTGAAAAAATGGCTAATTTTAATCTTTTTTTGTTTTTATTGAGTACATATCACAGAAAAATAGTTGTACATACTGATAGAAATTCCGACGTTTTGCTATAGGCTTATTTCAACATCACTGGTTTTTATGCAGCACATATCACGAGAAATATTCCTACATGATATTTAATAAGTTCAGAAATTTTGCAGTTAGCTAATTTCAGCCTCACTGGTCATCGTCAACCATGTACCACTAATAAGAACCATACATACTGTTTAACAACTGTAATCATCAAGACATAATGAAACGTATGTTAAAAAAATACTTTTCCACTTAAAAGACGCACTGAAGAAAGGCTAACATACGTTTATACACCCACAGCTTTAGAGAAAGCTTTTGATAATTTTTACTGGTGTGCACTATTTGAAATTCTGAAGGTAGCAGGGATAAAATTTAGAGAGTGAAAAATTATCTACATGTTATACGGAAACCAGATTGCAGCATAAGGCCAGAGGACATGAAACGGAAAAAGCAATTGAGAATACAATAAAAGAAGATTGTAGCTTATCCTCGATGTTTAGTCAAACTGTATATTGAGAAACCAAGGACAAATTATGGAAGGTAATATGCGTTCAGGGAAAAGAAACAAAAATTTTGCGGTTTCCTGATGTAATTCTGTCTGAGATGGCAAAGGCCTTGCAAGAGCATTTGAACGGAATGGATGGCATCCTGAAAAGTGGTTATAGGATGAAGATGGACAAAAGTAAAACAAGGGGAAAGGAATGTATTCTAATTATATCGGACAATGCTGAGGCAGTTAGATTACGAAATAGGTCACTGAAACTAGTGGATCAGTTTGGTATTTGGACAAGAAAATAACTAAAATTGACCGAAGTAAAGAGGATATAAAATACAGACTGGCTATGAATAAGAAATCTGTTAACATCGAATATAAATTGGATTGTTAGGAATGTTTTTCTGAAAGTATTTATCTTGAGCTTAAGTCGTGTACTGAAGTGAAAGTGAACGATCAACAGTTAAGACAAAATGTGGCACGACAAAATAATGCTGAAGATAAATAATGAAGAATTATTGACTCGAAATATGAAGAACGGAAATTGGTGGCACAACTTGAGTAACAGAAGAGATTAGTTGATAGGATACATACTGAGTCATGAAAGAATCGTCAATGGAGTTTTTCTGATGGGAAATGTGAGGGGTAAAATCTGTAGACGGAGGCCAAAGCTTGACCACAGTAAGCAGGCTCAAATCGATATTGGTTGCAGTAGGTATGAAAAGGAGAGACTTGTAAAGGATAGAGAGGTGTTTAAAATGGCTCTAAGCACTATGGGAGTTAACATCTGAGGTCATCAGTCCTCGAGATTTAGAACTACTTAAACCTAACCAACCTAAAGAAATCACACACATTCGAACCTGCGACCGTAGCAGCAGCCCTGTTCCGGACTGAAGCGCCTAGAACCGCTCGGCAATATAGGCCGGCTACCGGCTATAGAGGTGTGCGGAGCTGCATGAAACCACACAGCTTGTTCCCACGGAGAACTACTGTACCATTCCAAGGACTCTCAGCAATAGTGCTATATCTACTGCGTACTGCTTAACCTTGTCGGCCACAGTGTTGTATTTACTGCATATTATTTAACTTTTATACCTAATGTATGCCATCCTGTGAACAGAAGATTACACAGGGCGACGAAAGAAATTCTTTGATTAATATTTTTTAGCTAGTAGTTTAAGAATATGGTTTTCTGAACACCGAATCCATATCTGGCCTCAGTTTTTTCCTATCACTTGCGTAACTGATTAATGCATACGGCAGTACCACTGCCTTAAGTATCAAATAGTTCAATGATTAATTAATATCGAGATTTTCAAAGCCTACAGAAAGCTAGCAAACGAGGCGCTGTGTACTCTGTCAGACCTAACACCATAAACGATTAAAATTAAGAACATAATGAATGAGTGCAAACTTTAGAAATTGCTACTCATTATAAAAATGGGTCTATGCGGCTGACATAACGAAAGAAGCAGCAGGAGGCAGACCTTGACAGGAGCATTCATTTAAGGGAGTGAGCAAGGAGTAGGATCTGCCATAGTAATTGTCATCAACACAAAGTTAACTTACCTGATGAAACATCAACTGAGAAATCAACATTCAGACAATGTGTCTTGCCATCTAAAGGCTCTCGGAAAGCTAAACACACTAGAAGGCTTACGGTAGTAGTAAAGGAGCGACAGTTTGATAACATTGTATTCATCGAGGAATCCAGAGCACCGCAAAGGACTACCTGGAGAGACAAGAAATAAGATTATAGCGCTACAAAAAGAAGCCTTACATGAATTAAAGCTCACACGGGAATAAACGGTAATGAATCCAAACAGTAATGAACCAGGGGACTAGCCGGCCAAAGAGGCATCCCGATCACAAGGAGAAGTTAGTTTTATCAAACGTGCCAAAACCTTAGTGAAATTAATGTCTCTGGAAGAACGGGAGAAAGAATGGCAACTGACTACAAAATGACTTACTGCAAAGGAACATTTTTCAGCGATACGCCACAGACGGGCGCCCAGATTACCAATGTTTCTTAATTTCAAAGTGATGTTAATGGCACATGGGAAACTGAAGGCTTATTATCATCGATTCAGTATAGCCAACGATGCCATGTTTCCATGCATTGGAGGTAATCAAACTGCGGACCACATTAACTGGAATGTAGCATCTTGGACAGGCAAAGAAATATAATAATGAAACTTGGAAATTGGCCAACTAGCAACAGTGAAATGAACCAGTCTTTTATAAAGGAGTTATATAAATTAAAAATTTAACAGAATTTCCAATGTATTCATTTCAGTCACCAACCGGAAAACAATAATTTTGTACTAATTTTGCAGTAACCATAGTAAGAGAACTTGTGCAATATTTAAAATGTCTCTTTTGCATTTGCAACAGAAGACGCATTTATGGAAACCGACACATGTAGTATTACTCTTTCCAATGGAGTTAATAAATAATGACAATAATAAAAACCACGTACAATTTTGTCAGAATATGACTTCGTTACGAACTAAACAGTTAGCAAAGCACATGTACATGATTGGAATGAGACGTAACTTATTTTTTCAGTATCAACAAAGGCTTTGTTGTAGCATAAACGTGGAAACACTTCTTTGTTACCAAGCAGTTACTGCCTTACATTTCTTTTTTTTCTATTCCTTAAAGTATCTAACATAGCATTCCCTCCGATGATTTGCCTGTTATAAGTCATATGAAGCGAGCAACAGTAATCTCAGATCACATTGGTAGTTCAACGGCACTGATGCCGTCTTTTCATTTTGCCGTGTTGAGGGAAAAAATAAGACAGGTGACTGTTGCAAAATCGAATTTTGTCGAGTCCAAGAAACACTCCTTCTTTCAATTTTGCTTCATACATAAGGCGTTCTGCATCTTTGGGTAAGTCTTTTACAAACTGTTTCGTCAGGCCAAACTTAATGTGCAGAGGTGGTAATTGAGGACTTCTTTCGGCACCACAAGATTGTTGAATACAAATAGGAAGGGTAAAGAGATCGTTACTGTAGTTACGGTATAGATTAACTAGTGAAAACACTGCCACTAAATTTCAACTTCATATTTTATTTAACTTACCTAGTTATGAAATATATCTGGGGTGAATCACCTAAGACTTGCACCCTAAATATTGCGGAATGGAAAGCGCTGCTGATGTCCGGTTTTCACAGAATGTATTGGTAGTGAGGGGATCGTACCGTTAGAGAATAAACAGATTATAATAATACTTATAAAGTATATTTTTTATGCAAGCATACTTTTTTTAAGTCGAACAGTGCCTATCGACATTAATATACTAAAATTAGGAGTCTAGTGCGAGTTGTTTAAGGTACGATTTTGTTATGTTTGCTTACAGTGTGCTTGTGTGGTCCTTGAGATCCCTGCGAATCACTGCTCAGTTAGCATGTGAGTGGGCTATGTCAATTACCGATGCAGAATAAGCCGGCATGCTCATGGTGTATGAAAGTATAGGAGGAATGTAGTTCTTCCTTGTACGGTGTATGCGACAAGATATCTCAATAGACGTCAACCATTGCGACAATTATTTATCGACTTTTCATGGAGTTACGTGAAAGTGGTAGTGTAACACCTAGACAACGTAACAGAAGGAAACAAGTGACGACAGAAGAGGGGAACATTAACGTTCTTGCTGCTGCTGCAGTTGATCCTCACGTTAGCTCCCTCGCAATCGCACGAGGAAATGAGTCAAGCAAGTGTGCTACGCATTCGCCATCGACATAGGTTCCATCCCTATCACATCTCTCACCATCAAGAGATGCATGGATGCGATTGTGAGAATCATGTTAAATTCTCTACATGGGCATTAGGACATGATACTCCAGATGTACCATGTATCTTGTTTATCGATGAAGTCACATTTACCAATCATGGCCAGGTAAAACACCGAAACAAACACTACCGTTGGTTTCGTCAGATGGAACATCTGCGTCCATGGAGTGCAAACGTATGGTGTGCGCCAGTGAACCATCAGCTCATATGCCCGTTTATCATAGACAGACACTGAACTCGCAGAAGTACCGCAGTCTCCTAACAGATCTTCTGCCACGAATGCTAGAAGACATTCGTTTGCAGACTAGGGGGAACCTTTGGTATTAACATGATGGCTGTCCAGCCCCATAGTACACGAAGTACCAAGGCATGTCTTCAAGAACTGTTTCTAAATCGTTGGATCGAATGCAGAGGATCTGTACTTGGCCGGCCCGTTCCCCGGAGTTGACGCCTGTTGACCCTTTTCGGTGGGAAAAGCTGAAAAACGCTGTCTACAAAGACATACCAGCTACACCCGATGATATGCAACGACGTACTACTGCAGACTGCTCGGACATCTAGCATGTAACGCCGGAAATGCATATCGTCCTATTTCCATCTATTGTACTATAAATTTTTTCCTTATTTTGTTACCTGAAAATATGACATTTCTTTGTCTTTATATATTGTAATCGTTTTACAATTTGTAATATCCACGAACCTACTACGGTGTCGGTGTCGTAGCAGGCGGAGAGGTGATATTCCGACATGGCGCGTCCCCGGGTGGCGGATTGGGGTGTCCTCTCCGGCTTGCCGGCCGGTATGAGTGAAATAAAATAGCTCTCGCGGACCAAACACTCAACCTCTATGTTTCACAACCGTAGTTGTAATTCGGAGCTTGCTCCATCCAAGGCTCAATGCCTTCGATAGTCAAATATGGACGGAAATCTTTTAAGAAAATCTCCACCGCTTGGCACTACCCAAGGAAGACTGCACTCGGATACGGTGGGCAGTCACTTAAAAGATAAGTTGGATGAGTCGGAGCACCTAGAAATACCCAAGACAGACCAAAGAACGAAACAGAAATTAAAAATGAAACAAATAAATTATTTAGCAACATTTAACATTAACTCCCTGGCACAAGTAGGAAAATTGAAAATTCTAACTAATGAACTAGACAAACAAGGGATCCTAATAGCAGGACTACAAGAGATGAGGAATTCGGACCAGGTGCCCATGGAATCTCAAGGTTATAGAATATACAAAGGCATCCCGGGAGAAAGAGTGATGAAAAATTGTCCACAATTTGGTATGGGATTCATAGTCAACTTAAAAATAATTGATTCAATAACAGATTTTCAGGCCCAATCTCCTAGGCTCTCGACGCTTACAGTACAAGCATCAAATAAAATCTATACAATAACTAACGCCCATGCTCCCACGAATGATAAAAACAATAGGAGAAAAACCAGAGAAGAGATGGATGAATTCTGAGACCTACTAGATCAAACAGTGACAAATATAAACAAAAATCATAGTAAAATTTTAATAGGTGATTTCAATGCACAACTGGGCAACGAAAAGAGATACAGAGACATAATAGGAAAATGGCCGGCTCAAAAACGAACCAATAAAAATGGTGTAAGATTAGTAGAATTCTATAGAAACCATAACATGATATCAAAATCGACCTATTTTATGAGAAAACCCAATAAACTAAAGACATGGAAACACCCAGATTGGAAAAAGGGGGAATGGCAATTAGATCACGTCTGTATGGACAAAAATTCCCATAAAGAAATCCAAAATGTTAAAGTACTTAGAGGAATAGACATGGGGTCAGACCATTACATGGTGAAAATCAAATGTAAATTCACACCTGCAAAGAAACCAAAATCCAAATTTAAAATGAGAAAAATATATGACCCTCATAAACTAATAAACAATGATCAATATAAAGAACTAACTCAAAAAATTGAGAAATCTGATAAATTAGAAGAGATAGTCCTGAAACTAAAAGAAATAGCCGAAAAAATTGCCCCACCAAACCCAAGGAAAAAGCATCAATGGTGGAATGAGGAATGTGATAAAGCATTTGAAAATAGACACCAAGCATGGTTAAATCATCAAAGCCAGAAAACAGAGAAATCACATGAAGAATTGACTAAACAAAGAAAACTCAAAAAACAATCAGAAGTACTAAAAGACAATATCAAAATAGCATTATTCAACAAATAGAAATAGATCATAAAAAGACAAATTCAAGGGATTATTATAAAATATTTAGTAAACAACTTCAAAAATATGAACCACCAACACTCATGCTAAAAGATACAACTGGAAAAATAGCACACAACAATAAAGATAATGCCCAAATGCTAGCAGATGCATTCGATCAACTACTGAATGGTGAAGAACCCAAAGAACGGCTTCATATCAACACAGAAACGCCCATTAAAACTTCAACAGAATACATTGGTCCACCAAACATTAATGAAGTAAATGAAGCCATTAAAGAATTGAAAAATTATAAAGCTAGTGGCGAAGACCAAACATTTGCCGCGCTGTGGAAAAATGCATCAGAATCAAGTAAAGAATCACTTCACCAAAGTTTAATTAAAATCTGGAATGCTGAAACATTGCCAGAACATTGGACAACAGCAGTAATACACCCTCTACACAAGAAAAGACATAGAACTAATCCGGACAACTATAGAGGAATCTCTCTCTTGGATTGTACATATAAAATATTTTCTAGAATAATTTATAATCGATGCAAAGGTGATATGGAAAAAGAATTAGGGGATTACCAAGGAGGATTTCGACCATGGCGCAGCTGTCCGGAACAAATCATAACACTAAAATTGGTAATGGATATTTACAAAAGAAGACAGAAACAAATGATTATAACTTTCGTGGACTTTAAAAAAGCATATGATAGTATTCACAGATCTTCAATGTTGAAAATACTACGAAATCTTGGATTACATCCTAAACTAGTGAAGATGATAAGTTTAACTTTAACAAATACTAAATCAAAGGTGAAGTTCAGAAGTGAAATGTCTGAACCCTTCACAATTAAAACAGGATTAAGACAAGGTGATGTATTATCACCCCTTCTGTTCAACTGTAATCTGGAATATTTAATGAGATAATGGTATAAAGAAAATAAAAATATATAAAAATTGGGTACAATAAAGACAAAATTATCCTAAATTGTTTGGGATTTGCAGATGATCTGGCACTACTAGCCAACAACACTGAAGAGGCTAGGGATCAACTCACAAATCTCCAAAATATTGCAGGAAAAGTAGGATTAACAATTTCATTTGAAAAAACAAAAATAATGGCAACAGAACCCCTTGTAATAAATAGTGTACAGATGTGTGGGACTGATATAGAAATTGTAAAACAATTTAAGTACCTTGGAGAAAATATAACCTATAACTTAAATGGAAAAAATTTCCTGGGCAGAGAGAACTAATAAATTATCAAGAGCCCAAAAAGTATCCAGAAACATATACAACAAAAAATGTTTGTCAATAAATACAAATTTAAAACATTACAAGACTGTTGTCCAACCAGAAATAACCTATGGAAGTGAAACCCTATTTAAGCTAAATCAAAAGAACAACACAGACAAAATTCTAAAAATAGAAAGAAGAATAATAAGGACATGAATCAATAAAAAGTACCAAAAAGCACAATAATTATATATATATATATATATATATATATATATATATATATATATATATATATATATATATATATATATGGAAAAAAGAACACATAGACACCGGTGTGTCAGACCCACCATACTTGCTCAGGACACTGCGAGAGGGCTGTACAAGCAATGATCACACGCACGGCACAGCGGACACACCAGGAACCGCGGTGTTGGCCGTCGAATGGCGCTAGCTGCACAGCATTTGTGCACCGCCGCCGTCAGTGTCAGCCAGTTTGCCGTGGCATACGGAGCTCCATCGCAGTCTTTAACACTGGTAGCATGCCGCGACAGTGTGGACATGAACCGTATGTGCAGTTGACGGTCTTTGAGCGAGGGCGTATAGTGGGCATGCGGGAAGCCGGGTGGACGTACCGCCGAATTGCTCCACACGTGGGGCGTGAGGTCTCCACAGTACATCGATGTTGTCGCCAGTGGTCGGCGGAAGGTGCACGTGCCCGTCGACCTGGGACCGGACCGCAGCGACGCACGGATGCACGCCAAGACCGTAGGATCCTACGCAGTGCCGTAGGGGACCGCACCGCCACTTCCCAGCAAATTAGGGACACTGTTGCTCCTGGGGTATCGGCGAGGACCATTCGCAACCGTCTCCATGAAGCTGGGCTACGGTCCCGCACACCGTTGGGCCGTCTTCCGCTCACGCCCCAACATCGTGCAGCCCGCCTCCAGTGGTGTCGCGACAGGCGTGAATGGAGGGACGAATGGAGACGTATCGTCTTCAGCGATGAGAGTCGCTTCTGCCTTGGTGCCAATGATGGTCGTATGCGTGTTTGACGCCGTGCAGGTGAGCGTCACAATCAGGACTGCATACGACCGAGGCACACAGGGCCAACACCCGGCATCATGGTGTGGGGAGCGATCTCGTACACTGGCCGTACACCTCTGGTGATCGTCGAGGGGACACTGAATAGTGCACGGTACATCCAAACCGTCATCGAACCCATCGTTCTACCATTCCTAGACCGGCTAGGGAACTTGCTGTTCCAACAGGACAATGCACGTCCGCATGTATCCCGTGCCACCCAACGTGCTCTAGAAGGTGTAAGTCAACTACCCTGGTCAGCAAGATCTCCCGATCTGTCCCCAATTGAGCATGTTTGGGACTGGATGAAGCGTCGTCTCACGCGGTCTGCACGTCCAGCACGAACGCTGGTCCAACTGAGGCGCCAGGTGGAAATGGCATGGCAAGCCGTTCCACAGGACTACATCCAGTATCTCTACGATCGTCTCCATGGGAGAATTGCATTGCTGCGAAAGGTGGATATACACTGTACTAGTGCCGACATTATGCATGCTCTGTTGCCTGTGTCTATGTGCCTGTGGTTCTGTCAGTGTGATCATGTGATGTATCTGACCCCAGGAATGTGTCAATAAAGTTTCCCCTTCCTGGGACAATGAATTCACGGTGTTCTTATTTCAATTTTTAGTATATATATATATATATATATATATATATATATATATATATATATATATATATATATATATATGGGTTTATGTCGCTTTGTAATTGGTTTGTTTTGCAAATATTATTTGTATTTTTATGCTGGGTCTTGCCTAGGGAAGCCTATGCTATCGAACGATTACATCGATAGGTCGTGTGGAGAACCAAAATGTTTAGGATCTTCGGTAGCGTTAACTCTGCCGCATGGAGTGCGGCAGAGCAGAGTCTGGCTGGAGTCGGGCGGTGGAGCAGGTGTGTTGAGTGATGCTCCCGCGAGTTGCCGCGCTTTCGGGGTTTGGCTGCATGTAATTGCTTCCGACTTTCTATGATAGTTTCTGGCACGACAATAAGTGGGTGTCGCCACCTCCTCGATTGACGACTTCAAACCTTCAATCAACCAACAAGGAAGACTGAAAGCACGTTAAGTTTTAGAACTGTATGGCAGACCTCAGCTTTTCAAACCTTTCCATTTGCATCACTAAAATACAGCAACTTAGCATGAACCTTTGTTGCTCATTATCCCAATTGCATTACCAAGCGGGGTCCCTTCCTTTTCTGAAATGAACCCGAGTGTCGTTGAAATTCAAACGCCATCATTAAAGTAATATCATTCCATTTCACTGCTTTAATTTGAAAGCTCAGTTAAAGTATTCATAGCTGGCTACAATAAGCAAACAGATCTATATTTAGATTACACAAGCACAAATTAAGAGCGCGAGTTTTGTTACCATATTTTAGCTTACCTGTGACAGCAGCTCAGCTTGGTACAAACAAAATTTAACTATTGGTAATTGTTCAAAATCATTTCATTCGAGTTCAAAGTTAAATCTCTTATTTCTAAATTGCGTAGATTCAAGTTGCTTTTGCGATGATTGTTGAGGTAGCTCGAGACTAACCTTATTTTATATAATTTCGTAGTGCTTCAGAAACAAAGTTCACTATTAATTTCAGTCACTAAATTAAATTTCAATTTTCCGGTTTTATTAATTCTTATGGTAAATTAAGTCAGAGTGTAGCGAAATTTATTACTTCTGACAAACATTCAGTTTTCACACAACACGTGTCAACCTTTAATTGCCACACTTTTAGTGCTAATTATATGTGCATTAACCTTTCTTTTTCAGTTATTCTAGTAGTTGTCCGTAGGACTGGCGATCGTAATTTTCCCCAATTCCCAACTATCTAATTAACACCAGTTAATTGTTAACGTAACGACCTCACATTTACTTTCTTTATTAACTTTATCCTTTTTCAAAATTAATTTCCACCAATTTCATTTGCATTTTTCCTTTCATTTAGATGTAACCCTTCCTTCCTCTTTACCGACAGATTAACTTCGGTGACGATTGCTTTTCCCAAATTTCCATTAGGTACACGCGGTTTAATTTTTCACTGTCATTAAGATCGATAAGTGAGGGGGAGGTTACAAGCAGTCGCTCCATATCAGACTGCAAACGTGTATTGTCGCTGCCGGTTGTCATCTTGGACACTACCTATTATTTCAATTGTCTCGTTACTGGTTGGAATCCACGTAACTAATGTATGCGCTTATGCTGTCCCTTTGTGTGTGCTACCACAGGTATTGTACTACTTCTCGTGTGGGAACTTTTCAAAACACAATATCTCGTAAACGACTCGCACTAGAATCATGCAATAAACACCGCTGACATTCTACTTTTAGTTTTGCCAAAGGCATTGTTCCGTTTAAAAAAATGTAAGCTTGCACAAAGAAATACATGTTCTAAGTATTGTTACAATCTGTTCACTAGCTAAAAACACGAGCGCCTGACTACCAATCCATTCTGTGAAAACCACACATCAATTGCACTATCCACTTCCGCAATGTTAGCGGTGCAAGTTTATGTGATTCACTCTGTATAACTAAAATAGCTAAAAATGCAACTTTGAAATATTTAACGTTAGTCTAATAAAAATGGCGAATAACGCATTTTGTGTTATTACATTAACATTCAGCGTAACGCAAACCACAAAATATAAACCATTTTCGTTAAAAAATGTTTTCTATCAGTGCTCTGTTTAATGTGACAATACCATTTCCGAAGAAAGAAACGGATCTGTACAACTCTTAACGTACCGTGTACTCAGTAATCTGAAGCAATGGTATTTCTTTCCAGCTGTTGCAAAGAGTTATTGCGATCCGTTATGAGCTACTGTATTTTCGGTATGTCCTTACACAAGTTCCGCTTTAATCGTCCTAAGCATCCTTAATTTACCATTTCAAAGCGTGACAACTAGGAAACTATTGGAGATCGAGGATCTGCGTTTGTCTTGAAAACATTTAGCAGCTCCCAAAGTTTTTTTTCCTTTGTCCTTTGTTGCAGATTTGACTTGGAGCGCACCAGAATGATGACAGATCAGATACGCAGCATCAAAATCTTTGAGAACAGTATTGCAAAATTGTCGATGTCAGTATGGGAGAGCACCACCGTTAAAAACAAGCATAATGAGGTGGTCCAAAAACTTTAAAGTGATTGGCAGCGTTAAAGATCTTCCCCGACGTGGACATCCCCCTGTGTCTGAAACACGTGTTGACACAGTGGAAGCTGCATTTCAGCGCAGTCCCCAGCAGTCAGTTCGTAGACCATCATGTGAACTGCAGGAACTAATATCAGTCGCCCATGTACGGGTCGTGATGGTCCAACCACAAGGCCCCCTGCGCTCTCCCGATGTCACTCCGCTAGACTTATTTTTGTGACGCGGAGGAAGTGTACACAACACACAATACCAGTCAATAACACTAATGCCCCTCGTGCACGAATAAATGAAGCAATCAGAACTTTTGAGGTTGCAATGGTGACTCGTATCTGGACAGAACTCGCATATTGCCTTGATGTTCTTCTAGCGACGATTAGGGGCACACGATCAAATTCTGATATAACAGTGGAAAGCTTTGGGAGCTGTATATTTTAAAACAATTCAAGCTACTTTTTTCAGATGATAGTTCTTTATGGACACTCTACAGTTGTGGCTCCGAAATACCTGCCCTGTGCCCACACTTTTTCTGAAGACTGCGTCGCACAATCTTCTGTTTCCTGAGCTTTGAGTTTTGGGATGCCAGTACACAAGGTTCCTAACAGCGTCCTACTATCCATTGTAGGCAACGAAGTGAAACTGGAGGTTTTGTTCAAATTTTGTTTGGCCTCCTTTCCTGCTGGGGACCAAACAGGTGCGTCTAACCTAATTGTCTTCTTTTGACAACATTTCAAAGGTCGTTAAATTGAGAATTCAACATACAACTTTTTTTTTAAAAAAAAAAGGTCTAGATTTTTGAGGTGAGGGTACAAAATGTGTAGCTACGGAAATATAGCTGAGTGACGTCTACGTCAACTGCCGAAATGTCGACAGGTGAACACCCTCCATTTATAAGGCACAAATGCAACGCCGACCAAGGAACATAATACTACACATGCGGAAAGATAACACACCCACCGTAAGCGAATAGTCCAATGGCATAACCAAAGGTGATCAACGGAGATTTTTGCTTAAATTCTGTTTGAAATCCCACTCTTCTCTGAACAAACTACAAAGGGACAGAGTTATGCTAGTTCCTCACCTGTTGTTGTTGTTGTTGTGGTCTTCAGTCCTGAGACTGGTTTGATGCAGCTCTCCATGCTACGCTATCCTGTGCAAACTTCTTCTCCTCCCAGTACCTACTGCAACCTACATCCTTCTGAATCTGCTTAGTGTACTCACCTCTTGGTCTCCCTCTACGATTTTTACCTTCCACGCTGCCCTCAAATACTAAATTGGTGATCCCTTGATGCCTCAGAACATGCCCTACCAACCGATACCTTCTTCTTGTCAAGTTGTGCTACAAACTCCTCTTCTCCCAATTCTATTCAATACCTCCTCATTAGTTATGTGATCTACCCATCTAATCTTCAGCATTCTTCTGTAGCACCACATTTCGAAAGCTTCTATTCTCTTCTTGTCTAAGCCGAAAGCTTCTATTCTCTTCTTGTCTAAACTATTTATCGTCCACGTTTCACTTCCATACATGGCTACACTCCATACAAATACTTTCAGAAACGACTTCCTGACACTTAAACCTATACTCGATGTTAGGAAATTTCTCTTCTTCAGAAACGCTTTCCTTACCATTGCCAGTCTACATTTTATATCCTCTCTACTTCGATCATCATCGGTTATTTTGCTCCCCAAATAACAAAACTCATTTACTACTTTAAGCGTCTCACTTCCACAGGTACCCATCATAATAAAATCCTCTCTGTTCCACTGCATCGCTCAGTCACCTTCTCCAAGTCCTTTACAGTAGCGGGAGCCCGAATCTGGAATAACCTCCCTCGTTATGTTAGAGAACTTAAAAACATGTCCGGCTTCAAAAAACAGTTAATGACGTATCTAATTAAGCAATAGTAATGCCTTCCTCTGTACATGAATGCACTTCACCTCGACCGAGCGAGGTGGCGCAGTGGTTAGCACACTGGACTCGCATTCGGGAGGATGACGGTTCAATCCCGCGTCCGGCCATCCTGATTTAGGTTTTCCGTGATTTCCCTAAATCGCTCCAGGCAAATGCCGAGATGGTTCCTTTGAAAGGGCACGGCCGACTTCCTTCCCCGTCCTTCCTTAATCCGATGAGACCGATGTCCTCGCTGTTTGGTCTCTTCCCCCCAAACAACCCAACCCCAGCCCCACTTCACCTCATTACTCCCCTCTTTCCCCCTCCTTAAATCACTCTTCCCCGCCGGCCGCGGTGGTCTCGCGGTTCTAGGCGCGCAGTCCGGAACCGTGCGACTGCTACGGTCGCAGGTTCGAATCCTGCCTCGGGCATGGATGTGTGTGATGTCCTTAGGTTAGTTAGGTTTAAGTAGTTCTAAGTTCTAGGGGACTAATGACCACAGCAGTTGAGTCCCATAGTGCTCAGAGCCATTTGACCACTCTTCCCCAAAACTCGTTATACTAGTAAACATCTACTTTACACACCAAGATATTAATGTACATCTGCACAAATCTTCATTACTATTGCCAATTTTTCCCATGTCTAACATTATTATTTGATTTTTACTGTTATTATTATTGATTTTATCATAATTTGTATGTATAGCACCTGATGTAAAAATACTGCCAGCATTTACTTTATTAGGTCTTAGTCATTACTCTTTATTCATATTGTCACTAGATTAATCTATTTTTTCTTATTTAAACTACTGTAACTCTCATGTGTGAAATGCTGGTGTGTGAAACACTGGTCCGACGTAAGAGAGGGCCTGATGGCCTTAATTTGATCAGGTTAAATAAATAAATAAATAATCTAATTCCCTCAGCATCACCAGATTTAATTCGACTACATTCCATTATCCTCGTTGTGCTTTTGTTGATGTTCATCTTATATCCTCCTTTCAAGACACTGTCCACTCCGTTCAGCTGCTCTTCCAGGTCCTTTGCTGTCTCTGTAAATAGCCACAACGGAGGGGTATCAGTTGAGAAGCCAGACAAACGTGTGGTTCCTGAAGAGGGGCAGCAGCCTTTTCAGTAGATGCAGGGGAAACAGTCTCGACGGTTGACTGATATGGCCTTGTAACACTAACCAAAACGGCCTTGCTGCACTGGTACTGCGAACGGCTGAAAGCAAGGGGAAACTACAGCCGTAATTTTTCCCTAGGGCATGCAGCTTTACTTTACTGTTGGTAAATAATATAGTGAATATTGATTCCATTATTTGATCATGGAGAAAGGACGATTCCAAGAAGAATTTGTGCAAAAATCTCCGTCTCTATTTATAAAGTCATTTGCCAATTTAATCTACTTCCCTACCAACAATTTCCCAATGGCAGGAAGGACTCGGGACACTCTATGTTGTGAAACTCCGTAGGACGACGGTACCAAGGTAATGTTCTTTAAAGACAGATTTATGCTGTGCGTATGACGCTTATGCTCAATACACTGATCCTATACGGTTCTGTTGGACTAACGCATACATGACGTGCACAGCTGCATAGAATAAGATAGACACCCAACTTACTCAGAAAAGCTCATGCTTTACAGACGCTAAAAGGACTCTAATCTTAGATTGCGGTCGAGAAACACACTTGATACAGTTTTTCTACAGAAACCGACGAATCATGCTGAAAACACTACCTGTGTAACACAAAAGGCCAAAGACTTAGTGCTATCTGGTTAATTACATCATTGGCTCTGTTCACGCTTGGTCGTCTGACCTATCTTCCACTCTAACCATTCTTCCGAAAGGTGGGATAACTTGGGTTACAAACTATCAGGGTCTGACATAATGTGGGCCCTATGAACCAAGGTATAAGTCACCCTTCACGATGAACGAGTGGTAACAACTGTTATCCTTAAAATGCGAGTCGGAGTTGTTGCTTCCTATAAACGGCATCTTCCAATGTACCATCAGTCTTTCTCCTAACCAATTCATGAAGGAGGGGAAGGTATCCATCCTTTCACACCTCCACAATGAAGCGGATACTGGAGTAGATTGAATTCGTATGTTCTAAGAAGTTGTTCAAGTTCTCGTTGCCATAAGGGAAAATCACGAATGTATCATCCCCATAAGCAAAAAAGCACGCAGCTTTAAACGCCGCCGACTCCAGGCCAGATTCTTCGAAATTTTCCTTAAAGAGACCAGAGCTCCCCATCGTGACTCCATCTATCTGCTCACAGGAACGGATACTGAACAAAATGTAAGTGGATGACAGATCGAAATACACTACTGAAAATTGAAATAAGAACACCGTGAATTCATTGTCCCAGGAAAGGGAAACTTTATTGACACATTCCTGGGGTCAGATACATCACATGATCACACTGACAGAACCACAGGCACATAGACACAGGCAACAGAGCATGCACAATGTCGGCACTAGTACAGTGTATATCCACCTTTCGCAGCAATGCAATTCTCCCATGGAGACGATCGTAGAGATGCTGGATGTAGTCCTGTGGAACGGCTTGCCATGCCATTTCCACCTGGCGCCTCAGTTGGACCAGCGTTCGTACTGGACGTGCAGACCGCGTGAGATGACGCTTCATCCAGTCCCAAACATGCTCAATGGGGGACAGATCCGGAGATCTTGCTGGCCAGGGTAGTTGACTTACACCTTCTAGAGCACGTTGGGTGGCACGGGATACATGCGGACGTGTATTGTCCTGTTGGAACAGCAAGTTCCCTTGCCGGTCTAGGAATGGTAGAACGATGGGTTCGATGACGGTTTGGATGTACCGTGCACTATTCAGTGTCCCCTCGACGATCACCAGAGGTGTACGGCCAGTGTAGGAGATCGCTCGCCACACCATGATGCCGGGTGTTGGCCCTGTGTGCCTCGGTCGTATGCAGTCCTGATTGTGGCGCTCACCTGCACGGCGTCAAACACGCATACGACTATCATTGGCACCAAGGCAGAAGCGACTCTCATCGCTGAAGACGACACGTCTCCATTCGTCCCTCCATTCACGCCTGTCGCGACACCACTGGAGGCGGGCTGCACGATGTTGGGGCGTGAGCGGAAGACGGCCCAACGGTGTGCGGGACCGTAGCCCAGCTTCATGGAGACGGTTGCGAATGGTCCTCGCCGATACCCCAGGAGCAACAGTGTCCCTAATTTGCTGGGAAGTGGTGGTGCGGTCTCCTACGGCACTGCGTAGGATCCTACGGTCTTGGCGTGCATCCGTGCGTCGCTGCGGTCCGGTCCCAGGTCGACTGGCACGTGCACCTTCCGCTGATCACTGGCGACAACATCGATGTACTGTGGAGACCTCACACCCCACGTGTTGAGCAATTCGGCGGTACGTCCACCCGGCCTCCCGCATGCCCACTATACGCCCTCGCTCAAAGTCCGTCAACTGCACATACGGTTCACGTCCACGCTGTAGCGGCATGCTAACAGTGTTAAAGACTGCGATGGAGCTCCGTATGCCACGGCAAACTGGCTGACACTGACGGCGGCGGTGCACAAATGCTGCGCAGCTAGCGCCATTCGACGGCCAACACCGCGGTTCCTGGTGTGTCCGCTGTGCCGTGCGTGTGATCATTGCTTGTACAGCCCTCTCGCAGTGTCCTGAGCAAGTATGGTGGGTCTGACACACCGGTGTCAATGTGTTCTTTTTTCCATTTCTAGGAGTGTAGGTTAGTTAAATCAACACCAAACGTAACCTCGATTAACCGTAACGAATCAAACAGCGGAACGCGAATAAAGCGAGACAAATTACATCAAAACTTACTAATATACCAGAGTCACTCGGATTTTTGATCGTTATAAGAAATCCGTCGAGTTCTTAATGCGATGTACACTCGAATCTGCTAGTGAACTCAACAGAGTACCAAGGTGTTTTGCTTCACGTTGCGCCGGAATGGTAAAGAAAATTGCCTGTCAAATGATGAGATTTGTCGTTAGGAAACGTGAAGGCACGAGAGAGGCAGTTCTGATGCTGCGCTTGATAATGGAAGTAAGACTTAACCAAAGACATGTTCATAGGATTCGACAATGTAAAACTGTGCCAGATGTTCGAAATATGTGTAAGCTATAGAGAACGACAGATAACCCGGTATCCACAAGAACCAAATGGTATCGGTAACAATTTGAATAACTAATTTCTGATAATATACGTATTAATTAGACCATAGTACTCGTGTGTAAGTGAATCATGACTCTGAAAGATCTGTAAAAGCAGGGAATCGAAGCTCTTAAGACGAGGTGTTGTTCGTGGAACTCGATAATTACGACTTATAAAATATGGATTGAGTAGGTTCTCTGCAGAGCTGGCTGAGAAAGGAACGCAGGGAGAACACTGATAAAAAAAGAGAGGACAAGGTGATGGGACATCTGATGCGACATTAGGAAATAATACTCATGCTTTTAGAAGAAATTTGGAGATTCTAAATACTGCAGGGAAAGACAGAGACTGAATGTATCCAAGAAATAGTTGAGGATTTAGGGTACAATTGCTACACTGAAATGAAGAGGTTGACGCAGGAGAAGAATTCGTGGCGGAGCACATCAAACCAGACACAAGACTGATGACTCAAAGGAAAAGGTCCCTTGCTACAATATATTTTTCTTCAGGGGGTTTCTAGTCTGCTTCTCAACTCTTTTTTTCGGGTCAGCACTGTGTCTGTGATACGATAGATCAGATAGTAAACATAATCCTGCTTGTCCAACATGTCAGCAGCTAAGATAAAGATATCGGCACCCACTTCCATTGACTGCAATGCACGCCAAGTCAACACACGACGTGCTTCTCTTCTAACCTCCTCGGCAGCCTCTGGATGTACTTTAAAAATGGCCTTTTCGCCACACCTAATGAAATAAACAATTGGAAAACGTCTTGGGCGTTGGTGCAAAGTTCAAACTCTTCCCTAATATGGATCAAGCTGCGTCGTCCAAAGATTTCTTCGTGGAATTCATCACAAAACGTCCAAACTTAGGATAGCACATCTAGCCACGGTAATATTCAAAGGCTGTGCATTGAGAGAATGCGACCAAGAAGCACCGTCCAGCCAGCCCCGACAGTCGTTTTGCTCAAATCACTCAGCAAGGCCCAATTGGGCTGATATGGGGTACTAAAAACGTTCGTATCGTTGATCACGTTCTTGTTTAGCATCCAGTTTTGCAGTTGCTTTATCTCAGTTTTATTAGCCGTCATTAACGCCAGATTATAAAAAAAGGGCAGACATGAACGTCAACAAGTCTTGTGGCTCTATGTCGTTCTGTTCAGAATAAAGAAATGGGAGCAATAAAAGCTGAAAGAAAGTTTGGAGTAACAACTTCAATCGTTCGACGCCGTGGACCATCACCGAATCGTACCAGGCTTCCAATACCTAGAGCTTACGATACAAACAAGAGCGAAATGTTTCCTAAAATCTGTAACACAGAAAGTAATGCAAGCAATTATGGCAATTGACGAAATTGAACACATCAGATCCTCAGCCTAATGGGGGCAATGCCATTATTCAAAGCCAAGAAATCGTCAGTACTGACGTACGGCGTAGTAAACATCTGACCACATCTCAAAGAAAGAAAGAAAAAAAAAAACGAGTAACACTAGAATGCGATCGGAGCATCCATAACTAAGCTATCCAGATTTTGCACGTCTTTCAGATTACATTGGTTTTGATTTCTGTCCGAAACACATTTTGCTGTTTAGTTTAACACTGGTAATGTAAGTTCTTCGGTTACGTTTTCATCTTCCTTATAGCTCGTGAAAATCAATATCTAATTTTCATTCAGTCAACTAAAGTTAGGAGTGAATTATATCAACGCTTTTCCACTCATAAACCAATGTTTCAGGAATTAATAATAACACGATGTGATCTTCTATCTATTTTATCTGATGCGAATGTAAAGGCATATGCTCCGCTCAATTTTATTTACGCATGAAGTATGTTATTCTGTATTCGAATATTGACCATTACATTATGTCCAAGCATACAGATTTGTTAGCCTCTTCCTTTGGTGACTGCTTAATTTTTTTCACGTGTTGAACACCAATATATGTGTTCATGTTCTTGGAACGTACTCATTCTATTTTAATTGTTCAAAAATGGTTCAAATGGCTCTGAGCACTATGGAACTTAACTTATAAGGTCATCAGTCCCCTAGAACGTAGAACTACTTAAACCTAACGAACCTAAGGACATCACACACACCCATGCCCGAGGCAGGATTCGAACCTGTTACCGTAGCGGTCGCGCGGTTCCAGACTGTAGTGCCTAGAACCGCTCGGCCACCCCGGCGGGCTATTTTAATTGTATTCAAAGCCCGGGTGTAGTAGCTTGTCTTAAGCAGAGTTACACATTAATGAAATTAAAACGTGTGCTATACCGGTAAATGTGTGTCGCTTTTGAACTACGAGACATGTTCCGGTTGAGACGGAGATATTGAGATAATTTCTTCTAGCACTGTAGAAAAGGTTACCATGTTATTATTAGGTGAAATAGGACACGGATGGCAAATACATCTGCATTGCATAAATTGTATCTGTTGTGTCGTGGTTTTCAGTGCGAAGACTGGTTTGATGCAGTTCTCTATCCTGTGCAAGGCTCTTCACCTCTGAATAACTACTGCAACCTACATCCTTCTGAATCTGCTAACTTTATTCATCTCTAGTCTCCCTCCATAATTTTTTACCTTCTACACTTCCCTCCAGTACTAAGCTGGTGACCCCTTAATGTCTCGGAATTTGTTCTCTCAACCGATCGCTTCTTTTAGCAAAGTTGTACCTCAAATTCCTTGCCTCCACAATTCTATTCAGTACCTCCTCATGAGATACGTAGTCTACATGTAAACTGTTTATCCTCCAAGTTATAGCTATAGCCAAATACCTTCAGAAAAAAACTTTCCAATAGGTAAGTCTATATTCGACATTAACAAATTTATCTTCTTCAGAAAAGCTTTTCTACCCATTGGCAGTCTACATTTTATATCCTCTCTTCTTCGGCCATCGTCAGTTATTTTGCTGCCCAAATAGCAGAACTCATCTACCACTCTAAGTATCTCGTTTCTTAATCTAATTCCCTCAGCTTCACCTGATTTAATTCGATTACATGCGATTATGCTTCTTTTGCATTTCTTGGCGTTCATCTTACAGCCTCCTTTTAAGACCTGTCCATTCCGTGCAACTGCTCTTCAGAGTTCTTTACTATCTCTGACAGAATTACAATATCATCAACAAGGCTCAAACTTTTTCTTATTTCTTCTCTCTGTACATTAATTCCTACTCCAAACTTTTGTTTGGTTTCATTTTCTGCTTCCTCAATGAACAGATTGAATACCGGGGATAGGTTACAACCCTGTCTCACTCCCTTCTCGACTTCTGCTTCCCTTTTATGCCCTTACATTCTTACAATGCTGTCTGATTTGTATACAAGTTGTAAACAGTATTTTGATCCCTGTATTTTACCCCTGCTGCCATCAGAATTTCAAACAGAGTATTCCAGTCATTGTCAAAAGCTTTCTCTAGGTCATTAATGCTAGAAACGTAGGTTTGCCATTCCTTAACCTAGCTTCTAATATAAGTCGCAGGGTCAGTATTGCGGCGCGTGTTCCGACATTTCTACGGAATCGAAACTGATCTTTCCGGAATCGGCTTCTGCCAGTTTTTCCATTATTCTATACAGAATTCTTGTTATTATTTTGCACCCATAATTTGTTAAACCGATCGTTCCGTCATTTTTTTTCAAGTCTGTTAGCAAGTGCTTTCTTTGGAATTTGAATTATTACATTCTTCTTGAAGTCAGAGGGTATTTCGAGTTCTGACGGAATTGTCGTTTGCTCCTGGGGACTTGATTCGACTTAAGTCTTTCAGTGTTCTGGCAGATTCTTCTCACAGTATCATATATTCCATTTCATCTTCATCTACATCCTCTTCAATTTCTATCGCCTTCAAGTTCATCTCCCTTGCATGGACCTTCTGTATACTCCTTCCACCTTTCAGCTAACCCTTCTTTGCTTAGGACTGATTTTCCATTTGAGCTCTTGATAATCTTAAGCTGCTTGTCTTTTCTCCAAAGGCCTCTCTAATTTTCCTGTAGGTGTTATTTATCTTTCCCCCTAGTAAAACATGCTTCTAAATCGTTACATTTGTCCTCTAATCATTCTTGTTGAGCCATTTTGCACTTACTGTCAACCTCATTTTTAAACGTTTGTATTCGCTTTCTTCTGCTTCATTTGCTGTATTTCTGTATTGTGACCTCCCACCAGTTAAATTCAACATCTCCTGTGTTATCCAAGACTTCTGCTAAGCCTTGTCTTTTACCTATTTGATCCTTGCTTCCTTTACTATTTTTTATATTAAAGCTGCCCATTCGTCTTCTACTGTATTTCTTTTCCTTCTAGATGACCCTTACCTAATGCTCCCTCTGAAACTCTCAAAGGTCCCATATCCTTAATTTCCTATATTTTTGCAATTTCTTCAGTTTTAATCAATGGTTGTGGTCAGAGTCCACATCTACCCCTGGAAATATCTTACAATTTAAAATCTGGTTCCGATATCTCTTCTTATCACTATATAAACAATCTGAAACCTTCCGGTGTCTCCTTTCTCTTCCATGTATACAACCTTCTTTCATGATCGTAAAACCAAGTGATAGCGATTACGAAATTAAGCTCTGTGCAAAATTCTAACAGTCGGCTTCCTCTTTCATTTCTTTTCCACAGTCAATATTCACCTACTACACTCCTGGAAATTGAAATAAGAACACGGTGAATTCATTGTCCCAGGAAGGGGAAACTTTATTGACACATTCCTGGGGTCAGATACATCACATGATCACACTGACAGAACCACAGGCACATAGACACAGGCAACAGAGCATGCATAATGTCGGCACTAGTACAGTGTATATCCACCTTTCGCAGCAATGCAATTCTCCCATGGAGACGATCGTAGAGATGCTGGATGTAGTCCTGTGGAACGGCTTGCCATGCCATTTCCACCTGGCGCCTCAGTTGGACCAGCGTTCGTGCTGGACGTGTAGACCGCGTGAGACGACGCTTCATCCAGTCCCAAACATGCTCAATGGGGGACAGATCCGGAGATCTTGCTGGCCAGGGTAGTTGACTTACACCTTCTAGAGCATGTTGGGTGGCACAGGATACATGCGGATGTGCATTGTCCTGTTGGAACAGCAAGTTCCCTTGCCGGTCTAGGAATGGTAGAACGATGGGTTCGATGACGGTTTGGATGTACCGTGCACTATTCAGTGTCCCCTCGACGATCACCAGAGGTGTACGGCCAGTGTAGGAGATCGCTCGCCACACCATGATGCCGGGTGTTGGCCCTGTGTGCCTCGGTCGTATGCAGTCCTGATTGTGGCGCTCACCTGCACGGCGCCAAACACGCATACGACCATCATTGGCAACAAGGCAGAAGCGACTCTCATGGCTGAAGACGACACGTCTCCATTCGTCTCTCCAATCACGCCTGTCGCGACACCACTGGAGGCGGTCTGCACGATGTTGGGACGTGAGCGGAAGACGGCCTAACGGTGTGCGGGACCGTGGCCCAGCTTCATGGAGACGGTTGCGAATGGTCCTCGCCGATACCCCAGGAGCAACAGTGTCCCTAATTTGCTGGGAAGTGGCGGTGCGGTCCCCTACGGCACTGCGTAGGATCCTACGGTCTTGGCGTGCATCCGTGCGTCGCTGCAGTCCGGTCCCAGGTAGACGGGCACGTGCACCTTCCGCCGACCACTGGCGACAACATCAATGTACTGTGGAGACCTCACGCCCCACGTGTTGAGCAATTCGGCGGTACGTCCACCCGGCCTCTCGCATGCCCACTATACGCCCTCGCTCAGAGTCCGTCAACTGCACATACGGTTCACATCCACGCTGTCGCGGCATGCTACCAGTGTTAAAGACTGCGATGGAGCTCCGTATGCCACGGCAAACTGGCTGACACTGACGGCGGCGGTGCACAAATGTGGCACAGCTAGCGCCATTCGACGGCCAACACCGCGGTTCCTGGTGTGTCCGCTGTGCCGTGCGTGTGATCATTGCTTGTACAGCCCTCTCGCAGTGTCCGGAGCTAGTATGGTGGGTCTGACACACCGGTGTCAATGTGTTCTTTTTTCCATTTCCAGGAATGTATTATTCCCTTTCCTCCTTTTCGTACTATCTAATTCCAGTCTCACATCACAATTAAATTTTCGTTCCCTTCACTTTCTGAATAATTTCGTTTATCTCATGGTACAGTTCTTCGATCTCTCCATCATGTGCAGAGATAGTTGGCATGCAAATCTGTACTTCTGTGATAGGTGTGAACTTCGTGTCTATCTTGGCTACTATAATGCGTTCACTGCACTCTTCATAGCAGTTCACCGCATTTTCTTATTCGTCATTAAACCTACTCCTGCATTACCCCTATTTGACTTTGTATTTATAACCCTGTATTCACCTGACCAGAAGCAATTTTCCTCTTGCCAGCGGACCTCACTGATTCCCACTGTATCTAACATCAGCCTACCCATCCCCAGTTTTGTTTCTCCTGATAACGACATCCTCCTGAGTAGTCTCCATCCAGAGATCCGAATGGGGAACTATTTTACCTCCGAAATATTTTACCCAAGAGGATGCCATCATCATTTAACTATACAGGAGAGCTGTGTGCCCTCGGGAAAACATTACGGCTGTGGTTTCCTTTTGCTTTCAGCCGTTCGCAGTACCAGCACACCAAGACCGTTTTGGTTGATGTTATAAGGCCAGAGTCAGTCAATCATCCAGACTGATGCCACTGCAACTACTGAAAAGGCTGTTGCCACTTTTTAGGAATCACACGTTTGTATGGCCTCTCAACGGATACCCCTCCGATGTGGTTGCATCCACCCCCCCCCCCCCCCCTTTTTACAGTAAGGCTACCTTCATCACTGAGGCACACAAGCCACCCCGCCGATGGCAAGATCCATGGTTCATGGTATCTGTAAGGTGTAGAGAGTAAACGCTTGATATATACAATGGAGATTCTAATTCCTCTTGTCTTGGTTAATTTTGCTCAACCCGTTTCTTTTATTCCATAGCCCTTTGTGAATGCCCTTGCCACTACGAAACTTAAGTAATTCCTGTCAGATTGCTTTTGCGTGCATATGGGTCAGATCTGATATAAAGGTTAACAGTTCAGGGCATAACAGTCTGTTATGAACTCCCAGGTTAAATTGAGAAGAGGGATGGTTGGCTTTTAGGTCATAGACACGATCTAGGAAAGTCACCTTCAAATATCACAGATAAATTTAAGCCTAGAGATACAGTTTTGTTGGCGAATTACATTTGGTTTCCGAAATAGAGAGTAGTATCATCGAGGCATCAGCGTGCCGTCTGCTACCCTATCTCATGAATCAGAGGCAGTGACCGTTCCAATTGGCGACGCCGGATATCCTGCCGCGGCATCCACCGCATCGTGGGTATCCACAGACAAGCCATGTTGCTGGGTGCATCTGTTGACATTCACCACGCGAAGTCCAGTAAATAGTGACCTCTCGGGGAAAAAACCTCTGCTTAACACGAAAATTTTACCACGTAAGAAAGGACTAAAATGTAATCTGCTCTTTATAGCGCTACAGTTATTAAATTTTGCACAGAAAAATGAATTAATCATAGCGAGGAAATTAAACCGCCCTCACCCGGATAATCCTGTGTTAAATGAGATTAACAAAGCTAGCGAAGACTTGCAATCAAATAAGGCAGAAATAATAGAAAACATTTCTTCGGAATTTACAAAATCGTTGGGGGAATGACTATTCAAGTTGGTCTTTAGAACATCTAAGTTTGGCGCCATATCATGAAACTTTCGGAAAACTCATCTACGCAATCTAGAAGATAACAACAACAGGTAAGTGCAAGCTTAATAGCTCACACGTCTAAGTTGCAGCCAAGAATAATATACAGGTAAAGACACCATAGAGGCAGTTCTGATGTAGTGTTTGATAATGGAAACAAGACAAGAAATATCTAGACGCGATCTAAAAAAGACGTTCGACCTAGTAAATAAGTTTAAGCTATAGGGGAAAAATAAGTAATATACAACAGGTACAAGAAACTAGAGGGGAAAAGTAAGAATGGAGGACCCAGAACAAAAAGCAAGGATTAAAAAGAATGTGAGCTAAGGGTGCAGTCTTTCCCCATTATTTTTCAGTCTATGCATCAAAGAAAGAGTGACGGAAATAACAGAAAGGTTCAGTACTCGGGTTAAAAGTCAGGGTGAACGGACACCAATGAAAATATTCGTCGATGACACTGTTTTTTTTTTTTTTTTTTACTTCATCAGTATTCTGACTGGTTTGATGGGGCCCGCCACGAATTCCTTTGTCTCAACCTCTTCATCTCAGGGCAACACTTGCAACCTACCTGCTATCCTCAGTCGAAGAGAGGAAGAATTGCAGGTCTAGGTGACTGAAGTGGACAATCTAATGAGCACAGACTATGGACTGAGGGCAACTCGAAGAAGGACAAAAGTTGTGAGGGTTGGCAGAACTGAGATTATTGATAAACTTAACATCCACAAACAAATTGAAGGTATTCAGATAGCTTCAAAGCTTTGGAGGGAGGGGGGAGGGGACATAATAACCAGAATACCACTGGCGAAAAGGGCATTCCTGGCCGTTAGAAGTCTACTAGTATCAAACATCGGTCTTAATTTGAGGAAGAAATTTCTCAAAATTTGCGTTTGGCGTACAGCGTTGTAAGGAAGTGGATCAAGGACTGCTGTATAAAAACTGGAAAGGAAGAGAAACGATAAGTTTGAGATTATGTCGTCTAGAAAATTGTTTAAAATTAAATGTATTGATGAGAAATGAGGTTCTCTGCAGTCCCAGAGAGGAGAGAGGCATGTGGGAAACACTGATAAGAAGAAGGATTAGGATGATAGGACACGTCTTAAGACACCAAGGAATAACTCCCACGGTGCTAAATGTAGCCGTAATGCTTAAAGGCTTTAAAGGGAGACAGCGAGTGGACTACATTCAACAAATAATTCGGTACGTTGGGTGCAAATGTTACTCTGAGATGAAGATGTTGGAACAGGAGTGGTAATCGAGAGGAAGAAGGACCAGTTCTTAGGTACCTTAAGCGACGCATGTTTCTGTGGCTACGAAAAATAAAAGTCATGGATTACGTCCACAAAACCATCGAATTTACTCAAAACAATCTCCCCCTGAATAAATACACAACTGAAATCACTTTCAACCTGTTTTGAAAGAGTCACTGTACTCCTATTTTGGAATTCTATTTAGTCCTGGAATACATTAGATCAAATACATTGCTGTTCCATATATCCACCGTGAGGTGATCCTCATTTATGTGTAATTTTTTCAGACTAACAAAATGCAGAATACTTAACCTTTCAGTTAGTTATTTTTAATACAAAAGGATCCACAGCCCTCACGAGTTGTATGAATGATAACATATTATCACACCGTGTTGTCACTGGATGAAGTAAAATTTTCTGTATTTCGTTTTCATTATTATGTGGTTTGGTTTGGAGCTGTTTTCATAATCTGCATAAGAAAAATGAATCAGAATTGTCATACTGACTCATAGTCCACGAACTCATCAGTTCAGACAAGTGATAGCCATATTTTAGGACTTCAGAGTAAGATTCATTACAAGAAGTGTATGTATAGCAGCAGTTATTCAGCGAACAACCTACAACTGTACGAACATAATTTATCCAGTGAAAGCCGGTAATAACATGTTATCAGGCAGGCAAATGATCAAGATAACTGATACGCATTTTCCTAAATCTACTGATGCGCGAATACCGGGGTGGGTTATCTTAAAACGGCACGGTCGATTCTCAGTTCTATTTTTTTTTTTTTACTTCAAGACTGGTTTTGAACTTCTGTTCGGTATGTTGGCTGTTATTACAATGAGGCCGCCACTACCAAGGCATTTTGGAGCTACGGCCAAAGTAAGCTGAAGCCGCTGCTAACAAGGAGAATAGATTCATTTTGCAACTCCTCCTCTGGGATACAAAGGCTGTTATTTCGATTTTACCACCGTTGATAATTTTGCATTCTCTTCCACTTAACTGTGGACGACTTCATATATTTATCAAGTGAGATAATGCAGACTGCAAGGATGGAGGCAGGAGTAAGCAAAAATGGTGTAACAGAGCAACACATTTTACCGGTGTGTGAGGGTCTTGTTCTGGGTTGAGGTGCCAATGAAGTATAAGGAAGCGTTTTATAAGACGTACTTTACAGCCATATTGACATTGAAGGCATGGACAGTTTCAAGAGGAGAGGAGAGTGGAATCCAAGTTCGTGAATTAAAATTCCTAAGAAGTGTATTATGGAAAACGAAGAGAGACAGAATGAATAATTAATATGTTAGGAAGGAAACTGGAGTAAAAATGCAGACTCAATGAACTGAGATGAGTAAATTAAAATGGCTTGGTCACATTAAAGAAAATGGAAGACGAATACCAAAACAAATGAAGTTAGATGGTACCGTGGGAGACACAGAGCACCATGGAATGACTCGATAAAGACCAATCCATGAAAAGAGGAACCTGGACTTGGGAAAAAAAGTTATAGAAGAACAATGATGGAAAGATAGGGGAAAGTGGAGAAGAGCGATAAATGTTCCAACCCGACCTAATGTCGGATAAAAGCACTCCGTCTTCATGCCACAAGTGGCCCATCGGAACCATCCGACCACCGTGACATCCACAGATGAAGATGCGGATAGGAGGGGCATGTGGTCAGCACAGCGCTCTCCCGGTCGTTACGATGGTTTTCTGTGACCGGAGCCGCTACTACTCGGTCGAGTAGCTCCTCAGTTGGCATCACGAGGCTGAGTGCACCCCGAAAAATGGCAACAGCGCATGGCGGCTGGATGTTCACCCATCCAAGTGTCGGCCACATCCGACAGCGCTTAACTTCGGTGATCTCACGGGAACCGGTGTATGCACTGCGGCAAGGCCGTTACCAATGTCGGATAAAGTGAAGCGAAAACGATAACGATCTTTCTTCTTTTCAAGCTTGTGGTCTGTCTCTAGCGAATTAGTCCCTAATTCTTCTTCCTTTTAGGATGAAGGACTGCTGCCACGTGAAGGTATTACATCACATGATGCCTTTGTGTACGCCATTCGGGAGGAATATCGCTTATGGTTTACGATTAGTTTTCCGAGTTTTAAACTATCAGTATTACTGTGATGCATTCAGAGTGATATTGCGCCACCTTCTTGTCTACATACATCCATCTCAGCTCAGATTATTTCGAGAATCTCACGATCCAATATCTGACATATACATACTTTTGTTTTGTGATACCGAAAAGAGGTTTATGACATATGATAGTTCGAAATAGGAATGCAGTTTTGTTGCATTTTAATCCATGTTCCTCATGTATCATAATCACAGCGAAGTGAGAACATTTTTAAAAAATAGAACGATATAATTCTTCAAAGATACTTGAAAGGAAAATCGAAAAAAAATTCGAAACAAAAAGTTTAATTTAGACGATCTACAACAAATTATGGATCAGATTGAAGGGATACTAACGTAGTTTTTATTACAAAAGTTCAATATACGCACCTAAAATACAATTCTTCCAATACTTTGGTTCATAAGTACGGAGTAATGAAAGCAGCAGCCTCTTCATTTCTGTATCTCAAGTCTAGTAAATCATTAGATACCTGCGCAACGTAGACATGATGTTTTATAAAGCCCAAACTGAAAAAATCACATGGTGTGAGGTCAGGTGAACGTGGGTGTCAGAGGAGAAAAACTCTGTGTAGTGACCATTACTACCAAACCAGTGGTCAGCGCCTTCGACGTCAAACCACTCTCATACAACAGAAATGCCAATGGGTAGAGCTCCATCTTGTTGCCAAATAAAGTTTTCAGGTTCACCTTCTAACTGGGAAAAGAGTCACTCTTGCAAGACATCCAAATAAGCCACCCCTGTTACGGTAGCTTCAGCGAAAACAGATGATCCGTACAGATGACGTCGGGGCATAGAGCAGAAAACGTTTAATTGGGGAATCTCTTTGATATTTTACAATTTTATGAGGATGTTCCGACCCCTAGATAAGAACATCATGTGTGTTCACCTTTCCAATTACACGAAAAGTTGCGTCATCGCCGAACATCACACGATCAAAAAGTCATCTTCCCACTGCAACACTTCACTTGCAGAGTTGTAAAGCACTACATAATCATTTCGCTTTACGGCATGCACCATTTGTAACTGGTATGGACGCATGTGTAAACGTTTTCTCAAAACCTACCAACACTGTCGCTTTCGACAACTAAAATTCAAGACTTGCATCCCGTACAAACTCCTTAGGACTCGAAGGTAAGACGCTCTGATACAGTCAACACCCTCTTCCGAGACTTCAGCCGCCTCGTGTCTTACTCTTAACACACACATCCGGTCGTTTCGAATCGACTACATCATCAAAGGATGCTTTCTTCCTCGCAGGGGAATCGCAATTAAATTTTAATCTAAACGCAAACGTTGAACTGAGATTATAGATTCACTCTTGGCAAACTGCAGAATACAAAAGGCTTCACGCTCAGGAGTCATCTTTTTTGTGTAAGTGGCTTAAGTGACTCTGCTTGCAGCAAAACTGCAAAGCAGTTATTACACATGTGTTTGTCTGAAGGTGTTTGAGATGCTTTTTAATTGTGACCTTGAACCAACACTCTACAACGCTCACAACTGATGGTATTAAAATTTGTAACTGGGCATTCATTTATAGACACCGTGACAATGATATAACGCTTATTAGTGCTGGTATTGAAACTTTTTACAGAAGTATCCAAGAAATGAACCAACATATTGAAAAGCAAGACGACCGGAATCGGATATTGCCGTGTAATGGCCAAGTGGAGTTCCCACATGTCTAAATTACGACCGTCCCCCCATAAACGACTTGATTTTTTGTTTTGAGTCATCAAGCTTCTGACTGGTTTTGTACTGCCCGCCACGACTTCTTGTCCGGTACAAAACTCGTATCTCGATGTAGCACATAAGCCAAACGTCATTGATCGTTTGTTGGACATATTTCAGTCTCACTAACTGTAGGTACAGTTTTGAATATGGACAACGTTCAGCTGTAGAATGGAATGACGACAATGAACATTAGTGCGGGATCGGTACTCGAACCCGAATTCCCGCTTATCGCGGGCGGGCGGTCGCCTTACCATTTGGCTGTCCGTGCGCGACTCATGACCAGACCCAAACACTCGCATGTCGTCAACCATGCCTCTACAACCTGTACTTGTACATCCATTATGTATATTCCCGCCCAGGTTAGACATTTTGCTTGCAAGTCGCTTGCACGGTGTCGCCGGATAAACACGATATCGGATTGCCTGCGTTATTCTGAATTACGAGGCAAACTTTCTTTGGATATGCAAGCATGTATAATGCATGTTCGAGTACAGGTTCTGATGGCATGGCTGAGGATATATTGAAGTATGCGTCTGGCGGTGAGTCGTGCACGGATAGCGAAATGGTATTTATTCCCTGATACCTTAACACATGTGCTATCGTGCTGACATTTCCCCACCGATTCTGTGGAGGAATTCTGTATTTCTTACCTTAAGAGTCCGCTTGATTAGCAGCATTCTTCTGTAACAACCACAACTCCAACGCTTCGATTCTCTTTTTTTCCACTTCTCTCACCAAGATTAACTTCCAGTACTGATTCTTCTCAGAAATTTATTCCTCAAAGTAAAGAAGATGTTTGATATTAGTAGAGTTCTTTTGACAGGAATGTCGTCTCTTACTGCTCTAGTCTGCTTTGTCACGTTCCTTTTGCTTCGTTCATTATGTGATATTTTGCTTCCAAGACAACAGAATTCCTTCACTTCCTCTGCTTTTCCCTTTTTCAGTTTTGATGTAAATTTTTTTGCAAATCTCATTTCTGTTACTTTTCATTAATTTCACCTTTCTTTGATTTACAGTCAGTCTACACGGAGTGTTTGCGTAAGAGCATGCAAAAATGTAACAGAACATATAGAACAATTTGAGTAGGGAACCTGGGGTCGGATAAGCCAGCTTAGGTAGATATGAAAGTAAACTTTTCTACTGCTTTGTCTAGAATTATTGTTTGCCACCTTATTTAGGACTAACTTGCGCACAACTTTACACGTACTGTGCTGTTTATTTGCATGTACATTCCGTATTTTCTGCATGGAAACAATGAGGTCGAGCCTGGTTACTAGGAAGTCATGACACAAATTTTGTTTACTTTACTTGTCAATAAGTTGGCTTTGCTGTATCGTATTTACAAAGCCCCATAACAGAACGTGCTATGAATCAACGACAGAGCCATTCACTACTTAGTGCTATTCAGAGACGTACCTTACAGTACGATGGAGCAGTAGCCCGCCATTTCAGTCCGGAATCGCGTTGCCGCTGCGGTCGCAGGTTCGAATCCTGCCTCGGGCATGAATGTGTGTGATGTCCTTAAGTGACTTAGGTTTAAGTAGTTGTAAGTCTATGGGACTGATGACCTCAGATGCCAAGTCCCATAGTGCTTAGAGCCATTTGAACCATTTTTGATGGAGCACTATCTTTACAGTTTCGCACAACTCACTGACGTGCATCTTGTGTATGGAGAAGTATGTTGCAATGCTCTCGATGCTGAAAGGCTGTACAGGGAACGATTTCCTAACAGGGATCATCCGTCGCGACGAGTATTCATTTCTCTCGATCGACGAATGCGGGAGACTGGTTAATTGGAAAGAAGAAACGAGGGACCTGGCAACATGAGGACCACTCGCACATCCGATTTTGAAGAGGAGATGCTGGAACGTACTCGTCGTAGTGCACGTGAAACGCACGTACCAGCGTGTGGCGAGTACTCCACGAGCAACAATTACCCCCGTATCACCCACAACGAGTCCATGCTGCGCTTGTGACTGACTTTGCATCAAGAGTCACATTGTCAGTCAGTAGTTGCTCCAACAATGAATTGATCGACCAGTTTCCCTCCAGACTGTGCTGTTTACTGACGAGGCCTCATCTGATCGTGATAGTACTCGTATTTAGAACAACATGAACAGCCACTTGTGGGTTGCAGAAAACCCTCACACTGTAGTGGAGTTATATAATCAAATACGTCTTGCTGTGAATATCTGGGTCGGTATTGTAGGCGACAACCTCATTGGTCCATATCTTCTACCTGGCCGTCTGAATCGCCACCTGCACTTGAGGTTCGCATAAAGAGTTCTACCTGAGTTGCTGGAGAACGTACCCTTGGCTGTTCGTGAGAGGATTTGGATACAACCCGACGGTCCGCCGCCCTGTGGATGTTCGCAACCATCTCAATGCCGTGTTTCCTTATCACTGTATTGGAAGGGAGGTCCTATTCCATGGCGTATGAGGTCACCTGACCTGAATCCACTTCATTATTTCTTGTGGGGATATCTAAAGTCACTTCTTTATGAGACTTCAATGGACACGGAGATGGAATTAGTTGCCAGAATTGTAGCTGCTTGTGATGTGATTCGAAACACTCAGTGGGTATTTGTCAGGATGCTTCAGAAAGTTGTTCGCCGATGTCATGCTTGCATTGAGTTTCAGCACAGTGTGCACAGTACAAGTGGTGCACTCATTGTGTCAGTGATTGTATTTGCAGTTAACTGTAACTAATTTCAGTAAAAAAGGACACAGTAATATGATTTTATTCCTACCATTATAACAATATTTGTTTAAGGTTCATTGCCACGCTAAGCAATAAAGTAAGAGATAGGTGTTATGTAAAAGCCAGTGTGCTTTTGTTTGAAACGGAAGTAGCTCTGGGAAGTGGAAAAGGTGGCAAGGGCAAAATGGGGCGCTACCTATAGCAAGCGCGGTAAGTAAGGCACACAGTCAGTAAGCAGCAGTGTCTGACGCAACATCTTTGTGGAGCAAGAGAAGCTTTGCCTGCAAAGTCGCAACAAAATGCATGGGATGGAGACTGCGAACGGCTTACGTCATAGTAGCGAGTTGTTGGGCTACTGTATATAGAACTGAACGACGCCAAGAAGAGAAAATGAGCCCATATAGCAAGATACTTGCAGGCCGTACTGTGGGTAGTGTAGCCGCCATTATTGTTAGCGACACTCAACTCTACAACTACCAGATAAGACTTTTTTATAGCAAATTTACTTTTATACAGCGGGAACCATTAATTTAAACTGTGTTTTAATAATCATTCTTGAACTTTAAGGACAGTGGTTCACCCTGTTATTTCATCCTAATCATACACCTATATAAGGCTCCTTCCAGGTATTTGATGAATCCGAGCATCCTATTACACAGACTTATGAAGTGACAAGTTAATATAAAGAGATGCCCCGTTTAAATTTTTTTTGTGTTTTATTAACAACTGCAAAATGTTATAGTAAAAGTTTGCTTACGTAAATTTCAGTCAGAGAGTAGCCACGTTACTAGAAACTGGTAACTAATTATACAGACTTAGTTCAAAGAGTAATAGCTTTTGAAAGTAAATTCCAGTGTGAAAGAGATTTTCTTGTCGTGAAATGATCAGTATAAAAAGTGTGTGCTTTAGTATCTAAGTTTTTTAGTGTTTAGATTGGTTTATTACAGAAAATGCTTTTCTTAAGGTCTCCTCTGGCCAAATATTTTTTAGCTTCCTTGAAATTATCTACTGGACTTTTTCTCTTTTAAAACGTAATGTATGAGGGTGTATCAGTCAAAAAGAAATTCCAGAGTCTGCACTAACATTATTTACGTGGAGTAAGATTAATTTGAAGAATAAAATTAAACAGTAGGAAGAAAGTAGGCAAAATTAATACTTCTGCTTTTCCAATACTTCACTGTTTCATTGCCTAGTTAGACTGGTGACCGTTAGTACACGTTTTAAACCACTAAATGAACTTGGAACTGAGTTGTCCTAGCTTTAGTATAATATTATTCATACTGCATTTCTATTTAACTGCTGGGTAAAATCTTAGGAAAAGAATTTAATAGTCTGATTTACTTAACCATTAATCACATGACACTGTCCAATCTCGTAAAAAGGGTAACTATCGATCAGCTTCTCCTATTAACAAGATTATCCTCCCATAGTATATTTGAAAACTAAACTAAATTTTGGTAAGTGGGTTATTCGCGGCTTTTCCCGTAACAGAACTATTTGTTCTGTTGGTATGTAGTATATATGACAACATAGAGACAGATTTTTCTGTTTTTTAGGTAAAAACACACTTAATTACATTTGTAGGGGTAGGTTTATATTATCTCCTTAAGCTGGCTTCTCCGACCCAGGTTCCCTAGCTCAAATTGTTCAGTTAAGCATCCTGTATGACCTGTTAAATTTTTGCACGCTCTTACGGACACACCCTGTACAATGCACTAATTAGACTTCATTCCATTCAACACGTCCTGTGATTGTTCCATACTTCACTGGGAAATGTTATCACTGATACACCTTCACCCATACTTTTAATTCCGTTCCTCAATCTTTCTTTTATTTTGGTCATTGTTTTTTCAGTTGTACAGGTCCAACAATAAGGGCGAAAGATTACTTCCTTACCTTACAGTTTTTTTTTAATCTGAACACTCATCGCTTCATTTCCCTTCCATCGTGACCTTTATTGGCACTATAAATTATCCGCCATTCCCAACAGCTTGCATCTATTTTTCTGAGAACTGCCAACGTCCTGTGCCATATTACATTGTCACATGATTTTTCTAGGCTAATATTGCTATGAAAATTACTTTACTCTTCCTAAATATTGCTCCCATGGTCAAGCTGTCTGAAGAAAGGTGCTCTAATCAGAACAAGGTTGAAATTTCGGAGAGAATAGAAATATGTTCAAAATTTTATTATTTTATACGGGACATGATTAGAAACCTATAAATACCTACCGAAGCAAGGATCATGATATACAAGTCATATTATCCGCCAATTTTGACGAATGGGTCAGAATGTTGGACAAAGAAAGATCTGGGAAAAATACAAGCAACAGAGATGTGCTTACTACGATGGATCCTAGGGAAGACTCGAAGGGCTAGAATAAGGAATGAAATAATACGAAACACTCTTCAACTCAATCCTCTAAAAAACAACGTGATTTTGCCATATTAAAAGAACTGGACAAGACACCCAACCGAGAAATGACTTAACATGGACAGAATCTGGACGGAGACCAGCTGGAAGATCACGAACAAAATAGAGAGACCACTTAGAGGATGATACCAACCAAAGAGGATTGCAGTGGAAGATAATGCTGAACGATAGACTCTGGGATTAAAGAGAAGGGTGAAGGAGGCTTTGCGAATGACCTGCGTAAGTAGAAACGTTTTAGAAGGAATAAGAAGAAGAAGTAAATGAGCTCTTTGTAATGATTCGTTCAAAAGTTTGCAGGTGTTAACAAGACCACGGGAGTATATTTACCAAGCATTCGTGCACACCAAAAATAACACTGATGAATATTATACAGACAGCTCTGTCCATGACTGTGGAACAATATCTGTACTGAATTCACGTTATCAAGAGAGAATAAACGTGAAACTCAAAAAACATGTTCTACCAAAGAGGGAAGCTGTTCAGTAAATTGCCCAAGGAGATTAAAACATGCAGTTAAATGTAGTTGTAAAGCAATACATGCTTTACAGTGAAGGATTACTAATATAACGCTGAGTAGAGAGTTCATAAAAAAAACTCACTCTACTGTTTTTTCTTCTTTTTTTATTTTTTGAGAGATCTTATTCACAAGGCAATGCAGTGTATAATACTAAAACCTTATATTCCTTCTGAGCAAATTAGCCTCTTCCGTGCTCAACATCCCACTCATTACAGAGGAATGCTTGTTCAGTCTTTGAGGACAGCAAATGGGAAGTTGCAGTGCACAAAATGGAAACCAAACATCGTCCCTAAGGACCTGATGCCAACTGATGGTGTGTGTAGTGCTACATTATGAAATAATGTGTGTATAGGCATGTGTAGTGTTTTGCAGTGAGACATGAATGCATAACGTAGTAAAACATGTTTATGAAACAGTATTGTACAGTAGGCGTAACATAAAGCACTGTTTTAAACAGACAAGCTTTATACTGGTGAATGAACAGGCTCTTCATCCAACCATCCTAAATTACTTCAGGTAAACATCGGAATAGTTCCTAGTATAACGTCATGCTCAGTTATCTGTTCCATTGATGTAAAAGTGGACCTGTAAGTATTTAAACATTTATATACTGAAAGGAGTATACTGGGGCACATTTGCGTAAGACCGCAGACCCAGAGATACTGCTTCTGGTCTGAGATTATTATAGTGTTGAAGTAAGAGAGCACTTGGCGTTCAGTCGTAGGTAGCTGTCTGTGAGAGAAAGAGGATGGAGTAGGCAGTTCTTGTTGTGTGCTGTGTGAAGCAACCAAGCGTTAGATTAATTTAGCTATGTCAATGTTGTTGAACTTGGAAGCAGACGTTTTGAAGCAAGCAAGGTAAAGATGTTACATAATTATGATTTCTGTTCTTGCCAGCGCATTAGTACGGATGAGTTGGCTGATAATTTGTAATTGTTGAGAAACCCCAGAACGTACGTAAACTGTTTTGATAAAAAGGCTAGTTAGATATTTCATTTTTGTAATGCTTCTAAGATTTGTTAAAAGAGCTATATTTAATTTCATGATATGCATTTACTTTGGATTAATGAAGTTAGATAATACTTGCTTCTTTAAATCTCACTGTTTTTGAATCAATACTGAGTAATGAAACTTCAATTGTCAGATGTTTTTGAAAAGCCAAACATAACTTTCAATATCATTTAGAAAAAAGGTCAGTGTCAGTAATTCACCATAATCAGTACCGTCTCCCTGGCCATGTCATATACTTTTTAAATAAGTTCGATTTTTTTAAATGTTCTCTTGTATTAGCCAAAACAATTTCATGTGCATTTCAAAGTATTACAGTGAGGAGTGCACATCGCCGAGCCTGTTGCTAGCATAATTTTTGTGAGAGATGAGAATATATCGTGTTACTCCGTTACAGCTTTAGAGGTAAGACAATTTAATTTATTTGCTACGTGGTCAGGAAACAAAGTTATTAGTTTTGAACAGGGTCATAGGATTCAGTGCCTAAGGTGCCGAATGTATTTTGCAGTGACTGTATATCTTTATTGGTACTGGGAGTTGCATTGCCCAATCAATTCGTATTTTGTTTTGCTAACAATAACACAGTGTAAGTACACCACTGGCAGTTACAACACGCAACACGATAATTCGAATTTTGTATAAATTCTACAGTTAAGACTTTATTCAATGTAAACCAGACAACTTAATTATAAAAGAACGTCACAATACAGTACATGATTTATGTTATTTTCTTGTTCTTACGTTGTAAGGAAGGAGTATGTAGAGAGTATTTAGAGGGTCTATACAAGGGCGATGTTCTTGAGGACAATTTTATGGAAATGGAAGATGATGTAGATGAAGATGAAGATGAAATAGGAAATATGATACTGCGTGAAGAGTTTGACAGAGCACTGAAAGACCTAAGTCGAAACAAGGCCCTGGGAATAGACAACACATTAGAACTGCTGATAGCCTTGGGAGAGCCAGCCCTGACAAAACTCTACCATCTGGTGAGCAAGATGCATGAGACAGGTGAAATACCCTCAGACTTCAAGAAGAATATAATAATTCCAATCCCAAAGAAAGCAGGTGTTGACAGATGTGAAAAATGCCGAACTATCAGTTTAATATGCTGCGGCTGCAAAATACTGACACGAATTCTTTACAGACGAATGGAAAAACTAATAGAAGCCGACGTCGGGGAAGATAAGTTTGGATTCCGTAGAAATGTTGGAACACAGGAGGTAATACTGAGAAAATAGATCAAGGAAAGGCAAACCTACGTTTCTAGCAGTTGTAGACTTAGAGAAAGCTTTGGCCATGTTGAGTGGAATACTTTCTTTCAAATTCTGAAGGTGGCAGGGGTAAAATACAGGGAGCGAAAGGCTATTTACAGTTTGTACAGAAACCAGATGGCAGTCATAAGAGTCGAGGGGCATGAAAGGGTAGCAGTGGTTGGGAAGGGAGTGAAACAGGGTTGTAGCCTCTCCCCGATGTTATTCAATCTGTATATTGAGCACGCAGTAAAGGAAACAAAAGAGAAATCCATGGAGAAGAGACAAAAACTTTGAGGTTCGACGATGATATCGTAATTCTGTCAGAGACGGAATGGACACTGTCTTCAAAGGAGGGTATGAGATGAACATCAACAAAAGCAAAACGAGGATAATGGAATGTAGTCGAATTAAATTGGGTGAAGCTGAGGGAATTAGATTAGGAAATGAGAAGCTTAAAGTAGTAAATGAGTTTTGCTATTTGGGGAGCAAATAACTAATGGTCAAAGTAGAGAGGATATAAAATGTAGATTGGCAGTGGCAACGAAAGCGTTTCTGAAGAAGAGAAATTTGTTAACATAGAGTAAAGATTTAAGTGTCAGGAAGTCGTTTCTGAAAGTATTTGTATGGAGTGTAGCCATGTATGAAAGTGAGACGTGGACGGTAAATAGTTTAGACAAAAAGAGAATAGAAGCTTTCGAAATGTGGTGTTACAGAAGAATGCTGAAGATTAGATGGGTAGATCACATAACTAATGAGGAGGTATTGAACAGAATTGGGGTGAAGAGAAATTTCGGGCACAACTTGACCAGAAGAAGGGATCGGTTGATAGGACATATTCTGAGGCATCAAGGATTCACCAATTTAGTACTGGACGGCAGCGTGGAGGGTAAAAATCGTAGAGGGATACCAAGAGGTGAATACACTAAACAGGTTCAGAAGGATGTAGGTTGCAGTAGGTATTGGGAGACGAAGAAGCTTGCACAGGATAGAGTAGCATGGAGAGATGCATCAAATCAATCTCTGGACTGAAGACCACAACAACATGTTGCAATACCACGATATGATCAGGGCCCTTTGAAACAGATTTATGGATGAATAAAGCTACTGTCTAACGAAACACAGCGAGAAACATATGCCTGGACGTAAATGCAGATGCTGCTCAAGCCTGCACGATGTGCTGTGTACTCTCCTCAATGTATTGCAGGTGTACAGTTTTCCGTGTAGTTGTGAGTGCCATATATCGGAACTAAGTGGCTTTGAACATGGGCAAATTGTTGGTGTTCGTATGGTGGTTGTTTCTGTAACCAAGGTAGCCGAAATGCTTGGTGTTTCAAGAGACACCATATCGAAGATTTGTACAGCATTCGAAGGAAAGTGGACGAAAGTGTGTGTCGAGTGATCGTGACAGATGGTCATTAAAGAGGGTTGTGACGAAAGATAAGATTGGATTCGATTGTTTGGGGGGAAGAGACCAAACAGCGAGGTCATCGTTCTCATCGGATTAGGGAAGGACGGGGAAGGAAGTCGGCCGTGCCCTTTCAAAGGAACCATCCCAGCATTTGCCTGGAGTGATTTAGGGAAATCACGGAAAACCTAAATCAGGATGGCCGGACGCGGGATTGAACCGTCGTCCTTCCGAATGCGAGTCCAGTGTGCTAACGAAAGATAAGAGGAAGCCAGCAGCAAAAGCCACAGCCAAACTTTGTGTCATAGTCGAAAACCGTGTCTGCTCCAAAATAATACGAAGCCAACTCCAAAACCAAACAGCAGCAGGGTGAGCTGGAATTCCAAATCCACTCTTCGGTGATGCAAGTGCTAGTAATGGGAAAACGTTGTGCCGAAGCTATAAAACCTAGACTGTAGAACAATGTCATTTGATCGGCTTCGTCTTATTTCACATTGTTTCCAGCTACTGGCCCAGTTTATGACCCAAGAGTGAAACATGGCAGGAATTTGGTGATCTGTTTGTCAGCACCTTCACCATTAAAGCTATTGAAGAGAGACACAGTTTGTATACGGATGGAGCAACAAGTGCAAGATTTCGGTTTTATACAATAACCAACTGAGAGGCTTTAGTATTACCTGGGAAGTTCAGAAATTTCGCTTTGGCATACTTGCAAGAAAAACTCTTGTCTTGACAAATCACAAGGCTTCACTTTTTTATAACGAGCTGTCATTTAATGCACAACCTTCTGACACGCTATGCGTTAAGTTTACAAGAGGCTGATCATAAAATTCCCTATTTGTCACGTCCAGTCAATATTGTTCAGAACGAATTCTCATGACTTACAGATGACGTAGGATCGACGAAGGTTGCACGTGTGTAACGAAATATGCTAGTAAATGTACCAAGGGCGTTACAGGAAAGAACACTATCAAGAAATTACTATGCAATATTTGACTAGAATAAGATTCAGATGAAGTGCTAAAGGAAACAAAACCTTTCTACAACGAGCCAGATGAGTCCAAAGCTATTGCGATAAAGATTAAGCAGTATTACCTAAATCAGTAGAACATTTTGTAGCAACAGTCAAGTCTTAACTCTGACCATTGGAGATTATGTATATTGTAACATGCAATACATGATCTCGTTAAATATGTTCACGAGACTTATACTCGTTTTGCTCCAAGTAAATGCACTAGAAAACTGCAAGAATTTTGTATATTTAATAACATGGCAAAAAGAGTTAATGCAACACTAAAATTATATGATTTGTGTCAGAAGTCAGAGCATATGCGTGGTATAACACCCGCCAAATCGTCGTCTTCTGACAAAAGTTTATCTGTGTCCTTTGCGTGAAACTAACAGTCACATTACGCTCAAGAAATGAGAAGAATATTTTGTGAATGTGATCAAACCAGAAATCATAATAAGGATCAAAATTATGGAAGTCTCTCATTAAGAATCATGGGGTAAAGTAAATATTAACTTCTGCTTATCGTACAACCTCAAATACAATAGAACTACTTATGCAAGAACTCGGAAGGTTATTTCTTGCATGCTGTGGAAAACACCATAAAAATGGCACGTGAAACTTAAAGAGTTCGAAATAGTGAACAGTTTAAGTCGCGAAAGCATTGTTATGTCACCATACACAGTTTTGTTCATTCAAAAGCTATCCACTATTTTTCAGCAGTATGTGATGTACCCATAAAAAACCGAAATCGCACATGACAAAATGCTACAACTAGTATTAGACCACAAGAATAAGAAAGCTAATATTCATAGACAAAGACACGATAAATTAGAGATGCGTTTAATATACAGGGTGTGGCAGTCAAGACAGGCCATCAAAGACATATCCAGAATGAATAAATATATCGAGCTATGGTTTTCGCCAAATTATAGCAAACAATAAGACGAATTTGCTGACGTTTGAAAGTAGTTTTTGTTGTTTATAGTAGCCGAATTACGACACTGACTTCGTTTAGTCTAATGAAACTATATAATTTTCTTTCTGTGGTGCTTGAAAGAAGCTTCAAAGAAAATTTCAGGGACATAACAAGTGTGGGACTTGATCAGTTAATACGAAGATAACAACGCCGCAAACAACAGTTCTGTAGTTGGAGAAGAAGTTCCACAAACGCCTACCCTATTATACCACATGCAAGCAAACACCTAACAGGCATCTGTCTCTGAATGTCCATCTTTATGCAGATGGTTGCGAGACCTCAGCTGTTCAGTACAGAATGTCGAACCAAAACCTCTTTCAGACGTCTAAATTTTCAATTGATATCTTATTGAGCAACCAGTTTCGGCGATATACTGCGGCATCTTCAGGCCCCTTGATCCACGTGTAGGAAGATCCCCGCCTCTAGTCCAGTGAAAACAGGGGCCAGCATTCAGTGAGTGATAGACCTAGATTTCTGACACAGCGATCCCTTCGATCATCAATTTCCTAACTCAGGTCTGGCTCTTGCGTTTACCTATGAGCTTGAAGCCCAAAAGTCTGTGTTCTGCCGTGATAGCAATCATATACCTTGCTCGTAAAGCCACTGAGACATTCACAATGTAACGACGTGTATCTTCAGTAGTTTTCCAGGGCATCCGGAGAAGACTATTATACAAGTAAATTTGTTTACTTTCCATGAGGAATGTAGAAACGTTTATGTCGTTGTTGGCAACCGTTAGTGTTTCAGTCGTTTCCTAACCTTGAAACGAGTTAGTTTTCTGTATTCTTCAGCGAAAGAACGTAATAACAACAACGTATTTAAGTGAAACCTCATAGTAAGTGTTGTACTCTGTAGATTATTTATGAAGTAAGGATGCGTTTCAAATTTACGGATGAGGAATACGCCGGTATGGTTTTTATTTATGGCAGATGCGATGGTAATGCTACGGCAGCAGTTAACGAATATCACGTACGTCATTCAGCTCGGAGGATTCCGAATGCACGAACCACTTTTTTTTTACTTCAAGACTGGTTTTGAACTTCTGTTCGGTATGTTGGCTGTTATTACAATGAGGCCGCCACTACCAAGGCATTTTGGAGCTACGGCCAAAGTAAGCTGAAGCCGCTGCTAACAAGGAGAATAGATTCATTTTGCAACTCCTCCTCTGGGATACAAAGGCTGTTATTTCGATTTTACCACCGTTGATAATTTTGCATTCTCTTCCACTTAACTGTGGACGACTTCATATATTTATCAAGTGAGATAATGCAGACTGCAAGGATGGAGGCAGGAGTAAGCAAAAATGGTGCAACAGAGCAACACATTTTACCGGTGTGTGAGGGTCTTGTTCTGGGTTGAGGTGCCAATGAAGTATAAGGAAGCGTTTTATAAGACGTACTTTACAGCCATATTGACATTGAAGGCATGGACAGTTTCAAGAGGAGAGGAGAGTGGAATCCAAGTTCGTGAATTAAAATTCCTAAGAAGTGTATTATGGAAAACGAAGAGAGACAGAATGAATAATTAATATGTTAGGAAGGAAACTGGAGTAAAAATGCAGACTCAATGAACTGAGATGAGTAAATTAAAATGGCTTGGTCACATTAAAGAAAATGGAAGACGAATACCAAAACAAATGAAGTTAGATGGTACCGTGGGAGACACAGAGCACCATGGAATGACTCGATAAAGACCAATCCATGAAAAGAGGAACCTGGACTTGGGAAAAAAGTTATAGAAGAACAATGATGGAAAGATAGGGGAAAGTGGAGAAGAGCGATAAATGTTCCAACCCGACCTAATGTCGGATAAAAGCACTCCGTCTTCATGCCACAAGTGGCCCATCGGAACCATCCGACCACCGTGACATCCACAGATGAAGATGCGGATAGGAGGGGCATGTGGTCAGCACAGCGCTCTCCCGGTCGTTACGATGGTTTTCTGTGACCGGAGCCGCTACTACTCGGTCGAGTAGCTCCTCAGTTGGCATCACGAGGCTGAGTGCACCCCGAAAAATGGCAACAGCGCATGGCGGCTGGATGTTCACCCATCCAAGTGTCGGCCACATCCGACAGCGCTTAACTTCGGTGATCTCACGGGAACCGGTGTATGCACTGCGGCAAGGCCGTTACCAATGTCGGATAAAGTGAAGCGAAAACGATAACGATCTTTCTTCTTTTCAAGCTTGTGGTCTGTCTCTAGCGAATTAGTCCCTAATTCTTCTTCCTTTTAGGATGAAGGACTGCTGCCACGTGAAGGTATTACATCACATGATGCCTTTGTGTACGCCATTCGGGAGGAATATCGCTTATGGTTTACGATTAGTTTTCCGAGTTTTAAACTATCAGTATTACTGTGATGCATTCAGAGTGATATTGCGCCACCTTCTTGTCTACATACATCCATCTCAGCTCAGATTATTTCGAGAATCTCACGATCCAATATCTGACATATACATACTTTTGTTTTGTGATACCGAAAAGAGGTTTATGACATATGATAGTTCGAAATAGGAATGCAGTTTTGTTGCATTTTAATCCATGTTCCTCATGTATCATAATCACAGCGAAGTGAGAACATTTTTAAAAAATAGAACGATATAATTCTTCAAAGATACTTGAAAGGAAAATCGAAAAAAAATTCGAAACAAAAAGTTTAATTTAGACGATCTACAACAAATTATGGATCAGATTGAAGGGATACTAACGTAGTTTTTATTACAAAAGTTCAATATATGCACCTAAAATACAATTCTTCCAATACTTTGGTTCATAAGTACGGAGTAATGAAAGCAGCAGCCTCTTCATTTCTGTATCTCAAGTCTAGTAAATCATTAGATACCTGCGCAACGTAGACATGATGTTTTATAAAGCCCAAACTGAAAAAATCACATGGTGTGAGGTCAGGTGAACGTGGGTGTCAGAGGAGAAAAACTCTGTGTAGTGACCATTACTACCAAACCAGTGGTCAGCGCCTTCGACGTCAAACCACTCTCATACAACAGAAATGCCAATGGGTAGAGCTCCATCTTGTTGCCAAATAAAGTTTTCAGGTTCACCTTCTAACTGGGAAAAGAGTCACTCTTGCAAGACATCCAAATAAGCCACCCCTGTTACGGTAGCTTCAGCGAAAACAGATGATCCGTACAGATGACGTCGGGGCATAGAGCAGAAAACGTTTAATTGGGGAATCTCTTTGATATTTTACAATTTTATGAGGATGTTCCGACCCGGCAGCAGTTAACGAATATCACGTACGTCATTCAGCTCGGAGGATTCCGAATGCACGAACCATTAGCGGAGTATTTCGACTGTTACGGGAGACAGGTTCTCTACCTAGCGTTCATAATCAGTACGAGCGCTCGATACGTGAATACGATGATCAGATTATTATACCCGGGTACCAGTACATGACGTATCTCTCAACAGTTAGGCATTTCGCAGTCTAAGGTATGGTGTACACTGAAGTACAATAATCTGCATCCTTACCATAAACAAAAAGTGCCTCATTTACATCCGGGAGATCCTGCCCTTCTGGAACTGCCAACTGGGACATATTTTATTAGATTCACCAGACCAATAACAACAAAATAAATTGAAATCGTGCTTTCCTTTAACCTCTTACAGTTTTGCGATGGCTTCATATTTGCCAAGTTGCTAAATTTCAGGCAAAATCTTTTATTAACCGTAACTTCGTAACTAAACATTTGCGGACTTATGTTATGCATTTTTTCTTTACTTTTACTTGTAGAATAACAGGCTAAAATATTCCATATCTTTGTGAATCACCCTGTATGTGCATATTACTATACTATGATTTTTGTCACCTCTTTGTAAATTATGCAACTATATGTCTTTTCTTGTCTAAATTATTGCTGTTATCATTTGTCTGTTTATCTCACGTGGTAAGAGGAGCGACATAGCAAAAATTTGATGCTGCAACTACGTATTCGCTGAGGTAAGCCGCAGCTTTCGGCACTGTTTGATGGTTCGGGTTATCAGGGTCTACTACAGCGGTGTCAGCAATGAAAACAATGAAAGCATCATTGCACCGCACTGCTGCCTCCCCCTTTTCCGGCGTCAGCGGTAGGCGGCTTCTAGCCTATACCGATATCGACCTTTCAACTCGCCGCATTCCGGATACTTAACAGATCATCTGTCAGCACATCGCTGCGTGAACCAAAATGAATTTTGCGTGTGCCATTCACTGCAACATAAAAGTTGTGCAGTGATAAAGCAAATGGCCTGTTCACAAAAAATTGTTCACAAGCGATCCAGTGCTTCGATTAAAACAAGCTCATCAATTAATAGATGACCCAAAGTATATACGTAAGTGCTTTATATCATTTTTCCTCTTGTTTACATTAATTAACATTGAAAATTAACTTTGCTAGCTTTATTTGCACTTCTGCTTTCTGCTGAAGATAGAAGCTTGATAACTACCAATATAAAATATAAAATATTTGATAATTAATTGAAACCCTAAGCTGCCGACTGGTGTTATCGATATACCTGGATGGGGGCAGCCGAAAATGCGCGCCCCGACCGGGACTCCAACCCAGGATCTCCTGCTTACAAGGAAGACGCTCTATCCATTTGAGCCACCGAGAGCACAGAGGATAGTGCGACTGCAGGGACTTATCCCTTGCACGCTTCCCGTGAGACCCACATTCCCAACTGTCCACAATCTACATACGTAATGTACCTAACAGATATTTGCCCATTCACTCATTACTCGCGCCAACTACGTGACGATTCCCTTAAGAGTTCGGGAAACCTCAGCGAATTCGGACAAACGACGATCAATGGCCGGGTATCCTTTAACTGCGCGGTAATCAAAGGTATCTGTTCTTTCGAGAGCAGTTACTATCTTCATAGATAAAATATTTATTCTATTCTTTATTCATGCAAAAAGCACTTGTCAGAAAAGTCTTATATTTTTTAGTTCTGATGTGGAGCACTTTCGCCGGCCGGGGTGGCCGAGCGGTTCTAGGCGCTACAGTTTGGAACCGCGCGACCGCTACGGTCGCAGGTTCGAATCCTGCCTCGGGCATGGATGTGTGTGATGTCCTTAGGTTCGTTAGGTTTAAGTAGTTCTAAGTTCTAGGGGATTGATGACCTCAGAAGTTACATCCCATAGTGCTCAGAGCCTTTTCTTGGAGCACTTTCAATTTGAGCATCCTTTGTCAATTTATACATGTACTACACGATATTTCTCACTTGTGCAGCAGTTTTAGAAGTATGTCCTAAAATTTTCAATCTGTTTTGTACTGTATTATATATTGTTTACCTTGTTATACTTGTAATTATTTTGCTTGATAAGTTAGTCCATCTTATAATATTTGATCGTTCAACTATATGTTTTGCCAATATATTCAGTTTGCGATTGACATTTTTGTTTATTAAGAGTATTTTTATTAACACTTGGTAGTAACGAGTTTACATGGACTTCATGATAATTATTTTTTGGTAAATTTTGTAATATTTATATTTAAAATTTATATTAATATACATTACTTCATTTCTGAAGAGCAGTAAGCATTCTACTTGTGTTCCAATAAATTTTACACTCATTGCTAGTTACTTTACTTTACACTAACGTTATGAGTCATTTCTATTTTAATTTTTTTGGGGAATATTCATTCACATAATCCTGGCACATAAATATAACAATTTAACTGACTCAGTAAATTTTATTTTTTCCGTTCTTTTATTTTTATAGCATTTTGTCTCTTGCCAAATCACTTATTAATTTTGTTTTGTATCTGGGGATGTGTCTGACGTAACTATATGCAGTGCGGTAGTGGATGCAATTAGTACTGATAATTTCTCATGCAGAGGTGGACAGCGAACCTGTCTCACATAAGATGCATGAGCTCCCATGCACCTGTAATGTGCATTAGTTACATAAGAAATGAAATAGTGCATTTTTGGATTTTAGAATGTTTGAGTGTGACAGTTTGTGTTATTGAGTTACATATTAACAAATCAGCATACGAGTATTTATAGTTTAACAATTTGACTTGACAATTTTGTCACTGTCAATCAGAACCATACCCGACTATGACCGCTACCCATCCTCTAACGTGACGACAAGGTTCGTTTCCGACGTGGGATATGTTAACTAAATCAAATGTCCTCTGGTTTGTTTCCATGCGGAAAAGCGTTTCCACTACTGTATTAATGAGATCCAAGATCGGTGGAAGGGCAATATGGATCTTAAATTTTAATCTGTTTATTGGAGATCGATTTCAGCTACTGGGTAGCAATCTTCAGTGCAGTTCTGTCCGAGTAATGATTCATCGTACAAATAATCGCACGTGGTACCACTTGACGTTAGAGATAAACATCCATTTCAACATCACGTTCCCCATGAGTGGAAAGTGTTATCGTTGTAGTGGTGGCATGTATGAAACTTAGTAAGAATTTTTCGAGGATCCAGTGACGACAGCAAGATTCTGTAGAAACCAGTCATCTCGAAATAAAATAAAATACCAAGCTATCTTGGATGCAGAAAATATTCCTATGTTTCTGACCATCCTGTAGACTATTCTGAACCTGTCCTTTCGAGGATCATTACTATTTTTTCTGCAGCCCTTTATCATTACCTATTACTGGATCTTCTCTGACGATTTCATTTCTAAGTGCTTTGTATTGCTACATCCCTTTATTTCCTGAAAATTTAATTATTTACTTCCTTCGTTTGCTTATAGTGGAATTTATTATTGCTCTATCTAAAGCCTTCCAGCATCTCAAATGCACATCATCACTCCTAAGTATGAGGTGTGACAATAAGGTACTGAGACTGATTTTCTTTGCAAGATGTGGCAACCCTGCACGCTTCGGTAGGCACAACATCTTTGACCTTGGTCTAAAGCTGCTTCTAGTCCAAGCAGCACATCGATGCAACTGTTCAGTCGTGAGTTGTGCTATAATAAGTTAACACGTGTTTGTGTCTCTCGTCACAGAAATGGAACCGCATAATATTGCGCAACGGTATTCCATATTTTGCGTTAAATTGGGTGAAACGCGCAACAACTTATGGTAAGATTCAGAAGGCTTTTGGAGAGGAGGTTATGTCAAGAGCTCAAGTTTTTCGTTGGCATAAAATGTTTAGTGAAGGCAGAACGAATGTTGAAGATGGAGACCGCAGTGGGCGACTATCAACCTCATGGACGGATGTCGACTTGAGCAGGGTGTGTAAATTCGTACAATCTGGTCGAAGATTATCCGTGAAAATGATTGCAGAAGAACTGAACATCAATCGAGAAACGGTTTATCTAATAATAACTGAAGATCTCGGTATGATAAAGTTTTGTACAAAAATGGTCCCCAAAAATCTCACACCACAACAGCGAGAAACACGGAAAAACGCGGCGGCCGATCTGTTAGAGCAAACGGAAATCAATCCAGAATTGTTGAGCCGTGTTAGCACTGGTGATGAAAGTTGTTTTTTTTTTTTTTTTTCAGTACGGTCCAGAGACAAAACGCCAAACTCCGCAATGATGCCCCAAGGGATTACCCGGACCAAAAAAAGCTCGCATGTCAAAGTCAAAAGTGAAATGTATGCTTGTGTGCTTGTTTGACTCCAAGGGAATTGTTCATAAAGACTTCATAAAAGAGTTCTTCGTGTCCATGTCATCATTATTGATAATTGGATTGTGCATCACGATAATGCGCCATTCCGTACTGCTCTGTCAGTACAGCAATTTTTAACCTCAAATCAAATTTCAGTACTACCACAGCCACCTTATGCTCCATATATCGCTCTGTGACACTTTTTCTACTTCCAAGAGTCAAAACGGCGGTCAGGGGACACCATTTTCAAACAACACAAGATGTCTAAAAAGCTGTGATGAGGATCTTGGAGGATATTACAGAAGATAAGTTCCAGAAATATTACCGTCAATGTCAGAAGCGCTGGAAAAAGTGTGCGCAATCAGAAAGGAACTAGTTTGAAGGAGACAACACTAAACTTGACTAAAACGGTAAGCAACATTTTTTTTTTTTCACATCAGTCTCATTACTTTATTGTCGCACCTCGTACTTAATTATCCTATCGTTAAAAACTGATTCTTACCGACGATTCTCTTAAACTTCAGCCTACTCGTCATCACTAGTCCTACATCTGATTTCGTAATCTCTTTCTCACTACGACGAAATCCAGCTGGCACCTTTGCGTGTCTTCCGACCTTTACGCACTGGATCTCCTTTCTTGTCGTTACTGACACGGAACCCGTTAAGCGCGTGGTCACAAAACGCCAATTAAGTTTATGGCATTCGACGTCTGAAATATTGTCTATCATGCTACCTGTTCTGACGTAACCACAAGCGCTGGAACAAAGACGAAGAACGCAAGAGAAGGGAAGGCGGTGAAACGACGTCGGCCAATGGTGCGTTGGTTATGACCGCAAGATCACAGGAACGGCCTCTACTAGAGGAGAATATAAGCGACGCTGCTGCCAGCCTCGGCCGCTCGGTATCAGCTCAGTATTCGGACAGTATTAGCACGGCCTACCAGAGAGTGCTACGATATCAGTTAGTAGCGACCCGTATCAATTGCTTTCATGGACAGTGACTATAGCGAAGAACTACTCTTTGCATGTCGCCATCGCTTGCGATACTTGTTATAAATACAAGTTTTGTCAATCTGCTTTATTGAAATAAAAATACTAACGTTATTTGATTGACTTGTTGTATCGCATTCCGAGAATGCAGCATCCTTTAGGAACCCTATACGAGATGAGTGGGCAGCTCCTCACAAACCAAAGTATTGGCTGCTAATGGCAACAGAAGGCGGCACTGGAGGTAAACGATGGTGAGTACAGTATGAGGCTACGCAGCGTGGTTGAACTACAAAGTCGACGAGTTAGAGGTGTTGCCATAAAGCACAGCAATAGCTATGATAAACTAAGCAAGCATTGCATTATATCTACAACAACAGTTGCCGAAGCTGTCATTTCGACAGAAATGAACCGAAAGAATTTCGCAGAGTGAGGAAGAAATGACAGATGAAATATTAACGTTTCTGCAAGATGAGTCAGTGGAATGTGTGCGGACAATGTACGTTAGAAGAACTATGACGACGATGCGTTCTTGACAGATGGAAGTGATACTGAAACAGGTATCGAGCCATGTACTTCATCTACATCTACATCAATACTCTGCAAGCCACCTGACGATGTGTGGTGGAGGGTACCTTGAGTACCTCTATCGGTTCTCCCTTCTATTCCAGTTTAATATTGTTCGTGGAAAGAAAGATTGTCGATATGCCTCTGTGTGGGCTCTAATCTCTCTGATTTTATACTCATGGTCTCTTCGCGAGATATACGTAGGAGGGAGCAATGTACTGCTTGACTCCTCGGTGAAGGTATGTTCTCGAAACTTCAACAAAAGCCCGTACCGAGCTACTGAGCGTCTCTCTTGCAGAGTCTTCCACTGGAGTTTATCTATCATCTCCGTAACGCTTTCGCGATTACTAAATGACCCTGTAACGAAGCGCGCAGCTCTCCGTTGGATGTTCTCTATCTCTTCTATCAACCCCATCTGGTACGGATCCCACACCGGTGAGCAGTATTCAAGCAGTGGGCGAACAAGTGTACTGTAACCTACTTCCTTTGTTTTCGGACTGCATTTCCTTAGGATTCTTCCAATGAATCTCACTCTGGCATCTGCTTTACTGACGATTAATTTTATATGATCATTCCATTTTAAATCACTCCTAATGCGTACTCCCAGATAATTTATGGAATTAACTGCTTCCAGTTGCTGACCTGCTATTTTGTAGCTAAATGATAAGGGATCTATCTTTCTATGTATTCGCAGCACATTACACCTGTCTACATTGAGATTCAATTGCCATTCCCTGCACCATGCGTCAATTCGCTGCAGATCCCCATGCATTTCAGTACAATTTTCCATTGTTACAACCACTCAATACACAACAGCATCATCTGCAAAAAGCCTCAGTGAACTTCCGATGTCATCCACAAGGTCATTTATGTATATTGTGAATAGCAACGGTCCTATGACACTCCCCTGCGCACACCTGAAATCACTCTTACTTCGGAAGACTTCTCTCCATTGAGAATGACATGCTGCGTTCTCTTATCTAGGAACTCTTCAATCCAATCACAGAATTGGTCTGATAATCCACATGCACTTACTTTGTTCATTAAACGACTGTGGGGAACTGTATTGAACGCCTTCTGGAAGTCAAGAACCACGGCATCTACCTGGGAACCCGTGTTTATGGCCCACTGAGTCTCGTAGACGAATAGCGCGAGCTGGGTTTCACACGATCGTCTTTTTCGAAACCCATGCTGATTCCTACAGAGTAGATTTTTAGTCATTATACTCGAACAAAAGAAAAATTCGGAGTAGGTATTAAAATCCATGGAGAAGAAATAAAAATGTTGAGGTTCGCCGATGACATAGTAATTCTGTCAGAGACAGCAAAGAACTTGGAAGAGCAGTTGAACGGAATGGATAGTGTCTTGAAAGGAGGGTGTAAGATGAACATCAACAAAAGCAAAACGAGGATAATGGAATGTAGTCGAATAAAGTCGGGTGATGCTGAGGGAATTAGATTAGGAAATGAGACAATTAAAGTAGTAAAGGAGTTTTGCTATTTGGGGAGCAAAATAACTGATGATGGTCGAAGTAGAGAGGATATAAAATGTAGAATGGCAATGGCAAGGAAAGAAGAAGAGAAATTTGTTAACATCGAGTATAGATTTAAATGTCAGGAAGTCATTTCTGAAAGTATTTGTATGGGTTGTAGCCATGTATGGAAGTGAAACATGGACGATAACTAGTTTGGACAAGAAGAGAATAGAAGCTTTCGAAATGAGGTGCTACAGAAGAATGCTGAAGATTAGATGGGTAGATCACATAACTAATGAGGAAGTATTGAATAGGATTGGAGAGAAGAGAAGTTTGTGGTACAACTTGACCAGAAGAAGGGATCGGTTTGTAGGACATGTTCTGAGGCATCAAGGGATCACCAATTTAGTATTAGAGTGCAGCGTGGAGTGTAAAAATCGTAGAGGGAGACCAAGAAATGACTACACTAAGCAGACTCAGAAGGATGTAGGTTGCAGTAGGTACTGGGAGATGAAGAAGCTTGCACAAGATAGAGTAGCATGGAGAGCTGCATCAAACCAGTCTCAGGACTGAAGACCACAACAACAACATACTCGAACATAATACGTGCTCCAAAATTCTTCATCTTTGTCGGACAGGAAACAAGAAATCCCATCTGCGCAATGAAAATGATTGTGTACATGAAACATCATTCGCAGCGTAGTAAAGAAACAGTTATGAACAGACTTCGAATAAGTCCACAGCAATCTGACTGTGAGCTGAATAAAAAAACTACGTATATTCAACGGAGCCCAAGATGCACTTGTTACAAAAACTGGTATTTTCGAGTTTCAAGTATGCTCGACACAATTTACAGTATATGCATGATATTGATCTACTGCGTTATGCACATCAGATGGCGCGTGACATAGATTACACTGATTTCAAGAGAAGCAGTGGACAGTTGCATAACTTCAAGCGTAGCTACAGAATTCGGAGACGTAAGATAACTAAATTTCAAACAAAGCGTTAACTTGGTGCACAGCGAACTGCGGTATCGGCCCGAAAATTTGGAGATCAGATAAACAAACGTATCCCGTCGTTCAATAAGGAATCTATTTTCAATTTAGACCAATCGGGATCTGATAATTAGAGGTACCAAGAGAGTTGTATCAAGATCAGCTAATATTAATGCCTAAACTCATTCGTATACAATTATGCAGATTGTCAGTATGGATGGTAAATTGGCGGCAAAGTTATTCATTGTGCTTCGAGGAGTTGGTGCAACGATTCTCTCTCGTGTGCGTGCTCTTGCAAGGGCAGAAGGGAATATTGACGTCGCGGCAAACAAGAGTGGGAAAATGGACGTAAAAGAACTACAGCTATGGTATGAGCACTGGTTTTAGCTAGCAGCTGGTCAAAATAACTTGCTTTTGCTTGATTCCTGGTCTGTGTTAGAGCAAACCATTCCTCCTGAACAGTGTATGGCATTGTAATTCACACACCTGGAACCAGTGGACAGATTCAGCCTTAAGATGTTTGTTTCTTCCGTGTCTTAAAACATGTTCTCACACTATCTGCAGTTACGCCTTAAAGGATAGCCAGTTTCACGATAAGCTTTACTACAGACTGTTTCGCATTCGGTTGCCTGTCATCCTGTTCCATCAGTTCTGATCACTCCGTTGCACCAATGTGATACAATATGCAGTCCTTAAGGGTGGATACCTAGCTGAACGTCGTGCTCGGTTTGTAGCTCCCAAGGAGTTCGCCTTCGACCTGAATAGCGCGAACCTTTGTGGTCACTGTGACGCGCCATTTTTCATTCGGTGTTCATGATACAAGTTAATAACTTGTTTTGAGCATTACCTGAATATCGACGATGTCCATTGTGTGAGGTGTAATACATACATCCCATAGAAGGTTGATCTACGCACCTCCTGGACACTCATTTTCTGTCGCCTTCTTGATGCGCATGATCTGTCTCTTCATACAGGGTGTTTCAAAAATGACCGGTATATTTGAAACGGCAATAAAAACTAAACAAGCAGCGATAGAAATACACCGTTTGTTGCAATATGCTTGGGACAACAGTACATTTTCAGGCGGACAAACTTTCGAAATTACAGTAGTTACAATTTTCAACAACAGATGGCGCTGCAAGTGATGGAAAAGATATAGAAGCGACGCAGTCTGTGGGTTCGCCATTCTGTAAGTCGTCTTTCTGCTGTAAGCGTGTGCTGTTCACAACGTGTAAGTGTGCTGTGGACAACAAGGTTTATTCCTTAGAACAGAGGATTTTTCTGGTGTTGGAATTCCACCGCCTAGAACACAGTGTTGTTGCAACAAGACGAAGTTTTCAACGGAGGTTTAATGTAACCAAAGGACCGAAAAGCGATACAATAAAGGATCTGTTTGAAAAATTTCAACGGACTGGGAACATGACGGATGAACGTGCTGGAAAGGTAGGGCGACCGCGTACGGCAACCACAGAGGGCAATGCGCAGCTAGTGCAGCAGGTGCATCGGGTTTCCATTCACTGTGTTGCAGCTGCAGTCCAAATGACGCCAACGTCCACGTATCGTCTCATGCGCCAGAGTTTACACCTCTATCCATACAAAATTCAAACGCGGCAACCCCTCGGCGCCGCTACCATTGCTGCACGAGAGACATTCGCTAACGATATAGTGCACAGGATTGATGACGGCGATATGCATGTGGGCAGCATTTGGTTTACTGATGAAGCTTATTTTTACCCGGACAGCTTCGTCAATAAACAGAACTGGCGCATATGGGGAACCGAAAAGCCCCATGTTGCAGTCCCATCGTCCCTGCATCCTCAAAAAGTACTGGTCTGGGCCGCCATTTCTTCCAGAGGAATCATTAGCCCATTTTTCAGATCCGAAACGATTACTGCATCACGCTATCTGGACATACTTCGTGAACTTGTGGCGGTACAAACTGCCTTAGACGACACTGCGAACACCTCGTGGTTTATGCAAGATGGTGCCCGGCCACATCGCACGGCCGACGTCTTTAATTTCCTGAATGAATATTTCGATGATCGTGTGATTGCTTTGGGCTATCCGAAACATACAGGAGGCGGCGTGGATTGGCCTCGCTATTCGCCAGACATGAACCCCTGTGACTTCTTTCTGTGGGGACACTTGAAAGACCAGGTGTACCGCCAGAATCCAGAAACAATTGAACAGCTGAAGCAGTACATCTCATCTGCATGTGAATCCATTCCGCCAGACACGTTGTCAAAGGTTTCGGGTAATTTCATTCAGAGACTACGCCATATTATTGCTAAGCATCGTGGATATGTGAAAAATATCGTACTATAGAATTTCCCAGACCGCAGCGCCATCTGTTGTTGACAATTGTAACTACTGTAATTTCAAAAGTTTGTCTGCCTGAAAATGTACTGTTGTCCCAAGCATATTGCAACAAACGGTGTATTTCTATCGCTGCTCGTTTAGTTTGTATTGCCGTTTCAAATATATCGGTCATTTTTGAAACACCCTGTATTATGCTTTTGACATCAATATGCAATCTGAACAATTGTTGTTGGCGCTGCTTTTCTGCCAGTCTCGATTTGAATAATTAAATCACAAAACTGTCATAGCTAATATCTTTCCCTTCATAATTGTTAACACAACACTTTCAGATGCGTCTTACTAACGACTGAACTTGCGACCTCGCACTCAAGGAGTTCCTTGTGAGTATTGTATTTGCAATTACTGACTGAAACTTGTTGCAGAACTCAATGAGTCTTTCTCGTTTCTCATTCCTATTACTCAGACCGTATTCTCCCGTAACTCTGCCTCATAATCCTTCACCTGAGTCCCCCCATGATTATTACATTTTCGTCATCCATTACATATCCTTTACAAGCCCTCTTAATGCTCTGTCTCTTCACGTTCTGCTCTTGACGTCGCCGTGTATACCTGAATCATTGTTATTGGTATTGTTTTTCTGCCGATCTCGATTTGAGTGATGAAATCACTGAACTGTCACAGTATCTCTCGGTAAATGGCTCCTTCAGCGGTTTACAATCTTGTTCCGGTTTTTGTAAAACTTGCCATCACTGATAACCTCGAAAGAACACACAAAAGATGCGTGTATCCAGAAACACGTTGAAATGAATCTCAAAAAATTATAAATTTATTACGTTATATTAGTCGTGCCAGTTAAGATTGTATTCAACCCAACAGTATATGTTAATTGATGTTTTTCAGTTCAATTACGCCACAAACCACTACATCGCCAATGGTCCACAAATTATGGTCCGATTTAAATTACTTGACAATTAACGTCTGTCACTTGTCGCCACAGTATTGCTACGTCTGCTGCCGGCTATCGCTCGGTTAGAGGTGACACAAAAACACGGCGGTTCACTTCACAAATGCTGTCAATAACGCGGAGCCATGTTGGAAGCGTCTGCCGCGAGGTATGACGGGAAATGGGAGACACTGATTTTAAGTTGCGAGTGACTGAACTGCGGAAAACGACGGGTTTTGTAGCACTGAGTTTAAATACAAGTTCTAACATAACCACAACTTCGTGATGTTGAATGTATCAGAGAAAACGACGATCGACAATCTCAGGGAGAACTACGAGTAAAATCACAATCGCTTTGTTCGCTGACTTTGAGGCTAACCTCTACGAGCAAACCAAAGACAGAAAAATTTCGTTATATGTTTGTCCGCATAGCCATTTTCAGCAGCAAAATTTCAGTCTTTAGCGGTAAAAGCAAACTGCAATTTCTCGCTTAATTTCTCGCTGTCACTGATTACCTGAAACTATTCTCAAGCTGACTACGCAGGAGACTGCATTACCAAGTGGTGAGAAGTCCTAGTCGGCACTTGATTGAAGATTACAGGTGACGCAATCAGACTCCAAGCGGAAAAAGAATTATAGGAAGAAAAATGAGAGCAATAACAAAGTATTATAAATGAAAAAGTACATTTAAACCAATTAATGGAATAATCATGATAAACAATGTCTTTCAATTAGATTAAGAAAACTAAAAAATTACGCTGCATTTGCCGAGGTTCGAATCGTATACACGCCATGTATAAACACTACCCACTATGCTATTCCATCATACTGCATACAGTTGTTGTATTTATGACTCTGCTGTCCCAATTACAATGATTAATTTCAGTCTTCAAAACTTCGGTTTCGTGTATTGCCGTGAGGAGCTCAACAAGTGTAAGCAGCTATCTGTGATTATAATAACTGTATACCTGTATACATGATGCTAAATCGCGTCTTGTACGGAAGGATCCAGTAGTGTTTGATTAATGCTGTGTGTCTGAAACGTGTGTATTTCGTTCGTTACCTGTGTGTATGTGTGGAGGAGGGGGGGGGGGGGGGGGGCGGTGCGTGTGTGTGTGTGTGTGTGTGTGTGTGTGTGTGATGAAATACGAAATCAAAGGGCCAGACCCAGGATTCGAGATACAAACACATCAAGAAACACTGAGCGTGACGTTGAGCGCTCTAATTGGAAGGAAGCAGCTACAACGTGCGAAGAGTCATTTTCAAGTAATTTTAGTCGAACTATATATTTAGTGAACTGTTGCGTGGTGATGTACGGCTTCTCAGCGTCAGCTTGCTTGTTGCCCATGGTGTGTTTTCTTAAAACTGTTAAGATCTCCCAGTTATAATGATCTCTCCAAACGACACTGCGTTGTAGTACGGATCACCGAATATATGCATCTCTACACGAGATTTTCGGCTGACGATGAAATGAAATGATCGTATGGTATTTATTGGCCGGGATATCCCCTTCGGGGTTCGGAAGCCGTATTGCAAGTCTTTTTGGCTGACGTCACTTCGGCGACTTACGTGTCAATCATAATGAAAACGACGATGAAGGACACAACACAACACCCAGTCCCCCGCCGAGATCGAACCTGGGCCCCTTGCGTGGCAGGCAGTAACGGTATCGCTACGCTACGGAGGCAGACTTCGGCTGACGATATAAAGCACAGACGCAAATATTTTTCTTTTAAGATAATATTCATACGATTTTTATTTGTCGATTCGTATACACAAAAAAGCATTTTTATAATACAGAAATATATTCTTTAAATACCACTGTATAGATCTTCATAACAGGAATACGTAATACAGCGCATGACATTGTTCACGGTGAACCACTTCGTACAATAGGCAGAAAATATGAAAAATTTAGTACCAAACTGCAAAAATGATGTTTCGGTTACATCTCTTGGTAAATGTAAATTTATGAAACTGCGACCTCGTCTTTAGCACCACTGGTGAGTAAAACATTCCTCACCGGCTGTTAGATACTTTATTACAATAGAGATGCCCTTCAGGTGATACATGTTTCAAATAGCCATGGCGCGGCAAAGTGCTTATAGCAAAGTCCATAATCCATCCACAAGATAGGACCAGAAAACACGCTAAAAGCGTGATTTAACAGATTTTGGCCACACATCATCATGTCATAGACAGCATAGAATTGTGTAAGGTGCCAATGTCAACTGTAAACTGTAGCGCAGTTTACAGCTTCTTTGTAAAACATTTTAGTCTGAACACTGGAAACTGTTACACCAGTCACATCTGTTTTCACAAGCTAACAAATTATTTAACAACAAAACATTTCTACATTTAAAAAAAAAATAATAACTTCCACATTCAGTACATGAAAAAATTTCATTTGATGGCTACACAGTAAGCTAACATCGTTTGCTGAAATATTCATAGTCAAGTTGCAAAACTGAGGTCAAATGGCATTTGTAGTTATTAAGAGTACAACTTCCCTATCTTAACTGATGTGGCAGATCCTCCAAGAATATTTTAGGGTCTCAATGAAATGTGCAATGTGTTGTGGAGTGCATGATGGGAATTTATTTTTGAATTGTTGCACCTTTCAATTGTGAATGAGAATATAGGATGATTTCAAAAAACAATAAAGTTGTGATTAAAGTTTGTAAGTCCACAACAGGTATTGAACAGAATACAGTCTAGTTTGTTTTCAACTACAGCATAAATTATTTGGTACACATCCAAAGGAATATATATATATATATATATATATATATATATATATATATATATATATATATATGTGTGTGTGTGTGTGTGTGTGTGTGTGTGTGTGTGTGTGTGTGTGTGTGAAAACTGAATGTCTCAGAAACGTATTATGGCATCAAAAGTATTTTCACCTCTAAGCTTACTATTAGCTAGAGCAGTCAAATTTCAAGTTACTTGGAAAGGAAGTTAATTTCTGGAGAAGGAAAGAGAAAAGTAATCTAACAGAGACTGACAAAAAGATATCGTTGATATATTTATTAAATACATTCTGGCCTGACAATTTGTACATTTATATATTAGTGCTATTTGATGCTACATTGTGCATGAAAAACTCTTAAAAGTAATTAAAAGAATAATTACCAAGAGTATCATGTTGCTAAAATCCCACACACATAGCTTAGGTATTACCAACAATAGTTTGGTAACTTAAGCAGGCTGTAAACGCTGTCTCGAAATCTATCTCCTTACACGTAATGCCATACTTTAAAATAAATATCTTGAATATTATGAATTTTCTTCTTGAATACTGTAACTCTTGTTTCACACTAAAATAACTTTATTTAAAAAATATTAAAACTGTAAATACTTTTTCAAATTTTTTGGGCTTCAGTTCTATTAGATTAAAAAATATATGCATCATTTTTACTTCTTTTTTATTTATTAACTTTTAGCTATCCATATCTGAGAATAAAAATGAAACCAATAAATAATAATCACATTTCCAGCTACCTACTCACATTTCCTGCTACCTACTTCTCTTTATCTGTTTCGAAAGAAAGTTTGTTGTGAGTGCAGTATTCATGAAGGTTTGCAGTACTCCCCTTGTCTGTTTTGAATTATAGAATCATTTTAATAATTACATATGAAAGTGTGGAAAATTGTGGTTAGAATAAAATTAAGTTAAAATCATTAATGAAGTTCAACTAGCTTATTCACTAAATGAAGCAAAATCAAAATTAAAAGAGAACTGCATTCTATTTTCCTCAATCCAAATATTCATTTAAGGGTTAAAACTTTCTCAGTGTAACACAGTGTGTAAGTAAAAATATAGATGACTTATGAAATTTATCTTGAGAAATATCTGCAAATGACATAATAATTTAATTTGATGTTATAATTACATCACCATCATTATAAAGACTTTATATATGCCTCATAATGTTAGAACACTGTAACTGTGATGATTTAATTTACTACATTTATCTTTTAGTGCAGAATTTTAGCTAGAAATTGATAGGTTTGAAAGTGAAAACCCTGAATTATGTACTTGTATTTCACACAAGCCTCCGCCTTCTTCAAACTAGATGTGATTGCTTTAAGAGGTACCCTCAAAAGTGCTGAATCAAGAGTGAAAAGCTCATGGGACAGAAGGTTCAAGTTTTGTTGTGAACATAGGCTGAAACACCAAACACTAATAAAATGTACGAGAATTCAAATGGTGACCCAACCTGAGGTACTTCAGAGCAAATTACTGAAATTACCTAATATTTCCAGACTGAGTCATAATGGTACTAGTCCATTTGTTTATTATGAATTTCTTTAATGCTCCTAAATTCACATATTATAGTGTTATCAGTTTCCTTGCTAACTATATCTTCAGTTAGTTTCTGAAATCATGTCATAAATATTGGTGACCCCACAATTAACAACCAATTATGACCCTGGGACACATATATGTTTTTCAAACTGTAAATTATTACAAAGGTGAAACTATGGAAGTATTACAACTTTTACATAGGGTTTTTTTGATTTCTGAATGGTTTCATTACAAGTAATGATGGATGTCATCAAGAACAGGTAGTAGATCTTGTGGGTAAATGGATAGGAAAGCTTCACTATTTAACAGGAAAATTTCATCATACTAATCATTAAATCACTTACCATAAATGGGCACAAACATAACCAAATAGTCGAATTCTGCATATTACAAAGCATTAAACAAATGTTAACACAGAGAGGACTAAATGGGCAGCAGGCTGAACTGGGAAAGATTAAGAGCAATAAAAACTGAATAACTGTTTTTCAATCTCTAAAATATTAAGTACCGGGATAGGCTTATAAAAATAGAAAACATTGGATCAAAATTATTCTGAAAACTTTAACAATTGTACTTGGACTGCATAAATTTCATTATAAACAAAGCAACAAATCAAAAGGCACTAGTAGCTTTTAAAGCTTTGTTATACACAGTGCAAAAGACTAGAATATTGCATGTGAACTTCTATTACTCTCAAAAATAGATTTACAATTATCTTGGCTGACAAAACATTATGTACATTAAGTTGGCTGTATATATATACAGTGTCTATGAGGGTATGCTAACTTAGCTTTCGAGACAACTAACAGCAAAATGTGGCGTTTATTTCTATTGACTTGTTTTTTATGTAATTAGTCTACTGACACTTATTTACACATATATGTGGTAACTAAAAGCACATTATAATCACATTTTGTACTGCACATTAATGTGCACCAGGGAAAGAGAAACGAGTGTTCTTACAAAAGCCTGTGCGCTTTGGAAAATTTCATCCTTCACTTTTCCTACATGAATACAGATGAATAACTAAATAAGATAAAATGCAAAATACTATTTGCTAGTGACAAAAGTATATGTAATATTTACAGTATAAAAGTCAGATGGTAAGGTATTAATCATGTGCCAAATCATTGGCTGGTTTGGTCGATATATAATTCCACTCGCTACTATAAGATCTAAAATACCATTCAGTCCATCACTTGGCAAGACTTCTCTGATATTTTACAATATATGCAAAAAATTGCAATGATCATATAATACAATAAGAAGAAAATTTATGAATACACTACTTCTGAAGGTGATGCTAAATAAAACGCATGACCACATTACATATTTTTATTCTCCTATGGAAGAATAAATTTTTTAAAACCTATTAGTTGGTAGAACTACTTTTCCTGTACACTATGTACACATTTAATCAACAATATACAGTGTATTAAACTAGGGAAAATAGAAAGGAACAAATGGTTCCTTTAAACTACATGTTGTGGATGATAGTGACTCTTGAAAGAAGTCACAGTATGGCAACACTCCAAACTATATGTATCCTCCCAAATGTTTACACTGTAATACAATCAATATTGCATGTTCGAGTATTCATGTTTATAACGGTACATAGCACTGTTATAATATTTACTGCTTCTTCTCCACTTTACACATGTATCACAATATCAAACTTGATACTGATGTGTATCTCATATTTATGTGATAAAATCATCATGAGCACAGAACCAGGTTAAAAATATGTAGAGACACTCCACAACACTCGTCTTGCCAGGTGCAGCTGTTTTATCACTCTCGTGCAACATATAATCAGAATGCTGGACCATTCTAGTACTACATGTAGAGAAAACGGGTAATATCTTATGTGTGGTGTTCTGTTAAGTACAACCTAGATGAGTGGGCAAGTTATGCACGCCTAGCGTAGGTGTCCCAAGAAGTCTGTCCATGTAATGGTGGCAACCGTGTGAAGAAGCGTACCAGTGCTGGTCTGTAGCGTGCATCAGGATGTCTAACACGCCAACCATTAGGGCCTGGTTGCAACCACCATAACTTGCTGCCACCAGAATTTCGCTGCTCCTGGAAAGCATCTAGTGGGAAACGGACATAACCCCCTCCGTGGCCTTGTGGAAACCGCACATAGCCATTGTCTGTATGTGGGATACGATTTGTCACACCACTCCACTCCTGAGCGTGTTGAACTTCTGGTGAGTTGTAACTGTTGTATGCTGTAGAACCAACGTGGGCATTGGGCACATTTGCGGTGGCAAAGGTGGAACTGTGACTGCCCTGCTGCCTCTGCATCTGTGCAGGATATTGTGCACTGTTCTTTTTGGAAGAATTGTCCACAGGGGAGGTTTCCAATGGACCGGTACGTGTAGTATCAACTTTCACATTCGAAAATTGGGCGGAGCCAACTGCGGAAGTGTCAGCATTCCTCGTGCCCACTGGAACAGTCTTCGCTGTCTCGTCAGAAGGAATGGGTCGTTCTCGCCAGTCGTCTGAGACAAACTCTCCTGTACGCTTCTTTGACGAACCTGGGGATTTGGACTCGTGAGCAGAAGAGACCGGTGTCCAATCCTCACCAGGAGACGTATCTGATGCAGCGACTGGACTGGCGTCACGCATCATCTGTCCACCAGCATTGTGCTGGTGTTTGTCAGAGATTAAAGTCACTTGTGGTGCAGGGGAGGGTGACGAGGTCGGAGGAAGCGAGTTCGATTCTCTCTGAACTGGAGAGGCTACCGTCACCACCTCGCCAGTAAATTGCACGGGCTCAGGGACGATCTCGTCTTCGACCGGCGACGAGGAATCGGTGTGAGTGAGGACGAGCATGGGCAGAGTGTCTCGGACGTCGACGTCTTCCGCAGGCGGCCCAGCACTGAGCACAGTAGGGTCCACGGCTGCAGTGTCTTCGCCGCCACCTCCGCCGCCGCTGCCTTCCTGGCCGCCGAAGAGGCTGATGATCATGTCGGCGGCGCCGGTGTCATCAGACTCACTCTGATCTGCTTTAGGAGGCGGGGTCTCCGACGTCGGCTTCGAAACCGGTGTTGCCGTCGAGGTGGTGGTGTGAGTGTCCACGGGCAGGGGAAGCTTGAGAGGACCTTGTGGCGGCGGCGGCGGTGGCGGACCCTGGACAGCAGCGGCTGCAACAGGGCTCTGCTTGGCCGGGGCGTACTTGGCGTTAAGGCGCCGCAGCAGGAAGTCGAGATGGGCCGCCTGGTCGACACGCAACACCTTGACGCAGCGGCCCATCGAATCGGCGCGGTAGCCTTCTGCGCAGGCCGGCAGTTGGTCGGGCGTGAAGGCGGGCGCTATGAACACCGACTTGGGGGTGATGCGCCGTGGCGCAGAGCCGCCCTGTGGAGCAACACGTGCAAAATATAACACCGCTCTACAAGTCTCTTATGTCTAGTATAAGGTTTAGCTCAGAAGAAAAGTTAAAACAATTATCTTTGGCAGTTTACGTTTCTTCCACGACGCTTTTCGAGGTGCTACACCCTCAAATTCAGATGAGTCAGTGGTTTACATGAGTATTCCTTTCTCTGGACGTAGAAAGCTGTCTACTTTAAACTTCATTTCGGTGCATATACCTTAGCATACCTTACCACCCGCTGCTGCGATCGCATAGTCTGTATAATCTGACAGATCTTTGTATGTTTTCCTATAATCGAATTTTTATGTTGTTGACAAATTGCGACGCCCTCTAAGCTGTTCATGCTAAATGAGATTATAGAATGAGATTTTCACTCTGCAGCGGAGTGTGCGCCGATATGAAACTTCCTGGCAGATTAAAACTGTATGCCGGACCGAGACTCGAACTCGTTACCTTTGCCTTTCGCGGGCAAGTGCTTTACCATCTACCCAAGCACGACTCACGCCTCGTCCTCACAGCCTTACTTCTGCCAGTATCTCGTATGCTACCTTCCAAACTTTACAAAAGCTCTCCTGCGAACCTTGCAGGACTACCACTCCTGAAAGAAAGGATAGTTCTGGAAGGTTCGCAGGAGAGCTTCTGTAAAGTCTGAAAGGTAGGATACGAGATACTGGCAGAAGTAAGGCGAGGACGGGGCGTGAGTCGTGCTTGGGTAGCTCAGATGGTGGAGCACTTGCCCACGAAAGGCAAAGGTCCCGAGTTCGAGTCTCGGTCTGGCACACATTTTTAATCTGCCAGGAAGTTTAGACATTATAGAAGCATGGTCTTCTCCGAATGTACTTCTGACCAAAATGTGATTCTGGTACCTGGAGTCCAGAGTTTTTGTTTGTCATACCCTTTGTGTTCTTATGCTGATATTTTCATAGAAACTTTCATCCCATAACAAATATTTTTTACATGTAACCGAGAACTGAAATATTTAATTTCACATTTGTAGCTTACCATATCTTTTAGTATAATGAAATACTTTCGTAAAAATTTTCATCCTCTGATTCACTCACTTGCGAGTTAAATTTCCAAAACCAGTGACACACGATTTTTTTTATTTCTAACAGGAAAGTCTAATATAAATTTTCATAGATTGAGGTTTGCAAATGCTTGCATAATGAAAAAATTCTACAAAAATTTTCATCCTCTATTACACTCCGTTAGAGGACTGGATTTCCAAAAATACTGAAACATGTATTTTTTTATTTCTAGCCGAGAAGTCAAATATTAGTTTTCATATATTTAGATTTAAACATTTTTAATACGCCGAAATATTTCCTCTCAAATTTTTATCCCCTATTTCACCCTCTTTAGTGGTTGAATTTGCAAAAACAGTGAAATGTGAGAAGTTAAATACAAATCTTCATAGATTTATATTCAAAACTACTTGCATAATGAAATATTTCCATTAAAATATTCATGCCATATTTCGCCACCACAAGGGTTGAATTTCCAGACACTGAAACATGTGTTTTCTGTTTTTAATCGAGAAGTCAAGTACCAATTTTCACAAACGTATCTTTTAAAATACATTCTAATTCTTTAATAATGATTTATTGTTAATAAATTTCGCCCACTATGTCACCCCATAAGGTTGTGAGCAATACTGAGAAACGTGTTTCTTTATTTTTGACCGAGAAACCAAATACGAGTTCTTGTAGAGCTAGCTTCAAAACTGCCTTAATAGATCTCCTGTTTCATCCCCTTAAGAGCTGAATTTAGAAAAATCCCTTCTGAAACAACGCCTAAAGTTTAAGGCCAACACCATTTCCGTATTAAGTTACTATCCTTAGTAATCTCGACTGGCGATGATGAGCGAGTAAGTCAGGATATTGCCTAATATGTATAAGCTACTTACAAGATGTTCCAGCAAAAACCATACCGCAGGTCATAATATAGGGATTGCACAAGTACAGAAACAGCGAACTGTAAGTTTAAGAGCATTACCAACTTATGTAATCAAAGAGACGGAGATGTGCATACGTATATGTCTTCGCATCTTTTAATCTTTCTGTCATAAACGTAGTCTTATAAAAAACCTAACTCCATTCATGTGGGTTGATATTCCGGATTTGTTTGTCATGTTGTAACTAAATGTATTTATATGATCCTTACACTTCATTCAGAAGCTTCACCGAGTTCAACGCACATATTGTACGGAGCACTCACAACATTGTATGTCGTACGTACCTTAGTTGCAAAATTTGTCTTCATTACCTTAGTTTTCATGCTGTGTGGCAGTCTACTACATAATAGGTTGATCGCGGAAAAAACAGCATTACATAGCACAGTTTCAACCATAAGCCACTCGAAAAGGAAAGGGGGAACTGATAGTGGTACAAAAGTACTCTCCGACACGCGCCTTAATGTGGCTTGCAGAATACAGACGTAGGGGTAGATGTACACTACTGGCCATTAAAATTGCTACACCACGAAGATGACGTGCTACATACGCGAAATTTAACCGACAGGAAGAAGATGCTGAGATATGCAAATGATTAGCTTTTCAGAGCATTCACACAAGGTGCTGATATGAGGAAACTTTCCAACCGATTTCTCATACACAAACAGCAGTTGACAGGCGTTGCCTGGTGAAACGTTGTTGTGATGCCTCAGGTAAGGAGGAAAAATGCGTACCATCATGTTTCCGACTTTGATAAAGGTCGAATTGTAGCCTATCGCGATTGCGGTTTATCGTATCGCGACACTGCTGCTCGCGTTAGTCGAGATCCAATGAGAGGTAGAAGAATATGGGATCGGTGGGTTCAGGAGGGTATACGGAACGCCGGGCTGGATCCCAAAGGCCTCGTATCACAAGCAGTCGAGATGACAGGCATCTTATCCGCATGGCTGTAACGGATAGTGCAGCCACGTCTCGATCCCTGAGTCAACAGATGGGGACGTTTGCAAGACAACAACAATCTGCAAGGACAGTTCGACGACGTTTGCAGCAGCATGGGCTATCAGCTCGGAGACCATGGCTGCAGTTACCCTTGACGCTGCATGACAGACAGGAGCGCCTGCGATGGAGTACTCATCGACGAACCTGGGTGCACGAATGGCAAAACGTCATTTTTTCGGATGAATCCAGGTTCTGTTTACACCATCATGATGGTCGCATCCGTGTTTGGCGACATCGCGGTGAACGCACATTGGAAGCGTGTATTCGCCATCGCCATACTGGCAAATCACCGGGCGTGATGGTATGGAGTGCCATTGGTTACACGTCTCCGTCACCTATTCTTCGCATTTACGGCACTTTTAACAGTGAACATTACATTTCAGATGTGTTACGACCCCTGGCTCTACCCTTCATTCGATCCCTGCGAAACCCTACATTTGAGCAGTATAATGCACGGCTGCATGTTGCAGCTCCTGTATAGGCCTCTCTGGATACAGAAAATTCTCGACTGCTTCCCTGGCCAGCACATTCTCCAGATATTTCACCAATTGAAAACGTCTGGTCAATGGTGGCCGAGCAACTGGCTCGTCACAATAAGCTGCATGGGAAGCTGTACCTGTACACGCCATCCAAGCTGTGTCTGACTCATTGCCCAGGCGTATCAAGGCCGTTATTACGGCCAGAGATGGTTATTCTGGGAACTGATTTCTCAGGATCTATGCACCCAAATTGCGTGAAAATGTAATCACATGTCAGTCCTAGTATAATATATTTGTCCAATGACTACCCGTTTATCATCTGCATTTCTTCTCGGTGTAGCAATTTTAATGGTCAGTAGTGTAGAACACATTAGCAGTTTTTTGTGAAGTTGAAGCAAAATATGGAATTCACAGTGTCCTTGTGTCTGTTTCTTTGCTGTTGTTCTTTTTGCTGTTATCTATCAATTTCACAACTTTCCTAGACATCATAGCTATGGGCGCAGGTTGGTAAAGACTTGCCGTTTCTGTATGTTTAAATATTCCAAATTCAATTTGATACACATCGTGGTCAGTGGCATTTTGTGTGCCCTGTGTAATATGGGCCTATAACCTGCTAGGTTGTATGTGTGAGTGTGAGATGAAGATGTATGGATGTAGTAAAAGCGTTTCTGTAGATGCGTTACTGGTGATCGTCAGGTAAAGCGAATTTTGACATTTGTATGCAAAGGTGAATTTGATGATGTTGTGCTTGCTGTTGAGTGCTTGTATAAGGGTCGTTTCCGTTAGAGAACCTTGCTGCAGCGTATATGCAACGTAACGCGATTCCAATGCGACGTAAGGCAAGGGATTAGTGTGGCATGCGTGGCTTTCCGAAGTTCATGCGTTAATTGCGGAAACATGGACTATGGCGACGATATTACCAAATGCGTCCAAACAGGACCAACGTTATACATCCATAGGAGAATGAAGAATGTGTGTGGGGCGGCATTTATGTGGACAACCACCGTTGGAAAACACCGTTCTGCAACAGTGGGTGCTGGTGCTCCATGATAACGCACGTCGTAACACAGAAGTTACGCTAACCCAAGTGGGAGGCATTCGAGCGCCCGCCACACGGTCCGGATCTCTTCCCTTCGGTGCCTTAAAAAAGGCCACGAAGGGTCGATGATGCCTGTCGGACGAGGATGTGAAACAGGCAGTTACAGACTTCTTCAAGCAGCAGGACATGACGCTTTAACAAACGAGTATCTTCAACCTAGCGCGTCGGTCTGATAATTGCCTCAGTGTTCACGGCGATTTCCCTTGATAAGACATACCGATTGTGGGCTGCACTGCCATCGAACGGAAGCTTTTTAATCGTCCCTTATCCTTATGCATCCACTTCTTGCTTACTTTCTCCTACTATTATTAATATTGACAGCAACACGTATCTTTCAAAGAGCTGATTGTTCTATAAACATGGAAAGCTACTGATAATTAATTTTACCTCAAGGTGGTTTAAGAAAATGTCAGCTATTGTCTCAGATATGCTCGAGACGTCGTTACACAACTGAGCTGTTAGCACACAGCACTTCTCAAAGTGAAGAAATTATAATTTGATAACATTTCAAGCAAGTTAATGAACTGACTGACTCCAGCCATTGAAAACTTCGATGTTTTGTAAGATTCTGCATCTACGTGATTACTGTGCTATTCACAATAAAGTGCCTGCCATAGGGTTCAATGAACCACCTTCAAGCTGTCTCTCTACCGTTCCACTCTCGAACGGCACGCGGGAAAAACTAGCACTTAAGTTTTTCTGTGTGAGCCCTGATTTGTCTCATTTTATCGTGATGATCATTTCTCCCTATGTGGGTGGGTGCCAAAAGAATGTTTTTGCAATCAGAGGAGAAAACTGGTGATTGAAATTTCATGAGAAGATCCCGTCGGAACGAAAAACGCCTTTGTTTTAAGGATTACCACTCCAATTCACGTATCATGTCTGTGACACTATCTCCCCTATTTCACGATAATGCAAAACGAGCTGCTCTTCTGTGTACTTTTTCAATGTCATCCGTCAGTCTCACCTGATGCGGATCCCACACCGCCCAACAATACTCCAGAATAGGGCGGACAAGCGTGGTGCAAGCAGTCTCTTTGGTAGACCTGTTGCTCCCTTCTAAGTGTTCTGCCGGTGAATCGCAGTCTTTGGTTTACTCCCCCCACAATATTCCAATGTAGGTTATTTGTAATTGTAATCCCTATGTATTTAGTTGAATTTACAGCCTTCAGATTTGTTTGACTTATCGCGTGATCGAAATTTAGCGGATTTCTTTTAGTACTCATGTGAATAACTTCATACTTTTCCTTATTCATGGTTAATTGCCACTTTTCGTACCATACAGATATCTTATTTAAATCATTTTGCAAGTCGTTTTGATCATCTGATGATTTACAAGATGGTAAATGACATCATCATCTGCAAACAATCTAAGACGGCTACTCAGATTGTCTCATATAGATCAGGAACATTAGAGGGCCTATAACACTCCCTTGGGGAACGCCGGATATTACTTCTGTTTTACTCGATGACTACTAACTGTGACCTTTCTGACAGGAAATCACGAAGCCAGTCGCACAAGTGAGGCGATATTCCGTAGGCACGCAGTTTGGTTAGAAGACACTTGTGTTTAACAACTTCCACTGATTCATCTATGGGGATGTTTGTACACAAATAGTGACATCCAGTGTTAGCATCGGGTACTTGCTGGCAACAGGAATCTTTTTTGTAGCTCTTCCATTACTGTGTACCTCTCTCCTACAGAGCATTTTTAATGACATGTCCAACTGTTCACCAGTACCTCACTTACAAGGAGAGGCCATGACGCTGGGTTCAGGGATTTACTTCAAACTTTAGTAGACCATTAAAACAACGTAATGTGCAATTAGTAAAGTGCACTACTCTGACAATTCTGTGAAAATCACAAATGAAATTTTATGCGTCTATTATGTAAGTGATGTATCCGTGCGAAAGTGCGAAATTGCTGACCGTAAGAAGTCATTGAGGTCAGCTTGCTGAGACGGTAGTTTAGCGTGTTTGGTCAGAGGGTTCCCTGTCCCTTGTAATAAAAAAAATAAAAAGACTGAGTGAATGGATCACGATGAATTTGAACGGGTGTCATGGCACGTCCGTCCCGAAGAAATGCAATGAACAATAACGAACAAAATAAGATAAAAAATTGGTTAGCGTTTGCGCTTAGAAGGAGGTCATGCTTGAGGCGCCGACTCGAATCCCGCTAACACTTATTGTTTTAAATATATTTTTTCCATTACTGCTCGCGTTATTTAATTTATATAACATTTGACAGGTAATAGCATGAAAAAAGACGTACATTTCCATGAAGTTGTAGTCGATTTCATATGTTATTTGTCTACTTACTATCTGTAACTAAATTTTCAACGACGATGATGATGATGATTGGTTTGTGGGGGTGATCAACTGCGCGATCATCAGCGCCCATAGAAAGTCCCAATCTTTACACAGTCTAAGATTTTTTTTACAGTCCAATCTACTCGCTGTCACGAATGATGATGATGATGACATGATGAGGACAACACGAACACCCTGTCCCCGGGAAGAGGAAATCCCCTGCCCGGCCGGGAATCGAACCCGGGACCACGTAATCAAGAGGCAGCAACGACAGACACTAGACCACGAGCTGTGGACTTCAAGAACGACGGACAGGCCTGGGAAACCCACGTCAAACCTATGCACAGATACATAACCCTCATCATAGACGCGTAAAACTTCTCTTGTTATTTTCTCGAAATTGCCAGACTAGTGCAACTTAGTACTTACAAATTATGTTGTTTTAATGGCCTACTGAATGTGTACAGAGTTTGAAACAAATCTGTAATCCTAACGTCGTAACCTCCCCTTTATAGTTTATGTATCGACTTACAGGAAGGGCTGTTTCTAGACCTCCTGATACGCCTGATAGAACTGCCGTCATTATTGTGGCTTTAGTTGTGGTGCTTTTAAGTCGTGTCTTTTGTGTCACAAACAGTCGCATATTTCAAATGACAGTCCAAGACGAACAAAATAAAATTTCAGCTTGGTTTATGAGCTGTTAATCGAGCATAACCTGTAATAGATAACGTATCCCGACAGTCAGCCATCTTTCCTCATTACGGCGTGTGATTTTTCGTAATAGTGCTGACTGCATGCTTTGTCTGCAATACTGTATATCGGTAAGTGGGCTCATACTGCTAAACTGTCTGTTAATATGACTCGGTTTCGTAATCAATGAAATGACATCACACACCCTCTAAGGACTATGGAGTTTCATTTCATTTCATCCTCTCCTTCTGGGTGGTTGCCATTTTCTGTGAGGCCATTTCAGAAGCTTATCCTCAGGTTCAGTTTTGCTGTAGATTCAGTGCTCGGATGAAGGCACCAAAAATCGGTTTAGAACAACAGGTTTAGCTCGAAGAGCACGGTCTATTGACACGCAGTCAAGCTCTTTACTCAGGCGAATGTTTAGTGCTATTGACAAGGGATTTCAAATTGATTCCGTATTTCAAGGTTTCCAGAAGGCTTTTGACACTATAGGACACAAGCGGATTGTAGAGAAATTGTGTGCTAGTGGAATATCGTCTAATTATTGACGGAAAGTCATGGAGTAAAACAGAAGTGATTTCTGGCGTTCCCCAAGGTAGTGTTACAGGCCCTTTGCTATTCCTTATCTATATAAACAATTTGCGAGACAATCTGAGCAGCTGTCTCAAGTTTCTTGCAGATGACGCTGTCGTTTATAGACTAGTAAAGTCATCGGAATATAAAAATAATTGCAAAATGATTTAGGAAAGATATCTGTATGGTGCGAAAATTGGCAGTTGACCCTAATTAATAGAAAGTGTGAGGTCATCCACATGGGTGCTAACAAGGATCCGTTAAACTTCGGTTAGACGATAAGTCAGACAAATCGAAAGCGGTAAATTCAACTATATACCTAGGAATTACAACTTAAATTGGGAAGAACACATAGAAAATGTTGTGGGGAAGGCCAACCAAAGACTGCGTTTTATTGGCAGAACACTTAGAAAATGTAAAAGATCTACTTAAGAGACTGCCTCCACTACGCTTCTTCGCTTCTTCATCGTCGTTTGGAGTACTGCTGTGCGGTCTGGGGTCCTTTCCAGATAGGATTAACTGAGTACATCGAGAAAGTTCAAAGAAGAGCAGCCCGCTTTGTATTATCACGAAATAGGGGAGGGAGTGTCTCGGACAGGATTTGGGGTCGACATCATTAAAACAAATGCGTTTTTCGTTGCGGTAGAATCTTCTCACGAAATTTCTATCACCAACTTTCTCCTCCAAATGCGAAAACATTTTGTTGACGCAGATCTCCATAGGGCGAACGACCTTCATGATAAAATAAGGGAAATCAGAGCTCACGCAGAAAGACATAGGTCTTCGTTTTCTTCTGTGCGCTGTTTTAGATTGGAATAATAGAGAATTACAGTGAAGGTGATTCGATGAAACCTCTGTCAGGCACTTAAGTGTGATTTGCAGAGTATCCATGTAGGTGCAATGGGCCAGACAGTAAAAGATGGCGGGTAGTTGCGTCGCTGAAATACGAGTATTGGGGATGTTCCGGCGTAACATCAAACGCAGGCACGTCAGCATGGAACGTTAACCGCAGAGAAGGCTGTGACACAACGCCAGCCAATAGTAGGCTGACTAGGACCGCACCAAGGCAGGAAGCGGCCTCCACCCGAAGAGAATATAAGCGCCGCTCCAGATAGCCTCGGCTGGACTAGAATACGGACTAGAAGAGCCGCACTAGAAGACGAGCCGTCATCCTTACTGTTGAGCAGAGACTTGTTTCTTATATTAATGGCTTGCATGGAAGCTGTATATAGCGAAGGACACTGATTATTTCCATGTCGCCAATGGTTTGCGACACTTCAGTGTAGAAGGCAAAGATAAGTATGGGCAATTCAGTTACTGTAATAAACACCATTAATATGATTTGCTTGACACTACTGGCCATTAAAATTGCTACATCAAGAAGAAATGCAGATGATAAACGGGTATTCATTGGACAAATATATTATACTAGAACTGACATGTGATTACATTTTCACGTAATTTGGGTGCACAGATCCGGAGAAATCAGTACCTAGAACAACCACCTCCGGCCGTAATAACGGCCTTCATACGTCTGGGCATTGAGCCAAACAGAGATTGGATGGCGTGTACAGGTACAGATGCCCATTCAACTTCAACACGATACCACAGTTCATCAAGCGTAGTGACTGGCGTATTGTGACGAGCCAGTTGCTCGGCCACCATTGACCAGACGTTTTCAATTGGTGAGAAATCTGGAGAATGTGTTGGCCAGGGAAGCAGTCGAACATTTTCTGTATCCAGAAAGGCCCGTACAGCACCTGCAACATGCGGTCGTGCATTATCCTGCTGAAATGTAGGATTTCGCAGGGATCGAATGAAGGGTAGACCACGGGTTTTAACACATCTGAAATGTTACGTCCACGGTTCAAAGTGCCGTCAATGCGAACAAGAGGTGACCGAGGCGTGTAACCAATGGCACCCCATACCATCACGCCGGGTGATACGCCAGTATGGCGATGACAAATACACGCTTCCAATGTGCGTTCACCGCGATGTCGCCAAACACGGATGCGACCATCATGATGGTGTAAAGAGAACCTGAATTCATCCGAAAAAATGACGTTTTGCCATTCGTGCACCTAAGTTCGTCGTTGAGTACACCATCGCAGGCGCTCGTGTCTGTGATGCAGCGTCAAAGGTAACCGCAGCCATGGTCTCCTAGATGATAGTCCATGCTGCTGCAAACGTCGTTCGAACTGTTCGCGCAGATGGTTGTAGTCTTGCAAAAGTCCTCATCTGTTGACTCAGGGATCGAGACGAGGCTGCACTATCCGTTACAGCCGTGCGGATAAGATGCCTGTCATCTCGACTGCTAGTGATACGAGGCCGTTGGGATCCAGCACGGCTTTCCGTATTACCCTCCTGAACGCGCCTATTCCATATTCTGCTAACAGACATTGGATCTCGACCAATCTGTTCGCGCAGATGGTTGTAGTCTTGCAAAAGTCCTCATCTGTTGACGCAGGGATCGAGACGAGGCTGCACTATCCGTTACAGCCGTGCGGATAAGATGCCTGTCATCTCGACTGCTAGTGATACGAGGCCGTTGGGATCCAGCACGGCTTTCCGTATTACCCTCCTGAACGCGCCTATTCCATATTCTGCTAACAGACATTGGATCTCGACCAACACGAGCAGCATTGTCGCGACACGATAAACAGCAAAAGCGATAGGCTACAATCCGACCTTTATCAAAGTCGGAAACGTGATGGTATGCATTTATCCTCCTTACATGAGGCATCACAACAACGTTTCACCAGGCAACGCCTGTCAACTGCTGTTTGTGTATGAGAAATCGGTTGGAAACTTTCCTCATGTCAGCACGTTGTAGGTGTCGCCACCGGCGCCAACATCGTGTGAATGCTCTGAAAAGCTAATCATTTGCATATCTCAGCATCTTCTTCCTGTCGGTTAAATTTCGCGATGTAGCATGGCCAGTAGTGTATGTTCTCTAGCAATCCGAGAAAACAGCTTTCTATGCATCCTACATTATACGAAAGAGCAGGATCCCACATGGTACCCTGCAGTAAAACCGGAGGAGACTGCTACATAGATGTGGGGTGAGGTGAGGTGAGCAGGTGGGTCTGTACCTGTCGCTGTCCGTGCGCCAGGTCCGCGCTGGCGTCGTCCTCCGAGTCGAGCAGCAGCCACGCCTGCCAGGAGGAGCCCTGCTCGGCGTGGTGGTCCAGCAGCCGGTCCACCGGCGACGGCGACGGCGACGCAGACGCAGACGGCGACGGCAGGGGCGCTGGTGCGGGGGCGGCGCCGGCCGGCCACGGCGGCAGCAGCAGCAGCAGCGGCAGCAGCAGCACGCAACGAGTCAGCTGGCCACGCATCCCTCAGCGCCGCCGCTGCCTCGCCCCCATCTGCAGAGCGAGCGGAGAACACACAGAACTTAATAACTGCCCACCAGTCTCACTGTTTATCACAAAAATGGGTCAGATGGTTCTGAGCACCATGGGACTTAACTTCTGAGGTCATCAGTCCCCTAGAATTCAGAACTCCTTAACCTAACTAACCTAATCACATCACAAACATCCATACCCGAGGCAGGATTCGAACCTGCGACTGCAGCGGTCGCGCGGTTCCAGACTGCAGCGTCTAGAACCGCTCGGCCACTCCGGCCGGCCTGTTTATCACCTTCTAGATTCTACAACGAGTGAGAACCGCGGAAACAGGATGACGAGTCGCTCCGTCCGACCAACGTCAACACGCAAACTTTCTTCCCAAGAAAACCTGACCTGGGCGTCTCGTTCCGTCCCGTTCCAAAGCTATGACACGGACGGGAGGAAGGTGAATCTACGAAAATCTGTTATTTTGGAAACTGGTCTCGGAAAAGGACTTAACAGTTCCGTGAACTGAAAAGTTAAAAAAAATATTGCAGCTGAAACTAAAATGTCTTGGTAAAAATGAGAGATAAACAATAAGGTGCTCAAGAGTTGAAGCCCAACAACGAAGAGAAAACCAAAGCAGTACAACACTGGCTGTCGGCCGGAGTGGCCGTGCGGTTCTAGGCACTACAGTCTGGAGCCGAACGATTGCTACGGTCTCAGGTTCGAATCCTGCCTCGGGCATGGATGTGTGGCATGTCCTTAGGTTAGTTAGGTTTAATTAGTTGTAAGTTCTAGGCGACTGATGACCTCAGAAGTTAAGTAGCATAGTGCTCAGAGCCATTTGAACCGAGAGCACTGGCTGAGGTGAAAGAGAATGGGGTGGCTGGCTGTAAGGTTTTAACTGTTTGGAAGAACAGAGTATCACGACGCGATGTGGTGGGCTACAGACCATCCCACTAATACACATAACAAAAAAATTTTTGCATCACCGCGGTTCCGAGAGTTCCGGACCTGTACAGAAAACTGGAATACAGATCAACATAAACATCACAAAATATTGCTCCAGAAGTTTCACTATTACGGAATACGGGGAGTAGCTCACAACTGTTTCACCTCTTACTTTAGCAACAGGCAGCAAAAGGTCATCGTTCGCGATGCTGAGAATGGCTGTGATGTGGGGTCTGAGTGGGGTACTGTCAAGTGGGGAGTGCTTCAGGGATCAGTGTTGGGTCCACTCCTGTTCCTTATTTATATAAATGATATGCCCTCTAGTATTACGGGTAACTCTAAAATGTTTCTGTTTGCTGATGACACTAGCTTCGTAGTAAAGGATGTTGTGTGCAACAGTAGCTCGGTTTCAAATAGTGCAGTAGATGACCTCAGTTCATGGCTTGTAGAAAATAAACTAACGCTAAATCACAGATTCTAACACACACTTCAACAAAACCTAACATTTTAATTTCACAGAACGAGCATATGATTAGTGAAACTGAACAGTTCAAATTTCTAGGTGTTCAGATAGATGGTAAGCTGTCGTGGAAAGCCCACGTTCAGGATCTTGTTCAAAGACTTGATGGTGCCATTTTTGTTATTCGAACGGTATCAGAAGTGAGCGATCGTTCAACAAGAATATTAGTCTACTTTGCTTATTTTCATTCGCTATTGTCGTACGGTATTATATTTTGGAGTAACTCTTCCCATTCTAAAAGGATATTTTTGGCTCAGAAACGGGCGCTTCGGGCAATAAGTGGTGTAAGTTCACGAACCTCTTGTCGCCCTCTGTTCACGAGTCTGGGTATATTGACATTGGCCTCCCAATACGTATATTCCTTAGGCCTCCCAACACGAATATTCCTTATTGTCGTTTCTTGTTACCAATATTAGTTTATTCCCAAGAATAAGCAACCTTAACTCGGTTAATACACGGCAGAAATCAAATTTACATTATGATCGGACTTCCTTAACTCTTGTGCAAAAAGGTGTGCAGTATACTGCTGCATTCACTTTCAATAACCTGCCACTCGAATTCAAAAATCTTAGCAGTAATCCACGCGTTTCCTCATGGGTCACTCCTTCTATCCTGTTGACGAGATTCTTGAAAAGCTGATTTTTATTGTATTGCTGATAGCGTTAACTTAAAGTTATGGACTGATTTTTTTAAGGTTCATGGACACTTATTTTTATCTGTTATTACGTTTATGTTGTATTGCATGTACTGACACGTTCAATGACCTTGGAGATTTGCTCCTTAATTTGGTCCTACGGAACTTTGAGGAGTAAATAAACAAATTAAATAAAATCACTTCCGCCCTTTTTATCACTCATGTCAACAACAAATTGCATGTTGTACCACCATACAGCAAAACCCTCAGAGGTGGTGGTCCAGATTGCTGTACACACCGTACCTCTTATACCCAGTACCACGTCCTCTTGCATTGAAGCATGCCTGTATTCGTCGTGGAATACTGTCCACAAGTTCATCAAGGCACTGTTGGTCCAGATTGTCCCATTCCTCAACGGCGATTCGGCATAGATGCCTCAGAGTGGTTGGTGGGTCACGTCGTCCATAAAAGCCCTTTTCCATCAATAGGGTTCATGTCTGGAGAACATGCTGGCCACTCTAGTCGAGCGATGTCGTTACCCTGAAGGAAGTCATTCACAAGATGTGCACGATGTGGGCGCCAATTGTTGTCCATGAAGACGAATGCCTCGCCAGTATGCTGCCGATATGGTTGCACTATCGGTCGGAGGATGACATTCACGTACCGTACAGCCGTTACCGCGCCTTCCATGACCATCAGCGACGTACGCCGGCCCCACATAATGCCACCCGAAAACAGCAGGGAACCTATACCTTGCTGCACTCGCTGGTCAGTGTGCCTAAAACGTTCAGTCTGACCGGGTTGCCTCCAAATACGTCTCCGACGATTCTCTACTGGAAGGCATATGCGACACTCAGCGTTGAAGAAAAAGTAATGCCAATCCTGAGCGGTGCATTCAAATGGTTCAAATGGCTCTAAGCACCATGGGACTTAACAACTGAGGTCATCAGTCCCCTAAACTCAGAAGTACTTAAACCTAACTAACCTAAGGGCATCACACTCATCCACGCCCGAGAGAGGATTCGAACCGTAGTATCCGCTTGGTTCCCGAATGAAGCTCCTAGAACCACTCAGCCACCGAGGCCGGCGAGCGGAGCATTCGGTATGTTGTTGGACCCATCTGTACCGAGCTGCATGGTATCGTGGTTGCGAAGATGGACCTCGCTATGGGCGTCGGGAGTGAAGTTGCGCATCATGCAGCCTATTGCGCACAATTTGAGTCGCCCAACATTTCGTGCTGTGGCTGCACAAAAAGCATTATTCAACATTGTGGCGTTGCTGTCAGGTTTGCTCCAAGCCATAATCCGTAGGTAGCGGTCATCCACTGCAGTAGTAGCCCTTTGGCGGCCTGAACGAGGCATTTCATCGACAGTTCGTGTCTCTGTATCTCCTCCATGTCCGAACAACACCGCTTTGCTTCACTCCGAGACGCCTGGACACTTCACTTGTTGAGAGCCCTTCCTGGCACAAAGTAACAATGAGGACGCGATCGAACCGCGGTACTGACGGCATAGACATGGTTGAACTACAGACAATACGAGCCGTGTACCTCCTTCCTGGTAGAATGACTGTAACTGATCGGCTGTCGGACCCCCTCTGTCTAATAGGCGCTGCTCATGCATGGTTGTTTACATCTGTGCATAGGTTTAGTGACATCTCCGAACAGTGAAAGGGACTGTGTCTGTGATACACTGTCCACAGTTCAGCAGAACTTTTATTGATGTGTGTACTTAAAGCCGGAAACGAAGCACAATGATGACAAAGAGGGAGATTGAATTCTCAGACGTGTCACGAGTCAGGTTGCGCGTCCGCAGCGCAAATTTAGCCATATTACACGTTCCATGCTTTGATTCCATGTCCAAACAGTAGTATTACGCACGTAGAAATTATCCATGAGATCCAGCATGGACAAAAAAGTGATCAGACTGCAAGAGACAACGACCTACTACGAGAAGTAACGATGTTAATCTGACTTGTATTCACCACTCTTACAGCACAATCCGTTATAAATATAACAAAATGTAAGGGAACAATGAACTATCATGCGGTTACAGAACGTTAAAGTACCAGAAGGCGACTCCCTGTGTGAACTTGGTAATTTATTCCGAGACACCACACTCCAGTTATCTTTGTTTGAACAAGAATTACGACGAGAGATAGTACGACGTGACTTTGCTCGCCATGCTGCCACTACGAGCTGTGGCGGTATGTAAGACTAAAAGCCATTTACATGTGCCACATGTTCCTACCGGAAGTAATATCAGTGAAAACTAGAAGAAAACTGATATTTTCTGGGCATGAGGCATAATTCTCTGCCGTTTTCTCTTCCACCGTTGCAGACATCAGAAGGCAAACTCGGAAGTCACTTACAGACTCAAACAAGCTCAGCAAGGTGAACTGTTTATTGTAGGGTCGGTTCGTGACGTCATCGAACCGTTGCCTGAGAGCGTACAGTCGCGCCGATGTCTCCTGTGTAACTTGTTGGGGCGAGTTGACGCTGTTCGTTTTATTTCTAAGACTCACAGCTCACATCAGTTCAGTAATTCTTCTTTTCTCTTAAAATTGTTTCTGGGCTTTTCAATTTCTATGGCCTCTATGTACATCCAAGCATAATATTAGGTTGGTGTATAAGGTCGTAGCGTTTTTCCATTAGAGTAATAAAAAATGGTTCAAATGACTCTGAGCACTAACGTAGAACTACTTAAACCTAACTAACCTAAGGACATCACACACTTCCATGCACGAGGCAGGATTCGAACCTGCGACCGTAGCGGTCGCGCGGTTCCGGACTGAAGTGCCTGGAACCGCTCGGCCACACCGGTCGGCGGGTAATAAACACCCATAAGTGTAATAAAAATAATAGATTCACATAACAGAGACATTAGTCATCAGTAATATATTCTCCTTCACCATTTACAACAGTCTGCCGACTCTGGGATAACTTTTCGATTCCACGTCTGTAGAAATCACGTGGTTTTCAGGTGAAGACCTCGTCGGAGCGCATGTTCATTCCAAAAGGAAGTTCCTTGAAGGTTGTTCGATAGAGCGGAAAAGGTGAAAATGTGAGGACGCAAGCTCAGGTCAATAAGGCGAGTACGGAAAGACTTCCCAATCGAACTGCTGTATAGCGATTTTTGCCAGTCTAGCAGAATGCGGGCGGGCATTATCGTGGGTTGGCACCACTTCAGGCAGTCTTCCTGGTCGATGCTCCTGGATTGCGTCGGGCAAGACGTCTCAGTTGTTGACCATAAATATCAGCAGTGATGGGTACATCCCGGGGAAGCTATCTGTAATACATCACACCGTCGCTGTTTCACCGAAGTATAACATCTTTTGTGGACGCGCACAGGTCTTTGTATGGGGAGTTGCTGCTTTGTTTGGGCTCAGCCATCCCTTTCTTCTCCTTATGTTAGCATAAAGACGACGTTTCTTATCACTAGTAGCAATAGGGCATAGGGATGGTCGGTGCTGTTCACGAGCCAAATGATGATGAGCAAGCAGAAATGCACATATGGACCCGCAGATTTTTGTGATTTTGGCTTAGAGCATGCGGTACCGTCTGAACCTTCCCCACCGCACGCAAATGTCGCACAATGTTATAATGGTCACAGTTCATCACATATGCCAGTCAGTTCTCGAGTACACTGACGTGTATCATTGTGGATTAATGCGTAAAAAAGGATCTGTATCAAACCCCAAAAGTCTTCCTGAACGTACAGAGTCAATAATGTCATAACGACCGTCCTTAAAACGAGAAAACCATTCTCTTTCCGTGCTTTGTCCAATGGCATTATCCCCATACGCGGCGCATATCATTTCTGGCATCCGTTGTTGTCGCTCCTCTATTGGACAGACGAATATGTGGGAAGTGATCAGATTCCTCCACTTGGCACTCCATTTGCTAGCGTCCACAGTTCCACTCACTATCTCCAAACGAACATATGACAATATACAGGGTCGTCCATTGATAGTGACCGGGCCATATATCTCACGAAATAAGCATCAAACGAGAAATCTTTAAAGAACGAAACTCGTCTAGCTTGAAGAGGGAAACCAAATGGCGCTATGGTTGGCCTACTAGATGGCGCTGCCATAGGTCAAACGGATATCAACTGCGTTTTTTTAAATAGGAACCCCCATTTTTTATTACATATTCGTGTAGTACGTAAAGAAATATGAATGTTTCAGTTGGACCACTTCTTTCGCTCTGTGATAGATAGCGCTGTAATAGTCACAAACGTATAAGTACGTGGTATCACATAACATTCAGCCAGTGCGGACGGTATTTGCTTCGTGATACATTACCCGTCTTAAAACTGACCGTTTACCAATTTAGAAAAAGCTCGATATCGTGTTGATGTATGGCTGTTGTGATCAAAATGCCCAACGGGCGTGTGCTATGTATGCTGCTCGGCATCCTGGACGACATCATCCAAGTGTCCGGAGCGTTCGCCCGATAGTTACGTTATTTAAGGAAACAGGAAGTGTGCAGCCACGTATGAAACGTCACCCACGACCTGCAACAAATGATGATGCCCAAGTAGGTGTTTTAGCTGCTGTCGCGGCTAATCCGCACATCAGTAGCAGACAAACTGCGCGAGAACCGGGAATCTCAAAAACGTCGGTGTTGAGAATGCTACATCATCATCGATTGCACCCGTACCATATTTCTATGCACCAGGAATTGCATGGCGGCGACTTTGAACATCGTGTACAGTTCTGCCATTGGGCACAAGAGAAATTACCGGACGATGACAGATTTTTTGCACGCGTTCTATTTAACGACGAAGCGTCATTCACCAACAGCAGTCACGAAAACCGGCATAATGTGCACTGTTGGGCAACGGAAAATCCACGATGGCTGCGACAAGTGGAAGATCAACGACCTTGGCGGGTTAAAGTATGGTGCGGCATTATGGGAGGGAGGATAATTGGCCTCCATTTATCGATGGCAATCTAAATGGTATAATGTATGCAGATTTCCTACTTAATGTTCTACAGATGTTACTACAAGATGTTTCACCGCATGACAGAATGCCGATGTACTTCCAACATGATGGATGTCCGGCACATAGCTCGCGTGCGGTTGAAGCGGTACTGAACAGCGTATTTCATGACAGGTGGATTGGTCGTCGAAGCACCATATGATGGCCCGCACGTTCACCGGATCTGAAGTGCCCGGATTTCTTTCTGTGGGGAAAGTTCAAGGATATTTGCTATCGTGATCCACCGACAACGCCTGACAATATGCGTCAGCGCATTGTCAATGGATGTGCGAACATTACGGAAGGCGAACTACTCGCTGTTGAGAGAATAAAGTTACACGTATTGCCAAATGCATTGAGGTTGACGGACATCATTTTGCGGATTTATTGCATTAATGTTATATTTACAGGTAATCACGCTATAACAGCAAGTCTTCTCAGAAATGATAAGTTCACAAAGGTACATGTAGCACATTGGAACAACCGAAATAAAATGTTCAAACGCACCTACGTTCTGCATTTTGATTTAAAGAACCTACCTGTTACCAACTGTTAGTCTAAAATTGTTAGCCATATGTTTGTGACTATTACAGCGCCGTCTGTCACAAAGTGAAAAATATGGTCCAACTAAAACATTCATATTTCTTTACGTACTACACGAATATGTAATAAAAAATGGGGTTGCCCATTTTTAAAAAACGTAGCGCCATCTAGCGGGCCAACCGTACCGCCATCTGGTTTTACCCCTTCAAGCCAGACAAGTTTCGTTCTTTATAGTTTTTTCGTTTGACGTTTATTTCGTGAGATATTTGGCCCGGTCACGATAAACTGACGACCCTGTATAAATAACAGTGAACTATATATAAAACCTGACAATCTATAAATAAATCCATAGCAACCGGAATACCAACATACAAAACAAAAAACGACGAACTTAAGCACCAACCTAATAATTACCGAGTATTTCAAAGAAACATCGGAATTTTACATTCAACTTAGAATTACAAATGAAATACCGAATTTCAGGCATTACCTCTCACCATGGACAACGCAGTGGCCGATGGCCTTTACTTAACGACGGACACCAATGGCGTTTATGTAGAGTTGTCAGTGTTAACAAACAAGCTACACGTGGTATTGATAGCTACGATGCCACAAAGTAGGTGCAAGTTCTCAGGTTGGCACTACGACACCGACACCGACGACAGCGCCCTCTAGCCCGCGCTGTGCAGCTCTACGAGCGCCGCTTCATATTCTGCCCAATTGATGCCGAGCAGACGACCAAGCAACATCGTTTCTATTTCATAGTGGGCGAGCCACTGCTTGTAACTTTGTAACTTGATGTACAGCTTCGCACCTACGTGCTCATCTCAGCCAGAGTTAAGTACATAGTAAAACCACTTTCAATTGCAGTACCAAGTGTTCTACCTCACCTGCTCCTCTTAGCTTCCTACATTCGGCCTACCCTTCAAGTTTCAGGAGCAGACCCAAGCGCGTGAAATAGCCGCAAAAAGTGTTGTGTGACGTACTACGAACATATCCTTTAGGGCAGTGCAGCGAAATTTGGCGTTAATGGGTTACGGCAGCAGGCGACCGACGTACAGCACGACATCTCCTGGTCCGGTGATTCCCGATTTCAGTTGTTAAGAGCTGATGGTATGGTTTGAGTGTGGCGCAGTCCCCAGGAAGCCATGGACCCATGTTGTCAACAACGCACTGTGCAAACTGGTGGTGGCTCCATAATGCTATAGGCCGTGTTTATATGGAACGGACTGGGTCCTCTGCTCCAACTGAAGTGCCATTGACGGGAAATAGTTCTTCAGCTGCTTAGAGACAATTTGCAGCCATTCACGGGCTTCATAATCCCAGACATCTCACGACTGGTTTGATGAACATTCTGGACAATTCGAGCGCATGGTTTTGCCACCCAAATCGCCTAACATGAATCCCGTCGAACATTTATGGGACGTAATCGAGGTGTCGGTTCGTGCACAAAATACTGCGCCGGCAAAACTTTCGCAATAAGGACGGCTGCAGAGGCAGCATGGCTCAATATTTCTACAGGAGGCTTCCAAAGACCTCTTGAATCCATGCGACATCCAGATGCTGGACTACTCTGAGCGAAAGGAGATCCGACACGATATTAGGAGTTATCCCATGACTTGTCACCTCAGTGTACGATTATGGGGAGATGTGAAGCCATGCGTGTGTGACGAATGCGAATGACGCAACAGCAATGGAGCCAGGTGTATTGCAAAGAGTTTGCTGCTCACTGCGAAGAAAGGCTGGAGAAAATGCCAAGATGCGATTGCTTTCTGGACTTATCGTCATCGGAATTTTTCTTGAAGTTTTGACCAATATTGCCTTTTGTGAGTATTTGTGACACCTTAAAAAAAACCATAGTGCACATTCCACCCGCGGCGTTGTTGCAGAAATAATATTCTTGTCCCATGGGATAAACTCATAAACTCTACATTTTCACATACAGAGAACTAGGAAGATTGATAGAAGCTTGTCTTGTAAGATACAAGATAAGTGAAAAAGAGCAAATCTACGTTTAGAGCATTTGTAGCTTTAGAGAATACATTCCTTTATGTTGACTGGAATACACTCATTGAAATTTTGACGGTAGAAGGGATAAAATACAGGGAGCGAAAGTGTATCTGCACATTGCATACAAATCAGACTGCAGCTAAGAATAGGAAGACATGAAAGCAACAGTTGACAGGGAAGTGAGACAGGGTTGCAGCCTTATTTAACCTGTTCGCTAAGTACGCTGTAGAAGATCCAAGGAGAAATTAGAAAAGAGAATTCAAGTTGAGGGAGATGAACTAAAAACTTTAAGATGTGCAGATGACACTGAAATACTGACAGAGACAGCAAAGGATTTGGAAGAGCAGTTGTACGGAATGGATTGTGAGGCAATAAGATGAATAGCATCAAGAGCTCAGATGGCAGCCCAGTTCTAAGCAAAGAAAGGAAGGCAGAAAGGTGGAAGGAGTATATAGAAGGCTTATACAAGGGCGATGTACTTGAGGACAATATTATGGAAATAGAAGAGGATGTAGATGAAGACGAAATGGGAGATACGATACTGCGTGAAGAGTTTGACAGAGCACTGAAAGACCTGAGTCGAAACAAGGCCCCCGGAGTAGACAACATTCCATTAGAACTACTGACGGCCTTTGGAGAGCCAGTCATGACAAAACTCTACCAGCTGGTGAGCAAGATGTATGAGACAGGCGAAATACCCTCAGACTTCAAGAAGAATATAATAATTCCAATCCCAAAGAAAGCAGGTGCTGACAGATGTGAAAATTACCGAACTATCAGTTTAATAAGCCACGGCTGCAAAATACTAACGCGAATTCTTTACAGACGAATGGAAAAACTGGTAGATGCAGACCTCGGGGAGGATCAGTTTGGATTCCGTCGAAATGTTGGAACACGTGAGGCAATACTGACCTTACGACTTATCTTAGAAGAAAGATTAAGAAAAGGCAAACCTACGTTCCTAGCATTTGTAGACTTAGAGAAAGCTTTTGACAATGTTGACTGGAATACTCTTTTTCAAATTCTAAAGGTGGCAGGGGTAAAATACAGGGAGCGAAAGGCTATTTATAATTTGTACAGAAACCAGATGGCAGTAATAAGAGTCGAGGGGCATGAAAGGGAAGCAGTGGTTGGGAAAGGAGTGAGACAGGGTTGTAGCCTCTCCCCGATGTTATTCAATCTGTATATTGAGCAAGCAGTAAAGGAAACAAAAGAAAAATTTGGAGTAGGTATTAAAATTCATGGAGACGAAGTAAAAACTTTGAGGTTCGCCGATGACATTGTAATTCTGTCAGAGACGGCAAAGGACTTGGAAGAGCAGTTGAACGGAATGGACAGTGTCTTGAAAGGAGGATATAAGATGAACATTAACAAAAGCAAAACGAGGATAATGGAATGTAGTCAAATTAAATCGGGTGATGCTGAGGGAATTAGATTAGGAAATGAGACACTTAAAGTAGTAAAGGAGTTTTGCTATTTAGGAAGTAAAATAACTGATGATGGTCGAAGTAGAGAGGATATAAAATGTAGACTGGCAATGGGAAGGAAAGCGTTTCTGAAGAAGAGAAATTTGTTAACATCGAATATAGATTTATGTATCAGGAAGTCGTTTCTGAAAGTATTTGTTTGGAGTGTAGCCATGTATGGAAGTGAAACATGGACGATAACTAGTTTGGACAAGAAGAGAATAGAAGCTTTCGAAATGTGGTGCTACAGAAGAATACTGAAGATAAGGTGGATAGATCACGTAACTAATGAGGAGGTATTGAATAGGATTGGGGAGAAGAGAAGTTTGTGGCACAACTTGACTAGAAGAAGGGATCGGTTGGTAGGACATGTTTTGAGGCATCAAGGGATCACAAATTTAGCATTGGAGGGCAGCGTGGAGGGTAAAAATCGTAGAGGGAGACCGAGAGATGAGTACACTAAGCAGATTCAGAAGGATGTAGGTTGCAGTAGGTACTGGGAGATGAAGCAGCTTGCACAAGATAGAGTAGCATGGAGAGCTGCATCAAACCAGTCTCAGGACTGAAGACAACAACAACAACAACAACAGCAACAAAAATAGAACAAGGCAATGTAATAAAATGGAATCAAATCAGATGATGCTGAGGGAATTACATTGGGAAATGAGAGACTAAGATGAGTTTTTCTCTTTGACCAGCAAAGCAGTTGATGAAGGCTGAAACAGAGAGGGCATCAAATGCAGACGTGCAGTAGCGAGAAGAACGTTTCTGAAAACAGGGAATTTGTTAAAATCGAATAAAAATTTAAGTGTTCGTAAGTGTTTTGTGGACGTACTGGTCTAGAGTTTTACGTTTAGCGGAAATGAAACGCTGACGATGAATATTTTAGACAAGAAAAGAACACAAGTTTTTATGGTACAGTAAGCACCTTCAAATGTACGTAGGTTGCAGCAATTATGTAGAGATGAAGAAACATACATAGGTTAGACTAGCGTGGTAAACAAGTCTTCGGACTGAAGACAACAAGATTTATTTATTTATTTTATTTTTTGTATGAAATCTTATGGGACTTAACTGCTAAGGTCATCAGTCCCTAAGCTTACACGCTACTTAACCTAAATAATCCTAAGGACAAACACACACATCCATGCCCAAGGGAGGACTCGAACCTCCGCCGGGATCAGCCGCACAGTCCATGACTGCAGCGCCTTAGAGACCACAAGAACAATAATAAATTGTAAAAAATTATTTTATTTGCAAAATACGTACGTGATTTAATTTTCTTTTTCAGTTACTTTGACAGATGTTGCCGCAAAAATCTCGCTAGTTTCACGCAAGTTGTTTTTAGCTTCGGAGTAACCACCAGTCCAATGGCCCACCAGTCCAATGGCGAAGCATATTTCATGTCGTATTTCTAGCATTAACTGGTAAATAATTGCCAAGTTTAATACTCTTGCGTCGAATCTTAAAGTTAAGTCATTGAGAAGAATACATCTAGCATTTATAAATGAAGATGAAGCTGTCTACGCTTTTTCTTTAGTTTCGCCAAATTTCTGGAGAAATGCAGTAGACAATGTTGCAACACCGTTGCACATGACACACGATTTCAGTGAGCGCAGGAACATAAAAATATAGTGATATCAGATGACAAATATGCAAAGGACGAATATAGAGTCACTGCAACAGAAAATAGTTTTCAGAATGAATTTTCACTCAGTAGCGGAGTGTGCGTTCATTCGAAACTCTCTGCCATTTTAAAACTGTATGCTGTACAAGTACACGGGCCTAGGACCTCTGCCTTTCGCTGGCAATCTGAATTTTTTTTCAACAAATCACAAATATTGAGGTAGAGCTTAACCGTTATAAGCATATCCTTCAAATTAAGTATGATGATGATAATGATGGCAGTGAACATTTTGTGTACTCCGGAAAACGTTTTTTTAAAGTGTCTATAGCTCTTCCAACATTTTCGTTGCGCTATGTTATACATTGTTTGAACTTTTAATAGATGTAAATTAAAGAAATTAAGTTTATGTTGTGCCCAAGCACAACTCATCACACTCCTTCATAAATGTACTACAAGCACTTGCCTCGTAGGTCCGAGGTTTGAGTCCCGGTCTGGCACACAGTTTTAGTCTACAAAAAGTTTCAGAAGTAGTTGTGTTCTGCGATTCAATTATCGTGGGCAGCAGAGGAAGCGAAATGTATTTTAATTTTCATTCTGTGGATAAAGCTCACTGTTCCTGTAACGACCCATTGCACACATTGCGGCCAAATTTCAGGGGAGGTGGCCAGTGGGACAATTGGTAGTCCCAGCTGTAAATAGCTGGGACCCGATTTGTAGTTGCCTCCGAAAACTTTGCTCACACCTGGGCACATGGGGGTGGGGATAAGAAATACGTTTAATTCTGGGGCAACATATTTGCTTGTGTTTCTATATAGGAAAGTCAGTGACTTTGTTGACATGTACAGTGTTCCATTGCCACTGCCACTCATAGGCAATGCGTAAAATGTGATCAATGGCGATGTACTGTATACGATAAATGCGTCGTTTGTATTCTTGCAACAACTTTTAGTCCTACAGTCATCATGTTCTCCAGTAGCGAGTGACCACTGTCTCCAGCAGTGTACCTGGTCCACAATCTCTCTCTTTGGACCTAAAACTGACAATGTTGCTACTCTGGTTGAAGCTACTGTTGGCCTTTCGGGCCTGTGTGACCCACTGTTCTAGATTGTCCTCAAAAGTCTGGCAACAGAAAGTAGGAGTTTACTGCCTGTCGTGCCATCTGTTGACAAGTGGTAGTACTACGATAGAAGCCTTGGCGATGCTTCAATGTCAAGCGTTTGCCGACAGATGTCGCCACGCGCCCTAGTAAATTGGCGTAGTCGCTATAGCACAGCAAGCGTATCAATATGAACAATGTATTCCTTACCCGGCTGGTTCCGCAGAGGCAGAACACGAAATACAATACTGGACAAACTGATCTGTGTCGACATGTGTGCGTGGAAACACAATAGCATTTAAACACAAAAAAAACTCTTGAAACGCTACTAGAGGACCTGCTCTTGTAACTAAACCTACCAATCTTACGCAATGAAATATAAAATCGATCATGTGCTCTACGTGAAGTGTGCAGTGTTGATGAGAATATAGGACACTTACATGTGTGCAAGGAAACTGCCATGTATACGATAAAACTCGACCAGATTTAGCGCCCAAATTGGAAAAATCTCCCTGACGCTTGTTTGTCATTTGACACTGTTTTCGATTTCTTCGCATTCTTCCTGCAGACATTTCGCTTAGTGTTCCTATTTATTTTCAAAGTGACTTATATACCGTAGCTTGTAATAGATCTTTATTTACGTGACCATTACGGCACTCTAACCCCAGTTCTCGATACCAGTAATGTCGTACTACATTTCTGCGAAGTAACAGACATATTTTTGTGACAATATTCACATTTGGTTTTATTAATGTATCGATATATTACAGTGATATGGTTCTTGTGTGTATTGATTTCTGTGAGACTGTCATAATCTTTGACTTACTTGTAACCGTTTTGGCGCGAATGCGCACAGAGCAGTCTTTGTTTCACTTTGTAGAAGTTAAGTTGTTATTTCGCTTTGTAAAAAGAACAGTCAAGTCTTGTGTTTGGTTAAAGTGGAAATTTTAAATATATGAAGATTGCTACAAAACTGTTTTCTTGATGATGTGACAATTAAGAAGTAGTATATGTGAATTTACGAGAATTTAATAAAAATGTGGATCGTGAACACCAAGTCAAAAATTATTTCTACCATACCATTGTTCTGATTTGGGATTGTTTGATCATTAAGAATTTCCTGTAAAACGCATTTGTTAGGTCTTCAAATATTGCATAAATACAGATTTGGACCGTCTAGCAGTCAAAGTGGAATCACCCTAGAATCAACAAGAAAAGCCATAACAACTTCGACGAAATCTACGTGGAAATCCATTCAAGGTAAGTGCCAAAATTAATGACTTCCTTTACAGTGACTTCATTATTTCCATTCTGACGATACCACCCACAGTCAATAACTTTGTTGTTGCCCGATAAAGCGAACACTTTGCAAGTGGTGGTAATGTTAGAAGCAGTCCGACGATTGTTTTGAACGCCACAATACCATGGGTGGAGCAGTCATCAATACGACGATTGTTTTGAACGCCACAGTGCTTTACTAAGCATGGTCCTGTTGGAGCTAGCGTTAACTTTCTCCGACCTCTGAACTGACTTACCCAGCCAATTATATATAGGTGGACCTACAATGAGGATTTCGAACCACGGTGCAACTCGGTATTTTTCACGTCAATAAACATTGCCGCTGGTGAAAAGAGCTGACAAAGTGATAAACATCTTAAGGCCCATCCACACGCAACGATCTATCTACGCAAACGTCTGCGCACATCACATCTGCGCAGACAGATCGTTGCGTGTGGACAAAAGATTTGCACCAACTTGAGGTGTGTGCAAACGTTGGAGTTGGAGGTTTGAGCGAAACCTCTCAAATCTGTGGGTTCAAACCACATATGCGCAGTCAAGTTGGAGCGTGTGGACAGGAGATCGCCGCAAATCTGGCGCGGAACACCTGTTTGCTCAGTCCAGTGTTTGTATTTGTGCGCATAGGGCATTAAAATGACTGATACTCATCAGTGTTCTCGAGAGTTTGTAAGTGAATTCATTGAAATATATAGAAACCAACCCATGTTTGTGGAAGATTAAAAGTAAAGAATATACTGCCCGAGGCAAAAAGAGAGCAGCATACAATGCTCTAATTGAAAAATTGTGGGCAGTTGACGACTCGGCAAATAGAGAAACGGTAATAAAAAAATAAAAATAAAATCGTTGCGAACTGGTGAAATTATTTGCAGATGGATGTCGAAACATAATTAGCTCTTAAAGCTTGTAACCCCTCATATTATGAGAAAAAAATACTTGTATGAGAAGGGCAAATTCTCCTCATAAACGGCTGGCGTAACATTAAGATTCGTAGGAACAGGAAGGAGCTACAAGGATTTGGAATTTTCAACTGCAATATCGAAACAAGCGTTGAGTAAAATAATGCCCAACACATGTGAAGCTATTTACGCTGTCCTGAAGAATGAGTTCATGGAAGCAAGTCAAGTAAATTAAGTCTGTCAACGAACTATTTACCGAAAAGAGTTATCCAAAGTTCAGAAATCTAGAAGATCTGGTGTAAGAGTAGATCAAGTATACCAGCCAACGTTATGGTATTTTGATCTGCTTGGCTTCCTTAGTGATAAAGAAACGCCAAGACCAAGCAGGAGTACAATTGAAGATGAAATTGGGGTGTCAATGTGCCAGGGAATGGAACACGAGGTAATGTAAAACAAAACAGGTTCGCCCTGCAACTCTCGCAGTAAATGCACGTGAGAAAACTGCTTTCGCTTTAGCAGCCACTGTCTACACCATTTTGACCGCCTTCTCTGTTTCCTGAGGTTGGTCTGAATGTTTTTTGCAACACAAGTTGCAAACACAGACCACAACAGAACTTCCTCCATTTCTATATTTCAAAATAACTGAATTAAGTTTTTGACGTTTACGGGGAGCGTAGTCACTTGCCACTGATACTTCTTTCCTGCGCCGACAGATGGCGGGCGAGTAGTAGATTGGGGTTTGTGTCGTGTGAGCACACCACATTTGCAGCGATCTTTTGCATTTACAGACATTTGCGCCAATGTCTGCGCAGACAGGTCGTTGCGTGTGGACCGGGCTTTTCACCTGACCGGGGATGGAACCCGTGACCTTTGGATCTGTAACATGGCACTTCACATTTCCCTTTTTCTTTTACGCAGCGCCCCTTGTTGGCCAGCCAGTAACTGCGATGGCGACGCAGAAGCGCCGAGTGCGGCCCCATCCGGCAGCGCGCGCTCTGTTGGGCTCCAGATTTACGACTCTCCTGAGCGATTAATCGGCCGTAGCGCGCGGCTCGGCTGCCGCCTTTGTTCTGCTGCCAAGAGCGCCACATGTGTGTCGCGGCCGTCTCGAGAATTAAGTCCGCGCACGCCGCCTCCCCCTTCTCCGCCACCTCTAACACCACGGCTTGGTACAGCGCCCTCCCGCCACACTTACACTTTCTGCGATGTTGGCCGCGGTATACAAAGCTCCCCCGGCTGAAGAAATATTCTGAGGAGCAGACACGGAGTAAATATACGTTTTACGCGAACCAGTTTTCCAATTCCACTTCTGCATAATCACGTAGGCAAGCACTCCATCTCAAATTAAAGAAACATTATAGATATAAGACTTTTATCCATTGTGGATGTGGAACACTGCGACTGTGGTGTGAAAAGGTTTTCAGAAATTACTGCAACCAGTCGCCTTTTATGTAGATGTATTTTATTTAACCATGACCGGTTTCGAGCTGCCTAGCAACTCATCATCAGATGGTATATACATTTAGTGCTTTTTTGTACCCATTGTGTGGGTGGTTGAGTATCTGTGGCTAGACAGAAACGAGAACAAATAATCGCTACATGTGGTACAGTAACACGAAATATTTACAGCATAATTTATGTTTAACGTATAAGAGCAAATAATCACTACATGTGGTACAGTTACACGAAATATTTACAGTTTAATTTACGTTTTGAGGTGTTACTTACAGATAAATCTTTCTGCAGGTATATATATCTCTTTTAGGACGTATTTTTGAAACCATTGTGTCTTGTTTTTCAATGGTTTCAAAAATACGTCCTAAAAGAGATATATATACCTGCAGAAAGATTTATCTGTAAGTAACACCTCAAAACGTAAATTAAACTGTAAATATTTCGTGTAACTGTACCACATGTAGTGATTATTTGCTCTTATACGTTAAACATAAATTATGCTGTAAATATTTCGTGTTACTGTACCACATGTAGCGATTATTTGTTCTCGTTTCTGTCTAGCCACAGATACTCAACCACCCACACAATGGGTACAAAAAAAGCACTAAATGTATATACCATCTGATGATGAGTTGCTAGGCAGCTCGAAACCGGTCATGGTTAAATAAAATACATCTACATAAAAGGCGACTGGTTGCAGTAATTTCTGAAAACATTATAGATATAGTTCAGCACGGCAGAAAGAGTGAAAACTCGCTTCGGACAGCAGGAACCCCTCCCTTTTCTTGTGGGGGTTCAATTTTTTGCTGTCTTAAGCAGATGTTAAGTTATTATCTTTTGAAAACTCCCAGTTGTGGTATAAAAGTACTTCCGGTTTTTTATTTATATTTTTCTATTTGTTTATGGCCAGAGTTACTGCAATTTAATAAAATCACGCGATTTTGAGACTCGTAAGTCAGAAACTATGGCATGCAACATTCCCGAATAAAAATCGAAATTAAGGTATAGTTTGAGATGGTATTTATGTGGTATTTTTGCCGCACGGGATAAGCCGAGCGGTCTTAGGCGCTGCAGTCATGGACTGTGCGGCTGATCCCGGCGGAGGTCCGAGTCCTCCGTCGGGCATGGGTGTGTGTGTTTGTCCTTAGGATAATTTAGGTTAAGTAGTGTGTAAGCTTAGGGACTGATGACGTTAGCAGTTAAGTCCCATAAGATTTCACATACATTTGAACATATGTGGTACTTTTAGAACTTAAATTTAATGTAATTTTCATCTTGTTTCATAGTTTTTATGAAAAAAAAAACAAGGAATAAATATTATGCCATGTTGTTGCCCATTCGATTTAAAAACAGTGTTAGTAAGCTTGCTTTATGATATCTTCGATGGAGAGACATAGAAGAAATAAGAAGTAAATAGAAACAACGCCAACAACCAAGACTGATGACGAGGCCATTGTCGAGCACCTCGTGTTTATGTTTCACGGCGGCCCATCGCAACCTAAGTACAGCGTGAGGTTAAATATTTGTTATTTAGCTGGCCACTTCGTGGCCGAGCGGTTCTAGACGCTTCAGTCTGGAACCGCGCGACCACTATGGTCGCAGGTTCGAATCCTTCCTCGGGCATGCATGTATGTGATGTCCTTAGGTTATTTAGGTTTAGTAGTTCTAACAAGGGAACCTCCCTAATGCACCCTCCCTCACCCCTCACCCCTCAGATTTAGTGAAAAGTTGACACAGTGGATAGGCCTTGAAAAACTGAACACAGATCAATCGAGAAAACAGGAAGAAGTTGTATGTAACTATGAAAGAAATAATCAAAATATACAAACTTAGTAGTCTATGCGCAAGATATGCACATCAAGGAGAGTATGGGATCAGGAGCGCCGTGGTCCCATGGTTAGCGTGAGCAACTGCGAAACGAAAGGACCTTGGTTCGAGGGTTCCCTCGAGTGAAAATTCAACTTTCTTTATTTTCGCAAAGTTATGATCTGTCCATTCGTTCACTGACGTCTCTGTTCACTGTAATAAGTTTAGTGTCTGTGTTTTGCGGCCGCACCGCAAAACCGTGCAATTAGTAGACGAAAGGACGTGTCTCTCCAATGGGAATCGAAAACATTTGATCTCAAGGTCATAGGTCAACCGATTCCTCCACAGGAAAACACGTGTGATATATGCTATACGACACTAGTGACGGCATGTCCGTCACATTACAGGAATATGTTGTCGACCCGCCTAACTTGTACACTTGACGAATGGGAAGAAGAATTTTCTACCTTGCCCGATTTTGGTTTTCTTGTGGATGTGATAATCACTCCCAAAAAAGTGATGAAAAGATAAAAGTTTGTCACATAAACTGCAACAAATGAATGCATCATTTTCACAGTCACACAGTTTTCCCTGTGCTCTGTCAAAACATATGTTTTTAACGATTTCAGACTTTTCCGTGTGTAGACCGTCAAATCCTGCACAAGTCCAAGCAAATCTGAACATGTCCTGGGATTTTGGAGAGCGAAGTTGATTATGTGTGAGTGCTTGAACTTTGATAATTGTCTGAAAATAAAAAACTTTTCACTCGAGGGAAGACTTCAACCAAGGACCTCTTGCTCCGCAGCAGCTCACGGTAACCACGTTACCACGGCGCTCCTGAAATCATACTATCCTTAATGTTGCCTATGTTGGACATGGACTACTCACTTTGTATAATTTGCTTATTTTTTTCATAGTTCCACACAACATCTTCCTGTTTTCTCGATTGATCTGTGTTCAGTTTTTCAAGGCCTATCCACTGTGCCAACTTATAAATAAATCTGAGGGGGGTGCGATGGGGAGGTTCCCTTGTAAGTTCTAGGGGACTGATGACCTCAGAAGTTAAGTCCCATAGTACTCAGAGCCATTTGAACCATTTTGATCGTTGTGCACTGCAATCCAATATAAGGTTCTTGAGCTACAGGGGAGACAAATTTGTCGCGATCAGAAAATAAGGCAAACTTTGTCGAATTTAACTCGAAGACTAGTAAACATTTAAGGAATAACTACATGAAAGTTGTTTTCTTGTACAGTAATTGGCACATGTTAATATTAGTAATGATTTTAAAATATACGAGATGAGTTATCTCATTTGAAATGGAATAGCTTATATGCTTGTGTAAGGTGCATCTGTAATATTCGGCTGTTCAATCACATCAGTCCTTGCTGTGTCCAAGTTGTATGCGGTGATTTTCACACGCTCTGTCTGTTTTATCGTCTTCTTACTCACTGGTATGCGCAACAAATATCAATCGTCACACCATAACAGCAATAGCAGAACTAATAGGCCCAACCTCTTGGCTGTAGCTACATATTCGGAGCAAACAAGTTTTCTACGCCACGTTCTCGGCTGTTGCAGAGCAGAAACTATAAATGAAAACAGCTGTAATGCAAAGTGCAGCAGCCATAGAAACCACAGAACGCTCGACAAGGTATACATGGCGAGGCAGCATAGACAGGCCACCCCAAATACACCAGAATGAATAAATACATCGAGATGCGGTTTTCGCTAAGTTATAGTGGACAATTGGCAAATTTCCTGACGTTAAAAAGTAATTTTTATCGATTACTTGCCGAATCACGACACCGCCTTTGTTTCTTTCTAAGGAAACTACGCACGTTTTTCTGTAGCGTTTGAAATAAGCTTCTAAGAGAATTTCAACTACATAAATGTGCGAGACTTCATCATATGTATCGGGATGATAGCGCCGCAAACCACTGTTCCGCCAGCAGGAGAAAACGTCTGTCCTGTTGTTGTTGTGGTCTTCAATCCTCAGACTGGTTTGATGCAGCTCTCCATGCTACTCTATCCCGTGCAAGCCTCTTCATCTCCCAGTACCTACTGCAACCTACATCCTTCTGAATCTGCTTAGTGTAATCATCTCTCGGTCTCCCTCTACGATTTTTACCCTCCACGCTGTCCTCTAATACTAAATTGGTGATCCCTTGATGTCTCAGAACATGTCCTACCAACTGATCCCTTCTTCTGGTCAAGTTGTGCCACAAATTTCTCTTCTCTCCAATCCTATTCAATACTTCCTCATTAGTTATGTCATTTACCCATCTAATCTTCAGCATTCTTCTGTAGCACCACATTTCGAAAGCTTCTATTCTCTTGTTGTCCAAACTATTTATCGTCCGTGTTTCACTTTCATACATGGCTACACTCCACACAAATACTTTCAGAAATGACTTCCTGACACTTAAATCTATATTCGATGTTAACAAATTTCTCTTCTTCAGAAACGCTTTCCTTGCCATTGCCAGTCTACATTTTATATCCCATCTACTTCGACCATCATCATTATTTTGCTCCTCAAATAGCAAAACTCCTTTAATTGTCTCATTTCCTAATCTAATTCCCTCAGCGTCACCCCACTTTATTCGACTACATTCCATTATCCTCGTTTTACTTTTGTTGATGTTCATCTTATATCCTCCTTTCAAGACACTATCCATTCCGTTCAACTGCTCTTGCAAGTCCTTTGCTGTCTCTGACAGAATTACGATGTCATTGGCGAACCTCAATATTTTTATTTCTTCTCCATGGATTTTAATACCTACTCCGAATTTTTCTTTTGTTTCCTTCACTGCTTGTTCAATATACAGATTGAATAACATCGGGGAGAGACTGCAACCCTGTCTCAATCCCTTTCCAACCACTGCTTCCCTTTCGTGTTCCTCGACTCTTATAACTGCCATCTGGTTTCTGTACAAATTGTAAATAGCCTTTCGCTCCCTGTATTTTACCCCTGCTACCTTCAGAATTTGAAAGAGAATATTCCAGTCAACATTGTCAAAAGCTTTCTCTAAGTCCACAAATGCTAGAAACGTAGGTTTGCCTTTCCTTAATCTATTTTCTCAGTATTGCCCCCCGTGTTCCAACATTTCTACGGAATCCAAACTTATCTTCCCCGACGTCGGCTTCTATTAGTTTTTCCATTCGTCTGTAAAGAATTCGTGTTAGTATTTTGCAGCCGTAGCTTATTAAACTGATAGTTCGGTATTTTTCACATCTGTCAACACCTGCTTTCTTTGGGATTGGAATTATTATATTCTTGAAGTCTGAGGGTATTTCGCCAGTCTCATACATCTTGCTCACCAGATGGTAGAGTTTTGTCAGGACTGGCTCTCCCAAGGCCGTCAGTAGTTCTAATGGAATGTTGTCTACTCCGGGGGCCTCAGGTCTTTCAGTGCTCTGTCAAACTCTTCACGCAGTATCGTATCTCCCATTTCATCTACATCTACATCCTCTTCCATTTCCATAATATTGTCCTCAAGTACATCGCCCTTGTATAGACCCTCTATATACTCCTTCCACCTTTCTGCTTTCCCTTCTTTGCTTAGAGCTGGGTTTCCATCTGAGCTCTTGATGTTCATACAAGTGGTTCTCTTATCTCCAAAGGTCTCTTTAATCTTCCTGTAGGCAGTATCTATCTTACCCCTAGTCAGAGAAGCCTCTACATCCTTACATTTGTCCTCTAGCCATCCCTGCTTAACCATTTTGCACTTCCTGTCGATCTCATTTTTGAGACGTCTGTATTCCTTTTTGCCTGCTTCATTTACTGCATTTTTATATTTTCCCCTTTCACAAATTAAATTCAATATTTCTTCTGTTACCCAAGGATTTCTACTAGCCTTCATCTTTTTACCTACTTGATCCTCTGCTGCCTTCACTACTTCATCCCTCAAAGCTACCCATTCTTCTTCTACCGTATTTCTTTCCCCCATTCCTGTCAATAGCTCCCTTATGCTCTGCCTGAAACTCTGTACAACCTCTGGTTCTTTTAGTTTATCCAGGTCCCATCTCCTTAAATTCCCACCTTATTTGCAGTTTCTTTAGTTTTAATCTACAGGTCATAACCAATAGATTGTGGTCAGAGTCCACATCTGCGCCTGGAAATGTGTTACAATTTAAAACCTGGTTCCTAAATCTCTGTCTTACCATTATATAATCTATCTGAAACCTGTCAGTATGTCCAGGCTTCTTCCATGTATACAGCCTTCTTTTATGGTTCTTGAACCAAGTGTTAGCTATGATTAAGTTGTGCTCTGTGCAAAATTCTACCAGGCGGCTTCCTCTTTCATTTCTTTGCCCCAGTCCATATTCACCTACTACTTTTCCTTCTCTCCCTTTTCCTACTACCGAATTCCAGTCACCCATAACTATTTAATTTTCGTCACCCTTCACTATCTGAATAATTTCTTTTATTTCATCGGACATTTCTTCAATTTCTTCGTCATCTGCAGAGCTAGTTGGCATATAAACTTGTACTACTGTAATAGGTGTGGGCTTCGTATCTATCTTGGCCACAATAATGCGTTCACTATGCTGTTTGTAGTAGCTTACCCGCATTCCTATTTTCTTATTCATTATTAAACCTACTCCTGCATTACCCCTATTTGATTTTGTATTTATAACCCTGTAGTCACTGACCAAAAGTCTTGTTCCTCCTGCCACCGCACTTCACTAATTCTCACTATATCTAACTTTAACATATCCATTTCCCTTTTTAAATTTTCTAACCTATCTGCCGATTAAGGGATCTGACATTCCACGCTCCGATCCGTAGAACGCCAGTTTTATTTCTCCTGATAACGACATCCTCTTGAGTAGTCCCCGCCCGGAGATCCGAATGGGGGACTATTTTACCTCCGGAATATTTTGCCCAAGAGGACGCCATCATCATTTAATCATACAGTAAAGCTGCATGCCCTCGGGAAAGATTACGGGCGTAGTTTCCCCTTGCTTTCAGCCGTTCGTAGTACCAGCACAGCAAGGCCGTTTTGGTTATTGTTACAAGGCCAGATCAGCCAATCATCCAGACTGTTGCCCCTACAACTACTGAAAAGGCTGCTGCCCCTCTTCAGGAACCACACGTTTGTCTGGCCTCTCAACAGATACCCCTCCGTTGTGGTTGCACCTACGGTATGGCTATCTGTATCGCTGAGGCACGCAAGCCTACCCACCAACGGCACGGTCCATGGTTCATGGGGGGAAAACGTCTGTCCTATTATAACAAATGTAAGCAAACACGAAATTTAGGTACGGCTGTCATGCCAAGTGCTAAAAACGTTGAAGCTGAGCGTTACTCCCGGCCGCGGTGGCCGTGCGGTTCTGGCGCTGCAGTCCGGAACCGCGGGGCTGCTATGGTTGCAGGTTCGAATCCTGCCTCGGGCATGGGTGTGTGTGATGTCCTTAGGTTAGTTAGGTTTAAGTAGTTCTAAGTTCTAGGGAACTTATGACCTAAGATGTTGAGTCTCATAGCGCTCAGAGTCATTTTTCTGAGCGTTACTATACCTTATAAAGTGATTCTGGAGAAGCAATACCGCACACTGAGTTTCATCTCGAATTAAAGATAACACAGGCTCGTGTTAACGGGCATTTCACACCTTCGATAGTCGTCGGTGATTTCTAATAGACCTCTTGTTTTAATTTTCGCCTCAAGTAAAAATATAGAAGTGTTAAGTTTGCTGAGTGTGTAGACCATTCTGCTTTTGTTGAACGATCTTTCCAGTGCTCTCCAAATGTTCTTTTAAGAGTGTCTGTCTTTACATGTTGAAATTGCAGGGACATCCATCTTGTTAGTACCACTCAGATTGCCATATGTTCAGTGGGATGTCTTACAACAACTGCGGCAGCAGCATATCTTAGGAACTCAAGATACTTGAGTGTGATTAGATTCCCTTCAATAAAATAGGGACCAACGGTGCGGATCTTGAAAAACACGCACCAAACGTTGATAGAGGAAGAACGCTGTTTTTATCCACTTCTTTGATTCAGCGTGGTTTTCAACTGACGATTAATGCGTATTGCAAAGAATGACTTGCCTATGGTTTGCAAACGACGCTTCTTCCCTAACAAATAATGTTTGCAATGACATATCGTGAACGCCGTGGCACGCTGTGTACACTCTTCAGCACATAACCGCAACGTTGCTCTAATAGTTTGGCGACAATTTCAATAAACAATATTCACTTTTTCGACTGTGGAATGCTTGCGAAAGTCTCATTAGATTTATGAGCAAGTTACCTGATTGCTACAAACGTAGAACAGACTGACTGACTTCAAGTGCACAGGTAAACACAAGAACCACACTTGAGATATGTGTTTGCTTGTGGAGAAGTTTGTGGAACCTGTTCTCCTGTTATCTTGATACTATTTGACTGAGTTCCATACATGTTATATCGCTGAAGTTCTCTAAGAAACTTCTTTCATATATCACAGAAAAAAATATATATTTCTATTACAAAAAAAAAAACATCGGTGTCGTAATTCGGGCCGCGCGGGATTAGCCGAGCGGTCTTGGGCGCTGCAGTCATGGGCCGTGCGGCTGGTCCCGGCGGAGGTTCGAGTCCTCCCTCGGGCATGGGTTTGTGTTTGTCCTTAGGATAAATTAGTTCAAGTAGCGTGTAAGCTTTGGGACTGATGACCTTAGAAGGTAAGTCCCATAAGATTTCACACACATTTGAACTTTTTTTTCGTAATTCGGCTACTATGAACAATAAAACTTGGTGAAAACTGCACCTCTCTATGTTTATTCATTGTGCATATGTTTGGAGCCGCATGTCTTATCTGTCTCCTTGTGCAAAAAATAATAAGTTTTCAAATTGGTGAATACGTGACTTAAAACTGAATTTCTATTCATACAGATATTAACAAAATCAATTTTTTTATTTACTGCAAAGCAAATTTAAGAAAAGAAAAAAACGCTGATGACCCTGTAGCTTCAGAGAAACATGTTTGGGTAGCAAAGAAGAAATATTGTGGCCGTTCAAGGTGGAACATACCCAGAAACAAATTTATTAGTGAGCAAAGACAGGCGCTGGAATGATCTTCAAACTCAAGATAAGTATGTCTGTATGATAATAGCCTGGCAGTTTAGTAGTGGGACAGACGGCAGTCTCATATACTTAATGCAGCAGTTACTGGCTTCTGACCGCAAACCACTGTTGACCTTGCATTCCAACCGTCCTAAGTTAATAACTCACGTTGCAGAAACTGGTTAAGTTGTACCGCTAACACATTGTTTCCCTATAGGAGGGTAATTACTCCCTAACAGATAAAATGAAATTTTCAGAGGAGTAAAAACCGAAAGGGTTTTATAGTCTTTCACTCATTAAACTACAATATTTTTAAAAGATCATTAGTATAATCAAAATTTTGTACGCCTCTGATATTGATTATACAAGTCATCAATAATTACTCTTTCCTTAGTTACTAGTATTAATGTGTGCCCCTGTGCGGTGGAGGTTATAAGTTCCTCAGACAGTTCAGCAACCACAAACACAATTTACGCTCTTCTCGTATACCGATGATGATAAAAGTGATACACATACGTACCAAAGTCTAAATATCTCATCCACATATCTTCTTCGGGTTACAATGCTGCTCTGGACATGGGCAGTGCAAGGGAAGCATGTTTTGTAACAAGTGTTCAAATGGTTCAAATGGCTCTGAGCACTATGGGACTTAACATCTGAGGTCATGAGTCCCCTAGAACTTAGAACTGCTTAAACCTGACTAACCTAAGGACATCACACACATCCATGCCCGAGGCAGGATTCAAACCCGCGACCGTAACGATCGCGCGGTTCCAGACTGAAGCGCCTAGAACGGCTCGGTCACAGACGCCGGTTCTACATACGTGGAAATATACAAGCTATTACAATCATATTCTGAAGAAGATAATTCTTTAATTATCGAAACGTAGGTCAACGGTTCTAATAAACCCGTGTTACACAACTGCTTGGCTGATTATTCCATCCTTTCCAAGACTATTCTAACTGAAATTCCCCAAGCATCTCAACCTTTGTTAGCTACACCGGTCTGTGACGTTAGTTGTTGCGCATCGATTCCGCTGTAATGTGCACTTGATGAAGTGTCCAAGCGCTGGAGCGGCACTCTACAATTCATCACACAGCATCTTGTGGTTGATTTCCTTTCCCAGATGCTGTGCACTTTCCCACAATCCTTACAACAGATGTCATCCATTCGCCTCCCCCACTACAGTTTTTACGTGCTCATCCTATTTCACCATTTCATTTAGAATTTTCGTAGTACTACCCCCCCCCCCCCCCCAAAAAAAATGATTGATTTGAAAGTTCCAGAGATTCAACGCTGCACTTGTGATCGGAAACTCTCGAGTTCCTTATTTCTGTTACAGACGTTTGCGTGGACTGACTTACGTTTACAGAGATTTGCCATTCATTATGAGTTCTGTATTTCCCTCCAACGACCATACGATCCTGTGGGTAACAGCATCATTAGCGAGCATTTTTACAGTGCTGCTAATCCTGATTAATCATTTATGCATACTGAACTACTGAACCACTTTAGAGATCTTATTGCGCTTAGTTTCGTTTTTGTAGAACACTATTCGTCCGTTTTAACGGATTAGATACTGTTAATAAAAGCCACGCGGGATTAGTCGAGCGGTCTTGGGCGCTGCAGTCATGGACTGTGCGGCTGGTCCCGGCGGAGGTTCGAGTCCTCCCTCGGTCATGGGTGTGTGTGTTTGTCCTTTACTTTAATTTAGGTTAAGTAGTGTGTACGCTTAGGGACTGATGACCTTAGAAGTTAAGTCCCATAAGATTTCACACGCATTTGAACATTTTGTTAATAAAAATTCATTCAGACAGTCGAATACCCATCAAGTTACCCCATATTACAACATGTTGGCTATTGTTCCATAACGTGATGCAGTGTAAAAAGAAGGCGAGATTAAGATGCCATGCCCCATCGGCGATGATGTCGTTACGAGCGAATTACAATTTCGGACTGAAGAAGTAATCGACCGTGTCCTTTCCAGTAAAACACTCGGTTGAGGGAAATCACGGGTAACGCCAAATGCGGATCTGAACCGTCGTCTTCCAGTCCACTGCGGCACTTCGACCGGTGAGCTACAGCGTCGAAGTATAAGAGGACGACATTTACTATTTCCAAGAACTTGTTATTGTGATCTTCGATCGAAAGATTGTCTGATACAACTATCCGTGCGAGTTCCAGCATTTCTGCGTAACAGCTGCACCCTTCATCCATTTGAAGCTGGTAACAACAGTCCATTCCGCCAAATGTTTGTCCGTAGTCAACTGGACGATTCCTTGATGCCTCAACCGATCACTTCTTGTAGTAACGTTGTGTCACAAAAGTATTTTCTCCCCGATTGCATTAGTTGTCCGATCTGCTTATCATCATCGATCTTCTGTATCAACACATTTCAAAATCTTCTATTTTCTTCTTGTCTGAACTGATTATCGTCCACATTTCACTTCCGTACAAGGCCACGTATCAAATTTATATTCTTGTTAACAAATTTCTCTTTCTCAGTAGCGCCTTCTTCATGTTGGCAGTCTGCATTTTATATCCTCTCTATTTCATTATTTGTCAATTATTTCGCTACCCAAATAACAAAAGTTATCTGCTGCTTTTAATGTCATTTCCTAATCTATGTCCATCAACTATGGCTGTTTTAACTCGACTACGTTCCATTACCCATCTTCTACTTTTTTTATGTTTATCTTATAATTGTTTTTCAAGAGCTGCCCATTCAACTGCTCTCGCAAGTCCTTTGTCATCTATGACACATTACAATGAATATCGGCAAATCTCAAAGTTTTTAATTCTGGTCCCTGAACTTTTCATTCCCTTTTTAATTTTCTCTTTGGTCTCCTTTAGCGCTTGCTCGAAGTACAGATTGAATAATCAATAATACCGCCTCACTCGCTTCCTAACTACTGATACTCTTTCATGTTTTTCGACTCAAACTGTAGTATGGTTACTGTTTGACTGTAGACAACGTTTCACCCCCTGTATTGTACCCTTGCTACATTCAGAATTTCAAAAAAAAAAATTATTTCGGACATTACTGTCACGAACTTTATCCATTACAAACGCTAATTATCTTATAAAACGTACAGTAAGTATTGCCTCGCCTGATTCTACATTTCTCTGCTACCTAAAGTGATCTCCCCCGAGGTCAGCTTCTACCTGTCTTTCAATTCATTTTAAAATAATCTGTATCAGTACTTCGCAACCATAGCTTATTAAAATGAAAATTCTGCGATATGCACACCAAAGAGCACCTGGTTTCTTTACAGAATGGATTATTACATTCTTCTTGATGCCTGAGGGTACTTCGAGTCTGTCACGTAGCTTGCATACCACATGCAATAGTTTTGCCATAATATGACCTCCCTAGGATCTGAGAGAATGTCGATTCGACTTAGGTCTTTCAGTGGTCTGTCAACTTCTTCTCGCAATTTCTCCAACCTCCTCGTCATCTACTTCCTCATCCTTTTCCATAAAGCGGTCAAGCACAGGTACGGTAGTATTCGCATTCCCAAATACCTTGTTACATGAGGAATTTTAGCCGGCAGCGATGGTCTAGCGGTTCTAGGCGCTCAGTCCGGAACCGCGCGACTGCTACGGTCGCAGGTTCAAATCCTGCCTCGGGCGTGGATGTATGAGATGTCCTTAGGTTAGTTAGGTTTAAGTAGTTCTAAGTTCTAGGGGACTGATGACCATCGGCGCTGTCGTAGAATAGTGGTCGGCAATCTCTCTTTTCTTGGCGGCACTCTAGAAAAGATGTAATGTGCCTGTAGTTTTGCGTCTGGGGACAGTCCCATGGCTGCAGTGACAACACAGCAGTAGATATGAATAAAACAATCATCAGTCTGATAACGTAATATGCCATAGTCTCCATTGCAGGAATGAGCGAACCAGTCAACAGAAAAATATAGGACAGAACGATGACTTATCAGCAGCTTTATAATACTACACTACCGAAGACACAACAACGAAGTTCAAGAAATAGCAGGCTTAATCCCGCTCCAACAGGGCACACTATAGTAAGACTCATTTACGACAGACACATATTAACACACAGGCCGGGCTTGACACAAATCCTAACAGCACTACCGCAACACAGCGCAAAACCCAAATTCAGGTACATACAACCACCAAGAAACACCGGACGAAACACGGCAACAGTATTTGCAAACCTAATACACAAATACGAAAGCAAAGATAAAATACTAACAACGGTAAACATAACTCTAACCCCTCCGTAACTTCTGACGTTGATTGCTGACGAGTAATAGTCCAAGAGCACAAGAATATAATATACCGTCGACATCCAAACAAATCCAAGTAGATGCAAGGACATAAACCTGTAAAACAGTTGTAGGAACGAAGACTTTGGAGCAAAAACTTGTATTAAGAAAATGTATCAAACAAGCTAAACAGGCTGACCAAAAACTGTTAAATAAATATAAGCTAACAAATCAACTAAAAAGAACTACTCAACACCTAAACGCTAGCACACTGAGAAATTAGATAAAAGTGAACCTTGTCAACCATTGTGGTAAAACCAAAAAAGTTGTAATCCATAGCTACAATGACGTTCGGTGTAAGAAGAAGGAATATTAACAAAATGAAGGAAATAAATAAAACGATAACGCTATGGCCTAATACAGCAAAAATATCTATGACCGGCCCAGTCTCCTGAAGACTGCGTTCCAAAACATCCTCAAAAAATTGTGACTTATCGTCTAGTTTACTGTGAAAAATTTTGCTCTTGAACGTAGGAAGATCTGAAGAGATCGGTACAGTAAGTTAATTCTAAATCTCACAATCACTGCTTCCGTGAAATCTTGCTGTGAATATTAAGGCAGACTAAATTATTGTTCGAGCATAAACAAGTTGACGGCTCGACAAAGCACAGAGCATAATGCAACGCCACCGAGAGGCGAGTACATCGCGCAAGCTCAAGACGTGGCACGCAATGCTTGCCGCAAATTTCAACTGGCCTCAGAGCTTCTTCGTGTTCCTTTTTTGATGCAGACTGCCGAGTCAGGAGACAGCACGGAGACAGAGAGGAGGAAGACAAGTTCCGTTATAACGACCCGCAGCCGGCAATTGGGACGGGGCCCATCACGCGCCAAGAGGACACAGAAAACGCCTCTATCGCAATTGAGCATGTCTCTGAGGACATCTCTTCTCTTGCTCTCATTCCCTGCGAGGAAGCCTGTTCATACCGGAGGAAGACCGGGGCGAACTATCCTATCGGTCATAAGATCATCAGAGGTGCGACAAACACTGGGAGGAACGTGATTTCGGACGTAGCATACATTGCCCTTCGTGCGGGGAAACCTGCATTAGGTTGGCTGATTGAACTCTGCTCTCAAGTCCACTCCCCCCACCCCCTCCATTGCCAGGCTACTTTTCCCTTGCGCTAACCTCTTTATCCTAGTGTAGTTGTTGTTGTTGCTGTCTTCAGTCCTGAGACTGGTTTGATGCAGCTCTCCATGCTACTCTATCCTGTGCAAGCTGCTTCATCTCCCAGTACCTACTGCAACCTACATCCTTCTGAATCTGCTTAGTGTATTCATCTCTTGGTCTCCATCTACGATTTTTACCCTCCACGCTGCCCTCCAATGCTAAATTTGTGATCCCTTGATGCCTCTAAACATGTCCTACCAACCGATCCCTTCTTCTAGTCAAGTTGTGCCACAAACTTCTCTTCTCCTCAATCCTATTCAATACCTCCTCATTAGTTACGTGATCTACCCATCTAATCTTCAGCATTCTTCTATAGCACCACATTTCGAAAGCTTCTATTCTCTTCTTGTCCAAACTAGTTATAGTCCATGTTTCACTTCCATACATGGCTACACTCCAAACAAATACTTTCAGAAACGGCTTCCTGATACATAAATCTATATTCGATGTTAACAAATTTCTCTTCTTCAGAAAAGCTTTCCTTACCATTGCCAGTCTACATTTTATATCCTCTCTACTTCGACCATCATCAGTTATTTTGCTCCCCAAATAGCAAAACTCCTTTACTACTTTAAGTGTCTCATTTCCTAATCTAATTCCCTCACCATCACCCGATTTAATTTGACTACAGTCCATTATCCTCGTTTTGCTTTTGTTGATGTTCATCTAATATCCTCTTTTCAAGACACTGTCTATTCCGTTCAACTGCTCTTCCAAGTCCTTTGCCGTCTCTGACAGAATTACAATGTCATCGGCGAACCTCAAAGTTTTTACTTCTTCTCCATGAATTTTAATACCTACTCCAAATTTTTCTTTTGTTTCCTTTACTGCTTGCTCAATATACAGATTGAATAACATTTGGGAGAGGCTACAACCCTGCCTCACTCCTTTCCCAACCATTGCTTCCCTTTCATGCCCCTCGACTCTAATAACTGCCATCTGGTTTCTGTACAAATTGTAAATAGCCATTCGCTCCCTGTATTTTACCCCTGCCACCTTCAGAATGTGAAAGAGAGTATTCCAGTCAACATTACCAAAAGCTTTCTCTAAGTCTACAAATGCTAGAAACGTAGGTTTGCCTTTTCTTAATCTTTCTTCTAAGATAAGTCGTAAGGTCAGTATTGCCTCACGTGTTCCAACATTTCTACGGAATCCAAACTGATCCTCCCCGAGGTCCGCATCTACCAGTTTTTCCATTCGTCTGTAAAGAATTCGCGTTAGTATTTTGCAGCTGTGACTTATTAAACTGATAGTTCGGTAATTTTCACATCTGTCAGCACCTGCTTTCTTTGGGATTGGAATTATTATATTCTTCTTGAAGTCTGAGGGTATTCCACCTGTCTCATACATCTTGCTCACCAGCTGGTATAGTTTTGTCATGACTGGCTCTCCCAAGGCCGTCAGTTGTTCTAATGGAATGTTGTCTACTCCGGGGGCCTTGTTTCGACTCAGGTCTTTCAGTGCTCTGTCATACTCTTCACGCAGTATCTTACCTCCCATTTCGTCTTCATCTACATCCTCTTCCATTTCCATAATATTGTCCTCAAGTACATCGCCCTTGTATAAACCTTCTATATACTCCTTCCACCTTTCTGCCTTCCCTTCTTTGCTTAGAACTGGGTTGCCGTCTGAGCTCTTGATATTCATACACGTGGTTCTCTTCTCTCCAAAGGTCTCTTTAATTTTCCTGTAGGCAGTATCTATCTTACCCCTAGTGAGATAAGCTTCTACATCCTTACATTTGTCCTCTAGCCATCCCTGCTTAGCCATTTTGCACTTCCTGTCGATCTCATTTTTGAGACGTTTGTATTCCTTTTTGCCTGCTTCATTTACTGCATTTTTATATTTTCTCCTTTCATCAATTAAATTCAATATTTCTTCTGTTACCGAAGGATTTCTAGCAGCCCTCGTCTTTTTACCTACTTTATCCTCTGCTGCCTTCAAGACTTCATCCCTCAGAGTTACCCATACTTCTTCTACTGTGTTTCTTTCCCCCATTCCTGTCAATTGTTCCCTTATGCTCTCCTTGAAACTCTGTACAACCTCTGGTTCTTTTAGTTTATCCAGATCCCATGTCCTTAAATTCCCACCTTTTTGTAGTTTCTTCAGTTTTAACCTACAGGTCATAACCAATAGATTGTGGTCAGAGTCCACATCTGCCCCTGGAAATGTCTTACAATTTAAAACCTCATTCCTAAATCTCTGTCTTACCGTTATATAATCTATCTGACACCTGTCAGTATCTCCAAGCTTCTTCCATGTATACAGCCTTCTTTCATGAGTCTTGAAGCAAGTGTTAGCTATGATTAAGCTAAGCTCTGTGCAAAATTCTACCAGGCGGCTTCCTCTTTCATTTCTTTGCCCCAATCCATATTCACCTACTACGTTTCCTTCTCCCCCCTTTCCTACAACCGAATTCCAGTCACACATGACTATTAAATTTTCGTCTCCCTTCACTACCTGAATGATTTATTTGATTTCATCATACATTTCTTCAATTTCTTCGTCATCTGCAGGGCTAGTTGGCATGTAAAGTTGTACTACTGTAGTAGGCCTGGGCTTCGTGTCGATCTTGGCCACAATAAACAGTTCACTATGCTGTTTGTAGTAACTTTCCCGCACTCCTATTTTTATTATTCATTATTAAACCTACTCCTGCATTACCCCTATTTGACTTTGTATTTATAACCCTGTATTCACCTGACCAAAAGTCTTGTTCCTCCTGCCACCGAACTTCACTAATTCCCACTATATCTAACTTTAACCTATCCATTTCCCTTTTTAAATTTTCTAACCTACCTGCCCAATTAAGGGATCTGACATTCCACGCTCCGATCCGTAGAACGCCAGTTTTCTTTCTCCTGTAACGACGTCCTCCTGAGTAGTCCCCGCCCGGAGATCCGAATGGGGGACTATTTTACCTCCGGAATATTTTACCCAAGAGGACGTCATCATCATTTAATCATACAGTAAAGCTGCAGCATGACCTCGGGAAAAATTACGGCTGTAGTTTCCCCTTGCTTTCAGCCGTTCACACAGCAAGGCCGTTTTGGTTAATGTTGCAAGGCCAGATCAGTCAGTCATCCAGACTGTTGCCCCTGCAACTATTGAAAAGGCTGCTGCCCCTCTTCAGGAACCACACGTTTGTCTGGCCTCTCAACAGATACCCATCCGTTGTGGTTGCACCTACGGTACGGCCATCTGTATCGCTGAGGCACGCAAGCCTCCCCACCAACGGCAAGGTCCATGGTTCATGGGGGGCCTAGTGTAGTAGCTGAAGCTAAAGCCTTCAGTTACTTGAAGCATGTATTCACATGGCTTCCCTTATATCTTTCATCCTCTACAGGTCCCTCAAGTACAGTGGACGTTATTCCTTAGTTTCTTAAGACATGTCCTGTCATTCTGTTCCTTGTACTAGTTAGTATTTTCCAGTTATTCATATCCTGATCATTTCTTCGAAGAATCACCTCATTTCTCACCTTGTGAGTCCACTTATTTTTCAGTATCACATTTCAAACTTGGTCTATTGTCTTCCGATTATCTCACTGCCCATGACTCACTTCCGCAAAATACTGTGGCCCAGATGAACATTCTCACTCTCAGAAATTAAATTGCATTGAGTACTTCTTTTAGCCATCAGTGTCCTCCTTTGACCCAATTACTCTGCTTTTTATAATGTCCTTGTTTCGTACGTCATTTTATCTCTAAAGTATACGACGTTGTTCCCAATAATTTTTATATTCAGTTTCTCGCGGATCATATTCTGCTGGTTATCAAACTATCGTCTTTCTTCTCTTTACTCTCTGTTCATGGTCCGTGTTCATTACACTGTTCATTCCATTCAACAGCATCTATAATTACTGTTTCCTTTCCCAAAGGGAAATCTACACGACTAATATACTCCTATATCATGATTCCGGGATCATGTAAGAGATTTTAAGGGATGATGGACAAGGGTAAATGTATCAATTTCAGGTGAGAAACTCTTGTTCGGAAGAGACCCAGTCGAAAGTTATAAGCGAAAATTGTGTTACGACAGAGGACCTCTTCTACTGGAAGCTCTTTGCTTTCCTTACTTTGGCAGGATATAGTATGGACCTAAAGAAGAAAAAAAAGTCCAGTAAACATGGGCTCTAAAATGCACACCTTTCACCACTTGTTCAGTTTCCCTACAGTGAAACACATATCTTCTGCTGAACAAGTGCCAGAACCTCTTAAAGTATGCAGTTTACAGCCCACGTTTAGTAGACACTTTTTTCTTGTTTTGGTGCAGACTGTATACTGCTAAACTATGGAAAACAAAGAGCTTGCAGTAGCTTCCGATTTGGTCGTTTCCCGACCGGGCTCCATTACCTCAGACTCAGAGTTTCTGACATCATCACGCCATCACCCTGTATATACCGAATGTCCAGCCGGCCAGATTGGCCGAGAGGTTCTAGGCGCTACAGTCTGGAACCGCGCGACCACTACGATCGCAGGTTCGAATCCTGCCTCGGGCATGGATGTGTGTGATGTCCTTAGCTCAGTTAGGTTTAAGTAGTTCTAACTTATAGGGGACTGATGATCTCAGCAGTTAATTCCCATAGTGTTCAGAGCCCTTTGAACCAATTTTACCGGATGTCCCTCCTTGAGACTCATCAGACGCATTTCCCCTGGAGTTTCGGGAGATACTTGCAACTTTAGTTTGTATAGCTGGTGTCGGCCTACACAAATGCCAGGTTTTTCACGCGACGCCCGGTGAAGACGGAAAGCGTAGATTTGTTTCCCGTTATGAACGAAATGAGTTTTAAAACAGAATTTTACGTGCCTGTTCCACAGGCATTTCTTATCGATTGTATTAATACGGCCAGTAAGACGCGGTGAAAAACCAGTACTATAGTAGCGACAGCACCGCCTACGCCCATACTGCCTGTCATCGGAATGCAGAATGGTTCAAATGGCTCTGAGCGCTATGGGAGTTAACTTCTGAACTCATCAGTCCCCTAGAACTTAGAACTACTTAAACCTAACTAACCTAAGGACATCACACACATCCAAGCCCGAGGCAGGATTCGAACCTTCGACCGTAGCGACCGGAATGTAGCAGCGCTATTCAGTCACTGGTGTGGTACTTGCTGGTTATTCTTCGACATTTACGGGCAATCCAGTGTACAGTTGGTGGTGCAGGCTAGTTCCCAACTATATCGCCGACTTTTCGTCCTGTTCCAATCGAGAACTGAGCCAGAAAAAAAATTCCTATCTGCATGCCTTATCATGGTTTGGTATGTCTTGATGTACTGTCGTCCCCGTAAAAGCATCACGGTCTCTGATCACTCATTGGCGACACTATCGAGAAGACCGAATCTGTTTCTAGGCAGGATTTCTAAAACATGTCTTGCGCATATGGGCAGTCAGACTAGTTGTTCGAGGCACATTTCTGATAAGGTGTTCAGTATTGCTCCGCAAGACTGTTTGTTGTTACCGCCGATAACGCTAGCGTAGTTTTCCCAGTCGATATTGCGCAAGTTAAAATCACCACGTAGTACTAGAGTTCGATCGGGGTATTTCCATGCTTTGAAGTGTAGGTAGGGGACGAAGCAGAAGTGGTCGGTCGCCATCGTTTAGTAACCTGGCCAGATAGCAGAGTCTACACTAAGAAGACCCGACGAGATAATCAAACACCGAGAGCCAAGAAATATCACGGGCAGACTGAATACTCGATCATGTTCCTAGAGTGCAGCCGCTCAACGTTTACTGTCATGCAGGACATTTTATTAGGCCGTGTGCCACAGATCTGCTGGTGAGATGTCGAAGACTGACATTGACGGCCAACATCGCACAATTTTAAAATTAAACCATAGCATACATTATCGTACAAATGAAATAAAAACCAAAACTTTGTAAAGGAATGTTATTGCTCGTGCAAAATCTCCTCAAAAAAGTCTAAAAATTACTGTTGCGAAAGAAAAACCTTAATGAACACTATTGTATGGATCTTAACAAGCAGTATGCACAACAATTTCTATTATAAGTAAAGAACAGAGAGAAATTAGATAACTGTAATACAGTGAAATAAATTTCTTGTTAAAGGTATATGTTTTCTCAACTCACTACAAAACTAATATGCAAGAAGTATAAATAGCAGACTTGAAACAATTTTTGAAATTGTGATTAGCGAAGAACAGTCGGAATTTAGAATAGGAAGATGAGCCACAGACGAGGTACTTACGCTGGAACAAGTAACAGAGAAAAGATGAGAACATAATCTATAAACACACATGGCATTTATAGACTTGGTTACATTTGATAATGTGAACAGAAACAAAATTTGGTTTAAAATGGAAAGCCATGGATAGCCAGCAAACTAGGAAAGGTCATGAGAAAGTTACACAAAGAATAACAGGCGGGAAAGAAGAACAGAAGAAATTTTAATAAACAAAGGAGTACGCCAAGAGTGTTTAGTAGCACATATTGATTTTAATAGTCACATTAATAACATTATCGTAAATTGGAGGAAACTCATACAAAAAGGTATTAAAAATACCAAAGACAACTATGTTAAATATTTTACCTTACGCAGATGATATCTTAATGTTACAAGGTGCACTGAACCACATGAATTACATTTGTAAACAATACGACGTTGAGATTTCTAAAACCAGAAATAAAGTGATGGCCTTCTGTGGCAATTCAAAATCATTGTGGATTGTGTGATTTTAGAGCAAGTGTCATCGTTCACTTATCTGTAAAGTCATTTTTTTCCAAGAGAGTAATAAAGCTCTAGAAGTAAATTGACTCGATTGAGAAATATATGTGGCGTCATTCGTAAAGTACCGGTACTTAAAAATCAGACAAGAAATGAGAGTAAAATTTTATGAAATTATGGCTCTTCCCACATTTTTTCACGTGAGCGAACGCTGGGTACCTACAAAAAGAACATAAGGTAAAATACAAAGGGCAGTTATGACATTTCTAAGAAGGTCAAAAAAATGTTCAAATGTGTGTGTGAAATCTTGTGGGACTTAACTGCTAAGGTCATCAGTCCCTAAGCTTACACACTACTTAACCTAAATTATCCTAAAGACAAACACACACACCCATGCCCGAGGAAGGACTCGAACCTCCGCCGGGACCAGCCGCACAGTCCATGACTGCAGCGCCTCAGACCGCTCGGCTAATCCCACGCGTCTTCTAAGAAGAACAAATGGCTACTCAAGAAGAGATCACATAAAGAAAAACATTATGACAAGAATAAAAATAGAGCCAACTGCATTACAGGATAACGAAATACCGCTACACCTGGTCCAAACTGGTGCAAAGAATGAACACTAAACGACTCCCTAAACTAATCTGAACTTATAAACCGGCAGGGAGAAGAGGTGTTGTAAGACCTAAGAAGAGAGAGAAAGAAAATTTGTGCCGGTGGAACAGGCTCAATGCCTATTTCATGTAGAAGAGGAAGAAAAAGGAGAATACAAAAGAACAGTCTACGCAGGAAATAGATAGCTGATGAATGAAGAAACCACACTCCTATAGCAATGCGATAGAATTAGTGGCAAACCGCTTGTGTACGTGAAATAACCATTTCTCACAAGATAACACGAGACTTAAGCGCAGAACCGAGCGAGGTGGCGCAGTGGTTAGCACAATGTTCGCGCATTTGGGAGGACGAAGTTTCAAACCCGCGTCCGGCCATCCTGATTTAAGTGTTCCGTGATGGTTCCTCTGAAAGGGCACGGCCGATTTCCTTGTTCGTCCTTCCCAAGTTCGATCTTGTGCTCCAACTCTAATGACCTCGTTGTCGACGGGACGTTAAACACTAATCTCCTCCTCTTAATTAGCCGCGGCACCTGTATCTAAATTATGAGACATAAATGACACTGGGATGGTTATGAGTTTACCTGATCTCTGACGCACGATGCTACATCGAAGTTGGTCAGCATGCGTTGGAGGGGTCCTTTTATTCTGCTAGCAGCGAATCCCTTGTGAGGCCCATGGCCACGATGCCTGAACCTGGAAAAGAAAAGTCTGCGTCAGCTTCTGAGGATATACTACGAGGATGAGTCAAATGAAAAACTTAAAATTTTTTTTAATATTATTTATAGGGCAGAAGTGGTACAAAGCTGTATCACTTTTCAACATAATGTCCCCCACGCTCAATGCAAGTCCTCCCTCGCTTACGAAGTGCATAAATTCCTTTAGAAAAAAATTCTTTTGGTAGTCCGTGCAACCACTCATGCACCACGTGGCTTTCCTCCCATTGCATCTTTGAGTGGTCCAAACATATGTAAATCACTTGGGGCGAGGTCTGGTGAGTATGGTGGATGAGGAAGACACTCAAAATGTAGGTCTGTGATTGTTGCAACTGTGGGGCCTTGCATTGCCATGTTGCAAAAGGACACCTGCTGACAGGATTTCTATGTCGCTTTGATTTGATTACAGGCCGCAGATTATTTTTTAGGACATCTGTGTATGATGTACTGGAGACAGTGGTCTCTCTAGGCATGTAATGCTCCAAAATGACGACTTTTTCCTCCCTAAAGAGAGTCAGCAATATCTTCCCTGCTGATGGTTCTGTTTGAAACTTCTTTGGTTTTGGTGGTGCGGAATGGCGCGATACCTTGCTCGCTCTCTTCGTTTGCGGTTGGTGGAAGTGCACCCAGGTTTCGTCCCCAGTAACGATTCTTGCAAGGAAGCCATCACCTTCTCGTTCAAAGTGCCGAAGAAGTCCTTCACAAGCATCAACACGTGGTTCTCTCATTTCAGGAGTCAGCTGCCGTGGCACGCATCTTGCAGACACTTTGTGAAAGTGGAGCACATCATACACAATGTAATGTGCTGAGCCATGACTAATCTGTAAACATGCTGCAATATTCTATGGAACCACAACTCGTTGTGCCTGACCTGGGCGAGGAGCATCTTTCACTGAAGTCGCATCATTTGCGAACGTCCTACTCCATTCGTAGACTTGCTGCCGTGACAAACATGCATCACCGTCCTGAACCTTCATTCGTCGAAGAATTTCAATAGGTTTCACACCTTCACTACACAAAAACGGGATAACAAATGGTTAAAATGGCTCTGAGCACTATGGGACTTAACTGCTGTGGTCATCAGTCCCTTAGAACTTAGAACTACTTAAACCTAACTAACCTAAGGACATCACACATATCTATGCCCGAGGCAGGATTCGACCCTGCGACCGTAGCAGTCTCGCGGTTCCACACTGTAGCGCCTAGAACCGCTCGGCCACGCCGGCCGGCACGGAATAACAGAACGCTGTTCTTCCCTAGTGCAAGTCGCACTTGGGGCGGCCATCATTATACTGATACTGCGTCGGTATATGTATGCTGCCACCTACAGGCCATTCTGCACGCTGTTTGTAGCACACTTACCTACTTACAGGATAACGGCGCGAAATTTCGATTTATTATTACAAATTTAAGATTTTCATTTGACCCACCTTTGTCCATAAAATCTTCTCAATTCACGCTTAAAATACTTTGCACATGTTGTTGCAAACACTAACGGCATATGAACCTGAAACACAATACGCAGGGTGGTCATAAAGGCGTAATTATCGGCGAGAAAAAAAAAAATCAAGCTCTTGACCGTCAGATTCGGCGATGGTACATGTTCACTGTTCAGTGCGTTCATTTTTCCCAACGATGGATGCTTGGCACAGGCCCTGGCTGTAGAAGGCAGCAGCTAACGGATCGCCTCACCGCATGAGTGGCCTAGCAGTGATTTTACCAATTGTTTCATCTGAGGAAAGACGAAGAAGTCAGTGGGTCTGGAGAATGTGAATGGTGAGGCAAAAGTTTGTGTCCTGTGGAGACCAAGCTAGGGCATTGCAGTAGAGCAAAAGCTCCCTTTTGGGCAGTTTACAGCGGCGTTTCGTCTTGATAACCTCCCGCAATCTCGTCAGGAAATGTCAGTAACATGCCCGTGTGACGGCATGCTCCTCACGGACAAAATCTATTAGTATCACACCATGACATGCCCGCGAAACACTCTGCACCCCCTTCCCTGACGATGGTCGAATTTCACCTTTTTTGGTGGTGGAGAATTCATATGCTTCAACCGCTTTTTTTCTCATCTGGGCGTCATAAGGATAGAACTAGCACTCGTTCAGGACAATTAAGTGTCTAAAGAGATCAACTGTATTGGGCTGACAGAGCTTGAATATATCCACTGCTGTTCCGGCTGTCCATTTTTTTTTTTATGGAAGTGAGCTGTCGCGGTAACGAAAGGGCTGCTATGTTCGCCAAAATGTTATGCAAGATGTTGAATACTGATCCATGACTGATTTTCACTTTTCCCGCCATCGCTTCGATTGTTAGACGACAGTCTTCGAGAACCAGAGCTTACAACATGGTCTGCAACTTCGTTCTTCGTCATGCAGACATGTCCCGTACCTGGATACATAGCGCAAATCCATTTTGTTATATCTGAGGAAAATACCTCTTAAATATCAAAAATCAAAACCTAATTTTCTTTTCAAGAAGGGCTACCAATTTTTTTTCGAATATAAAGTTGGCGACCTCGCTCAGACTCCATCCCAACTTACATCGCTTGTCATGTACTACACTCTTGACACGCTGGATAAGTGGGTCACATGACATGTTCTTTGCTGTTATCATGATTACGAGGAAACCAATGGACGACACAACGGAATGGTATTTTTGTCTAGTTAAGGCCATATGCATACCAGCCAAAAATTTCAAGCCCACTCTAAATGAAATGGACCACACTTATCCCCTCAAGCGTTTCTCAGGCATTTTGTTCTCTACCTAAATTTGTCGAATCAACATGCTGAACTTTTAGCGTCGCTGTAAAATCATGACTGTCCTGAAGTTTTTGTCTAAACATTTTTTTCAAGAAAGGAGACAAGATTTTTTTTTGCAATGACATCGAGTCCGTTGTCCAGTCTCTTCGCCGTGCTTTCAGTGTAAATGAGTCGCACTTGCTCATAGGTTCCAGCAATAATCTGAAAGCGCGACGTCTCCACATTCGTTACAAATTCCCTGCTTTCACAACGAAATTTTTACTCTTCAGTGGAGTGTGCGCTGATATGAAACTTCCTGTCAGATTAAAACTGTGTGCCAGACCGAGACTCGAACTCGGGACCTTTAACTTTCGCGGGCAAGTGCTCTACCAACTGAGCTACCCAGCTACCACAGCTTCAATTCTGCCAGTAACTCTTCTCCTACCTTCCAAACTTCACAGAAGCTCTCCTGCGAACCTTGCAGAACTAGCACTCCTGGAAGAAAGGATATTGCGGAGACATGACTTAGCCACAGCCTGGGGGATGTTTCCAGAATGACGTCACGAGTTCGGGTCTCGGTCTGGCACTCAGTTTTAAACTGCCAGGAAGTTTCAAATTCCCTGCTATTCCGACTGCTCATGTAGCTTATCTGAAGGAGACAAACAAGAGCCGGCTGGGGTGGCCGAGAGGTTCTAGGCACTACAGTCTGGAGCCGCGCGACCGCTACGGCCGCAGGTTCGAATCCTGCCTCGGGCATGGATGTGTGTGATGTCCTTAGGTTGGTTGGGTTTAAGTAGTTCTAAGTTATAGGGGACTGATGGCCTCAGAAGTTAAGTCCCATAGCGCTCAGAGCCATTACAATTACATTACAAACAAGGACTTCAAGTGTTACATACAAAAATACACACATGCAAATGTCGTATATGTGAAGATCTCATGGTAACTGAAATTCTTCTAGGCATGCAAAGCGATTACATAAAGCAGCTCTGCTTTCTATACCCGTGGTATAGCAGAGGCAGAAAAAACTTTTATCATGGGAAAAAATGGCGAACTCGGACAGAAAAATGTTGAGTACTACTCTTGTTGACCACAAAAATGTGTGTGAACTCCGCTGCATTTTAAATTGGATCTCGTCAAAATCTATGTGAAAGCCATGGACAAAACTTTACTTAGATTCGTGTACTTCCGAAGGGATTTCCCAAGAATCAGTGTAGCAAAAATAAGGGAAGGAATATTTGTAGGACATCAAATTCCAGATCTAAATCTAATGAGTATTTCGTTGATTTTTGAGTAACGGGAAAGAATGGCACGCTTTCTTTCACCAATGTCTGCAACAACATTTGGGGCAAGCTTAGGGCAGAGAACTGTCGCTCTTTTGTGCAAGAACTGCTGAGATCATAACCACTTTGTGGGATGTAACATGTCACTTGAAATAGATTTCTTGAATGATCATTTGTACTTTCTCCCGGAAAACCTTAGCGCCGTTAGTGACGAACATGGACATCGATTCCACCAGGATATTCCTCCAATGGAAAGACGTTATCAAGGCACATGGAGCACCGCAAAATTATCAGACAACTGCTCATCCTTAAAAGGGACGCGAGGGAGGCTAAGTATCGCAGGAAATCGAGAAGCTATTACCCGGATGGGTTTAGATGCCGTACAGGGCGCTGAGTAAGAGTATTCTATACTCTAAGAGGCCGTATATAGACCAAAACACGATAAAATGTTCAGTAAACATGGGTTCTAAATTGCATACCTTAACAACCCTGAGCACATGTGTATCTTCACTACTGTGAAACACATCTCTTTTACTACAAGCTCTTTGCCGTTCACGAATGACCAACAGAATGCTGTAAACAAATGAAAATGTTTGCTATTGCATATGACCTAGTCCTGGGGAATCGTACTCACTCTGAAAAACCCCAGGTTGATCACGAATGCACTGCCAACCACTGATGACGATTTCTTGTAGTGTCTGTACGTCATTAATGGAGCTTGCATACGCCAAAGATTTCAAAGTGTTCTTACACCGAAAAACCCAAGGTATTAAGATAGAGAAAACGAGCTGGACCAATCCACAGCCCATTAAATGTCAGATTGAGACGTTTCTCAGCCGTTGTTGGAGCTACGGACCCGTAGTCTGCTAGTCGCTGGGAAATAAGGCTGAATATATGTGCAGATGATACCCTACGTTCTGGATATTTGTCACCATACAGGAAACGGGCACGGCGGTTGCTTCCATTTGGCATATCATAACGGACGATTACGACTGACATTTCCCGTGTGTGTTAATAGGGTTCCATTACTGTTGCAAGTGTGAAGATAAAACTACAACGTAAAAGCGTTTCACAAAATTATCGAAACACAAACTGGTTCCGCTAAAAGTAATGTGTGTACTGCACGTACTCAGAAGAGTGACTATGGTTTACAGTGACAAATGGTTCAAATGGCTCTGAGCACTATAAAACTCAACAGCTGAGGTCATCAGTCCCCTAGAACCTAGAGCTACTTAAACCTAACTAACCTAAGGACAGCACACACATCCATGCCCGAGGCAGGATTCGATCCTGCGACCGTAGCGATCGCGCGGTTTCACGCCTAGAAACGCTCGGCCACACCGTCCGGCTTTACAGTAACAACAGTAACAAATATTTACTGATAATGTTATATAGTCGATTACTTTTTTCATATCTGAGGCATCTCCAACATCATTCTTTATGGCTGGCTCTGAGCACTATGCGACTTAACTTCTGAGGTCATCAGTCGCCTAGAACTTAGAACTAATTAAACCTAACTAACCTAAGGACATCACACACATCCATGCCCGAGGCAGGATTCAAACCTGCGACCGTAGCGGTCGCTCGGTTCCAGACTGCAGCGCCTAGAACCGCACGGCCACTCCGACCAGCAACGACATTCGCCCGGAGACATTCGCCGTGGTGAGGAGAGAGGTTAGTGAGAATTGGTAGGGGAGAGATCACTGGTCAGCGACGATGGAGGAGTGTGGAGTGGATCTTCAGACAAGGGGGACGAGACGAGACGGTGTTTGGACTCTGTGCGGGTGTCTAAAACGGATCCTTGGGGTGTCAAGGGAGGCACATGGATCGACGGTCGCCTTCGTGAAGAAGACGGGGAGTTTTTGTCGAATACACTGGACAAATATACGATGTGTCGATCTTGGAACTTTTGAGGCGTTATGACCATTCCAACAGGAGGTGTTCATGTTGAAAAGCTGAGTAAAACTTTTCTAGGACCGTGTTTCTGTTTGAAATGCGACTAGACACTGGGAATGTCGGTGACCTAAGGACTTTTGGAAGAGGTTTTTCACACCTTCAATTTGATGACACTTTGCGGTACAGCAAGCTGGTTTTTATCTTGCGCTGTATTGCTAGAGATACCTTATTGAAACTGTAATTATTTGTTCGTCCCAGGCAGAATATAATAAAACTTATGGGACGTACAAAAGAAGAATGGAAGGTTCTACGTATGAAATTGTCAACTGGTTCACTATGGAAAAACTGTCAAGAAAACTAGTGTTTGTTTTCAATGAAACAGATTTTACTTGACTATTTTTTCTCAGATTACGACCTGTAAGTTTAAAAATTTTGTATAATTTTAAAAGATTAATTTTTTTGTATTTCAGAAGCTTGGAAGAAATGAATAAATTTTAATGCCTCTACGCTGAAAGAGGAACACTTCATACTTGTATCTGTGAAGAACTGTTAAATGATCTTGAGCTTAATTAAACTTTTGGTGCTCAAAGAAGTATTAAAAAGTGCCAGCCGTGCGGGATTAGCCGAGCGGTCTTAAGCGCTGCAGTCATGGACTGTGCGGCTGGTCCCGGCAGAGGTTCGAGTCCTCCCTCGGGCACGGGTGTGTGTGTTTGTCCTTAGGATAATTTAGGTTAAGTAGTGTGTAAGCTTGGGGACTGATGACCTTAGCTGTTAAGTCCCATTGGATTTCACACACATTTGAAAATTTAAGAGTGCGATTTTTGAAGCTTTTTGAAAGTGTCTTTATGAAATACTACTTTGAACTATGATTATCAAATACCTTGGTAGAGCACGGTATGACTGTTCGGTTAATTTCATGACGCGTTTGTTAACGAATCTGTCAGCAGTTGTAGTACATATATTTGGCGACTAGTTTCCAACCAAATGGTTAATTTTCAAGCATGGCCTAGTGACGCTAAAAAGTACATAGTCGTCAGTGAACAGTGAACACAAAAATGGAATTACAATAAACAGTTCAAATATAAAAGAAATTAATTATATGAATTGAAACAAAGGTGCACTGAATGCGTCTGCTCTTAATAACAAACATCAAAACGACAATACATGCTTTATAAACTTTCGAAGACTGATTGCCAGAATCCACAGGTGCCTCTTGGCAAGTCAAAATTAAACATCTGGGAACTTTCGATGGCGCTTGTGTCAACGCTTCCAGCACAAGCGCACGCGCGCAGCCTATGGAAGCACCGCATGTTAAATGTGGACGCGTCTAAGCACATTTATTAATCCTGACATCAAAATAGTAAATGATGATAACAAATGTAAGTATTCCAAATAAAAATACTAGCTTCGTGCGTAGGTGTTACATATTTGAACAGAAGACAAGCGTTTCATGTACAGGGCGCATCTACGGTCAAGTTCTTTCGTATTACCAAAGAACTTGATGTAGAAGAGGTGTGTTTCACGGCATCGGAGATGAACAGGTGGTCATAGCTCTTACAGTATATCTTTTAGACCCCTTAATTACTGGACATTTTTGTCTTATTTTGTTTTACCTCTAAAACTACAGTATGTTTCTTTAAGAGTCTGTATTCGGATACGTCATTCCACGTCGCTTCATCTCTATGCCAAAGTTCATGAATCGAAGTGGTTGCGAGCCCAGCCAGTCTCTCTTGGCATCCCATGAGCTGATGTGCTGAATGGGCGAAAAATATGGAGGTCGTGCTGCCCGTTTTCCGTGGCTCGTCTCAAGCCACTTCATGTGCTGGCTGCAGAAAAATCGACGGTCAGTTCCCTGTCCCAACAGCGACTCACTACCGAGCAAGCAATGCGTCGCCCGCGACCTCAGCGCTGTCGGTACGTTAAACTCTCACCTTCCCTTCCTGACGTGCGAGGTACGTTGCCAGGACTCCGCCAGCGCACCGTTCCGGGAAGACTGTCTCTCTAGCGAACTTCCCCTGTTCTTCTCTTTGCAGCGGCAAGCAGCCGCTTCCACAGTCTGAACGCCGCGAACGAAAAGGCGGCTCGTAAACTCGTCATTACAGACCGGCACAAAGGGCGTCAACAGCGCGCCGAAATTCTCGTCCCCTTCCTCGGAAATGACGTCACGCATCCTGTGAGGTGAGAAGGCGGGAGAAATCTTTTTTGTGGGTCCTGGGCGATAAATCATGACTGTGACGAACCCTTTTGGAGAAGCCGGTTTCCGCTTAGCGCGACGCCGAGGTTAAGGCCATAGCAGACGCCCACGCACTTCGGTCTGCCGGTGGAACGAGGGCACCGGTAGTGGCTGGGCTGATGGAGCACTTGACGTAAGAGGTAAGAGGCGAGCTGCACTCAGCACGCCCCCTCCTCCCCCCCCCCCCCCACCTTCCCCTCGCCTGACGCCTTTCCAGCATCAAAGGCAGCTGACCGTGACCCAGTAACGACCTCGCTGGCAGATGACACGGGCGCCAGATGCTCGCCTGCTTCGGGTAGCAGGTAGTCTACCGTGGGTACACCAGCACTCACTTACGAGAAACACTGCTCGGGAACAGCGAGATACCCACACCTGCCGAGGTGGTGAAGCAATGTATCTGCATGAACGTGTCAACAATCGGAGATACATACAGCAACGCTACGAATAACCTCGCACCAAAGGGGACGTCCATTACTCACGTGAGCTCAAAATGATAGGGGGGGGGGGGAGGAGTCTGGCAAAATCCCGCAAATATCTCATTTACGGATTTAAGGGAGTGGCAACGAAAATCTCATTTCATATTTTTAATTCAGAGAATACACTGATCAGCCAGAACATCACGACCACCAACCTAATAGCCGGTATCCCCATCTCTGGCACGGATAAAAGCGATGACTCTTCGTGGCATGGAAGCAGTGAGGCTTTGGTAGGGAGATGACACACATCTGCTCACACAAGTTCCCGTAAAGTCACAGTGTGCAGTCAACATCCCACGCTGCTCGCGTCTCTTACGTAACCCACCGGCCCTGGTAATAACACTAAACACAAGCAAGCAACACTAACGATATGAAACTTCCTGGCCGATTAAAACTGTGTGCCGGAACGAGACTCGAACTCGGGACCTTTGCCTTTCGCGGACAAGTGCTCTACCAACTGAACTACCCAAGCACGACTCACGCCCCGTCCTCACAGCTTTACTTCCGCCAGTACCTCGTCTCCTACTTTCCAAACTTAACACAAGCTCTCCTGCGGACCTTGCAGAACAAGCACTCCTGAAATAAAGGATACTGCGGAGACATGGCTTAACCACCGCCTGAGGGATGTTTCCAGAATGAGATTTTCACTGTGTAGCGGAGTGTGCCCTGATATGAAACTTCCTGGCAGATTGAAACTGTGTGCCGGACCGAGACTCGAACTCGGGACCTGCAACGTTCGCAGGAGAGCTTCTGTTAAGTTTGGAAGGTAGGAGACGAGGTACTGGCAGAAGTAAAGCTGTGAGGACGGGGCGTAAGTCGTGCTTGGGTAGCTCAGTTGGTACAGCACTTGCCCGCGAAAGGCAAAGGTCCCGAGTTCGAGTCTCGGTCCGGCACACAGTTTTAATCTACCAGGAAGTTTCATATCAGCGCACACTCCGCTGCAGAGTGAAAATCTCATTCTGGGAACACTAACGATATCTGGTGGCCAACCTACCAGTGACAGAGAATTTCAGCTCTAATTACTTACGTACTCGCCGATATTGTGTCCGTGTACGTCGTCACACTGACGTCCGATCATGTCTTCCGGGCGCTACATTTTTTTTTTTTTTTTTTTTTTTCCGCCTTCTCCTTCTCTCATTCTCATACAACGCAAATATGACAACACACTCTGCATACACTGAGGTGCCAAAAGTCGTGCGATACCTCCCAGTAACGTGTCGGGCCTCCTTTTGGATGGTGTAATGCAGCAACTCTATGCGGCATGGACTGAACAAGTCGTCGGAAGTCTCCTGAAGAAATACTGAGCAATGCTGCCTCTATAGTCGTCCATAATTGCAAAAGTGTCGCCGGTGCAGAATTTTGTGCACGAACACGCCTCTCGATTATGTCTCATAAATGTTCTATGAGATTCATGTGAGGCGATCTGGGTGGCCAAACCATATACTCGAAGTGTTCAGAATGTTTTTCAAACCAATCGTGAACAAATGTGGCCTGGTGTCATGGCGTGTTCTTGTCCATAAAAAGTTCTTAGTTGTTTGGGAACATGAAGTCTATGAATAACTGATTCAGCAACCGAACAATACCGTTATCAACGATCAGTTGAGTTGGACCAGAGGACCCAGACCATTATGGAGCCACCACCAGCTTGCACAGTGCCCTGTTGATAGCCTGTGCCCATGGCTTGTTTGGTCTGCGCCACACTCGAACCCCATCGGCTCTTACCACCCGAAATAGGACTCATCTGACCAGGTCACGGTTTTCCAGACGTCTAGGGTCCAACCGATATGGTCACGAGCCCAGGAGAGGCGCTGCAAGCGATATCGTGCTGTTAGCAAAGGATCTCGCGGCGGTGATCTGCTGCCACAGCCCATTACCGCCTGATATCGCCGCACTACCCTAACGGATACGTTCGTGGTACATCTCTCATTGATTTCAGTGGTTATTTAAAGCAGTGTTGCTTGTCTCTTAGGACTGACAAGTCTACCCATATGCCGCTGCTCTCGGTCGTTAAGTGAAGGCTGTCAGCCACTGTCTTGCCCGTGGTGAGTCTTTTTACATGAATCACCTGCATTTCCTTTTTATACCTTGTGTACGCGATACTACGCTATTTGTATGTGTGCATTTCGTTATCCCATGACTTTTGTCACCTTAGTGTACATCCATTACAGTCACACCCAAACTCAAGAGATACACTTAAGATCCAGTTACCATACTTGGCGAAGGAAAGGTGCCTTATGCGGCTGACTCTTTGCGTTGGGGTTTTCCACGCAACCGTACATTACGATATCATTTTCTTACAGATAACCACAATTACTCTGCGGTCATTATTCAACCACTAAAATATGCAGCCACGAGGTATACATTTTGATAGAGGAGCACGACCCGTGAAGATTAATGAGGTCTTCGCCCGATTTTAGCCGCTCACCTCTTTTCTTCACTTTCGCAGTATACATCAGTGCTATTGGAAAAATGACAGAAAATCAATAAGCAGTAGCCCTTTCCTATGTAAGAAGACGTTTGCCTTGAACTTTCCAGTTCTCTGTTGCGAAAGTTTTCGCTTTGGCTGCTAACCGAGCACATTTCTATTCTTTGATTGATGTTTAGTCTGCGCCAGAGGATAAGAAACGTTTCATCGACAAGGATAACATGTGGCAGCAAAGTGATTACATATAAAATTCAAGGACTTTGCACACAGTTCTCTTCTTATTTAGTTGTGCGTCCGTGCTACTATCCTGAGTAAATGTTAACGTTATGTTTTATTTTATTACGTACCGACGCTTTTCTTGCTGACACTCATCTTTAGGCGTTATGTACATACAAATTACAACTTACTTATAAAAAAAGTCAAATGACGTTTGCAGCGCCAAGGCTGCCGTTGCTCATTGCATTCCGCACAACGCTGCCTGTGTGCAAAGCGTTATTTTTCTATATTACTGTTCTTTGAGACTCGTGTTACTTTTTTTTATACACGACTAATTTGTCACTTGCTATTTTGGTGTTTGAAGTCTTCAAGTGTTCTTTTTTTCGATTTGAACACTTCACTGTTGCGCAACGCAACATCATGCAGTATAAAAGCGAAAGCCATGATTAGGTACACTTCACAAAAGGAAATCGTCAGAGGAGAAGGCCTAGATGGGAAGTAGGCTTTTTTATCCCGTCTTCTGACTGGTTTGGTGCGGCTTACCATTACTTCCTCTTCAGGGTCAACTTCTGAATCTCAGAGAAACACTAACATGTAATATCCCCAATTGTTTGTTGGATCTATTCGTATTATTGGCGACGAGCTTAACATGAGAACTGTAAACCACGTAATAGGCCAAGTGTATGTATTCCTGTTGGAAGTAAAATAAAGCATGACAGACAAGGAGAATACAGCGAGACGACAAAAGGCGTGGGACACCTCCTAATATCGTGTGTGACCTCCTTTTGCCCGGCGTAGTGCAACAACTCGACATGATATGAGCTCAACAAGTCTTTCGAAGTACTCTGAAGAAATATTGAGCCACGCGGCCTCTATAGCCACTCATAATGGCGAAAGTGCAGAATTTTGTGCACCAATCGACCTTCGCTTACTCCCATAAATGTTCGATGGGTGGTCAAATCATTCGCTCGAATTGTCCAGATGTTCTTCAAATCAGTCGCAAACAACTGTGGACCGCTGACATGGCGCATTGTCACCCATTAAAATTGCATCGTGGTTTGGGAACACGAAGTCTATGAATGGCTGAAAATGGTCTCCATGTAGCTGAACACGACCATTTTCAGTCAGTGATCGATTCATTTGGACAAGAGGACCCGGTCCAGGCCGTAGAAACATAGCCCAGACCATTATGGAGAAACCACCAGCCTGCACAGTGCCTTGTTGACATCTTGGGTCCATAGCTTCGCAGGTCTGAGCCGCACTCGAACCCTACCGTCAGCTCTTACCAGCTGAAATCAGGACTCGTCTGACCCAGTTGCCTAGGCTCCAGCTGGTATGGTTACGAGCCCAGGAGAGGCACGACAGGTGATATCGTGCTGTTAGCAAAGGCTCTCACCTCTCGCGTCGGCCGTCTGCTGCCACAGCCTATTAATGGCAAATTTTGCTGCACTGCCCTAATGGATACATTTGTTGTACGTCCCAGACTGATTTTTAAGGTTATTTCACGCAGTGTTGCTTTCCTGTTAGCACTGACAATTCTATATGGATCTCGGAATACTGAATTCCCTAACGATTTTCCAAAATGCGTGTAGTTCCAACTATCATTCCGTGTGCAAAGTCTGTTAATGCTCGTTGTGCCACCATAATCACGTCGGAACCCTTTCAACATGAGTGACAGCTCCGCCAATGCACTACCCTTTTATATATTGTGTACAGGACACTACCGCCATCTGTATTATGTGCATATCGCTATCCTATAACGTTTATCGCCTCCGTGTATAAGAAGCAAACTATCAGAAGAAAAGAGCGCATTCGTCCCTCAAATAAACCTGCTAGTAAAACAAACGAAGGAAATCTGGAGCACAGCACAGCATGGAAGTGAGAATGAATATTGAAAAGGAGAGAATCGAAGTGCTTGATTTGTGATGTTACAGCAGAATGATGAACGTTAAGTGGAGTTACAAGGTGATAAATGAGGAGATTCTCCAGATGATTGGAAAGGATTGTATGGAAGACACTACCTAGAAGCAGGGACGATAGGGCGTGTATTAAGGCATCAGCGAATAACATGCATGATACTGGAGAGAGCCATAGAAGGCAAACACTGAAGAGGAAAACCAAGACCGTAATATAAGCAAGAAATAAACGTAAACTTCGGGTGGTTCATAGGTGTGGAACAACCATCGTAAAAAGAAAACAGATGGATAAACAGAAATTTAAAGTCAATTACTACTGTAAACACTTTGTGACACTTTCAGCAGTTTTTGTAACATAACCTAACAAAAATATGTATTACACATTTAAATTTCCAGATGTAACTAGGGAATATTGTAACCTTCATCCTTTAATTTTTGGTGGAAAATAAAGTTTTTAAAAGTAGCCTCCCCGCCCCCCAGGCTCAGGACAATATTATGACATGAAATTTAAGAAAAGGTAAAGTAGAGTTAAATTAATCTTTCACAACGCTGAGGTGACCTCTTCACGACAAACAGTTGTAAGTTTGTTACAAATTTGCCCAGTTTTATGAGTTTTGCTTTACCCATAGGCGTAAAACAGTTTGTCATAAAGTTTGCCAATTTGGTAGATTTATTTTGCAAATATTCTTAAAACCCAAATAATTATAGCCTTACACTCACTGCTACAAAATAAGAATGAAAAAACAAAACTGACATGAATTAAGAAGGAAATTTAAGTAAAAAAACTATTACACACTTATTTAAGCATCTCTTCAGTGGAGGCGTACGAGAAGAGAAACAGATCGAAACATCTACATTTAGCACAATATTCTCTAAGGAAGGTAATTGCATCATACCTAATTGCAAGTTTAATGGTATGAGAGAAAACAAAATCACGGACACCTTTGCAAGGCAATATGAAATAGGATGTGCAAGAAAGCTCAACTTCGGTTTATTGAGAGAATTTTGGGGGAGAGTAGCTGGTCTATAAAGGAGACGGCGTGTAGAACGCTAAGTCGACCAATTCTTGAGTACTGCTCGAGTGTTTGGAATCCCCACCAGATCGATTTAAAGGAAGACATCGAAACAATTCAAAGGCGTGCAGCCAGATTTGTTGCCGCTGTCTTCCATCAGCACCCAAGTGCTACAGAGATGCTATGTGAACTGCAATGGGAATCGCTGGAGGAAAGACAATGCACTTTTCGCGAGGCACAATTGCGGAAATTTAGAAAACCGGCATTAGAGGCCGACTGCAGAACGATTCAGCTGTCGCCACCGTACATTCCGCGTATGGAGAACGAAGATATGATAGAAATTAGCGCTTACGGACAGTCGTTTTTCCTTCCTCTAGTGGTACATGGTACCCTCTGTCATGCAGTGTATGGTGTTTGCGGGGTATGTACATAGATGTAAATGAAATCAGTTTACTGAGGAACTGTATGCTGTAATTAGAAACATTGTTATAATGGAAAATAAATCTTTGTCTTTTTTTAATAAACCATTCACAAATGTTCCTAATTTCATTAATGAGACTTGTTATCTAGAATTTCAATTGTTGTACTTATTTCGGAAGATATGTGCGCTGACGCAAAGTACCCTCTTTAATTTACGAAAATAACTTTCTTTCGTTTTCCAGAGGTTGAATAAAATGTTAATCAAATTTAACTCTTTTACAGAACGGAGCACACAGAGTAACTTATTTATTACTATATATGACGGTAGTATCTGTTTCCGAAAGAACAGTTACCGTTGATGACCATGCAGCTTTGCTAGAAATGAAATGATAATTAAATGGACACCCTAGCTGCAAAGAGGAGTTGATATATTTCATTGGGGACAAGTTGAAAATGTGTGCGCCGGCCGGGACTCGAACCCGGGATCTCCTGCTTACATGGCAGACGTTCTATCCATCTTTTTTTTCGATATAGTTCGTTGCGTTTGGTCGTGGCGGATGTCACAAGACTTCCGTTCAAATTGATCGTTGGTTCCTTGACTCAGTTTTTTTTTTTTTTTATTACAGAGAGCACGCAGCCCTCTGACCGTACACGCTGAGCTACCGTGCCGGCTATCCATCTGAGCTACCGAGGGCACAGAGGATAGTGCGCCTGCAGGGACTTATCCCTTGCACGTTCCCCGTGAGACTCATATTCCCAACATGTCCACACCACTACATCCGCAGTGCGCCTAATAGATGTTTGCCCATCATACTCATTACTCGTGACAGATTAATCTAACAAGTCCCTTACGAGTTCGGGTATAGCGCGTGCATTCGCACAAGTTGGTCAATGGTCGGGAAGCCATATTTTAACTATGTATTACGGTAGTATCTGTTCCCGAAAGAACAGTTACCTTTGACGACCATGCCGATTTGCTAGACAAGAAATGATAATTAAATGGACACCCTAGCTGCAAAGAGGCGTTGATATACTTCATTGGGGACATGTTGAAAATGTGTGCCACGACCGGGAATCGAACCTGGAATCTCCTGCTTACATGGCAGACGCTCTCTCCATCTGAGCCACCGAGAGCACAGAGGATAGCGCGCCTGCAGCGACTGATCCCTTGCACCTTCTCCGTGAGACTCACATTCCCAACATGTTCACAACATTACATTCGTAATGCGCCTAACAGAGGTTTGCTTACCATATTCATTACTCGTGGCAGATTAATCTACCAAGTCCCGTACTACCGTCATATGTAGTTAGAATATGGCTTCACGGCCATTGACCAACTTGTGCGAACAAACACGCTATGCCCGAACTCGTACGCGACTTAAGTAATTAAAATATTTTATTCTAACCCGAAGCACGTTATTGTTTAGCCCACGAGCTGCATCGTGTATCTGAAACAGTACGCCTAAAACAAGTCAATGTGAATATGCGGATATCCTCCACGAATAAGGTAAATAGATTATTAAAATAAAAGGTCGATAATCTGACAGCATTACTTAAGGCATGTGCTGACTTCGTTTCCTATTGGAGGTGTTCTTGAAATCACCTGTCCGTATTTCCACATTTAGATATATTGCCAAATTTAGCTTTGCCACCACAACTTATTTTAACCAGCTGGGGTACCTGGATAAATGCTGCCATCTTTTACTATGATAATTGCGATTAAGTAAATTCCCGCAAATTTACTGAAGTTAACGTCTGCTTGCTTCGTTCTGCTGAAAAGTCTTCCGTTACTGCCCCCTAATTACTTTCCTTTCTTTTTCTCATTTCTGGGTAGTATGCAGTTTCGAACCCACTAATGCAGCTTGAATTTAAGACGCGTGTTAAGAAAACAGATTACATCACATGAAATTCTGCACAATTGCCTGCGGCAATAACGAAGTTGGAAACCACAGGTAGGCCCTAACTGGTAGAATCTCTCGCAAAATATTGAAGTGGTTGAAAAATCTTTGCAATCTTCCTGTGCAGAAGTGGGTGTTTAAGCTTTTAACATGAGCAAAAATATTGGATCGAATCCTGATTGTGAGTACATGAAGTAGACAAAAAAATATTTACGCTGTTGCAGTGCCTTTGTTATTTCGAATTACGACGCAAAGTTCCTTCGGACATGCATGCATATCAGAAGGAACATCGTAATTAGGAATAACACGAGTACTGCAATGTGGTAATTATCTGCCGACAGCGGCAAGTCATTTTCGAGTAAAATGTCTCCCGTGTAGGGGGATATACATAGTGGATGTACGAGTACAGAATGTGGACACATGGTTGATGAAATGAGGAAGTTTGAGTGTAGCCATGACTCGGTACGGTAGCTCAGCGTGTTCGGTCAGACGATTAGCTCCCCTCTGTAATAAATGAGTTGCCAGGAGAGTTCGCAGGAGAGCTTCTGCAAAGTTTTGAAGGTAGGAGACGAGGTACTGGCAGAAGTAGAGCTGTGAGGACGGGGGGTGAGTCGTGCTTGGGTAGCTCAGTTGGTAGAGTACTTGCCCGCGAAAGGCAAAGGTCCCGATTTCGAGTCTCGGTCCGGCACACAGTTTTAATCTGAAAGTAAGTTTCAAAAACTGAGTTAATGGACCGACGATGAACTTGGACAGGCATAATGCGACGTCCGCCCCTACCAAATTCAACGAAGCAAATGAGATCATCCACATGAAAGAAAAGGGGTAAGGCAACCACTCGTGATAAGGGCGAAATCTGAGTTCGAGTACCGGTGCGGCACAAAGTTTCTTTGTCGTCATCCCATTATACAGCTCATGGTTGTCCATACACGCGACTGCGAATAAATTTCTTGTCAAAACATATTTTTTGGCGAAAATGTAAAAGGTTTTCAATTTGACTCGACTTTGTCCGAAATTTCTTCACTTAAATATGCACCTGTCGCTTCTTGTGACGTAGACAGGCCATTCTGTATGTTCAAAAAATATTGTGACTGATAAAGGCATACGTGATAGTGAAGAAATTTGGAAAAATTGTTATGTACTGTTCTGCAAGGAAATAGATATAAATGTAGCACTAAATTTTGTTCTCGCATATTTTCATTTTGCTGCGTCACTGTGCATGTTCAGTGAGATGCTACGTACTGCATCAATACATTCATCTTATTCGATTTGGTTTTTGTTGCTGTGATCTTCAGTCCTGAGACTGGTTTGATGCAGCTCTCCATGCTACTCTATCCTGTGCAAGTTTCGTCATCTCCCAGTACCTACTGCAGCCTACACCCTTCTGAATCTGCTTAGTGTATTCATCTCTTGGTCTCCCTCTACGATTTTTACACTCCTCGCTGCCCTCCAGTACTAAATTGGTGATCCCTTGATGCCTCAGACCAAGTCCAATGAACCGATCCCTTCTTCTAGTGAAGCCACAAACTACTACTCTTCTCCCCATTTCTATTCAATACCTGCTCATTAATTATGTGATCTACCCATCCAATCTTCAGCATTCTTCTGTAGCACCACATTTCGAAAGCTTCTATTCTCTTCTTGTCTAAACTATTTATTATCCATGTTTCACTTCCATACATGGCTACACTCCATACAAATACTTTCAGAAACGATTTCTTGACACTTAAATCTGTACTCGATGTTAACAAATTACTCTTTTTCAGAAACGCTTTCCTTGCCATTGCCAGTCTACATTTTATATTCTCTCTACTTCGGCCATCATCAGTTATTTTGCTCCCCAAATAGCAAAACTCCTTTACTACTTTAAGTGTCTCATTTCCTAATCTAATTCCCTCAGCATCACAAGAGTTAACTCGGCTACATTCCATTATCCTCATTTTGCTTTTGTTGATATTCTTTTTATATCCTCCTTTCAAGACACTACCCATTCCATTCAACTGCTCTTCCAAGTGCTTTGCTGTCTCTGACAGAATTACAATGTCACCGGCGAACCTCAAAGTTTTTATTTCTACTCCATGTATTTTAATACCTACTCCGAACTTTTGTTTCCTTTACTGCTTGGTCAATATACACACTGCTTTCCTTTCATGTCCCTCGACTCTTATAACTGCTATCTCCTTTCTGTGCAAATTGTAAATAGCCTTTCTCTCCCTGTATTTTACTCCTGCCACCTTCAGAATTTGAAAGAGAGTATTCCAGTCAACGTTGTCAAAAGGTTTTTCTAAGTCTTCAAATGCTAGAAACGTAGGTTTGCCTTTCCTTACTCTTTCTTCTAAGGTAAGTCGTAGGGTCAGTATTGCCTCACGTGTTCCAACATTTCTAGGAATCCAAACTTATCTTCCCGGAGGTCGACTTCTACCAGTTTTTCCATTCGATTTGGTAGCGCATGAAAATCCGGACTCTAGTGATAAACATCTATGAATTTTAGGACTGCCGACAGAAACAGTATCAAAATTGAGAGGTTAGGCTGGCGGAGTGGGAGAGTAGCTGAATCAAGACGGCGAGCGTGGCAGACGCAGGTCCCACGGAGGAGAGGAGCGGGCCCGCGGCCGTCGCACGTGGCTGCTCTACAGGAGGGCACGCCCTCCTCCTACGCGCCGACGCCCGGGATGAGCGCGGGTGGGGCCCGTAGTGCCACAGGAACGCGTCCCGTCCCATCCCATCCCATCCCAACTTCCCATCCGTCATCCTTTGCCCTCCGACAAGCGGCTGACTAAGCGGCTTGCGACGCGCTCGCACGCTTTCTGCCCTTTGTTCCACTTCCGGACGGACCGACGGGTCAGCAGTTCGCAGGAAGATAAGGAAGGTTAGGATATTACGCCCTTTCGTTGTGTATGTCATTAGGGATGAAGCGCAGTTTCTTATTAAAGCAAGGATAGAAAGCAAACGATAGCGTCCTTTTTTTCCAAAAGGACGACTGGGAAATTCACCTTAATAGTTTTAGGGAAACGACGGACACCGTAAATCTGGACTGATCGACGGGAAATGGAAAGCCATCCATGCAGCATCCACTGCTCTGCTGTGTCCGGCGGTTCATGTCCATCGCCTTTGGTGTCAACACCTCGACAATCCACACGCCAATACAGTCGTGATATCTGCAGCCAAACCCTTCTATAGTATTCTGCATCTACATCTACATCCATACTCCGCAAGGCACCTGACGGTGTGTGGCGGAGGTTACCTTGAGTACCTCTATCGGTTCTCCCTTCTATTCCAGTCTCGTATTGTTGGTGGAAAAAAAGATTGTCGGTATGCCTCTGTGTGGGGTCTAATCTCTCTTATTTTATCCTCATGGTCTCTTCGCGAGATATACGTAGGAGGGAGTAACATACTGCTTGACTCTTCGGTGAAGGTATGTTCTCGAAACTTCAACAACAGCCCGTACCGAGCTACTGAGCGTCTCTCCTGTAAAGTCTTCCACTGTAGTTTATCTGTCATCTCCGTAACGCTTTCGCGATTACTAAATGATCTCCGTTGGATTTTCTCTATCTCTTCTATCAACCCTATCTGGTACGGATCCCACACTGCTGAGCAATATTCAAGCAGGGGGCCAACAAGTGTACTGTAACCTACATCCTTTGTTTTCGGATTGCATTTCCTTAGGATCCTTCCAATGAATCTCAGTGTGGCATCTGCTTTACCGACGATCAACTTTATATGATCATTCCATTTTAAATCACTCCTAATGCCTACTGCCAGATAATTGATGGAATTAACTGCTTCCAGTTGCTGACATACTATATTGTATCTAAATGATAAACGATCTTTCTTTCTGTGTATTCGCAGCACATTACACTTGCCTATATTGAGATTCAATTCCCATTCCCTGCCCCATGCGTCAATTCGTTGCAGATCCTCCTGAATTTCGGTACAATTTTCCATTGTTACAACCTCTCGATATACTACAGCATCTTCCGCAAAAAGCCTCAGTGAACTTCCGATGTTATCCACAAGGTCATGTATGTATATTGTGAATAGCAACGGTCCTACGACACTCCCCTGCGGCACTCCTGAAATCACTCTTACTTCGGAAGACTTCTCTTCATTGAGAATGACATGCTGCGTTCTGTTATCTAGGAACTATTCAATCCAATCACACAATTGATCTGAGAGTCCATATGCTCTTACTTTGTTCATTAAACTACTGTGGGGAACTCTATCTAACGCCTTGCGGAAGTCAAGAAACACGTCATCTACCTGTGAACCCGTGTCTATGGCCCTCTGAGTCTGGTGGACGAATAGCGCGAGCTGGGTTTCACACGATCGTCTTTTTCGGGACCCATGCTGATTCCTACAATGTAGATTTCTAGCCTCCAGAAAAGTCATTATACGCGAACATAATACGTGTTCCAAAATACTACGACTAATTGACGTTAGAGATATAGGTCTATAGTTCTGCACATCTGTTCGACGTCCCTTCTTGAAAACGGGGATGACCTGTGCCCTTTTCCAAACATAGTGTAAGAAATATGCGAATTTCTGTGATGAAATTTTTTCGGGTTACCAGGAGAGCCGTGGTGTCGGGGAGTCGCAACGTTTCGACAAGTTTTCTGCTAGTCATGTTCAGGAAACATGCTGCAACGTTGCGACAAGAACTTTGCCACGATTCGGCTGATTACCCGAGAAGGTTTCATCAAGCACTGTTCAAATGGGTGTGAATTCCTAAAGGACCAAACTGCTTAGGTCATCGTTTCCTAGACCTACAAAGTAATTAAACTAACTTAAACTAACCTATGCTAAGAGCAACACACTCACCCATGCCCGAGTGAGGACTCTAACCTCCGGCGGGAGGGGCCGTCAAGTACTATGGCAAAGATAAAATTTCTCTATCACTTGAAGATGACGCTGATATAAATGGTATTTCATTGCTTTTATGTTCGTAGATCTTGCACAGCAACGGAAGTCGAATGACAAGCTGATCAATTATTTCTGTTTTCTCAGGTGATCGTATCTGAAAACGGCGAAGAACTTGGGTACATCTTTGGGTCAGCACCTCAGTGGGCCTAAATACTGTCGCCACGCGCAGCGAGACTACTGCTTGCCTCTATGCCCACCAGAAGTTACGGGACGTATTTCCACAAGATGTGAAACGTGCACTAGTGCAACCACTCGTTCTCTCGGAGTTTTACTGTTGCTATGTAACCCATCGTAGCGCGAGTAGTGAAAAGTGTTTTTTTATTTATTTAACGCTTGAACATATGGCATCATACATTTTACGTATATGGTGTAGAACAACGTACACAGATTATTTAACACATTGTACGTCAACATCAACATTTAAAAAATGTTCAAATGTGTGTGAAATCTAATGGCACTTAACTGCTAAGGTCATCAGTCCCTAAGCTTACACACTACTTAACCCAAATTATCCTAAGGACAAACACACACAAACATCAACATAAAATAACAACAGAATCACATTAATAGTTGACATGCTTTTCTGAGAAAAGAGCGCGTACAACGCGGTGTATTCTCGAGTCTTTCAGCATAGCAGTACGGTTACACATGGCGGCAAACAGCAATAAATGGAGACCAGACGTCGTAAGTGAATAAATCAGTGCCGCGTGGCACAGTCGCCTGGTGCAAGTCTTTCAATTGGATGTCAGTTCGGCCACTTACGTGCCCTCAATACGTACGGCATTTAGTTTTCCCCGAACGGTTACCCATCCTAACACTAGTCCAACGTTGCTTAACTTCGGTGATCAGGCGGGAACCGGTATTACCAACATGGCAAGGCCGTTGCCGTTGTACTTCGTGACTTGCAGCGTTGTGTCTGTTCAGGCAGCCGATAAGGATGTACTTCATATCTATTCTCTTCTTTACAGCAGACGCACCTGTAAACGGCCAGAATTAAACGACTGCTTGTGTGCGTTACATCTACAACCAGCGTCTGTTTGGCCGTATCAGCGCTTCAACCACGCAGTTAGACCAGTTGCGGCCAGCCAAGTTTTGTGGCTACCATACGCTGTGTCCATTTAATCGGCTGCTCAGAATACATCAACCCCGTACCTCTTATTAGAGCTAAAATACCTGCCATCTCACTATAATCGCAACACAAGGTCTCACTTCACTATACGAGCTGTGCCCATCGATAAAACAAAACATACACAAACTGCCCTGTGCTATACTGCAGTCAGCATGCAAGTCAGTAACCTCCTGTCGATGAAGTTCTTTATCTTATTAACCTTGTAACAAATAACGTAGGGTGCAAGGGCTACTGAGATGTAGAGGTTAGCGAAGGAGAGGAATTCGTGGTGAGATACATCAAACGAGTCAGAAGACAATTGAAGAAAAAAGAGAGAGAGATAGAGAGAGAGCTTTCTCTTTTCGTTTCTCAGTCAGCCACACCATTTCTTTCCTCTCTTCACATCTCCCGTTCCTTCTTTCACGTCCATTACTGCCAGAGCCCTTAATTTCCTTAATTTAAATCTGCCTTAGAGTACACTGTCCTTTGTCGTTCTAATTTTCATGAACTGACATAAATTCAGATTTTTCTATTGCAAAAGTTTCTGTTTCGACTATTTGCATTATTAAAATTGAAGCACCGTTAAGGAAATGAGGAAACCAAATGAAACTTCACAGGTTGAGAAGATATATGACGTTATTATAGTAATTACAATATCGTGCAAAATTTACAAAGGACTTGGCAGTATGAGCTCATTCATCAGTATGAGGCAGTACCTCCTGATTGTATGTATTGATTCGGTTGCAGTGGTTTATGATGCATGCATGCGTATCCTCTCCTGTGGTAAGCTGGCTTCTACGTTATCCTGAATACTAACACTCGGAAGTGATGTCCAAGCTGGTCCCACTCATCTTCTCTCGGTTCAAATGGTTCAAATGGCTCTAAGCACTATGGGACTTAACATCTGAGGTCATCAGTCCCCTAGACTTAGAACTACTTACACCTAACTAACCTAAGGAACTAACCTAAGGACATCACACACATCCATGCCCGAAGCAGCAGCTCGGTTCGAGACTGGAGCGCCTAGAACCGCTCGGTCAAGAGGCCGGCTCTTCTCTAGGAAAAAGGCCTGAAGATCTTGTTAGCCAAGGGAGTACCTTTATATCCCGCAGACAGTTCATAGACACAAGTGGCACGTGTGGACGAGCATTGTTCTGTTGAAAAGTGGCACCACGACAGCGTCGTATCAGAGGTAAGACATGAGGACGGACAATGTCCGTGACATACCATTGGCATATTGCGTTCAGAGTTTCCTCAGCCATTAACGGTGTAACCCGAAGAGTACCCCCCCCCCCCCCCCCCCCCCCCCACACACACACACACAAACATGAGTAAAACCGCAGTCCTGTCCAAACTACTCGAGGAAGAAGACCTACTTCCAGATCGCCGCTATTGTCGCCACCAATGGTCAGCCGGGATAGGAGTAGAACAGAACAGAACTGAAGTCCATGCGCCACAGTCACGGCACCATTCCAAACACAGTCGTTTGAGAAAGTACACTACTGGCCATTAAAACTGCTACACCAAGAAGAAAATGCAGATGATAAACGGGTATTCATTGGACAAATATATTATACTAGAACTGACACGTGATTACATTTTCACGCACTTTGGGTGCATAGATCCTGACAAATCAGTACCCAGGACAACCACCTCTGGCCGTAATAACGGCCTTGATACGCCTGGGCATTGAGTCAAACAGAGCTTGGATGGCGTGTACAGGCACAGCTGCCCATGCAGCTTCAACACGATACTACAGTTCATCAAGAGTAGTGACTGGCGTATTATGACGAGCCAGTTGCTCGGCCACCATTTACCAGACGTTTTCAATTGGTGAGAAATCTGGAGAATGTGTTGGCCAGGGAAGCAGTCGAACATTTTCTGTATCCAGAAAGGCCCGTACAGCACCTGCAACATGCGGTCGTGCATTAGCCTGCTGAAATGTAGGGTTTCGCAGGGATCGAATGGAGGGTAGAGCCACGGGTCGTAACACAGCTGAAATGCAACATCCACTGTCTAAAGTGCCGTCAATGCGAACAAGAGGTGACCGAGACGTGTAACCAACGGCACCCCATACCATCACGCCGGGTGATGCGCCAGTATGGCGATGACGAATACACTCTTCCAATGTGCGTTCACCGCGATGTCGCCAAACACGGATGCGACCATCATGATGCTGTAAACAGAACCTGGATTCATCCGAAATAATGACGTTTTGCCATTCGTGCACTCAGGTTCGTCGTTGAGTACACCATTGCAGGCGCTCCTGTCTGTGATGCAGCGTCAAGGGTATCCGCAGCCACTGTCTCCGAGCTGATAGTCCATGCTGCTGCAAACGTCATCGAACTGTTCGTGCAAATGGTTGTTGTCTTGCAAATGTCTCCATCTGTTGACTCAGGGATCGAGACGTCGCTGCACGATCCGTTACAGCCATGCGGTTAAGATGCGTGCCATCTCGACTGCTAGTGATACGAGGCCGTTGGGATCCAGCACGGGGTTCCGTATTACCCTCCTGAACCAACCGATTCCATATTCTGCTAACAGTCATTGGATCTCGACCAACGCGAGAAGCAATGTCGCGATACGATAAACCGCAGTCGAAATAGGCTACAATTCGACCTTTGTCAAAGTCGGAAACGTAGTGGTACGCATTCCTCCTCCTTATACGTGGCATCACAAGGCAACGCCGGTGAACTGCTGTCTGCTAGTCTCCAACCAATGGTGTAAGATGACTCGGAATGTGCAGAGAGTCCATTACTCTTCTCCGATGGCAGGTGCAGATGTGACGGGTACGGGGGTACGATGTGACTGAGGCACAGGACGGCTATCGTTTTTTGTGGTGGTCATACGTGATCGACCGGAACCTTTCGACGAGACTGTCTGTCTTCGTGTTCTCACGCCGTCCAACATCGGGCCACTGTCACATCCAAAGGCCCCACAGATCTGGATATTGCACGATTCGGTCAGCTGGGCAAATGGAGACACCCAATAAAACCCATTTCAAAATGTCACGTGCTGATAACGTCATCTCATACGAGGACGCCATACAACATCTGACGCTGTTCCGCCCTTATAAATCTACATCTACGTATATACTCCGCTAGCCAGCAAGCGGTGTGTGGCGGAGGGCACAATTCGCGCCAAAGTCATATTCCCCCCCCCCCCCCCACCTCCTCTGTTCCACTCGTGGATCGCGCGAGGGAAAAAGGACTGTCTGGACGCCTCAGTAAGAGCTCTTATTTCCCCTATCTTTGAATGATGGTCTAAACACTGCAATCGCTCTGATGAATGATGATCTGTCTTCAGTAGTGACATGGGCGAAAAATCTGGGGCTTAAATTAAATGCAAAAAAGACGCAAGTAATCTTAATAGCCCATCAGAAATTAATAAGTTCAGATTTCCGCGAACGGCTACCTCCTATTCTACTCGACGGTACTCCAATACCATATCAGAAAACAGTGAAGAACTTGGGTGTAACTTTGGACGAGCATCTCAACTGGGCGGAGAATACAGTCCCAGTGTGCCGAAAGACGTCTGCTTGTCTCTATGCACTCAAAATGTTTTGGAACATATTTCCACAGGACTTGAAACGCCAGCTCGTGCAAGCACTCGTTCTACCGAACCTCCACTATTGTGATGTGATTGAACAAGGCATGAGTAGTGAAAACAAAAGACGGCTAGAGCTAACCATGAATGCCTGTGTGCGTTACACCTGCAACATTCGCCGATATGATCATGTTAGTGCTTCATACTCCGAGCTAGGGTGGCTGCGGCCGGACAAACTGCGTGACTACCACACTCTATGTCTACCTCACCGACTCCTCGTCGCGCAAGCACCCCAGTACCTTGCTTCAGAGATTAATATCTGGTATCCTAACTGTGCCCACTTACAAAACAAAAACTTTTGCAAACTCCTTCTCAGTTGCCGCTGTCCGCCTCTGGAACCAACTGCCCCTCACCTTGAGGAAAATTCAATCTCCTGTTGCTTTTAAGAAGAAGTTGAAGCATTTCCTACTATCATCCTCATAAAGTTCTCCACAAAATTAACGTACAAGGCCAATCCTCTCATTTGTCAAATAGCAAAGCTAGCCTCTCCTATCTTGCTCCTGAGATGCCTTCCTCTTCATTTATCTCTATTAGCCACGCAATCTTCTTATCCTTTATATTTCCTTAATTATGTTTCATCATGTCTCTCTATTCTTCTCCTCCCTTCACCATGAGTCTCCCTCATACTCCCTGCTGCCAGCACTCCTATCTAAATTCTTTCTCTTCAATAATGTATTTTTCCAGGTGTACCTTTCTAATTGTTTATTTCACTTTTTGTATTAGATGTAGTTTAACATGCCTACTGAAACATATGAATGTAAAATAAGTAGAATGCCTGGTTAGATGTAAGATAGGGCCTGATGGCCCTAATCTTGGCAGGTTAAATAAATAAATAAAATAAATAACAAAATTACGCGATTTGAAAGTTGGTGGTGATAATATATGCTCTACATCCTCGGTGAAGATTGGATTTCGGGATTTAGAGAGCAGCCCCTTCTGTTTAGCGCGTCGTCTATCTGCAAGTGTGTCCCACTTCAAACTTTCTATGAGATTTGTAACGCTCTCGCGATGGCTAAATTCACCAGTCACGAATCTTGCCGCTCTCCTTTGGGCCTTCTCAATCTCCTGAATCAGACCCAACTGGTAAGGATCCCAACTAATGTATTGTATACTATTTCCTTTCGAAGGACTGCATCGCTTCAGGATTCTACCAATAAACCACAATCTAGAGTTCGCCTTACTTGTTATTTGTGTAACCTGATCATTCGCTTTTGAGATCATTTCGAATAGTCACACCCAGATACTTGACTGATGTTACCACTTCCAAAGACTGATCATTTATTTTGTACTCATACATTAATGGGGATTTTCGTCTTGTTACAAGCAGAAGATTACACTTATTAATACTGAGAGGTAACTGCCAGTCATTACACCAAGCATTTATTTTCTGCAAATCCTCACCGATTTGTTCACAACTTCCGTTTGATACTACTTTCCTGTAGATTACAGCATCATCGCCAAAAAGTCTAACGCCGCTGTCAATACCATCAACCAGATCCTTTATGTAAATCGTAAAAAGCAGAGGACCTATTACGCTACCCTGGGCCACACCTGAAGTTACTCTTGTTTCTGTTGAAATTACCTCGTTCCGGACGACATACGGCTCCCTGGCTGTTAGAAATCTTTCTAGCCAACCGTATATGTCATTGGATAGGCCGTAGCAAGCGACAGTGCGGAACGAAGTCGAACGCCTTTCGAAAGTCGAGAAATATGGCATCAACCTGGGAGACGGTATCTAGAGCCTGTTGTATATCATGCACAAAGACGGCCAGCTGTGTCTCACATGACCGCTGTTTCCTAAAACCGTGCTGGTTTCTGCAGATGAGCTTCTCAGAGTCTAGAAAGGTCATTATGTCTGAACACAAAATAATTCCTACTAGGCATGGTAACAACACTAAACAGAGCAACACTAACGTAGTCAGGTGGACGTTTTACTACTGTCAGAGCTCTAACCACACACATGTAGGGCGCCACAGCTGTCGCCGTATCCTGTATCTCTGTAGCCAAACGCCTCACCAAGCGCAGTGGTGCAGTGGTTAGCACACTGGACTTACGTTCGGAAGGACGAGGGTCCAAACCCGCGTCCGGCCATCCACATTTAAGTTTTCCCTGATTTCCTTGAACCGCTTCAGGCAAATGCCGCGATGGTTCCTTTGAAAGGGCACGGCCGATTTCCTTCCCCATCCTTCTCTAATCCAAAGGGGCAGATTACAGCTCTGTTTGGTCTCCTCCCCCAAATCAACAGACGAACCAAATAAACGCCTCGATCTCGGAGTTCTTCCTCATCATCTTTTATTCCTCTTCTCTCCCTCGCTTGTTGGGTACCACTTACCCACACTTTCATCTACATCTACATCTACATCGACACTCTGCAAGTCACACTTAAGCGCCTGGCAGACCGTTTATCGAACCACATTCACAATAATTCTCTATTAATCCACTATCGAACAGCACGTAGAAAAAACCAAGACATGTCTTTACATGTGAGCTTTGATTTCCCTTATTTTATTATGATGATCGTTTCTCCATATGTACGTCGGTGTCAACAAAATATTTGCGCATTCGGAGGTCTCTTCTTCTTCTTCTTCTCCTCCTTCCAGTAGATTGCCGTGTAAGTATTCTGTTGACCTATTTGCCTTCATCCATTCTTTTGACATGCCCAAAATCATCCTAGCTGTCTTTCTTCAATTCTATCCGTAATACTATAATGCGTCTATATCCTTTCTCTTATTTTCTCATTCCTTATGTGATCAAGTTAGGAATTTCTATACGGCCTTCTCAAGTGACCCATCTCTAAAGGTCTAAAACTGTTTTACTTCTTTTTGCGAGTTTCCAGCACTCATTCCAATAGCTTGTTGTGTGTACGTGTCACATTTATACCCGACCTCGTTTTCTGGATGTTTCACTTTTTATGTCAGACGGTGTATGTGATCATCATGGATTAAAGTGTACATAAAAGCCCAACATCCTTGCCGGACATGGCGGGTTGCTAACATCAAAGTTTGGGAAACAGAACCATTTTATTGCCGTGCCTTCTATATGGCTATATTTCGACATGCCATTTTCTAATCATGCAAAAGAAGAGTATGCGTGTAGTGCTTGTTGTTGAGCTGACTCGCAAAGATATTCCTGAGATTTACAACTGCAAATAACGAAGGAGAGGCGACAAATGCGCTGGTAATCGTGAAAATCATTGGACGAAAATGAAACATGGTTCTAAGGCAAGATTGGAAAATAAAGATAGCATACAAAAAGACTTTATTGGCCCTTTATTTGAAGGCATTGTCAGAAGTGCTCTTTTATAGCTTCCTAGCAGCAGGCAGTCTTGCTAGGCTTTCGTTATCAGCGCAGTTGACGCCTCATTGAATACCCCGTTGCGATTTTTATATGTTTGAAAGTCTATGTTATTACATGTTGAACTGTGTTTTGTACACACCTATGTCTTATTTCAAGAAAGATCCTGTCATGAATTCTTATTACTCTACGGACTCTTTTGGGCTAGCGCAGAAGGATCTTGACAAAGGAGAAGTAAAACATGGGTTCAGCAAATGGCGTTCTCTGAGAGACACAAATCGTTCCTAGCAGTTTACCGCATGGAACTCACGGGCACAATTACGCTGTGAAAAGAAGGTGTAGGCTGCAATTCGTGGATTCCTTTCTAGCCAGGCTGCCCTCAGAGGCGGAACTCTGCAAGAAGGTGAGTGTGTGTTTCTTCTGAATGTAAACCGAGGAGCATTAATGCATATGTAGCACACACTTCCCTTATTCTGAGCGTGCAGAAGGTAAACAAATTTCCGTTACCGTAAACCGTAAGGCTCCGGGGAAAGCACTGTGGGGCAGTCTGGCAGCACCAAACACTGCGTCATCGTCTCTGCCTACGTCGAAGTATGGGGATTCACTCACGTCTTTACTCTTACGAAGTCTTTAAGTCCCACTGTCCGGCACATTTCGTATTCAAATGGTGCAAATGGCTCTGAGCACTATGGGACTTAACTGCTGAGGTCCTCAGTCCCCTAGAACATAGAACTACTTAAACCTAACTAACCTAAGGACATCACACACAGCCATGCCCGAGGCAGGATTAGAACCCGCGATCGTAGCGGCCGCGCGGTTCCAGACTGTAGTGCCTAGAACCGCTCGGCCACAGCGGCCGGCCATTTTGTATTCAGCCAGGAGTAGATCGTATGAATGTTTTCTTCCAAGGCAGCCTTCGTTGTTTCAAGAAACTGTTGTACAGACAATGGGCTAAATATATGTCTTTACACAGACAACCGGCCGTTGTGGCCGAGCCGTTCTAGCTGCTTCAGTCTGGGACCACGTTGCTGCCACGGTCGCAGGTTCGAATCCTGCCTCGGGCAAGGATGGGAGTGATGTTCTTAGGTTAGTTAGGTTTAAGTAGTTCTACGTCTAGGAGACTGATGACCTCAGCTGTTAAGTCCCGTAGTGCTCAGAGCCATTTGAACCATTTGAGCACAGACACGTTTATATATCGTATAACATTCAACAAAAAAGCACCAATTGCTACAAAAGCGGTATTCAGAATATTTAAAAGGCTTCATAAACACTTTTTTTTATCGAGGCAGGCACCTGTGTTCCAACATATCGTCATAAGGACTACAGCAACCAAATAGCTAAAGAAACTTTTCAGAAGAATGTAGATCGTTGCATTATGCATCGATTTTCGTAGTTACGCGCGTAGTGGCTCATTACTAGAAAACGCACTCCTTAGCTCCCGGGAACAAGTCGGATTCACGAGCAGGCAGTTAATCCTAGTGTTGGGGAGAACATCTGAAAAGTTCAAAGAAGGGAAGCTCATTTTTACTCCGAAATAGGGAAGAGAGTGTCAAGGATACGATACGTGAACTGCGATGGCAATAATTAATTTCGTTGCAACAGGATCTTCTAATAAAACTTCAATCAACAAGTTTCCCCAGGAGGTGTGGAAAATATTTTGTAGGTGCCCACTTACGTAAGTAGGAATGATCACCATAAAAAAAAACAAGAGATATCAGAGCTTGCACAGAGAGATTTAAGTGTTCGTTTTTCCCGCGCGCTGTTGGAGAGTGGAACGGTAGAGAAGTAGCTTAAAGGTGGTTCGATGAACTCTCTAGCAGGCACATAATTGCCGATTGCAGAATAATCATGTAGATGCAGACATTTAGATGAACACGCAGAATGATGTGTTAGTAGATCAGTATCTTAGAATGTGAGAATAAAAATCTTAATTCAAGATCGCTAAAAATCCTTTAGGTATTTACTAGTTTCAGCTCATTTACGAGTCGTCTTCAGATCATTAAAAATTACTACTTAATTCAGTCTGTATCAGACACTGAATTAAATAATAATTTTTATTGCACTGAGGATGGCTCGTCAGTAAGCTGAAACAATCAATAAACGTATTTTAGCGATCTTAAACTAGGATTTTTATCCACACATTTTAACACAACAGATCCCCTGTCCTCCGATTTGACAATGCCGAATAACAACGACAGCAGTATCGATTACTCGGCGCGTCAAAATAATGTCATAATGTGTACTGAAAAGGATTCTTATGGAGAAGTGTTTAATATCGACTTTGAGAGTAGGAGGCTGGGTGTATTGTTTTTGTGTAACGAACAATGAACCATGCCGTCTAACCATTGCGTGAACTGCGAACAGCGATAGGCGATTCTAGGATAAAAGCTATCGTAAAGAGACACTAATTCTGGAAAGTTAACATATCCAATTATTTGCTTCAAAATTCGAGCTTCTTTAAGAACGTTGTATGACGCAAACTTCACGCAGCACGCGATAACAGCAATTCGCTAGAATTGAGAATTCTAGCAATGGCAGGATTATCAGGATATATCATTTCCCTGTAAAGGAAATGGTACTGCATACTGTTAACAGTACGTACACAGTTAATATGTGTGACATGAGAGAACAAGCAATATATAATTATGGAACTATAGTTCTGCCTTGAGCAAACACAAGTTCTTTTCTCACACCTACACATGTTTCGTTGAATTTACACAGTCGTCAATGGGTTCATTTTATCATATGTCAAATAACATGTAAAGTAATTTTTTATGCATAATAATATATACGGTTTTGGGATTGTGGCATTTAAATGCAAAGCATTACTAACAGAATATGTACCTTAACATCACATATTAAAGTGATCATTCAGGTTTTCTCGGCATGACTGATTAATGTCACGTGTAGTCGCATTAACTCAAGAAGGCATTTAGATTGGTCGAAGAAGTATAGCACATAAAATGGAAACAACAAATCGGCTGTTCATCTCGAATGTACGCCATGGATCACATATTGACGTTTGTGTGGCTGTTTGTTATTCGTACTACAAAGTACAGTTTGCTCCATTTTGTCTTCTGCAATTAATGAGGATTTCCCAATACTATATTATGTACAGATGTGTTAGGCCTAAATGAAACTATTGCTTTTTTTCTCTTCTTTGTTAATGTTCGATTATATTACTACCATTATCTTACATTTCACTCTGGACATTGATTTGCTCTTTATCCTTTAACATTTGCTATGTTAATGTAATAGTTTTCAGAAATGTTGTGATCATCTGTTGTTCTGTCAGCTGACAACCAGAGAAAAAAAACACTAGTTTCATTTCAGGCCTAATATATCTGTAAGTATATGTAACATACAACTGACGAACCTTATTAATTGCTAATGACAAACTGGAGCAAAACATCAGTGTAATCCTACTACAAAAGACAGACACCAAAGACATCAATATGGGATATCGAAGTGTATATATTTTTGATAATACCAACACCACAATCCTAAATCCGCATATGTCATCATGCACAAAAAACTTACAACTTATTTGAAAGAAAGTAAAATTAACCCACTAACGAGGGAAAAACTTCAGCGAAACATACATGGGTGTTACATAAGGAGTTTTCTCTAGGCAGAACTATATTTTAATAACTTTATATTTGAAAGCAAACACGACTGAAATTCACCGAAAAGTACCATTATTTACGAGCGCAACTTCTTCCTGTATATTGATTGCACTTGTGTAAGTGAATGAATTCTAGTGCACTTATCAGAAATGGTAGTGAAAAGGAGAACGAAGTAGTGAGAACGACAACTACAGATGGACGAACATAGGCTGTAATGATTCTTTCTCCGTAACTCGTCTGTGGGGTGTGGGGACCCATAAATTGGTTAGGTTGCAGTATTTACGGTAAGCTATATCATTCCCACCGAATTATTCCGCCGAACAGCTTACGGACTTCGTTAACGTTAGCAGTAGCCAATAAGCAGCTGCAGTTTCTGAACTGGTTCAGTCGGTATGCCGTCCCCTCTATGTGTGTTTCTTTGAAACTGGAACATCATTGTTACCGTAAACGCGACTACAAGCCAAATGCCCATATAAAGGAAATGATAGGATTGAGCTGTGTGTTTATGCAGTCGGGTTACTGCACGCTTTCGCATTCCAAAAGCGGTATAAGGGCGCTTGTCACATGGAATACGTTTTTCGTGATATCCGCTCCAACAGCGTCTTCTGGTATGTAGAGCACATCCTTGAAACAACACAAACATCACTATCGTGTAACGATGACGATCTCTGCTTCATGTTTATCGAAATTCTTGGGGATTTACGTCGTCGCTTGCAACTTTCTCGACGCAAACAGTTATAACACATATACTAAACAGCCAACTGGAGTATCTTGTTTCTTTTTTCTCCGTATGTTACCTCCATTTACTGATAAAATGCTGATGGTTACAATGCAGAATGAATTGTAAGCAAACATTCAGAACTTTCAGTAATGTTTTCTGACAACGACGTCAAAGCATTTAGGCTACTTCCCACATTAGTTACAGCCTCGTTAATGAACAGGCAGAGGGCGCGAAACCTCTCGAATGTACAAGCAAGCCGGATATGGTGCATCCCTCTCAGGTTGATACAGTACAGAGAAAATATAGCAAAGACATATTATGATTTAATGTCACCATTGGAGAATGTCGCACTCTTGCTATAAAAGAGAATGTTGTGAAAATGATGTATGACACTTAAGAGCAATTCGTGCATTGGCAAGAAGGGCTAAGCTTGAAATCTATAGTATCTTCCACAGTCAGGTACTAGCGAACGATCTATTAGAAAACCCAAGAATGTACTGGTCCTATGTAAAGTCAATGAAAGGATACAAAAATTCCATACAGTTTCTAGCGGATCACTCTAGAGCTGAAACAGAAGACAGCAGATAGAAAGCCGTTCTATTAACGTCCGAATTTAAAAATGTATTCAAGCATTGGGGTACTATCACGCCATTGTTGAACCACCGCACTCATTCACAAATGAAAGAAATTGAAATAAGCACTTCTGGTACTGAAAAACAATTAAGAGTATACAAGCGCCACACTGCCTTGACGGAATTCCTGTTAGAGTTTACACTGAATGCGCTGAGCATTTAACCCGACTCCTAGCTCCGTTCATAGAAAATCACTAGCGTAGCCAATAATGCCCATCTCAGAGTGAAAGACTGCTGTTCTTTTTTTTTCAAAAAGGACAAAACACAGGTTACACATAATTCCTGACCAATTTAATTAACCTCAGGTTCTTGCAGTAGCCTAGGGAATATTCCAATATCGAACGTTCCTAGAGGGAACAAAGATTCACTTCATAAAATAGCACGGGTTCGAGAAGAAACTGATCGTGTGAAATAACAGCTCACTATATTACCACACAACTTTTTCCGAAAGGATTCTGCATCGTACGACATTGCCCACTAATAACCAAGATACCATAACACGCAGTATCATCATACTTGTGTGACTTGCTCAAAGGATTTTTGACTAATGGTACGTCTTGGAGAATGGCACTAAAATGACACTGGGTGTGATCCCAATGGAGCGCAATTTTCTACGTACTAGCAATTATCGTGAGTGGATAATCATAAGGAAATGCAGATGGAGGAATTGCAAATTTCAGAACAAAACGTTATTGTGATTCAAGAGTAGTGCAGAAGCGCTTGAAGTCCAAATCAGTTAGGCGTGGCAGTAGACATGGTACGAGCTCAGAGAAGTGGCACTAGGGTCGTGTAGCAAAGATGTTAAATGGCAGTCTGTACTAGAAAGTCGACGCTATTCTTTCTGGGGCTGAAAGTCGAGCAATCGGATTTGCAGTATAAAACTTAAATAGCCACGGATCCACAGTAGCATCTCATATGACCGTATTAAGTTGTCTACAGAAGAAACTGGCAAGAGCTATTCCATCACTGCCACGTTATTACCTACTCAACATCAAGTCATTCACTTATTTCCTTCGCGGCCGTTTCGAGTCTATGCTACACTCCCCTATGTTGTTTCAGCAACTCTGTTGGAATGTCCATGGAACAACACGTCTATATACAGCAGTGTGTGTTGTTGCGCTTTAAGGTCTTATATTTACAACCCAAGACAAAATGACTCTAGGAAAAACGCGAAGAAATCGAAAAAGACATTAAAAGCAACGGTCTCACCATTAAAAATGCCATGGTAATTTCACTGTTAAGCACAGAGGAGAGAGAGAGTGCGTGGAGAATGTACATAGAAGGCCTCCTACGGAAAAAGAGGGTCAGAATTTGATGATGTAATTGAGGAAGAAGTAGGAGTCAATATGGAAGACATAGAGGATCCAGTATTACAGTCATGTAACAGAGTTCTGGAAAACTTACGATAAAATAAGAAAGAATGGATACGTAATATTATTTCGTAATTTCTAAAGGTGGGGGGGAGTGATAACCAACAACTACTCCAGTTGACGTGTAGAAACTATGAGCCTGGACACATACTATCAGACTTTCGAAAAACAAGACATTATTTACACAATACCGGAGGTAGAAAGAGTGGATGCATACTCGTATGGGAATCATCGCACTATCAGATTAACGACTCACGCTTCCAAGTTACTGACAACAATAATACACAGAAGAAACTAAGAGAGGCCTGAGGATCCGTTAGGTGACGATCGTGCTGGTTTTCCAAAGATCAGGGCACCACGAGGCGGTTCTCAGCCTGCGCTTCATAATGGAAGAAAGACTTAAGAAAAATCACGACAGGTTCATTAAATTGGTGCAGGTTGTACGAAATTCTGAGAAGAACAGCTATAGGGTAGCACAGATAATACGAAGTAATTATCTACAAGAAACAACTGGGAACTATGAGAATGGAAAACTAGGAATAGAACACCAAGAACGAAGAGCTTGGATTACAGATGGTGTAAAACAGGGATGTAGTTTTTTCATCCTTGCTGTTCATGAAAGAATCAACGACGAAAATAAAAGAAAAGGATTAAAGTTCAGGAAAAAAGGATTTCAATGATAACGTCCATCGAGGAATTGCAATCCTCTGTGCAAGTGAAGAAGAACTACATAATTAGTTGGATGGAATTAACAGTCTAATGAGCACAAAATATTGATTGAGAGTAAACTTTAAAATGACATAAGTAATGAGAAACAGCAGAAATGAGATTAGCGATAATGTTAACTTCGAAACTAGGGAAAGATAAAGCATGACGTACAAAGCAAGGAGATCGTAAGAAGCATTCCTCATCGACATAAGTTTGCTAGCAGCATACATTTGTCTTAATCTGAGGAAGAAACTTGTGAGAATTTACTTTCGGAGCACAGCGTTGTATGATTGTGACTCATGTATCGCTGGAAAGAGAGAATCTAAGCTTTTGAGATCTTCCTCTTCAGAAGAATGTTACAAATCAGCGGACTGATAAAGAATGAAGAGGTTCTCCGTCGAATCGGCGAAGAAAGGAACATACGAGAAACACTGACAAGAAGAAGGGACAGGATGACAAGATTTATGTTACGACGTCAGGAAATAACTTCCATGATATTAGAGAGATCTGTGGAGGGTAAAAACTATAGGTAGGACAGAGATTGGAATATGTCCAGCAAATAAATGAGGACGTAGGGTATAAGGGCTGTGGCCAGATGGAGAAGTAGGTACAGAAGAGGAATCTGAGGCGGGTCCCATCGAAACGAAAGAACGATAACTAAAAATGTACTTATGGAATAAACTTAGAGGAACTCACCTCACAGCGCTGACGAAGCCACAGAAGGGAGAAAGAAGAGTGTATTGGACGGAAACGAAGGAGAGGAGCAGGAGGGCGCGGACTGGCAGTATGGGAAGCCCGCGTGGAACTGCCATAGCCTGTGTCCGGGAGAAACTGCTGTGCTGCCGGTAGTGTGGGGGTAGAGTGGGGGGGCGCCTCATCATTCGCAAGTCACGCACCGTGCTGTGTGCCGAGGAATATCCCATTCCAGCACCATTTTCTACATTAGCATATCCACTGTCTTTTGCAGTACAGAAGAAATTTTTTGTGGTTTTCACGCTGACTTGACTACGTAACTGTAATCGCAAACACAATCACGCTTTGTCATTACTTACGAAAACTGCATATTACAAAATGTAACAAAGTAGGAGTTGCACTGCAGATGACAGCTACACGAACATCAGTACGTGCTACTGAGAAAATAAAGTTAACTCACCAATGACTGCGGAAATTCGCAGAAAAATAAATAGGTAAAAAAAAGTGTTTGCTCAAGACCATATTTATGAAAATGTATCACTATAGCCGACATATTCGTTGCGAGAGAATTCTGTAACTGGGTCGAAATTTTTGAAAAATATTTCGTATATCGTTTATTTGTTCCATCTTAGTTGCCCCCCCTTTTTTTATTTTTTATTTTTTATATTTTTTTACAGTATAGCAAGTTTCGATTACATTTGTTCAGCTTCAGATCTGCATGGTTGCGGAAGTAACCTGTCTATACGGGAACTTCAAATCAGCCTACTGGTGTGCATCTCTTTATGGACACAAAGGGCTACTTCCGCAAGCAGATATATCTGAAACTGAACGAATGTGATCGAAACTTGTCATATCGTTAAAAACAATGTGCAACTGACACGGGAAAATAAACGAGATAGTATTTTTTTTAAACATGTCAGTTTGGGATAGGACTGCTTAAAACGTAATCAAGACAAAATCGTTCTCTGGAAATGTATTCACAGTTGCGAATATGGGTAACCTCTCTCTGTCTAATAGAACGACGACATTGAAAATTTGTGCCGGACCTTGTCTGGATCCCGAAATTTTCGTTTGTCGTGAGTGGTCGCCTTAACAGTTTCGGCTATCCGGGCACGCCCCACAGCCACACTCTGACTTCCATATTTCGTCATCCATGTGTCATTATCCTGCACTCATACACTTATTGTAATTCTCGTAGAGGGGAGACATTTAATCAGTCACCAGCCTCGTATAGGCGAACAAATACGATACTGCAGCGCCTGTGTTTGTAAGAAGTTCGATGCGATGTTCCTTCGGCCATGTACGCACGTGGTGCTGGCGCCAAGTCCTGGTGGCGCCTATCTAAATAGTTCGAATGGCTCTTAACATCTGAGGCCATCAATCCCGTAGACTTAGAACTACTTAAACCTAACTAACCTAAGGACTTCACACACATCCATGCCCGAGGCAGGATTCGAACCTGCGACCATAGCAGCAGCCCGGTTACAGACTGAAGCAACTAGAACAGCTCGGCCACAGCGGCCGGTGGCGCCTATGTTTTCCGCCAGCTGCGTGTGGTGTTTTCACGTGAGAGCGTTCACGGCGTATTTTTGTTAACGCCACATCTGATGTGGATCTCTGTTGGAAACCCCTGTATCGCTTGAGAAGATCGTCATGTACTGGTGTAGCCGCTGCCTCTTCGGTGACTGAAGGCCACAAGCAGTTGGCGCGCCACAGTGCTTTTTTTTTTTGTTATTTAAATTCTTCTGGTCAACTTTTAAGAGGACTTTAGTTGCAATGTCACAAAAGAAGAAGTTAGGCTGGAAAGACAGGGTAAAATTTAGATTACAGCTAATGGTGGCTTCTTGTATCTAGTGCGCTTTGTGAGCATAATGGCAACGAAACAGAGGATGGCAGATTCATTTTTCCAAAACTGTTTGAGTGCGGTTCCTCCTTTCCAACGTCGCACGAACGTCAAAATGACGGATATCGAAGTCAGTTACCGCGGTATGGAAAAACCTGCTGTAATCGCTGAACAGAAGGTCGGATAGTGTACCCGATGGAACAGCTATAAGATTCTACACAGAATATGCACTAGTATGTTGTAGGTCGCTGAGGAACGATGTGTTTAGAGTGACTGGAAGAAAAAAAACACAGGTAATTCGCGTTTAGAAGAAGGGTTTTCGAACAGATGCACAAAACTATAAGTCCAAAGTTCTGACGTCGGTCTGCTACGGAACTGTGAAATATTTTTAATCCTCGTGTTTTATTACGCTTCTGGAGACCGAAAATCCCCTCTCTAGAAACCGAAACTGGTTCCGAAAACAACGATCGTGTGGAAGCCAGCCCGTCTGTTAGTTCACGAGACCTGGACGTCGATGCCGCGTTCCTTGTCTCCTGTCAGGCGTTAGGCACAGTTCCGCCCTGCCATCTAATGAACAAAACATGCGGTATGCAATTCAGAGCACCTTTGTGATTTCTCAGCTAACAGAACAGAGCATGTCACGCTTAACGGAAAGAAAATTTCAATCACAGAACAACTTTGTGTGTACTCCAAAGTAGTGTTGTAAGATCCTTACTGTATGAATGATCAAGAGGATGACGTCAAAGGTTCAGTGAGGCTTTTCGCGAATGATGCCGTAGTATACAGAGAAGTCGTAACACAAATTTTTTTTAGCGGAATACAAGAGACCGGCAGAGGTTGAGCGTTTGGTGTAGAGACAAAAATGTAACGTATTACGCGAAATAATGCGCAATGATCTGTCAAACATTCACTACAAAGAACCACATTCACTGAATGTCTGGAAGTTTGCGTACGATGCGATTTAAAATGGAATGACCACGTATTCCTACCCGCAGAAAAGGCAGGCGCCAGTCTGATGTTAATGTGAAGATTCCCTATGTAGTGTAGTCCATCCACGAAGGAGGTAGCTTACAGAACCCTCGTTCCATCGCTACTGTAGAACTGCTCATCTCTCTGGGAGCCTTACTAGATAGAACTGATAGAGGAATAGAGATCTACAGAGGAGCAGCGCATTTCATTACAGTTTCGTTAAGTAAGCGCGAAATCGTCACGGAGGTGCATTACGAGACATAACGAGAGTCGCGCTGTGGATCACGTAATCGTTTACTGTCAAAGTTCCGGGAGCATACTTTTCTAGAAGATTCAACCAATGCATTACTATCTCCTTTGCACATATCGTGGAAAACCATGCACGCAAGATAAGAAAGATTCCGGCTCATACCAAGACTTACCAGCAATCATTCTTCCCACGCATCAGTCGCGACTGGATCAGCGAAGAGGGGAAACTGACGCTGGAACGCAAAGTTGGCTCCACGTGTTATAAGGTGGCTTACAAAAATTGTTTCTAAGCAGTTGCGCTAGATACAGTTTTGCGGTTTGTTGCAAATGACATGTTTACTCGAACTTTTGTGGATACGCTTCTACATGTCTACGCGATTGTTATTATTGTTATTATTATTATTATTATTATTTGCAAGTGGTAGCGTAACTCATGAATTTATATAGAAGAAAGTGCAATGTTTTCTATGGTTTCGTGGAACATGATTGCTTTTTACAGTTCACGGACAATTCCGAAGTGCCTATAGTTGAGATCCAAGAACATCAAGGGATGGTTTTTATTTATTTATTTATTTTAGTCATCCGTCTTCTTACTGGTCTGATGCGGCCCGCCACGAATTTCTCTCCTGAACCAACCTCTTCATCTCAGAGTAACACTTGCAAACTACGTCCTCAATTATTTGCTGGATGTATTCCAATCTCTGTCTTCCTCTACAGCTCCCTTTAGTACCATGGAAGTCACTCCCCGACGTCTTAAAAGGTGTCCTATCATCCTGTCCCTTCTCCCTGTCAGTATTTTCCACATATTTCTTTCCTCTCCGCAGAACCTCCTCATTCCTTACCTTACTTGTCCAACTAATTTTCAACATTCGTCTGTAGCACCATATCTCAAATGCTCGGATTCTCTTCTGTTCCCGTTTTTCTATAGTCCATGTTTCACTAGCGTAGAATGCTGTGCTCCAAAAGCACATTTTGAGAAATTTCTTCCTCAAATTAAGGCATATGTTTGATACCAGTAGACTTCTCTTGGCCAGGAATGCCCTTTTTGCCACTGCTAGTCTGCTTTTGACGTCCTCCTTGCTCCATCCGTCATTGGTAATTTTGCCGCGCAGGTAGCAGAATACCCTGACTTCATCTACTTGTTACCGTCAATTCTAAGTTTCTCGCTGTTTTCAGTTCTGCTACTTCTCATTACTTTCGTCTTTCTTCGAATTACTGTCAACCCGTATTCTGTACTCATTACACTGTTCATTCCATTCAGCAGATCATGTAGTTCTTCTTTCACTCAGGATAGCAGTGTCATCAGCGAATCGTATCATCGACATCCTTTCACCTTGAATTTTAATTCCATTCTTGAACCTTCCTTTTATTTCCATCATTGCTTCTTCGACGAACAGATTGAACAGTAGGAGCCCAAAGACTACATCCCTATCCGAGCTCTTCATTCTTGGTCGTTTACTGTTATTAGTCCCTCTTGGTACTTGTAGGCTACATATTGTATATTACCCGTCTCTCACTATAGCTTACTCCTATTTTTTCAGAATTTCGAACGTTTTGCACCTTTTTACATTGTCGAACGCTTTTTCCAGGTCGACAAATCCTATGAAACTGTCTTGGTTTTTCTTTAGTCTTGCTTCCATTGTCAATCGCAACGTCAGAATTGCATCTCTGGTGCCTTTACCTTTCCTAAAGTCATACTGATCGTCATCTAACATTCTTCTGTATATTATTTTTGTCAGGAATTTGGATGCATGAGCTGTTAAGCTGATTGTGCAATAATTCTTGCACTTGTCACTTCTTGCGGTCTTAGGAATTGTGTGGATGATGTTTTTCCGGAAGTCATATGATATGTCACCCGACCCATAGATTCGACACACTCGCGTGCATAGTTTAAAAGAGACTAGCAGTGTCGTTGACAGAGCGAGAAGCGGTAGACCTGGAGTGTGTGACGACATCGATTCTTTCAATATAGTCCCACGGAAACCGACAAGTCAGTTTCCAGAGAAACAGACGTACCTCAGAACATTTCGGTCAAAATTTTACACAAACAGCAGCACTTCAATGCATTCAAGGAGCAAATCCTGCAAGCTTTGCAGCCAGACGATAAGCCCCGACGTACTGAGCTTGCTGCCACCATGCTCGGACGAACCGATGCAGCTCTTTGTCGTTCTCGGGGGAGTAAACAGGCCTAATGCCTGGTTCTGGGGGGGGGGGGAGGGGGGGTCGGAGAATCCATATATTGTGGTACATCAGACAACGGACGGCCGGTAAGCGAATAAGTGGTGTGCCTTAATGCAGAATATAATTACTCGACCGTTCTTGTACACTGAACCTCCATTACGGCAACAGTTTTCCCGTACATGTTCGAATTCCCGTTTCACGTCAGTTACAGGAATTTCAACCAGAGGTTGTCTTTCAACAAGATGATGCACCGCCACATTGGGTGTTACTTGTTCGACGGCTTCCTGACAAATGGATCGGCAGAGACCGACGTCATGGCCACCACTTTCAACAGACATAACCGCTCTTGACTTTCCCTTTCTGGAGTTACACTTAAGGACAAAGTGTTCGCTGCTTCCTGATGCGTAAACTCTTAGGGTATGAATTCGAGGTGCTGTAGAGGCGGTGGCGGAAAAGGTGTTGGCAAGGACATGGAGAGAAACTGAATGTCGACCAAACTTTCTACAACCAACAAACGGACCACATGTGGAAGCATATCCACATATAATAATAATAATAAAAGCTTTAAGAGTTGCAACAAACCAAATAGCTGTATCTAGCATTATTGCTTAGAAACAAATTTCTGTAACCGGAGAAAGGCTTTATGCGCACCCTGTACACGCAGAGCCACGGCTAGCAGAATGGAGAACTGTCGACGGCAGCGGCCTGGACTCAACAGGTGAGGCATTCAGATTTTCCTGCGTTTTGTCCCTGATCCGGTTAGCACCGTAGGTCTTCCCTGGAGCATGCTCGTCGAGTTCTCTCGACCCTCGTACGCCTCAGCGCCTTATAAAGCTTCCACTAGCTCTGCGTGAGCCGACAGCGAGAATTTCTCTTACAGCGATGGCCGTGTGCAGGCACTAAGATATACGGGCCGGTTGGTACTTAAGAAGCCAAGGGTGGAATCAGAACTGCCGCTCTTGCTTGAACATAAATAGGAATTATCACTCTAACAAGGGAAACTCCCCGTTGCAGCCCCCTCATATTTAATTGTGAGGTGGCCCAGTGGATATCACATCAAAAATTGAACACAGATCAAGCATGAAAGCGTGAAGGAGGTTTACTGAACTTTGAAAAAAGGAGGAAAATGGAAACAGTGACCAGTCCACGCTCACGAAGTGCAACATCGAGCGCATTTCAATAGCCATAGTGACTTGGTTATGTGGTCACGATGTTACACTGCGAAGGGGGAAGATCTGCGTTCAAATCTCCCTAATGCCCTACATTTTTTTCCCACAAAATTATGATCGTCCGGTCATTTACGAGTCTGTTCGCTGCATTGATTTGTGTCTGTGTCGTGGTGTAATGTCCGTATGCAACAGCAAGGTGTAAGGCAGCGACCTCCAGGCGTACGCACCTCCTACTTGTTCTACACAAGTAGCACATGTTGTGACTCTTGCGTTCCGTTACGGAGGTTCTGACTCTTGAATTCCTTTGCTGTAAGGAGTTCACGTCTGTTTATTTGTTGTTTTCATGCCTGTGAGAGATCTACGTGGCATCTCTCCTGCTCTCACTATTCATCACATTTACTTGCGACGGTAATATATTCTTATCACATGACTCATATTCTACACCGAAGACCCATAAAACCTGGTACACCTGCCTAATATTGTGTAGCACCCCCGCTAGCACACAGAGGTGCCACAACACGACGTGGCATGGACTCGAATAAAGTCTGAAATAGTGCTGGAGGAAACTATGAATACTGCAGGGCTATCCAAATCCGTAAGCGTATGACGGCGTGAAGATCTCTTCTAAACATCACGTTGCAAGGCATCCCAGATATGCTCAATAGTGTTCATGTCTGAGGAGTTTGGTGGCCAGCGGAAGTGTTTAAACTCAAAAGAGAGTTTCTGGAGCCACTCAGGACGTGTGGGGTGCCGCATTGTCCTGCTGGAATTGCCCAAGTCCGTCGGAATGCACAATGGACATGAATGGTTGTAAGTGATCAGACAGGATGCCTACGTACGTGTCACCTATCAAAGCCGTATATAGACGTATCAGGGGTCCCATATCACTCCAACTGCACACGCCTCACACCATTACAGTGCCTTCACCAGCTTGAACAGTCCACTGCTGACATGCAGGGTCCATGTACTCATGATGTTGTCTCCATACCCCATACACATCAATCCGCTCGATACAATTTGAAACGAAACTCTTCCGACCAGGCAACATGCTACCAGTCATCAACAGTCCAAGGTCGGTGTTGACGAGGCTAGACGAGGCGTAAAGCATTGTGTCGTACAGTTATCAAGAGTTAAAGAGTGGGTCTTCGGCTCCGAAAGCCCATATCGACGATGTTTCGTTCACTGGGTCACACGCTATCATTTGTTGATGGCCCTGCATTGCAACCTGCAGTAAGTCAGTCGAATGACTCCTTCATCGCCGTTGGTCCCGTTCTTGCAAGATCTCCTTCCGGCCGCAGCAATGTCGGAGATATGATGTTTTACCAGATTACTGATATTCACGGTACACTAGTGAAATGACCGTACGGGAAAATTCCCACTTCATCGCTACATCGGAGATGCTGTGTCGCATCACTCGTGCGTCAACTATAACACCACGTCCAAACTGACTTAAATCTTGATAACTTGGCATTGTAGCAGCAGGGGCCTATCTAACAACTGCGCCAGGCATTTGTTATTCAGGCGTTGCCGACCGCAGTGCCGTATTCTGCCTGTTTACATGTCTCTGTATTAGAATACGCATGCCTATGCCAGTTTCTTTGGCGCTTCAGTGTATAACCAGTTTATAGCAAGACAACTGTCAAGACTGCAAAAGCAGATCTGTAAGTGAATGACCAGACGGGACGTTTATAGTTTCTTGAGAAAAAAAAGGGGCAAGAGAGAGCTTTGAACATGAATGTCTCGCTTTGCAGTCCATCACTGTAAGCAATTAACCACAACACCGTGGTTCTTACAGTCCACTCGATATTGCCCATCTTCAGCTTGGACCGTTCAGTGTTTCTGTTTCGCTTCTTTTTTCACAGTTCAATAGTTCTTCTTCGGGTTTTCATACTTGATCTGTGTTCAGTGTTTGATGGGCTATCCGCTAGGCCATTTTACCACTTAATCTGAGGAGGGTGCGATGAGGAGTTTCCCTTGTAAGACATGCTGATCACTACAACTAAATGTAAATACACAGTACGCAGCCCACCATAGAGTGCATGCCTAGTCATTTCCTTTCATGTTCGAGTCGTAAATGGAACGAGGGGGAAAAAGTGTCTACATGCTTCCTTTCGACGTCTGATCTCTCTTGTCTTCATAGCCCTTACCAGACGTATATATTGGTGATAGCTGAATCGTTCTGCAGTCTGTCCCAGCTGGCGGTTGTCAAAACTGTCTAAACAATTTTAGGCGAAAAGCACGCCTTCTTCCATCCAGGGATTTCCATTTGAGTAGCGTTTAAGTAATACTCTTGTACTGATCGAACTTACCGGTAACGAATCTAGTAGCCCGCCTCTGTATTGCTTCAATGCTTTTCTTTAATCCGACCTGGTACGGATCCCAAACACTCGAACAGTACTAATGAGTGGGTCGCACTAGCGTTCTACATGCGGTCTCCTTTAAAGATGAACCACGCTTTCCCAGAATTCTCCCAATAAACCGAAATCGACCATTCGCGTTCCCTAGAACCTACCTTACGTGCACGTTCCATTTCAAGCTGCTTTACAACGTTGCGCTTAGACATTTAATCGAGGTGCGTTTGTCAAGCAGCGCAACACTAATTCTGCACTGTTTTTCCTGCTCCTCTCCGTTAACTTACGTCTTTTCACATTTACGTAAAGTTGCCATTCAATACACCAAACAAAAATTCTATTCAAGTCATCCTGTATGTTCCTGAAGTCGTCCAACGACGACACTTCCCAATATACTACAGCGTCATCAGCCAACAGATCTTTTGTAACACACACAACAAGAATCGACAAGCACAAGTATACGACCTTATAAATGAAGCTTTATAAATGTTAACACAAGAATTTTGAGCCCTGTTGCGGCTCGCGTTGGTGCCGTTGCTGCGTTGGCATCGTTAAGTTAGTATAGTTACGGTTGTCGTCTTCTTCTTGTGTTCATTGGCGCCACTCCGTTTGCAAGCGTGGTCTGTCCGCTAGTGGCCCCAGCGGCGGTTGTCGATATCTAGTAATGGTGGTACAATGTTTGAGGCGATGTTGTGTGGTTTCCGTGTGGTGTGAGTCGGCAGTTTGGTTGGGGACGGACGAGCAGCCAGGTCCACGCAGCGCGGGTACACGCCGGGACCACTTCGGCACGCGTGCACTGCCGGATCGAAGGGCTGCAGTCGCGAGGGGTACAACCTCGTTGTCAACCGGACCCAGCAAGTTGACTGAACCTTAACTCAAGTAGTGAAATCTCCACAATTGTGACATCTCGCCATTTGCTTGCGTGTTGCTGTTCGCAGTGTCGTAGAGGCAGCGAGTGGAGCATTTGGGGAAGGCGAACCTAATTAACCTTCCTCCACTTCTTATTAGTAATTGTCGTATACTGTTTGTTATTATTTGTGAAGTTCAAACAGTGGTATTTCTTTCCTGCCTAGTGGCTGCTAACACCCCAGTTACCTGCCCTGGAGCTTAGTGCACGTTACGACAGTGTACTTTTCCTCGCCTTGCCGCTGCTTTCCAGTAAGGAGCGTAGTTCGACAGCTTCCTTGATTTGTGGGCCGGGTGGTGGTTTTTTTTTCCCCTGTTCTGGTAGCAGTGGTTTCTTCCTACTTCCGGGTCCTCTAAACACCTGAGTCTGAGCACGTAATACTGACCGCCGGTTCCTGCTTGCCTGTGTTATTCCATCGTTGCATTGGTCATTGGACGTTAGGTAGGAAGGCAAATGATTATTGGCCATGCGTTTAAACTGCCACTAATCTGAGGTACCATCTCATGAAGTGAATGCAACTCTTGGCTGCCTGTCTCATCGCTTGCGAAGTTTGAGGGACTTCTCAGGTCGATAATTAGAGTAACGTCTGCACCCTCCCCCTTGGTTTGGTCAGATTTCATGATTTTTTTTTTAATGTCCTGACTGTAATTTCAAGTTTGAAGATGTTTAACTTTTTCTTAAAGGATTGCTAGTCAGGCCTTAAGCCGTGAGACAGTTTTTAAATTATTACTATTGGAGCCTTCAGCCGAGAAGTAGTTTGAATTTGTTGTCATTAAGTCCTTCATCCGTGAGTGTCACTTATCTTAAAATTTTAATTAGACAATTGTATTCTAGTAGTGAGATTTCGGTGATTGTTCTTTTAAAAATATTTTAATAACTGTAATTGCAAGTTGAAGAAGTTAACTGGTTCTTAAAAGATTGATATTCAGGCCTTCAGCCGTGAAACACTTTTTAAATTATTACTATTGGGGCCTTCAGCCGAGAAATAGTTTTGAATTTGTTGTCATTAAGGCCTTCGGCCGTGGAAAACTTCTTAATTTATTGTCCCCTTTTCTTTGTTGTTGTTTCCAAATAAAACGTCCGTAATTGAAAAATAAACTAACCAACAGTAATTGATTACGGCCACAATCGCAACCCAATCCTGCCTTCCTTGGTACGAGGTTCAATATTTTTACCTCAAGATCGCCTAATATTTAGTGTTCACATAACAGGTTTCGGCAGTTAATTGACATTTTCAGATGTGAAAAATGTACTAACAGCGTCGCAACCATATGCATATAGCAAAAGAAGTTTTACATGTCCCCAATATGTCTTGCAGGTGTGTTGCTATTGTGACTGTCCCTGTGCCGATCGGAAGCTCACCTCCAACGTTACTTGTAAACACACACACACACTTACCGTGAGGGCTACCTGCGGGTACGACGTCGCACTCGGATCGATTGCAGTCTTCCAGTTGGAACCAATAGGCATGCATTAGACACGTCTTGGGAGCAGTAGCGTGAACATCGATCATGCCACGATGGACAGCCGCAACCATCCACCGTGTCGCCATCATCAGGGCAAGTTGCTCGACGTGTGCACTGGAGTCAGAGTGACTTGCTTGAAGTCGCTATTCCATTTGACAGCGGGCTGAGAGCTCAAGAACTGAATTCGGCATTCGAAGAGTTTACAGGACGTTATGTGTGTCAGGAGACCAACGCATGATAACAATCATTCCCGACGACCACGGTGTGTACCATGTCTTACACCACAATAGCATAGATCCCATTGCCATGTTGCCAAGAAATGATGCAGAATGGGCGCGACAGTATTGCGTCTTCTTCACAGACGTAACTCGGACCTGTCTGCGCCTGAATAAGGGCAGACAACATGTCTGGAGAGAGCCTGATGATATCGAACGCCTCTAGCCCTATGTCCCTCATGTGCAACAAGCTGGTGATGGTGGTGAAGAGATTTCTGGGGTGGCGTTACACGGAGCCACCGCGCACCTCTCATTGTTTTTGAGGGAAATATGAATCTCACTGCTCAACGGTAAAGGGATGAGATTCTGCAACCAAGTGTGGGACGGCATCGCCAACATTTTGGTGACAGTTTCATCTTCATGGATGATAAGTCGCGTGCTCATCGTTCTGCTGTCGTGAACACGTTCCTTCAGCATGCTAGGGTTACCAGAATGGAGTCGCCTGCCTGTTCCTCGGACATGAACCTACTTGAACATGTGTGGGATGAATTCAAACGAGCCGGCCAGAGTGTCCGAGCGGTTCTAGGCGCTACAGTGTGGAACCGCGCGACCGCTACGTTCGCAGGTTCGAATCCTGCCTCGGGCATGGATGTGTGTGATGTCCCTAGGGTAGTTAGGTTTAAATAGTTCTAAGTTCTAGGGGGCTGATGACCTCTGAAGTTAAGTACCATAGTGCTGAGACCCATTTGAAACCATTTTTGAATTCAAACGAGCTGTCTTTCGACGTCGACAACGATCAGGTACTCTTCGTGACTACGCAGAATTGTCATTGAAGAGTGAGACTGTTTGACCCATGGATGGCTTGATGATCTCCTGTATGGCGTGTCAAGTCACATTAAGGCGTGTATTCGAGAAAGGAAATTCTGCACCACGTATTGCCGATGCTCAGGATTGCTGAGACAAATGCCCCAAGGAAAAGGGACGATTCGGGCGTTACACTGTTTTTTTTCTGATTTGATGATCTGGACACGATGCCAATGAATATACAGGGTGTTTCAAAAATGATGATCAAGAATTCACACATGGAAAGTACAGACCAAAAGTACCTCAAAAACTCCAATAAACATAGGTCTGCAAATCAACCGTTGCCGAAGTATCGCAATAATTCGAGTTTGGAACCAACTGTAAACGTCCCTGCATACCACGGTATTTGCGTTGGTGTCTCAAGGTTTGGGATTGACTATCTGTTTATTTATGCATGTGCAATTACTGCCCTTTCTCCTCTCCATACCGGCCTGACAATCAGTTACGAACGTGAAGGCACCAAGGGTAAGGGCTACACCAATGAAGTGCAAGTCCTCAACAATGCAGGCTTCCGTCTCACAGAGAATTTCTGACAGTGGGTACAATAACAGTGTCCCCTGAATCCCCCATTTGTAAGAAGTATTCTGTCACGGGTGAGGCTGTATTTACCCGTGATCGTATTTTTAACTACCATACTGTCATATTTGGGCCGATGTCAATCCTAATGCAATGCATGTACCGCAACATTAGCAGCGTCATACGTTGAACGTCTGGGCAGGACTGCTTGGAGACCGCGGAATTGGATGCCACTTCCTACCACAGAGGCTAACTGGATAGCAGGACAAGCGGTTCCTGCGGACTGTACTTCAGGATGTACATAATGATGTCGCACTGAACCAACGCCTGAAGCCGGCCACGTTGGCCGAGCGGTTCTAGGCGCTTCAGTCGGGAACCGCGCGACTGCTACGGTCGCAGGTCCGAATCCTGTCTCGGGCGTGGATGTGTTAGTTAGGTTTAAGTCGTTCTAAGTTCTAGGGGACTGATCACCTCAGATGTTAAGTCCCATAGTGCTCAGAGCCATTTGAACCAACGCCTGAACATACGGTTCATGCGTGACGGTGCTCCAGCACATTTTCATGTACGAGTGCGCCGGCTTCTAACTGGGACGTATGGTCAACACCGGACAGGTAGAGGAGCGCCTGTGCCATGGCCTACAAGATACCTGGATTTAAATCGCATGAATTTCTGTTTGTGGGATCACGTGAAAAGCTTGGTCTACGCTACCGAGGTCAACTCTCTTGAGGAATTACGCTTGCTGGTTGAAGCACCATTCCAGCATTTACAGAATTCTCTAGGATTACCTGAGAGGATTCGTAACACATTTCAGAGACGAGTTCAATGTTGCATTCAGACGAATGGACAACATTTCGAACACCTAAAAAAAATGTCAAATGTGTGTGAAATCTTATGGGACTTAATTGCTAAGGTCATCAGTCCCTAAGCTTTCACAGTGCTGAACCTAAATTATCCTAAGGACAAACACGCACACCCATGCCCGAGGGAGGACTCGAACCTCCGCCGGGATCAGCCGCACAGTCCATGACTGCAGCGTCTTTCTAGACACTGATGAACCGCAACAAAAAATGTATTGTATCCCGACAACAAATGATTTTTGGACCCATGTTTAATTGAGCTTTTCAGCTACTATTGGCTTTCTGACCTTCCATGTATGAATTATTGAAAATTTTTCAAATGGCTCTGAGCACTATGGGACTTAACTTCTGTGGTCATCAGTCCCCTACAACTTAGAACTACTTAAATCTAACTGTTGGGTTGGCAGAAGAGCCAACACCGTGTTACAACTGGAGGCCGAAATGCACGCGTTTTAGCTCACGCAGGTTGGCGTGAGGAGGGAAGAACTATACTGACGAGAGATCTGGAACATAACAAGGAATTAGAATTCAGAAAGCGAACGTAATTAGTTTGATAAGTTTAATACATTAATGATGAACGTCGCTCTTGGCGGTACATGATTCACAACATTTTCAGTTCAGAATACATTCATGAAGAATCTGGCGCCTTGCTACGTCGTAGCACATGACGTAGCTGAAGGCTATGCTAAACTGTCGTCTCTGCAAATGAGAACGTATGTAGGCAGTGGACCATCACTAGCAATGGGCTGTACAAGTGGGCTAGTGCTAGGGAGCCTCTCCAGACCTGCCGTGTGGCGGCGCTCTATCTGCAATCACTGATAGTGGCGACACGCGGGTCCAACGTATACTAACGGACCACGGCCAATTTAAAGGCTACCACCTAGCAAGTGTGGTGTCTGGCGGTGACACCACACTAACTAACTCAAGGACATCACTTACATCCATGCCCGAGGCAGGATTCGAACCTGCGACCGTAGTGGTCGCGTGGTTCCAGACTGTAGCGCCTAGAACCGCTCGGACACTCCGGCCGGCTTGAATTATTGACTATCATTCTTGAAACACCCTATATACGCCTGCAGATGAGCCAATTTTCGGTTTCTATGGGGACCGATGACCTCAGCAGTTTGGTCCCTTACGAATTCACACACATTTTAATTTTTTAAAATTCTTTTAATGAATTTCGAAATAGAGGGATGCAGAGCTTTGTTGATGTGTGTATAACGATTCCACTTATGCACTAACAGCGGTGGTGATTGAGAGGAGACAGTAGAAAGGATGATGACGAGATAGATGCTGCTCGCCAGCTTTCCAAAGTCTCTCCACGCTTAAAGGCGGTTGTGTGTGTCCCTATTCAAAATATCATAAAGAATCTCTCGCGCACTGCTTATCCAGGGTAAATATAGCGACCCGAAAACTTTCCACCCGAGTAAAAAGTCGCAGCTGGCTACAAAACGCTGAAGAAATTAGGTCGAAATGGAGGCAGACAGAGAGAAAGAGAGAGGGAGAGAGAGAGAGGAAAGAGAGAGAGAGAGAGAGAGAGAGAGAGAGAGAGAGAGAGAGACGGAGGGCGAGAAATAAACGAGTGCGATATCGATGTGTCAGCCTGTGCCCGGAGTAAGCCGGTAAGAGGATGAGAATAGGACGCGCACTCAAAGTGTGTCAGCTGTCCCTGGCCACCGCCCAGAGCCACAGCGGCGGGAACTGCCGCACCAGGCACCTGCAGCATACGAGTACCAGCGTACGTAATGTTACTGTAGGGTAGCACTGCTGGGCATCGCACATATTCTACATCTACATACATACTCCGCAATCCACCACACGGTGCGTGGCGGAGGGTACCTCGTACCACAACTAGCATCTTCTCTCCCTGTTCCAATCCCAAACAGAACGAGGGAAAAATGACTGCCTATATGCCTCTGTACGAGCCCTAATCTCTCTTATCTTATCTTTGTGGCCCTTCCGCGAAATGTAAGTTGGCGGCAGTAAAATTGTACTGCAGTCAGCCTCAAATGCTGGTTCTCTAAATTTCTTCAGTATCGATTCACGAAAAGAACGCCTCCTTTCCTCTACAGACTCCCATCCGAGTTCCTGAAGCCTTTCCGTGACACTCGCATGATGATCAAACCTACCAGTAACAAATCTAACAGCCCGCCTCTGAATTGCTTCTATGTCCTCCCTCAATCAGACCTGATAGGGATGCCAAACGCTCGAGCAGTACTCAAGAATAGGTCATATTAATGTTTTATAAGCGGCCTCCTTTACAGATGAACCACATCTTCCCAAAATTCTACCAATGAACCGAAGACGACTATCCGCCTTCCCCACCACTGCCATTACATGCTTGTCCCACTTCATATCGCTCTGCAGTGTTACGCCCAAATATTTAATCGACGTCACTGTGTCAAGTGCTACACTACTAATGGAGTATTCAAACATTACGGAATTATTTTTCCTATTAATATGTGTTATTTTACATTTATCTATATTTAGAGTTAGCTGCCATTCTTTATACCAATCACAATTCCTGTCCAAGTCATCTTGTATCCTCTTACAGGCACTCAACGCCACCTTCCCGTACACCACAGCATCATCAGCAAACAGCCGCACATTGCTATCCACCCAATCCAAAAGATCATTTATGTAGATAGAAAACAACAGCGGACCTACCACACTTCCGTGGGGCACTCCAGACGATAACCTCACCTCCGATGAACACTCACCATCGAGAACAACGTACTGGGTTCTATACTACTGAGTGCTTAGGCGTCTGCAGAAATTTATCTGACAGGTACATGAATAATGACAAAAATCAATGGCTGTATTTAAATCCAAAGTCGTTTATTATATTTAAAATATGCTACTAGTTTCGACACTACATGGTGTCATCTTCAGGCACCGAACGTAATCTGCCATCCACAACCGTTTACATGTGCAATGAACAGAAAAGTATGCAGCGACAGTCGTCTGACCATGCTGGGCTTGTTATTACCACGGCACGTACGAAATGCTGTTAATTTTGGCCCGCTGCATACGATTCTGTTCATTGCATATCAGAACGGTTGTGGATGGGAGGTTACGTTCGGGACGTGAAGGTGACGCCATGCGGTGTCGAAACTGGTAGCATATTTTAAAAAGAATAAACGACGTTAAATTCAAATACAGTCGCTGGTTTTGTCATTATTCAAGTACTAAGTGGCCGGTCCCTTCTTTTTGTGAAGTTGTGCCACGCACTCCTCTTCTCCCCAATTCCGTTCAGTACCTCCTCAGTATGTGATCTATCCATTTAATCTTCAGCATTCTTCTGTAGCACCACATTTCGAAAGCTTCTATTCTCTTCTTGTCCAAGCTGTTTATCGTCCATGTTTCACTTCCATACATGGCTACACTCCATACAAATACTTTCAGAAACGACTTCCTGACACTTAAATCTATACTTGGTTTTAACAAATTTCTCTTCTTCAGAAACGCTTTCCTTGCCATTGCCCGTCTACATTTTATATCCTCTCTACCTCGACCATCGTCACTTATTTTGCTCCCCAAATAGCGAAACTCCTTTACTACTTTAAGTGTCTCATTTCCTAATCTAATTCCCTCAGCATCACCCGACTTAATTCAACTACATTCCATTATCCTCGTTTTACTTTTGTTGATGTTCATGTTATATCCTCCTTTCAAGACACTGTCCATTCCATTCAACTGCTCTTCCGAGTCGTTTGCTGTCTCTGACAGAATTACAATGTCATCGGCGAACCTCAATGTTTTTATTTCTTCTCCATGGATTTTAATACCTACTCCGAATTTTTCTTTTGTTTCCTTTACTGCTTGCTCAATATACAGATTGAATAACATCCGGGAGAGGCTACAACCCTGCCTCACTCCCTACGCAACCACTGCTTCCCTTTCATGCCCCTCGACCCCTATAACTTCCATCTGGTTTCTGTACAAATTGTAAATAGCCTTTCACTCCCTGTATTTTACCCCCTGTCACCTTTAGAATTTGAAGGGGAGTGTAGATATACTGCTCCTGAATTATTTGCAAAAATTGTATTTGTGAACTGTTATAACATTTTTCGTAAACTCTTATTTTTTCTGGCAGAATTTTGTAACTAAATGAACGTAAAAACTGATGAACATACGATAGTTTTATTTTTCTAGTTCCTCATGTGTTGAATCTTGTTCTTGGCCTGCCGCTGTAACGTTACCTGTATTTAGGCGGGCTAATCGGCCGCCCTGTATTGGTTCGAGGTAAGATGAATGTGTTGTACGGCTGACCGCTAGGGGGGCAAGTCTTGGGCGTGCCGCGGCAGTTCCGGCTTCCTGCTAGGCAACCGGTATGAGCGAGTCCAGGTGCAGGGACGAGAAGCACGTCGCCGGAAACAGGGAAAATCCCTGAGCTGGGAATTTGGACGGCTGTTACACTCTCGGCCTTTGTACAGGAGGTGCTCCAAGAAATGGCGGAGTGTCAGAAAAATCTTAAAGCTTGGGTAGCTCAGTTGGTAGAGCACATGCCCGCGAAAGGCAAAGGTCCCGAGTTCCAGTCTCGGTCCGGCACACCGTTTTAATCTGCCAGGAAGTTTCATATCAGCGCACACTCCGTTGCAGAGTGAAAATCTCATTCTGGAATCTTAAAGATGACTAAGTTACAGCTCTTCGAGATTCGACAAAACCTCACACCAAATATTAATGCAACTCTGAATACATTTGCGGTCTCATAAAAATCAGGTGCATTTGGGAGGACGACTGTTCAATCCCGCGTCCGGCCATCCTGATTTAGATTTTCCGTGATTTCCCTAAATCGCTCCAGGCAAATGCCGGAATGGTTCCTTTGAAAGGGCACAGCCGATTTCCTTCCCCGTCCTTCCTAATCCGATGAGAACTATGACCTCGCTGTTTGGTCTCTTTCCCCTAACAATCCAATCCAAACATCAGGGGCATACAATAACACAACAGTATTTCAATATCTTTGAAATTACATAAGTTAATATTTCACTGTGAATAAGCATTTTCACAATGGACGTCTGAATTAGAAACTTTTAATCGCTACATGCAATTTCAGCAAATGATATCTCAGATCGTACCATTACACTACAACTATCATTTCTGAAAGCTGAGTATTCTGTATTTTATTTATTGATTTAAGACGTCTTTCATATCTTTTTCTTTATGCAAATGTTTGTCAGAAGATCGTATTCTCCACATTTACACAGCAAATGAATGCAACAGCCAGCCGAGGTGGCCGAGCGGTTCTAGGCCCTTCAGTCTGGACCCGCGCGACCGCTACGGTCGCAGGTTCGAATCCTGCCTCGATCATGGATGTGTGTGATGTCCTTAGGTTAGTTAGGTTTAAGTAGTTCTAAGTTCTAGGGGACTGATGATCTCAGATGTTAAGTCCCATAGTGCTCAGTGCCATTTTGAATACAACATGAATACCTCGTATTTTGTCATACTTGGGTATTCATTAAATGAACAGTTTACTATTTTGCCAGTAACTTTATTTAAACGTTGGTTGAAAGTGATATTAAAAACCTATGCTAATTTAAGAGTGGAAGGTCGCATGTGTTAGCGGATATCATAAATGAACAGACGACCAAATGACACTTCTGTCAAGCAGGCCTAAATAAACATGTAAACATTATTTAAGGATAATATAGCATCATTTATTGTGAGCACACTGTGCAAGAATTTTATTTATGAAGTAACTATGACTTACGTTTATAAAAACTGATCTGAACGTACCTAAACGTTTATAATGGCTCTGAGCACTATGGGATTCAACTGCTGTGGTCATCAGTCCCCTAGAACTTAGAACTACTTAAACCTAACTAACCTAAGGACATCACACACATCCATGCCCTTGGCAGGATTCGAACCTGCGACCGTAGCAGTCGCACGGTTCCGGACTGCGCGCCTAGAACCGCGAGTAAACGTTTATAATACTTCTTTCATTTAGATATTGTAATAATATATTAGTTTACAGTGGGAAAGTGGTCAATATGAATCACATCATATCTGTAGCGCTTAAGGACGGTGCGTTTTTGGTATGGCAGCCTTCAGCCAATGGAGAAGCAGACAGTAGTGCATACTATAGGAGTCAAGTGGAGACTGGGACTTTTCGAGTGAAAAGCTCAAGGGAATGGCTTTTGATACTTTTACGGCAGACCTGCCTGCCCCATGTGGTAACGTGCGTGATTCATTTGTATACGTGATTGATTCTGGTTGCTGAACGGCAGCTACCAAACTAACTTCCGAAGGGAATTTGTGTGTCTAGAGGTCTGATTGTGGTCCAGAGTAGGACTCTTAATTTTTCCCGCTTGATGCTATTAAAGAAATGTGGACAGAGTATGAGCTACTTATTCTTTGTGTCTCATATGATAATTTGTAAATCATCAGGTTGAACTATGAACTGTTTTGAGCTGGTGAATATTTCGAGTACTGCGATCACTAAATGTGCTCAGTTTTTGATAACAGTTTTATTTGGGAATTTTGCTACCATTCTCGCAATGCTCTCAACCTCGCGTTACTGCATTTGATAAGGGTATTTTTTGTCTGCATTTTGTCTCACTATCGTAAGATCACTCCCAGTTTATCGGAGATTTCGTTTCTTGGATAAACATTATTCAGTGCAATTCTGACTTCTACATCAATTACAGACGTTACACTAGAAGCCTTGTTGTTAAATTATTCGTTTAACTATTATTTTACATTTATTTTTAATTTCTTAATTCGCAGTTCTACCCAGTGCATTGACTGTTTGACAGCAGGAACACAACTACAGGTTATTATTTGCAGCAAATTATCTGAGGGGCATGAACGCAGACTTGGGTGACTTGACTCTATGACTATATCGAGCTATTCTCTTTAAAAAGTGCCGTGCATAGCCCAAGTCCAAACGTTAAAGTATCTGCAGGTAACGAGGCAACTGGTTTGTTCATATGGGATGCTGATTAGGAAGATCAACTACACAAGCAGTAGCCTTCAGGTACCGTCGCACTGTGGAAATTTTATTATTCTACGTTCAGTACTTTCTGATATAAAGGGCCAATTATGGTCAGAAAAAAAAATAGTTCCGAGATGCTGAAATCCAAAGCTTTTTTAATTAAAAACTTTTATACTGTCAGCTGTCTCTTTCGTGCACTACAATTTTCCTGGCCGGTTATCTATGCCCTTCTCACTGACACAAACGCCCACATCTTGCATTTTTCTTTTCTTTCTTGCTTCTTTTGACATTTACTGAGTAGCAAACTCTGCTTGGCCTACAAGAAGCACATCCAGTTCTCGCAGACGTCTAGCTGTGTTCTGCCCTAATCTCACCTTTACCTCCTCCAGAACCTTTAGTTTTTTATAGTTACCACTATGGAAAGTAATTACAGCATCAAATACTGCTAACCTTAGACTCATGAGGGAAACAAAAACATTTCTAGGCACATGGCACCAAACAACATTATCGAAAGAGTCATTCACATTCTGGGTCTTCCCACACATTTCTTTAGTACCTATGGATTTACGAATCGTTTAATATAGGTTTGATAGGCGCCATTGCTGCCAAAGAAAATCAGAACATTCAGCTGTGCTATACTTACACCAACCACTATGGAGCACTGTCACTTCAGACACATTATTCTGGTTATTTACACTACCATCACAGATTGTACATATTTTCTAAAAATTTAGATCCAAATTCACTCCTGACATGTCTGTTAGCCCCAAATTTGCGTTTCTTCAACATACTTTTACGCTTATTCATTTCATATACAGTACATTTTAAAGAGCAATATATGCAAGTACACTAAAGAAATTCCTGGCTAGCATCCTATTTTCGTGCAAACTAGCGCCAGAAACAAAGGGCTGATTTATTTGTAATGTCCACTTCTGAAACGTAGGACTGGTAACAAAAAAAGACATTTCGCAACCTGTATAGTTCCCTAGATATGAGTGTTCAACTCTGGCAGTGCATATGAGGCGCCGAAGATGGTCTGTTGTATGTTGAATTTAAAAATATTATTTGAAGATCTTAAAACTATCTGCTTTTAATGTATGATATACCAATATATATATATATATATATATATATATATATATATATATATATATATATATATATATATATTAAAATGGAAAAGAAAATTGAGAATGCGCTAGGTGACGATCAGTTTGGCTTTAGGAAAAGTAAAGGCACGAGAGAGGCAGTTCTGATGTTACGGCTAATAATGGAAGCAAGGCTAAAGAAAAATCAAGACACGTGCATAGGATTTGTCGACCTGGAAAAAGCGTTCGACAATGTAAAATGGTGCAAGTTGTTCAAGATTTTGAAAAAAATAGGGGTAAGCTATAGGGAGAGACGGGTCATATACAATATGTACAACCACCAAGAGGGAATAATAAGAGTGGACGATCAAGAACGAAGTGCTCGTATTAAGAAGGGAGTAAGACAAGGCTGTAGCCTTTCGCTCCTACTCTTCAATCTGTACATCGAGGATGCAATGATGGAAATAAAAGAAAGGTTCAGGAGTGGAATTAAAATACAAGGTGAAAGGATATCAATGATACGATTCGCTGATGACATTGCTATCCTGAGTGAAAGTGAAGAAGAATTAAATGATCTGCTGAACGGAATGAACAGTCTAATGAGTACAAGGTATGGTTTGAGAGTAAATCGGAGAAAGACGAAGGTAATGAGAAGTAGTAGAAATGAGAATAGCGAGAAACTTAACATCAGGATTGATGGTCACGAAGTCAATAAAGTTAAGGAATTCTGCTACCTAGGCAGTAAAATAACCAATGACGGACGGAGCAAGGAGGGCATCAAAAGCAGACTCGTTATGGCAAAAAGGGCATTTCTGGCCAAGAGAAGTCTCCTAATATCAAATACCGGCCTTAATTTGAGGAAGAAATTTCTGAGGCTGTACGCCTGGAGTACAGCATTGTATGGTAGTGAAACAAGGACTGTGGGAAAACCGGAACAGAAGAGAATCGAAGCATTTGACATGTGGTGCTATAGTCGAATGTTGAAAATTAGGTGGACTGATAAGGTAAGGAATGAGGAGGTTCTACGCAGAATCGGAGAGGAAAGGAATATGTGGAAAACACTGATAAGGAGAAGGGACAGGATGATAGAACATCTGCAAAGACATGAGGGAATGACTTCCATGGTACTAGAGGGAGATGTAGAGGGCAAAAACTGTAGAGGAAGACAGAGATTGGAATACGTCAAGCAAATAATTGAGGACGTAGGTTGCAAGTGCTACTCTGAGATGAAGAGGTTAGCACAAGAAAGGAATTCGTGGCGGGCCGCATCAAACAAGTCAGTAGATTGACGACAAAAAAAAAAAAAAAAAAAAAAAAAATTACCAAAATTTTCACCAGAGTCATATAAAAGAGAACAGAAAATGTCAAATGTCATCTAATTTGACATACAATCTCCCCTTAATTTGAGGAAGAATTATCTCAGAATTACGTTTGGAGCACAGAACAGTATGGACGTGGGTCACAACTATGGGGAAACCGGAAAGGATTATAAGTTGTGGCGGTATAGAACAATGCTGAAAATTAGGTCGACTGTTAAAAAATGAGAAGGTTCTACGCAGAATAGGCGAGGAGGGCAACATGTGTAGAACACTGACATGAAAAAGGGTCAGGACAGCAGTGCATGTGCCAGAACTTCAAGGAATAACACCCATGGTACTTGATGGCGCCACAGAGGGTAAAAATTGTAGGGGAAGATTGAGATTGGACTACATCGAACAAATAATTGATGGCATTAAATACATTTGTTACTCAGAGATAAGGAGGAATTCACGGTGGGCAGCACCAAATAAATCACAAGACAGGTGACACAAACAGAAAAAATGTACACAGCCTGAATACTTGGCCTGCAGACCTGCTTTCAGCGCTACGGCGAGTGCCCCAGCGGGCGATGGTTCTCCGGGACGCTACGAGGCGACAGCTGTAAGCGGCCCTCGGGCAGCGACAAACTGTTTACCGCGCGCCGGGGCTATTTCCACTTGGCCGGAACCAAACACCCCCCGACTGGCAATTAAATTCCCTCGCGGCAAAACAAACGGGCCGTGACTCGTCTTTGAACGGACCTGTTGCCCGTGTCTGCGCCTCCTACGCTTCGCCGTCGGAAAGGGAGAAGTAATGTGCTTTCGTAAACAATTTGAAAACAAGCAGACGGAGAAAACGATCACGCAAGTGACAGAAACGAAGGAGAACAAAATCTGACGTCCATAACCTCGACATGTTTCAGCAAACAGTTGGAAATGCTAACGAGGACGCAGATACGGAAATAGTGATGAAGAAACTTTCATGTGGCGCTTAATTCAACTACAACTCTGGTTCTGGACAGATTATTCAGAGAACGGGATACGTTACAGGCAGTCAGTGTACAAGATGCCATGACAATTAAACAAAATGACAATGCTGGGACTGATAATTCACAGCTTGCAACTACTTTTAACAACAACTTCCTAATCGTAACAGCATATATACAATTAAACAATTCAGTTGGAGAAGCAAGAAAATATATTAAAATATTATTCCATAAAGTTTTAAGCAACTAGCAGCATCAACAACACCCTCCGATGAAATTAATAAATTATAGAAATTCTAAAAAACAAAAGCTCCTGCGGGATTGATGTAATTTCAAGCAGACTTCTGAAAAGTTGTTCCAAGTTTAATAGTAATTTCCTTAGTGGTATTCGTAACGCATCGATGGCACAGGAAATTTTCCCAGGCAGGTTAAAAAATGCATTATTAAACCACTCATATGAAAGGTGACAAAGCAGACTTAAACAATTATCGCCAAATTTCCTTACTGACATCTTTTCAAAATATTCTAAAAAGTGTGCGCCTACTCTACAGCAGGCGCACACGTAAGCGGAAACAATTTATTTAACGTATCACAGACAGGTTGCTCGACTGAGAATGGTATTTATCCATACACTCATCAGATAGCATAAGCCTTAGATAATTATATATAGCCTGTTGGTTCCTATTGTGATATTTCAGAGGCGTTTGACTGTGTAGATCGTAATGCGCTCTTTGAAAAACTCGAGTTTTTATGGAATTTATGGTTTTACGTCCAGCTGGTTTGGATCATACTTCATAAACAGAGGGAAAAGGTTGAACTGAACAATTCAGACAATGTCAGAAAGGTGGAAAACTTTTGTGACTTGGGAAAAAAAATGACATAGAGTCCGACAGGGTTCAATTTTGGGTCCACTCCTCTTACTTACATATATGAATGATCTTCCACTTAACATTCAACAAGCAAAACTGGTACTATTTGAAGACGGTACTAATGTTGTAATAAATCCCATTAGAGAGAAAAGAACAGAAGAGACAGAAAATGATATTTTCCAAAGAATTTTAAGTGGTTCTCAGAAAATGGACACTCCCTAAATTAAAAAAGAAACACACTACAACAAATAGAGTCATACCAAGAATTAATGTAGCACATGACCAATAGGCAGTAAGCAGAGTAAAATGCTAAAATGTTTGGTGTACATACTGATGAAAACTTGAACTGGGAGAAGCACATTACTGAGCTGCTCAAACAACTATGTTGAGCCACTTTTGTTCATCGTTCATGTGAACTATGGAACATGTTATTAAATAACTCAGTACAGGGCGAACTAGAATTTACGTTTTCCCGGTTATGATACTGTCACGATTAAGTCACCAGTCTTGTGGGTGGTTTGATGGGGTCCACCACAGATTCTTCGTCTGTGCCAACCACCTCACCTCACAGTTTCATATACAGCCGATGTCTCAATTACATGCGTATAAATTCTAATTTCTGTTTTCCGCTACACTTTTCTTCCCTCCATCGCTCCTCTGGTACAGTGAAAACTATTCTTTGAAGTCCAAACACATGCACTATCATCCTATCCCTTCAGTAGCCAGTGTTTTTCATACGATTGCTTTTCTCCCCGATTCTACGGAGAACCACCTCATTTATTATTGTTTTTGTTGTTGTTGTGGTCTTCAGTCCTGAGACTGGTTTGATGGAGCTTTCCATGCTACTCTATCCTGTACAAGCTTCTTCATCTCCCAGTACCTACTGCAGCCTACATCCTTCTGAATCTGCTTAGTGTATTCATCTCTTGGTTAGGCTACACAATTTTCAGTGTCATCCTGTAATACCACTTCTTAAAAGCTTCGATTCTCATACGGTATCCTCACAGACCATGATTCAATTCCATAATATGTTGCGCTCCAGACGCACATTCTGAGAAATTTCCTTCTATAGTAAAGACTTACGTTTGATACTAGCAGACTTCTACAGGGTTTATAATTTGAAACATTAACCATCCGTATGTATGGTTTACAAATGTTTATTAAATCAGACCATTACCGGTTTCGGATTTGTTACAAATTCATCTTCAGATGGCTGTTATACGCTTTCTTGCTTTTCTGTTGGGGTTTCTTTTTCGTACTTGTTAGTCGTTCTCAGTATTAAGATAAACAAAATCCTTTCGCGCAGATATACGTGAAATTGTCTTAAGGTTAATAAAATAATTTAAATACATTCTCTCGTAAGTTTGAACGAAACCTTTTACACTAGGTCCGATTCCAATGGGAACCATTGTGCTCAGCGACTGCAAAAATGTTGTAATCAGGGACGAACACAGCAATCATTCACATTGAAATCTAGCTAGGTTTCAGCTACCGTTACTGTGTGTTTAGTAGCGGGTCATGTAGATACAGAAAGCTTCAACGTACATTTGTTGCTAAAACGACTTTAACATGTCCCTAGCTAAGTTCACGTGTGGGAGCACGGAAATACCTGCCCTTCCACGAGTTATAGTCACTGTCCGTACAAACTACAATAATACGCCAGTCATTATTAATAGCAGTAGCATAGCTGGTTTTCGTGTGCGTTGTCACGTCTGCTTCATGTTTCGTTGTACACGTACAATGGAGAAATCATGAAAATTTATTTAAATCAATCTGGAACATAGTCAAACAAGAACTTTCGATAAGTAGTATCAATAATATTTTGTTGAAGGACGGGCACAGTTTTGCATAAAAGAAGTAAATGCACTAGAGCTAAAGGATACGAGCGACTTGAAAATGTTGAAAAGGAATTTTGAAATCTTGACGCTTTAATGGAGCAAGAAGTGTAGCTCGTCTATAAAGGACATTGCGTACAGAAAACGCTCGAGTATTTGGAATCCCCAACAGGTCGGATTAAAGGTAGCAATTGAAAGGCACGCTGTTGTATTTGTTAACATTAGGTTTTATCAACATGCGAGTATTTTGGGAGTGTGAATCCCTTGGAGAGTAGACCGTTCTTTTCTCGAAACACTATTGAAGTTGAGAGGACCAACGCTTGTGAGGGACTGCAGAACCATTCTTCCACCTATATACATGTCATCAATATATCGAACGCAAAGACAGATAAACCAGGGCGCGTACGGAAACATACAATGATAAGCCAAAGAATTATGATGACTACCCAACGCGAAGTTGGATGCGACCTGCCAGGGGCCGGGCACTGAGCGATAGCCGAGGTTGTCCGATCGGTTGGGATGGGCCTGGAGGTGTTGAGGAGTGAGGAAGGTCTGCGGTACCGAGAGGAAGTGGCGACTTCGACTTGAGCCAGCGCTGGAGGCCGGTGCGGGTTGTGACTGACAACTTGCGGGCCGCTGCCAGGTTGTTGTCTGGCGCACTGCCCACGGTTGTTTGGGTGTCGGCGATGCTGGTCCAAGGAGTCGCCGTGGAAGCGGTCAGTTCCTGGAGAGACACGAACAGAGCTCGTCTGCCAGAGGCCAAGTCCAAGGGGCCTCATGGAGATGGTGTGGAGCGGTACCTGGCGGAAAGCGGTCAGTACGGTCGGCTGTAAGGTGGGCAGAAACTTGAGGTAGTTGGTTCTGTCTTCTCGGGTCATGCGCACAGCACCTCATTGAAGGCATCAGCGGGAGCGCTGAGTGCTTTATGAGTTAATGTCGGTATTCTGATGACCATGGATTCAAGTCGAGGTACTGTGTTAGGTACAACTCTGACAAGGTGCGTTAATTGCAACAAGTAGTAATTCACAGTACTATGGAAATCTGTGAGCGTTCTCTAATGGCTTGTTTGTCCGTTTGTGCGACGTGCTGTAGTGAATGTTACGTCAGTAAACAGGCCTGTTAAGTCAGTATCGCTGCGCGCGTGTCTGTACGGATTAAATGAGAATAATCTTCATCATGTTTTGAAATTAAAGTTACTAAGTAATGAAAACCATCTCAGCTATATTTTTACACATTCATCGTGTTACGACCGGTTTCGTTCCCTTAACGTCTTCAGGTTGCCCAAGTGTGCTGAAGTCAAGAAATAAATGGTCTGGCTGTTGCATGTGCATTACATACACTACATTAGATACGACAACCAGGGTCGAAACTGTTTTATTACAACAGTGGTTCTGTTTTGTAAACAGTGATTTTAAATTGCGCTAGCGTACTGAAATTGTTGTCTTATATGACTGATTTTTTAAATGTGTAACTGGATTACTGATCATATAGACATAAGCGTGTGTAGGTGGGTAGTGATGTCTTGGCGGTTGGGTGTAATTAGTAGTAATACAGTAAGGAGCAGTTAGTGGGTACATTACTGTTTTTTGGAAGGGGGACAGCGTTCGTTCTCTTCTTACTGGTTCCATTGGCAGCACGTTCTCTTCAAAATGGTTCAAATGGCTCTGAGCACTATGGGACTTAACATCTATGGTCATCAGTCCCCTAGAACTTAGAACTACTTAAACCTAACTAACCAAAGGACATCACACAACACCCACATTCTCTGCACCGATGAGTGTGGCATTAGTCTACAACCAGACAATCGTCGGAGACTTGTTTAGAGGCAACCCGGCCACGCTGAACGCCTTCTACAACTCCAGCGAAGATCGATAGTTCATCTCAGGTTTAGTTTAAACTATCCTCACGGCATAACTCCGATACAAAGTCACACGAGATTAAGTCATCTGAGTTTGGACGTATACAAATTAGTTCTACTCTACCTGTCCTTTGGCTGGACGGTTCTGTACAAGGGTAGTGCCAACGTACATCTCACGTAACGACTGCAGAAATAGAGAAATCAAGGCTCGTACGGAAGCATACAAACGGCCGTGTTTTCCTTGCTTCCTTTGCGGGTGGAACAGAAAAAGGACTGACAATTAATGGTAAAAGATACCGTCCGCCAGGCACCGTATGGTTGCATGTGGAGTATATACATACATCAAATAAAGTTCCTAGAACTCCTGAAAATAGACGTTGACTGTGGATATTGTATTACAGACACAGTCCCTTTGACTTTTCAGAGATGTCACTGAACCACCACAAAGATGTAAACAACTATGCATGAGCTGCGCCTATTAGACCGAGGGGGTCCGACAGCCGATCAGTTCCAGTCATTCCACCAAGAAGGAGGTACACGGCTAGTATTGTATGTAGTTCAACGATGCCTAGACGGTCAATACTGCGATTTGATCGCGTCCGCATTGTTACTATGTGCCAGGAAGGGCTCTCAATAAGGGAAGTGTCCAGGCGTCTCAGAGTGAACTAAAGCGATGTTGTTCCGACATAGAGGACGTACAGAGAACAGGAACTGTCGATGTCATGCCTCTCTCAGGCAGCCCAAGGGCAGCTACTGCCGTGGATGACCGCTACCAACGGATTATGGCTCGGAGGAAACCTGACAGCAACGCCACCATGTTGAATAATGGCTTTCGTGCAGCCACAGGACGTCGTGTTACGAATCAAACTGTGCCTAATAGTCTGCATTATACGCAACTTCACTACCGACGTCCATGGCGAGGTCCATCTTTGCAACCACGACACCATGCAGCGTGGTACAGATGGGCCCAACAACATGCCGAATGGATCGCTCAGGATTGGCATCATGTTCGCTTCACCGATGAGTGTCGTATATGCCTCCAACCAGACAATCGTCGGAGACGTGTTGAGAGGCAACCCGGCCCGGCAGAACGCCTTTGACACACTGTCCAGCGAGTGCAGCAAGGTGGAGGTTCCCTGCTGTTTTCGGGTGGCATTATCTGGGACCGACGTTCGCCACTGGCAGTTATGGAAGGTGCCGTAACGGATGTATGATACGAGAATGTCATCCTCCATCCGATAGTGCAACCATATCGGCAGCATATTGGCGAGGCGTTCGTCTTCATGGACGACAATTCGCGTCCCCATCGCGCACATCTTGTGAGTGACTTCCTTCAGGATAACGACATCGAGCGACTAAAGTGGCCAGCATGTTCTCCAGACATTAACCCTATCGAACATGCCTGTTATAGTTTGAAAAGGACTGTTTATGGATGACGTGATCCAGAAACCACCCTGAGGGATCTACGCCAATCGCCGTTGAGGAGTGGGACAATCTGGTCCAACAGTGCCTTGATGAACTTGTGGATAGTATGCATCACGAATACAGGCATACATCGCTGCAAGAGGACGTGCTACTTGGTATTAAAGGTACCGGTGTGTACCGCAATCTGGATCACTACCTCTGAAGGTCTCGCTGTATGGTGGTACAACATGGAATCTGTGGTTTTCATGAGCAATAAAAAGGGTGGAAATCATGCTTATGTTGATCTCTATTCCAATTTTCTGTATAGATGTAGAACTGGAAAAGTTGTATTCCGAAACGGACTTGAACGCAGTGTATGTCCCCCTATATTCGCAAACCGGGACAGTTTCCCGTATATATTAGTCCACCTGGTACATCAACTCATGAATGTTCAAGAAGATTGAAAAGCAATTTTGTTTCTTGAGTAGATGCAGTAGCTATGAACGACTGCATCAAATCAAGGGGTCATACTGATATAAACATTTTTATATGAGCCATTCCATCCACGCGTGCTTCTCACTTTTAAAGAAACATCCTTTGTGTAACGATGTTTACCAAAAGAATAAATCATTACACATAAAAGTTGTATATTCTCTCTTCGTTTCGCACATATGAGAAAAAAGAATCGGCAAAGTTTCTTACCTGCCAGAACAATGTGATCCTTCGATGTTGGAAATACTATCTTTGCTTCTCCCCGTGACGATGTCAAAACGTCCAGCCACCTGCAAACAAAATTAGAAAAAAATGCAGTTGTGAATGGAGTAAGTATAAAAAGAAGAGATACAAAATATCATAAAAGCTGCTGAATGTTACTCATATAGAAGGAGAAATATCAAAACGGATACAATAAGCCAAAAATGTTATAAGAATGAAATTACTATTTCTGTGGTGGATTAACGGTTTACATTGTACTATTTTAGCATTGTCGAGGCATTAGGTGTACTAAGCAGTAGAGGTATATAGTTTGAAGAGAAACAGTGTGATAAGTTGGAGCAGGGCAGAGGACTTGGACCAAAATTTTCCAAACTACCATGTCTTGAAAATGCACCGCAGTGGAGCTAGGGTCTTAAATTGATAGCCAATAAGCGACGAGCACACAGAAGTTCGTCCGGTTACCAATCTGTCTAGTTTAATCAAACTTAGCTGCAGCTGCGTTATGTTGTGGTCGTTATGCTCAACTGCACTTCTTGCGCAGTTGATTTAATAGCCTAGCTTTAGCCAGTAAACATTACTGAAAATTCATCTCAGACATTATCAGTCATGGACAAAATTTAGTTTGCCTGGCTCTGACGAATTGAAACTAATGCTCTTAATCATAACAGGTATTAGCTGGGGCAATTTAGTTTAAACGCACAAATATCCACTTGCTTGGCACTGCCAGTATGTAGTTTTATCGCCGTAGCTGCACAAGGGTGCGTTTCTGACGCATGTTTCTTTAGAAAATTTTATCAATGCGAAATCCATTACTCTTCTCTGTCCTTCTTAAAAAGTCGTTTTTCTCAGTACTGTATCTGAGCTCCCAAAGATGCCTATGTTATTTTTGCACTGGGTGTGTATACAAGCTTTATTTCTTTATTGTCTCTGGACATTATCCATTTAGCCAGCATCTAGAACTCAACTATCGTAATTTAGAAACTACATTATACAGTAAGTCCCACGTCTACGCAGACTTGCAACCGCACAATTCCATACAGACCATGTTCTTCAAAATACTTACATCCAGAGTGCAAGAATTTCAACATCATACCATTATGTGTCCAGCGGTTACAGTGTTGAATATGCGTGGTCAAAAGTGCAAATCAACTAAGGTGACATTTCCGCGATCAACTGTGAAAGTAAAATCCCTTAGATACCTTGCTTGATGAGATCCTCTATATCTTCCCATTTCGTGCTAATCTTTCCATTTCTGCATATGAATTACACATAACATTTTCTGTAATGTGCTCTACATATTGTAATATTTGCCCGACCCTATAATTTTCCTCCCCACTTTTCATTCCAGCATCAGGTTACCTATACACGTTCCTTCATTTGATAGTGGTGCGAACGACGTATTGCCTCTTTTACTGTTTAAAGAAAATCGTTATTTTTTATGATTTTTCCTGTTTTTGGAAGTAACAGTCATGTAGGCACATCTAAATGACTATACTTGGCTGTTCTTTCATTTCTTTTAGAACAGCTCTTCGGATAATAACGAATCACTAAAAAACGAATTGCTAAAGGGAATTTCAATAGTGTTCACAAGGAAATAACACAACAGTCGAATGACAATTGGTGCTATCATTTGGACAGTTTATTTTGTACGTTGTCGATCCATATATTTTAGTCTTTCATATCGCAACATTTAAATACGTCCTGTCTCTTCCATTCGACTTTTCTCAGTGTCTTTGTTTCCTTCACTTCCTACCGAGTAATACTTTTATAATTACCCCTTTAACAACTGCTATACGTGGTTACATAGTACTTCTTCCACTAAGGTTCACACCCTGAGATAGAAATACCGTGACAGTTGTTCGATCCGTTTCGCCAACTGTGCTATCGGAGGCGATGAATACCTAACTTATTTATCTACTTAATTTGGGATATGCTGTCACCCAGAAGTGCTGTTTCAGACACATTTTTTCTCCACTTTGTACGAATATTTGAGGTTACCAGAACCCATCGTTCCCTCGCCTCCGCTAATCTGCTTACGGAGTGAAACTTTGTCACAGATTAAAACAGTATGCCGGACCGAACTTGAACTTGGGATCTTTGTGTTTCGCGGAGTTAGAATCTAGGTCCGTCACACGAAATTAATCTGCCAGGAAGCTTCATATCAGCGCACTCTCAGCTACAGAGTGAAAAATTCATTGTACACATGGGATCTCTATCTTTTTAGTCGTCTTATGTAATATTGTTTCTAACGTAGTAGAATTATTTCACTTCCACAGTGTATTCCAGTGTCTTGCCGTTTACGAAGCTGTCCTTTGTGTTCCAACTGCTCTTTCACAATGCTAATTGCAGACTCATTACTGTCTCAGTCGTAATGGAAGACCGACTTTCGAGAGGAAAGTGTTGATGATTCCGAGAACGCGTGTTTCAAGAGAGTCAAGCAACGCGTTACTATATAGGAAGGTCCATTGATCGTGACCCGGCCAAATATATCAAGAAATAAGCGCCAAACGAAAAAACTACAAAGAACGAAACTTGTCTAGCTTGAAGGGGGAAACCAGATGGCGCTATGGTTGGCCCACTAGATGCGCTTTGTGAGAGATGGCACTGTTAGAGTCACAAACATATGGCCCACAATTTTAGACGAACAGTTCGTAACAGGTAGGTTTTTTAATTAAAATACAGAACGTAGGTACGTTTGAACATTTTATTTCAGTTGTTCCAATGCGATACATGTACCTTTGTGAACTTATCATTTCTGAGAACGCATGCTGTTAAGCGTGATTACCTGTAAATACCACATTAATGCAATAAATGATCTAAATGATGCCCGTCAACCTCAATGCATTTGGCAATACGTGTAACGACATTCCTCTCAACAGCGAGTAGTTCGCCTTCCGTAATTTTTCGCACATGCATTGACAATGCGCTGAGGCATGTTGTCAGGCGTTGTCGGTGGATCACGATAACTAATATCCTTCAACTTTCCCCGCAGAAAGAAATCCGGGGACGTCAGATCCGGTGATCGTGCGGGCCATGGTATGTTGCTTCCGACCAATCCACCTGTCATGAGATATGCTATTCAATACCGCTTCAACAGCACGCGAGCTATGTGCCGGACATCCATCATGTTGGAAGTACATCGCTATTCTGTCACGTAGTGAAGCATCTTGTAGTAACATCGGTAGAACATTACGTAGGAAATCAGCGTACATTGCACCATTTAGACTGTAGCATTCTCAACACCGACGTTTTTGAGATTCCCGATTCTCGCGCAATTTGTCTGCTACTGATGTGCGGATTAGCCGCGACAGCAGCTAAAACACCTACTAAGGAATCATCATTTGTTGCAGGTCGTGGTTGACGTTTCACATGTGGCTGAACACTTCCTGTTTCCTTAAATAACGTAACTATTCGGCGAACGGTCCGGACACTTGGATGATGTCGTCCAGGATACCGAGCAGCATACATATCACACGCCCGTTAGGCATTTTGATCTCAATAGCCATACATCAACACGATATCGACCTTTTCCGCAATTGGTAAACGGTCCATTTTAACACGGGCAATGAATCACGAAGCAAATACCGTCCGCACTGGCGGAATGTTACGTGATACCACGTACTTATACGTTTGTGACTATTACAGCGCCATCTATCACAAAGCGAAGAAAGTTGTCCAACTAAAACATTCATATTTCTTTACGTGCTACACGAATATGTAAAAAAAATAGGGGTTCCTATTTTAAAAAACGCAGTTCATATCCGTTTGACCTATGGCAGCGCCATCTAGCGGGCCAACCATAGCGATATCTGTTTTCCCCCTTCAAGCTAGACAAGTTTTGTTCTTTGTAGTTTTTTCGTTTGATGCTTTGGTGAGATATTTGGCCCTGTCACTATCAATGAATCACCCAGTGTAGAGAGGAAGAACAAAGATGTAGAATGGTAATAACGTTTATTTTATTTAAAAAGCTTTACGAGTCTTCACATAAAAATTAGGATGAATTACTTTTCAGTAAGCTCTCGTAATATTTCACAACTACACAGCGTATCTAACATTGTCAGAAAAATATAACAGATTAGACATGTAAAGAGACATTTTCCACTTGCTCAGTACCCGAGTAGAATAGAACAGGAAATCACTAACAAGACATTGGTACGAAGTGTGCTCCGTCATGCACTGTACAGGGTCTCCCAGGAAAAATAGTCAGTATTCAGGGGTATGACAGGAACGCTCATTCGAACCAGAAAAGTCTAATGGACCTTAAGAGCTACGAAAATTTCTTCCTCTTCACACTGTGAAATAAATCTATTCTACTGAAATATCTTTGCTTTCCATATTGTAAGAGGTGTTAGTATGGACCAAAACAAGAAAGACTGTCCAGTAGATATGGGCTCTAAATTGCATACCTTTAAAAGCTATGAGCACTTATTCTAGCTTCGCTACTGTGCTACACACGTCTGCAGTTGAACAAGGGCTCGAAGTTCTTAAGGTACGCAGTTTAGAGTCCCTGTTTACTAGAAAATTTTGTCTTGCTTTGGGCCATACTACCTCCTCCCAAAACATGGAAAGGAAAGTTGACACATAAAATAGTAATCTAGATCTAACAAAACTGTATCGTTACAGATCCTACTGATGATGCCTTAGAACAGGAGAAGGCGAAACGCGAATGGGATAAATAAAGTAACTAGCAGCAGGAAAAGGCAGTTTTATTTACAAAACGAGTAAAAAAAGATATGTTTCACAGAAACGAAGACAGGAATTGCTCATAGCTCTGAAGTTATGCATTTTATAACCCACAGTTACTAGGCTTGTTTGCTTCGAATAATGCTTCCTGTCATATCACTGAATATTGACCATTCCTCCTGGGACACCCGGCTTGAGAAATATATCTGTAGACGCAAGGACCGTACGAACCCTGTAGTGCATACGTGAATTGTCGGCCAGCCGTGTTGCCTAATAGTACGTAAGCCGCCCCGTTTGTTTACAGCTAGAGATCTACTTGCTGATAGCACAATACCAGAACAATAAGCACTGCGCCAGTTCAGCTATCTTTGTCTCAGGTCACTCAATGACAATGCTTAGCCAAGAGAAGATACCTCGTCGCCTGATCTACTTGCAAGTCTGCGTCTACTTCCCACCGTCACGTGGTGGCACACTTAATACCACTTCCTTAGACAAAACAAATTTCATGAAAATTTTTGCGTCATTCTTCAAGAGCTTACTTGACGTGACAAAAGAAGCGGCTAAGCCCATAACGGTTACGTTTGTTTCACTGTAATAGTAGTTTGTTATTTCAGTTATGGTTGAAATGGCTCTGAGCACTATGGGACTTAACATCTGAGGTCATCAGTCCCCTAGAACTTAGAACTACTTAAACCTAACTAACCGAAGGACATCACACACATCCATGCCCGAGGCAGGATCGAACCTGCGGCCGTAGCGGTCACGCGGTTCCAGACTGAAGGGCCTAGAACCGCTCGTCCACAGCGACCGGCCAATAAACAGTTCACACAAGAAGAGAATGGAAGCTTTTGAAATGTGGAGCTGCAGAAAAGTACTGAAAATTAGATCTGTGGATCGAGTAACTAATGAGGAGGTGCTGGATCAATCTGAAGAAAGAAGAAATTTTGTAGCTTATTAACAAAAAGGTTTCTGAGGCTTCAAATAATTGCTAGTTTCATAATGGAGGGAAGTATGAGGGTTAAATCTGTGGAGGGAGCGCAAGGCTTGAAGACAGTAAGTGAGTTGTAGTAGTTATTCAAGAGATGAAAAGACTCTACAACAAAAGTAGGACAGCACATATTGTCAATGCAACAGGGTGCAGCCAACGAATGAACTGAAATTCACCGGAGTCAGATTTTAAACCTGCAGTTGACTGGAAAGTCATTCAGAAGATTTGCCTAGTGCGTTGTTTGCAAGGTGCCGATGGGCCAAGGAAGATGGTATGCCCCTCATTCTGGTTCCAGACGGGCAGCAGCACGTTAATATACTCTTCAGCCGGGTCAGACAAGCAGAAATTGGCGATCGCAGCACAACTTGAGACCACTGCTGCACCCTGAGTGTTACCTAAGGTCAAAATGTATCTTAAGTTGGAAGTGCATCCTCCTTAAATGGTTTAGCGAAAGTGCGTAACAGAGGTTCTGACCTAACGTTCAGTGATACCCAACCCAGTATCCGATGTTGCTAATGCACGCCTGTGCGTTGAAGTTCCATTCGTCGATAGACGACCCGAGTTTCGATGCTGGAAGAAATTTTTACCCCCAGTATTTTGCCGACATGGGGATTAAGTGTGGAGGTATAAGCTGTTTGATCAAAACACTTTGAATCAGTGACCTATGTTCGGTTCCTGACCTCTCCACACTGCCTTACTGAGTGAGAGCGTGTGACGATGGTAATTCGTGCATCTAGTAAGGATGTAAGAACTTCGCCCCTCGCCTCCCCCCCCCCCCCTGTCAATGTCGCTTTAGTCCTGCGTGGTATGAATTCCATACTTTCGTGTTATATTGTAAGTGGGTATGCACAATTGATTTAAAAGCAGTGTCCTTGTAGAATGACAGCATTTTCCCTTGTATTTCCAACGAACGAAAACCTGCCTGTGTCCTGCCTTACCTGTAACTGAACCTATGTGATCATTACCTTACATATCGCTACAGACTGATCGTAAATGGTGAATTCTTATATCATAGTAACAGGATACTACAATATTTTGTTTACATTTAAAGCAAGTTGTCAGTGTTCGCAAAAACCGGAAATCTTATAAAGACCTGATTGAATATGTTTGTTGAAGCGTAACACCTTTCATTGCGCCTATGTAAGTAATAGATGGCAGCAGGAAGACAACTTCATACATGAGCCATGTCTCGCATGACATATGCTTTCGGAGTCAGTAGCTAGTTGCAAGTAGTTTCGGCTGTGGCCGAAAGGTGTCAATATCTTACGAACTATGAAATTATCAAGTAGTTACAACAGTATAACTTGGAACTTCTAACTTACCATTATTATGACTTTCAATAATTATTGCTAATTTGTTTAATTATTATTGTGAATGATGGTGGAAATGTGAAGTATTAAGTAAATGAACACTGCTATGTCTATTAGCTGAGTATACGTCAGAGTGAGAGCTGTGTATTGAGAGAGTGAATCATACTCAGGGGAAATTGTAGAGTGCAACTAGTCATTTTTATGGGACTGAGAAAACAAGTTACATTTTACGATAATTTTGTTATTTATAGAGCGCGTTATTTTTATGTTTGTGGATTTTACAAATTTGTTCTTTTGATAAATTGTTCATTGGTTAAAAGTAGAAGACAGGGGATTGCGCGGTTTAATACCAATATTGGATTGGCTATGAAGGGCATAAGCTAATCAGAGGCCAGAACGTACGGGTGTATTTTGTGGGCTAAGAGAATTACTTTGTGAAGTCGATAAGTTCAGTTAGGAGGTCAGCCGCGATCATGTTCGTACGTGGATGTAATGAACTCTGAACAGACGCAAAAATTTTGTGGAATAATTATTAAAACTTGATCGAGGAGTGCCGCAAAGTGGACGCGGGCGTGTGAAAAAAGACAAACACGTGAAATTCCGATGTAATACGTAAACTGTGACTTTTGAATAACTAAAATCCGCGTTGCGCATTATACGAGACGTGACCGCAAACTTAATATTGGTAGCGGTCAAACTGTGAAATATTTGAGGAAGCGTTCTGTCACAGGTAATCCGTTTGGTAATCCCTTTGATAACGGGTTTAGTTAATTACCATAAGCTGGCTACTGCAAGTTAGTGTGATACGTGTGAATGACGAAACTGTAACTTATGATTAGTACGGGCTTGGCAGTGTTTCTGTATCAAACAAGACACAATATATTGAAGTTTTCATTCACAAACTATCTTTCAATTAATTGCTCTGTTAATCTGATACTAAAATACGTTCGTCACCTAGTTGTATCCGTATAATGCTACCTACAGTGGAAGAATACCATTCGCTTATAACAGGAAATCAGTGTGCGCCGAACCGCAGAAGAACAAATTCACCACAAGGTGAGTGGGCACTTTCTGTAGGACGAGCACAAATAATCGCGCAGATGCACTTTGGTACTTTTCAGATAGTACTTCGTTATAGATAACAGCATGGTCTGCGGAAAGTTGGAGATATTAATTATATTGTCTAACAGGTCATTGATAAACAAAATGGGTCGCTAAACACTTCCCGGCGATACGCCTGGAGTTACTTCGACTGCCACTGCGCGCGGAGCAAGAAAACCCTTCCGATTAGATGGCTGAACCGAACAGGACCAATTCCGGGCATTTTTAAGTTGGAAGCCTTCGCCTGCAATGGCCCTATATGCTTATGGCGTTTATTGAGGAAACACTGAATAGCGCACCAAGCGAGGTGGAACTTCGGTCGCATTTGGGAGGTATTGTGCTCAGATCGCCATCCGTTTGTCGTTTCACAAAATCACTTACAGAAAAATAGTGGAACGCTTCTTTGAACAGGTCGCAGCCAAGTTTCGGCGCCTGAGCTACTTTTCTAACAATCTTGTAGCCGACGAGACATTGTATCCTAATAATGTATTCCTTGCTCGCACATTCATTAACAGCAGTAGCGTTGACTGTTGTGGAACAGTGCACGATAGAACCAATAATTTCACCCAGCCGATTCTTTTTTCCGTTTGACAACGCCACGGTTAACGGATCCTTCCAGTACAACTATGCCCATTGACACTTCTTCGGTTACCCAATGCACTCTTCTAATTCGTATATGCATCTTCAGATAGGCTACGGAGCGGAAGGTGTTATGTTTTTTGGAACGTGAATGAATTTATTAGCTATATTTAAAGGTCTCGCTTTACAACAATTATGCGATTTCGGCGCCATCTTCACGTCCCTGAATACAAGAAACACGTTTTTGACATATCTGCACATAACGCAGTAAAATAAAGTAAATAACATTACACACAAAACATCATGTACCATTCTACGGAGGATGTTGCATTGTTTCCGAACCAAATCAAGCCTTCGTCCGATTGGCAGTGTGTGTGTAAGTGGGGTGGGGATCTTACAACAGAATGATTCAGTCCAAGTGGGGTGGGGATCTTACAACAGAATGATTCAGTCCGATAGCATTCCGAGGCGTTTTGACTTTATGGTGCCTCGCAGTTTCTGAAAAGTGTAGTTCCACACTCAAGGAACTCGACGAGCAGAGGGCCCCTGCACTCAAAGAACGTCCTAACGACCTTACCGGAATTGTAGTGAACAGCTCTTTTTTCTTTGGTGGAGGAGATGTTTCCACTGTGCCTTTGCTGTTTTCCCTTGAGCTGTCATAATGCTGCCGGGCGGAGTCATCCTGTTGCACGATAATGTCCGCCGTCAGGTTGAAGCTGCGCTTTAGTGATTTGGAAACACTGGAACGTCCTTCGTATAGTCTGGACCTTTCACCGTGTGATTTTTCACATCTTTGGTGACCTGAAGAAATAAATTCGTGTACGTCGGCTTCAGTCGGACAAGGTAATGCAAAAAATGGTTCAAATGGCTCTGAGCACTAGGGGACTCAACTGCTGTGGTCATTAGTCCCCTAGAACGTAGAACTACTTAAACCTAACTAACCTAAGGACATCACACACATCCATGCCCGAGGCAGGATTCGAACCTGCGACCGTAGCAGTCGCACGGTTCCGGACTGCACGCCTAGAACCGCGAGATCACCGCGGCCGGCAGGTAATGCAAGGGTAGGTGCAGTTGTACGAGGGTTGAATGAAAAGTAATGCCTCCACCTTCGTTAATTGGGATGGATGTGGAAATTTTAGTAAATCAAACGCAGAAATAATATTTAGAATGTGATATTTAATTACCAATATTCACTTTCCCACATAATCATCAGCCAATTGGATACCTTTCTGCCAACGATGAACAAGTTTTCTGAAGCCGCCACGGAAGAAGTCGACACTCTGTTTCCACAACCACAGTCACACAGTTCTCTCAATGTCTTCATCAGAAGCAGAATGATGTTCCCACAGACCGTCTTTCATTATCGGGAACAGATGGAAGTCAGATGATGCTAAATCTGGACTGTATGGAGGATGCTGTACGGTGGTGAGATTCATTCTCTTAAGTTCTACTGTGTTGGCACGTGAAATGGGGTGGTTTGGCATTGTCATGCTGCAGGAAAACATTTCACTTTTCCTTTAGAACCCTTGTTAGCCGTCGTTCCAGAGTTCACAGCATTGTGATGTAAACCTCTGAATTGATTGTTGTTCCACGATCAAGGAAATCAACATGGATAACACCATCTGCGCCCTAGAACACTGTGGCCATGATTTTTCCAGCTGAGGGCTGCGTCTTGAATTTTTGTTTCCTGGGGCGAATCTTTGTGTCGGTATTTCATAGACTGACGTTTCGTCTCCGGGTCGTAAAGGTGTACCGACGTTTCGTCTCCTGTCACAACTGAGTGGAGAAAGGCTTAACCTTCATTCTGGTAACGCGAGAGGAGTTACTGGCAAATTTCAAGTCTGTGCGCTTTCATTTCAGGAGTCAGCATCAAGGGTACCCATGGTGCACCGATCTTCCGACAGCCAAGCAAAGCAATAAGGTGACACACAAGTTCTTGTGAAATGCCGATTGTACTTTCAGTTTCTCTCTGAGTGATACGACGATCGTCCTGAATTAATCATCATCATCATTTAAGACTGATTATGCCTTTCAGCGTTCAGTCTGGAACATAGTCGCCCTTATAAAATTCCTCCATGATCCCCTATTGGTGCCTCTTCTGAAGTTGAGCTACTTCAAGTTGAGTTACTTCAAAATCATTCTTTAACCAAATCCAGGTACCTTCTCCTTGGTCTACCCCGACTCCTCCTACCCTCTACTGCTGAACCCATGAGTCTCTTGGGTAACCTTGTTTCTCCCATGCGTGTAACACGACCCCACCATCTAATCCTGTTCGCCACGACTGCTACATCTATAGAGTTCATTCCCAGTTTTTCTTTGATTTCCTCATTGTGGATACCCTCCTGCCTTTGTTCCCATCTACTAGTACCTGCAATCATCCTAGCTACTTTCATATCCGTAACCTCAACCTTATTGATAAGGTAACCCGAATCCACCCAGCTTTCGCTCCCATACAACAAAGTTGGTCGAAAGATTGAACGGTGCACAGATAACTTAGTCTTGGTACTGACTTCCTTCTTGCAGAAGAATGTAGATCGTAACTGAGCGCTCACTGTATTAGCTTTGCTACACCTCGCTTCCAGTTCTTTCACTATGTTGCCATCCTATGAGAATACGCATCCCAAGTACTTGAAACCGTCTTCATATCACAGTCCTTACATTTCTGATCTAGCTCTGAAATATTACTTTGCAAAACTTTCAATCGAATCTGCCATCACAACTAAGTCATCCGCATATGCGAGACTGCTTATTTTGTGTTCACATATCTTAATCTCACCCAGTCAGTCTATTGTTTTCAACATATGATCCATAAATAATATGAACAAAAGTGGAGACAGGTTGCAGCCTTGTCTTACACCTGAAACTACTCTGAACCATGAACTCAATTTACCGTCAACTCTAACTGCTGCCTGACTATCCATGTAAAGACCTTTAATTGCTTGCAAAAGTTTGCCTCCTATTCCATAATCACATAGAACAGATAATAACTTCCTCCTAGGAACCCGGTCATATATGCCTTTTCTAGATCTATAAAGCATAGATACAATTCCCTGTTCCACTCGTAACACTTCTCCATTATTTGCCGTAAGCTAAAGATCTGGTCCTGACAACCTCTAAGAGGCCTAAACCCACATTGATTTTCATCCAATTTGTCCTCAACTAATACTCGCACTTCCCTTTCAACAATACCTGAGAAGATTTTACGCATAACGCTGATTAAAGAGATACCTCTGTGGTTGTTACAATCTTTTCTGTTTCCATGTTTAAAGAATGGTGTGATTACTGCTTTCGTCCAGTCTGATGGAACCTGTCCCGACTCCCACGCCATTTCAATTATTCTGTGTAGCCATTTAAGATCTGGCATTCCACTGTATTTGATGAGTTCCAACTTAATTTCATCCACCCCAGCCGCTTTATTGCACTGCAATCTATTGACCATTTTCTCCACGCCCTCAAATGTGATCCTATTTCCATCATCATTCCTATCCCATTGTACATCGAAATCTGAAACATTACTGATCGTATTTCCACCTACATTGAGCAACTCTTCAAAATATTCCCTGCATCTGCCCAAGGCATCAACAGGATTCACCAGCAGTTTACCTGACCGGTCCAAAATACTTGTCATTTCCTTCTTACCTCCCTTTCGAAGACTGCTAATTACACTCCAGAATGGTTTTCCAGCAGCTTGACCCAAAGTCTCCAACCTGTTTCCAAAGTCTTCCCAAGATTTCTTCTTGGATGCTGCAATTATGTTTGGCTTTGTTTCTTTCTTCAACATAACTTTCTCCGTGTACCTGAGTTCTAGGATGTAGCCATTTTTGATACGCCTTCCTTTTCCTTTTACAGGCTGCCTTGACTGTGTCATTCCACCAAGCTGTTTGCTTCACCCTACCTTTACACACTACTGTTCCAAGACATTCTTTAGCAACTTTTACTACTGTTTCCCTGTACCTTGTCCATTCCTTTTCCAATGACTGTAATTGACTACATTCAACTAACTGGTATCTTTCTGCGATCACTGTTATGTACTTGCGCCTGATTTCCTTATCCTGAAGTTTCACTGCTCTTATCCTCCTACATATGGACCTCACCTCCTGCACTTTCGGCCACACGATACCAATTTCACTGCAGATTAAATAGTAATCAGTGTCATCAAAGAATCCCCTGAATACACGTATGTCCCTAACAGCCTTCCTGAATTTCTACTCTGTTATTATATAGTCAATGACAGATCTGGTTCCCCTGCCTTCCCAAGTATACCGGTGAATGTTGGTATGTTTAAAAAAGGAGTTTGTGATTACTAAGCCCATACTGGCACAGAAATCCAAGAGTTGTTTCCCGTTCCTGTTGGCCTCCATATCCTCTCCAAATTTACCCATAACCTTTTCATATCCTTCTGTTCGATTTCCAATCCTGGCATTAAAATCACCCGTGAGCAGAACACTGTCGGATGTTCGGTTATCATTTGACTGCAGCTCATACATCAGAAAGTAGGAGGGAAGGCTAGAGTCTTCCTGTGCTTCATGATGTGCCTACATCTGGTAAGACATAAAGTCTTCTTACTTGTTTTCTTCGTCTTTGTCTTCACGGGGTTGACATGTTGTTCTGGATTTTACAGTGTCAGTGGTAGAAGAGGGACGAAAACGTAAGAACATATACGGATGCAGTGGAACGAGTTACAGGTAGGATTGATGCTCGAGCACTGAGATGGCGCGGACAGGACCGGCGGATGGTGGCAGTGTTTGCTCATCTGGTCTCCGCCAGGCAGAGAACAACGTGGATGGGAACCGTAGCAAAGGCATAAGGGTAGGGAAGTTCTATGGAACGAAGATTCGCAGCACTGAACTTTTTGGCATCTAAGAATAGGCAACCGCTGATAAGTGGAAACGTCTGCTAAGGTAAGAATAGGTAAGTAGTCGTAGAAGGTGGCTGGGTGCTCCTGCTGTCGTCACACCTTTCCACCATCCCCCAGCACAGAATTTGTGTACCCCATCTGTCTGCGGCTAGTGTCATTCCAGGTGACAGCGCGAGAACATAGTGAAATGTTTGCGAATCTTGTAAGTGAGGCGGAACGTGGATACTAGCCCAGTATTCACCTAGTGGGATGTGGAACACCGCCAAAAAACATCCAGGCTGACCGGCACACTGGCCCTCGTAAAATCGCAAGGGGCATTCTCTCTGGGGCCAGAAGTGGCATCCTAATGCGCTCGGGTATCCACGCGAGTTGATGAGATGTCAAGTGAATGAATAATGTACGTTTACATTTGTTCTCGTGAACGGCGTTCCATCTTGGTTCGGCCCTTACTCATTTACAAAACGAAGGAACTGTTGAAGCTTAAACAGCAATCATATCCTAAACAAACCACTAGGACGCAGAAGCACTTCGTAAAATTCCTCAGTTGCAGCCTCAGACATGAGCTTTACATGTAATGTTTTTGTTTACAGTGCTTACTCTACCCTCCAAGCAAAGGTGTCACTTACTTCTCAACAAGATATTTCAAATAACTTTACGTTAAACAAAGAATGTGTGTCGGAGGTACAATACGTTAATAACAATAAAAATGCCTTCTTTATAAGAGCGAACATATTATTTAAGACAAGTTGGTTTAGGTAGACTTTGTTTTTAATTAACTGACAGTTGAATTACGACACCATATGTTTTAGCTATCAGATTGCATTCTATGCAGGGTGTTAGAGGAAGAATGGTCAATATTCAGGGATATGACAGGAACTATCATTAGAAGCAAGAAATTACAGTAAACATGGGCTCTGAAATGAGTACCTCAAGAGCTATGAGCACTTGTTTAGTAAAGGAGATGCATTAGCGAACCCCGCATACACACACACACACACACACACACACACACACACACACACACACACTCTCTCACACACACGCGCGTGCATCTTTACACTTCAGTAGTAAGTTGAGGAAATTACAGTAGTGAAAAGCCGAGGACGGGCAACATTCTTTCCTCACTATGGGAATTTACATTCACGCGGTGTATACGCAGACAAGGACAAAAAATTCCCGGATTTTTGCCCGCTGAAAATATGCATTTTACTGGGTGAAAATACACTTTGTCTTTGTTAAATGACAGTATACTTTCCCCAGGAACTATAAATACTATCAGTTCTTTGAATGGTAAAGATTTTATACACTATTTCCAGACACTTAAGTAAACGAAACCTAGCAAAAAAGGGGCGCGTTTTGGGAAGGTTATTGATGCGCAGCAACATGTACGGTGCATATTTTCATATTATGGAAGTAAAAACCCGAATTACAACAAACACAGAACGTTAGCTTCCGGATCACTGAAATCCAGATTGCGATGCGCCTTTGTCAGCCAATCATAGCTCACGTCACTTTATCTCGCCAGCAAACGAAAGAAGATATTCAGACTGTAGGACAATTGATGTAGTCAGCCAATAGCAACATCACTGTTAAGTAGATCAATACACAAATAGAAAAAGTTCATGGTTTAACTAATATACGTACAGTATAGCTACAAGAAAAGCTAAGCTTTCATATTTTATAGTGGTGTTTTTTGCGTGTGTTGCCCTGTAAGGTATATCAAACACAAACGCGCCAGTAACGTTTTAAATGATGACATACATGCCTTGCCTTCCGGGCCAGAAATTTTTCTAAATGGCTGGTCGTCAAAGTGTTCAGTTTTGAATGACAGCCAAACGCTCTGTCACTAAGAAATTTATCGCACATTCTCACAATAACATAATTCATGTCTGTAAAAGGAAAATTACTTTGAAAGTGACGCTTCTCCAACCACCATTTGCAGCATTTTCCCGGGATCTGTTAGAAAAAGAGTTGTGACGCCACGATCATCGAAATCTGTTGTTATGAAGTATTGAATAGCCTTCTTCAAGAAGCCTTTGGCACATTTTGATTTCGGCGAACACTCATGTGCGCACTGTGTTTTGATGTTGTAAATGGTGCGTTTTCTTTGCAACTTAAGTTTTACATTGGTGTTTTTCTCTAGTTTATGTTTATTCTACAGAAGCGGGCTACACTAAAATTCTTTGTTAGAATATCAGTTCTTACCAGTCATAATTACAAAAATTTAATTCAAAACTACAGGGTGTTTCAAAAATGACATGTATATTTGAAACGGCAATAAAAACTAAACGAGCAGCGATAGAAATACACCGTTTGTTGCAATATGCTTGGGACAACAGTACATTTTCAGGCGGACAAACTTTCGAAATTACAGTAGTTACAATTTTCAACAACAGATGGCGCTGCAAGTGATGGGAAAGATGTAGAAGACAACGCAGTCTGTGGGTGCGCCATTCTGTACGTCGTCTTTCTGCTGTAAATGTGTGCTGTTCACAACGTGCAAGTGTGCTGTGGACAACATGGTTTATTCCTTAGAACAGAGGATTTTTCTGGTGTTGGAATTCCACCGCCTAGAACACAGTGTTGTTGCAACAAGACGAAGTTTTCAACGGAGGTTTAATGTAACCAAAGGACCGAAAAGCGATACAATAAAGGATCTGTTTGAAAAATTTCAACGGACTGGGAACGTGACGGATGAACGTGCTGGAAAGGTAGGGCGACCGCGTACGTCAACCACAGGGCAACGCGCAGCTGGTGCAGCAGGTGATCCAGCAGCGGCCTCGGGTTTCCGTTCGCCGTGTTGCAGCTGCGGTCCAAATGACGCCAATGTCCACGTATCGTCTCATGCGCCAGAGTTTACACCTCTATCCATACAAAATTCAAACGCGGCAACCCCTCAGCGCCGCTACCATTGCTGCACGAGAGACATTCGCTAACGATATAGTGCACAGGATTGATGACGGCGATATGCATGTGGGCAGCATTTGGTTTACTGACGAAGCATATTTTTACCTGGACGGCTTCGTCAATAAACAGAACTGGCGCATATGGGGAACCGAAAAGCCCCATGTTGCAGTCCCATCGTCCCCGCATCCTCAAAAAGTACTGGTCTGGGCCGCCATTTCTTCCAAAGGAATCATTGGCCCATTTTTCAGATCCGAAACGATTACTGTATCACGCTATCTGGACATTCGTCGTGAATTTGTGGCGGTACAAATTGCCTTAGACGACACTGCGAACACCTCGTGGTTTATGCAAGATGGTGCCCGGCCACATCGCACGGCCGACGTCTTTAATTTCCTGAATGAATATTTCGATGTTCGTGTGATTGCTTTGGGCTATCCGAAACATACAGGAGGCGGCGTGGATTGTCCTCCCTATTCGCCAGACATGAACCCCTGTGACTTTTTTCTGTGGGGACACTTGAAAGACCAGGTGTACCGCCAGAATCCAGAAACAATTGAACAGCTGAAGCAGTACATCTCATCTGCATGTGAAGCCATTCCGCCAGACACGTTGTCAAAGGTTTCGGGTAATTTCATTCAGAGACTACGCCATATTATTGCTACGCATCGTGGATATGTGGAAAATATCGTACTATAGAGTTTCCCAGACCGCAGTGCCATCTGTTGTTGACAATTGTAACTACTGTAATTTCGAAAGTTTGTCTGCCTGAAAATGTACTGTTGTGCCAAGCATATTGCAACAAACGGTGTATTTCTATCGCTGCTCGTTTAGTTTGTATTGCCGTTTCAAATATACCGGTCATTTTTGAAACACCCTGTACCTACATGACGACTCTGGCTCGGTTTTGTGCAATCAGTCGTAAGTGATGAGTTATTCCATGACATTACTCCGTAAGGCATTATTGAATTGAAATATGCAAAATATGTCTGGAGGCTGATTAGTTTGTTCCCAAGACTAGCAGTTATAGGAAGAGCAAAAGCAGCTGAATTTAACTGTTTGAGAAGCCCAGTAATATGCTTCTTCCAATTCAATTTCTTGTCAGTGTATACACCCAAAAATTTGGAGATACCACACGGCAAGGCGCCAGAAGAGGACGTACAAGCGTACTGTAGGCAGTCTCTTTAGTAGATCTAAGTATCCTGCCAATAAAACGCAGTAGTTGGTTCCCCTTCCCCATAATATTTTCTATGTGGTTCTGTAATCTGCTCGTAACTGTAATCCCTAGGTATTTAGTCGATTCGAAGATATTTAAAGTTATGCGATTTATCGTGTAAACCAAATTTAACGGGACTTCTTAGTACTCATGTGGAGGAGCTGCTACTTTTTATTGTTTAAGGTTGAAACTGTCAATCTCTTCAAATTCACACCTGACAATGATAATGGATTTATTGCATTATTTCTGGGCATTATGTTATTCAGTATTGATTGGAATGATCAAAGCTGAACAAAATTTGCGTTTGTAGCTACATTGTAGCTGCATTGTTTGCGTAGCGTGTAACCCTGCATGCGTGTCAGCTGCTGTTTCTCGTTGGCTCGGCAATCTTAAATCTGCGGATTAGTAAGTCATAGACAAATCATTATTAGAAACATCTAAAGACTTTGTAATGAATAAGAAACCTGCACTCAGATTCCACGAGGGGACAAATGTCCTCTCTTGGCCCCTGTGCGGACGCATACGGTGTAGTCACAACATGTAAGTAACGAGCGATACGGCGTACAAACCACAAGATGTTAACCGAAGGCTGTTCAGAGCACTAAAGAGACAGGCCACGAAGACAAAGCCACATACGTCACGTAAAACGGCGGATTGAGGTTGAGAAAACCATGTCAGCATTGGATGACGACATCCCTGAAACACACAAGCTAGATAGAGAGCAGGCGCAGGAAGCATAACAGAAAACAACTTCCAAATGTTTCGACCCTTAGACCGCCAGAATCCAGAAACAATTGAACAGCTGAAGCAGTACATCTCGTCTGCATGTGAAGCCATTCCGCCAGATACGTTGTCAAAGGTTTCGGGTAATTTCATTCAGAGACTACACCATATTATTGCTACGCATGATCGATATGTGGAAGATATCGTACTATAGTTTCCCAGACCGCAGCGCCATCTGTTGTTGACAATTGTAACTACTGTAATTTCGAAAGTTTGTCTGCCAGAAAATGTACTGTTGTCCCAAGCATATTGCAACAAACGGTGTATTTCTATCGCTGCTCGTTTAGTTTGTATTGCCGTTTCAAATATACCGGTCATTTTTGAAACTCCCTGTAAGGCAATGGATAATTCCTGGAATTCTAAAAATTTTCTGGGTTGTTCCCAGTTTTCTCCCGGCTGAAAACATTTCGGTTGTCCCGGGGCGTATACACCCTCATTTAAATAACTTACGACTCTACTTCTCTTTTTTCACGTTATGGTAGTTTAAAATTATTCCATCTATCTTTCTCTCCATCACGGTTCCAATTGTCGAAGCCAACTTAACGAATTTGAAACACTCTCACACGCACTGCAGGCACGCAATGCGTGTTTCAACAAAGGCAGACAAAGGTCAGCGTCCTCGACAAAGGTATCTCACCCCAGCACTTCGTGCCTTCTGCCTTAAAACCTTATCCCGCAGTTTCGTGTCACAATGCTACGTGCAATCGTCAGCCTGCGCCGTATTTCCACTCTTATCAACATTTCGGAGTGAGTGCACGCAATATGGGCTTCGTTGTTCTTCTCTAGAAAACGTATATACCGTATCCTTAAACAGTGCAGACATATTCATCACTTCCATACAGCCGCTGGTACGTGAAGAATGTCTTTCCCAACTAAATGAAACTGAAAAGCATTTTTCAAACCCAATGATAAACTCATTCACCATATTGTTTTTCATTCACGCTGGCTGGCTATTGTTACCTGTATAAAATTACATAAAATTCTCTATCGCGAACAAGGTTAGTTAGAACTCATTCAATTAAAAAGTTTGTTCGCTTCAGTAACTGGTTCAAATGTATGATCTCTTTTGCTTCTTGAGCATGAGTTAATGTCAGGAAATCCGGGCACTGCGTGCCGATAGGCAATATAGGTGTCACTTTAAAAAATATAAGATTGGGTCATGTAGCTAGTTGGTATACCGTACATTTTATATGGCCAGTATACTGCTTTTTAAACGTAACGGGATCTAATTTTTCGTAAAGGTTTGAAGATATTTAAATGAGGTGTTTTGCCAACTGGGTATGTAGTAGGCAAGTGATGGATATTCCCATATATGATTAACACTCAACTTTTCTTCTGCCAGTTGCAAAAGGAAGCAATGGCTCTGAAATTTGTTCATTAGCTGAAGATACCAACGTATGAAAAGTTCGGTAAAATATTCTAATGACTGCCAAAGATGCACCGTGTCACCAGCCAGACAAATATTTACACTTGACAACATATCCAAAAAAATCCAGAAGGCACACAGGAAAAAGTAAAACTCTTTTAGACCCCATCAACTAATACAAACTATAGCTTCAAATTCCCCAGAATCGTCGGTTCAGTAATTGAACACATCAACTTCCTAAATTGTTTTTTAGGTCATCAGTCTTCTGACTGGTTCGAAGCAGCTCGCCACGAATTCCTCTCCTGTGCCAACCTCATCATCTCAGAGTAGCACTCCCACCTTACGTCCTCAATTATTTGTTGGGAATATTCCCGTCTCCATCTTCGCCAGGTACCACACAGTACCATGGAAGTTATTCCCTTGTATTTTAACGTATGTCATATCATGCTGTCGCTTTTCTCTAGATTAAGTTTCTTAATCATAGCTAACACTTGGTTCAAGAATCATGAAAGAAGGTTGTATACATGGAAGAAGCCTGGAAATACTAAAAGGTATCAGATAGATTATAGAATGGTAAGACAGAGATTTAGGAACCAGGTTTTAAATTGTAAGGCATTTCCAGGGGCAGATGTGGACTCTGACCACAATCTATTGGTTATGAACTGTAGATTAAAACTGAAGAAATTGCATAAAGGTGGGAATTTAAGGAGATGGGACCTGGATAAACTGACTAAATCAGAGGTTGTACAGAGTTTCAGGGAAAGCATAAGGGAACAATTGACAGGAATGGGGGAAAAAATACAGTAGAAACAGAATGGGTAGCTTTGAGGGATGAAATAGCGAAGGCAGCAGAGAATCAAGTAGGAAAAAGACGAAGGCTAGTAGAAATCCTTGGGTAACAGAACAAATATTGAATTTAATTGATGAAAGGAGAAAAAATAAAAATGCAGTAAATGAAGCAGGCAAAAAGGAATACAAACGTCTCAAAAATGAGATCGACAGGAAGTGCAAAGTGGCTAAGCAGGGATGGCTAGAGGACAAATGTACGAATGTAGAGGCTTAGCTGACTAGGGGTAAGATAGATACTGCCTACAGGAAAATTAAAGAGACCTTTGGAGAAAAGATAACCACTAGCATATATATCAAGAGCTCAGAGGAAACCCAGTTCTAATCAAAGAAGGGAAAGAAGAAAGGTGGAAGGAGTATATAGAGGGTCTAGACAAGGGCGATGTACTTGAGGAGAATATTATGGAAATGGAACAGGATGTAGATGAAAATAAAATGGGAGATATGATACTGCATGAAGAGTTTGACAGAGCACTGAAAACCCTAAGTCGCAACAAGGCCCCGGGAGTAAACAACATTCCATTAGAACTACTGACAGCCTTGGGAGAGCCAGCCAGTCCTGACAAAACTCTACCATGTGGTGAGCAAGATGTATGAGACAGGCGAAATACCACGACTTCCAGAAGAATATAACAATTTCAATCCCAAAGAAAGCAGGTGTTGACAGATGCGAAAATTATTGAACCATCGGCTTAATAAGTCATGACTGCAAAATACTAACGCGAATTCTTTACAAACGAATGGAAAAACTGGTAGAAGCCGATCTCGGGGAAGATCAGTTTGTATTCCGTAGAAATGCTCGAACACGCGAGGCAATACTGACCCTACGACATATCTTAGAAGATAGATTCAGGAAAGGCAAACCTACATTTCTAGCATTTGTAGACTTAGAGAAAGCTTTTGACAATGTTGACTGGAATGCTCTCTTTCAAATTCTGAAGGTGGCAGGGCTAAAATACAGGGAGGGAAAGGCTATTTACAACTTGTACAGAAACCAGATGGCAGTTATAAGAGTCGAGGGGCATGAAAGGGAAGTAGTGGTTGGGAAGGGAGTGAGACAGGGTTGTAACGTCTCCCCGATGTTATTCAATCTGTATATTAAGCAAGCAGTAAAGGAAACAAAAGAAAAGTTCGGAGTAGGTGGCATTAACATGTATGGAGAAGAAATAAAAACTTTGAGGTTCGCTTATGACATTGTAATTTTCTCACAGACACCAAAGGACCTGGAAGAGCTGTTGAACGGAATGGACAGTGTCTGGAATGGAGGATATTAGATGAACATCAACAAAAGCAAAATGAGGATAATGGAATGTAGTCGAATTAAGTCGTGTGATGCTGAGGGAATTAGATTAGGAAATGAGACACTAAAAGTAGTAAAGGAGTTTCGCTATTTGGGGAGCAAAATAACTGACGATGGTCGAAGTAGAGAGAATATAAAATGTAGACTGGGAATGCAAGGAAAGCGTATCTGAAGAAGAGAAATTTGTTAGCATCGAGTATAGATTTAAGAGTCAGGAAGCCATTTCTGAAAGTATTTGTATGGACTGTAGCCATGTATGGAAGTGAAACATGGACGATAGATAGTTTGGACAAGAAGAGAATAGAAGCTTTCGAAATGTGGTGCTACAGAAGAATGCTGAAGATTAGATGGGTAAATCACATAACTAATGAGGAGGTATTCAGGGCGTATACGTGGACGAGGAAAAAATTCCTGGATTTTTCCCGGACTTCCCGGTTAAAAATACACTTTCTCCCGGATGAAAATACACATTTTCCGTGTTGAGTTACAGCATACCTTTCCTCAGAACTGTAAAACTTATTAATCCTTTCAATGCTCGTGGTTTTATACACCGGCGTAGAATTTCCCGACAGTTTAGAAAACGAAACTCAGGGGAAAAAACACGTTTTTGGAAAGATGTCTGATGCGCAGCAACATGTACACAGCATATTTTTGTATTACGAAAGTGTAACTCGTATTCCACCAAACACCGCATGTTACTCTCCGAAGGATTGAAATCGAGATTGCGATGAACTTTTGTAAGCCAGTCATAGCTCACGTCAAGCGATCTTGCCAGCCGATGACGGCGGATATTCAGAGCATAGGACACGTGATGTAGTCAGCCAACAGCAACTTCACTGTTAAGTAGCGCGAACACACAAATAGGAGAAGGTAATGGTTTAAATTAATGTACACAGTGTTGCTACAAGAAAAGAAAGGCTTTCACGTATAATATTGGCATCTGAGATTAATAAGCTGCAAGAAAGGCTAAGCTTTCACACATAATGTTGATCTTTTTTGGGCACACAAAGGTGCCAGTGAAATTTTTAACAACGATATAAATGTCTGATCTTCTGGGCTCGAAAATATTCTAAATGGTCGTCCTCAAAAATTTGAATTTCGGATGAGAGTCAAACGCTCTGTGATTGAAGAAATTCATCGGACATTCGCGCACAGAGTTCATCTTGCGTAAAAGGAAATTTAATTTACTTGAAAGTAACGCTTTTCAAACAACCATTCGGAATATTTTCCTGCGACCTGTTAGAAATTAGATTTGTTTCAGCAGTTGCGCCAGATGACAGGCGTCGCCGCGCTTGCGCAGCTACGATGGCGCAGGAAGCCCATATGTTCGTACGAGTAAAACATTAAAAGATCTTACATTATGTCATAAAAGATACAAGACAATAGAGGATACTCCAAGAGCATGGGAATTTTGTGAACCATACTAAAATGCATAATTCGGCTTAAAGTGCACATTCGTATGCCCAGATTCAGATGCAAATTTTCTTGGAGTACCAGTACGGCATTATCTCATGTTTGGTTCTTTATTATGGCATAATGCCATACGCGCTAGAGGATGAAAACGTGAACTTGAAATGTAGCGAACAGTTGAAACTAGCCAATAACGTGGAATTAAACACTTCGTTTCAAATAAATTGACTGTATCAGCAGAAAAGGTTAATAAAAGTCAAATTTCTTTAGCAAACTGAAAAAAAATAACTTCTTTGTTCTGCAAGGCAATGAACGCTTGACGGTCAGCAAGGTGGAAACAAAATAAAATATGAAAGTAATAACATATTGTAGCCTTCCAGAATTATGTGAATGTATTTTAATTCAGTTGATAGCTCCCGGCCACAGAAATCCGTTTTGCTTTCATTTGACGTGAGAGTAATAAACGAAGAGGAAACAGCAAAATCAAGTAACGTAAATACGGGTCACGTGGAGACTACCACCTCCCCACTACAACTCAGACTGCTCTGCGCATCGTGTCCGGATCTACGATATTTCCGAACCGGAACAATATTAGAGAGTGGCGTTCCCCATCCCTCGAGGGTTTGAGGTAGGACGCCAAAAATTTTAAAAATCGACTTTTCAAAAATATCTGTATTTTGTAGCGCACATCTTTCTGACGAGTCTGATACATAAAACATATATGATCGATGGAACGTAAGACATGTTATTTGGTCTTAATTGTGCCGAAGTGCACACAGCATTCTTCCATCGCACGTCTGTATTTCGCTCTGTGAAATTCAAACGTGTAATATTTTGTAATGGGTGCCATCAAACTACACTCCTGGAAATTGAAATAAGAACACCATGAATTCATTGTCCCAGGAAGGGGAAACTTTATTGACACATTCCTGGGGTCAGATACATCACATGATCACACTGACAGAACCACAGGCACGTGGACACAGGCAACAGAGCATGCACAATGTCGGCACTAGTACAGTGTATATCCACCTTTCGCAGCAATGCAGGCTGCTATTCTCCCATGGAGACGATCGTAGAGATGCTGGATGTAGTCCTGTGGAACGGCTTGCCATGCCATTTCCACCTGGCGCCTCAGTTGGACCAGCGTTCGTGCTGGACGTGCAGACCGCGTGAGACGACGCTTCATCCAGTCCCAAACATGCTCAATGGGGGACAGATCCGGAGATCTTGCTGGCCAGGGTAGTTGACTTACACCTTCTAGAGCACGTTGGGTGGCACGGGATACATGCGGACGTGCATTGTCCTGTTGGAACAGCAAGTTCCCTTGCCGGTCTAGGAATGGTAGAACGATGGATTCGATGACGGTTTGGATGTACCGTGCACTATTCAGTGTCCCCACGACGATCACCAGAGGTGTACGGCCAGTGTAGGAGATCGCTCCCCACACCAAGATGCCGGGTGTTGGCCCTGTGTGTCTCGGTCGTATGCAGTCCTGATTGTGGTGCTCACCTGCACGGCGCCAAACACGTATACGACCATCACTGGCACCAAGGCAGAAGCGACTCTCATCGCTGAAGACGACACGTCTCCATTCGTCCCTCCATTCACGCCTGTCGCGACACCACTGGAGGCGGGCTGCACGATGTTGGGGCGTGAGCGGAAGACGGCCTAACGGTGTGCGGGACCGTAGCCCAGCTTCATGGAGACGGTTGCGAATGGTCCTCGCCGATACCCCAGGAGCAACAGTGTCCCTAATTTGCTGGGAAGTGACGGTGCGGTCCCCTACGGCACTGCGTAGGAGCCTACGGTCTTGGCGTGCATCCGTGCGTCGCTGCAGTCCGGTCCCAGGTCGACGGGCACGTGCACCTTCCGCCGACCATTGGCGACAACATCGATGTACTGTGGAGACCTCACGCCCCACGTGTTGAGCAATTCGGCGGTACGTCCACCTGGCCTCCCGCATGCCTACTATACGCCCTCGCTCAAAGTCCGTCAACTGCACATACGGTTCACGTCCACGCTGTCGCGGCATGCTACCAGTGTTAAAGACTGCGATGGAGCTCCGTATGCCACGGCAAACTGGCTGACACTGACGGCGGCGGTGCACAAATGCTGCGCAGCTAGCGCCATTCGACGGCCAACACCGCGGTTCGTGGTGTGTCCGCTGTGCCGTGCGTGTGATCATTGCTTGTACAGCCCTCTCGCAGTGTGCGGAACAAGTATGGTGGGTCTGATACACCGGTGTCAATGTGTTCTTTTTTCCATTTCCAGGAGTGTATATTGAGGCCAGTGGAAATTAAAAATTATTCAGAAAATTTGCACTCTTTACTGCCTATTATCTAATAAGTTGTTGTTTCGAGTAACATAAATTTAAATATAGGATACATAAAACGAATAAAGAAAAGAGACAAGCAAGACATTAGACATTTCCTCAATCCATAAGTCCTAGCAATTTTTTCTCTCTTATCTTGCCAAGACTTTATATGGCGTACTTTCCTTTCAGGGAAAGAATCTATTATCTCATCGAAGTTCGTCAACGTTTTGCTACATGTAAAAACGAAATGTCGTTGTCTACTACCAGAAAAGCTGTTAATAAAAATAGTACCCAAGACTGTTGTGGTTTCTCGATCTGATTACGTGTACTTTGTCACTGTGTGCTAGATAAAACGATATAAGCCTGCCTAATATTGCAGCAGTTGTTATACACACCAAATAAAAGAGACTGTTTTGGCACAAATGGTCGTTTTTATAACACGACAGAATATAATTCACTAAGTACCAATAACAAATGCCTATTAGGCCTACTACAAGCAAAACGTGTTATGTTAGGAAATAGTTTCACATTTCATTCATACTCTCTAGCTTCTGAAGCATGAGATCGAAAGGTAGTAGTGCGAAATTTTTATATAAATTTGGAACCGTCACATTCTTCCGTAATTTGTGAGAGTCTCCGTTTCTTCTCCTTCCTCGTTCTAACAAACAATCTTGTCTTTGCTAATTCTGTAACTATTCCTGCCAGTGTCAAAATTTATTCTCTGGTTAGCTTCACTAACCCTGCCACAATCACCGGTTTCGTTATCCCTCATTTGTTCTCCGGTTAGGAGTTATTACGTGTTCGTGCAACGCGTTTTCCGCGCTACTCCCAGAATAAAACTTTAGCGGCTGCTAGCCGGGGACTGTATAACTGGCCCTTAGTGGTTTAGCGATCTGGCCAAAAATGTTTTGTCAAAATTTCATATTCTTGGATACACGGAGACGACATTACATAATCTTAGTTGCTTGTTATTCCTTTTAGTCGTTTATTTCCACTCGGGTAGTCTGAATCTATGGAATTCGCTAGTAATTATAACAACGCTGATCATTTGTAAACCCAGTCAACCACACAAACAGCGATTGGCATTCACCCTTTCGGCTTTATTCGATCAGCTCGTATAGACACGTCCCGTTTTGTCTGTAGGAAAGTTTATTTCTAGTTGCGGCGGATGCTGGACGCTTTGTGAAACAAGGACTTTTTCCTCAATAATATGCATTTGGCGGCCTCCCCCCCCCCCCCCCCCCCCCGCCCCCTCGCTGAAACTGCCACCGGGGGCAGATACCCCGGTTTGCCCCCCCCCCCCCCCCCTAGTTCTGGGCCTGCTGCGCATACGTCAATCTGCCAGTTTAGGCGCACCATCAAAATTTTTTTCCGGATAGCATCTGGCTGCTTGCTGCAATTGCTTGTACAGCTAACTGCCTCACTTCTGTAGCCAGAAGCGGGAGAAGGGCATAAGCCCGCTCGCAACCGCCCAAACGAATCTATTATAACAGTTGTGACGTCACGCTCATCGGAGACGATTTGTTGTTACAGAACAGTGCATAAAGTCTTTGACACATTTTGCTGATGGCAGACACTTATACAAGAACTGTGTTTTGTTCTTGTATATGGTGCATTTCCTTTGCAACTTAAGTTTTATATTCGTTTTTTTTTTGTCCCCTTAGTATTTTATTGCTGCAGCATTTTTCTGCAGTAGCGAGATACAGTAATACTCTTTGTTAGAGTATTGGTTCTTACTAGTCAAAGTTACAAAAATGTAACTAGAAAATAAAACAATGAAAAATTTCCGGAATTCTAAAAAATTCCCGGGTTGTTCCCGGTTTTCTCCCGGCTGAAAAAATTCCCGGCTTTCTCCCGGATCTTCAAGATGTCGCGGGTCGTATACAACCTGGGTATTGAATAGAATTGGGGAGAAGAGAAATTTGTGGCAATACTTGACTAGAAGAAGGGATCGGTTTGTAGGACATGTTCTGAAACATCAAGGGATCACCAATTTAGTATTGGAGGGCAGCGTGGAGGGGTAAAAACCGTAGAGGGAGACCAAGGATGTAGGTTGCAGTAGGTACTGGGAGGTGAAGAAGCTTGCACAGGATAGAGTAGCTGAAGAGCTGCATCAAACCAGTCTCAGAACTGAAGACCACAACACAAGTTTCTTTTATCATCTATTACACGAAGAACCTAGAGACAAGCTTTAACTTTAAATTGAATTTCCCGGAAATCCATAAAAGTGCATTAATAACATTACGGTACACCTTGGACATAGTACCAACGGAAGTCGCTAGATCGCGGAACGATCGAAAGGTGGAGCAGAACCCGAGGTTTATCGAACTGTGACGTAAGCCGTTCGAGCGACTCGACTCGTTCTGAAGCGCTGAGCTAGGGACAGCCCGCGCAATATCTGACTGGCAGGAGCTGCGGAAGAAGTGGTGCGACCACTGAATCAGGGCCAATGTTATTGCGCTCGAAGCGCGCTGTTTGTCAGGGAGAGCGATATGTCGGCTGGGGTGACGTGTCGTAACGCGCAAAGTCGCGGCAAGTGGGACACGGTCCGGGTACGCACGTCGTGCCCGCGTACTTCCCGCGCCTGGGCGGCGGACACAGGCAAGAAGCAACGCACTGCCCAAGGTGGTGGCCGCAGGGCACGGCAGGTTTACGTGCACCTTGCCGACAGACCAGCCGGCTGCGAGAGACTGCACTGCTGCACTCGTCCTTCAAGTTCTATTTTTTCAGTTGGCCTTTGCTATAGCCATTTACACAGGGAATCTATTTACAGTTATCCTACAGGATATGCAAAAAGAAATCTCCTACATTAGGAATGAATAAAAACAAAACCTAACGAGATATAAATAAATACCGTTAATAGAAATACTAAGTGTGATCAAAAAGTTGCGGGAATTTTTGGTTTTCAACTATGTACCCTTCAAAGTAATAAAAAATGTTCAAATGTCTGTGAAATCTTCTGGGACTTAACTGCTAAGATCATCAGTCCTGCCGGCCTGAGGCGCTACAGTCCGGAACCGCGCGACCGCTATGGTCACAGGTTCGAATCCTGCCTCGGGCATGGATGTGTGTGATGTTCTTAGGTTAGTTAGGTTTAAGTAGTTCTAAGTTCTAGGGGCTGATGACCTCAGAACTTAAGTCCCATAGTGGTCAGAGCCATTTGAGTCATCAGTCCCTAAGCTTACACACTACTTAACCTAAACTATCCTAAGGGCAAACACAGACACCCATGCCCGAGGGAGGACTCGAACCTCCGCCGGGACCAGCCGCATCAAAGTAAAACTCCTCAGATATAATACACTTGTGCCAGGGTGTCTTCCAAGCTTGGAAGCACTTCCGAAACTCACTTTTCGTTACGGTGTTGAGTTCCTTCAACGATTCCGTTTTTATCTCATCAGTGGTGGCAAAACGACGTCCTTTCATGGTTCTCTTCAGCCTCCGGAATTACGTCGCAGGGGGCCATGTCCGGCGAACATGGTGGCTGAGGCAACATAACGCTTTGGTATCTTGTCAAAAATTCATGAATTAGCATTAAGATGTAGGCTGAAGTATTATTGCGATGCAGTTGTGGTAAAACCTTACCAAAATCCTGGTCGTTTTCTTCGGACTGCTACTTGCAAACGATGGTTAACTTACAGTTAGCACTCCTTACTGACTATACGACCATAAGGCAGTAATTCATGATGTATTATCCCATTGCAATCGAGAAGAACATTCAAATGGTGCAAAAGGCTCTGAGCAGTTTGGGACTTAACTTCTGAGGTCCTCAGTCCCCTAGAACTTAGAACTGCTTAAACCTAACTAACCTAACGACATCACAGACATCCATGCCCGAGGCAGGATTCGAATCTGCGACCGTAGCGGTGGCGCGGCTCCAGACTGCAGCGCCTAGAACCGCTCGGCCACTCCGACAGGCAAAGAACGTTCACATGTGATCGAACTTGCCAAGCTGTCTCCGGTCTTGGCTCTTCAGGCAGTTTCCACTGGGACGATTGAGCCTTGGTTTCGACGTCACCTGTTATAACCTTCTTCAGAAGTTCTGAATCGTTGTAAGCTCCATTCCGCAATTCCTGAGCGATGCCCACGCGACGTCGTTTTTGGTCAAAATTCAACAATTTCGGAACAAACTTTGCTGCTACACGCTTCATGCCCAAAATGTCCAAAAAAAATTGCTCTACAGGAGCCGCAGGATAAGCTGACATCATCAGTAGCCTCTCTGATGGCGATTTGGTGATTTTTCAGAATTGTTTATTTTTTCTACGTCGTCGTCACTAATCGATGAGCGTCCAGAGCGCTCGTCGTCTTCAGAACGTCCTCGACCCTCTTTGAAACGTTTATACCACTCGTAACTCTTTTCTTATTCGTAATAGATGCCCCAAAAGCCGCATTCAACATTTCTAATGTGATGTTGCACTTTATTCCATTTTTCAAGCAAAATTTAGTGCAAATTCTTTGAAGCATCTTTTTTCGAAACAAAATAACATTTTAGACTGTCAACAATAAAGTAAACATTTAAAACAACTGAAAATGCACGTATGCATCGGAAACATGTCTACTAACAAGATAAAAAAATTTAAAATCAGATGTACACACATCAAAAAAAGTTTTGCATCACCTTGGTTCCGTGAGTTCCGGAACCTGTACACACAACTGGAATAGAGATCAACATAAACATCATTTCCGCCTATTTATTGCTCGTGAAATCCATACATTGCATGTTTTACCGCCATACAGCGAGACCTGACAATGTTGACACTGACAATGTTGAGTGTTTATGGAAAAAGTTCAAGGCAATGCGTTTTATACAGGTACGTGCCGAGTAAAACTGTGAGGGACGGGAAAAGCCCACCGTGGTACAACGACAAAGTTAGGAAACTACTGCGAAAGCAAAGAAAGCTTCACTCCAAGTTTAAACGCAGCCACAACCTCTCAGACAAACAGAAGCTAAACGATGTCAAAGTTAGCGTAAGGATGGCTATGCGTGAAGCGTTCAGTGAATTCGAAAGTAAAATTCTATGTACCGACTTGACAGAAAATCCTAGGAAGTTCTGGTCTTACGTTAAATCAGTAAGTGGCTCGAAACAGTATATCCAGACACTCCGGGATGATGATGGCATCGAAACAGAGGATGACACGCATAAAGCTGAAATACTAAATTCCTTTTTCCAAAGCTGTTCCACAGAAGAAGATCGCACTGCAGTTCCTTCTCTAAATCTTCGCACGAACGAAAAAATTGCTGACATCGAAATAAGAGTCCAAGGAATAGAAAAGCAACTGAAATCACTCAAGAGAGGAAAGTCCACTGGACCTGACGGGATACCAATTCGATTCTACACAGAGTACGCGAAAGAACTTGCCCCCCTTCTAACAGCCGTGTACCGCAAGTCCTAGAGGAACGGAAGGTTCTAAAAGACTGGAAAAGAGCACAGGTAGTCCCAGTCTTCAAGAAGGGTCGTCGAGCAGATGCGCAAAACTATAGACTTATATCTCTGACGTCGATCTGTTGTAGAATTTTAGAACATGTTTTTTACTCGAATATCATGTCGTTTTTGGAAACCCAGAATCTACACTGTAGGAATCAACATGGATTTCGGAAACAACGATCGTGTGAGACCCAACTCGCTTTATTTGTGCATGAGACCCAGAAAATATTAGATACAGGCTCCCAGGTAGATGCTATTTTCCTTGACTTCCGGAAGGCGTTCGATACAGTTCCGCACTGTCGTCTGATAATCAAAGTAAGAGCCTACGGAATATCAGACCAGCTGTGTGGCTGGATTGAAGAGTTTTTAGCAAACAGAACACAGCATGTTGTTATCAATGGAGAGACGTCTACAGGCGTTAAAGTAACCTCTGGTGTGCCACAGGTGAGTGTTATGGGACCATTGCTTTTCACAATATATATAAATGACCTAGTAGATAGTGTCGGAAGTTCCATGCGGCTTTTCGCGAATGATGCTGTAGTATATAGAGAAGTTGTAGCATTAGAAAATTGTAGCGAAATGCAGGAAGATCTGCAGCGGATAGGCACTTGGTGCAGGGAGTGGCAACTGACCCTTAACATAGACAAATGTAATGTATTGCGAATACATAGAAAGAAGGATCCTTTATTGTATGATTGTATGATAGCGGAACAAACACTGGTAGCAGTTACTTCTGTAAAATATCTGGGAGTATGCGTGCGGAACGATTTGAAGTAGAATGATCATATAAAATTAATTGTTTTGTAAGGCGGGTATCAGGTTGAGATTCATTCGGAGAGTCCTTAGAAAATATAGTCCATCAACAAAGGAGGTGGCTTACAAAACACTCGTTCGACCTATACTTGAGTATTGCTCATCAGTGTGGGATCCGTACCAGATCGGGTTGACGGAGGAGATAGAGAAGATCCAAAGAAGAGCGGCGCGTTTCGTCACAGGGTTATTTGGTAACCGTGATAGCGTTACGGAGATGTTTAACAAACTCAAGTGGCAAACTCTGCAAGAGAGGCGCTCTGCATCGCAGTGTAGCTTGCTCGCCAGGTTTCGAGAGGGTGCGTTTCTGGATGAGGTATCGACTATATTGCTTCCCCCTACTTATACCTCCCGAGGAGATCACGAATGTAAAATTAGAGAGATTAGAGCGCGCACGGAGGCTTTCAGACAGTCGTTCTTCCCGTGAACCATACGAGACTGGAACAGGAAAGAGAGGTAATGACAGTGGCACGTAAAATGCCCTCCGCCACCCACCGTTGGGTGGCTTGCGGAGTATAAATGTAGATGTAGATGTAGTCCTTCAGAGGTGGTGGTCCAGATTGCTGTACACACCGGTACCTCTAATACCCAGAAACACCTCCCCTTGCAGCGATGCATGCCTGTATTCGTCGTGGCATACTATCCACAAGTTCATCCAGGCACTGTTGGGCCAGATTGTCCCACTCCTCAAAGGCGATTCGGCGTAGATCCCTCAGAGTGGTCGGTGGGTCACGTTGACCACAAAGAAGCCCTTTTCTATCTATCCTAGGCATGTTTGATAGGGTTCATGTCTGGAGAACACGCTGGGCACTCTAGTTGAGCGACGTCGTTATCCTGAAGGAAGTCATTCACAGCATGTGCACGAATTGTCGTCCATGGAGACGAATGCCTCGCCAATATGCTACCGATACGGTTGCACTATCGGGTGGAGGTTGGCATTCACGTATCGTACAGCCGTCACGGCGCATTCCATGACCACCAGCGGTGAACGTCAGCTCCACAGTGTGTCTAAGGCATTCGGCCTGACCGGGTCTCCGACGATTGCCTGGTTGAAGGCATATGCTACACTCATCGGTGAAGAGAACTTGATGCCAATCCTGAACGGTCCATTCGGCATGTTGTTGGGCCCATCTGTACCGCGCTGCATGATGTCGTGGTTGCGAAGACGGACCTCGCCATGGACGTCGGGAGTGAAGTTGCGCATGATGCAGTCTACTGGGCGCAATTTGAGTCGTAACACGACGTCCTGTGACTTCACGAAAAGTATTATTCAACACGGTGGCGTTGCTGTCAGCGTTCCTCCGAGCCATAATCCGTCGGTAGCAGTCATCCACTGCCTGAGCCTGAGCGAGGCATGTCATCGACAGTTCCTGTCGCTCTGTATCTCCTCCATGACCGAACAACATCGCTTTGGTTCACTCCGAGACGCCCGGAAACTTCCCTTGCTGAGAGCCCTTCCTGGCACAAAGTAAAAATGCCGACGCGATCAAACCATGGTATTGAACGTCTAGGCATGGTTGAACTACAGACAACACAAGCTGTGTATCTCCTTCCTGGTGGAATGACTGGAACTGATCGGCTGTCGGATCCCCTCCGTCTAATTGGCGCTGCTCATGCATGATTGTTTACATCTTTGGGCGGGTTTTGTGACATCTAATAATCAAAGGGACTGTGTCTGTGATACAATATCCACAGTCAACGTCTATCTTCAGGAGTTCTGGGAACTGGGGTGTTGCAAAATTTTTTTGATGTGTGTGTATAGCGTGTGAATTAAAAAACTTCCGTTACTTTTTGATCACATCTCGTAAAGTTTACAAAGTGCCATAATTATGCTGTAATATTTTTCGTTATAGGGTTTTAAACAATACATCACTCAAATGGACGCCTCCATTGTTGATTCACTGATGAGCAAGTAGGTAGAGCGTGGAGGCCATCCGATATCACCTCGTAAGGCGACAAAGTGCCCAAGATACGTGTCTCTCGGTATTTCAAATGAGCGACGAAATGTGTCCGATGTTGCACCATCATGCTGAAAGACCAAATACTTTCAGTTCTGTGTTCATAAATAACCTCATCTTCTTTTGGCCGGAAAAACGTTTGCAACATCGCACAATAACGATCACCAACGTAACAAACTGAAAGAAACTACTCCCCAGCTGTTACTTTCGGGCTATGAAGTGGCCGTTGGTGAAATTCTCGGAGGCTGTTTTCAAACCAGCATCTGAATTTTTGTTTATTTGCTGGACCCTGGGTTGCCAGGTGTTCGGTCTTTTGCTGAACTGTTCAGCATTTCAGCAGTGTTTGTTGTTAGATATCGAAGTTTGAGTGGTTCGGTATTCTTAGAATTCCGTTCATATAATTAATTTATTCATTGATTTGTCATATCAAATCAATAACTGAGTGTCAATATGGTAAAAGCAGAATTATGCATTCGTTGTAATTTGAAGCATGCAACAAGCAACGTCTTTTTACAAAAAGAATTAAAAGTAACAAATATTTGTTACAATTTGTGACCACTAATAATAAATATAATTTTTAATGTTTACAAATCCTTTCGCCAGACACTGTTTTGCAGTTCTGTCAATTTAGTATGTCAAACCTAATTGCACTCGAAAGACGAAAATTGGCTTCGTTTGTAAAGGGAATGACATATGTGCAGCGTACGTTTCGAAGAATGTCTTGCCGCAATGTCGTACGGGTTTCGTTTGTCACTCGGTACATACGTACATGAATCATCACAATCTTATGAGGAATCATCTTTTAGATCTCGGTAAGAATTCTGTGAACACTTCGGTCCGATAAGTGTGGGGTTGTCACGTGCATTCGTGTTAGAGCGCCATGGAGACTGCTGAATTGAATGCCTCACTAAAGCCACAATTTCCGGCCCTGTTGCAGTGCAAGGACATTTCATTTTCAAAGAAGAACTTGTTTCTCTAAAATTTCGAGTCCCTGTGTATATCGTTTTCTTATGTTGGGTGGGGGCAGGTCGATCAAGTGCAAAGTAGACGCGAAAAGATCAGTGTGTCGCTATCGGCGATCCGCCATTTTTAATAAACTTTACGAGTACAGGCACGACACCCAGCAGACTGAGCCATTCCTGACACTGACAATGGCACCTGCACAGTAGCTGAAAGACACTACTCACACCAGTCTACACCATTCCCTCGTGAAGCTGTGTGGTTTCAAAATCTTGGAGTTCTTTTTTCCTCACCGTCTATCACATGTAGGGTGTTAGGGTGTTTAGAAACGGGAAGTAGTATTGGGAAAAACTAGAGGAAAAATTCTTGGAGTTGTTCTTGCTTCAACATGTATAACATATGGGGTGTTTAAAAACAGGAAATAGTATTAGTAAAAAACTGGAAAAAAAGTACGTATTGTGCTACGTCCGGAAACCAATGCCTGTAGAGATACGGGCCAATCTGCCCTCTCTAACCCATCTCCCTCTTACGTAGAAGGCAGTGCTGGATGTGGTTGCTATGCATTCTGACACATCCTTCAGCCCTTCTTCACAGTCAATCACTCACTGTTTCTACATCTACATGGAAACTCTACAAATCACATTTAAGTGCCTGGCAGAGGGTTCATTGAACCACCTTCACGATTCTGTATTATTCAAATATCGTACAGCGAGCGGAAAGAACGAACACCTATATCTTTCCACACGAGGTCTAATTTCCCTTATTCTATCATGGTGATCGTTTCTCCCTATGTAGGTCGGCGTCAATAAAACATTTTCACATTCTGAAGAGAAAGTTGGTGATTGAAATTTCGTGAGAAGATTCCACCGCAACCCAAAACGCCTTTGTTTTAATGATGTCTATCCTACACCTTGTATCATTTCAGTGACAATCTCTCCCCTATTCCACGATAGTACAAAATGTGCTGCCCTTCTTTGAACTTGTTCGATGTACTCCCTCACTCCTATATGGTAAGGATCCCACACCGCGCAGCAGTATTCTGAAATAGGGAGGACAAGCGTAGTGTAGGCAGTCTCCTTAGTAGATCTGATACGTTTTCTAAGTGTCCTGCCATAAAACTCAGTCTTTGGTTAGCCTTCCGCACAACATTTTCTATGTGCTCCTTCCAATTTAAGTTTCAAATAGACTTGATCCATTCAGATAGCGTCACATGCATTGGGCACACGCTCCTGTCACGTCTCCACATAGCCGATGGGTTGGGCATACACCAGCACCTTTAAGTGTTCTCAAAGCCAGAAATGCAATGAATTCAGATGCTGCGAACGGGGAAGCTATGCAGTTGGACCTCCTCGATCAACTCATCGCCCATGAAACGTTGCGGTGAGGTACTGTCGTACAATCCGTAAGACATGGGATGATGCACCGTTGTTCATAAATCACAGTCGTCTGTCTGTAAGGGTAACGTTCTCCAATAACGCTGGTAGCTCATCTCTCAGAAATCGGTGATACACAGCACTAGTTGGTCTGCTCGATAACATATATGACACTAGGAGTCTGTCATTGATAACTCCTGCCCATAAACTGACACTGAAGCGATCCTGATTCCTTATTTATATTACTGCGCGAGTATTTGAATATGTCCGCATGTGGTAATCTACTCTGCCATTTACTGTGAACTCTGACTAGTCCAGCGAATACTACCATTAGCGGATACTACCGTTACTCAAGTAAAACGGGCCATATCTCAACAAGTATCGGTTTCCATATATATATTTATTGGAATTTTTCTTCTAGTTTTGATCAGTATTATCCCCTGCAGGAATATACAACACTCGTAGTTAAATACACTGGGTATTGAAGGTAGACATTTTAATGTAATACAGTATAAACTTCATGACACACATTTTACACGTAAACTGAGAAATTACTATTATTATTACTCGGCGGCATCGTAAAGTTTACTCTCTGGAAACAGGGAAGAGGTGGGGAGGGGATGGGCATGGAGGGTAGCAGGGGGGGGGAGGCATTAGCAGCATATACACTCCAGCATCCTCACCCTGATGTACTGTCACACGCTACACGTCTGTAGGGCAATCCCCTGGATAGCATAACAATCAAGTGCGGACCGGCTTCTCTGTTTGACAATATTCGTGGAGTCCTATTATTTTACCAGCATTTACACACAGTCTACAGTGGTCAAAAATATGGAAACACCGAAAACACAGCGCATTATCATGTGCAATGCCGTGCGGGAGAACCGTTGGCATTCAAAACAGCTTCCATTCGTTCCGTGATAGATATACACAGATCCTGTATGGTTTTCATTCAAATCTTTACCATTCCTGTTGCAAAATAGCGGCAGTTTCAGGTAACGATCCCGCACCCTTCTCACTAAAGTAGACCACAAAGGTTTAATAACAATAAAATTTGGCGACTGTAGTGGCCAGGGGAGACGCGACCATTCATCCTCGTACTCACGAAATCAACCCTGGACGATGCGAGATGTGTGAACAGGAGTACAGTCGTCTCGAAACATAGCGACACCGATGGGGAACAAACACTGTACCATGGGATGGGTCTGATCAGCCAAAATAGTCACATAACTCTTGGCTTTAATGCGACACGTACCCATGGGGTTTATGAAAAACCACGATGGGGCTGGCCAAATCACTACCCAACCCAGCCATGTTTGATTCTCGGTATGGCAACTCGACCAGAAGTCGGCAAAGCGTGCAACAACACTCATCAGACCTAGTGACTTTCTTCTATTGCGCCATATTCCAGGTTTTATGGCTTCGGCGCAGTGTTTTCCTGTTACGGGCATTTGCATCACTGATGAGTCCTTTTGGAATTTCACCTCACCCTGCGATTCCTTGCTGATGGGGCTTCCTTCGTGTTGTTTTGGCGCTGACAGGGTTCGCGAGTGCGACATTCAATGCTGCAGTGGCCTCTGCAGCTGTCGTCCTCTTACTTTTCATCAAACTCCTCTTCAGTGACCTTCCGTCACGATCACTCAAAATTCACGTCAGCTTGCGTTGTGTCTTAACAGTTGTTTTTCCACTTTCCCCGTATGCGGTACAAATCTTTGATACGGTGCCCTTTGAAACATCAAACTCTTCGGTTACCATGGACCGAAGCACCCGGCGTAAAAGCTCCAATAATTTACCCACTTTTGAATTCAATTAGCTCCGACAAAATGTACTCTCATATATACAGAACACTGCTCTGATCCGGACTGGCTCTTGCATCATATTGAGGACGTTGCACAGGTGCCGTTCGTGGTCAAATAGAACAACGTAGTAATGTTCACGCAAGTATTTCTCGCGATGTTTCCATTTTTTTGTCCAGCCCCTGTAGGTATCAATCCACGCTAAGTCTTAATGAACCACTGGCCACTTTAATTCTGATGCCTTGCCCAAAATTCTGTCCAGCAAGTGGAGCACGTGGGTCGGGTATGGGTACTGGAAAACGGACTGAATGGTGAGGTAGTTTAAGGTTCCAGTCATCTTACATTTAAAGCTGTTTACACTGGAGGGCCTTCTTGCAGGACACATCATCCCTAGAATTCGGAGGAGATCACTTTCCGTACGATTCATTAAACGGATGCAAATGTAGCAGTGGCGAGAAGGGCAGCGCGTACAGTGTCAGAATAGTATGCTTTAATAAATGAGTTCAGTGCTGGTTTTGTGACAATTCTTTTTTATTTTTGACGGCAAGAACCAGCGCCCTCAGCATCTTAGCTCGCAGTCCTCCACACTACGTTCGTGCTTCTCCACAACCGGCGGAATCTTCGCAGATGCTACGTAAATTCATATCGTCCGCTTTCAGATGACGATATCACTTGAATGAAGGACTGTAAGGGTGGGCGGCTTAAGTGTGGGGTACCTGACGTCTTAAACCACATCTCTATTCAGTTAGTTATCCGACCCTAATCCTCGACCGCACACACTCCCATTTTCAGAGTGTCCTCTTCTGTACATCGTGTGTGAAGAAGAACCAGCGCCCTCAGCATCTTAGCTCGCAGTCCTCCACACTACGTTCGTGGTTCTCCACAACCGGCGGAATCTTCGCAGATGCTACGTAAATTCATATCGTCCGCTTTCAGATGACGATATCACTTGAATGAAGGACTGTAAGGGTGGGCGGCTTAAGTGTGGGGTACCTGACGTCTTAAACCACATCTCTATTCAGTTAGTTATCCGACCCTAATCCTCGACCGCACACACTCCCATTTTCAGAGTGTCCTCTTCTGTACATCGTGTGTAAAGAAGAGTTGTTGATTAAATATCGATATATCGAATAATCGGTACCTCTATCTAAAAATATTGATATACATATAGGGGAAATCGTTCTCCCCGTCATATCGACACTGAAATTGCAATATCGAATGCCGATATTTTTATTTTATATTATGTTTTCGTAATTTTCGGTAAATATATGAAACTGTTCTTTTGAAATTGTTGTAGAATATAATTTTATTTTCACTTTGTGAAGGAGTCTTACTACTTTTTGAGCTCCCATCACGCCCAATCTTTCCCTTTGACTGTGTGAAGCAAGTATACGTGGCACAAAGAAGAAGTCCGATTGTACTGCGATGTGGCGGTGTGAATGGAATAACAGCACTTCCGATGTGGAGAAATAGCACACCAGTTGCGTTAAAAATTGCTTTTTAACAATTGATAGAAAGAAGTAGCAACTACTGTGCTATTTGTCCATATCGGCACTCTTCTAAAACAGTTGCTGAAAAAGATGACCATAATCTAAATGACAAGATTGGTTTTTGCGGTCGGCAGACACCTGTGAGGGTATATGCTGACGTTATCGGCGCTCGACGCTACCCCCAGAAACTGCAACGTTTAACTTCACCACGCACTTTAAGCACATGAACTGCTAGGTCGCTGGCGTTTGCAGGAATGTAAAAACAGGTAAGTCGGCATGAAGTGTTCCAGACACATCCGATATTTGAAGAAACCGAACGACGGACCCATCGGACATCTTTTATTGTGCCACTTACATGCAGTTACCGCTGTTAGCAAAGTCGTTATGGCAAAGCGTGAACGCGCATCGTTTTCCTTTCAGTTCCTGCTCTGAGGAGGATAAGGAGTCAACTGTCTTGTTGACGTACAGAATATCTAATAATAAATCAATAATTAAATATTCAGATCTAAAGCTGACACTATATTTGCAACGTGTAGCCGATATTCTTATACGCCGGTATGTCGGTATTTTTAGTCGATATGTCGATACACCAATAAAGATATATTTTAAATATCGATATATCGGGTTTCTGATATTTTTTAAAAAAATATCATCAGTCCTAGTGTGAAGCTCTCACAAAGTTGGTTATTTGTTGTATTGTTCAAAAAACAGCAGAAATTTCCGCCTGACAATATTTTCGTCAATACGGTCAATACATGTTTATTGTATGCGTTTTGTTGCATTTCCTTTGAATTAAATGCTTCAGTTCCACTCATCTCAGCATCATGTTGCTTACGTCGAGATTTCCGCGCCAACGACTTGCTTATATTTTGATTGCACATGCCGCTACTTTTCCCGCCTCGGTATCACTGCTTTCTCCTTCTCGTCGCCACTAAATTTAATAACTTCACTAGCAAGTTTGCACCGTCAGGTGCACTACTTTAACTGAAGGGTAGGTGTACCTAGGCACGTGATCCAATTTAGTTCCCCCTAATCCTGAGTGTAGGTTCGTTTTGACAAGTAATACAATTCACTTCTTACAACATCACAATGACAAGGGGGAATAACTGTTCGCAAGGCGTTGTAGTGTCCTCCTTATGCATCAACTCGAAATACATTTTCCGTACTAGGACCAGATAGTTGCTCAAAAATCAAATCACATGGCTCTGAGCACTATGGGAGTTAGATCTGAGGTCGTCAGTCCCCTAGAACTTAGAACTACTTAAACCTAACTAACCTAAGGACATCACACACATCCATGCCAGAGGTAGGATTCGAACCTGCGACCGTAGCGGTCGCGCGGTTCCATACTGAAGCGCCTAGAACCGCCACATCGGACGGCATAGCTGTTCATCCGACCACATCAATTATATACCTCGAAAGTATCCCTTTTGCTTGTCATCGATTGCTCAGCTCTATTCATACATCGTAACTTCTCACGCTGATTCACGGAGCACCAATTTAACAGAGAGCTTGTTGAATGTGGTGTGTTCTCTGTAACTAATTTTACCTTCGTGTTCCCTTTACATCTGGATATTCGCTTTCTCTCAGAGACCGGGAAATACTTGGATGATACACAGTGGACAGCTGCCGAAACAATTCTGCTACACAAGCAGGGCGGTGCACTCCTGTACTCATCAAGTCCTTGAGGAAGTTACACAGTTGTAATTCATAACGCGAACACTCATGTGCCACAAAGCTGATGTCTGCGATCTCTTTTCCATGATCCTCGCAAAACGGAGATGTCTCAACTTCCATTCTACGTACGTGTGAAGGATAACATCAGTGACCGAATGATTTCATAGTTTAGGTTCATCGTCTAGACAGTTTTATATGTGAGAACCATGTTTTTGATGCATTGCTCCATTCGACTGAAGCATAATGCATTCCTTTAGACTGCAGAGAGATGTGTAACATCTGAGTCCATTCCAAAAAGGCTTGCTTCTTTACGTCATCAGTAAAATTTGAATGTGGTAGAACACTGTAATAACGTCGGCCAGCGATGACACCACATTTCTCCACCAATTCGCTATGTAAAATAACAAAGTGCCACTTGATCCACAATGTCTGTAAATGTTTATATTGACATTCACATTGGTAGTTTAATTTAAGTGCATCAAGCACAAAGTGGTTATTTTCAGAGCCCGAATGTTTTCCACGGCGCTCGTTGACAGTAAGGACGTAGCCTGATTTTCTGCACATCAAGGAGCTTCCGTGAGGTGTTGTTGTTATGGTCCTCAGTAAAGGGACTAGCTTGAGTCATCCCTCGACCTCGGCCTGTCCTGTACAAGCCTCTGTCCCTCGTAACAAACCCATAATGGCTTCAGGAGACAGCACGCACACAGACAGTGAAAGAAAGGGTCATTGACTGGTTGCATTTCGGTCTTGTATAAAGAACTGGTGAAGCAAACCGCCTGAGGGAGACTGTTTTGTTGTATAAATGGAACAACATTTGAGTGGTCTCTCTCTCTCTCTTTTTTTTATTTTTTTTATTTTTAGGTGATACTATTTAGGCGACTTGCGGGCCGGTCTTGATGAAATGATGAAGACAACAGAACAGCCAGTCTCGTGGAGAAGAAAATCCCCGACCCGGTCGGTAATCGAACCTGGCGCCCTCCGGTTAGTATCCAGCCATGCTGACCCCGCCGCTACAGAGATTGGCATGAGCGCTAGTAACAAATAAACTGCAGCGTTACGAAATACTTGCATATTGCGAGAACCTGCTATATACACAGGCGGCCCATGTAGAAATGCCTGTAAGTGGTTACCAATACACAAATATGATATTAACAAACACAGTGAGTGATGTGGTATGTGATGTAAAAGGACAGGAAAAGGAGCTGGAGACAGCGTCACAGGTTACACCATGTCCTACACACATTACATACATGTCGTATTGCATCAATCCTCCTGAGGTCTGAACCTCTGAAACGCATAGTGGAAATAAGTTGTTTCAATTGAAATCATTTCAAATTCTAAAAGCGTCTGATTGCATATGAAAATTACATGAATCGCGGAACAAAAGCTTGATTTTACATCACTATAATATGAACTAAGGATAACTTGTATGTGCCTGTTACTATGCGTTATACGTTGAGGGTGTATATGAAAAGTACGACAGCACTGGTGTTGATGAGACTTACAAACCGCATGCGTTCGTACCCGACGTCCCCGCCTATCGTTTCTGTACCACAACGTGTTGAGTACGGTCCGCCTTTCTTTCCATGCTCCGATGATAACGGAAAGACACCCATATCTCTCAGCGTCTTAAACTTCCGTCCACCCGTTCTGAAACATTAAGCAACACTTCCGGTAACTGGTGGCATTCAATGCACCTTCGACATAAACAACAGTAAACGTTACAGGTCCTAACATTTCCCGTCTGCAATACACACACTCCACAGACGGTGACCGATCCTTCCAGTCACTTTGTTCTTATTGTTCGCTACACTGACGAAACAGAGGTGCACACTAGGAACTACGGCTTTACATCATACTGAACAACGAGGAAGAAAAAGAATTAATTTTAACGAGACCATGCAAGACACTACTGTACGAAACAATGTGTACCAAACACCGAGTCAGTTTTTAATTAAGTGCAGTGTTACGAATACTGATGATTAACATGTCATCAACTCGTAATATCCCTAACTTCGTTTGTCAATTTTGGAAACTTTGGCAAGAAGTTATAATATAACGAAAAGTAAATAATTATAGACATGGTAATAGTCCAATCGATATTTACATTACAGAGTTATTTTCCATTTTCAGTTGAAAATATACAAGCATTTGACACTACCACATTGAAGTTTTATTTAAGAAAATCTAATATATATAGAAATACTGCCAACTTCACATTAGGGAGGATGATTGGTTTTAACGTCCCGTCGACACAGAGGTCATTAGAGACGGAATTTTATGTTAGCAACATAAGGTACATGATGTAACTACACAAATTGTTTTTTCTTTGTTTACACTAAAATTTAACAGATAATACCGCGTGGAATATTGTAATGTAATAGACCATGTTAAGAAATTAAATAATAATTTACATCAATGTCGCTTCTGCCACGATCAACAATTTAAAGAAAAAGTTGGTGCGTAACTTCAAACAGGTGAGATATATAAAATAACAATCTATCGTTGTACACTTTACATAGACCAATCTGGAAAACTTCAAAATACTTTTTCACGATAATATTTACTGTGTTAGACTAAGCAAACGCAACATATCACCCACAGCGAACCATTAAGGGTGATTCAAAAAGAATACCACAACTTTAAAAATGTGTATTTAATGAAAGAAACATAATATAACCTTATGTTATACATCATTACAAAGAGTATTTAAAAAGGTTTTTTTTTCACTCAAAAACAAGTTCAGAGATGTTCAATATGGCCCCCTCCAGACACTCGAGCAATATCAACCCAATACTCCAACTCGTTCCACACTCTCTGTAGCATATCAGGCGTAACAGTTTGGTTAGCTGCTGTTATTTCTTGTTTCAAATCATCAATGGTGGCTGGGAGAGGTGGCCGAAACACCATATCCTTAACATACCCCCATAAGAAAAAATCGCAGGGGGTAAGATCAGGGCTTCTTGGAGGCCAGTGATGAAGTGCTCTGTCACGGGCTGCCTGGCGGCCGATCCATCGCCTCGGGTAGTTGACGTTCAAGTAGTTACGGACAGATAAGTGCCAATGTGGACTCTCCATACAGTTGATTGTGGAATTTGCAGCTCTCTGCTAGCTCTGCGAGTCGATTTTCCTGGGCTGCGAACAAATGCTTGCTGGATGCGTGCTACATTTTCATCACTCGTTCTCGGCCGTCCAGAACTTTTCCCTTTGCACAAACACCCATTCTCTGTAAACTGTTTATACCAACGTTTAATACACCACCTATCAGGAGGTTTAACAGCATACTTCGTTCGAAATGCACGCTGAACAACTGTCGTCGATTCACTTCTGCCGTACTCAATAACACAAAAAGCTTTCTGTTGAGCGGTCGCCATCTTAGCATCAACTGATGCTGACGCCTAGTCAACAGCGCGTCAAGCGAACAAATGTACAACTAAATGAAACTTTATAGCTCCCTTAATTCGCCGACAGATAGTGCTTAGCTCTGCCTTTTGTCGTTGCGGAGTTTTAAATTCCTAAAGTTGTGGTATTCTTTTTGAATCACCCTGTATTCTGATTCTGCGTATCAGGAACCGACAGTTTGTTGATAGATGACCTATGAGAACTGTATACTTCAGTGAACGGCTGAGGAAAGGAAATTTACCTTGATACTCATACATGGAAGAACGGAATCCTGAATAAAACTACAGATTTTTAGAAGCGCATTGCTGTTAAAACAAAAATTTCAGGTCACGTAGCGTAAATAGAAGGATTTATATTTAAATCCGATCCTCACAATTTAAGAATAACTGAAGTTATCCAAACTTTTTCCTAGTTACAATAAGCAGTTTATGTCCCTCCTGTTTATTCTTCTGAAACATCGCCACACAGTTTGCGTCAAGAAGTCATTGGCCGGTTGTACAGAAGTCATTAAAAAGTGATAGATACCGCCAGCTTCGAAATATCGTTCATTAAGTCGAAAAACGTTTAGTTCTGATTCGCCATTCTAGTTCTAATGCTCGATGCCTATCTATGCTGATGACTCGCAACGTTATGACCACCTACGTAATAGCTTGTTTGTCCGTCTTTGGAACGAAATACCCCACTGATTCTGCGTATCAGGAATCCTACAGTTTGTGGTAGGTTTGTGGAGGTACGTGGCATTAGATATCTACGCACATGTCATTTAATTCGCGTAAATAACGGGCCGCTGGTCTGCATAATCAGCGATGGAGCCCGATAGCGACCCAGCTAGATTACATAGGATTTGCATCAGACGAATTTAGTCGCTGAGACATCAACGGGAGTTGACTATAACGCTGTTCAAACCACTGCAATACGTTTCTGGCTCCGAGGCACGGACAATAATACTGGTGAAAGATGACATGGCCGTCGGGGAAGACATCAAGCATGAAGGGATGCACGTGATTCGCAGCTGTCAGCGTGTCTTCTATTACTACCATAGGTCCAATGCAAGCGCAGCAGAGCACGCATCTCATGGTCGTGTGGTAGCGTTCTCGCTTCCCGCGCCCGGGTTCCCGGGTTCGATTTCCGGCGGGGTCAGGGATTTTCTCTGCCTCGTGATGGCTGGGTGTTGTGTGTTGTCCTTAGGTTAGTTAGGTTTAAGTAGTTCTAAGTTCTAGGGGACTCATGACCATAGATGTTAAGTACCATAGTGCTCAGAGCCATTTTTGAACCAAGCGGAGCAGAACGTCTCCCATAGCATAATACTGCTCCCACCAGACTGCGTCCGTGGCGCGCTGCACGTTTCGAGCTGCCGTTCCCCTGGATGACGGCGTTTGTGGAGCCGACCATCCACCTAGTGCAGCAAAAATGTGATTCACCCGAAGAGCCGGCACGTTCTCATTGATCGACGCCCGATTCCCCAATTGACCCGTGCCAGCTACAAGTGTAGTTGACGATGTCGTTGAGTGTAGGGGTGGTCTGATGCGGGTCTCTATGTTAAAAAATGTACTGTGAAGGTGTGCTCCGAAACACTTGTTCAAAAATGGTCAAATGTGTGTGAGTTCCTAAGGGATCAAACTGCAGAGGTCATCGGTCCCGAGACTTACACACTATGTAAACTAACGTATGCTAAGAAGAACACACACACAACCATGCCGAGGGAGGACTCGAACCTCCGGCGGGAGCGGCCGTGGATTCAGTGACAGAAATACTTGTGCGTGCTCTGGCACTGTGCTGTTTCGGCAGAGATGCCATACATCGTCATCTGTCCTACTTTACAGAGCAGACAAGCATCCGAACCCCACGTTCTCTGAAGAGTCGTGGACGTCCACGATTTAGCGCCTAACGGTAGTTTCACTGTCCTACCTCTTTCCGCAGATGCTCACGACAGTAGCACGTGTACATTCGACCAACTTCGCCGTTTTAGACATACTCGTTCACAGGCTCTGCGGATAATACCTTTGTCAAAGTAACTGATTTCAGTTCATTTCCCCATTAACAGTCCATATCTTTGTGAGAGTGATCACCCGTCCATGTCTGCTCCGGTTACACACTTTTGTTACGGCGTCGCATGCCCGCAACGCCATCACGGAGGATCAACGGGTGGGCAGTGGTCATAATGTTTTGTCTGATCAGTGCATACAGTGAACGGAGTGTCTGTAGTGAAACACACAAGAGATGAGAAAGCGATAGTCGAAAGTAAATCAGCTTCGCCAAAGGCTGAACCGGAGCACAGCCAACAGCCAGTACTGTTGGTCGCAGTGCGTAAAGACTTTAAATAGGTGTGTTAACAGCAGACGGTACACCAACAAAGGAGTACTGGGCTATCCAACAGCGCATATCACATATCTCATGGCAAGAAATTTGGTACCATTAAGTACAAGCCACACAGTTGTCAACAAAACAAAACACCTGTTACAGTTAATACCTTATCCAAAGTGCGATTACTGTACCACTGAAAATTATATCTTGCGTTTCGTATTGGATCGTATAAAACATAAAAAACCATGGGAGGGATCACCATATAATAAACTCAAAAGTGTGGCCAGTTTTCACTCCGATTACTTCCAAGTTCTATGAGACCTATAAATATACTCATAAATCATTTGGCTTTGTAACAGAAATGTTGAATGATACATTAAGTTTGTAGTTGTTGCTGATCGGTTCCCTATTTTGTTGATGGTGTTGGGACAGTAACCATCCACAAATTTGTTTCTTGAAAGCATGTATATTTCTCATTACCTGGCGAGGTAAGCTTAATGCAATTTTGTCATATGATGACATGATGGAGACCGTGGCTGTTGTTTGAAGACAAATTTGTGGCTGGTTGCTGTCCTAACACCATCAACATTTGTCTTCCAACAACAGCCACGGTCTCCATCATGTCATCATATGACCCTATTTTGTTAGTTTACGGAGAAATTTACCTTCGAATGTTACATTCCTGAAAACAAAGTGTGCAAATATTTAGTTTTAAAAATCCCACTACAAATACGTTCATGTCCTGGTGTGCAAAACTTTCGCGTGATACGTCGCTCTCAAGTAAAATAGCTCGATGACACTTGGGCTATACTTACAAAGAACTGCTACAGTGTAGTAGAGAAGGTAATTGAAAGAAATATGCAAAGACACCGACTGAAATGACACTTTTATTCGAAGACGACATTTACACTGAAGTCGCCAAGATTCATGATGATCCCCTGGATATTACAAATGGCGGGACATGGTTCTTCAAGGGGTGTGCGGTTACCATGGACGACAGTACATGCTCTGCAACGTGCTCCCAAGCAGGTCACAAGGTGGGTAAGGGGTTCTTCCCATTCCTCCAGCAGCGCGGTTTCCAAGTACTGGATGGTACTTGGACGTGCTGCAGTACGCCTTGCCAACGATTCCCAAACGTGTTCGATGGGATTTAAATCGGGGGAATGGGTAGGCCAGTCCATTGGCCTAGTTTCCGCCCGGCCGAGGGCTTCCGCACTGTTCGATGCGGTCGCCTATTGTCATCCATAAAAATGAAGTCAGGTCCGAATGAACCCCAGAAAAGATGCACATCCGGGGCAGGCATTGCCGTCCTTGATGATCACACACACTATTAAGAACCTTGTCCCGCCTCTTGTAGTATCCACGGGCTATCATAGTGTGACTTCAGTGTAAGAGCTGTCTTTGAATAAAAGTACGTTCTCTGTTCGTCTCACTGCAAGTTATATTGCAGTGACACATAACGTAAAAGTTAGTTTCGCACTTACGTTTTGCAGACTAGCACGCAGTGCTAGAAAACTGTAGCAAACTACAGGGAAGACCTGCACAGCGTCTGTGCTTGGTGCAGGGCTCGGCAGTTGACACTCACCCTTATCAAATTTAGCTTTTTGCTCATTAATAGGCTGGATAAAACTTTACTGCATATTACAAGGTTCCCGCGTAAATACTGGAAGCAGTAACATACATTAACTACCTGGGAGCGCGCGTATGGAGGAATTTATACTGGAACGACATCGTATAACTCCCCAGGAGAAAGGCAGATGCCAGACTGTGATGCTCTGGAAGAGTTCTCGGGATGTACACATAAAAGCCAAAGTAACTGGTATAACTGCCTAATATCGTGTAGGGTCCCCGCTATCACGCAATAGTGCCACACGCTACGGTCGCAGGTTCGAATCCTGCCTCGGGCATGGATGTGTGTGATGTCCTTAGGTTAGTTAGGTTTGAGTAGTTCTAAGTTCTAGGGGACTCATGACCACAGATGTTGAGTTCCATAGTGATCAGAGCCAATTTAGAAGTGCCACAACTAATGACTGAAATAGTGCTAGAGGGAACTGACAATCCTGCAGGGCTGTCCATAAATCTGTAAGAGTACGAGGAGGTGGAGATCTGTTCTGAACAGCACGTTACAAAGTATCCCATATATGCTCAATAATGTTCATGTCTGGGTAGTCTTGTGGCCAGCGGAAGCCGAGTTCACAGGCGAAGTACCGTATGCATCGACCCTCTGTTCACCATTATGTTGTACAAATGGAGATGATGTTTTTACTACTGTCGACGTTTTTGGCACGATTGTTTTATGTATCTCCACTGCAGCGTGTGATTTTAGTGTGTTTTACTTCCGATGAAGGTGTATTTTGTTGTTGTTGTTGTCTTCAGTCCTGAGACTGGTTTGATGCAGCTCTCCATGCTACTCTATCCTGTGCAAGCTGCTTCATCTCCCAGTACCTACTGCAACCTACATCCTTCTGAATCTGCTTAGTGTACTCATCTCTCGGTCTCCCTCTACGATTTTTACCCTCCACGCTGCCCTCCAATGCTAAATTTGTGATCCCTTGATGCCTCAAAACATGTCCTACCAACCGATCCCTTCTTCTAGTCAAGTTGTGCCACAAACTTCTCTTCTCCCCAATCCTATTCAATACCTCCTCATTAGTTACGTGATCTATCCACCTTATCTTCAGTATTCTGCTGTAGCACCACATTTCGAAAGCTTCTATTCTCTTCTTGTCCAAACTAGTTATCGTCCATGTTTCACTTCCATACATGGCTACACTCCAAACAAATACTTTCAGAAACGACTTCCTGACACATAGATCTATATTCGATGTTAACAAATTTCTCTTCTTCAGAAACGCTTTCCTTGCCATTGCCAGTCTACATTTTATATCCTCTCTACTTCGACCATCATCAGTTATTTTACTTCCTAAATAGCAAAACTCCTTTACTACTTTAAGTGTCTCATTTCCTAATCTAATTCCCTCAGCATCACCCGATTTAATTTGACTACATTCCATTATCCTCGTTTTGCTTTTGTTGATGTTCATCTTATATCCTCCTTTCAAGACACTGTCCATTCCGTTCAACTGCTCTTCCAAGTCCTTTGCCGTCTCTGACAGAATTACAATGTCATCGGCGAACCTCAAAGTTTTTACTTCGTCTCCATGAATTTTAATACCTACTCCAAATTTTTCTTTTGTTTCCTTTACTGCTTGCTCAATATACAGATTGAATATCATCGGGGAGAGGCTACACCCCAGTCTCACTCCTTTCCCAACCACTGCTTCCTTTTCATGCCCCTCGACTCTTATTACTGCCATCTGGTTTCTGTACAAATTATAAATAGCCTTTCGCTCCCTGTATTTTACCCCTGCCACCTTTAGAATTTGAAAAAAAGTATTCCAGTCAACATTGTCAAAAGCTTTCTCTAAGTCTACAAATGCTAGAAACGTAGGTTTGCCTTTTCTTAATCTTTCTTCTAAGATAAGTCGTAAGGTCAGTATTGCCTCACGTGTTCCAACATTTCGACGGAATCCAAACTGATCCTCCCCGAGGTCTGCATCTACCAGTTTTTCCATTCGTCTGTAAAGAATTCGCGTTAGTATTTTTGCAGCCGTGGCTTATTAAACTGATAGTTCGGTAATTTTCACATCTGTCAGCACCTGCTTTCTTTGGGATTGGAATTATTATATTCTTCTTGAAGTCTGAGGGTATTTCGCCTGTCTCATACATCTTGCTCACCAGCTGGTAGAGTTTTGTCATGACTGGCTCTCCCAAGGCCGTCAGTAGTTCTAATGGAATGTTGTCTACTCCGGGGGCCTTGTTTCGACTCAGGTCTTTCAGTGCTCTGTCAAACTCTTCACGCAGTATCGTATCTCCCATTTCGTCTTCATCTACATCCTCTTCTATTTCCATAATATTGTCCTCAAGTACATCGCCCTTGTATAAGCCTTCTATATACTCCTTCCACCTTTCTGCCTTCCCTTCTTTGCTTAGAACTGGGCTGCCATCTGAGCTCTTGATATTCATACACGTGGTTCTCTTCTCTCCAAAGGTCTCTTTAATTTTCCTGTAGGCAGTATCTATCTTACCCCTAGTGAGATAAGCTTCTACGTCCTTACATTTGTCCTCTAGCCATCCCTGTTTAGCCATTTTGCACTTCCTGTCGATCTCATTTTTGAGACGTTTGTATTCCTTTTTGCCTGCTTCATTTACTGCATTTTTATATTTTCTACTTTCATCAATTAAATTCAATATTTCTTCTGTTACCCAAGGATTTCTAGCAGCCCTCGTCTTTGTACCTACTTTATCCTCTGCTGCCTTCACTACTACATCCCTCAGAGCTACCCATTCTTCTTCTACTGTATTTCTTTCCCCTATTCCTGTCAATTGTTCCCTTATGCTCTCTCTGAAACTCTGTACAACCTCTGGTTCTTTCAGTTTATCCAGGTCCCATCTCCTTAATTTCCCACATTTTTGCAGTTTCTTCAGTTTTAATCTACAGGTCATAACCAATAGATTGTGGTCAGAGTCCACATCTGCCCCTGGAAATGTCTTACAACTTAAAACCTGGTTCCTAAATCTCTGTCTTACCATTATATAATCTATCTGATACCTTTTAGTATCTCCAGGGTTCTTCCACGTATACAACCTTCTTTCATGATTCTTAAACCAAGTGTTAGCTATGATTAAGTTGTGCTCTGTGCAAAATTCTACTAGGCGGCTTCCTCTTTCATTTCTTAGCCCCAATCCATATTCACCTACTATGTTTCCTTCTCTCCCTTTTCCTACACTCGAATTCCAGTCACCCATTACTATTAAATTTTCGTCTCCCTTCACTATCTGAATAATTTCTTTTATTTCATCATACATTTCTTCAATTTCTTCATCATCTGCAGAGCTAGTTGGCATATAAACTTGTACTACTGTAGTAGGTGTGGGCTTCGTATCTATCTTGGCCACAATAATGCGTTCACTATGCTGTTTGTAGTAGCTTACCCGCATTCCTATTTTCCTATTCGTTATTAAACCTACTCCTGCATTACCCCTATTTGATTTTGTGTTTATAACCCTGTAGTCACCTGACCAGAAGTCTTGTTCCTCCTGCCACCGAACCTCACTAATTCCCACTATATCTAACTTTAACCTATCCATTTCCATTTTTAAATTTTCTAACCTACCTGCCCGATTAAGGGATCTGACATTCCACGCTCCGATCCGTAGAATGCCAGTTTTCTTTCTCCTGATAACGACATCCTCCTGAGTAGTCCCCGCCCGGAGATCCGAATGGGGGACTATTTTACCTCCGGAATATTTTACCCAAGAGGATGCCATCATCATTTAATCATACAGTAAAGCTGCATGTCCTCGGGAAAAATTACGGCTGTAGTTTCCCCTTGCTTTCAGCCGTTCGCAGTACCAGCACAGCAACGCCGTTTTGGTTAATGTTGCAAGGCCAGATCAGTCAATCATCCAGACTGTTGCCCCTGCAACTACTGAAAAGGCTGCTGCCCCTCTTCAGGAACCACACGTTTGTCTGGCCTCTCAACAGATACCCCTCCGTTGTGGTTGCACCTACGGTACGGCCATCTGTATCGCTGAGGCACGCAAGCCTCCCCACCAACGGCAAGGTCCATGGTTCATGGGGGGAGGAAGGTGTATTTAGATATACCAAAACCATGGTCAAGGATTTTAAAAAAATCTTTCTCCTGCAACTGTTTGTCTGTTATCATTTAACGTGAAGAATTTCAACAGTTGCTGCTTTAGCCATGTTTAAAATCTTGCATCTATGAAAAGATATATGTGCGAAACGTCATCTTCTGTTGTCACACTTAAGCGAATGATGTTGCCGAGAACCCTAGAGAGAGCTCGTCCCTTTCCTACACTGAATTACCAACGATACTGCTTTTTGGTGTTTCCTATTTTTCTCCATCTCCTGTAGGCGCTAAAAGACGGGCTAGTTCCTCACACGGGAACCTCCCCATCGCACCCCCCTCAGATTTAGTTATAAGTTGGCAGATCAATCGAGAAAACAGGAAGAAGTTGTGTGGAACTATGAAAAAAAAATAAGCAAAATATACAAACTGAGTAGTCCATGCGCAAGATAGGGAACATCAAAGCTAATGTGAATTCAGGAGTGCCGTGGTTAGCGTGAGCAGCTGCGGAAGGAAAGGTCCTTGGTACAAGTCTTCCCTCGAGTGAAAAGTTTCCTTTCTTTATTTTCGCAAAGTTATGATCTGTCCGTTCGTTCACTGGCGTCTCTGTTCACTGTTATAAGTTTAGTGTCTGTGTTTTGCGACCGCACCGCAAAACCGTGCGATTAGTAGACGTAAGGACGTTCCTCTGCAATGGGAACCGAAAACATTTGATCGCAAGGTCATAGGTCAACCGATTCCTCCACAGGAAAACACGTCTGCTATATTCTATATACGACACTGGTGACGGCATGTGCGTCACATGAAAGGAATATGTTGTCGGCCCACGTAACTTGTACACTTAGTGAATGGGTAAAAAGATTCTTCTACCTTGCCCGATTTAGGTTTTCTCGTGGACGTGATAATCACTCCCAAAAAAGTGATGAAAACATAAGAGTTTGACATATGAATTGAAAATATAAAATTAAGCTTTTCACTCGAGGGAAGACTTGAACCTAGGACCTCTCGTTCCGTAGCTGCCCTAGCTAACCACGGGACCACGGTTCTCCTTGACTCCCGTTGTCCTAGATGTTGCCTATCTTAAAATGGACAACTCACTTTGTTTATTTTGCTAATTTTTTTCATAGTTCCACACAACTTCTTCCTGTTTTCTCGATTGGTCTGTGTTCAGTTTTTCAAGGCCTATCCACTGTGCCAACTTATAACCAAATCTGAGGGGGGTGCGATGGGGAGGTTCCCTTGTCAGAAGTATCGTAATTTTCTACCGCGATGGAGTTTTGGAAAGTCGCGACGAACTTTGATTCCCTGTAAGAAGCGCGTGTGCTTCGCCACGACGCTGGTGCAACAGTGCAGCAGCATTTTGCCAGCGCAGTACCGCCTCCTAGGCGGCTGATAAACAAGACGGCGTCGGGAGGGACAAAGTGGCGAGGGGCGAGTTAACGATCGTGCGCGCCCCGGCGCCAGTCTCGGAGAGCAGATAATGGCCGGGGAGAGGGGGAGGGGGGAGGGGCAGGGAGGGATCTGCCACTCACCGTGCGCCCGCTCCCCATAAGCTCCTGCCGCCTATTCACTAATCCCTCTGGGGATCGCCTACCCCCGCCGGATACGAGGCGGTGCACTACTGCCTTCAAGTTTTCGCGCGTCCGAGCCGCCGACCAAAACACCGCATCTTCTCTCTTTGTTTAATCTTCGCTGTGAGGAAACTGTCCGCTAAAAATAGCAACAATGGCCAGTTGTTTTATCGACTACGCATCACCTGCGGCGCTGCCTCTTAAGAGGTGTGCTCTTGTATTATGAGGTTTTTGTAAAACGATCACCTATAAAAGTCAACATGGATTCCGCAACAGAAATCTAGCGAAACTCACATCTCGCTCTGCTCCTCCATGATCTCTACAGTGCTTTAGCTGGTAGTATACATCCCATAGCATAAACGATATAGATTGTGCATGATGTCATTTGGCCAACGAAAAATACAGGCCTGAGCACATGTCTGTGTGACATCAGCAATGCAGTGTCGGGGTCAACGAGATATACAGGCCTTACAACGAACTTGTGACGTCACACTAGTCAGCTTGTCAGCCACACTTCCTGAACGCTCGGCTCCGTGCAGGGTCCGCGGGAAATCAATATTTAATTGAAATGGTACCCGCTACAGGTCTTGACAATGTGGCACGCTAACGAGAATTTACATGTATTCAAACACACAGTCAAGAATAATGAAACTCGCCTGAAATAGTTACTCGCTTCCTGCCGAAGACGGCTGCTGGCACTCGTAAGACCTGCAACGTCACGTATAATGTTAAGCCACATGGCCTGCGTTTCTCGTGGTCCTCGTGCAGTGTTCGTGGCCAACGATAAATACTTACAAAGCCACGTGGTCAAATCTTTGACAATACAGTAGAGAAGCTATTTGCAAATATATTTGATAAAAGTTAGAGCGAGGGCCATCGTTTACCTGTTTCCTCGCTTGCTTTTGTGAATTTAAGTTATAAAACAACGAAGTATATTTGGTGCGTGGCTGCCATCACAGTGATATTTGCACTGTACGAAGACTACTAAATTCTTCATAACACACAGCATGCTGAGTACAAAAACCTTAACAGTTCGAATCTTACAAAGAAATAGCTGCAGCGAATCAGCTGCTTTCAAAATTGCTGCACTGTGCATGATGTTAAGTTCACAAGTAAAAAGAAACGATGTGGAAGGAGCTGGAGATGTGAAAAGCCAAGTGTGTTCAAGGTGTACATAAGTGCTCTAAATAACTTAACCGTGACATGTTCCTCATTACAGGTTTATATAGTAGGTCACATGTTTGTGTTATAATACGTTAATTGGTACACTGAGGGATTCGAGTACTATATCGCAAGCTGGAACAGCTTTCGACTGTTACTAAAAATCTTGTCTTAGCTATGAGACGATCTCTAGCAGAAATAGCATTCATGATTTAAACAATGAAACACTGCACAGTTACGTATTTTTTCACGATGTGCAAGATGCTTTGCTAGAATTTAGTCTCGTAATCAAGTACAAACATTCACAGACGTATTTATCTGATGTTTCGCAAAATTTGACAAAAGAAATCTGTCCGACTGCAGTAAACCATAAAACAGAACAATACGCATAAAATATCGCATAAGATACCAATGTGAATATTTCCTCTTGAGAATGAGAACAAATTCTCATATTAAGCATGAAAAAATTCGTACAAGAGCAATGTTTCATTATTTTAATCACGAATGACACAGTTGCAGGCTTTCCAAAACATCTATTATGATGAATGAAATTGGGAAATGTCAATTCCTAAATAAGTATCACGTGTGCGGATATGAAGGAACACTTTGGTGACGGCAAACTGAAATGTTTGTTCGCTCATTCTCAAATAAATTTCGTTCTGCTTTATATCCTTGCACAGTAACTCACGGAGCAAATTCTGGTCAACACTTCGATCTTCTCCTCTCGCTATCCACGACTTCACCCAAAGTGGTTTCCATTTCTCGTTCTTTTCAAGTAATGTGCTCGCCACCAACAATTGCTGTGGTACAGGCTGTTAACTGTTGGGCATCCGTACCCAAACAAGTATGACAAAAACTTTTACGGTCATGTAATAGCTCCAATGAGGTAGTTTGGTCAAAGAAGTATGACGAATTCTTTGACGAAGCATGCATTTACGTCGTCCGGCAGTTAATTCAATACTGTTGACGTCACATAGACGTGCGCTCAGGCCGGTATTTATCGTTGGCCACTATTGAAATCAACACCTCGATCAGTTAACTAGAGGCGGCAACCATCTGCAGGCGACTTCTGGTGTGCTGTTCAATTTATCTTAATTCTAGTATTTTCGGTAGCTGTTTCATTAATATGAATTCTTGTGCTGCATTTGGTTGCACAGACAGATATGTGGAAGGAAGTATTATTTCGTGCCGCAGGTAATTGTTTTAAAAATAAAAAAAAATCACGATTCATTCAACGTGCGTCAATCTATACGCTGAAGCTAAGGAACGATATAGTTACCAAGGACACGCGAATGGTCTAACTGAGAACTGAATGATAAGCGTCATTACATACCTATCATGTAAAAGTACGTTGCATGTAAAGCCTCAAATGAATGACGAAGATTTTCAGACGGAAGAATGTTAATACACTACTGGCCATTAAAAGTGCTACACCAAGAAGAAATGCAAATGATAAACGGGTATTCATTGGACAAATATATTACACTGGAACTGACATGTAATTACATTTTTACGCAATTTGGGTGCATAGATCCTGAGAAATCAGTACCCAGAACAACCACCTCTGGCCGTAATAATGGCCTTGATACGCCTGGGCATTGAGTCAGAGCTTGGATGGCGTCTACAGGTATAGCTGTCCCTGCAGCTTCAACACGATACCGAAGTTCATCAAGAGTGGTGACTGGCGTATTGTGACGAGCCATTTGCTTGGCCACCATTGACCAGATGTTTTCAATAGGTGAGAGATATGGAGAATGTGTTGGCCAGGGAAGCAGTCGAACATTTTCTGTATCCAGAAAGGCCCATACAGGACCTGCAACAGGCGGTCGTGCATTATCCTGCTAAAATGTAGGGTTTATCTGGGATCGAATGAAGGGTAGAGCCACGGGTCGTAACACATCTGAAATGTAACGTCCACTGTTCAAAGGGCCGTCAATGCGAACAGGAGGTGACCGAGACGTGTAACCAACGGCACCCCATACCATAACGCCAGGTGATACGCCAGTATGGCTATGACGAATACACGCTTCCAATGTGCGTTCACCGCGATGTCGTCAAATACGGATGCGACCATCATGATGCTGTAAACAGAACCTGGATTTATTCGAAAAAATGACGTTTTGCCATTCGTGCACGCAGGTTCGTCATTGAGTATACCATCGCAGGCGCTCCTGTCTGTAATGCAGCGACAAGGGTAGCCGCAGCCATGGACTCCGAGCTGATAGTCCATGCTGCTGCAAACGTCGTCGAACTGTTCGTGCAGGTGGTTATTGTCTTGCAAACGTCCCCACCTGTCGACTCAGGGATCGAGACGTGACTGCACGATCCGTTACAGCCATGCGGATAAGATGCCTGTCATCTCGAGTGCTAGTGATACGAGGCCGTTGGGATCCAGCACGGCGTTCCGTATTACACTCCTGAACCCACCGGTTCCATGCTCTGCTAACAGTCATTGGATCTCAGCAACAATGTCGCGATACGATAAGCCGCAATCGCAATATACTACAATCCGACCTTTATCAAAGTCGGAAACGTGATGGTACGCATTTCTCCTCCTTACATGAGGCATCACAACAACGTTTCACCAGGCAACGCCGGTCAACTGCTGTTTGTGTACGAGAAATCGGTTGGAAACTCTCCTCATATCAGCACGTTGCAGGTGTCGCCACCGGCGCCAACCTTGTGTGAATGCCCTGAAAAGCTAATCATTTGTATATCACAGCATCTTCTTCCTGCCGGTTAAATTTCGCGTCTGTGACACGGTTGCGGCAGAATTCCAAAAGGCTCTGAGGTCATCAGTCCCCTAGAACTTAGAACTACTTAAACCTATCTAACCTAAGGACATCACACACATCCATGCCCGAAGCAGGATTCGAAACTGCGACCGTAGCGGTCGCGCGTTTCCAATACTGAAGCGCCTAGAACCGCTCGACCACACCGGCCGGCGCGGCAGAAGTGATTAACCATACGCTACGCATGTTGGACAGAGTTTTTGCGAACTTACTGCACAGATACAATTGCGCACAAAACTTGGCGAACGGCTGCTGTAATATCACAGTACACAGGAGTGAAATCTGTACGTCTTGTTTTGTTTGTGACTTGGAAACGAGCCGTTTCCGGACATGGGTTCCTTTGTAAAACCTTATCTATTAATATCCCCCCCCCCCCTTCAACCTCTAGAAGTGTGTAACACGAATTGTGAGACATTGTATTAAGTCCCGCATTCTGGTCCTAGACAGGTCAGTCGGCTCCCACATCCTCTGCCAGTGACATGAACATAATCGTTTATTTTGGAAAAAAATTCGGACGTAATCGATGGAAAGGTTTGTAATTTCTTATAATAGCATAAAAAACATTTCACAAGTATTGTTGAGAAATCAAATGGCTCTAAGCACTATGGGACTTCACTTCTGAGGTCATCAGTCTCCTAGAACGTAGAACTACTTAAACCTAACTAACCTAAGGACATCACACAAATCCATGCCGGAGGCAGGATTCGAACCTTCGACCGTAGCGGTCGCGCGGATCCAGACTGTAGCGCCTAGAACCGCTCGGCCACTGCGGCCGGCAGTTGAGAAATCGTCAGTAAACTGAATTCTTTGCTGCCAAACACTACTCCTGTGAAAATAGTGGACCAAATTACTCGCAGTGCAATAAAGATAGGATTTCGCTGAAATGAAATTCTGTCGCTTGTAAAATACAATATTTGAAACTTTGTTTATGACGGTATAACTTAGCTAAATGTAAAAGAGATGACAATCGCATTAATATTTGGAATTTCTGAGAAATGGTGTGGTGCGGAGTGGGGTATCAACAGCGCTTTCCCGGCCGTTGTCGTGTTTCTTGACCTTGGAACCAAAATTGGTTCAAATGGCTCTGAGTGCTATGGGACTTAACATCTGAGGTCATCAGTTCGCTACACTTAGAACTATTTAAACCTAACTAACCTAAGGACATCACACACATCCACGATCGAGGCAGGAATCGAACCTGCGACCGTAGCAGCAGCGCGGTTCCGGACTGAAGCGCTTAGAACTACTTGGCCACCACGGCCGGCACCTTGGAACCGCTACTATCCTCCATTCATCAAAAGAATAAACCTGATATAAACATTTCACTATGTACTCTTCCGCATTTGCTGGAGCGGAAGCCAACCTGTCTCGAGTACCGTCAAGTGCGATAATGAGGGGACGTTACGCGGACACCGACTCAGCGATAATGCTGGACACCAACTTTACCGCCGCATTGAACTTGGCCAGCACTGGCCAGGCAAGTGATCCAACTAACTTGCACTGATGTGGACAATTGCAGTAAAGACGTGAAAAGAGACGAGCAGAAAACAATATAGCTTTGAATGTGATTTAATTTCGAAACAGAAGAAAATAATATACGGTAAAACTCATAGGTGATCGGGCGGAAAAGAACATGCTCTCGATCTTAGCTAACATGTACTGTAATTAAAAACAAGAATGATAAGAATTCCCGACTTTAACAGCGGTAGTTCTTCTGCATGAGCTATGTGCGGCGCAAAAGCGCATTTATGCAAGTTGTTAAATATTGAAGCCACTGTAGGTATTACAGTTGGTCGTCTGGTAATCTCTGAATTCCTTCCATATCAAACTTTGAATACATTCCAGTACAGCAACGTTGATAACGAGGCGATCAGCAACAGAATCTCAAGCCACCAAAAACTCCACATTCCCTCCCCCTTCTCTTTTATGACAGGCTGTTCTGCATTTCTCCATAGTTCGGCAGTGACGTGTCACATATCTTCGTGCGTTAGTTCGAGTGCGTGTGGCCGCTTAAATGTCTGGTTATTGCTCACGACAAATTCCTTAACTTGGCTCAAGATCAATTCTGGGTTCAGATTGCAGTGTTCAGGTGGCAACCATAAAAATGAAGCACGTGTACAGTATGCTCGACGCCGTGAAAATCATTGTTTTCTATGTTTCTACGATGCTTATCACCCTGGCTCGTGTGTGATCACATCCGTCCTACAAAACAATGGGCTCATCCAAACAAAGGGTATATGATTTTTCACTTTTCCCCAAACAATTTAATTGTGTAATTATTTCTTAATTTCAACAATATTTTATAAAAGCTCGATAATTAATAATGTGTATTTTCAATGAAAACCAGAATCTTGCGTGCGTCATGATATTAGAAACTAGAAGATGTGCATTTTTCTTGAGAAACAATGGCTAAGTGTGTGTTAATTACCATATATTTGATGAATTTATGTAAATGATTTAGGTATTCAATTAATAGTTGCTAAGGCGGGTGCCAGGTTGAGAATCATTGGGAGAGTCTTTAGCAAATGCAGTCCATTAACAAAGGAGGTGGCTTACAAAACACTCGTTCGAGCTATACTTGAATATTGCTCATCAGTGTGGGATGCGTTCCAGGTCGGGTTGACAGAGGAGATAGAGAAGATCCAAAGAAGAGCGGCGAGTTTCGTTACAGGGTTATTTGGTAAGCGTGATAGCGTTACGGAAATGTTTAGCAAACTCAGACTCTGCAAGAGAGGTGCTCTGGATCGCGGTGTAGCTTGCTGTCCAGGTTTCGAGAGGGTGCTTTTCTGGATGAGGTATCGAATATATTGCTTCCCCTACTTATACCTCCCGAGGAGATCACGAATGTAAAATTAGAGAGATTCGAGCGCGCACGGAGGCTTTCCGGCAGTCGTTCTTCCCGCGAACAATACGCGACTGGAACAGGAAGGGAATTAATGACAGTGGCACGTGAAGTGCCCTCCGCCACACACCGTTGGGTGGCTTGCGAAGTATAAATGTAGATGTAGATGAACAAAAAAAATGTAGTCTGTAACAAGTTTCGAACCGCCGCCCATCCCCACCACGTCCTTATATTAATCTATGTTACTACTTTTTTTAACCCCATTTTGTTCATTGAATTCGCTCGGGGTGGACGTCCGATGACACCCGTTCAGGCTCTTCGTTGATCCGTTCACTCCGTTTCTTTTATTTCAGAGGGCAGCTAACCTTCAGACCGAACACGCTGAGCTACCGTGCCGGCTAACTGCTGATTACGCCACGGGTATGATTAAATTTTGTTCCCCCACATTTAGTACATACTGTTTCTTAAAACACGCCAAGGCTGATTTTTCACTGTAATTAATTGAAAACACTAAGAACTACTCGTTTCTAATCATTAACAGTGTTCCTCGCGCGTGTTTCACTATGAAGCGGGAAGCAGTGTCACCCGTTTTCACCGTAAGTGTGAACACCGAGACAACGAGAGCACAAGTAACGTTTACGGAAGCTGTGACTGCACACGATTATTGAAATAAAAAATTACTTAGCTAAAGTACGAATACGTAGAACGTTGATGGTTGTTAATAGATTGGAATGTATTACAGTTTCATAGCAAGTGACATTGTAATAAGATTTCTAATACATAAGTTGGGCCTACTTCCAAGGGCAGAACAACACCAGTGTACGAGAGCTACGGCTCCTGACCAATCATCGCGTTTGTGTCTGTTTACATTAGGTTTATTCTTTCGATGAACGGAGTATAGTAGGTCGAGTAGCTCCTTAGTTGGCCTCACGAGGCTGAATCCAACCCATACCAGTCTCCCACCAAAGGAAAATCCATGGCAGTAGCAGGAATCGAACCCGGGACCTTGCATGGCAGACAACTCAGTACGGAGCCAGACGATATAAATCTATGGTCTAATGTATACACGGAGTTCTCTCAAACATTCCTGGAACATGACGTTTTGGGACTTTCATCCGCAGAGAAAAGAGAACTGAATAGACCTCACTTGCTCGTGAGACGTTGCAACGTCGGCCCTCGCGGTACTTCATACAAATTTAGTCTGCGAGGAAGTTCTCTCAAACGTCGTAATACTAGCAAATGAAGCTTAGCGCCTTTGTAATCGAGCCAAAGAAAGCTCATTTGCCCGTGAATTGGTTTCAGTTATTCTTATTTATTTTCAAAATAAAGTCTCTCTGATTGTGAATACGAGTGTCTATGATCTATTTTTATTCAGGTAATAACTAGGTTACCTTTCTCAGCGCGGAAACCTGCTTTATTTTGAAGTTCTCTGAAATCAGATGCTTGTGGCCTCAGATCACGTGGTCACCCATTTAGTCTGAATCTGTACATATTATACAGGTGGATGCGTGTATGTATGTTCCACATCTTCTCCTAAACCACTGGATCGATTTCAAGAAAACTTGCTACACATGTCAGTTGCTGTCTGGAAAGATCCACTAAGGGCGTAAGAACCACCTGCCTCTCAAAGAGGTGGGAGTGGGGTTAAAAAACAAGCGTAGCTCACAGCGCGCAAACTGCCAGATTGTTCTCAGCCAGTTTTCTGAAAACTGTCTTGAGCAGCTAATTTGGCAGCCCATACGCAATGGAAATATCTTAGAAGTTGTAGCTACAAATAGGCCGGATCTTATCGCAAACATCAGAACAGATAGGGGATTAGCCACCACGATGTCATTATGGGAACTACTGTTAAAAGAGTTAATAAATTAGTTAAGACGGCCAAGAGAGTGTTCCTGGTAGAAAAAAATGGTTCAAATGGCTCTGAGCACAATGGGGCTTAACTTCTGATGTCATGAGACTGTAGCGCCTAGAACCGCTCGGCCACACTGACCGGCCTTTTTGCTAGAAAGAGCAGACAACCAGTTGTTAGCATCTCACTTAGACAGTGAACTGACATCACTTGGTTCCACTAACATGAACGTAGTGTATTTACGGGCAAAGTTTAAACAGATTGCAAATCGTGGTCTGAAGATTTACGTGCCCAGTCAGTGGCTTAAGGATGGAAATTACTCACCATGGTGTAATAACAAGATTCGGAAAATGATGAGGAAGCAGAGGCTGTTGCACTCTCGGTTCAAAAGAGAACGCGCAAGTGACGACAAATACAGATTAGTGCCCATTCGTGTGTCTGTGGAAAGATCTATGCGCGAAGCATACAACTACTACCACCTTCAACTCCGTCCGGACAGGCCTCGGAAGACCCAACGATACTGACCGATCGCCGTGTCATCTTCAGCCTACTGGCGCCACTGGATGAGGATGTAGAGGGACATGTGGTCAGTACACCGCTCTCCCGGCGGTTGTCCGTTTTCATGAACGAACGCGCTACTTTTCAATCAAGTACCTCCTCAATTTGCCTCACAAGGGCTGAGTGCAGCCCACTTGCCAACAGCGCTCAGGTTGTAGGCGCTTCAGCCAGGAACCGCAATGCTGCTACGGTCGCAGGTTCGAATCCTACTTCGGGCTTGGATGTGTGTGATGTTCTTAGGTTGGTTAGGTTTACGTAGTTCTAAGTCTAGGGGACTAATGACCTCAGATGTTAAGTCCCATCGTGCTTGGAGCCATTTGTACCAATTTTGAACAGCGTTCAGCAGACCGGACGGTCACCACCCAAGTAATAGCCAAGCGCAACAGCCCTTAACTTCCGTGATCTGAGGCCGTTGGCTACTACCACCTTCAACCGTAAGCAAAAGACATGGCAGAGAACCGGGGAAAATTCTGGTCGTATGCAAAATCGCTAAATGTGTCTAGACTTCCAACCAGTCACTTGTTGACCACCTAGTGTGGCAGCATACTGGAAGCCGAAGTTTTAAATTTCACGTTCAAGAAATCGTTCACGCAGGAGAATCGTACAAACATACCGCCGTCCGATCATCGAACCGACTCCCATGTGGACGACATAGTATTAAGCATCCCTGGCGCAGAGAAAAACTGAAGGAGTTGAAAACACTTAAGTCACCAGATACGCATGGAATTCTTGTTCGGTTTTTCCAAGAGCACTCCATGGCAATGTCCCCTTTATCGTTAATCTCTAGCCCAGCGCAAAGTCCCAAGGGACTGGAAAAAGCGCAGGTGACCCCTAAGAATAAGACGGCCAAGAGAAAGGACCCACAAAATTACAGACCAATATCCCTAACAGCTGTTTGCTATAGAATCCTTGAACACAATCTCAGATCGAATGTAATAAATTTTCTTGAAACCGAGAAGCTTATGTTCACGAATCAGTATGGTTTTAGAAAGCATCGCTCTTGCGAAATTCAGCGCACACTTTTCTCACATTATATACTGCTAACTATGTATGAAGGGCAACAGGCAGATTCCATATTTTTAGATTTCCGAAAACTTGAGTAACGTAGAAGTAAATATCCTCGGAGTAGTGAAGCAACTTAAATCACTAAATAAAAGCAAGTCTTCTGGTCCACACTGCATACCAATTAGGTTCCTTTCGGGGTATGCTGATGCATTAGCTCCATACTTAACAATCATATACAACCGTTCGCTTGACGAAAGATCCGTACCCAAAGACTGGAAAGTTGCTCAGGTCACACCAACGTTCAAGAAAGGTAGTAGGAGTAATCCACTAAATTCACGTCGATATTCAGCATGATTTTGGAACATATATTGTGTTAGAACATTATGAAATACCTCTAAGAAAACGATTTAGTGACACACAGTCGACATGCGTTTAGAAAATATACTTCCTGTGAAATACAACTAGCGCTTTATTCACATGAAGTGTTGAGTGCTATTGACAAGGGATTTCAAATAGATTCCGTATTTATGGGTTTCCGGAAGGCTTTTGACACTGTACCACACAATAGGCTCGTAGTGAAATTGCGTGCTTATGGAATATCGTCTCAGTTATATGACTGGATTCGTGATTTCCTATCAGAGAGGTCACAGTTCGTAGCAATTGACGGAAAGTCATCTAGTAAAACAGGAGTGATTTCTGGCGTTCTCCAAGGTAGTGTTATAGGCCCCTTGCTGATGATTGGGGAGACAATTTGAGCAGCCGTCTTAGGTTGTTTGCAGATGACGCTGTCGTTCATCGACTAATAAAGTCATCAGAAGATCAAAACAAACTGCAAAACGATTCAGAAAAGATATCTGAATGGTGCGAAAAGTGGCAGTTGACCTTAAATAACGAAGTGCTAAAAGGAACTCGTTAAACTTCCGTTACACGATAAATCAGTCTAATCTAAAAGCACTAAATTCAACTAAATACCTAGGTATTACAATTACGAATAACTTAAATTGTACGGAACACATAGAAAATATTTTTGGGAAGGCTAACCGAAGACTGAGTTTTATTGGTAGGACACTTAGAAAATGTAACAGACCTACTAAGGAGACTGCCTTCCCTACGCTTGTCCGTCCTCTGTTAGAATACTGCTGCGAGGTGTGGGATCCTTAACAGATAGGACCGACGGAGTACATCGAAAAAGTTAAAAGAAAGGCAGCACGTTTTGTATTACCGCGAAATATGGCAGAGAGTGTCACATAAATGATACAAGATTTGGGCTGGACATAATTAAAAGAAAGGTGTTTTTCGTTGCGACGGAATCTTCTCACAAAATATGATTTGCAGAGTATCCATTTAGATGTAGATGTAGACAAAGAAAACTGACCGAAGCAGTTTATGTTTGTTATTGATACACCATTATGCAAAAAACGTCCACTTATTTACGTTTTTATTTTTATTTTATAAAGGACATCGTAAAAGAAATGGTAAGGCGGCCGCTCGTAATAAGCGGGAAATCCGGGTTCGAGTCCCGGTCCAGCGAAAATTAAAAAAAAGAAGGGTAGAACACTTGCCCGGGAAAGGCAAGGGTCCCGAGTTCGAGTCTCGGTCCGGCAGACAGTTTTAATCTGCCAGGAAGTTTCATTTTAGCACAGATGAAGTTCAGTAATGTTACAGCAAATAGAGATAGCACTCCAGAATGAGATTTTCACTCTGCAGCGGAGTGTGCGCTGTTATGAAGGTAGGAGACGAGATACTGGCAGACGTAAAGCTGTGAGTACCGGGCGTGAGTCGTGCTTCGGTAGCTGTTGGACAGCCGGCACGGTAGCTCAGTGGGTTCGGTCAGAGGGTTAGCTGCCCTCTGTAATAATAATAAAAAAAGTGAGTTAATCGATCGACAACGAACTTAACAGGATGTCTTACGACGTCCGCCCCGAGCAGATGCACCGAACAAGAGACAACAGATTGAGAGTTACCAAAAAAAAAAAAAAAAAAAATAAAAAAAAAATGGTAGAGCACTTGCCCGCGAAAGGCAAAGGAAAGATCCCGAGTTCGAGTCTCGGTCGAGCACACAGTTTTAATCTGACAGGGAGTCTCATAGAGATAGCAAACCTATAAACCTGACTGAAAAAAAAGTAATGTGAAACTTATTTAATGCTTTTACTACCCTTACTACCCTTCGATGCGAGGAAGGAATTCTTCTGCACCAGTAATGCATGTGCTGTAGATACTCATGGTCGCAAATAAGGTCGTTGTGGGTTTCGAAATGGAAGTCGTTTGTTCACTGCTCGGTGGAGGACTGTAGTGAAAAATATTCCGAAAGCATTGTGGGGAGCTGAGCCTTAACACCGCCTGAAAGCACTCCATCTCGACATAATGGGCTTTCTCTGCCGCAGGTGAGCGTGCATTCGGGGACGAAATTTATAGCTCTGTAAATCTACATGTTTATGTGGGCTCCACAAGAAGGCAGGAGGGGGAGAAGCCTGCGGTTATACGCCTGGGGGAGCTCCAAGGAGTGAGCGTATTCCACGAAGGCCTGCGGAGCTCGTTATCGACGTAGCCGACACTGATGCTGAATAAGTGAGGTCGTAGCGAACAGCTTGGCTGCTACCTGTAGCCACGCACTACTTGCCTATGAATGGACGGTTTCTAGGAAGGCGCTGCTTCTCTACGTACAAGTTCGTGGAACACTGAATGTGGACGTGAATAAGGGGACAAATAACATTCCCTTGCTAATGTAACCAAAAGCAAAATGTCTCAGCCACTGTTGCGGTAACAGTGTTGTAACAGTCACGGTTTCGAACACCTATCAACTACCAATCTTGGAAAAGGAGCATATATGATGTTCAATTAATAATCAAAAATCAGTGTTTTGTAGAATTTATTTTCCGTCAATTACCCGGTCCAGGTGACTCTGATCGTCTACAGATAGTCGAACGTGTTTTATATTCAGGAGCTGTGGTTTTTTTTGAGAAAGACTATTTTCTTTAGAAAATTCATCATATATCTTGCGAGGGTCAGTCCAGTGTGAAACACGGTTGCACGCACATATACAGGGATGACCACGAGACAAAAAGAAACGCTGTTATTTCGTTTAAAAACCATGCGTCGAAAATTCGCACTGCGTGAGCACTGAGCTTGCGTATGTAATACACGAAGGGAGCAAATAAAAACCGTTGTGTCCAACGTTGTTACCGCAAATGTTAGTTTGAGATACGTAGTATGCCGTGGTGTTTTGATCTTCAGCACTGAGTCAGCAAATAGAGGGTAGCACTAATGCTTGTACAACAGTTTCAATGGAGTTCGGAGCGCTACAAAAGAGGAGAACTGCGAGAGATGTATTTTGTTTACGGTGCGGCTGAAGGCAATAGTCGAAAGAGCCCAGTTAATGTACCGCGAACGGTTCCCTGTACTCAGATGTCCGCATTATCGCACATTTACCGCAGTCCATGCTCGGTTGGGAAATACCGACACACTGACTGTACGCACGCCTAATGCGGGAGATGGCTCGTACACTGTGCGCTGAGGAAGGGCTGTTATGCTTTGAGAACAATCTAGAGACAAGTACACGAGCAATTGCTGTACTCGGTATTCACCTTAGTGTAGTACGATATATATGTCGCGTGAACAGCTGCTTCATCCTTATCATCCTACAAGGGTACAGGCCATGCGACCAGATGACTATCCACTTTGTCTTGAGTATGTACGCTCGTTCCTGCAACAGGCTAATGAACACCGTCGTTTTCCTGACGCTATTTACGAGGCGTGTCTTTTAAGTAACTACCGTTCTGAAATTTAAAAAAAAGACGTGCTAATATATCTCAATAACTTTATTTTTACAATAAAGTCTGTACCTTAATCTACGCACTGACGCCATTACAGTCTGATTCTTCCTTGTTTACGTTGTGTACTGAGTGTTTAAGATGTATCCGATAATCGCGAGTCCCGCCGACTGTGAAGAACGGGCTGTTATAAGATTTCTTAGTGCTAAAGGCCTAAAAGCGATTGATATTCATCGTGAGATCTGTGCAGTTTACGGAGATGGAATGGTAAGAAAGCGGGTGAGAGCATTTAAAGATGGCCGCACAAATCTGCATGATGACTTTCCTAATGTTTCTCGTGGTGTTTTGTATGGCATTGTGACCGAGCACTTGAATTACCGAAAATTGTTCCCACGTTCGGTACCGAAAATGTTGACGGATGTGCACAAAACCAAACGTTTAGACAGTGCATTGACTTTCCTTGAGCGGTACCACAACGACGGCGACGATTTCTTAAGCCAAATTGTTACGGGCGATGAAACATGGGTGGCCTATGTCACACCAGAATCAAAACAACGGTCCATGGAAGTTGAGCAAGGGCATCGTTTTGCTGCAAGACAATGCCCGTCCGCATGTGGCGAATCAGACCAAAGATCTCATCACATGTTTTCGATGGGAAACTCTAGATCATCCTTCGTACAGCCCCGATCTTGCGCCCAGTGACTACCATCTGTTCCTGCACTTGAAGAAACACCTGGGCGGTCAGCGTCTTCAAGACGATGAACGAAGTCAAAACAGTGCTGATGCAGTGGTTAACAAGTCAGGCGGTAGACTCCTATGAGGAGGGTACTCAAGAACTGTACAAAGTTATGACATGTGCCTCAATATTGTCGGAAATTATGTAGAAAAGTAGATTAAGGTACAGGCTTTCATGTAAAAACAAGATTGTTGAGATATCTTAGCACGTGTTTTTTTAAATTTCAAAACGGTACTTACTTAAAAAAACACGCCTCGTACAATAATCACAATTCGCGTGCGTGAAAACCGACGTATTACAGTTGTGCGAGGCCATCAGAGACGTTTTGCCGTCAACACTTGGACCCGTATCGTGGGTGACTATTCACTTGGGCCTCACATGTTGCCTGCTCAACTCAGGTGGTCAGTGTTCAGAGTGTTCTTGGAAGTTCTCTTGCCGACGTTATTGGAGGAAATACCCCTAGACATCAGAAGGATGGTGTGTTTTCAGCATGACGGGGCCCCAGCGCACTCTGCAGAACGAGTGTCAGCGGTAGTAACCAGTACTTTTGGCAATCAGTGGATAGGGCGGAGAGGACCTGTTCATTAGCCTGCAAGATCCCCGGACGTCACCCCATTAGACTTCTTTCTCTGAGGCTATATGAAAGCGGAGGTGCATTTCACCCCTGTCGCCTCGCACGTGTAACTGGCTTCAAGAACTGATGCAGCAGCCACAAAAATACAGAACATACCACGCATTTTCCAGCGAATACGGGACTTCCTGCCACCTCGATACCGGCTCTGCGCTGACGTTAATGGTGCTCATTTTGAACATTAACTGTAATTTAATAGCGATCAGAACAGTAAAGCAATCTAAGACATTTAACAACATTTTAATTTCAATCACACACAATAAGCTGCAGCATACTCAGTACTCAAACAATATGCGTTTCCGACACATCGTTGATTTACAAAATATATATCTGTGTTTGTCTCCGTCATCATCCCTGTTTAGTTTAAGCACTGAATGTTTAAACATACGAACAAAGGTAAATCTTCCTTCACAAAAAAAAGCCGGTCATGGGTTCAAACCAAACCACGCCTCAGAATGGGCATGTAATGTAGATTTGTCGTTACTTTCTATGTGTCTATGCAGAATGTGAATTCAAAGTGGCAAAAACAAGATTTGTAGAGTATGTGTGTGTGTGTGTGTGTGTGTGTGTGTGTGTGTGTGTGTTTGTGTGTGAGTGTGAGTGGGGAGGGGTGTGTGTGTTCTATACTTCATAACAAGTTGCTAACACATTCACTGAGTGAGTTTAATCGCAGATTGTGTGCTTCGTCTCTGTGCTTTCGTAGTTGAGCGCTTTGCGCACGACATGAGCAAATAATGCGTTGCTGAAACATCATCCAAGACTGCATTCAGTCTGCCACAGCACTGATTACTTACGAGTCAATACTTGTGAGTGGCTTTTAAAACCATTGTCACTGACTTCGGTAATTTCAAGCTGTGTCATGATTTTCGTCAGTGAAATGTATGATACACGTGACTGGTTTGACGCGGCCCACCACGAATTCCTCTCCTGCACCAATTTTTTCGTTTTAGCGTAGCACTTGCAACCTACGTCCTCAATTATTTGCCGGATGTATCCCAATCTCTGTCTTCCTCTACAGTTTTTACCCTCTACAGATCCCTTTAATAGCATGAAACTTATTTCCTGTTGCCTTAACACATGTCTTATCATCCTGTCTCTTATTTTCCTGCTTCCATTATCAACCGCAACCTCAGAACTGCCTCTTTTGCATTTAAGTTTCCAAAAGTCAAACTGATTGTCATCTAACACATCCTCAATTTTCTTTTCTATTCTTCTGTATATTATTCGTGTCAGCAACTTGGATGCGTGAGCTGGTAAGCTGACTGTGTGATAATTCTCGCACTTGTCGGCTCTTGCAATGTTGGTAATTGCGTGGATTACGTGTGTCCGGAAGTCTCATGGTACATCTCAGTTTAATTCATTCTATATACCAATGTGAATAAAAGTATCGTTGCCACTTCCCTCAATGATTTTACAAATTCCGATGGAATGTTATCTGTCTATTCTGCCTGATTTGATTTTAAGTCTTCCAAATGTCTTCTGAATTCTGATTGTAATGCTAGATCCCCTACCTCTCCCCCCCAGCCCCTGTTTCTTCTTCTATCACGTCATGAGACAAGACTTCTCCCTCATGGAGGCGTTCAGTATACTCCTTCCACCTATTCATTCTGTCTTCTGCATTAAACAGTGGAATTCTCATTGAACTCTTGATGTAACTACCCTTGCTTTTAATTTCACCAAATGTTGTTTTGTCTTTTCTGTATGGTGAGTCAGTTCTTTTGACGATCATTTCTTTTTCGATTTCTTCACATTTCGCCTTAGCTTCCCCGCTCTTCCTATTTATTTCATTCTTAAGTGAGTTCATTTCTATATTCCTGAATTCCCCCTAAACAATTTTGTACTCATTTCTTTCTTCGATCAACTGAAGTACTTCTGATATCCAAGGTTTTTTCGCAGTTACATTCCTCGTATCTACGTTTTTCTTTCCACCTTCCGCAATGGCCCTTTTTAGAGATGTCCATCTCTCTTCAGTTGAACTGACTACTGAGATATTCATTATAGCACTACCTATAGTCTGAGAAAACTTCAGGCTTCTCTCTTTATTTCTTAGTACTTCAATATTCCGCTGATTTGCGCATTAATTCTCCCTGACTAATCTCTTACAAAATTGTGGTCTGATTCTATATCTGGTCCTGGGTACGCCTTATGATCCAATACCTGACTGCGTGAGCTGTGCCTGACCATGGGTAATCTAACTGAAATCTTCCTCTGTCTCTCGGCCTTTTGCAAGTATATCTCCTCCTCCTGTGATTTTATTGAGATTCTTGAACAGGGTATTCGCTGTTACTAGCTGAAATTTATTGCCGAACTCAATTTGTCTTTCTTCTCTCTCATTCATACTACCAAGCCCGTATTCTCCCGTAATCTTTTCTTCTACTCCTGTCTTTAGCATAATTAAACGGCCGGCCGCGGTGGTCTCGCGGTTAAGGCGCTCAGTCCGGAACCGCGTGACTGCTACGGTCGCAGGTTCGAATCCTGCCTCGGGCATGGATGTGTGTGGTGTCCTTAGGTTAGTTAGGTTTAAGTAGTTCTAAGTTCTAGGGGACTGATGACCACAGATGTTAAGTCCCATAGTGCTCAGAGCCATTTGAGCCATAATTAAACACCTCGTACTTTCGACATAAAACTTTTCTGTTTGCTACCGCGTCATATTGTATAAAACTGCTACTGGAGAAAATTAATGTTTCGGCCACGGTTGCAGCGGCGTTCGTATGAGTCCACTGGTGCGTTTTAGCTATACAGTGTCCCACATATTTTGTTGTATTTTGTTATATTTTGTTGGCTGCGCATGTCATTACGTCGTAATTTTAAAAAGACAATTCGTTTCATTGCTCACTTAAGGAAGAAGGAAAGGGAACTTGATTTTTATTTCAATAGATTACTACGGTGGAGGGAGAGCGTAACCTCTGTTGTCTATTGCCTCTTGTATTATGTCTCCGGCGAATGAGAAGTTGGCTCCTGTTTACCAAGTGCTGGACGTCGGAAGCTACTCGCCGGTGGTGCTCGTGCCTCGTGTTGGCAGTGCGGTCTGTTGGGCTCTGACTGCTGGCAGCCAAGATGGGGCAAGCCTGAGTCCATCCTCCCTGTTCGTGTTATTAGGGTGTTTAAGTATTTCGATAGCCTCTCTGATTTTGCGTTGCGTCATAACCGGCTGCTTGGACAAGACACAGACTTCGCTGAATTTTATTTCTTTTCCGCAGTCTTGCTGATGTTCTGCCACTGCAGATTTGTTGTGTTGCCCTAGACGGATATAGCGTTCATGTTCCCGAATGCGCATTCATTTTGGCCTGCCAGTCTCGCCGATGTATGTTCCTCCACAGTCGCATTCCACCTAATACACGCCTGCAGTGTGTAATGCATCCACCTTGTCCTTAGTGGAGCCTAGCACGTACTGGATACTGCGACCACTATAGAAGACAGGCTATACCCTGTTCTTTATAAAACAATTAAGTTGCAGCATTAGAAAATTGCAGCGAAATGCAGGAAGATCTGCAGCGGATAGGCACATGGTGCAGGGAGTGACAACTGACCCTTAACATAGACAAATGTAATGTATTTCGAATACACAGGAAGAAGGATCCTTTATTGTATGATTATATGATAGCGGAACAAACACTGGTAGCAGTTACTTCTGTAAAATGTCTGGGAGTATGCGTGCGGAACGATTTGAAGTGGAATGATCATATAAAATTAATTGTTGGTAAGGCGGGTGCCAGATTGAGATTCATTGGGAGAGTCCTTAGAAAATGTAGTGCATCAACAAAGGAGGTGGCTTACTCGTTCGACCTATACTAGAGAGATTCGAGTGCGCACGGAGGCTTTCCGGCAGTCGTTCTTCCCGCGAACCATACGCGACTGAAACAGGAAAGGGAGGTAATGACAGAGGGACGTAAAGTGCCCTGCGCCACACACCGTTGGGCGGCTTGCGGAGTATAAATGTAGATGTTTTGCTGTCACTCTGTTGAGTGCACTAATGTAATGGTTAAGACATTTTTGCGGGTAGAGATAAGATCGCGTATCGGTCTGACTATCTGTGGTTTCCCTTTACTTCTGGCGAGATGATTGCTTCATTGAGCATACGGCCGATTTTGCCTCGCCCTCACGGAGCTATGCTGCTGCTCCAGCCTTTAATGACCTTGGCAGCGACGGGACATTATCTTTCCCTCTCTCCCACCCTTGCCCCCCCCCCCCCCCCCCCACCACCGCTCCACTCCTCCGCCTTTTGCCACATCTCCCTTGCAAGTTCGTCGACACACCTGGACTTCCCGTGTGGTCGCCTAGCCAAGCTTCGACCTTACACAAGACCTGCGGTCTCGAAAACCCATACGATCCGGCTGCCAGATCCGATACGCGGTCCAGGTATCCGAGCGGTGAGTAAGCCCAGGTGGCAAGAGATGCGTGAATCAGCTTCTGCGTAACGCCAGTTATACCCGGTTTCCCAGAGGCGATGCCTCACCTGGCCGGAAATGAAACGAAGTAGCGACTGTTCGGAGAAATTTGCTGGTGTCAGCCGCACGCATCGAGACTTCGAAGTACGTTAGCTGAACTGCAATGCGTAAATACTTATGTTTTTATTTCTATACGCGGTTGCTCGCTATTCCCAAGAAAGAAACTAAGTATAGCCCCAGCCGAAGCACACACTAAAATTGGTGACTTAACCAGATACATCCCGTGACTTAGTTTCTAATAGTACCAAGATCCACTTATAATCGATGTATTGTTTACAAAAGCCAAACCCCATCTCCAGATTCTTAAATCCACAGCCACAATGGAAATACATTTTAAATAAAAAAATATTGCAAAAACCTTTTTGTGTCTATAGTGCAGTTTTCAGTATACAATCACAAAGTGATTAGCTTCTGGTCTTTTCTACAACCATCTTCAGATCGTTCAAACCGTAAAAAAGCGGCGAAAAACGCACTGAAAAACAACATCGTTAAGTGTAGTCTGTTGTGGGACAACAAGATTAAGACACTATGTAGTTACAAAGTCGCCAGATACATTAATAAGCCATGAAACACAGGCCCTTGATATACTTATCTTGTGAACGTTGGTTGTCCCGGTTACAGGTCGACAGATCCATTCATCACAGAATTGATCTTTCGCACTATAAATAACAAACAAAAACTTTGACTGAAGGCAGTGGGTAGGGGGGGGGGGGGGGGGGAAGGAGGGAAAGAGGTGGGGAGGAGAAGAAGTTAATGTTCCGTTGCTGTCAAGGTCATTAAAGACCAGATCAGCAGCTTTGTTAGGCGAGAACGAAGCTAAATCGGCCTTGTGCTTGTTGAAGCAACCATCTCTCGGGAAGCAACTCCGGGAAACCACAGACAGTCAGACCCCTGTTTTGGAGTGTTTATGAAGAGGCAATTTAAATCAGGTTGGCAGATGCTTTGATCAATAAAGACTGGTTTTCCTCTTAGCAGGATGTGGGACCGTGTACTATCTCGAATCAAAATACTCTTTGGTACGGTCAGCAAGAGTGTTGAAGATAGTCTTTGAGTGCGACACATCGCTGGTGACGGTGTTTTACTAAGAGCGCCACCTCCAGCCCAGTCTTGGAGAGCAGCATCTGTGGTGGGCGGCGCATGCGCTGTGTACGGTACGGAAGCCTACAAATTTCGGTGACTGGCTGTCTTGGCATCAGTTTTCAGCGGGACTCAGGAGCAGCAGGACTGTACCAAAGATGACGAACAGATGGATCGCCGAAATAGAGACATGTTGATTTTAGGATCCGGCAGAAGATCCTAGAAGGCTAGCAACAATTATTACACTGGGACAGCGCACGAGGTAACTCAAGCACTCTCGAAAAACCGTCCACGAAACAACCCACCATCAGCTGAAGACGATTCTTTTATTCTTGCGTATGTTACGTCCTTTCCTTGGCGTCAAACGATCCCTGCGTCAGAAATTACAACGTGTCTTACGAATCAAATTAGGTTTCATATAATTTTAAGCTACATTAATGGCCAGTTATACGGATAATTCAGTGCAGCTAAATGATATTCACCCTGTTTATAATACGAGGGGACTTCAAAATTATATTACACCTTATTATTCCAGGCGACTGTAAGTGCATGGTGCTCTACACTTCACAATGACAGGTATACGGTGAAAGTGGCTCAAATTGGACTGTGTGAAGATTGGGACATTGTACAGGCGCTGATGATCGAGCAGTTGAGCACCCTGCAAACCAATCATCATCATCATCAGTATTTTTGAACAGTCACCAAATCTCTGTAAGCAACTTTCAGGAATCGACACCTTGGTCTTGGAGCCATTTGAGAAAAACTGTTCGAAGGTCCCCATGATCGGAAATCTGCAGTTATTCTGCGGGTGGTCCCCTTGCTGTTTGGCTATACGTGCAGGACTCTCGGCTTCCGAGACTCTGTCGTCTCTACATGTTGCGGCGTAAAGTCAAGCCGGCACGCCAGTCGCGAACTATAGAGAAGAGACGCCTGTAAGAAGACGTCAGTCAATCGCACGCTGTCCGGCCCCTCTCCAGGACGACAACACGACAGTAGCTGCCCCTATGTGAAGAGGACATAAGCGCACCGACCGACTGGCGACGGCCCAGTTCAATAGCAACTTCAAATTAGTGACTTGGATAGCAGCGTCAACTCTAGTAACTTCGCTTGTACTGTCTTTGTAGCACAGACTTGAGATTGTTTATACTGTAGAAGCTGATATTTCATGTGTCGCCCTTTTGCTTGTGAAACGTCTGTGTAATTGCATAAGTTAGGCGGCCGATATGGCCGAGCGGTTCTAGGTGCTTCAGTCTGGGACCGTGCGACCGCTACGGTCGCAGGTTCGAATCCTGCCTCGGACATGGATGCATGTGATGTCCTTAGGATGGGTAGGTTTAAGTAGTTCTAAGTTTTAGGTGACTGATGAGCTCAGATGTTAAGTCCCATAGCGCTCAGAGACATTTGAATCTTTTTTTTTTAAGCTAAACTATCGTCTCTTTTCATTTTGTAATAAAAGTCATTAATAAGATTTGTTTGAAAGTTGTCTAGCGATCCGAGAAAACAGGTTTTATAGACACCAGAGTACACGAAATGCATTCGCAGTTGCGAGTATGGAGAACAATCAGCTCTAGAATGGTATGACGACAATGAAAATTTGTATCGGTCCGGGATTGGAACCCAGATCTCCCTCTTACCGCGGGCGGTCCCCTTGCCGTTTGGCTATACGTGCAGGACTCACGAGCAGACCCAAACTTCTGTATGTGGACAACCTATACTCGTATATCCACTCTGTATATTCCCGTACAGACGAGACATTTCATTTGAAATTCGCTTGCCCGATGTCGGCGGAAAAATACGATACTGTTGTGCCTGTCTTCGTCTGAATTACGATTCCATTCTACAGCTGATGTTTGTCCATATTCGCAGTATCGAGTACGTTCAATGTATTTCATGACGGCTGTAGTCGCTGGAGCGTCTGATCCCTTGGACATGCACGCACGTCCAAAGGAACATTGCTACGGTCGCAGGTTCGAATCCTGCCTCGGGCATGGATGTGTGTGATGTCCTTAGGTTAGTTAGGTTTAAATAGTGATGACCACAGGTATTAAGTCCCATAGTGCTCAGAGCCATTTGCACCAAAGGAACATTGCTTCGTAATTCGGAATAACACAGGCACCGCTGTATCGTATTGTCGTCTGTGATCGACGTCGACGGTCTTCTTTCTCGACCAGCGACACACGTCCTTGCGGCTTTGTCTCATAACATTGGCGGCGTTTCACTATGGCTGGAAGAGACATTACACTTGCTCCATATACCGCTAGAATTTATAGGTAAATCTGTGTTCAATTTAGATGCTTTTCCCATAAGAATCTTTCGTCTCTGGAGTACGTTGGCAGTTGCTGCGACATTTCGCTCCCACACTGTAAGGCACCTGTTATCCGCACCACAGTGGAACTGCGTATGCAGGATCCTGGAACGTGTTCACACTTCCGACAGTGCGCCACTATTGTTCCGCGGTTGTCTTACAAAGGGACAGCGCCTAATCGTTATCACCGATTCAGTCCAAATTTACAGTATATGCGGTCCTTGGCCAGAAATGAAAGTGACAAACGTAGGAGCTTCAGATGGCCAGGAGTTTAGAATAAATAGCACTTTTGGCGCGGTTAAGGTGAGGTATGAGGCATTTACAGCGATGAACCGAAATGTTATGACCACTGGCCATCGCGAGGATGAATGCCTCGCGGTAGTATTGGGGGCACGTGAGGCAATACGAAATGAATGAAAGCGCAAGAGAAACGAATGGGCAGTCATCATAGCGAAGACATGGGTCGCAAATGCGGAAATCCAGCGATATTAGCGTTTCTGACAGAGGACACATTGTTGTGGCACTGCGGCTGGAAACGAGAATCTCTGAAACGACCAAGCTGGTTGCCTGTTGCCGTTCTACTGTCGCGAATATGTATGGAAAGTGGTTGAAGGATGGTGAAATAACGAGTAGGCCGTATGGTACAGATGGGAAGATTGCCCCCCCCCCCCCCCACCCCCAGTGTGTAATCCAGGACAGGCAGTAATCTGTGGCAGGTTTGACGACAGAGTACAATTCCGGCGCTGCTACAACTACTTCGAAACAGACCGTTCAAAGGCCACTGTTGAACATGGAGCTCCACATCACTCGACCCCTACGGGTGACCCAACGATATCGTCAGTTATATGATTTCAGTTGGCACAGCCGTGGACCAATAAGAACGTGACACCCGCCTAATGAATCGCATTTCTTGCTACATCAGGTCGAAGGTTGATTCTTTACACGCCGTGATCCAGGCGAATGATTGAGCGAAACAGGCACCGCGCCACAGGTGCAGGCCAGTGAGGGCAGAATTATGCTATGGGGTACATTGAGTTGGGCTTCCATGGGATCTGTGGTGGTAATCGAAGGCATCATAACACCAATTAACTACGTGAACATTATGGCGGACCACTTGCAACGCTTCATGCTTTAAGTTCAAATGGCTCTGTGCACTATGGGACTTAACATCTGAGGTCATCAGTCCCCTAGAACTTAGAACTACGTAAACCTAACTGACCTAAGGACATCACACACATCCATGCCCAAGGCAAGATTCGAACCTGCTACTGTAGCGGTCGCGCGGTTCCGGATTGAAGCGCCTAGAACCGCTCGACCACCGCGGCCGGCCATGCTTGAGGTCTCCCCCTCGGCGATGACACTTCCAGCACGATAACTGTACGTGTTGCAAGGTCAGACTCGTGCTACAGTGGTTTGCGCGGCATTTTAATGTACTCACACTGATGTATTGGCCAGGAAATGTGCCTGATCAGTGTCCATTGGAACACACGTCGAGCACCAGCAGCATGAACGTAAATCACCATCTTGTAATTTGCGTGAATTTAATGACTTGTCAGTAGACATCTGGTGCCATATACTTCTGGAACCCTATGAAGGATTTGTAGAATCCTTGCCAAGCAGAATCGCTGTTGTACTATGAAAAGTACAACAATAAGCTATTGAACATGTGCTCGTCCTGTTGTGGCTCATCGGGGTGTGTTAGCGTAGTTCCCTGAGAGCGGGTAGCGTAGCGGGGATAAGAAGGAATGAAGATAACGGTTTAACGTCCCGTCGACTTCCAAGGTCATTAGCGACGGTAGTGGAAAGAGTGTAGGTCTGTGATCTGAGGGTCGTAGGGTCTAGGCCATGCGCGAAAACTTCCCTTTTTTATTTTCAATTTTTACTTTACTTACACTGCTAATAAGCAGAGAAAATACTCAGTGTATGGTGTTCATTAATATTTTCATAAAAGGTATAAAAAGGAAAGGCAAAAGAAAATCTGGGACTGCAAAAATTTTTGTCAAGAAGGGATTGTACTTACAGCGTCCACGAAGACACTGCTAACAACACTGCAGGAATGGACTGCAATTAAAGCGTTTAGTACTTCGTATTCCGTTAGTTCCACTTTGACCTTCGAGTAGCTCTTGGCTGTTGCACGCGAACAATAGGTTCCATAGTTTTTACAATGAATTTCACCCCAGTGTGTAAATAATCAAGTGTAAAACAATGAAAGAATCTAATTTTATATAAGAGGGACTGGTGCGTGACTCACTATTGCTTTCTGGAAGTTTATTTGCAATCCCAAACATTCCTTTGCCTTTGCTTTTTATGCTTTAACTCTTTCAGACCACTAGCTACAATTGTGTACATTTATTTTTACCGTGTCTTAGCTGCAACAGAAACATTTTTCTTCAATGGAAACATTATGTATTCATTTGCGACTGTTGAATCTTTTCTTCATGCACCAGTGCCGTCATCTGTTCAGTATTACTACAAAAATGTGAACAAGTGACCTCAAGCATACATTGAAGTTGGTGGTTAATATTAACAAGTGACCGCAAGCATTTCCGGAAGTTTTTGGTTTAATACATATTCCACTGTATAAACGAATGAAACTATTGTGCTTTTGCATGGTAATTATTGAATGATCAGTGTTTTGTTACAACAGTGTATATTTCAAAATTAAATATTTTTGTCCGTAAAATGAAGCTGAGTGAACAAAGTATGTTTTGATAACGGATACATATAGTGCTGTAAATACTGCTTGAGAAAACATTTTAAAAAGCATCTAGGAACATTAGAACATAAATAAAATTTTTCCTGCCTCTAGAAAAAATTCAGCTCTAAAAGTGTTAACGAAAAGATTAATAAACACGATATATTGAGCATTATTTCTGCCGGCCATTGTGGCCGAGCGGTTCTAGGCGCTTCAGTCCGGAACCGCGCTGCTGCTACGGTCGCCTCGGGCATGGATGTGTGTGCTCTCCTTAGGTTAGTTAGGTTTAAGTAGTTCTAAGTGTAGGGGGCTGATGACCTCAGATGTTCAGTCCCATAGTGCTCAGAGCCATTTTTGAGCATTATTTCGGTTTATTTGCATGATAAGTAACTCGAAAATAAAATAAGTATCCACAGAGGAACTCGATCCCACGACCCTTGAATTACCGTCCTGCGTGGAAACAACAACGTAAATGGCTCATGGATCGCCCGAGCTGCGTGGAAACGCTATTTTGTCTAAAGAGTTGTCCATCTGGAGCCCCCACTTCCGTCACTTCCGTTTCAGGCTGAGGCCTGCAAGTGCCATAAATCTGGATGAAATCAGTGATGATGAATAGGCGCTGCCGCCTGTTATTATGGGACGACATGCCTAACTTACTTTTTTTTAAGTCATCTGATACACTGATTTTACTGATTTGAAAGAGGATTCGTAGGGCTGAAGACATACAAGAACAAAAATCACTAGAAAATGCAAAAATAACTAGATGGAACCTTACTATGTATATCTAATGATTACATTAGATTAGAAGGCTACGAAACTGAAATTTTAGTTATTCAAGTGTTACGAGAGTTGTAGAAGTAAATGTATTGAGTTTTAAGTGATTAATAGTCATGAAAACATCGTCTCTTAAGTAAAACTAGTTAGCAGAATCAAGGTATTTTTATCGCGTACTTCTACTGAAATAGTTGTTTCAAAAACCTTAAAAAAAAAAATTGAGTCCAGCAGTTCTCCCACGCCAAGCTTTTGCAGAGTTAGTTCATGTAAGTTATAACTCACAAAACGTATTACGTCAGTGCAAATAAGAGTTGGTTCTGACATCCGATACAGGCTAAGGAGTGTTAGACACAGTTTCTAAAAAGGAAAAAATAAGCGAAAATTTGGATTAAATAATGAGACCTGATGTAGTAAATATGAATAAAATTACTGATATGAATAGATACGTAGGGTTTGAAAAAATCTTAAAAGTGTCTGTTACGTTAAATCAGAAACAACTTTTATAACTTCAAAATTTGGGCTGTACTTCACAAAGGAATTATCACGCAGTCCACTAGGTGCAGATCGTGACTTACAATCGATTTTAGACTGACAAAAAGTGCGGATAATTTAAAGGAATTACTTTAAAATTTTAGAGAGAGAATACTGCAGCTGAAAGGCAACCGTTTCACAGCAGTCCTGCTAGCACTCATTTGGCCGCAAACCACAGGCACCCGAAGGACGCGACGAAAGGGGTCCAAAAGCACCGTACGTCTGCAAGGTCGCCTTCGGGCCTTTCCCTTGGCGGCCAAATAGGTTTCTTGTTACAGGCGTCTCTGATGCCTGCCGTAGGCGTTTGTAGGCGTTTGCGCCACCCGACTTGGCGACCGATAGATCTGAGGTGTCATCTGCTTCGAGTTCTGTTTCAGCAGCAACATTCATCAAATGGTGTTTCTATTGGGAGGTGGCCGCCAGTTAGTATACAAAGCGTCTTTCCGGTAAACAAATTGTGTCGTTAAAGCTCTTGGAACAATAAACTTATATCCAATCTGTACTCCGAAAACAAACTTACGGTGCGTGACGGAGGGTACTCCTGTCACCACTGTCTGATACCCGTTGTCCTGTTCTAGTCACGAATGGCGAGTGGGAAGAAACCTACCTATGAGATCTAATTTCTCTGATTTTCTCTTTGTAATCATTTCGCGAGACATCCATTGTGTGGCCCAGCTCTTCTCGGAACTTACGTTCTCGAAATTTCAACAAGCTTCAACAGTAAAGCTCACAGTTAAGTACAACGCCTCTTTTGTAGCGTTTGCGAATGAAGTTGGAGGAGCTTCCCCTTGACGCTGTAGCACGTAGTAAACGATTCCGAGACGAAATGCGCCGCTCTTCGTTGGATCTTCTCTACATCTACTATTAATCCTGCCTGCTAAGCGCCCCGGAATGATGAACAGTACTCAAGAACAGATCAAACGACGGTTTCGTAAGCCACTTCTTTTGTGGATGAACGACCTATCGCTGAAAATTTGTTGTTTGCAAACCTTAATCGTCGTCATCACTATCGAGTCCTGCACCAGACGCTTAAGTATTTGCAGTAACTAACAAGTGCTGCTTCATGAACAACAGCGGAAAGAAAGGAAAAACAAGGAAAGAATGAAACAAAGATTCGGGTTGAATGTGCCATCGACAACAAGCTGATAAACCGCACCAGCTTAAATAGGAGAAGGATTGGGAAAGAATTCATCCGCATTCTTTTCAAATGAAGCATTTCGGTATTTGTACTAAGCAATATAGGAAAGCTAAGGAAAATCAAAATTTGTGTGGCCGGACGAGGAACTGAACCTCGGTTCTGCTTTAGCCAAGTTCGGTGTCTTGAAAAATGGATGAGAGTGACAGACGGAGGAAGAGAGAGAGAGGGGGATGGGTGAGGGAAGAGTGAAAAGTGCTGATATTTCTGCCTCCATTTTGTAATTACCCCAGTTCCAACTACTTCTTTGGTAACGTAGGATAAAAATTACAGGTAGTCGGCACTCTTCATCCGGAAGGCGAGGGGGTGGGGGAAGAGAGGTCATCCTTCATCTGTTCATCTCAAAGCTGCAAGCAGCTCAACGTACTTAATTATATGCTTTAATTTCCGTCTACTATGTCTGATCTCTACATTTCCTTTTAATACCATGCAACTTATTCCGTTACCAGATATCCTGTAATCTTGTCCGTTCTCCTAATTATTAATGCTTCACACATATTCCTTTCCTCGCAGATTTTGTTATAGGTCCACATAAGATCGATAATATTACTACTTATAACCAGTGATACGTAGGAAATTGTTTGAAGTACCGTACGTTGGACAATTAACGACTATGGGCTATCCTCATAATCAGTATGAAAGCGAATAATGCTTTTCTCCAGAAATGAGATTTCAGTTTATCGTTAATAAATATAGTATTTTGCATTTACATTGATACCAATCCTAACGCGATAAGTTGCGACCACGTTCATTCTGATGATGCCGCTAGTCTAAACGTTTAAAGCATAAGTAAGTTTGCGATCTCTAGAATGAACAATGGCCATATTTCAACTGGAAGTTCACTATTTCTATTTTTAATTAAAATGTTAGAGTGAGCTTATGAAACAATATACTCCCCTAGTTTTTTTGATAACCTTTTGGCCTCCTGAATTACATCTTGTTCGCTTGCCACGCTCCTTAAGGTTGTGCTTATAGACGTTTCTCGTGTGCTGGCTGTTAAAGAACGATTTTCAGGCAGTTATCTCATAATGCGTACACAACTATTTCACAAGACTGTCTTTACCACCGGAATACGTTATTTACAGCCGTCCCAAAGCTTATTGTTCCTTTGAATTTACTTTTCCGCTTACGCTTAACGCCTCGGGAGCGAAATCCACCAACCAAGAACTATCAACGTCACGCTCGAACTTCCCGCTTTGCCAATGCGTCACAATCACCATGCGCTACAGCAAAATGTCAGTTTATTTGTTGTGTTTCAATAGCGTGGAGCGCAGGTGATATCCGTTATAGAAGTATGTTGCAAGTCTCTGTTTCGTTTTACGTAATGTTTAATTTATGTTGCTGTTATAGTGCGCTTATCATGATAACTATACTAAGACATAAGACCGGGCAATAATGACTTAAAGGACATACGAGTCGATTCGCGTGCAAAATGCACGAATCTTTTGAGAAGAATGCGAAACGGAGGACTTTTTTAACAGTTTCGAAGGTTACCATGAGAAATTCCGACCAATTCGAATAATGCCGAGACATCATTTGAGACACCAGGTAAGAGGAGAAATTTTCAGTATTGTGTAACAAATACAACATTTGTGCAAGATGCGATTTGTAATCGCGTGTATAATGATGGGCGTCGTGGAGCATCCTTTTTTTACTTCAAGTTTGTGCTATAATGTGAGAGTCCAAAAGTTGCGCAAGAGGATAATTCGTCGTTCCGACTGATTCGTGAGAGAGAGTTTTCTTTAAGAAAACATGCCATTCCGTAAATTGTTCTTAGGGTAAACGTACATAGCTGCATGGCGATGCAGATTTTTAAGTAAAATCAATTTTGTGAATATTGTATGGCCAACAAATTGTGCGCATATACCGTAACGAAAAGTATGACTGATGTCGGATGTTATTATTTTTCACGCTGGTATGTTCTATGGTTTTATGTCCGGCTGCCAGCTTGGAACGTCTACGAAAACTACTGTCTCGCGAATAAATGACCCGTGACGTTTCTGGATTCAGAAAAACGCCATAGTTCGCCACCAAGAGCTGATAATACGAGGGTAATCCGAAAGGTAAGGTCTCCTGTTTTTTTATAAGTACCTAGACCTGTTTGTTTTTACAGTGGCTTACATCAGTTTACAGCTTGAACACTTAGCTATTTTTCAACATAATCACCATTTCTGTCGATGCATATTTGTAGTCGTTGTGGCGTTTTTTGTATGCCCATGTCATACCAGCTTGCCGCCATGCTATTCGGAAAGTTATGAACCCCTTCTTTCATCTCGTCGTCAGAGCTGAATCGCTGGGACCACAAATAACGCTGACAGGTACTGTGAGACTCTGAAAAAACTCAAACGGGCAATTCAGAATCGGAGAAGAGGAATGCTGTGCAAAGGCGTAGAAGAGGAATGCTTTGCAAGGGCCTACATATTCTCCATGACAACGTTCGCCCACACATTACTCAGCCAACCGTTGCTCTCCTGCAACAGTTTCAGTGGAACATAATCACCCACCTACGCTATAGTCCTGACTTGGCGCCTAGTGATCTTCAACTGTTCCCTAGGTTAAAAGAACATTTGGCCGGAAAGCGATTCAGCTCCGACGACGAGGCGAAAGAAGAAGTTCACAACTTTCTGAACAGCAAGGCGGCGAGCTGGTATGACATGGGCATACAAAAAACGGCACAACGTCTACAAAAATTCATCGACAGAAATGGTGATTATGTCGAAAAGTAGCTAAATATTCAAGCTGTAAACTGATGTAAACCATTGTAGAAATAAACAGGCCTATGTACTACGAAAAATAGGAGTCTTTACTTTTAGGACTACCCTCGTATATCTTTATTACTAGCATCTTCAGTTCTCAGACCGCCAAACAGCTTAAACGACAGTATTAAAGCTATGGTTCAAATGCACAAAATCTATTATACATTACTTGTGTCTATTGTACCGGTGCTTAAACATTTAGTGTTGAGGCTCTCTACCTACTATTACTTCTTTAACCATTTACAAGCTATGGGGCACCACAATCACAAATTATTTTTGAGTCTGCATTTGTTCTAAGGTTAGAGATTCCATCAGTAACTGATGATTATGGGCAATTGTGTTGATATCCCGTTCTGTCACCCACATTAAAGTTTAAATCGCTTGGTACGGTACCTCTGAAAAAGATATTTTTTTTTATTTTCTCCAGACTTCTCCAAGCTTGAGTCTTCCGTTAAGACTGTCGTCGACTAGGCCCTTATTTTACCACCTCCATCTTTTCAGTCAGCTTCTAATATGTGAAAAACTAAGTTACTGCATCAAACAAATTCTAAAATAAGCCCCATATCTACATGCGCGCACGCCCAAGCGCACGCACTAAATGTACATACAATTTTTCTTACTCTTGAAATTAGAGTAAATCTTCCTTGCGTCAAAAGGAAGGAATTGTGGAATTGTTCAGTGATTACGACGAAACGTAACCAAAGTTGACGTTATACTACAAAAGACGTCGCTCGCGAAAACATAAATTCATGTCAGTGAGCATAAAAAAGGGGATAATATTTCTGGGACCTACTGCTCACTACACGGAATCTGTATATATATATATACACTCTGCGAATCGCGGGACGTCCTACTGCACCAGTAATTAGGAGTATTTTCCGCTCCATTCATGTATGGAAGAATAATTGTTCAATTCCTCTGCGCGTGCTGCAATTAATCTAATCTCGTCCTCACGATCCCTACGGCACCGATATGCAGGGGGTTGTACGTAGGTTGGAACTTAAATAGTGACAACAGTGCTGGGGAATCTACTATTGTCCCTGATAGCACACGTTGTTGACATACCTACCTTACCTCCGAGCAAATGGACTCGCCCGTCCCACGTCACCGGCGTGCGCTCAATCGAGGGAAGAACAGTGACTTGTGAGCGAGCGGTCTAACGCAACGGTGTCACTATGTTTTCGAAACAGGAACAACGGAGTTGGATCAACATTGAATGTGCCAGAGGTCGTACAGCACGACAGTGTCATCAAGGTCTTCGAGAGGCGTGCGGGGAATCGGCGTTGCCCTACAGAACAGTGGCACGTTGGGTAAAAGCCTTCAACGAAGGTCGGCAAACTAAGGCAGAAATGCATCGGGCAGGTCGTCCTTGCGTCTCTGTAGAAGAAGTTCATTCTGCTGCCGCGTTAGTGGACAATGATCGACGCCATACGATTCGTGAGCTCGCCCACGAAACCAGATCAGCGCACACGACTGTGCTTCGCATCCTGAAGGAACGCTTGGGCATGCGAAAAATTGCAGCACGATGGGTTCCACGTGACTTGACGGAAATGCAGAAAACGATTCGTTACGAGGTTGCTCGGATGCATTTGGAGCGCTATGAGCGTGAAGGAGAGGCTTTCTTACGCCGTATCGTAACACTGGATGAGACATGGGCCTCATCGTACGAGCCAAAACTGAAACGCCAGTCCAACAAATGGCGTCATTATGGGTCGCTGCGGAAGTTGAAAGTCAGAGCCCTAGTATGGTGAAAGTTACAATGATTCCCGTGTACGACTGTGGTGGTGTTATCCTAACTCATTACGTTCCTCCACGGCCGTCAGTGACAAGTATTACTGTTCGTTTTTGGAGTATCACCTGCGACCAGCTTTGCGAAAGGAGCGGCGACACTTCCTGCACAATCCACCCAGCATTGTGCACGACAATGCGCGGGCGCGTACAGCGCAAGCTGTGGCTGCTCTGTTCTGTCGATGCGACTGGGAAGTACTGTACCATCCACCGTACTCCCCGGGCTCACATCCTTGTGATTTTGATTTTATTCCAAAGATGAAGGAACCACTTCGTGGTATTCGCTTCAGAACTGTTCCAGAGATTCGACCGCTCCGTTGACACCATCAACAGAACAGGCTCTGCTAACGGTCTACTACGCCTTCCACATAGCTGACAACGGGTTGTACACAACGCTGGTGACTACTTTGAGGGACAGTAACAGGTGCAAACAAGTAACTCTTTCGTATCGGTTGCGAATAAATAGTTGCCACTATTTAAGTTCCAACCCTCGTAGTACATTTCAAGAGTCACAATTTGAAGCGAATTCTTGAAACTTGGTCCGTACACACTCTCAGTATGGTTTGCGCCTGTCTTCAAGATTCTGCCTATTCAGTTCTTTCGCTATTTGTGACACTCTCCGGTGGGTCAAACAAACCTATGCCCATTCGTGCTGCCCTTCTCTGTATACGTTCAACCTTCCCTGCTAGTCCGATTTGGTGCGTCTACCACAAGCTTGAGCATTATACTAGGATGGGTCGGTCACACGAGTGACATGCAAGCAGTCTCTTTCGTAGACCGTTTGCGTTTCCCTAGTATTCTACCAATAAACCGAAGCGTCCTCCTTACCAAGAAATCCCCAATCCAGGCGTACATTTCATCCGATACCCGATACGCACGTACTTTCCATAATTAGCGTAGCTTTGAGTCAAATACTGCAGCTACCTGACTGCCTTGATCCACGGCTTTCAGGATGTCACGTGAGAAAAGTACGAGTTGGGTTTCATGTCCATGTTTTCGAAATCGATGTTGGTTGGCACTGAGGAGGTCGTTCAGTTCGAAATAACTCATTACGTTTGAGCTCAAGATGTGTTTTAGCATTCTACAAGAAATACACAACTGGCCATTAAAATTGCTACACCAAGGAGAAATTCAGATGATAAACGAGTATTCATTGGACAAATATGTTATAATAGAACTGACATCTGATTACATTTTCACGCAATTTGGGTGCATAGATGCTGAGAAATCAGTACCCAGAACAACCACCTCTGGCCGCAATAACAGCCTTGATACGCCTGGGCAACATTTTCCGTATCCAGAAAGCCACGTACAGGACCTGCAACATGCGGTCGTGCATTATCCAGCTGAAATGTAGGGTTTCGCAGGGATCGAATGAAGGGTAGAGCCACGAGCCACGGGTCGTAACATATCTGAAATGTAACGTCCGCTGTTCAAAGAGCCGTCAATGTGAACAAGAGGTGATCGAGACGTTGAACCAATGGAACCCCATACCGTCACGCCGGGCGATACGCCGGTATGGCGATGACGAATAAACGCTTCCAATGTGCGTTCACAGCGATGTCGCCGCCAAACACGGATGCGACCATCATGGTGCTGTAAACAGAACCTGGATTCATCCGGAAAAAATGCCCTTTTGCCATTGGTGCACCTAGGTTCGTCGTTGAGTACACCATCGCAGGCGTTCCTGTCTGTGATGCAGCGTCAAGGATAACCGCAGCCATGGACTCCGAGCTGATAGTTCATGCTGCTGCAAACGTCGTCGAACTGTTCTTGCAGATGGTTGTTGTCTTGCAAACGTCCCCATCTGTTGACTCAGGGACCGAGACGTGGCTGCACAATTCGTTACAGCCATGCGGATAAGATGCCTGTCATCTCGACTGCTAGTGATACCGAGGCCGTTGGGATCCAGCACGGCGTTCCGTATTACTCTCCTGAACCCATGGATTCCATATTGAGCTAACAGTCATTGGATCTCAACCAACGCGAGCAGCAATGTCGCGATACGATAAACCGCAATCGCGATAGGCTACAATCCGACCATTATCAAAGTCGGAAACGTGATGGTACGCATATCTTCTCCTTACACGAGGCATCACAGCAACGTTTCACCAGGCAACGCCGGTCAATTGCTGTTTGTGTATGAGAAATCGGTTGGAAACTTTCCTCATGGCAGCACGTTGTAGGTGTCACCACCGGCGCCAACCTTGTGTGAGTGCTCTGAAAAGCTAATGATTTACATATCACAGCACCTTCTTCCTGTCGGTTAAATTTCGCGTCTGTAGCGCGTCATCTTCGTGGTGTAGCAATTTTAATGGCCAGAAGTGTAAATCCCAAGGATATTGCATGGTAGTATAGTGGATCACTCCTGCTACCCTTCTTGAAGACAAATATGACACGTGCTTTCTTCCAGGCACTGGGCACGGCTCTTTCTTCGGAGGATGTGTGACAGATTATACTTAACAGAGGGGCTAAGAGCCCCTTCACACGGAGCCAATGAAAACCGCTTCTCGAGGATGCTTCCGCTGGCAAAACACTGTTTTCAATGGGCACCTTCAGACGTACAGCGCCACCACGCTTCTGTGAGGCTCGGTGGCGGTCAACCGCCACCGGTGGCGCAGAAGGGCCACTGGGCCTCTGCTGGCGGAACTTAGCTTCCAGCAGCAGGCTCTATAAGACGTCACTCGGTGGCGCTAACCGTCCAAGCACCGGGTAAAACGCCGCATGTTAACAGTCGATTCGTGAAGTACTGCGATTGCTGCTCACTGTTATTTGGTAGTAAGGAAATGTAGGTCACACTGTTGGGTAAGGATGAAAGTGAATGCATAAAATTTCATCTGTGAAGCTGAAAACCATCCATCGATATGCCACATGAAGTGTGAGGAATACGCATATGTTGTTGTTGTTGTTGTTGCTGTGGTCCTCAGTCCACAGACTGGTTTCATGCAGCTCTCCATTCTACTCTACTCCGTGCAAGCTTCTTCATCTCCTCGTACCTACTACAACCTACATCCTTCTGAATCTGTTTAGTGTATTCATCTCTTGGTCTCCCTCTACGATTTTTACCCTCCGCGCTGCCCTCCAGTACTAAATTGGTGATCCCTTGATGCCTCAGAATATGTCCTACTAAACGGTTACTTCTTCTAGTCAAGTTGTGCCACAAACTCCTCTTCTCCCTAATTCTATTCAATACTTCCTCATTAGTTATGTGATCTACCCATCTAATCTTCAGCATTCTTCTGTAGCACCACATTTCGAAAGCTTCTATTCTCTTCTTGTCTAAACTAGTTATGATCCACGTTTCGCTTCATTACATGGCTACACTCCATACAAATACTTTCAGAAACCACTTCCTGACACTTAAATCTATACTCGATGTTAAATTTCTCTTCTTCAGAAACACTTTCCTTCCCATTGCCAGTCTACATTTTATATCCTCTCTACTTCGACAATCATCAGTTATTTTGCTCCCCAAATAGCAAAACTTATTTGCTACTTTAAGCGTCTAATTTCCTAATCTAATACCTTCAGCATCACCCGATTTAAATCGACTACATTCCATAACCATACAGTAAAGCTGCATGCCTTCGGAAAAAATTACGGCTTGCTTTCAGCCGTTGGCAGTAGCAGCACAGCAAGGCCGTTTTGGTTAGTGTTACAAGGCCAGATCAGTCAATCATCCAGACTGTTGCCCCTGCAACTACTGAAAAGGCTGCTGCCCTCTTCAGGAACCACACGTTTGTCTGGCCTCTCAACAGATACCCCTCCGTTATGGTTGTACGGTTGTACGGCTATCTGTACCACTGAGGCACGCAAGCCTCCCCACCAACGGCAAGGTCCATGGTTCATGGGTGCATAAGCTGCAAAAAATTAAAGTTTTCACCGGACGTCGGAAGCAAACGTTCGTCAGAGAAGATGGCGATTTTTGAGCGTCACTCACATTTCTTCCCGCTTGTGTTTGGTCTTTTAAAATGTCATCTAACCCACAAATAATCTTAAGTGCCTTCAAATCTGTATCTATAACGAACAAAATTGTGCAACATTCAGCAAGCCTTTATAATATCTTCAGAAAATTTTGGTGATACTTTCAAATACAGATGAAAAATTCTGCACTGTTTAGCAAGTATTTCAACATATCTTCTAGCCTTCCAAAGACTGGACCTGAAAACTCTTTTTAATGGAATTGTCTCTCTATTATCGCGGTAAGAAAGATGACATATCGAAACCATACCACCAACGATTACAAGGAAGGTAATCAAAACTGCCTGCTTTGAGGAAATTTAATGTCATTGTCAATTTACTTCTTATGTAACAATGAAATGTTGAACATAGACCAGGTTGGCGATCTTCTGTTTGTCTCATCGTCAATGAACGTGAGTGTGTTTGGAAATGATAGATGACCAGCAACAACGTGAAAAAAATGTTTCTGCTGTTTTAATAAAACGACCCACAGTCAACTGCAGCCGCCACACAACTGGGTAAATTGCTGCCTCTTTAGTAAACCATCAACTATTCTTACTTCGAGAAATGGTGGAAACCAGGATTTACTTTTAAATTACCTCTTTATTTTCTTATTCAGTAAGAGAAGTAAGAGTGGCAAGCTGCTCAATAAACTCTTTGACGGGACTGAAACACGCCGGCGCCGCAGATCAAAGCTGAGACAAAGGAGGCGCTTCTCTTTCAGTTAGCGCCGCGCCGCGCCGCGCAGCGTTGTGTAAAGGCTCCGTGAGCTGCAAAGAAACGTTTATCGATGGTGTGAGGGGGCCGCAAATTGGGTATAGAATCTCATAGCGATTCAACAAAAGGTTCACTTATCGTTTCAGTGCTATGAGAATTAAATTAGGCAAGACTCCTGGGTTTTCCTTTGTAAAAGAACATATGAAAACACCTGGGTTTTCCTTTGTAAAAGAACATTTAAAAACAGAGTTAAACATCTGTGCTTGTATTTTCCTACCATCAGTTTCAGTTCCTGTCTCGTCCGCTAGTGACTTGACACTAACTTTTGTGCCACTAACAGCCTTTGCATATGACCAGAATTTCTTTGCGGTTTCTGAAACATCTTCTGCTACGGTTATCATTGAAGGCTTCAAGCATTGCTCCCTTGACTGCCAAACACATTTCATTTAGCATCTCTCTATCTACCGCCATATGTTTTGTTTCATACCTATTATGCAGTAATCTGTTTCTGTAGATGTTTCTTTAGAATGACTGTGTGCCATGGAGAATCTCTCCCATCGTAAACTGTTCTTCTGGGTTCTATCTGTCCAGTACATTATCTTCTATCCTTTTAAACTTGAGCTGTAGTTACTCTATATGCTCCTGTCTTAAGCTAAAAGTTGCAGGTTCCTCGTTGAGATAGGAAACTACTGCTTCTCTGTATGCTGGAAATATAAACCTTTCTGCTCATTTAACTTGCCCCTATTTTACTCCGGTATTCATTGTTGCTACAACTGCCTTATGGTCACTGATACTAGTTTCAAGATAGACTTCCTCAAAGAGTGTGACCTCAAAGAGGTCTGCTTATTGACCTTACATGTAACGTATTTCCATTACGAGTGGGTTTCTAAACTATCTGATCTAGGTAATTTTCAAAGAAGGCATTTAGTGACGTTTCACAGGATGTCTTGTCACGTCCGCCACTAACAAAGCTATAATTATCTCACTTGATTGTTCGATAACTAGTCTCCTCCAGTGGTTACAATATGATTAGAGAACTTATGTACAAGCGAACTGAGATCTCTCATATGAATGTATTCGAGCTACCTCTAAGAAAGTCAGTGAAGCCTGCCTCCGCCATGTTGGTGAGTCTTATTGACGTGTTCCTATTACATTGCTGTCTCTGATCTCACTTAAAACAGGAATAAAACGTTTGCTCGTTGAATGAGAATTAGCGCTAAGAAATCTGTCTGATCAGGAGTGTTCATCCAGGAAAGGTTTCAAAGTATGTACTCAGAACTGATAGTCAATTGGTGATGGTAAGTTCCTACAGGACCAAACTGCTGAGGTAATCGGTCCCTGGGCTTACACATTACTTAATCTAACTTAAACTAATTTACGCTAAGCGCTAAGGACAATACACACGCCCATGCCCGAGGGAGGAATCGAACCTTCAGCGGGGGGCAGCCGCGGTAACCCAGCGGGAATGACAGTCAGTTCAGCGCATTAACGGTAAAAGGGTAGGTTTAACACATGGATTTAACGGACAGTCTTCTGACTTCCCAATATGGCGGAAAGACTTCACTGGCGTCTGGGCACAGATAACGCCACCTCCCTCTATTTCAACCTCCAATACAGCTCCGTAATACCAACTTCAGCGCACGTATTATATCTCGAATGCGTCATTGGGTAGGCCGTGTGAATGCGTTTCATAATGCGGCTTGTCATGGTATGTTATGTAAAAAATCGAATGATGAAATCCCACTTGGCCAAGAATTTTATTTGATGTCTAAAAACCAGAACATTTAGGCGTCCCAGCAAAACACGATGGTAGCAAGGGCTCTGGACTCTGAAAGTGGGAACTGTCTCGGACATATCGGGACATCTGGTCACTTTATCGTAAACTGACTATTCAAGACTGGCAAAATGTCAGCTCACTGCGCTGGAGAACATCTGTGTTGCACACGAAGCTTGCAATTGACGAAATGTTCAATGATGGCGGTTTATTGGGAACGCTCTGGCAGTTAATCAATAGTGCTTCAATATACTCGTTCTCAACTCTGAACAGTTTTAGTATTAATTTTGCGGGAAGCTGGTATTTTCATCGAGGACTGTGGGAATTTCACAACCAAACGCTGCACAAGATTTCACCACAGTAATAAACCTACATTTACTGAAAATGCTACAATTGAGATGAACTGAACAGAATTTCGTAAGTCCCTTGCAAATGCTTGGCGCCGCTAGTCACCTGATCGAGATCTTGCTTTCCATGTAATGATGTAATGCGTGGTCTATATCTACGGTCAGTTAGTGTCGATCTGCAGCTGAGTGCACGCGGTGCTCTCCATTGCTTTCGGGACGGTTCCACGGAGTGTAGTGAAGTTCGCGATAAAAGAGTTCTACTTCAACGAGTAATGTAAAGTGGAATTAGGTTGTAAAACCACAATTACGGTTACAAAGTGATCTATGCCTAGTCCGCAGTTGAGGTTTGGAGGAGGTGGCTTCATTGTAAGGAGGCGAGTGCAGCGAATGTGTCATGTAAGGAAGCTGCCCTTTCGAAATTGAAACTTCTTGTGACGATCTAATCAAGAGCATATCCTAAGGGGTAGTTTAGGTTGTAGGATTGTCACTTCAGTTGCAAATAACGTCTTTTGCTTGGGGTCCACAATCAGAATGAATTTTTTTGAAGAACATATTTCCGCCGTGATTGAAATTTTGTGTTTTTATATACACTATTGCAATTTTGGCACTGAGACCATTGTCAAGTGCTTAAAGCAGTGCCTTAGCATGACATAAATACCCGGATAGTGGTATAAACATATTTGAGGCCATTCTCAAGAGCACCTGGCGCAATAGTTCCTATCAAACAAGTGGTTTTTTTTTACCTCGGGCTTAAAGGATCCCTTTGTTGTCCATCAGTCTGTCCCACTTTTCAAAATCCTTTCTCTCAGGAACGGTTTGACGCAGTAAGCTGAACACTGTTACGTATTAAGATCTACGGTCCCTAGGAGATGTAAAAAACTGAAGCTTCTAAGTCAATGCAATCAAAAGATACGGCCATTTGTGTCACATATTTTCATACTCATAAGCTCATTCATCAAAACCTACAGCGTACTCCCCGTTGACCTAGAATCATGAAATCTCGCAAGAAGTAAGATTTCATAGTACACCCGAAGGAAAAACTCCAAAAATTGATAATTTGTCTTGGAAAGAAGGTTGTATACGTGGAAGAACCCTGGAGATACTAAAAGGTATCAGATAGATTATATAATGGTAAAACAGAGATTTAGGAACCAGGTTTTAAGTTGTAAGACATTTCCAGGGGCAGATGTGGACTCTGACCACAATCTATTGGTTATGACCTGTAGATTAAAACTGAAGAAACTGCAAAAATGTGGGAAATTAAGGAGATGGGACCTGGATAAACTGAAAGAACCAGAGGTTGTACAGAGTATCAGAGAGAGCATAAGGGAACAATTGACAGGAATAGGGGAAAGAAATACAGTAGAAGAAGAATGGGTAGCTCCGAGGGATGTAGTAGTGAAGGCAGCAGAGGATAAAGTAGGTACAAAGACGAGGGCTGCTAGAAATCCTTGGGTAACAGAAGATATATTGAATTTAATTGATGAAAGGAGAAAATATAAAAATGCAGTAAATGAAGCAGGCAAAAAGGAATACAAACGTCTCAAAAATGAGATCGACAGGAAGTGCAAAATGGCTAAACAGGGATGGCTAGAGGACAAATGTAAGGATGTAGAAGCTTATCTCACTAGGGGTAAGATAGATACTGCCTACAGGAAAATTAAAGAGACCTTTGGAGAGAAGAGAACCACGTGTATGAATATCAAGAGCTCGGATGGCAGCCCAGTTCTAAGCAAAGAAGGGAAGGCAGAAAGGTGGAAGGAGTATATAGAAGGTTTATACAAGGGCGATGTACTTGAGGACAATATTATGGAAATAGAAGAGGATGTAGATGAAGACGAAATGGGAGATACGATACTGCGTGAAGAGTTTGACAGAGCACTGAAAGACCTGAGTCGAAACAAGGCCCCCGGAGTAGACAACATTCCATTAGAACTACTGACGGCCTTGGGAGAGCCAGTCATGACAAAACTCTACCAGCTGGTGAGCAAGATGTATGAGACAGGCGAAATACCCTCAGACTTCAAGAAGAATATAATAATTCCAATCCCAAGGAAAGCAGGTGCTGACAGATGTGAAAATTACCGAACTATCAGTTTAATAAGCCACGGCTGCAAAATACTAACGCAAATTCTTTACAGACGAATGGAAAAACTGGTAGATGCAGACCTCGGGGAGGATCAGTTTGGATTCCGTCGAAATGTTGGAACACGTGAGGCAATACTGACCTTACGACTTATCTTAGAAGAAAGATTAAGAAAAGGCAAACCTACGTTTCTAGCATTTGTAGACTTAGAGAAAGCTTTTGACAATGTTGACTGGAATACTCTTTTTCAAATTCTAAAGGTGGTAGGGGTAAAACACAGGGAACGAAAGGCTATTTATAATTTGTACAGAAACCAGATGGCAGTAATAAGAGTCGAGGGGCATGAAAGGGAAGCAGTGGTTGGGAAAGGAGTGAGACAGGGTTGTAGCCTCTCCCCGATGTTATTCAATCTGTATATTGAGCAAGCAGTAAAGGAAACAAAAGAAAAATTTGGAGTAGGTATTAAAATTCATGGAGACGAAGTAAAAACTTTGAGGTTCGCCGATGACATTGTAATTCTGTCAGACACGGCAAAGGACTTGGAAGAGCAGTTGAACGGAATGGACAGTGTCTTGAAAGGAGGATATAAGATGAACATTAACAAAAGCAAAACGAGGATAATGGAATGTAGTCAAATTAAGTCGGGTGATGCTGAGGGAATTAGATTAGGAAATGAGACACTTAAAGTAGTAAAGGTGTTTTGCTATTTAGGAAGTAAAATAACTGATGATGGTCGAAGTAGAGAGGATATAAAATGTAGACTGGCAATGGCAAGGAAAGCGTTTCTGAAGAAGAGAAATTTGTTAACATCGAATATAGATTTATGTATCAGGAAGTCGTTTCTGAAAGTATTTGTTTGGAGTGTAGCCATGTATGGAAGTGAAACATGGACGATAACTAGTTTGGACAAGAAGAGAATAGAAGCTTTCGAAATGTGGTGCTACAGAAGAATACTGAAGATAAGGTGGATAGATCACGTAACTAATGAGGAGGTATTGAATAGGATTGGGGAGAAGAGAAGTTTGTGGCACAACTTGACTAGAAGAAGGGATCGGTTGGTAGGACATGTTTTGAGGCATCAAGGGATCACAAATTTAGCATTGGAGGGCAGCGTGGAGGGTAAAAATCGTAGAGGGAGACCGAGAGATCAGTACACTAAGCAGATTCAGAAGGATGTAGGTTGCAGTAGGTACTGGGAGATGAAGCAGCTTGCACAGGATAGAGTAGCATGGAGAGCTGCATCAAACCAGTCTCAGGACTGAAGACAACAACAACAACATCTTACGAAAAAAATTGTCACTTATGATCAATCTACCTGTTCGTCCGTGTGTTAAGACCTCTTTTTCTCAGGAGTCCACAGTCCGTGGTGTTGCGGTAGCGTTCTCGATTCCCGCGCTCGTAGTCCCGGGTTCGATTCCCGGCAGTGTCAGGGATTTTTCCTGCCTCGAAATGACTGGATGATGTTGTGTTGTCTTCATCATCATCATTCATCCCTATCACGATCGGAGGAAGGCAATTTCAAACCACCTCTGCTACGACCTTGCCTAGTCGGCGGTGCGGGTCTCCCGCATCGTTCCCTACGCTCCTCGGAGTATGGGACCTCATCATCATCATCATCATTTCTCAGGTTGAGGAACGGTTAGGCATATCAAGTTGAAATTTATGTCACGTACTGAGGACTACGGACTTCTGAGGATGCAAGAAAACGTGAAGCTTCTAACTCATTGCAGTCAAAAAATAGCGCACTTTATGTCACATATTTTGAAACTCGCAAACTCGCCCATTAGAAACTAATTGGTACTTCCCCTAGACGTGAAATCATGAAATTCGGCAAAAAGGGTTTCACACTGCAACCAAAGATTCAAATGGCTCTGAGCACAATGGAACATCTGAGGTCATCAGTCCCCTAGACTTACAACTACTTAAACGTAACTAACCTAAGGACATCACACATACCCATGCCCGAGGCAGGATTCGAACCTGCGACCGTAGCGGTTCCAGGCTGAAGTGCCCAGAACCGCACGGCTACATTGGCCGGCGCAACCAAAGGGAAAAATACGAAAACTGTTAATTTGTAATTGGTTCAAATGGTTCGAATGGCTCTGAGCACTATGGGACTTAACATCTATGGTCATCAGTCCCCTAGAACTTAGAACTACTGAAACCTAACCAACTCAAGGACAGCACACAACACCCGGCCATCACGAGGCAGAGAAAATCCCTGACCCCGCCGGGAATCGAACCCTGGAGCCCGGGCATGGGAGGCGAGAACGCTACCGCACGACCACAAGATGCGGGCTAATTTGTAATTACATCACACGAAAAAAATACTTCTTTTTTAGCTTGTTACCTGTCTTCAGACTTTAAATTAAAACATCCTCGAAAGCTTTCGAATCCCCGGGGCCGACATCTTGCCGGTATCGATGTCGATAACGGGCAATACTCGTAGGAATTCTAGACTCCCGGAATGGATGACTTGTGTGTTTACATAAATAAGTTTTCACGGAACCCTCGATGCGCGAGTCCTACACCTGGCCAATTTTTTGCTTATTCTAAATTGCTTTAGAGCCGAAATTGGAGTCTTGTGTTGAAAAATAAAATCATAATCGGTGAAAAAGTGTCAAAAAATGTTGGTGTAGTCAGTGCCCGTGTCACTACAGTTTTTGATACGCTGCGTATTCTGTAGTTATATTTACGGGTCCCACCGACGACCTCTTTTCTTCTGATGTCTGATATTTTCAAGTTTTCATTATGTTTGATGGCATTAACAAGAACGCCCCGACTTTAATCGCCATTTTCGGGGACGGGGGACGGGGTTGCGCTTCGGGGAATGGAATCCGTGTATTTTCATAGTTAAAGTGAGTGACACAGTTATCATAGTTGTTATAAAGTGCTGTCGGATAGTTAGGGGTAGCGCTGTTGGTTGTATCGTGTTCTTCACTACTTCGGCCTCTTATAACCAGCGGAAGATTCCTTCCTTAATGGGAACTGATTTCAGAGCGGGCTTTCCGTCTCCTTTGAGTTCTAGCAGGAAGCAGGTTTAAGTACCATTTCTTGAATAAAACTGTTTCTTTCACTGGTAACATTCCGCCAAGTAAACTAACAGGTTTAGTCTGCCTGTGATTTCTTCCTGCAGCTCTCTCACGATGGTAACTGTATGTTTTTTAACTACCTGTTCTCTGCATCACAGCGTTTCTCCCAGAGGCGCCAGTCTCACAACACCGTGGGACGGTCACGGAAGAGTCAGTGACAGCAGGAGTTCACAAGCTGGTGGAACCCGCGGTACGGGCGTTGATGAGTGATGGTGATGAAGTCCCATATTTCGAGGAGCGTAAGGGACGATGCGTTGAGGAGTACTCGGCCTTTACTACCGGAACAGTATTTCCTGGGAAAGGCAGTCATCCACATGTTAAGCCTGTTATACCAAGCATTCCTAACATACGACGTGTAAGAAACGAAACGTGGGCCCCGCGTCAACTAAAAGAATTTTTCTCATTCCATGCTGTTTTTTTATGATAGTTAATTTAAAGGAACAATATGATGTCTGAATAAAAGAGAATGTGTTCACTTCTGGAGCCCATCACTTTGTTTATATATTTACTGCTAATAAATATAGGAAGCGAAACGTTACTAACAAAACCAGATAGTAGTTGTAAGAGGATTAAGGGAGGCATTCGCTGAGGAGGGGAAGGAGAGAGTTGTGCCCTCTTTCTTGTGTTATTCAATGTGTACACTGAGGAAACAGTAAAGGAAACCAAGGAGGAATCAGGAAAGGGAATAAAAGTCCACGTACAGGATAACACTGCGGTTTGCGGATGACATTGTAATTCACTTAGGTACGGCACAATCTTTTCAAGAGCTGCCGAAAAGAATGGATTGTGTCTCGAAAGAAGGTTACGACGTGAATATCGGCAGAAATAAAACAAGGATATTTAAATGTGGTTGAATTAAATCCGGTGATGATAGAATTACATTAGAAATGAGGTACTACAAATAGTCGCTAAGTTTAGCTATTTGGGCAGCAAACCGACGGATGATGGACGAATCAGAGAGAATATGAAATGCAGAGTCGCAATAACAAGAAAAGCATTCCTAAAAGACAAAAATTTAACTCTGAATATAAACACAAGTGTTTAAAAGTCGTCTATAAAGGTATTCCTATGGAGCGCAGTCTTTTATGGGAGAGAACCGTGGACGATAATGAAATGCCTTCTTACATCGATAGTTGAAATGGAGTACAGTGGGACGTCAGCTGGTATAAATTTATATTAAAAATGAAGAAATTCGTCCAGCTGTATTTAAGTTGTCGATTTTATTTTGGCAAATAGCTTCAACGTTATAACAACGTTATCTTCAGGCCCATACACTTGTTGACGTCAACTGCGTATGGCTGATATTAGAAGTCAGTGGTGAGACACGGACGTGCTCCGTGTGGAAGGTGTACAGTAAGTAATATGAAGTTTAGTCAACTGAAGTTTAGTCAACTAAACTTCATACTACTTACTATACACCTTCCACACGGAGCACGTCCGTGTCTCACCACTGGCTTCTAGTATCAGCCACACGCAGTTGACGTCAACAAGTGCATGGGCCTGAAGATAACGTTGTTAAAAAAATGGTTCAGATGGCTCTGAGCACTATGGGACTTAACATCTATGGTCATCAGTCCCCTAGAACTTATAACTACTTAAACCTAACTAACCTAAGGACAGCACACAACACCCAGTCATCGCAAGGCAGAGAAAATCCCTGACCCCGCCGGGAATCGAACCCGAGAACCCGGGCACGGGAAGCGAGAACGCTACCACACGGCCACGAGCTGGGGACGATAACGTTGTTACAACGCTGAAGTTAATTGCCAAAATAAAATCGACACCTTAAATACAGCTGGAGGAATTTTTTCATTTTTAATAAAATGAAATGTGGTTCTACAAAGGAATAATGAGGATTTGATGGGCAGATCGAATAACTAATGAGAAATTACTGAATAGAATTGGGGAGGGAAAGGGGAGGGGGGGGGGGGGAGAAATTTCGCTAGTTATGCAGAGACGAACAGACTCACACAGAATAGAGCAGTGTAGGCAACTACATCGAATCAGTATTCGTACTGAAAATCACAAGTACAAAGTACTATACTAAAAAGAGATCTTCAATGAAATGATAGGTAAAACAGTACCAAAGGTTAATGGAAAAATGAAAGTGTTCCGGAAATACACCGATACCAGGCTATCGACTTTCGATTAAATGTCTCCCTGTTTGGGAATTACAGAAAGTGTAAGAGTGCAGCTTAATGACAAATGAACGGCGACATATGGAAGTTTATGGTCTGGTTTTGAAGCGGGCACGTATAGCCGAAGTTGTTCCGGGTTCGAGTGTAAGCCTGGCATAAGTTTTCAATGTTGTCATTTCATTCTACAGTTGGAGGTTGCCCGTATTCGCAACAACGCATACATTTTCTGTGTACTGGGAAAGAACCGATCAAAGATACGCCCATACGACTAATTCTGTGGAACTGTTCCAACGTTCGAAGTCCTGAGTATGAACAAAATCATAGCGCGCCGATTGTTTTATAATAGGTCGATTCTTGGTAGAACAACATTATAATAAATGAAAAGCACCAGTTTTATTTTGTTCTAATTACTGTTACTGTGTTAACCGGTTTTCGGCTCACAAGGCCAATTTCAGACATTTACCGAATACTGTCACCAAAGAAATTACAATGTTTGTAAACAACATTGGAAGGAAGATACATGTCTACATTGAAGCAGAAACATACAGTAAGTAACATCTTTGACAGTGTGGTGATAATGAAATGAAAAAATAAAAACTGAACAGTAAATAAATACAAAATGGAGTACACAGGAAAAACATTAACACAAAAAAGGAAAAGCATGTCTGTATAACGTGCTGTATCTCTTAGCTCTGTTTATTAATAGAAACTGTTATGTAGACATGCATAACATGCTCTATATATATCTTAGTTTTTGTTTGTTAATAGAAACTGTTATGCAGACATGCTGTTCCTATTTTGTGTTAATGTTTTTCCCGTCTACTACAGTGCCATTGTACATTGTTTCCGATTATTTATGTTTTGGTTTTTCTATATGTAAGTGCATAAATAAGTTTCTGGATTTCAGTAGAATACGATAAAAGTTATGGGGGTTACTATGATTCATTGAAATACGCGGGGACGATTAAACGGTCCTCAAAACTTAGAGGCTACTTACTTCAAAGATGAACACCCCAGCAAGAAAAATGTGACTTCAGAAAATTTGAAATAAAGCATATGAAATTATATTTGGTCAATTCCCATGGCGGCTACCTGAGAACTGGCCATTCTCTCTGTATATGGGCTCTTTCGGACTGTCCCTCGCCTAGGTGGCAGGTTTACTTTTTCTCCCAACACGTTTTATGCTGCCCTACGTCTATACGTGAATTTTACGTGCCAGCCGCAACAATTCTGTATTGTCTTCTTAATTCACATGTGTATGACTCGATGTGGATTTCACAGTAGTTAAGGTACGACATCATCCTTACAAGAAGTAATCTGTGTATATTTGTACTTAGTTTCTTGCCCTTGCAGTGCTTGTCGTAAGGTGCATTATTATTGAACTTTAGAGTGTGAAGTTTTCTGTTGGAAAGCAATTAAATCTTTGCTGGAGAGTCATAAATTATACGATGACTCATTAAAAGTGGATCACGGCCGCTTTCCTTGTGCTATCTAGTAATTCCGAACCCCGATGTGAAAATATGACACCTGGTACTTTGCTGAGGATCACTGCCGAATTTCGGGTTGAAGAATTGTACACTGTCATGTAACAGTATTGTCATGTGACTGTATTACAAAGTCGACGGTAAGGTGTGTACTACGTAGTCGCCACATCTCTATCATCGTCCATAAACGTATAACAGCCTCTTTTGTTTCTTCATTTTTTTAGGTGGTAGTTTCGATAGCGAGCACATGCCTTTACGGTTTTTAATACTGACTGTTTTCGCGGAACATTTTTGTGTTTGTAGGAAGACAAATTACAGTCAAGACTAGAGTTAGTACGTGGAGCAATAACAATCTGCGTTCTGTCAACACAACTGAGCAATTTCATTAAAGAGCCGCGATTTCTCACAACAGCAAAGCAGTCCATCGGCGAAGTACACGCCGATGTTCTGTGTACGACTTTTTATGTACTGCACGTCCATTACGCCAATAAAAAATTACGGCTAAACCATTAGTGATTAGATTTTCTATTGAAATTTCACCCACAGTAATAAGACGACGTCCTAAATTTTTACAGTTATCGTGATCGATTTATGGAGTTACATGAAGCATTTTGAGAGACTTAATAAAATGTGGCATTTTGGAGATGAACAGAGTTAGATTACGGAAACAAATGAGTTACTTGAACTAGAAATTACAGTGTATAAATGCTGAAAATATCGAATGATATGTTCTAGCTTTTACTGTTTTGCTCGGGTATTAAGATTGTGTAAATGAGGTGGAAATACGAGTAAAGGATAGTATATTCGGCTCGAGAAAGCTATTGTAAGTCAATCTGTCAGTGGTGGAGTAGGGATAATAATAAACAAGAGGAGGATGAAAGTAATGGAAATGAGATTTTACACCATAAAAGTAGTGGAAGTTAATCTAAGAATGGGCGATATGGTTGACGTTACCGAACCAACACTTCTAAAATATTAATGGCGAGCCGCTTTCGTGGTAAGCTAATTTCTACCACACTAAAGGAAGATCAGATGCCGACCGACATTATGCCAGATGAAGTTAATTTACATCAGTAATAAATGAAAAGCACTAGTTCACATTTGTCCTGCAGTGTTAAGTTACTGTGTTAACCGGTTTACGGCTTCAAGGCCATCATCAGACATTTATTGACAGTTACCACGAAAGAAATTACAATGTTTGTAACTGGAAAAGAAGTTACACCTCTAAACTGAAGCACAAACGCACAGTAAATGACAACTGTGACAGGGTGATGACACTGTAATCCAAAAATAATAAAGTTAGATAATAAATAAATATTCCCCCATTTCCCTGTAGTCATTGAGTTCTTTTATGTGTTTGAAATTGGCTATGTAATCCATATAGTGTGTAGTTACAATTGTTAAGTCTTTCTTTTATTGATACAGGTACCACTTTCCATGTTTAATACCTCACTAAGTTGTCTCCTCAAGTACAGTTTTTATTTTACTTGGCTCATTTATTTAACACAAACTGTTGTATAGGTACAGTTTTTAGTATACTGTTAATTTTTTCCTGTTTGCTCCTTTTATATTTGTATAATGTTCAATTTGTAACTTCTCCCAGAGCAGTACAACCACACTCTTAAAGATGGCAGTTACTGTATGTTCCTCACGTTCCTTCATTTTCCTAGGTTTATTCATTTATTTATCTTATTGATATTGCTTAAGTTCTTCATTTATTCTGTAGTCACAATTGATAATTCTTTCTTTTAATACATTTGTGTATAATTCTCCGTGTTTTATACCTCGTGAAGTAGGTTTGTCAGGTACTAATTTTATTTTATTGGTTTTGTTTGTTAATACGAATTGTTATTTAGGTATACTTTTCCAGTTTTGCGTTAGTTTTCCCACTATATTTTTATATTGATTTATTGTCCAACTTTTTACTTTTTACATTAGATTACCACCACACTGTCAAAGATGTCATTTACTGTGCGTTTGTGCTGTAATCTAGTGATTTAAATTCTTTTCCAATGTCGTTTACAAACATTGTTAATTTCTTTGGTGACAATAGTGAGTAAATATGAAGCTGGTATCTGTATAGATACTATTGGTGATAGAAAATGTCTGATAAGGGCCTTGAAAGCCGAAAACCAAGTTAACACAATAAATTAATACCGGAGAACAAATGCAAACTATCGTTTTTCATTCATTATTATGTTGTTCTACCAATAACCGACGGAAGAGTCAGTTAACATTTGCATTAGTTCCAGAAATGAATTTCACTCTCTTTTTTTTATAGAGAGCAAGGCTGAATATCAACAGCAATAATAGTATCTAGAATACACAATTACGTTTTACGACGGAGGTAAGGAAGTCATATCCGTACAAAGCTTTCTTAAAAGGAACAAAACTGCTAGAGCCAAAACACGCTATAGAAGTATCGAATTTTATGTTAGGCTTAGCCGTGACTATTATATGAGTTGCACTAGATTGTACTAATATCTCGAATTATAGCGACCGTCACGAAAATAGGTATCTCAAGGTCATCTCACCGTCTTACAACACTCTCAGTTAAATGTAATTTCGAATGTTAGCAAAAATTAAAAAAAAAATTAGATACCTCTACTTTTAATCTAGAACACGGAGTACTTTTCAAGAAGAAAATTCTTGCTAACTTGTACGAAAAAATAAATAAAAACGTTATAAGAAATTTTGAAGAAAATAATTTTTTACCTTAACCTGTTGATAATCACTGACATATTTGGATATAAATATGAATATTCTGAAAGCGTATAGATTCACGTGATAAATATTTTATCGTGAAAACAAAATTATTCCGAGATGATAAATAAAATAGCGTAAGGGGTGTGAAAACGTTTCACCTGTGCGTATCGTGGTTCAAAGCGCTACAGTCTGGAACCGCGTGACCGCTACGGTCTCAGGTTCGAATCCTGCCTCGGGCATGGATGTGTGTTTTGTCCTTAGGTTAGTTAGGTTTAAGTAGTTCTAAGTGCTCGGGGAGTGATGACCTCAGATGTTAAGTCCCAAAGTGCTCAGAGCCATTTTTTTCATAGGCACACAATGCATATATGAAAATTAACAAAAAGCTGTATCACTGGTTTCTCTTATATTCACTTAAATGTGGGATCGACGGCGGTGTGCTTTAGGCCCTTATGGATCTCAGCGCCTCATTTTTATTCTAGTCAAGTGACCATTACTACTTGACATTACTACTTGAGTTTAATCATTTCTACTAACGGCACTTTGTGTTAGGAGCAGGAATTGCGATTCGTGTGCAGTGTAAACATGAACTACGTTGAATCTATTTTAAATGATAGCAGAAAAGTAAAGCTGTGAGGAGGGGTCGTAAGTCGTGCTTGGGTAGCCCAGTCACTAGCGCACTTACCCGCAGAAGGCAAGGTCTCGAATTCGAGTCTCGGTCCGGCATACAGTTTAATCTGCCACGAAGAGTGAAAATCTCATTCTGGGATCAGGGAAGTAAATTACCGGGAAAAGTGAACTAATACCTCTCCTAGGAATCTTGTACATTTGTAAGAAAAAATGGAAAAACATGAAAACTCCCAATTACACAGAAGTACGGAATGGAGGGTTACGAAAGCTTACACATTATTTCGTTATTGCCCTAAACTGTACTTAATTATGTACAAAAAATCCACAAAAACAATTCCTTCGTTTGTCAGATAAGTTATGCATCTTACTACTACTACTATTATTGTTGTTGTTATTATTATTATTGGCAGTGTACATGCAGTTGTATAAATTTGTTAATAAGCATAACTACTATACAACAAATTTCACACTCTCAGATGTATCAGAATCTAATAATTTGTGAACGTCTGGAATGTATACTCAGGTGCCACCGCGGCCTTCCACCATTAGCAAGATTTAGATTTCATTAATGTCTCATGAATGCTGACAATGTTAAAGATTTTTTGGGTAACCAGTGGAGCCGCCTGGAAATGGAATACTGAAAGAAAATGATAAATAGCTGTTTGGGTGCTTCCATTACCTATTTAAAATATGAATATAAATTTCAGCGGTCACTAGCTACATTCCAGAATAATATGTAACATATCTCATTGTTCATAAACTGATATTTCAGTGATTCACTAGTACGAACATGTGCGTCCTCAGGCTGTCAGTGGATCTACACAGATGTGATTTAATTGTACGTCTGTATAAGGCCCTTCACGGGGCAACAGGAAACAAATCAAATAGCGTGATCTACATGAAAATTCTTACTGCTGGGAGTAGACAGAATCTGCACCGGTTCTATTATCCTCCTGAACATAATATCTCAGTTGTATACGTACTTTTACTTTGTAATCTCTTACTTCACCTATAAAATAGTTAACTTGCTTATTTTTTTAAATCGACAACTTCTGTTCTAGACAAAAAAGGCTGATTTTGTTTATAATTTCGAAAAGTTACACATGTCACCCCACGCTAACGCCATTGTGCAACCAGAATGGCGCATTGTCAGAAGAGCACGTGACCTTAGTTCCCAACTGACACAGTTTTGCTGCAGCTCCGTCCACAGGTACATTACAATGTGCGAATCAAATGGTGCGGCAACTGGAAAACTACACCAAAGATGAAGTGCACGGAGCAGTACGATTCTTGTAAGCAAAACGTCAAAATTTCAGAAAGGTTCACGGTGAAATTCTGGGGTTATGTGGTCCAAATGCAATGTCACCTCCAGTTGGAGTGAAATGGTGCCAACAATTTGACCAAGTCCACACAGAGGCGGGTTATGTTAACTGGGAAGAAAGGGCATCCGACATCGTCCACACACGGCAATGTCCGGGCAATTTGCGAACTGATTCGCAGCAATCGCAAATATTCCAACGATGATGACGTTTATACAGCGGTTCCGAATGGATCCGTGACCAAGGAGTAGATTTCTGTCATCGAGGAACTGAACGATTGCTAATGTTTTTTACAGAGACTTGGCGACTTTGTTGAAAACTATCGTCATGTATCAGTGCAAAATTCAATAAAAGTTACTTGGCCTGCCATAATAATTATGATTCTGCGTTGTTCCATAAGTTGCCCTTGTGCCGGTCTTTGTGGCCGAGCTGTTCTAGGCGCTTCAGTTTGGAACCGCGCGACCACTACGGTCGCAGGTTCGAATCCCCCTCGGGCATGGATGTATGTGATGTCCGTAAGTTAGTTAGGTTTGAGTAGTTCTAAGTCTGGGGGACTGATGACTTCAGATGTTGTCCCATAGTGCTCAGAGCCATTTGAACGATTTGTTTTCCAGGTAACAAAACGGCATGTCAGCTTACTTAACTATTTCGATAAAGAGCAGAAGAAATATTTGTAAAAAGGGAAGATTTTTTTGTTACACATGCAAAGGACGTCGGCACGGCACATACGAGTGGCCATTTTCCGTCTTTTTTTTGATCCAAGGTAAAAGAGCATGTTCATTGTTATGGAATACAGACCGACTTAACAATTTGAGTGGTACAGGCTGGCGCACGAAAACTCGTCCCCGAGTACTAGCTAACTGCTCTTTGTCGCCTATCAACCGTCATCTGTTGTATCGAAGTTGTTGTTTGCATTAGCTTATTTGTTATTTCTTCACTGCCTAATTATTACATGTTTATCTCTTCTGCTCGTAGCGGTCGACAAATCCTGCGTAATTGGCGAGCAGTCTGTATTCAGGGCCGGTTTTTCTTGCGCCGCCTTACATTATTTCACTGCGATCAGCCACGTAACGCTACTGTTGGCTAAAGGAGAGATTTTGCAGAATTCTGTTATGAATAAAAACTCTGCCCTCCAGGGCGGAGGCAGTGCCCCCTCTTGACGCCTTACATCTTCAGTCACCTGTGCTACGAATTTTCAAATTTTCGTAAGAACCGTATACCAAACACAAATGAACGGTGAACGAGTAAAAATCAAGAGTTCCCAAAAAGGAGCCACCACCAGTGAACTAGTTCCCAAGGATGAACGAGTTTGCCCATCTCTTAAACTGTACACATAGTTCAGTGTGTACGGTCACGTCTTGGCGTGATTATAGCGCTTCTTAGTGCTACTCAAAGAAGGGAGGAAATTTGTGGCTTTCACAGGTATTTTCCAAATAATTTCCGAACTAAAGAGTTGCGAGATGTCGTTGAACTTGAGCGGTTTTACACTACCGGAATTTGTCGTGTGTGTTGCCACATTAGAAACAATGTGGAAATTTATTACAGGAAAGGCACAGCGCAGCCTCTCGTTATTTTAATACACCAGGAAAGAGTTTCGTAAAAGATCTACGTTACAGAGTGTACTAGCCCTGTCTTATTACATAGAAATATAGATCTTGTAGATACCTTTAATTAATGTTCCACGTCTCGCAACTACTTAGTTTCACCGTGTCGGCTCTTATATTCCAGCCTCAGGGATAATACTTTCCTCTCTACAGTCCAATTAAAATTACTTGATAGTTGACACTTCACGCCTTGGAGCTTGTTTCCTCCAATCAGAGTTCTTAACGTCACGGCACACTGCCACAACAATTGATCAGTTCCTTGTTCGGCTTTCTTTGTTGTTGTGTTTTGATCCAGAATCTTGCGTCTGACACTTCTGTTTCGTATTTCAACACCTATGATAACCACACACACACACACACACACACACACATACACACACACATAACGATGCTAATGAAATTCTGCACATACCTTTCATACGCAGCACTAACCAAACTACTGGATACTTCCGCACAAGACGCGATTCAGTGCAATATATACAGTTATAATCACAGAGATCAGGCCGGCCGCTGTGGGCTAGCGGTTCTAGGCGCTTCAGTCTGGAACCGCGCTGCTGCTACGGTCGCGGGATCGAATCCTGCCTCGGGCATGGATGTGTGTGGTGTCCTTAGGTTAGTTAGGTTTAAGTAGTCTATGGGAATGATGACCTCAGATGTTAAGTCCCATAGTGCTTAGAGCCATTTGAACAGAGATCGGGTTACTTTATATAAGCTTCGCACAATACTGCGTAAAGCCGAGTTTTTGAGGACTGCAATTCATCCTTGCGACTGGGTCATCACAGTTACAAACAACACTACTGAAGCCAGAGTTGGGGCATAGTCATAGCGAAATACATAGTGTGTCTACCTGACGTTTAGAAGGTCGTAGATCCGAATCTCGTCAAATGTTGCGAAATTTTGTCCTATTTTCTAAATCAAATCAGAAGAGTATTCTATTATTTTTATTCAGTTAACTGGTTCTAATGTATTTTTTATTTAGTTTGCCGCATCATTTTCATCATCGCATTGACTTTTTTGTTTGCTCTTATTTTTCTACGTATCGTTCTTTACTTGTTTGGAATCTGGTTGTGTAGCCTATAATCTGCAACAAATTGGCAACGAGAACTGCTGGTCGGTTGGTAACGCGGTTGGTAACGCGGCAGCTCGTGCAGCCAGTGTGAGGACAGTTTCAGATAATCAGTGATAGCGGAAAATTACAGAGTGCTTTTAGCGCTCAAACTGCCTTTCTTCTATCTTCACTTAGCACGTGAAGGTTAGCTTTAATGCCGTGAACAAAGCCATCGTGATTTTACTTCTTCCGCTGATTGCTGACCGCCGTTTTCTCGGAGACATTGCACATCACGAGGCTGTGTTACTTAAGATAATTTGAAAACCAGGGCTACAAAACGCGTCGTCTGCCGCAGTTCAGTCATTGGTCACTTAAAACAAGCTGTCGTCGGAGCGTCTCGCATCTCGACATGCGTCGCGTTGGCCACTTCCGACATACGTCTGCGTTAACATATTAACAGCATTTGCGAAGTGTCTTGTGCCACCTATAACCGAGTTGTAGCCGGCAGCCGATGCGGCAACACGGTAGCGGTAAGTAACAGATGTCAACTACTAAGTAATTTTAACCGGAAGCTAGATTATGTTTACAGGTGGTATAAGCTTTCCGTTCTTGACCTGGGAAACGTGTTACAAAGACAAGTTATTGAGGAATCTGCAGTTCTGGTACTGCATTCGGTTATAACTTGACGCTTTCCTAGAGGCGAAAGGTTAATAACTGTCAGAAAAAAGTCGAGAACGTATGAGTTTGTATTCTGCCAGCACCTCACTGAACGACCACGCCGCACATTTACTTATTTCTTCTTATTACAAGCACTCTGTTCCACAGGTAATGTAATTGCAGTTGTACTGCAGCTCGGAGGCCGATGTCTCATGAAGCTATAAAATAAATGCCTGATAACTGTCGGATGATGGAATAATGATTGTCGTAACTGCAGTATGTGTAGAAAAAAAAAAACTAACTTAAATTTCTCTTCACTGTCATTGACGTTGGTTCAATAAGACGCTAGCAAAATTTTTGATCGCTTGCTATGTTACGCGAAAATATTAAGAGTAAGCTTAAGTTCAATCTGTGCAATTGTCATGGACTGTGCGGCTGGTCGCGGCGGAGGTTCGAGTCCTCCCTCGGGCATGGGTGTGTGTGTTTGTCCTTAGGGTAATTTAGGTTAAGTAGTGTGTAAGCTTAGGGACTGATGACCTTACCAGTTAAGTCCCATAAGATTTCACACACATTTGTTCATCTATGCAACTCTTCCTACTGCATGGAAGAAATTGATCTTGGAACCTTGTGGGTTATACAACTCGAAGTATTACGAATGTACCAGTGTCGCCACTAATTCTGTGTATTCAAGCGCAAACGCGCAACCTGCGACCAGACTGAGATACAAATAATTTTATACCCTGCAGTGTCAGTCGTTTTACATCATTACCCGTGAGCCTTACTTCATTTCTGACCATCTCATCCTGTTCCCCGCTCACGTATCCATCTCTCGGTGGCTACTACGTCTATCAACTTCGAAAACGCGTTTATATAATCTAATCAATTTTGTTATCGCTACTATTTCCAGCGTCGAATAGCCCCCCCCCCCCTCCATGTAGCCCATGGCCGACGTCCTGCCCCAACCTCGTCAAACTAGAGTTGGATGTGAATGCGTATATGTATGAATTACTTTAGGTTCAAATGGCTCTCAGCACATGCGACTTAACATCGGAGGTCGTCAGTCCCCTAGAACTGAGAACTACGTAAACTCAACTAATCTAAGGACATCACACACATCCATGCCCGAGGCAGAATTCGAACCTGCGACCGTAGCGGTCGCGCGGTTCCAGACTGTAGCGCCTAGAACCGCTCGGCCACTACGGCCGGCTAGAACTACTTAAACCTAACTAACCTAAGGACATCACACACATCCATGCCCGAGGCAGGATTCGAACCTGCGAGCGTAGCGTTCGTGCGGTTACAGACTGAAGCGCTAGAACTGCTCGGCCACACTGGCCGGCTAATTACTTTAGGTTTCTGTTCTTTAACTATAACGCAATGGTATGCCCACTATCCTTGTAAATATGAGAGACGGATGAATAAATCTACTTCTATTAATACAGCAACAAGAGGAGCCCATACGACCCTTCGTAGGGGGGGGGGGGGGCGATGGCGGGGGATAGACCCGGGGGGGATATGGGGTATTTTTAATATTTTGGAAGACGAATAGTTACTTTTAAGCAGCTTTTTAAAAACCTGTGTAACATTGACTTTTAATTAATTTTCTTGAAAGAAAAACACCTGACTACTCCATATTTTTTCCTTTCCCTGCTAACCAAGGGGAGGAGCGCCCCCTTCATCTTGCGTACGGGTATGGGCGCCCTTGATTACCACTACTACTGCTTGTCTATTTTTCACTTTCTGTAACATATGACGTAACCAACCTTTGGATTGAGGTTAATATTCACCTTCACTTTTAATTCCTTGATAGCTGCTGCACTAAATTATGAATGGTGTCTCCAGTGTTATGATTTCCAACTGTTCAAAAAAAAAAAAAAAAAAAAGACCTTCCTGCCGTTCTTGTGCCCTTATCAGTGCAGTCAGTATCAGTTTAAAGAACATGTAACGAATATTAAAGCTAGTCGCAAATGTATCCGGTGCTGCCTAAAGCTCGAAAAGACACACGCTGCGTATTATCAGCAAAATCAGACTATGAAAAGTGCTGCTTCGTATTGCGGTATATTGGTAATTTTTACGTATGGACCGTCTGACAACAACTGAATAAAACACAATTTTAGTGCCATACGCGTTTCGCCTTTATTTTCTGCAAGGCATCATCAGTGGCTGGTTGCGTGGACAATTTCTTACATATTACGCTCCTGTTGCATTTTTGGTGTTGTTCTTCTTCTTATGGATGCCAATTTGCGGTTTTTTTTTCACATTCCACAGCACTATGAAGTGAACGCTCGTTTTAATGCAATGTTTTTCCATACGTAAAAATTACCAATATACCGTAACATTACGCGCAACTGAGGAAGACAGGACTACAAAAGTTGAAGCTGCTTCGTATATTTGACATGTTTCAAAAAATTTGGAAACGTAAAAATATTTTTTACGTACCTGCTGCCAAAGCGTCAATCGAGTCGATGGCGAAGCACTGCTCCAGCTGCGCACACGTTGATTAGAATGCGCTCTCAGTGCGCGATGGCGATCTTGACGGCCTGTCGTAACCTGCACTCATGACGTGTTGGAGCCGGAGCAAGGGACATGAAACCCCCCCCCCCCCCCCTCACGCATAGGAGTCAGGGGTACAACAATCGCTACTCGTGACGTCATCGGAGGCACACCGACGGATTCTCCAGGTCTAAAATTGCCCTTCACCTTAAAAGCGTAACATAATCGTTTCACAACTCCACATTATTTGGTGTTGTGTAATGTCTCGTGTCTCTTAGTACCTGCTGCGTTGTTCATCTTTTTCTTCCGTCAGCTTCGTTCTCTTTATTTTCCTTTTCGTAAAAAAGTCTTTTCGAGTCGATGCTCCACTTTTCTTCTTTCCACCTTTTCCTGATTTTTATTAATTTTTAATGGGCCGTGGCTATATCAAATTCTTTTCCTGTGTCTACATTTATGATTCTCATTTCTTGATTCCTGTTTAATACTTACAATTTACTTCCCCACAGCGGTGTCAAGACAGGGTCCCCAACTTCTGTAGTAAATTTAAAAAAATAGGACACTCGTTATAATCCGACAGTTACGGGACGAAGGTTGTGTCGGATTCTGAAAACTATCGGATTATCAAAGCTTGAATTTTTAAAATTGAATTTAGACTTCTAAGGCTTGAAAATTTAAGTTGTTTTGTATAAATATTGAGTATGTACTGTAGTACACCTATTGTTACAATAAACATTTTGTGGCTACTGAGTTTATAAAAAAATACATCGGGTGTATGTATATTTAAGAAATTTATTATGTATCTATGTACGTACGTATTACAGATTTATGCAAATACATACATACCATGTACATACATATATACATACAAATGCATAAAAATCCCTATTTATCTCCTAAAAATTATTTGAAAGATTTTTGTTTTTTCTTTCGTAGTGTCTGTCATCGCATTTTCTTGAATGTCTTTTAACATTAAAATCTTCTCGTGCTCGAGTTCCCTCTCTCCACACCAACGTACCGAAGCGTTGCCAACCTCCGTAACCTCATCTCAGGAGATAGCGCATTTCACTCGCGTGGCCGCCTCAGTTGGGTCGTCCTCTACAACATGAGCTGTAGCTTCCCGGATTATCTCCTCTCCAGGATGTCAAATTAAACACCTTTCAGTAGTCTAGTTTCCAAACTTATTTTATTTGGCATCCAGTTTCGGCGATTTACTACGCCGTCTTCAGGCCCCGGACCGACAGGTTGGAAGATTCCACCTCGGTTCTGATCAAAACGGAGGCCACAATTACTGGTATTAGTGGATTTCGGCTTGCTATAGCGATACCTCCAACTGTCTGAAGATGTCGTAGTTAATCGCTGAAACTGGTAGCCAAATAATTGTGGGAACTAGACGGCTGAAAGGTGTTTTATTTGACATCCCGTATCGAACAGCCGAGTCCCGCAACCATCTCTGAAAAGATAGACGTACAGAGACTTTCTCGTCGTCTGTCAGTTCAGAACCAAGGTTACGGTGTAATAGTCATCTTCTCAATTCTTCTGGATCTCTTTACGGAATGTTGATTTCATCACAAATTGTAAGCGCAGTCTTGGTAACTTCGTTAATTCTCTCTGTCGCCTTTCTATGGAAGAAGTAGGTTTTCTTGCCGAATATTTTTCCAAGATTTTATCAGAGTTACAGGCCTGACTTGACGCCATGCAAATACTGCATTGGCGATGGCATCGTTGATGTTCGCCCGCATCTCGTGGTCGTGCGGTAGCGTTCTCACTTCCCACGCCCGGGTTCGATTCCCGGCGGGGTCAGGGATTTTCTCTGCCTTGTGATGGCTGGGTGTTGTGTGATGTCCTTAGGTTAGTTAGGTTTAAGTAGTTCTACGTTCTAGGGAACTAATGACCATAGATGTTAAGTCCAATAGTGCTCAGAGCCATTTGAACCATCGTTGATGTTCAATTTCTTCAAGATCCATGTGATGCGTGCATCAGGTTGACTGACGATATCAACTTGTAGGCTCTATTTGTAATGTGATTCAATGTTTTGATAATAATTTGATCCATCAGCTGAATCAGTGTAGCCGTATTTTTTGGCAAATACAAAGTCTCTTTGTAACCATCAAGCGTCTTAACTCTCAATCCTTTCTTGTCCGGATGTCCTGGAGCATCATCTAACGACGAAAGAGCCTTCAATGGCAAAATGTTTCTCTTTTAGTGTTCTTTGACTTCTTGTACAAAATGGTTGGAAAATCGGTCCAAAAAACTTCTTTAGTGCCCCACGCTCGGCTTTGGCTTTTGTATGTCACTGGAAGAGATTCGACTTTTATGTTTTTAAATGCCCGTGGGGACTTGGATTTGCCCACAGCTACGAGTCTTTAACGTATGGCTTCCAGCTGCATTTGTGCACACCATTAACTTGATAAGCTCGTTTTGAGGTTTCTTTGCTGAAATTTTTTTTTCATACACCATTACAAAAGTTTTGTTGAGAGTTGCTGCCAATTTAAGCCTGTTTCATCGGCATTATACAGTGCTCCTGCGTAAGGCCTAGTTCGTTGATTTTGGTGTTTAAATCTTGAATGAACTGAGAGCTTCAGTCTCGTCAGCTGATAGTTTTTCTCTGCTCATCTGCAAGAAACGAATGCCATGCCGCTTCTTAATGTTTCAAACCAACCATCGCTGGCACGAAAATCATTTCACGATAAAAAAAAAAGCTGGGCTTCCTGTTTTAAAACATCTCCCGAAATAGGGACAAGTCTGCTTCTTTGTTGTTCAAAGCAAACGTACAGAGCTCCCTCAACTTTGAGCGTATTCGTTTATATGAAGGAGTTTCTCTAGCACCCAAACCTCCATATGTATGTTGTATGTCGATAGAGTACCAACCAAAACACAGATTTCGTTTGTGCTGTGTGCTGTCGTCCAGCAGAACATGCGAAAACGGTACTTAAAAGTAAAACCAGAACTGTGAAGCACATGGAAGGCGTATCCGTGAGTGACTATTCTGCTCAGGGTGAGTTGGTAGAGCGTGAGGTCGTGGTAGCACAGGCCTTGCGTTCAAGTCCCGCTGGTGTCAATTTGTTTTGACTGCCTACGCGTGAAGTTGTTACAATTGGCAACCTTTTCCTGACATATCAAAGGAGTTTTCGGAGTTTTTAGCAATGTTCTTTTGGTAGCCTCCTTTCTCTTCATTAGTTGAAAGTAGCAAACCTATAGAAGCCATTTGTATTGATTGGTGTGGTGTTCTGTTGGACATAAGAGACAGGATATCGCTCGTGATGAAGCAGCTAGTGCATTTACAGTTTCACAGAATAAACAAAAAGTTGGAACAGTAGAATAAAGAAACAATAGCGTCACACCTGCAGAAGTATTAATGGTCCCATGTAACACTTTCACAAATGATACAATGAAAATTTTCAACATCTTGGTCTGAAGCCCAGGACCCATGGTACGACGATCTAATGCTCGACTAACTTCCCCACAGAAGCTATACATACTAGTTACAGTTATGCTTTTCGTAAGCTCCGTAGTCCTGGTGTTAATTTTAATCAACGTTTACGCCCATATACGAACTAAATCGGAATTTTCGTTGACATTCTATCGACACCATTTCGTACGGATCTGAGTGTCCGATACCTGGAGGTTTGGGTGTTAGTCATCTTCTATAGTTTTTATAAATTGTTCTATTTTATCCCTATTTTTTTACCATGTCGTAAACGGTATGTCGCCATCGATATCAACAGCTTTAGAAATGGAAGCTGGAAATTCACCACAATAATACATTTTAATAATTTTCCTTTTATCAGCAACTAAAGTTTTATGTCATACATTTTAATTACTTCCCTTTTTATCAGCAAGTAAAGTTTTATGTCATACATTCTAATTATTTCCCTTTTATCAGCAAGCAAAGTTTTATGCTTACGTTTAGCGCTTCCCCTTGCGCTCGCCATAACACAACACTTTTCAACACAAAAATGAAAACAGAACAATCAGTCCATCTATCAGAATTCAAATTCACTGATAACATGAAAGGAGCATTCTCACTGACGCATCTATACCGGCGTGAGGCACGGGACAAACTGGAGAAGGCACCTGTCGCGACACAGTCGTCACATACGTTGAGTCGTGGGTAAAGAAGGTGGTATAATACTTCGGTTTATTGGTAGAATACTGGAAATGTGCAAGCAGTCTACGAAAGAGGTTGCTTAAAAATCACTCGTACGACTGGTTGTGGAATATTGCTGAAGTGTGTGGGACCCTTGCCAATAGGACTAACAGGGGATATTGAACGTTTACAGAGAAGGGCAGCATGAATTGTCGCAGGTTCGTTTAATCCGTGAGAGAGTGTCACAGAGATAATGAAGTAGCAGACTCTTGAAGATAGACGTAAACTATCCCGAGAAAATCTATTAACAAAGTTTCAAAAATAGGCTTTAAATTATTACTCTAAGTATATACTGCAACCCGCTAGATATCGCTCACATAGCAATTGTAAGGATAAGATTAGAATAATTACTACATGCACAGAGACATTCAAATAATCCTTCTTCCCGAGCACCATACGTGAATGGAACAGGAAAAAGAACTAATTTGTGGTGCAGAGGGACGTACCCTCTGTCATGCACCTCACGGTGGTTTGCAGAGTATAGATGTAGATGTAGAAGTTTGTGGCTGTCTGTCTGGCGCAAGCGCAGTGCCGACCTCTGACTCAGAGTCGGACTACCGAGCTTGTTAAATGGTGGATTACCGTGAGTGTACTTCAATAAAAGATAGCACAACCAATTTTGTACTTTTCATGCCCTGCAGCGTCCGAATATTTAACACAATTCTTGTGTCTCCGCTGCTGTTTATTAATTTTTTATTCTGAGTACTGAACAGTGTCCAGACTTTGAAAAAAATTTTCAACTGTCTTGGCTGTAAAATGAAAATACGAATCATCCTATTTCATTTAAATCGTTGTACTAATAAAAACGGGTAAACGCCATTCCACAGGGTGTAACTAAATAACTTCTACAGATTCTGAGGATGGGTTCCTTACACCAAAACAAGAAGTTGCCCATCTTCGCTACTGTGAATCAGTTTTCTTCTTTAGAATAAGAGCTCATTTAGAGCCCATGTTTACTGTTTAGAACCCATGTTACTACACATTTTTTCTTGTTTTGTGGTTGAGAAAGTCTGTAGACGGAATTTAGTTACTCCCTGATGATCACTTATACATCTAGGTCTGTCAAATATGTTCGGCTCTAATTTTTTGTACATTTAGTCCCTGCTTAATACCTTATGTTTTATTCATTTATTTTTTGGCACTAGTAATAACATTTGCTGCCAAGATTTTCGCCATTAAGGCATTTTTTTCTTCACGTACATCGATTCCCTGCAGGTCCTGCGGTTGGAGACCATCAATAACAATAACAACATCAGTGCGTGCCTCTATCGTATTTCTCTCATTACTTATTCTATCTCTGCTGTAATGTCTTTCATGGTCCCATTCTACTTTAGTTATTATTTTCTGTTTACTTGGATCAACAGTCCTGCAAAATTTTATAATGACTCCACATTCCGCCGGACTTTTAATAGATTTCTCTATTCAAAATCGCGATTTAGGCTTGTTAAGCCTATGACAGATCACACTACTGTTTCATAATGCAGATCGAGTACGTAATCATAGTTGCAGTTCATATAAAGCTATACTTTATAATGGCCGAGTTTGCGTTTACAGATGTAGCCACGGTGTTTTAAGTTTTGATTATTCGCCGACTGATGTTGTATAATGATTAAAGCAGTGGACATGTATTTCCACTTCAAGAGAATGATAGAATTGTTCATTTGATAAGATTAAGATAGATTCGTTTTCAGGTCGAACTACAGTGTGATCCATTATTTTGTCCCTTTTTTAGTTTCACAACTATTGTGTCAGAAACTGTAGAATACTAATAATCTGAATGTTACTTGATGCTCTATTACATGCCATTACTAATTGTTACTTAATAGTTGTTCTAGGTCCAACCACGAATAAGGAAAGATGGCTTTCCGTTTGTGACCGTGCTTGATTGCAAAAAAAAAAAAAAAAAAAAAAAAAAAAAATGTTCAAATGTGTGTAAAATCTTATGGGAGTTAACTGCTAAGGTCATCAGTCCCTAAACTTACACACTACTTAACCTAAATTATCCTCAGGACAAACACACACACCCATGCCCGAGGAAGGACTCGAACCTCCGCCGGAATCTGCCGCATAGCTTGATTGCAGTTAGAATGGAATTATGGCATTCGCCTACAGTAGCACGGAGATGATTGGATACGCGACTCTTGATGAACCACTATGGCGTTTACGCAAGGTCACAAGAAGTCCTTGAGACAATATCACAGGGAAACCTTCATCGTATGGTTCGATTCAACAGATAATAAAGGAGATAAGCTGGGGGCAATGGAACTCACACTTTGCCCAAGCGATGTCACCAGAGGACTGTGGTTTTAGGACGAAGTTTGCTGAATATATGTTGCAATGGATGAACTAGGAACCAAATTGTCATGAGCAATATTGTATGGTTCAAATGGCTCTGAGCACTATGGGACTCAACATCTTAGGTCATAAGTCGCTTAGAACTTAGAACTACTTAAACCTAAGGACATCACACACACCCATGCCCGAGGCAGGATTCGAACCTGCGACCGTAGCAGCCCTGCGGTCTCGGACTGCAGCGCCAAACCGCACGGCCACCGCGGCCGGCAATATTGTATGGTCAGCCAGGCATTATAACGGATTTATAATGAAATAAAACATGAACATAATTCTGGATTATCTCGTGGCTTATTACCAAAGACACTGCCATCGCAATCTAAAGGTACTCCATACAATTTTCGGAGTAAAAATACAGCAAATAAAACATGAAAATGCAGGGTACATAACCTAGTGCATTACATTCATACAACGGGGTCAGACAAATAACACCTGAGCTACCCAGGCAACAGGAGCGTAAATGTGCCATTGTTGCACTTCATGCTTAAGCTTTTGTTGTGTTCTTCTGTTGTGTAGACCGTCCCAGAGCGACGTCATCTTCTTTTGTTTTGTGTCGCAAATACATTTTGTAATTGTTTGACGTAAACTTTTCACTGTATAAATAGTTACTGAATCAACAGCAATCCAGTTTTTTGAGAACTAAAAGTATTGCGTAGTGAGTGACCTGTGAGTTATTACGGTGTTATCACACAGCTCATGCCATTACAAGTGCCGTGCACAAAACCGCTGGTCGTTTTTTACAGCGTAGCTTCTGACATTTCACATCTTATGTTGTTTATCGATATGGAACAATCAATTACATGGTTCAAATGGCTCTGAGCATTATGGGACTTAACTTCTGAGGCCATCAGTCCCCTAGAACTTAGAACTACTTAAACCTAACTAACCTAAGGACATCACACTCATCGATGCCCGAGGCAGGATTCGAACCTGCGACCGTAGCGTTCGCGCGGTTCCAGACTGTAGCGCCTAGAACCGTTCGGCCACCCCGCCGGTTCAACTGCATGATTTGACACCATGTCAAATCTACAGGGTGTCTCAAAAAGAATCATCCGATTTTACAAAATCGTAACTATAACGTTGAGATACGTGCGTAAACAACGTACTGTTGGAAAGAGAAAACGATTTTTATATGGTTTTGACTAGGTAGCAGCAGTGTGCGCCCACTTCAGTTGCAGTAAAAATGGTGTCGGGATAACAGAAAGCGTTTTGTATCCTATGTTTTGCGCAGTGCGGGTCAGTAATAACTCTTCAGGGTAACTTTCGTTCTAGGTATGGTGTGTACACTCCTACAGCACAGAGCATTAGACGATGGTATGAACAATTGCGAGAAACAGGTTGTTTTTGTAAAGGCAAATAGCCGGGCCGACCCTGAGTCGAGACATGCTCGCAGTGGTGTGGGAACAATTTGAATACCGCATGACATATGATTTTCGTCTCAAGGGGGGCATATTGACCACCTACGAAAAGGTATGAACAAAACTTCTTGAGTTTCCCATTCATCAAAAAACAACATTAGTTCCAGAAATATAGACGTGCCAAATCGGATGATTCTTTTTGATTCACCCTACTCGTATACACACACAAAATATATAGAGATGTTTTTACTAGGATGTCACAAATGGTCGGCTGTGGCGTTGCTATTGCCTGAAATTGTTTAGAAAAACTACTAAAAACCTTAAATCACGATAGCGGAACAGAACAAACTCCATCCTTAAGAATGTGATGTCAGCGTCCTAACAGCTGCATTGCCTCATTAGCTTTGTATTTTGTATAGCATCTAATAACGCGGCGTGTACAAAAGACCACCGGCAAATTTACTTGATTTTTGTGTGTTGCAGAAACACTTTGAGATAAACATTTATCATTAAATAAAAAACAAATGAAAAAAATCTGTACGCATAAACATAAATATAAGCGATACACTCAAGCATTGTTCCTGAGGGAGAGATTAGACTTATACCATAGGTTCCGAGTCGAAAGTATTCATACTTCAGCGACATTGTATGTTTCCTTTCCGTGCACCGTTTCTCTGTGAGTTGATTCCGTGCGTGTGCAGTTAACGAAGACACTATTTGCTCCTTGTATTGATGTGGTTAGAAAAGTGTTGAAATGCATTTCTTCTTTGGAAGAATCCACAGGAAATGTAGTCCATCAACAAGAAAGTCGCATACAAAACCCTCGTTTGACCAGTACTTGAATATTGCTCGTCAGATGGGGATCCGCACCAGATAGGATTGATAGAGGAGTCACATCGGTAATCGTTCTTCCCGCTAACCGTACGCGACTGGAACAGGAAAAGGGGGAAGAGATACTGGTACACAAAGTGCCCTCCATTACACACCGTAAGATGGCTTGCGGCGTACTGATGTAGATAAGCAAATAAAATAAACGAATAAACATGTACACATAAAGTAAATCAGCACTTCAGTAAAAGAAAAGTGAAATTCACGTACTCAACAAATGGCCAGAGAAAATGAAGGTGAAAAATATGGTTTGCAATGTTCCAACCTTGGACTGTTAAGTTCTTAGTCGACACTGCTATAGCTACCGAGCGATGTGGCGCTGTCTAAACGCAGTGGACTCTCATCTGGTGGTAGGTTTAAGGTTTCTGCTTTCCGAGAACCACTTAAGGAGAATACTGGGATGTTTCGTATGACAAAGGCCTCTGTCAGCTTTCCACACAAACTTGACTGAATCCGACATGTTCTTCAATATCTCAAGTGCTCGTTAGCACTGGAACGCTCCTTACGGTTCTAGTTTTCCTAAAATCGTTCAGTTTTGAATCCACTCCGCTACCTACATAACACCCAAGTCTCAACCCAAGCTATTTACCGACTACGCGACGTATCATCCTCCACCTAAAAATGGGTAATATTTTGTCATTCGCCTGGAAAGCACAATTTCGTATCCATGCGTTCAGAAAATTTTAAGGAGAGAAGTAGTATGGAAAAACTTACTTCTTTATTGTTACACTTTTTTTCATATTCTAAAAAAAGGTTACAAGAATCGGCAGGCAGGATAGAAAGAAAAATCAATAAAATTGCTCTGAAAGATATCATTGAGCAAGGAAAGCTAATAGCAATTATCCAAAAAAACGGAAAAGAAAGTTGTTCGGACACTTACTGAGACACAATGAGATTTTAGCAGAGGCACTGGAAGGAAAATATCTTGGTAGGGAAATCAACAGGATGTCAAGGAAATGGTCGAAGATTACTGGAAATAACAAACAGCCAAAATTATAAAAAAAAATACCCTGAAGAGGGCCGCACAAAGTACGGGGAATTGGCTCAGCGACCAGAGTTAGCTTTTAGAAGAAGAAGTGAATGAAACATTGCTCGTTAATCGGACACAGGAATTGTGTGGTTCTGCAGCTACCGTCGCAGGAGACAGATTCGCGTACACTGCAACATTCATATTGCTTTGGAAGATGGCGAGTGAAAGTTAGCGACGACCAGTAAAGTAACAGACGGACTAGAGCTCTTTGGGAAGCGATGCTGCAATAATCTGTGACTGCGAATATTGACTAACAATAAATATCATAGTCAAGTTTAATGCTTATTGCGATTAATCCCATGTTACTCTTAATGTTTCCGTGTGCATGCAGAATAATCAATAGCTGAGGTCATGCAAAATTCGCAACCATACGATTTATCGACGCACAGCGTGGTCTGTATCTCTCGTTCACTGTGCAGCAGCACTGACGCTAACAGCTCATTTCAACTTCGATAGCTGCATCACCTTGATTTCGTGTCTGTTAAGCCGGTACTGTGGAAATATCGGCACAGTAATCAACGTCACGTGCTTTTTCAAACGAATATAACAGAAAAAAAGAAATATTAAAAAAAAACATACATGAGGGAACCAGGACGAGTTAGGACGTCTCTCCGCAGCACAGGAAGTCGCACAGCCACAGTCGAGACGCCTGGACGACGCAGCACCACGTGAACTCGCGAACGCAGCCAGCATTGTTTTGAAAGGGTTACGAGAGGAGCCACTGAGCTTGTAGGCTGCGACAGCGGGACACGGACACGCAGAGATCGGGTGCCGGATGGAGGGGGGCTCCAGTGCATAGTTGTCTGGCCAGAAACAAGAGCCGGTGCAGCTTCCCCCTCCACCGCCCCTACCCGCCCTCCGTATCCCTACCCGGTAGCACGCGTAAACACGCGCGCGCAGGTAGAACTGTACTCTCACTCGCTGTTCTTGCTATCAGCAGAGATATTAATCGGTCGGACCACGTCGGTCGGCGTTGCCACGTCAACGAGTTGGCTTCCCTGGCGGATCCTTGCATCGCTCAGTACGCGTCAACGAGATCTCCGCGATTATCCAAGCGTAGTGGAATATCTGCCAGTGGAACTGCCGCACATTTTGGTAACTCAGCACTAGTGTCGATACTGGAAAGGAAGTTCGCACAGAAATTACACTCGATCCTTGAAGTTGCTGTCATATGTACTGAAAAGTCGAAAACTTTAAGGTTGTGGCTCTTCTTACTTTCCGTGCTTGCAAAGAATATTTATAGAGAGAATCCCACAATATGCAGAACGCCGTTCGTTTATTTTCGCTTTATCCAAGAATGTTTTACCACATTCTATACTATCTTTGGCGGGTTGCTATAATTATTCTGTCTCATTTGACGCTAGCTGTAATATTGTGCTGAAATTTTCACATACCTCTAGATGTTTTGAAAATTTTAAAAAGGACCATTTTCTTCTCTATCGCTTTTTTAACAGATGCGCGCGCACACACACAAACACACACACACACACACACACACACACACACACACACACACACCTTTTAATTATTTTATCACAAGCTAAAAGATCTCTGCCGTCACTTAATAAATCACGTGTGCAACAGTTAAAAACAGCGATAACGAGGGAAATAAGTCTTTCAAAACGTTTGAAACAAAGGGAGCTAAGACTGTAACAGAACGAATCTTTCACTTTGCAGAGGAGTGGGGGCTGATGTGAAACTTCCTGGCAAAACGCGGAACATTTGCCATAGGCAGGCAACTTCGGAAGGCAGGAGATGATGTACTATAGTAACTGACAGTGAGAACGGCTCTTGAGTTCTTGGTTGGTTGAGCACTTGCCCGCAAAGGGCAAGGGCACTGGGTTCGTCGTAGACACGATCCGGCACACAGTTTTAATTTTCCAGGAAGTTTCATATCAGCGCATACTCCGCTAGAGAGTGAAAAATTTATTCTGGAAACATCCCGCAAGTTGTGGCTAAGCCATAACTCAGCAGTATTCTTTTTTCCACGAGTGCTACTACTACTACAAGGTTCGCAGAACTTCTGTGAAGCTTGGAAGGTAGGAGATGAGGAACTGGCGGAAGTAAAGGTGTGAGGAAGAGTCCTGATTGAGTCGTAACTGAGTCGGGCTTGGATAGCTCAGTTGGCGAGCACATGCCCGCTAAAGGTAAAGGTTCCGTCTTCGAGTCCCGCTCTGGCACAAAATTTTAATCTTCCACGAAGTTTGGAGACTGCATCATCTGCGAGATACGTGGAGAACGGATGTCACACGTTAAACTATCAGCACACAATCGGTGATAACGTCATATAAGACGCACTAATAAACAAAATTCACTGAAGATAGCTCAAAAGTGCTGAAACGTGTTCGGCTCAAGCAAAACTGAGCAGACTGTGTCTTGTGCAAGCCTGAATATCTTTCGAACGTTGCTACAGTGCACACTGTATTTCAAATTTTCAATTAAATACTCCTCGCATGCCTATGCCCGCACGTGGTACAAGTTCAGGTCTCCAGGTGGAACAAAAATGTGAATTTCAATTTTTGTGCCTAATTATTGATTGAATTTAAAATGCCGTCATAATCTGGTCACTAACAGGCATAATGTTATGATCTTAAGTTAAGAGGTTAACACAATAAGGCACATTATAACATATATAACGAACAAACTTTTTAGAAACCGTGTGTTTGTCATGAGACAGAGTAACTGCCGACATGTGAATACCCCGACTTTCATACATTCAGCACTTGAGAGAAACTACTTCTCGCTGACACCCCGACCACAAAATGTTGAAAGTTTATAACTTACTACACTTTCATTTATTTATGCAGTGAAATTTAATCATCAGGCATGAAGTTTTAATTTATTACTTCTTTACTACCAACTATATTCGTAACATCCACATATACCACTGAATGTACCTGCAAAATTACGTGATTGTACCGACACATAGCTCAGAAGATATGACGTCATAAACATTTATATGAGTGAAATTCCAGCTTCTGCTTAAAAGAGCATGTAGTAAAATTTCAGCGTGAGGCATAGCGTTTTAAATTATTACTCTTTTACTACTAACTTTATTCACAACACAATTTATAGACAGTATCTACATATATAACTGAATGTACCAGCAAAACTATTTCATTGTACGATGCATAGTTCATGATGTTTATGACGTCATAAACATTGAGATTAGTGAAAACCTTGCTTTTGCTTCAAATTACCAGACTAAATCCATCCCCAACAAACTTTTAATCATAGTTTCAAACCTTTTCTAAACTTTGACTCACTTACATGCTTAAAGTAAAGTATTTAACGCATTAACTCACTTGTAAAGCAATCAGGCGTCTGAAGCTTTTTTATACATTTTGGTCCGGCTCTTTCAGGAATCAGGGGTTCACTGGTTATTTGGGAACCTGCCAATTACGACTCTGAAGAGCCAATGAACTGATATTTTGTCCGAGGTAATACCAAATTGTTCAGGTGTGATAGTGATACCGGTAGACGTAAGCCAGACTACTTACTTACCTTTGTGTAATACCATACAAGGAGCTCCAGATATTTAGTCAGATTTATACAAGGTAGATACTGCATAACTTAAGGTTTATGGATAAGAAAACCATCGGTGGCAATATTTCCAGGTAGAGTGAGATCTTGGATGAGAAACGCTTGGCGCACGTGTGTTTCTACATCTAAATTTGTAACACTGCGTTTTCACTGTGGATTTTCCGCCATTATAGTGTTACAGGAAATCCTTGATGTATGAAACTCCCGAATTCCTTGATGTATGAAACCCCAAAGACGAAAATTCGTACAGCCTAGGTGGCTGAAAGACCGCGATGGGTAGATTCACCTGCCTAAGTGAACGAGTTTCACGAACAATGGCACCTTTTCTTCGAAAACTGTAAGAGTGGTATCTCAAAGTGCATCAGTTTAGTGCAGGTATCTTGACGAATGAGTGGAGGCTTTAGTACCGTGTTTGTGTTGCTGATGGCGACGGATGAATGGGTAGCTTCAGTACCCCGTTTGTGTTGTTGATGACAGAAGAGAGAAGGGAAAGTGTGAAACACAATAGCAACACAAAGGCAAATCCTCTAGAATAGCACCAAGTGGGACTACCGAGCTTAACGCCCCATCCAATGAACGGATCACGATCAACAGTGCCACATGCCCACATTCTGTAAGACAGTGCGGTAATGCTGGGAGTTAAATTCAGGACACTGGTGATCATGAACTTTACGCCATCTCCTCTTTTCGGCCACATATAAAAAAATGAAAATTTCTTCCACCGCCGTAATTCGAGACGGCTACGTGCAGTTGGTGCACCAGATCACAAGCGCCCATTAACGACCTCGTCTGCGGGGGCAGGTAGACGAAACACCAGTAGAAACTACAAAGAGAGGGTCCTGGCCGCCTGTCTCATTCTTCAATAGACAGAAGGTACATTTAAGTGAGTGTGACAGTCTCGGTCCACCTCCGTAACTGAGTTGTCTGCGCGGCGGATTGCCATGCGGAAGACTCGGGTTCGACTCCCATCACTACCAGGGAATTTTCCTTTGGTTGGTGGACTGCGTGCGCTCTGCCTCGTGATGCCAACTGAGGAGTTTCTTAAAAGAGTAGCAGCCGCTCCAGGTTACGGAAACTCACAACGACTGGGAGAGCGGGAGATGCCGACCCCACGCCCCTTTATACCTCCTTCAATGACACCATTGACGACGGATGACACGACGGTCGGTTGGTACCTCTGGGCTCGCCAGTCTTATTCGCCGTACCAGTGCGCCGACCAGTGTGGCCGAGCGGTTCTAGGCGCTTCAGTCAGGAACCGCGCGACAGCTACGGTCGTAGTTTCGGATCCTGCCTCGGGCGTGGATGTGTGTGATGTCCTTAGGTTAGTTAGGTTTAAGTAGTTCCAAGTTCTAGGGGACTGATGACCTCAGAAATTAAGTCCCATAGTGTTCAGAGCCATTTGAACCATTTTGAACCATCAACCAGTAGTAGTACAAATATCACTAGCTGGAAAGCAACACTGTGGCGATAAGAACCATGTACCTCCCATAGGAATGGGGGTGAAATGGGATGACACAGATGCATAACTCACGAATGGCCAGATACATACGCAGTGGTTCTACCAGAAGCACCCTATGCTGCAGAAAGTACAGTGATTAACGATCACACCAAAATCAGAGAAATTGAAAACCAAGAAAGAAAAGTTCTGAGGAAAGTATATGGACCAGTGTTTCGTTAAGCAATGTGGCCAACAAGAGAGATGTACAAACAGATAGAAACAATAACGGAGAGCTTTAGAAAGAGAAGGACGAAATCTTATGGACATATCATCAGGATGAACAAGAACAGCAAATACTAGCAAGAACAAGAGAGAGTGGATTAATGAAACAGAAGAAGGCATAAAGGAACTGGGACTCACACAACACAAACAATCGAGAAGAGTCGAGGAACATCATAAAGAAACATACACTTGAAAAAAACCCAACGAGGAAAGAACAGGAAATAAATGGTCGGAAGAACGCAAGAGAGAGCACAGCGAGCGTAGCGAGCGTATGAATGAATTTGGAAAGAACGAAGGAGGAAGAAGAAGAAGAAGAAGAAGAAGAAGAAGAAGAAGAAGGAGAAGGAGAAATCATGACTACTCAAGTTAAATCGCTCTGTTAAAAGGGACTAATCGAATACATTTCTTGTTACGTGTGCTAGACGATATAGAGGGGACTTCGTAGATAAAGTTTTACATAGCAACCCAAAGAGCGTCAAAGTTACAGGCGCCGTCGCGTGGTAATGTATATATGTACAGGGTGATTCTGTGATGATGTTACAAACCTTGTAGGTTATGGAGCACGATAAATGTATCAATTTGAGGTGAGGGTCCCTGTACCGGGAACGAACATGTCAAAAGTTATGAGCAGAAACAGTTCTGATACCTCTGACAGTGGAGTACATGTATTGGTACTGTTGTTGTTAAGACTGTAGTGTAGGCAACTTTTATAGGTAATAGTATGGACCAAAACAAGGAAAAAATATCCATGGGCTCTAAAATGCATACCGTAAGAGCTATGAGCACTTGTTCAATAGAGTAGTTGTGTTTCCCACTAGCGAAGTGCTCATAGATCTTAGTATATATTATTCATTGTTGTATGAAATTACTGTGGGGGTTATACGCTCTTTTCACATAATGGATTGGAGTTGAGAGCCGCCTGAAGCAAGGTAATACAATCTCTGAAGCCACTTCCATCAAACTTGCTACACATTACCTTGCTCTCTGTAAACAGTCACTGTGACAGTAAGACAGTCCTAGCAGATGTATAGTTGACGGCTGGGGTGAAAAGCGTTGTCATAAATGTATATCTCAGGGACGTCTGGAACAATATCAACCAAACTTGATTTAAACTTTACTTATTATTTGCATATAAATACCGTGAGAGTAAAATGTTACTGCTACCCGTAAATGGAGGGGTGAGAATCAGAAGGGGTAACTTAGACAATTGTTTGATTAGGACCTGTTGGTAATTCTTTCTGTATTCAGTCAACTAGGACTACTTTAAAAGTATGAGGGACAATCTGTCTCTTTCTTGTGTTGTTCAGTGTATCAAGGCGATCGTGGGCCAATGCTACTGTCAGTGTGTTTCGCTACCAAAGTTCTTGCCAGACGGCTGAATATTACATACACATTTAACGGCCTCTCACAATCCCTCTCTGTCAGGGGTCGCATAATATCACAGACTCGCACAGCTCTCAGCGAACGTCCTTTTTCTGGAAACGATAGCCAATAACTGTTGTCTTGAGCATCGTCAATAAGCTACAAACGAAACGGAAGTACATACGACAGGTTGAACAGAAAAGATAAAAAAGAAAGGCAGAACTACGGATTTCTCCAAGATATATATATACAAGGTGTCCTTCTTAAGAGTCGTCATAGGCATTTTCTCTGGTGTTTCGGCAGATATTTGCAATTTTGTTTTCGCATTGTGTAGGTGGAGTCATTCCAAACAGTTAGTGGTCATCACGTCTTCAATGGGAAGCGCGCAGTAGAAGGAAAAACTCAGTTGGTTTCCTCTTACAAAGCAAATGATTCTTAAAACGGAATTTTAAGTGCGGGAGCGATAGAGCGGTCCCAGATTAGCCTAGTACGATATTTGTTTTATGCACATGTGTTAACAGGGACAGAAAAACTCGAAGAATAGCCGATACTTTGGAAGGGGCTGACTATTACCGCCAAGCATGCAGCGCTACTGACAATGTAATCTCCCCAACACACCCCTCTCAGATTTAGTGGTAAAATGGCCCAGTGAATAGCCTGTCAAAAACTAAACACTGATCAAGCATGAAGACAGGTAGAAGCTGTACTGAACTGTGGAAAAAGAAAACAAAATAGGCACAGTGAACTGTCCAAGATCAATATGCGCAACATCGAGCGAATTGCCAGAACCATATCGTCGTGGTCGTGTGGTCACGGTGTTGGACAGCAAAGTGGGACCTCCGTGTTCAGGTCTCCCTCGTGCCCCTTTGTTTCTCACAAAGTTATGGACTTTCCGTCCGGTAATTGAAGAGTCTATGCTGCTTCTCTAGTCTTGGCAAATTTTATGCTATACATTGATTATATGAGTCATGTGGTAAGAATATATTACCGTCGTAAGTGAATGTGAGTAACAGTGAGAGCATGCGAGATGCCGCATAGACCTCTCAGAGGAATGGAAACAACAAACTAACCGGTGCGAACTATGTTACAACAAAAGGATTTCAAGAGTCAAGGCTTCCAAGACATAACGCAAGAGTCATAGCATCTGGTACTTATACAGAGCAAATAGGAGGTCCCTTCCTTATATTTCGCTGTTGCAAACGAACGTTACACCACTCTACAGGCACAAATTTGAATATAGCGACAATGAACGGACGGACAGTTCATAATTTTGTGAAAAAGAGGGCATGAGTGAGACTTGAACATTGATCTCCCCACGTCGCACTCAAACATCATGACCACATAACGACGACGGCGTGGATATTCAAATTTTCTCGATGTTGCTCACCGTCAGCTTGAACAGCTCACTGTTTCGATTTTGCTTCTTTTTTTTCACCTTCCTGTTTTCGTGCTTGACCTGTGTTCAGATTTTAACGGGCTGTCCACTGACCCATCATATCATTATATCTGAGAGGTGTGTGATGGGACGTTTCCATTATGAGTCGCTGCTGAATTCCCATTTATTCTTCGTGTTTCGCTATCCCTGTTAATACATGTTGACAAAACGAATATCGGACTAAGAATCCTATAGAAAAAATGAATAGTAAACTTTTCTTAGGAAATTTAATGGAGTTTAATTTTGGTCGTAGAAGCATTTTAGCTAGAAGCCACGGTTTCCGATTTGTTCAAGAAGAAAATCATTAAGTGCCTCCCCCCCCCCCCCCCGCCTCCATCCCCCGCTCAAACCGCATTGATCAGGATTTTTAGTATGTTCTTCATGAAGCTTCCTCCCACAACTGTATGATAATTGACGACTATGCGCATTTTTTTCTCCTGTTCGACCTTTTGTGGTGTTTGTTGGCTGGGCTAAGTAGGCGACTAAACACAGGTGCAGAAGTTCGCGGTTCAGTCCTTGGTTGACCATAACATTTTTTTGCTGTCACTTACCGCAGATATGAAAAGCACCGAGTTGCATTGAAGGTCACCGCGCGAGGTGGCGCAGTGGCTAGCATAGCACACTGGACTCGTACTCGGGTCCTCCTGATTCCCTAAATCAAGACAGGCAAATGCCGGGAAGGTTCCTTTGAAAGAGCACCGCCGATTTCCTTTGCGCCCTTCCCTACTCTGAGCTTGTGCTTCGTCTCCAATGACCTCGTTGTCGACGAGACGTTAAACATTAATCTCCTCTTCCTCCTCCTCATTCACTGGAGTTCAGGTCAGATTAAGGTACTACTGCCTCCAATAGAACCGTGCCTATTAAAGCCATACTGTCTTGGAATGGCAGAACTGAAGTTGTGAGGGAGGATCCTGGATGGTGCCTGGCTAGCTCATTGGATAAGGCATTGCAAAACAATAAATAAATATTACAAGAGCCATTTATCAGTTGATCATGCCAGGATACATCTTTAAAGCAGCAGCCAGTACATCGAGCTTACGATATGGAGTCGGCGATCTGACACCAACAGGCATCTGGCAAAAGACTGCAGATTCATTTCTAAAGAGAACTTAAGAACTCTTTCGCAATTACTCAGTCAGTCTTACGCAGCTCGTCTTTAAAACGGCAGAACCGAATAGACTACATCCCCCCTGTAAGTGTGGCTCCCATAAATTTCGAATTGAAATGAGTTACAAGGAGAGTATTCTCAACAGTACTAGCAGTAGAGACCAATGATCTGTTGCTGATACACTGCGAAGGAGTAAAAACAGGATTAGGGTAGTGAAAAAAATATCTCACCAAATATTGGGATAATGCATGGGAGAAAATTTGTAACAAAATTCTAACTACGGAGGTAAGATCTACGTGGTATCAGGATGTTAAAGGCAACAAACGAGAGGCTGTACGTTCACACTTGTCTCAGATGTGGATTTGTTGATACGGCAATCCATAGGTTTACTTGCACAAGTTGTAAAGATATATGGACACGAATAAATGGTGTTATAGATTCATCGCTATGGCAGAACTAATTGCTCCGGATGTGAAGTATTTTCCGAAACATAGAAATATCGCAGTTATGTGGCTCTAAGTAAATTTCGTAAATTTCGTCTTTCATAAAAAAAACTTAGGACAGCACTGAAGACATTGCGACAGACTCCTACAGACCATCATCATCATCATCATCATCTGTCTGCAAGGTTTAGTTGCTACAGTCATCTGTTCCGGTCTCGATCATGTATCCACCTCTTACGAGGCCTACCCAGTTCTCTCTTCCCAGCCGGCCGATAATTCATTATTTTTTGGCAATATGTTTTCCATCGTTATATCAACATGAACCTTCTATCCCACTCTGTTCTCTTCCATTTTGTCATTAACTAAAAAGATTTTCAAATATGACCTTACTATTTCATTCATTGTTTTATCCATTTTATTACAGCCCTTTACGTATGTTATTCACCTTTCTTGCCTCTAAATGTGATTTTTCTCTTTTTGTTTTTGTCCTCTTTTTCATTTTGGTTCTTACAATGGTTCCGCAGGTAGCTTGAAATATATTAATCTTCTTCTCAATATATGTCATCGGTAATACTAATATCGCATTCTGCATGGTTGAAGTGGGATACCAGTTTTAAAATGTTATCTCTTATTACAATTTTCGATCTGATTGGATTCTTTCCTTTGAAAGCCATTATCTTCCTCTTATTTACAGGTACACTAGTTAAATTGTAATATATTGGGTTTTCGCTCAATCTATATACTGCCCTTTGTAAATGATCTTCTATTTCGTGTATAATTATCTGATCATCAGCATATACTACAGCATTTAAATGGCATGCTAGATCCTATTTTAATTTCTGACTGTATTTTATCTTTCCAAGTAGGTCGTAAACTTATCGGGTGTCCAAGGAAGAAAGGACATTATTCAGGGCTATGACACGAACTATCATTCGAAGCAAAAATTCTAGTGAACTTGGGCTCTAAAATGTATATCTTATGAGCTATGAGCAATTCATTATATTCGATAATATAAAACACATCTCTTCTACTGCAACCTCTTTGCTTTCCGTATTTTTGAGGAGATAATAAGGAAAAAAAACAGGAAAAAATTGTGTAGTAAACATGGGCTCTAAAATGCATTCGTTCACAGAAGAGATGTTTCACTGCAGCGAAGATGAACAAGTGGTAAGACATGCAAAAACAATGGTTCAAATGGCTCTGAGCACTATGCGACTTAACACCTAAGGTCATCAGTCCCCTAGAACTTAGAACTACTTAAACCTAGCTAACGTGAGGACATCACACACATCCATGCCCTAGGCAGGATTTGAACCTGCGGTCGCGCGGCTCCAGACTGAAGCGCCTAGAACCGCTCGGCCACACTGGCCGGCTTAAGACATGAACTTTAGAGTCCATATTTGTTTTTTCTTGTTTGGTCCATACCATCACCTCTTAAAAGCAAAGAGCCTGCAGAAGAAGAACTTTATTTTATAGTAACGAAAATAAAGAAGCCCTCATAGCTCTTAAGGTACGCATGTTAGTCCATGTTTACTTTCTTCCTTCGTATCTCCGGTCGTGTCATACTACTGAATGTTGACCATTCCCCCTGGGACACCTCAGGAAAACGAATGACAGTCGGGGATAGACTACACTGTTGTAGAACACCTTAGTTTTTAAATTTCCGAATCCGAACTCATAACTATTCTCGTATTACATAGAGTAGTTATGGTATCAGTAAGCTGTTTTGGACAGCATTTCATGTCTAATATTTTCTAGAGGGGGGGTTTTTTACTTTCCCAAAGGCTTTCTCGTAATGAATGCTAAATGTGTTTCTAATCCAAGTTTCCGTCGTTTTTCAGTAATTTCTCGTACTATAAATATATTATCCTTACTCGAACGTCCATTCCTGAAGTCTGATTGCACGCCTGTACTTATTGCTTCAGCCGTAGTTTGCGCTCTATAAACAATACAATAAAAAGAACAACAAAAAAGGAATCTGGTGACACGTTAAAAGTAATATTTCTTACAGTTCATAAGTATAAGCGATATGTGTAAATATTCTCGTCAATTTAATGTTTTATCGATGCAGCCTCTAAAATCTGATCAGCTGCGCAAAACACAGCAAGAGTCAGTAACAGAAAACATCATTTCTGAAAAAAACTTCTGATAAGGATCGAAAAGGAAAAAGAAGACTGGTAAAAAAATGAAAACTCTATCCACAAAGCCTCTTAAGCAACGTTCCGGTAGTACGTCGGAGACAATTTATGAGTTGGGAGAAGTACAAAAAAATTAATTCTATGGGGGCTTCGTAAAAAACTTATTTAAGAGTATTTTAATGACGACTGCTGTGGCATGTGAAATACTGGAAAGTATCATTCTCATTAACGTGTATAGACTTATTTATACTTATTTATGGTGCTGTTGTCTCATGGATGTGGGTGTTACAAGCTTTAATTTCTATTTTAGTTGTTCCTTGGTACTGAGTGTGTTCTCAGTCACTTCATAATTTAAATAATTTATGTAGTGCGGATAATCCTGCCGCAGATGTGTCACATGCGTTTGTAGTAACTGAATCAGTTTCCTGAGCTCTGATTATATAAAAACTTTTGAACTACGCGTGAAACAAGTATTTGTTTTTACAAATCCTTTCTTTAAAATCAGTGTTGAATACGTCTACAGCACTTCTGTAATTATACTAGTTGAGTACCCAGCACTGCCCGGGTATGTATTTATTCCAGTTCTAGTAAGCCACCTGCTCCTTCCGCACTTCTCTTTGCAGGTGCATTGAGTGGTATACATCAATATTGTCTGCAAAATCTGTTGCTATTACATTTAGAAGTGAAATAACAAATTAAAAGGCCATATCTCATAGACCATTTTCACTGAATGAACAGCCAAAGTGTAGTAAGGAATAAATTTTTTTGCTTTCATCATTTTGTGGGGAGTGTCAGCGAGAAAATCTCTATTAAAGGTCTCAAAATGTGTGTAAATTTTGTGGCAAGTCACTTAAGTGCTCTCATTCTCCGATACTGGATGAGTGAAGTTCGGCTATTAGCGCGTCGTAGCTGACGCTTCTTTTTCACCCCCCCCCTTTCCATCCCTCTTTGACAGTTAGGTGGTTATTACCCCCCAGTATTTCTTATTTCTTTCCAGAAAGTAAGTGATATGTGTACCAAGTTTGGTTGAAATCGATCCAGTGGTTTAAGAGATGTCGAACATACATACATACACTTTGATAATATCTACATCTACATGGGTTTTCTGCAAATCACACTTAAGTGTCTGGCAGAGGATTCATTGAACCACTTTCACAATAATTCTCCATAATTCCACTCTCGAATAACGAGCGGAAAAAAACGAACACTTACATATTTCCGTGCGAGCTTTGATATCCCTTATTTTATTATGATGAACGTTTCTCTCTATGTAGGTCGGCACCAACAAAATATTTTCGCAGTGGGAAGGGAAAGTTGGTGATTGAACTTTTGTGAGTAAACTTTTGTGAGACGATCGCGCCCCAACGAGAAATACCTTTGTTTTAATGATGTCCACCCCAAATCCTGTATCAAGTCTCCCCTATTTCTGGAAAATACAAAACATCCTGATCTTCTTCGAACTTTCTCAACCCTACATGGTAAGGATCCCAGACCGTGCGGCAGTATTCTAGAAGAGGACGGAGAAGTGTAGTGTAGGCAGTCTCTCTAGGAGATCTGTTAAATTTTCTAAGTGTACTGGCAATAAATCGCAGTCTTCGGTTCGCCTTCCCCCCAACATTTTCTACGTGTTCTTTCAAATTTAAGTTGTTCTTAATTGTAATTCCTAGGTATTTAGTTGAATTCACCGCCTTTAGATTTTTATTGATTTATCGTGTAACCGAAATTTGATTCCTTTTAGTACTCATATGGATGACCTCACACTTTTCATTATTCAGGGTCAATTGTCTATTTTCGCACCATAGAGGGGTCTTTTCTAAATCATTTTGCAATTTGTTTTGACCTTTTGATGATTTTACTAGGTATCATCTGCAACCTAAGACGGCTGTTCATATTGTCGTCTGAATCGTTTATATTGATAAGGAACAGCAGAGAGAGTATAACACTACCTTGGGGAACGCCATAAATTACTTCTTCTTCACTCGATGCCTTTCCGTGAATTGCTGCGAACTGTAACCTCTCTGGCAGGAAACCACGGATGCAGTCGCATAAGTTAGACGATATTCCGTACACACACAATTTGATTACATGTCGCTTGTCGGGTACAGTGTCAAAAGCCTTCTGGAAAGCTAGAAATACGGAATCAATTTAAAATCCCTTGTCAGTAGCAGCCAACAGTCCGTGTGAGTAAAGAGCTAATTGTGTTTCACAAGAACGATTTTTCCTAAATCCGTGCAGACTCTCTTCGAGGTACTTCATAATGTTCGAACACAATGTATGTTCCAGAATTCTGCTGCAAATCGACGTAAGTGATATGGGCCTGTAATTTAGTGGATTACTCCTATTGCCTCTCTTGAATATTTATGTGGCCTGTGCAACCTTGGATGTATAAATATTGAAATGTAAAGAAATATTTGGCGTTTGAATGGAAAGTGTGGTTGAATTCATTGTTGTTGGGTGACGTCACATCTTTAGTCCAGTAGGCTAGTCGAGTTCCGTGCCGCAGCTACTCCAGTCTAGACAATAAGCTAGTCATAGCTGCACCGGAGTCGCTATAGCAGCGGTCCACTCGTAACATGCCGTCTTAGCACAAAACGACTCGCCAAGCGCACTGCTGACGCGCACATAACTCTCTTCAGCATTTCCTGCTGACCGCTCCAGTGAATTAAAAGAAACTAAAGCTGACATCACACAGCGTCAGTAGTTATGGCGTTACTGCACACAGCGCGCTGATGCCTCCCTGGCGTCTGAGATCTGGGTCTCGCAGTCGCTTAATGTGGAATTCGAACCACGCAACGAACATACTTTTCTCACTGTCGACGTCAGAGAAAAATAAAACATCCATAGCGGCTAAACCGAAACACAGTGTGTTTCAAAAAGGACTTTAAACTTTGAAAATGCATATAAATTAATTCATAGTATATACAGAGGTGACTGTAGAGTCGATTTGTTGGGAAATATATCAAGTTTTGTCTCGTGCAGTTCGGTAGTGCCGAATAACACCGTAAGGAGCGCTACCGGCAGTTGCGTTAAAGATGGCTGGCTCCCTTCACTGGACGCGAGCGTGCTAGCTGTGTGTTTTGTTTTGAAGAATCCAAGTCGTCGACACCAGTTGTGCGTAATTTCCGTAGCAAGTACGCTAAAGACCCTCCTAATAGGCCTACAAATTATGAGTGGCATAAGTGTTTAGTATAAACAGGATGTTCGGTAAGACTTTCCAGGTCAATGGATCGGCCATGATGCGCCAATGCGGCCATGATGCTCCCCTGCTCCCCAGACCTGACACTACTCTTTTTTTATGGGGATTCATCAAGGATATCGTCTTTGTACCTCCTGTGTCGGCTTCTCTACCTTAACTTAGAGCAAGAATTTACGCCGCCACTGTGCAAGTTGCACCTGCAGTGCTACAGTGAGTTTGAGAAGAAATGGACTTCCAATGTGATGTGTGCACAATAACCGACGGAAGCCATATACAACATCTTTAATTTAAGGTAAAACGGTTGATGTGTTTCCTTACAAAATAACACTAAACCCAGATCTATATCTTCTTTCAATAAGTTTATGAGAATATTTTGAGTTGTAAAGTCCTTTTTGAAACACCCTGTATTACAGTGCTTAACAATGATTGGAAAATAACTTAGTCGTAAAGCAGAAGTGACGTTACGTACGCCACTGCTGATGAAACACACAGATAAGAAAAGTAATGAATGAAAGTATTGTTCAATCTCTGCCAGTGCGAATTATTTTATTCACAGTACTAGGATTAACCTACCATATAGAAAAATCAAAACAGCGTTCGGTGAATTAAAACCATGGAAATTCCGCTCCTAAACGCAGAGGAGAAGGCGATAGATGTAAAGAGAACACTGAAGACTTGTCTCAGGAAGTGATAGAACAAATTGGAATCGATGTGGAAGACATTGGGGATCCAGTATTAGAATCAGAATTTAAAAGAGCTTCGGACGACTTCAGATCAAATAAGACAGAAGGAATAGATTACATTCTATCAGAATTTCTAAAATCATTGGGGAAAGTGTCAATCAAAGGACTATTAACGTTGGTGTGTAGAATCTACGTGACTGGCGACTTACCAACTGATATTCACACAATTACAAAGAGAGGGAGGGCAAATAAGTGCGAGAACTATCGCCTAATCAGCTTACAAGCTGACGATCAGTTTGGGTTTAGAGAACACAAAGGAATCAGAGAGGCAATTCTGACTGTCGTTGCACTTAATAATGGAAGAATATTCGACGAAGAAAGGAAAAAATGAAAAACAGCCACAAAATTCACAACCACTTTGGTCGCTTCTTATTCCCTCAGCGAAAAAATTCTTTACCTTGATCTCGAAACCGGTTATGTAATTTTTTCTTTATATCTCCATTGCTTTTGAATTCTGTCTTCTAAAGGATAAGTATTGAAGAAATTACATTTGCGATGAAAAATAGATTTTTGTGTGTAATTAGAAGTAAGAAGACGTTCATTATTCATAAAATGACAATTAGATATGTGTTAATTAGCATATATTTGATGAGTTTTATATTTATATGACGTAGGTATTCGAACTGAAGTATTCGAACTAGACGAAAAAAAAATGGCTGTAACAAGACTTGAAGCAAACATCCAACGATTACCTCTCTAGAGAGCTAATGCTTTATTTCATCTTTAATCAATTTATTCTTCACGGAAATGATCGCAGAACATGCAGCTTTGTTTATTGCTCACACACGAATCAAACCCAAGCCCTTTCCTTGGCAGGAAATCATTCAACCACAAAGCCAAGTTGCCTGTCGAAAAACTGGCTATACTTCACGGTATTAAAGACACTTGAAAAAATTAAAATTTTATTACTCCAGAACTTTTGAGAGTAGCGTTGAACTGCGCCGTGAGACTGATATTTGGATTCTGAAAGTAATGTATCACAGATATAAATAACAAAAATCCGATTGCCGTGTGGTCTATATCTACATCGGTACTCTGCAGTCCACCGTGTGGCGAGCCGTGGAGAGTACCTACTGGTCATTTCCTTTTCTGTTCCACGAATGCCTATATGCCGCTGTATGAGCCCTAATTCCTCGATCTTATCTTCGTGGTCCTTATGCGCGTTGTGTGCTGGAGCCAACAGAATCTACAGTCAGCTTCAAATGCCGATTCCAATTTTTCAATAGTGATCCTCGAAAAGAATGTCGCATTCCCTCCAGGAATTCCCATTTTGACTTCCCGTATCATCTCCGTAAGACTTAGGTGTTGTCCGAACCTACCAGCAACAAATCTAGCGGCCCTTCTCTGAATTACTTAAATTTCTTCCTTCACTCCGGATCCCAAATAAACTAGCAGTACTCAAGAACAGGTCACACTAGCGTCCTATATACGGTCGGTCTCCTTTACATATGAACCACACGTTACTAGGATTCTTCCAATAAACCGAAGTCGACTATTCGACTTTCCTACCACAATCCTCACATACTCGTTCCATTTCATTGTTGCTGTTGTGGTCTTCAGTCCTGAGACTGGTTTGATGCAGCTCTCCATGCTACTCTATCCCGTGCAAGCTTCTTCATCTCCCAGTACCGCAACCTACATCCTTGTGAATCTGCTTAGTGTATTCATCTCTTGGTCTCCCTCTACGATTTTTACCCTCCACGCTGCTCTCCAATACTAAATTGGTGATCCCTTGATGCCTCAACACATGTCCTACCAATCGGTCCCTTCTTCTAGTCCAGTGGTGCCGCAAACTTCTCTTCTCCCCAATCCTATTCAATACTACCTAATTAGTTATGTTTCCATTTCATATCGTTTTACAATTTTCGACCAGATATTTCAACGAAGTGGTGTGTCAAATGGTTCAAATGTCTCTGAGTACTATGAGACTTAACATCTGAGGTCATCAGTCCCCTGGAACTTAGAACTACTTAAACCTAACTAACCTAATGACAGCACACACATCCATGCCCGCGGCAGGATTCGAACCTGCGACCGTAGCGGTTGCGCGATTTCAGACTGAAGCGCCTAGAACCGCTCGGCCACAGCGGCAGGCGAAGTGATGTGTCAACACGACACAATTAACGCTGTATTGGAACATCAAGGGTTTGTTTTTTCTACTCATTAACTTACACTTTTCTAAATTTAGAACCAGCTGTCATTCATCACAAAACTAGAAATTTTGGCTAAGTCACCTTGAATACTACAGTCACTCAACTCCGATACTTTATCGTCGACCACAGCATTATCAGCAAAGATCCGCAGATTGCTACCCCCCGCCCCTCTGCCTGCCAAATCATTTATGTATATAGAGAACAACAGCGATTCTACCACACTTCCCTGGTGCATTTGTGACGACACCCTTGTCTCTGATGAATATTGGCCGCCGAGGACAACATACTGGGTTCTACAACTTAAAAAGTCTTCTAGCCAGTCACATATCAGTGAACCTATTACAAGTGCTTGTACCTTCGTTAAGAAACTGGAATGTGGCACCGTGGCACCCTCTAACCCATGTAAATTTTTTGGGAGACATTCTGAGCGGCTCTCTCAGATTCTTTGCAGATGATGCTGTCGGTAACGTTCTGGTAAAGTCACCACAAGCTAAAACCAAACACATAGCGACAGACAAGAAATGTCTACGATGCGAAAAAAGGCCATTAAAATTACTACACCAAGAAGAAATGCAGATGATAAACGGGTATTCATTGGACAAATATATTATACTAGAACTGACATGTGATTACAGTATCACGCAATTTGGGTGCATAGATCCTGAGAAATCAGTACCCAGAACAACCACATCTAACCGTAATAACGGCCTCGATACGCCTGGGCATTGAGTCAAACAGAGCTTGGATGGCGTGTACACGTACACCTTCCCATACAGCTTCAACACGATACCACAGTTCATCAAGAGTAGTGACTGGCGTATTGTGACGAGCCAGTTGCTCGGCCACCATTGACCAGACGTTTTCAGTTGGTGAGAGATCTGGAGGATGTGCTGGCCAGGGCAGCAGTCGAACATTTTCTGTATCCAGAAAGCCCGCACACTACCTGCAACATGCGGTCGTGCATTATCATGCTGAAATGTAGGGTTTCTCAGGGATCAAATGAAGAGTAGAGCCACGGGTCGTAACACATATGAAATGTAACGTCCACTGTTCAAAGTGCCTTCAATGCGAACATGAGATGACCGAGACGTGTAACCAATGGCACCCCATACCTTCACGCCGGGTGATACGCCAGTATGGTGATGACGAATACACGCTTCCAACGTGTGTTCACCGCGATGTCGCCGCCAAACACGGATGCGACCATCATGGTGCTGTAAACAGAAACTTGATTCATCCGAAAAAATGACGTTTTGCCGTTCGTGCACCCAGGTTCGTCGTTGGGTACACCATCGCAGGCGCTCCTGTCTGTGATGCAGCGTCAACGGTAACCGCAGCCATGGTCTCCGAGCTGATAGTCCATGCTGCTGCATACGTTTCGAACTGTTCGTGCAGATGGTTGTTGTCTTGCAAATGTCCCCATCTGTTGACTCAGGGATCGAGACGTGACTGCACGATCCGTTACAGCCATGCGGATATGATGCCTGTCATCTCGACTCCTAGTGATACGAGGCCGCTGGGATCCAGCACGGCGTTCCGTATTACCCTCCTGAACCCACCGATTCCATATTCTGCTAACAGTCATTGGATCTCGACCAACACCAGCAGCAATGTCGCGATACGATAAACCGCAATCGCGATAGGCTACAATCCGACCTTTATCAAAGACGGAAACGTGAAGGTACACATTTCTCCTTCTTACACGAGGCATCACAACAACGTTTCATCAGGCAAAGCCGCTCAACTGCTGTTTGTGTATGAGAGATCGGTTGGAAAGTTTCCTCATGTCAGCACGTTGTAGGTGTCGCCACCGGCGCCAACCTGTGTGAATGCTCTGAAAAGCTAATCATTTGCATATCACAGCGTCTTCTTCGTGTCGGCTAAATTTCGCGTCTGTAGAACGTCATCTTCGTGGTGTAGCAATTTTAATGGCCAGTAGTGTAAAATTCCGGTAGTTTTCGGTAACACGATAAATCATACAATGGTGAACAACTTAAATTGGAACCGTCACAAATAGAATGTGAGGAAGGTGAATCAAAGACTGCGTTTTATTGGTGGAACACTTACAAGACGCAACAAATCTACTGAGGAGACAGCCTACATTACACTGGTCTCTCCTCTTCTGGAATTTTACTGCGTGAAATGGGATTCTTACCTAATCCAAAATAGGGGAGGCGTTTTTCTGTTCAGGAAATTTCAGCCACAAACTTTCTCCTGTTGACTCCCACCTAATTAGTTAGGAAAGACCATAGCGATAAAATAAGTGAAATCTGAACTCGTACAGAAAGATTTACGTGCTCAGTTTTCCCATTCGCTATTCCACAGTTGAACAGTCGAGCAACAGTGTGAAAGTGGCTCTATGAAAACTTTGCCAGGCACTTAAGTGTGAATTGCAGAGTAATCGTGTAGATATACTTTGTTCGAAAGGACACGCCATCTCAAATAAGACATACGTATGCATTAATGCATATATGATTAACAGCCATAGCAAGGTTACCAACTAACACTTAGTTTAAATTCCCTGGCAATACGCTTCGGCCTCGTATGCGCGGATGTCGGTATTGTGTTGGACAACTCAAGCGCCGCGCCTCAGTGGCGCCTTCTGACAGCTGCCGTGAGGGGTGGACTGGGGATTGATGTGTGGCTGTTAGCTTGTTTGGATCCTCTCTGGAGGTCACTTAGCCCGTGTTTGCCGGGCAGCAGCCATCAGCCACGCCCTGTCGCCCATCGTACTGACATAGTGGCGTCCCGACGGCGCCACGGCAGCATGTCCTGGCGGCGTGTAACCCACTGCATACCTCCATCTGTTAAAACGAAAGCCCACATATGAGTCCACCTCCACCCACTCACCACGCATTATCCCCAAATTCCTGCCCAACGTCGACACACTATAGAACTCAGCGTCTCTGTCTCGCAAAACAACCGCAGTGGTTGCCAGGTTTCCCGGGCATTTCTGCAGAAATACACACCAGGAATTGAGAGCTGTTTCTGGCGTCACTATACACATCATTACGTAATTAAGTTAAACACTCAAACCAACGGCGGACCTCGCAATACAGGAGATGCGTCTTTATCAGTTAATTGTTCCGTACATTATTTGAACGATTCTTTTATAGAAGTGACGTGTGACGAGTCAGTTACTATTAAATAACATATTTATTTTCGTCCTATTAATGCAACCACATTTCAAAGTTTTACTTAGAAATCCCCTGAAGTGCCAGGACGAATGATTTTAGGGTAGATTGGTTCGCTACGAGTCAGACATTTTATGTTTCTGGACAAATGATCAAAAATTTCTGTTACTGAACACTGTACTCCTTTCTGAACCACTGACAGCTTCATTAACAAGTAGCAAAGGGGATTTTTTCCAGGTATTTTAGGTATGTACGTCGCTGTACTACAATTGCGACGTATTTCATTAGCGAATGTATGTATTGTGACGACATAGCTACAATGTCTAGTTCCTTGAAGAGGTACAGGGTGTTTCAAAAATGACCGGTATATTTGAAACGGCAATAAAACTAAACGAGCAGCGATAGAAATACACCGTTTGTTGCAATATGCTTGAGACAACAGTACATTTTCAGGCGGACAAACTTTCGAAATTACAGTAGTTAGAATTTTCAACAACAGATGGCGCTGCAAGTGATGTGAAAGATATAGAAGACAACGCATTCTGTGGGTGCGCCATTCTGTACGTCGTCTTTCTGCTGTAAGCGTGTGCTGTTCACAACGTGCAAGTGTGCTGTGGACAACATGGTTTATTCCTTAGAACAGAGGATTTTTCTGGTGTTGGAATTCCACCGCCTAGAACACAGTGTTGTTGCAACAAGACGAAGTTTTCAACGGAGGTTTAATGTAACCAAAGGACCGAAAAGCGATACAATAAAGGATCTGTTTGAAAAATTTCAACGGACTGGGAACGTGACGGATGAACGTGCTGGAAAGGTAGGGCGACCGCGTACAGCAACCACAGAGGTCAACGCGCAGCTAGTGCAGCAGGTGATCCAACAGCGGCCTCGGGTTTCCGTTCGCCGTGTTGCAGCTGCTGTCCAAATGACGCCAACGTCCACGTATCGTCTCATGCGCCAGAGTTTACACCTCTATCCATACAAAATTCAAACGCGGCAACCCCTCAGCGCCGCTACCATTGCTGCACGAGAGACATTCGCTAACGATATAGTGCACAGGATTGATGACGGCGATATGCATGTGGGCAGCATTTGGTTTACTGACGAAGCTTATTTTTACCTGGACGGCTTCGTCAATAAACAGAACTGGCGCATATGGGAATAAACAGAATTGGCGCATATGGGGAACCAAAAAGCACCATGTTGCAGTCCCATCGTCCCTGCATCCTCAAAAAGTACTGGTCTGGGCCGCCATTTCTTCCAAAGGAATCATTGGCCCATTTTTCAGATCCGAAACGATTACTGCATCACGCTATCTGGACATACTTCGTGCATTTGTGGCGGTAGAAACTGCCTTAGACGACACTGCGAACACCTCGTGGTTTATGCAAGATGGTGCCCGGCCACATCGCACGGCCGACGTCTTTAATTTCCTGAATGAATATTTTGATGATCGTGTGATTGCTTTGGGCTATCCGAAACATACAAGAGGCGGCGTGGATTGACCTCCCTACTCGCCAGACATGAACCCCTGTGACTTCTTTCTGTGGGGACATTTGAAAGGCCAGGTGTACCGCCAGAATCCAGAAACAATTGAACAGCTGAAGCAGTACATCTCATCTGCATGTGAAGCCATTCCGCCAGACACGTTGTCAAAGGTTTCGGGTAATTTCATTCAGAGACTACGCCATATTATTGCTATGCATGGTGGATATGTGGAAAATATCGTACTATAGAGTTTCCCAGACCGCAGCGCCATCTGTTGTTGACAACTGTAACTACTGTAATTTCGAAAGTTTGTCTGCCTGAAAATGTACTGTTGTGCCAAGCATATTGCAACAAACGGTGTATTTCAATCGCTGCTCGTTTAGTTTGTATTGCCGCTTCAAATATACCGGTCATTTTTGAAACACCCTGTACCTACATGACGACTCTGGCTGAACACCAATTATTATTCTTATGGCTCGGTTTTGTGCAATCAGTCGTAAGTGATGAATTATTCCATGACATTACTCCGTAAGGCATTATTGAATTGAAATATGCAAAATATGTCTGGAGGCTGATTAGTTTGTTCCCAAGACTAGCAGTAAGAGCAAAAGCAGCTGAATTTAACTGTTTGAGAAGCCCAGTAATATGATTCTACCAATTCAATTTCTTGTCAGTGTATACACTCAAAAATTTGAAGATACCACACGGCAAGGCGCCAGAAGAGGACGTACAAGCGTACTGTAGGCAGTCTCTTTAATAGATCTAAGTATCCTGCCAATAAAACGCAGTCTTTGGTTCCCCTTCCCCATAATATTTTCTATGTGCTTCTGTAATCTGCTCGTAACTGTAATCCCTAGGTATTTAGTCGATTCGACGATATTTAAATTTATGCGATTTATCGTGTAAACCAAATTTAACGCGACTCCTTAGCACTCATGTGGATGAGCTCATACTTTTTATTGTTTAAGATTGAAACTGTCAATCTCTTCAAATTAACTAATAGATTTTCATTAGATCATTCAGTATGATGCTTCTAACGTACCCTAAAAAGGAAGTTTATAGCCAGTGAAGTTTATAACCAGCTTTACCAATTTTGTTGGTAGCAAGAAATGGACTTTCGAAACGATTGGTTGTCAGCGAGAGTTTTAGAGACGTTGGGAATTACTAACGGAGACAGATAATGTATCAGAAAGCAGACTGTAGAGGAAGAGGTAATAATGGCAGTAATGAAAATGAGATGAATATGTAGCTAGGCGATTGTATGGCAGATGTATGGAGGTAGTGTGTTTCGATTCCAAGAGATAAGAAAAAGATCAAGATGACAGTCAGTTGAAGCTTAGTAGAAAATATGCACATGGATTGAGTGTACCCGTAAACCGTAATACTTGAAAGGCTCTATAGGAGGCCTTTTTTATTCGGCTGTAGATGTCAAATAGCTCTTGATGGCTATTATTTTCGGGTTCACTGCCACGCGTTTCGGGAGCTGGTGCTCAATTTAAAGTACTTAAGCTATGCACATGTGTACTGCGTTGACAATACACGCTCCAATGCCGAGTCGAATTCCGTGTTTGATGATTCTTAGTGCTTCCAAGAGCATAAGGCATATGGCGCTGCATTTACTTGTGACGTCCAGGGACGTCCGCAGAAATTTATCCAAGAGGGGATAAGATTCTAAAAATTGATGTTTTTGATGTAACTTTTCGGTGAGTTTGAAAACGTAGCTCTCCCCAAGAACTAAATTTGGTAAGTGTGTAGCAGTAGTTGTATCTCAAACGACCGATAGTTATCCATTCAACGTTTTTAAAATATATTACTTTGATAGTAAGCGGGAAAGTATATTCATAAAAAAGGCTACATCGACACTGAAAATTAAAAATATCATCATCATCATTAGTGTCCTGCCAAAAGGCACATGGTAGATCTCCAGAGAGTCAGGTCTTCTGCCATCCTCTTCAGGTCCGCATAATTTCCTCTTCCCTTTATGTCGTCTGTCATCTTGTATCTCCTTCTCCCACAAACCAATCCTTCCAAAGAATCTGATAGCAAGCACTCCCTTCTCAATGAATGTCCCAAATCCTCTCCAGTCTCCTCCACATCCACATTTCAAATGCTTCTAACCTCTTTTCATCCTCTCGTCTCATCGTCCATGTTTCTGCCCCATATAGTGCCAAACTCCAGACAAAACATTTGCTAAGCCTTTTCCTTAGTCATTTATCTAATTTGCCACATAAGAGTCTCCTCTTTCTGTTGAATGCCTCCTTCGCTATGGCAATTTGAGTTTTCACCTCCTGGTGACATCTCAAGTCTTCAGTTATTGTGCTTCCAAGATATTTAAATGCACTTACTTGGCTAATGGTAGATTGTCCTATTTTAATAATGGACAGTCTGCATCTAGTACTGATGACCATACTCTTTGTTTTTGCTGTGTTTATTTGCATCCCATATTGCACACAAGCTTCATTCAGATTTTTCAGCATGTTATTCACTGTCCGCTCACTTTCTGCCACTAACACCATGTCATCAGCAAATCGTATAGATTCTGTTCTCTTTCCACCAATACATATTACTCTTTTCCCATCTAAGCCTTTCGCAATAATCTCTTCAAGGTAAGCCTTAAACAACAGTGGGGAAAGGTAACAACCTTGTCTAACACCTCGTCCAGTGCTGCTTCCTTCTGACATTTCGTTTCCAGTCCTTATCTTCACTTTCTGGTGTAAATATAGATTCTGTATCAGTTCTCTCTCTTTCCAATCTACTCCTTTCCTCTTCAAAATATCCATCAGCTTGTTCCACTGAACTCTGTCAAATGCCTTTTCTAAATCTATAAAAACAGGAAAGATTTTTGTACCTTTTTCCATATATCTTTCCACTATAGTTCTTAACAGGCCAATAGCATCTTTTGTTTCTTTTCCTCTTCTAAATCCGAGCTGCTCATCTGCAATCCCTCTATCCAGCTAGCCATACAGCCTTCTGTACTCTCAGCAACACTTTAGCTGCAAGAGAAATTAGACTGATGGTCCTATGCTCTTAACATCTTTTAGTGTTTCTCTTTTTCTCTATTGGTACCAAAACTGTTGCAAGGAAGTCCTCAGGCCGTTCCCCTTTGTCATATATCTCATTACAGATGTAGACTATTTCTTTTCTTTCCTTGTTTCCCAGACTCTTCAACAGTTGTGCTAGCATTAAAAATATGAACTTAAAAAATAAATCATAATGCCTAAAAAATCATGTCGTATTGCAACAAAAATAGCTAACCTAAATTGCCTCTATAATATTCTTCAAAGCGGAGAGATAGGAAATGGACGCGGAAAAACGCTAGGCAATGACTTTGCACCGTAATTTTGACGCCATCTGAAAATGCTAATGAATTTATTGCATTATTTCTGTGCATTCTATTATTCAGTATTGATTGGAATGATCAAAGGTGAACAAAATTTGCTTTTGTAGCTACATTTTTTTGCGTTGTTTGCGTAACGTGTAACCCTGCACGCGTGTCAGCTGCTGTTTCTCGTTGCGCTCTGCAATCTTAAACCTGCGGATTAGTAAGTCGTAGACAAATCATTAATAGAAACACGCAAAGATTTTGTAATGAATAAGAAACCTGTACTCAGAATCCAAGAGGGGACAAATGTCCCCTCTTGGCCCCTGTGCAGACGCATACGGTGTAGTCACAACATGTAAGTAACGAGCGATACGGAGTAGAAACCATAAGAAGTTAACCGACGGCTGCTCAGAGCAGTAAAGAGACAGGCCACGAGGACAAAGTCACAAACGCCATGTACCAACGGCGGATTGAGATTGAGAAAACCGTGTCAGCATTGGATGGCATCTCTGAAACATACAAGCAAGATAGAACAGGCGCAGGAAGCATCACAGAAAAGAGCTTCCAAATGTTTCGACCCTTAGACTTAAGGTCGCATATTTACATTGCTCCAGAATGCAAAATTTTCAGGTGTTTCTGCCATGCTAGTGTCTCCTCGAAGATGCTAATTGTAAAGCAATGACTAAATGTAAGTCAATGAAACACTTTACGTGTAATGAATACCAAGAAACTAGAGTTGCCCTAATTTACACTATTAGCCCCCGGCCAGAATGCACAATGCCAAAGAAAAAGTATGACGCTTTTACCTGTTTCGTAGATGAATCGGTTGACAGACATTAAGTAGTATGTATATTGTTCGAACATAGCAGTTTCTGAATCTCCGTGAGGTTAATTTTGGCCACCAGTTCAGGATAATAGCGTTCATAAGAGCGGAGCTGCTGAGCTCTGGCGTGCTTCAGTACCTGCAACAGAAATGAAATCCATTACAGCCGATAAGAATCGCAAACAGGTCACATAATTAAACACTGACAGACCAAAAGCAGAATAGCAGTTCAAAGATGTTTCCTATTGGTATTCTTTGTACTCGTACTATAGAATGAACTATAGCAATCTAAACTTTACCATTTCGCAATCAATTAAATCGGAGCTTTAAATGTCTTGGTTTATTAAAAAATATGAAATTTCAAATGATTTACAATACAGACGTATTGTTTGCCGAGAATTAATACGAATTTTTTGTAGCAAAGAGTAAGGTTACCGGCAGATTATATAATTTTTACGATGTAAGGCACTTCAGAATGGTTCAAATGGCTCTGAGCACCATGGGACTTAACATTTGAGGTCATCAGTCCCCTAGAACTTAGAACTACTTAAACCTAACTAACCTAAGGACATCACACACATCCATGCCCGAGGCAGGACTCGAACCTGCGACCGTAGGGGTCGCGCTGTTCCAGACTGAATCGCCTAGAACCACTCGGCCACATCGGCCGACGGCGCTTCAGCTTAATTTGTACAGTGACTGACTACGTGTCACAGTTGTGTACATAGTCTTTTATAAAGCGAATGAACTGTGAACCAGGGGGAAGCAGCTGCAGATTTTAAGATCACTACAGTTTAGTGAACACTGCTAGGCAACACTGAAGGCGGGTAGCCGCACAAGAGTCGAGAAGGGAAGGGCCGTAAGAAGACGTGGTCAACAGCTGCGTACTAACAGACCTAAATGTAGGAGGAGATATCGCGCTAATTTGGGCCGCTCTGTCGAATGTGTACTCAAAAAACCGCTTAAAGAAACATTTTGTTTGTAAGGAGAGACAAATCGACGTTCTAAGTCAACGATGGGCCCCACTTGAAATACACTATTAGCAATAGGTGTGTGTTTGGAGAAACAACACTTAAAATTCGTAAAACTGAAATTGTAAATACTTGTTGAAATACCAGAGAAAATGCGGCTGGCGAGTACTGACCGCAAGTCGTCGACGTAAAACCGACAGTTACATCCTGTGTCTTATTGTGCAGCTATATTGTTATTGTTGTTGTTGTTCTGGCCTTAAGCCTGAGAGCTGGTTTGATGCACCTCTGCGTAGTTACTGCAGCGTACATCCATTTGAACGTGATTTCTGTATTCAAAGCCGGCCGCGGTGGCCGAGCGGTTCTAGGCGTTTCAGTCGGGAACCGCGCGACTGCTACGGTCGCAGGTTCGGATCCGGCCTTGGGCATGGATGTGTGTGATGTCCTTGGGTTAGTTAGGTTTAAGTAGTTCTAAGTTCTAGGGGACTGATGACCTCAGCTGTTAAGTCCCATAGTGCTCAGAGCCATTTGGTCCATTTTTGTATTCAACCTTTGGTGTCCCTCTAATTCTACACCTCACCCACTCCCGCTCCCTTACCCTGACTTGCTTTACAAAGCTGACAATTCCTTGACGCCTCAGTATACGTCCTACTAACCTATCCCTTCTGTTAGTCAAGCTGTGCCTTTTTTTTTTCCAATTCGATTCAGTGCCTGCTCATTTTTTATTCGGTTTACCCACCTAATCTTCGGAGTTCTTCTATAGTATCACGGTTCAAAAGCTTCTATTCCCGTGACTGAACTGTCTACCGTCTATAATCTATATTAATAAATTTAGATTACTAATCAGCTAATAGATACATACTACAGTTGCAGGTTGCCTGTCTATCGGCTTCCAGTATTTCATGTACACGTGTCAACAAAAGTCTGGCGTCACCCCAATATGTTGTGCAGATGCGATGCTGTTCTGACTGTTTCTGTACCGATCGGAAGGTCATCCGTGACGTCGTTTGTAAACACAGCAACAATTCTCATTGCTTGCGCATGCTGGTAGAATGCTGCACTCGAAAAGATTGCAGCATTTCAGTCGGAAGTAAAGGGCCGGAACGGGCGCATCAGAGAAGTCCGCGAAACAGTAGAATCAACATCAATTGTGACCAATGAACGGGTCCACATCATCATATTAAGCGCAGCAGGCTTGTGAACCAGAAAGTTGCTCCAAGTGTGCACCGGAGTCAAAGTGGTGTGGGGCGTACGTGAAATCGGCTCCAATTTGACATGTCCGCGTTCGACAGGTTCACGGGATAATCGATGTCTGCGACTTCTGAGTCGTCACTCTAGGACCTCGGGAATGGAGTGACCTGTCTGTGCCCCGGAGGTAAATCCAATAGAACATGTGTGGAATTGATTAAAACGAGCTGTTTTACGATGTCGACAACAACCTCGTACCCTGCGCGACTTACGTGCAATCGCCATTGAAGAGTTCCACCAAGTATTGACGTTGCTCAGGATTGCTGAAAAAAACAGTCGCTATTGGAAATCGGCGATTTTGTCGTTACAAATTTCTTTTTTGTTTGATGAAATGGACTCACTGCAAATGAATATACGAGAGTTTTACACAAGGTAAGTTTCGTTTCTGTTTATATCCGCGGCAGCGCTACGATCGCAGTTCCAAGCGTGCGCGGCAGTCAACCTAGTTGGTGCCCTTCTTTTAATGTATCCATAAAATTTAAGACTCCTTTTTCTCATGTCAGCACGTATGCCTGTGTATTCTTCTATTTCCTTATTACTTCTCAGCCTATAAGTTTCTCCATCAGTAACTTTGGGGCCTAATATTTTCCTAATAATCTTTCTTTCTTTCTTTTGGGTCTCTTCAGTATCCCCCTTTCTATTTACAATAAAAGTTTCTGCTCCATAAAGACATTCAGGCTTGATTACAATGCTGTAATGCCTAAGTTTACTGAATTTAGGAAGTGTTTTTTATTATAAATATTTTGTGTTCCTCTGAATGCAGTTGCCATTTTTTGACAGCGATCTTCGTTTGCAGCTTTTTCCAGACCATTTTCTTGGATGATTTCCCCCAAGTATTTAAACTGAGAAACCTTTTTTATTTTTCCATATTTTGTGTTCAAAAACTTTGTTGCTTGTTTATTGCAAGTCATATATTCCATTTTTTCGAATGATATTTGTAATCCAACTTTTCCGCAAGTTCTTTAAGAATTTCAATTTGTTTTTGAACTGTGCTAATGCACTAGTTAAAACTGCCAGATATTTACAAAGGAGAGCCAATCTGTTTTAATATTACTTCTGTCTGTCTTGATTGACTGATTGACATTTTGACTCGACTTTTGCTCTCACCATTTTGTAATTACCTTTTCCAAAACACAGTTAAACGGTTATGGGGAGAGTCCATCTCCCTGTCTAACATCAGTCTTTATATCATATGGCTCAGAAATTTCTCCCATGAATTTATCTTTAAAGCTAGTGTCAGTTAACGTTTACTTAATCAGTGACTTTTATTATGTAGCCCGTGCTCCTTTAAAATTTGGAAAAGAAATTCATGATCAACTGAGTCGAAGAACTTTTCAAAATCCACAAATGTACGTACAGTATTGTGACTAGAAATCCTTTGGTGCCTAAGGATTAGTTTTAAATTAAGAATTTGTTCCGGACCGGATCTGTGTGGTCTAAAGCCTGCTTGGTACTCACCAATTTTAGGTTCTAACTGTTCTTGGGCTCGATCAAGTAAACAATGTGAGAGAATTTTGTCTGTGGCCAGGTAATTATTAACATCGGTTCTATCCCCTTTTTTATTCAATGGATGAATTAGGACAGTTTTCCAGTCTTCAGCTATTTTCTCAATTTGCCAGATATTTCCTATTAGTTGTGTGATCTCTTTTATAATGTTAGGGCCAGTTGATTTTTGTAGTTCTGCAGTTATACCGTCGTCTCCGGATAATTTATTGTTTTAAAGTCTCCTAATTTGTTTAATTATTTCGATTTCATCAGCTTAGGGTTGGTGTTATTAGTCTGCTCTGGTTGGAATTTATTCACTGGTTCTGGACAGTTTAATAGTTTTTCCAAATAATTAGCAAGTACCTTACAATATTTCTGGTTGTTAAGAGCCAAACAGCCATTTTCATTTTTGAGGCAATGACTTTGAGATTGGTAACCAGGTAGTTTTGTTTTGAATGTTTTATAAAAGTTTCTTGTATTGCTCTTTTGGAAGTTGTAACACTGCTTCCTTTGGGCGTAAAATTGAAAATATAAACTAGTAGCCGAAACCCGATAAAAGTCCCAGAATCCAAGATCCAAATTTCAAGTCCCACTGGAATAGCATCATTTGAATAGTAGCAAGTATATATATATATATATATATATATATATATATATATATATATATATATATATATATATATATATATATATAGAAAAGAAATACAATATAAAGTGACTTAATCTTTTTAAAAGGGAAAGAAAAGAAATAGAATCCATAGTTGCAAATTAAAATAATAATAGATCGCAAAGTAGTGTACTTATAGATCACGGAATAGAACGAGTGAACTCAAAGAATACTCCTTGTGAGTTCTCTTTGAGAACACTGCGAAATACAGAAGAAAAAAGTCATACTTTGTTAATGTGCTGCTAGCGCTTGCTGGATCAGCTCGTATCTCAACGTATGCTGTTGGACGTAGGCACGACGAGATTGTTTTTGTGCATTTTTTGGAAATTTTGCGATCTGCTAGGAATCATTAACTTTGAAATAGGTAGATCAGCAACTTTGAGTATATCACTAAGTAAAGCCAAGAGAGGAAAGGATCCGGACTTGTCTTAAATTGATTATCATACAGGGAAGACTGAACTTTGCCCCAAAGTAATAAACTGTTCGCAGTTTGCGACATAGGGAGTGAACATTCGTATTGAATTGTGAGAAAGGACTGAAGTTTCGTTAAAGCAGCAAATGAAATCTGGATCTTGTTAAAAACTCTTTGACGGAAACGTAACTAATTTCACCTGCTTAGGGAAAAGTTGCTTCCTTAATACAATAAAAGGACGTGAATAGTATAGAATAAACCAGCATAAAGTGGATTTACTGTGTGACATTTCTTTCTACCCATTTAATATTGTACGTGTATGAAATATTTAACTGTGCGACGACATAGATTAATAACAGAGTGCAGCATGCATAAACATTTTTTGCCGCGTTAGACAGTTATTGTAACGATTCGAATTATTAAGCTTACGTAAACTGCAACCTTTAGGGGAGAAACTATTGCCCTACATGGACTGTAGCCATTGGTGTGCAACTACGTGTAGCTGTGCTCGTACACGTCGGAGAGGATATAACTATTTGAACTGGTCGGTATCACTGAAACGCACTCGGGGTGAATACAGTGCAGCAGGACAGAGGTTTTTTATGTAATGTTCCTCATAAGACAATATTACCGCTAGTTAGTCAGAGCACTTATTTCGTCAGCGAACATTACCAATATATCTTAAGAGGAGCAGGAACAAAGTCTTTTTCGATTTCTAAGAGTTGGGCATTTTCTTAGTTTCCTGTAATCTGTCCGATTAATTTAGATTTTTCTTTTCTTACAGTTAGAAAAGTGTTGTACGTATTTTCAGTTTTGTTACTATTCCAATCTTTGAATGCTTCATGCCTAGACGTAACTGCTGTTTCACAAACCGCTTTCCACCAAGGGTGTTTTTGTTTCTTTCAAAGCGGAATTTTATGCTGTTGTGGTGAACGTTTCTTTATGGCTTTGCCAGTTGTTGGAGTGTTTTTTTGTCAAGTTCGCGTGTTTAGAGTTGGGGTTACTTTAGCAGTGTCAAATTTTGGGACAGCATTTTTGTTTTGTTTTGAATAGTTTTTGAATTTGAAATTTTACTTTTATTCGCATTAAATAATGGTCAGAATCTTAACTTGGGCTATTAAAATTTCTTTGTAGGTAGCGTACGAAATTGCCACATGATTCATTTGAAATTTCCCAATAAATGAACTGGGTGCCAGCCAAGGTTTTTTTTTCCAGAATGAGATTTTCACTCTGCAGTGGAGTGTGCGCTGATATGAAACTTCCTGGCAGATTAAAACTGTGTGCCCGACCGAGACTCGAACTCGGGACCTAGGCAAAGGTCCCGAGTTCGAGACTCGGTCGGGCACACAGTTTTAATCTGCCAGGAAGTTTCAAGGTTTTTTTTGTTTAGAAGGGTTCTTTTTAAAATGTGTTGACAAGATTTTAAGGTTAACATTTTATCACGTTTCAACAAGTCTCTGCCAATTTTGGTTTGTCCATTTATGCCCAGGAAATCCACCCTCCGTTTCCTTACATTTTTTCTCTTTACCTAATCGAGCATTAAAATCACCCATTAAAATTTCAACATTGTAAGGCTTTTCGAGATAATGCTTTCTAACGTTTCCCAAGCTTAATTAACTTCAGGTTTTTTACGGTATCCTCATAGACTGGCATATGGGTATTAATTAAAGTGTATGCCTTATTTGCGCATTTAAGAGAAATTTTCGTTAGCCTATTATTAATCCATTTTACCTCCGTTATTGAATTTAGCATGTATTGTGAGTGTGTGAGTGTGTGTGTGTGTGTGTGTGTGTGTGTGTGTGTGCGCCTGTGTTTGTGTGTATGTTTGTCTGCATATATATATATATATATATATATATATATATATATATATATATATATATATATGTGTGTGTGTGTGTGTGTGGTGCGTGTAGACACTCTTTCAGCTAGTCTGATGATAAAGTTTATACGCTGCGTCGCAAGCAATCAGAGATAATGCAGATAGCTTTATTGCTTGGGATGTTATCTGTGACCCATATTCGGCCCTGACGATCCTCTTATTAGCGGGACTGGTCGCACGTGGCTCATCCCGCTGCTGCCACAATTGCCGCAGCCGCCCCTGACCCAGAAGCTGGACGCCAGCTGCAGTTAATGGCTGCCGCCGGGATGTTCCGCTCTTAACGCTAATTAGTCCACCCGCCCACAGCTGCGTACCCACTTTCACCTACAGCTGGCTGCCGTGTTGCGTCAGGTGCTCCTACTGCACTCCCAGCCAGAGCGAAAATTCGCCGGAAGCTATCATAAAAGCCACTCGGGAAATAATCCCTGGTAACTCTTTTTATTTTTCTGACATGTACACATGTACAAATGAGCTGAAAACGTGTTATTCATGGAATCGCACAGGCGGAGTCTGTTTACGTTGTCAACCATTAATGTACTCGTGCTGGGAAAAGTTCACTTACAACTTATTCCTTGGGGCTCCCCCTACTCCCCCCCCCCCCCCCTCTCGTTCATACTCATTTGATCACAGCTCGCCTTGCCTTCTTTTTATTAATATTCCTCTTTACCTTCTTCGATCTAGGCGCAATGATTGTGTTGTTGCTTCGCTTCCTTAGATCCTCTAAAGACCTCTCTTGCCCATTTTCATTTTTAAAATTTTAGCCTAGACTAGTGCATCTTTTACTTCTGTTTTAATCCTCAACAATTCACTCATTCCCCTGTCTCTTCATATTGTTTCTAACAAAATCTTCTAATTCTCTTTTATCCTGTTTGAGTCAAATACAGGAGAGTTGGCAATGGGGCACAGGATGTGTCAGTTGGGATTGAGTTGGGAGTTCGAATTTCAGCATTCCTCTTGCAACCACTGGAAACCTGTCGAAAACCCCAGTCGGGACCGGTGGTGGCAACTATTTTGTTTTATTTCTGGAACGATATGTAGCACATAAAAGATATGAAGGCGTAGAGTATGTGTAAATGTACATGTTCATGTTTCTACCAGTAAAGTCGATCACTGCTCGATATGTGCAGTGGACCTCTGTCGACGGCGCCGTAATCTCTCTCAGCGTTCTCTCTGTCACTCTATTTTCCTATAAGCATTTGAGAGGTCAGGTCTGAGGGCTTCATCTGAAGTAATATCATGCATACTGCTTAGCTGTCTATATTTTAAGTTATATGATAAACATCAGATCACCTGCTGTTATGAAATGCTTAAAAATGTTGTTCTCTTAGAGACATATCTTCCTTAACCAATGCACGTCTCTGTTGTTATGCAAGCCACCTGAAAAGGGCCAGTAAACATAATCGGTGGTTAAAATTAAAGTATTTGTTAATAGTAACTTAGGTGTTGTCTACATGTAATCCATCTGGTTAAACGTGTACGGTCAGTTATTAGTGGACTTCAGTATGGAGTGTGTCAACCCTTCACTTTCATGGTGGGTTGAAATCTACTTGGTACACATTTACTGGGATGTCGGGCTGGCTGTGCAGGAATGACAGCCCATTCCAGAAGTGCCGAAACCAGGGAAGGTAGTAGTTATGTCGGACACTGGAGATGGGAGCAAGTCGACGTTCTAGCTTATCCCAAAGGTACCCACATACAATTTCCTCACACATGCTGCTTTATGTGTGTGAATTCCTATGGGACCAAACTGCTGAGGTCCCTAGACTTACACACTACTTAAACTAATTTACGCTAAGGACAACACTCACACCCATGCCCGAGGGAGGAGTCGGCGGGAGTGGCCGCCTGATTCGTGACATGGCGCCTCTAACCGCGCGGCCACTGCTTTATGACAGAGCGCATTGTCATCCTGACACGATCTCGTCTCTGATCTGTTCATCTACTCTACACAGCACACTATGCTGTAAAATGTGTTCATATCCTTCGGCATTTAGTATTTCCTTTAGTGCAATAAGAGGACCACACACTAACACCGTAACAGCACATCCCCACCCTTCACTGTTGAAAATACACATGACAAAACAAAATGTCCAGACACTCTGTGACCAAAATGGTACTGAAACAGAGGATGTCAGACCAAAGGCCGAAATACTAAATGTCTTTTTCCAAAGCTGTTTCACAGATGAAGACTGCACTGTAGTTCTTTCTCTAGGTTGTTACACAGGTGACAAAATGGTTGATATTGAAATAAATGACAGAGGGATAGAAAAACAAAATCGCTCAAAAGAGGAAAGGCCGCTGGACCTGATGGGATACCAGTTCGATTTTACGAGTGCGTGAAGGAACTTGCCCCCCTTCTTGCAGCGGTGTACCGCAGGTCTCTAGAAGAAGGGACGTCAAACTGATGTGCAGAACTATAGCCTATATCTCTAACGTCGATCAGTTGTAGAATTTTGGAACACGTGTTATGTTCGAGTATAATGACTTTTCTGGAGACTAGAAATCTACTCTGTAGGAATCCGCATGCGTTTCGAAAAAGACGATCGTGTGAAACCCATCTCGCGCTATTCGCCCACGAGACTCAGAGGGCTATAGACACGGGTTCACAGGTAGATGCCGTGTTTCTTGACTTCCGCAAGGCGTTTGATCCCCACAGTCGTTTAATGAACGAAGTAATAGCATATGGACTATGAGACCAACTGTCTGTTTGGATTGAAGAGTTCCTAGATAACAGAACGCAGCATGTAATTCTCAATGGAGAGAAGTCGTCCCAAGTATGAGTGATTTCAGATGTGCCGCAGGGGAGTGTCGTGGGACCGTTGCTATTCACAATATATATAAATCACCTTGTGGATAAAATTGGAAGTTCACTGAGACTTTTTGCGGATGATGCTGTAGTATATCGAGAGGTTGTAACAATGGAAAATTGTACTGAAATGCAGGAGGATCTGCAACGAGTTGACGCATGGTGCAGGGAATGGCAACTGAAAATGCAGACAAGTGTAATGTGGTGCGAATACATAGAAAGAAAGATCCTTCACCATTTAGCTACAATATAGCAGGTCAGCAACTGGAAGCAGTTAATTCCATAAATTATCTGGAAGTACACATTAGGAGTGATTTGAAGTGGACTGATCATATAAAATTAATCGTCGGTATAGCAGATGCCACACCGAAATTCATTGGAAGAATCCTAAGGAAATGCAGTCCGAAAACAAAGGAAGTAGGTTACAGTACACTTGTTCGCCCACTGCTTGAATACTGCTCACCGGTGTGGGATCCGTACCAGACAGGGTTGATAAAAGAGATAGAGAAGATCCAACGGAGAGCAGCGCGATTTGTTAGAGGATCATTTAGTAATCGCGAAAGCGTTACGGAGATGATAGATAAGACTGCAAGAGAGACGCTCAGTAGCTCGGTACGGGGTTTAGTTGAAGTTTCCAGAAGACATCTTCACCGAGGAGTCAAGCAGTATATTGCTCCCTCCTACGTATATCTCGCGAAGAGACCATGAGGATAAAATCAGAGAGATTAGAGCCCGCACAGAGGCACACCTTTCTTTCCACGAACAATACGAGACTGGAATAGAAGGGAGAACCGATAGAGGTACTCAAGGTACCCTCTGCCACACACTCTCAGGTGACTTGCGGAGTATGGATGTAGATGTAGAAAGACAGCAGGTAAAGCTTTCCAGGCGTTTCCCAAACCGAAACCCATCCATCCGACTGCCACAGCTACAGGGTACTTCATTACTCCAGATCACTCATTTCCAGTCATCGCCTGACTGCAAAATGTGTTACGAATACAGTTAGTAGTAAAGGAATTGCAAATTAAAATGTCACGCCCTATGCGGCAGTTTTACTGCATGAAAAGCGAAGATGTAGTAAGCGGTCAACTATTTTCCTTCTATCATTTTGTGGCGTCGTCGGCAGGAAATAGTTTCTTAAAGGTTTGGAATAATCTGTATAGTTTGTTACAAGTGACTAAGTGCTCTCATCCTCAAATACTGGATGAACACAATGTGGGTATTTGTGCATCATGGGATAGACTTCGTTTTGACCTCCACCCCTTTGGCAGGTAAGTATGCCGAAACCGATTCTTTCCAGAGTGATATGTAAGTCTGAAGACTTTCGTGTCCGTTGTCACTGAAGTTAAAATCTTGGTTCAAATGGCTCTGAGCACTATGGGACTCAACTGCTGTGGTCATTAGTTTCTTAGAACTTAGAACTACTGAAACCTAATCAACCTAAGGACATCACACACATCCATGCCCGAGGCAGGATTCGAACCTGCGACCGTAGCACTCGCACGGTTCCGGACTGCGCGCCTAGAACCGCGAGACCACCGCGGCCGGCTGTTAAAATCTTCTCGGTTGTTAGGCCCCGTCATATTTCTTCTAAACTATCGACGTACGACCCCTCTGCTGGGATGTTCTTCGAGTTTCTGTGATGTCCACTGTCAGAGAGCAGTGTTGCGTTCTCCTATAAAAGACAATCTCCCCACGCTTGCGCTGGAGAAGTAATTGGGTAAAATTCTCGTGGCTACGTTTGGTAGGCCACCGTTATCGCATAGTAAGTAGTATTCCCGCGCTAAAGATTAAGAAGAGCGTTATTGGCTAAATCTGTTGTGGCTGCCATTGATGGGCCATCGTCATTGGTTAGAAAGCTATTTTCCCGTAGTTGACGTTTGAGAAGAATTGTTAGTTACAATTCCTCATGCTGTTGTTGGTGGACCGTTATCATTAGCTAGAGAGGAAATGTTTATCAAAAATATTATTGTCCGCAGAGGTGGCTTACAGGACGAAGTTTGTATTTCTTGCACGCTGCGGCCGCTTTTTCACTTCCTTAACGCTGGGTGCCGCGACACTGGTAGCCTGTGGCCGTCCTCTCTATTGAAGTTACGCTCTCTTTCAAATTTCAATCTCTCCTCGGACTTTTCTTGTATAAATGTTGGATTCGTGAGTCAGCACACGTACGTTGCTGAAAGTACTGTCAAGACCAGCGGGATGACCAGCTACCGCCAACTTCACACTTTTAGCTGCGTGTGGCGTTCGTGTTCTTTAATACGTTCGGTAACAGCCCTTCTCTCTTCGGCTGTATACACTTTGCCGCAGCCACACACCATTTCATAGCCGCTCGCAGTATGGAGGCAATCAGGTGCTTTCATTTTCTTTTATTTTGTTCTGACTAAAGAACGAGGCCTGACTACCATTCTCCCTTAGAATTCTGCTTACGCGGTCAGTGATAGCAGAAACAAACGGTAACTTGAAACAGCGAGAAGGCGATTCCTCGTCATTACTACTAGCGTAATGAATATTTCGCTTTTAAGCCTTGTCTATGGGCAGGATCGTTAAGAAGAAATACAGGATGGGGCAAATAAAAGTGGCCTGGAGAACAGAGTTCCAATGTACAAAGAAATACAGCAGAGGAAACGAAATACAGTGACTAGGTAGGACACTGAAGCATTTTCTGGTGAACTGCTGTCAAATTTTCTGGTGTGCGACCAAGTCTCCAAATGTTTTTTGAGTTGTTCAAAACAGATCCTGTCTGACGTCATTTTCGGATTAAACATTGCACGGCGCTCTTTGCTGATACTTTGATACCATTAAACTGAATAGCAAACAACTGACCACACCGTTTTCACGACTTTGCTGTCACGTGACATTCCACCACGAACACCCGCTGCTCCACTTTGAGTACAATCGTTCCCTTTGCACTGCTCCACTCACACTGACACAGCCCGCACTACATTCTGGAGCGTTGTGGATCACGTGGAGGGCGTACACGTGGTGTGTGCGTCACGGGGTTGCGTTTACATGCATACATTCACTTACAATCGTATCCACTAGTCCGGGCCCGCCCTGTATGATGCAGCCCAACAACCTAGAAGACTTTGTAAATGATATTTACACTAGATTTGGTTAAAAACTGTCCAGTGTTTTAGGAGGAGATGCGGAACATACACACATACGTGCAACGAGTTTTATAAAACGTATAGATTAAGAAACAAGGGTCGTTCAGTCAGCGGGCTTCTGCATCGGCAGTGGTACTCGAAAGATATTGGTAGCTTTGCCAACTTTCATCACTTAGGCGCTGTATCTTCACTTACGATAGGAGGGGCAGCGGCGACGATTTCTGGCGAGCGCGCTGCTCGTCATCTGTGGCGTATGAAAAAGTGTACGAACAGGTTGTTGCATGAACAGGAAACAACATTCTCACCTGAAGCTTTCGACGAGATGAGCCATTGAAATATTGTGGCTCGTTATCTCTATATTTAAAAAAGGTAATAGAAAAGACACCGGAAATTATAGAGGAATAAGTTTACTAAATGCAGGAAATAAAATTTATGGCAAAATTCGTAAAGGCTTCAAACTATCATTCATGTAATAATCTCAGGACTACAATCAGGCTTCAGAAGAGATGTTTGTGTATTGATAGTACATTTATAATAAAAAAAATTTTAGAAAAACGTAGGAAATTTGGCTTAGAATTTTGAGAAAGCCTTTGATAAGGTCAAAAGACCTTGTTATGAAGTGAAAGACGAAATACTGTTATACATTAAAATAAGATCTACTCTGTTATGTATGCTGATAACTAGATACGAGAAACAGAAGATTATCTACAAACAGCAGTATACAGATTTACCCAAAACGAAATATCTTACAACTTAACTATATATGCAAATAAGACAAAGATAATGGCTCTCACATACAATCAGGTCGAAAACAATAACAAATGAGAAAATTGTAGAACAAGTATCCTACTCCTATTATCTAGGGTGTGATGTTAGTTTTAACAAATTCAAAGCCTTTGTGAAGGAAGGTAATAAAGTCAATCTATCTGCGGAACAACTGGAAGAAATTTGTGAAGAAAAACAAGAAAAGAACCAAATGATTGAATTAACTTACGGCTATACTCACTCATGTATATAGTTCCCAAACATGGACAATAATAAAAAAAGAAAATAACATATAGAGGCAACAGAGGTGAAGCTTATGAGGTACGTAAGAGGCCGTAATAAACTGGCTAAAACAAAGAGTGAAACAATAAGATCAATTTTAAAATCTTTTGATTTAGTCAGAAGATAGGAGAGAACAGATGGAAATGGCCGACTGCAAAGAGAGAACTAGGTAGGCATCGTAACAGATGATGGATGACAGAGATTGGAAAAGGTGATTGCAAGGAGGAGATGATGATGATGATGATGACGATGATGACGGCGACGACTACGACGACGATTTCTGCAGAGCCGACTAGAATAGAATCAGTTACTACTCAAGGAATCTCTATGCAGCCACCCTATGACATCCTCATTAATAGCATCTTGGTCCGCATTTGAAATGCAATAAACCAACGATTCTCGTGGCATGAATTTGACACGTCCATTGACCTGATGCTGCAAGAAAGGTTATTCACCCGACCAAACTCACAACAGCAGCAAGCGAACAGTCGAGCAAGTTCGGCGTTTTCTCGTTCGTAGGTGTCGGGTAGTTATCGGAAACGGAGCTATTACGAGTGAAATGTTGGGGGTTGCACACTTAATAAATCAAGGCGCCGCTGTTACATCAGTGCTAACGGGCTTCCTTCGTTCCCGCTGTAGTTCCGCGAGTATGACGAATCCGGGAATTGTGGCGCTACGGTCGCTTCATACTTATCGACTCGTTCTCTCTTACGGAGTGTAAGGCTATTCGTGACTTACTGTTAGTACGGAGATGAGCACACGACCTTGCCGATGCAACGTGGAAATGAAAAAGGGACATGACATGATTGGTATAAGATGGCCTTTAACGAAGTTGTGTTTGTGAGACTGTGGAGGGTGTAATACAAAATTAATTGTTGCAAAATAGACATTTTTAAACGTTTTTCATTAGATGAGGAGTGATATATGGAATACGTTTCACGCCGTAGTCCATGCTTCAGATGAAACCATAAAGATTTCGTCCACTGCAAACAAAATGGTCATATTCTTGTTCATTTCACCACCCCCAAGAGCGATCATATGTGCTGCTTCAAGCGAAAACTTGGCACAGAGCAACGCCCCTATTAGGATCCTTGCACTATTTCTATATGCACTTGGTTATGGCAACTTGCGTTTATGAGCTAACAGCGAATTGCGTAGCTTTTCATTCATTTCTGTAATTTATTTTAATAATTAATCACCATTGAGAGATTCCACTTCATCATCATGTCACGTTTTGCGGCATTGTCGTTAGAGTCTCAGTAACGCCTCAAAAGTGTGTATATGTAAACGTTATTGTTAGACATTCTCTGAATAGATATTAAATATTAAGACAAATTTACAGCAGTCCTCGAAAGTCTGAATAAACATAACAATATTCACTGTTAACCGATCAGTTATTATATTTCATTTAGGCTAACGGCCGTCTGCTTCACGTCTGCTGTGCAGCGAGCTACCTTAATTTAAGTATTAACTGTATTTTTCTTACTTGTCACTTCTTCTTCTGCGTGTTTTTGCTTTTAGGAAGCTTTAATAGTCGAGTGCTATTAAGTGTTCCATAGATCTCGTGTTTGTTTTGAATACAGAGAGTCCCTTTAGTCAGCCATAGTGCTAGTAGTGCTAGTGTTTGTTTTGAATACAGTCCAGAGACAGGTAGTGCTATTTTCCTTGTTTTCTACAAGAAGTGGTTAGCAATCACAGTTTAGTCAATCAACCGCCTTTAGTGAGTTAGCAGTCTATTTAAAAGTTTATTAACACTCTATAGTAAATTGATTTCTTAGGATGGATAGGATGTGTGGCTGCTGTGTACGGACGCAGGAGGAGCTGGCCACTCTTCGCGAACAGCTGAGCGTGTTGATGGCCGCGGTCAGCCGTCTTCAGGCTGCTGCCTCGGAGTGTAGCGGCAGTGGGGAGTCTGGTGCGTCGCAAGGTACACCCCAGGTGTTAAATGCTTCACCCACTGTCCCTGCTGTCGAGACATCTTCGCGGGTACCGGGCGCGGTTGGGCCAGCCTCTCCCCAAGGGGAGTGGCGGGTTCAGCGGCGTTCGCGGCGCACGAGGCGGAGGGTAAATGTGGAGGCTGGCCGTGTGGCATCACCCGCTCTGCCTGTGAGTGGACATGTGGCTGCTCCTTCAGCAAGGTCCGAGCAGGCACATGGGGGGAGGGGTTTATTAGTTATTGGGAGCTCCAACGTTAGGCGGGTGATGGAGCCCCTTAGGGAAATAGCGGAAAGGTCGGGGAAGAAGGCCAGTGTTCACTCTGTCTGCTTGCCGGGGGGTCTCATCCGAGATGTGGAGGAGGCCCTACCGGCGGCGATAGAGAGCACTGGGTGCACCCGACTGCAAATTGTTGCTCATGTCGGCACCAACGACTCCTGCCGTCTGGGTTCTGAGGTCATCCTCAGTTCGTACAGGCGGCTGGCGGAGTTGGTGAAGGCGGAAAGCCTCGCTCGCGGGGTGGAATCAGAGCTAACTATTTGTAGTATCGTTCCCAGAACCGATCGCGGTCCTCTGGTTTGGAGCCGAGTGGAAGGCTTAAACCGGAGGCTCAGACGATTCTGCGGAGAGCTGGGGTGCAAATTTCTCGACCTCCGCTATCGGGTGGAGAAATGTAGGGTCCCCCTGAATAGGTCAGGCGTGCACTACACGCCGGAAGCGGCTACGAGGGTAGCGGAGTACGTGTGGAGTGCACACGGGGTTTTTTTAGGTTAGAGAATTCCCTCCCTAGGCCCGACAAGACGCCTCCTGAGACGCGACAAGGCAGGAGTAGGCAAAATGCAACAAGGAATAACAATATTAATGTGCTTATAGTCAACTGCAGGAGCGTCTATAGAAAGGTCCCAGAACTGCTCTCATTAATAAACGGTCACAACGCCCATATAGTACTAGGAACAGAAAGTTGGCTGAAACCAGACGTAAACTGTAATGAAATCCTAAACTCGGATTGGAATGTATACCGCAGAGATAGGCTGGACAGTGAAGGGGGAGGCGTGTTTATAGCGATAAGAAGTGCAATAGTATCGAAGGAAATTGACGGAGATTCGAATTGTGAAATGATTTGGGTGAAGGTCACAGTTAAAGCAGGCTCAGACATGGTAATTGGATGTCTCTATAGGCCCCCGGGCTCAGCAGCTGTTGTGGCTCAGCACCTGAAGAATAATTTGGAAAATATTTCGAGTAGATTTCCCCACCAGTTATAGTTCTGGGTGGAGATTTTAATTTGCCGGATATAGACTGGGAGACTCAAACGTTCATAACGGGTGGCAGGGACAAAGAATCCAGTGAAATATTTTTAAGTGCTTTATCTGAAAACTACCTTGAGCAGTTAAACAGAGAACCGACTCGTGGCGATAACATATTAGACCTTCTGGTGACAAACAGACCCGAACTGTTTGAATCAGTTAATGCAGAACAGGGAATCAGCGATCATAAAGCGGTTACTGCATCGATGATTTCAGCCGTAAATAGAAATATTAAAAAAGGTAGGAAGATTTTTCTGTTTAGCAAAAGTGACAAAAAGCAGATTTCAGAGTACTTGGTGGCTCAACACAAAAGTTTTGTCGCAAGTACAGACAGTGTTGAGGATCAGTGGACAAAGTTCAAAACCATGGTACAATATGCGTTAGATGAGTATGTGCCAAGCAAGATCGTAAGAGATGGGAAAGAGCCACCGTGGTACAACAACCGAGTTAGAAAACTGCTGCGGAAGCAAAGGGAACTTCACAGCAAACATAAACGTAGCCAAAGCCTTGCAGACAAACAAAAATTACGCGAAGCGAAATGCAGTGTGAGGAGGCTTTCAATGAATTCGAAAGTAAAGTTCTATGTACTGACTTGGCAGAAAATCCTAAGAAATTTTGGTCCTATTTCAAAGCAGTAGGTGGATCAAAACAAAATGTCCAGACACTCTGTGACCAAAATGGTACTGAAACAGAGGATGACAGACTAAAGGCCGAATTACTAAATGTCTTCTTCCAAAGCTGTTTCACAGAGGAAGACTGCACTGTGCTTCCTTCTCTAGATTGTCGCACAGTTGACAAAATGGTAGATATCGAAGTAGACGACAGGGATAGAGAAACAATTAAAATCGCTCAAGAGGAAAGGCCGCTGGTCCTGATGGAATACCAGTTCGATTTTACACAGAGTACGCGATGGAACTTGACCCCCTTCTTGCAGCGGTGTCCCGTAGGTCTCTAGAAGAGCGAAGCGTTCCAAAGGATTGGAAAAGGGCACAGGTCATCTCCGTTTTCAAGAAGGGACGTCGAACAGACGTGCAGAACTATAGACCTATATCTCTAACGTCGATCAGTTGTAGAATTTTGGAACACGTATTATGTTCGAGTATAATGTCCTTTCTGGAGACTAGAAATCTACTCTGTAGGAATCAGCATGGGTTTCGAAAAAGACTGTCGTGTGAAACCCAGCTCGCGCTATTCGTCCACGAGACTCAGAGGACCTTAGACACGGGTTCACAGGTAGATGCCGTGTTTCTTGACTTCCGCAAGGCTTTTGACACAGTTCCCCACAGTCGTTTAATGAACAAAGTAAGAGCATACGGACTATCAGATCAATTGTGTGATTGGATTGAGGAGTTTCTAGATAACAGAACGCAGCATGTCATTCTCAATGGAGAGAAGTCTTCCGAAGTAAGAGTGATTTCAGGTGTGCCGCAGGGGAGTGTCATAGGACCGTTGCTATTCACAATATACATAAATGACCTGGTGGATGACATCGGAAGTTCACTGAGGCTTTTTGCAGATGATGCTGTGGTGTATCGAGAGGTTGCAACATTGGAAAATTGTACTGAAATGCAGGAGGATCTGCAGCGAATTGACGCATGGTGCACGGAATGGCAATTGAATCTCAATGTAGACAAGTGTAATGTGATGCGAATACATAGAAAGATAGGTCCCTTATCATTTAGCTACAAAATAGCAGGTCAGCAACTGGAAGCAGTTAATTCCATAAATTATCTGGGAGTGCTCATTAGGAGTGATTTAAAATGGAATGATCATATAAAGTTGATCGTCGGTAAAGCAGATGCCAGACTGAGATTCATTGGAAGAATCCTAAGGAAATGCAATCCGACAACAAATGAAGTAGGTTACAGTACGCTTGTTCGCCCAATGCTTGAATACTGCTCAGCAGTGTGGGATCCGCACCAGGTAGGGTTGATAGAAAAGATAGAGAAGATCCAACGGAGAGCAGCGCGCTTCGTTACAGGATCATTTAGTAATTGCGAAAGCGTTACGGAGATGATAGATAAACTCCAGTGGAAGACTCTGCAGGAGAGACGCTCAGCAGCTCGGTACGGGCTTTTGTTAAAGTTTCGAGAACATACCTTCACCGAAGAGTCAAGCAGTATATTGCTCCCTCCTACGTATATCTCGCGAAGAGACCATGAGGATAAAATCAGAGAGATTAGAGCCCACACAGAAGCATACCGACAATCCTTCTTTCCACGTACAATACGAGACTGGAATAGAAGGGAGAACCGATAGAGGTACTCAGGGTACCTTCCGCCACACACCATCAGGTGGCTTACGGAGTATGGATGTAGATGTAGATGTAGATGTTTGTGGAATTTCAACTGGCACTTCAGAATGGCTGTAAAGCCGAAATTATGATTGTGTGAAATAAATGAACGGTAATTTACAGTTTAATGGTGGAAAATTTTTTGAGAATGGTTGCGTATGTAGCGGGAATGCCACGAATCCGCGGTTATGCTTGCTAACTCGTGTACTCGCTTTCCTTTCTGAGCGAGTCGAGTCCATTTGTACCCGACTAGACACACATGCGACAAGTGAGCTGCGGCGGAGTCTCACAAATCAATTCTACGGGCACACAGAGACAGCGAGTTCGTACATGACGTCACAGAACTCGTTGGCGAGTTTAAAGAAAGTATAGGGAGCTAATTTCTGATCTCTAGTGTCGAGCCGTAACAATCTGCCGTTTCTCGAGGTCATTTATGGCAACATGCTGGTGAAAAATGACCAAAAATTTGAAAAAAAAAACATTCTGCTTTACGGAAAAGAACATCTCATGCCGATTACAAAAAAGTTGAGTTTACGAACATTTTAATTTGCCGTTTGTTCGTAAATTTAGTTTGAACATAAAGTTGCGGAGGTGTCACGGCTTTCTGTGCGTAGGAATACACCATGTATTCTTCTTTTCCTTACTTTCTTGAGGTTTTGCGTGTAGATCCTAAACACACGTGTATTCTAGAGGGCTCTGACTATCGGAACGTAAGTACAGGCATATCTAGAAAGCTGTGGCTTAGCTGCAAAATATTTGGTTTAATCTTGCCTTCGGAATTTGAAACACCTGTGCTTCATAGTTACTGCTGTGTTATTTTGTTTCACTGTACGTGTTTCCTGTGTCAGAAATGCCACTAATAAACCAATTTAACACCAAACTAAGGTTTTGACGCAATCCGTTCAAAGCAACATCGAATGATTCACATATCATTTCGTTCAGCAATCACCTACAGACATTGGGTGTACAGGGCGTACACTCACAAGCTTTCCTTGCTGTTGTGGGAGCATTTAAGCCTAAAGTAAGGGATCTGGCAGATACAAATCATTTTAGAAAATGTCTCCATGGTCTCTTACAGAATCCCAACAAAAGCGTCAACAGCTGCATAGAGGAGTGAATACCGAAAAGTGTACTTGTAAGTCTGACATAGTTGAGATAGGCGTAATGGGTATAGTAGTAAATTTCAGTGATGATGCAATTTCTAGGATTAATGCCCTGGAAAAATTAAGTATACAGACTAGAAGGAATATGGTTTCAGCTCTAACTGTTACTGATCGAGTAACTGAAGTGAAGAGAGCTGCAGAAGCTGCTATTGAGGAGAATGAAGAGAAGGAGTATGCAGGATAAAGAATGAGGTGACCAACAGGAATATGTATCATAGTGGCAAGCTGATGAATTAGTGAATTTTCTTTCACAATTTACCAGAAACTTGAATTTTTGTCATTCAGGTACTGTTTTCCCCTAAATGGCTGCAGCTAAATTCACCAAAATTGTCAAATACAATTAGAATGACCTTCTCTGCCTCCCTTGCCTACTATTTTCAGATTTTTCCCTACAATACTATGATGATGTGTTTGAATTTTGATCTACATTTTTAAGTATATTTCTCGCAGCAAAATAAATTTTGCGTATTTTTCACTGGTCAGCATCAGAATAGGAAACTGGAGGCATAATACTTTCCTGACTGTTGTCCTTAGCCGTTTTTCGAAGCTGCGAGGTCAGTGATACCAAAGAAAATGGCACCTCAATTAAACAGTGTTCTGCTTTTCAGACGTTTATGAATATTTTTTGTCAACATCACAATATAATACGAGTAAATAACTAATTTATTTTCTCAGAAATGCTTTGAATAATAATCCTAATTGTTGTGGATAAATGTTGTGAAAAGAAAATAATTCGAAGGAAACGTCTATATGAAATGTTAATTTTGTGAATGGTAGCTGAAATTAATGGTCTTGAAATTTTTTGGGGTAGTCTACTTTGTTCATGGTAATAAACGTTGACTATAAATTGTCTTAAGTTCGTTGGTTCGCTGCAGTTGATGTTTCCTGTAAATTTCGTGAGTCAAAACGGACTAGAGAACACCTTGGTTCTCACAAGACTTGAAAAGTCAGTTGTTCCTCCAGGTGTGCAGTTTATTGCGTCACAATGTGCTGCTCAAGTTCTTACATCATACTGGGCCTTCCACACGATTTCTCGCGGGTGTTATGTACTTTTGCTAACAACTGATGTATTTTTGGCTATAATGGATTCGGAAATTACAATTACAGAAGTCGTTGACAGTTACAAAAAATGTTATCATCCGGTGGTTACCACTGAAATGCATGGGATGTGATACAAAGGCATAGCTCTTGTTTTCGTGGAAAAATAAGTGAAATGATGAGAATAAAGAATACTGATTACCTTTTCGTTAATAAGACTGAAACTATGTTATCCCAAGTATTCCTGCTAGGTTTACTGTTCCACGTATTAGTACACTATTTTTTAATGTGGGCAGAATTTCAGCGTATAAAATAGCAGCCCTGATACTTTGTTTACATTGTTTACCTGGTTTCGTTTTATGAATGACAGTAATTGCGAGGCAACTATGCGTTATGTTAACCAACAGCCTAGGAAGCTGACAGTATGATAATCAGAGAGGTTACAGGTTTCAAACATTATAATTACATTATGTTTGATATCTATTTTGTTACTCGAGTCTTCGTAAATAGAACGCCCTCATAGGAACTAAATGAACAGACAATACAAGTTCCTACCAATAGATGGAAGTAATATTAGTGTGTATTTTGAGATGAAATTGTTGAAAATTAAGTTACAGAGCTCAAAAGTGGAAATCACTTATGTGGGTCTTACCTAATGGCATAATAGTCAAGAAATCCGAATTAGCATCGAAATCGTATGAAAAACGAGATGTTACGTTTCTCTCTGTTTCTTAGGGCAGTAATACTGTGCGGAGGAAGAGAATTCTAAAAAGACAACCCATTCAGGGACTGTTCCACCTAAGCCTGTGGTTTTTCTGTTCCTCTCTACAGCGTTTATACTGGCCGTTCAAAAAAAAGTGTCGCTGGTCAAAACTAGATGAAACGTTCCTGTAATGATACGTCTGGAAACCAGTACCTGTTTTCACGAATTCTTTTCACGAGCTGTCTCCTTCGAAAGAAAAAATATTTTGTTGACACTCACCTACAGAGGGAGAAATGACTATCAGGAGATAGCAGAGCTCGCACGCAAAAATTCAAGTGTTCGTCCCCCCCCCTCCATCCCCCCCCTCCATCCCCCCCCCCTCCTCCACGCACTGTTCGAGAGTGGAACGGTAGAGAAATAACTTGAATATGGTTCGGTGAGCCCTCTATCAGGCACTTAATTGTGTGTTGCAGCGTACTCACGTAAATGTGGAGGTATACTCTTGAGACGAGTAATGTTTAGTGTTCGGTGGTGTAGGCCCTCTTACTATTGCAGTTCATCACGCGTGCCTGAATGGTTGTAATTTGTAGGACAGTCATGGTGGTGCTGATACATCAGTCAGCTGAAGCTGTGCTGCCAATGTGCTACGTTAGCCGAATAAGGTCAGTGCTTCCGTAAAGTGTGAACAAACTGCTGTAACCAGCGCAACGGAGTCCTCCCACGGTGTTGCAACATGTGGAGGTGATCTTGCAACAAAGTGTGCGAAGAACTGGGGTTGCTCTAGGCATCTAATGTTTGCGTGGTCAGTTCTGCCTGAGCAGTTGCATTATCGCTATCATATATACTAGGAAGGCGGCTGCGAGGAAAGGAAGTAAGTCTTCATTGCGCATAAACGTGCTGTAAGAATAATATGTGGTGCTCACCCACGGTCCTCTTGTAGACATCTGTTTAAGAAGCTGACCATTCTGACTACAGATTCCCAGTACATTTATTCCCTCATGAAGTATGTTGTACGTAATCCACTACAGTTCAAAAGGAACACAGATGTACATGATTACAATAACAGGAGCAGAAATGACATTCATTACTCGACATTAAGGTTGTCTTTAGCACAAGGGGTGCCGAATGGTGCAACAGAAATTTTTTATCACTTACCCGGTGGTATAAAATGTCTAACAAACAGCAGAGTAAAATCTGATAACAAACTGAGGAAGTTTCTCCTTGACAACTCCTTCTTTTCCACATAAGAATTTCTATTACTGTGATGTGTAAAAGGTGGTGGGTAGGAATTACTAACTCACATCCGTATATCCTTTTTTTCTTTTTTATATAAGTACACTTAGAAACGTTCAGAATGTAATCGTATGTATAAATTAATTTGCGATGTGCATGTAAAGGGCTCGTTCCACATCATTACGACTTATCGTGCAAAATAATCCTTGGAACATCCAACCAACCAAGCACGGGTAGCAGAAGAAATACTTCTGCTGATCAACGAAAGAAGGACGTACAAAAATGTTCAGGGCAATTCAGAACACAGAAGTACAAGTCACTTAGCAATGAAATAAATAGAATGTCCACTCAAGCTAAGGCGAAATGGCTGCTTGAAAAATGTGAAGGAATCGACAAAGAATTGATTGTCAGAAGGATTGCCTCAGCGCAGAGGAAGGTCGGTGAAATTAAAGAGCCGGCCCATGTGGCAGAGCGGTTCTAGGCGCTTCAGTCCGGAACCGCATCCCTACTACGGTCGCAGGTTCGAATCCTGCCTCGGGCTAGGACGTGTGATGTCCTTAGTTAGGTTTAAATAGTTATAAGTATAGGGGACTGATGACCTCAGATGTTAAGTCCTTTAGTGCTTAGAGCCTTTGAACCTTTTTTTTTTTTTTAAATTAAGGCAAAGGCGGTAATATTAAGAGTGCAGTGGGTATTCCACTGCCAAATGCAGAGGATATAGCGGCTTGGTGGAAAACTATATTGAAGGCCTCTATGAGGAGAAGGACTTGTATGATGGCGTGACAGAAGAAGAAACAGGAGTCGATACAGAAGAAATACGGGATCCAGTACTACAGTCATCACTTAAAAGATCTTTGGAAGATTTGAAATCGAATAAGGCAGAAAGGATTGATAACATGCCGTCGGCATTTCTAAAATCGTTGGGGGAAGTGGCAACAAATGACTATTCACATTGGTGTGTGGAATGTATGAGGCTGGCGATATACCATTAAAGTTTCGGGTAAAGTCATCCACACAATTCTTAATATAGCAATAGCTGACAAGTGCGATATTATAACGTAATCAGCTTGACAGCTCATGAATCCGAATTGATAACAAGAATAATCACGGAAGACTGGAAAAGAAAACTGCGGATGGGTTAGATGACAATCAGTTTTGTTTTAAAGAAGGTACAGACACCATAGAGGCAGTTCTGACGTTGCAGTTGATAATGGAAGCAGGACTGAAGAAAAATCAAGACATGTTCATTGGATTTGTAGACCAAGAAAAACCGGTTGACAATGTAAAATGGTGCAAGATGTTTGAAATTCTGAGGAAGGTAGGGTTAAGCTATACGGAAAAAGGGGTAAAAAAGGTGTTTGTACAAGAACCATGAGGGGACAGTAAGAGTGAGAGACCAAGAACGAAGTCCTCGGATTAAAAAGGTTGTAAAACAGAGATGTAGTCTTTCGCCTCCCTACTGTTAGATCTAAAAGTCGAAGGAGCAATGACGGAAGTATAACAAGGATCATGTGCGGGCAAAATTCAGGGTGAAAGGATATCAATGGTAAGATTCTCTCATGACATTGCTATTGTCAGTGAAAGTGAAGAAGAATTACAGGATCTGTTGAATGGAATGAGCAGAGTAATGGGTACAGAATATGGATTGAGAGTAAATCGAAGAAAGACGAAAGTAATGGGAAGTAACAGGAAAGAGAACAGCCAGAAACTTAACAATAGAATTGAGGACCAAGATGTAGACGCGAAGCCAATGAATTCTGCTATCTAGGCAGCAAAATAATCCGTGACGGACGGAGCATGGAGGACATAAAAAAGCAGACTAGCAGTGGCGAAAAGTGAATTCCTGGCCACATGGTATGAAATATAGATCTTAATATGAAGAAGAAATTCCTGAGAATGTAAGTTTGCAACACAGCATTGTATGGTAGTGAAACATGAATTGTGGGAAAACTGGAACAAAAGAGAATCGGAGCATTTGAGATGTGGCACTACAGAAGAATGTTGGAAATTAGGTCGACTGATAAGGTAAGGAATGAGGAGGTTCTTCGCAGAATCGGCGAGGAAATGAATGTATGGAAAAAGCCGACAAGAAGAAGGGACAGGATGATACGACGTGTGTTACATCAGAGAATAACTTCCATGGTACTAGAAGGAGCTGTAGAGAGTAAAAATTGTAGGGGAAGACAGGGATTGAAATGCATCCACGAAATAATTGAGGACGTGGGTTGCAAGTGCTACACCGAGGTGAGAAGTTTGGCACTGGAGAGGAAATCTGGTTTCCAGACGTGTCATAGGAAATTTTCTTGTAATTTTTGTGGATGTTATATCCAAGCGGAATATGTGACACTATTTTAAATCTCCTTGTGTACTTTTCTTGCCGTGTCACGTGTCTGCAAGGCGGCATTTAATCTCACGGTGAGCTGTGATCATAATATTTTGTCGCTCAATGTATGTTCAAATGGAGTGACATGGGCCTGGATGGTTCCAATTTATTTACTGGTATATGACTTTGCGTATTATTTTAACCTTCCCCGTTCTATTAAATAGGTGCCTAAGTCTGTAGCGATTTTTCCCACATGTTGGTATTTCGGTTGCTAAGCATTTATTTATAGACTGTAATTTTTTATTTGTAGTTCACTGTTGCTATTTGAGTTGGATGTGGACGGAGATGTGGACGGTAGAAAATAGAGTTCCAAGTGAAGACATCGGAACATTTTCGACACATTGTTCTGTTTGAGTTCAGTATATGAGTGACAGCAGCGGAGGTAGCCACACACATTTGCGCCGTGTATGAGAGAGAATAAGGCCACTGCACAGAGCACGGCAAGATTATGATTTTCTAGTTGTAAGGAAGATCGTTTTGCTACTAGGGATTCTCCACGTTCAGGAACACATTCGGCGTTTGATGAAAAACGTTTAAACACATTAATCCACAATGATTAACATCAGTGAACTCGAGAACTAGCAACTGTGATGAACTGTGATTATTCCATTCGTGGGACATTTGCATGCAATGGGGAAGGTTAAAAAATCGGGTGTATGGGTACCGCATACTCTAACCTAAAATCACAAAAATCAGCGGGTAGCAATATATGGATGTCTGCTAGCTCGTGAACAAAAGCGACCATCGCTACCCCGTATCGTTACGGGTCGCAAGAAGCGGTGTCCTTATTCTAACAAAACGATAAGAATGGAACGGTTGAGCAGAAACAAAGCAGCAACTCCTCGTATAAAGGCTTGTGCGCTTGCACAAAAGATAATGTTATACATCTGGTGGAATAGCGACAGTGTCGTGTACTACGAATGGATTCCCCGAGGTGTAACCATCACTGCTGACATCTGTTGTGAACAACTGAGACGTCTTACAGACGCAGTCCAGGAACAACGACGAGGAAGACTGCTTGAAGTTTTACTCCACGACAACGCCCGCCCGCACTCCGATAGACTGACAAAAACACTATACAGGTACGGAGAAAGAACATATACCATCTTCATACAGTTAAGGCTAACCGGCCATTGACCTTCTTCTTCTGTGCTGGATGCACACGCATTGCCCGAACTGTTACGGGACTCGGTAACAAAGTGTGTGGACATTAAGTTGGGAATGTGGGTCTCACGGGGATCATGCAACGGATAAATCCCTGCTGTAGCACTATCCTCTGTGTTCTCCGTGGCTCAGATGGATAGAGCGTCCGCCATGTAAGCAGGAGATCCCGGGTTCGAGGGACTCGGTAACAAAGTGTGTGGACATTAAGTTGGGAATGTGGGTCTCACGGGGAGCATGCAACGGATAAATCCCTGCTGTAGCACTATCCTCTGTGCTCTCCGTGGCTCAGATGGATAGAGCGTCCGCCATGTAAGCAGGAGATCCCGGGTTCGAGTCCCGGTCGGGGCATACGTTTTTCAACTGTCCCCGTTGATGTATATCAACTGCTTCGACAGCTTAGGGTCTTGATTTAATTATCATTTCACACTGTACAGGAGTTGGATTGGGAAGTCATTCCGCACCCACCTTATTCATCTAATCATGCTACCTCAGATTTTCGCCTTTTCCGCTCTCTATCGAATAACCTTCAACGAACTCGCTTTCCGGATGAAAATACGCTCTGAACATGGTTCGACGAGTTCTTCGACTCAAAAACACACCATTTCTGCAGTTGGGAATCGAAATGTTATCCCAGCGTTGGAATATCCAGTAAATAGTGACGGAGAATATACTACTGATGACTAAAGTGTTTGTTATGTGTATCTGTAGTTTTTATTACACTTCTTGAAAAACGAACCGACTTTTTCATGAATCCAATACTTTGTACTGCAAAGTTTGCAATTATTTTGTACTAGCATACCAAATTACTAGTTTGATCCAGTGGCCATCATCAGATTTGCGTCGGTATTTTCTTGGATGCAGAGTGTATCGTAATGTCCACGCTACAGGTTCCTTTCCTGTATACTTGAAACACACGTCACTTCATTCGGTGCAATTGCAGATGCGCTAGATTCGAAATGGTAAAATTTACACACACACACACACACACACACAAGTAGAGGTATGTCAGCTCAATTTTGTAACGCATAGCTGTTTACACAGTTGCCGCCCGAGGTCTCGGCCAGTGCTGGATGCGTTTGCGAATTGGCCCGACTACATGAGGTTCATTCAGTAAATAATGGGAGACACGCCGACCCGATTGACTCCGATTTATCGAATCAGCCCAGAGTCACGCAACCCAGACATTCCCAATTGCGAAAGCGTAAGACATTTGCCTGCTAACACAGGCACTGCGTCACCATATCGGGCAGAGGACGGGCATCTGCAGTCGGAGCTTTGTTTCATCCATACCGATGAAAGACTGACACAACTGGCTGTACAGCTATTTTGACGGGTTTCTCTCTTATAGTGGAGTTCAGACTTTTTTAAATCAAGTGAATAGCTGCACCCGGTTGCCACTTTAGTACGAGGGGAGCACAAAGGGAAAAATGCACGTGTTTTTTTTTAAACGTCCAATTTATTTTCCATATCTTTGAAATTTTTACAGTATTTTGATACATTTTTCAGACACAAACTATTATTTTTCACGTCATCTCCAACGCTTTCAACTGCTGTATGCCACCGTGGAAGTAAGGCCTGTATACCTCGACTGTAAAAATCAGCACCAATTGTACGTTTAACTCACTTCACAAGGAAATCATCATCATCAGATCCCCTTACACGAAGCAATTCCTTCAATTTACCGAAGAGACGGTGATCACACGGTACTGTAAGACGTTTTTTCAATGTTGTGCACCCAAGCTTTTCAGTCTGGCTGGTGGTTTCCTCACTGATATATGGCCGGACAATCACGCAATAGCAAAACAGTGTTTTTGCCGATGATACCGAAGGCGATACATTCGAGCATGAAGTTTTTTCAGAGTTGCCACATACGAGGAGTGATCAAAAAGTAGCGGATTTCTTTTTAATTTCACGGGCTTTATACATCCGATTTTCAATTTCTTTTGTATTTTACTGGTGTATTTGTCCCTGATCTAGGTTTGCATTTTTGCTGTTTTGAATATTTAGTGTATTGTTGACTTGGAAAGGGCTATACCTGTTTTCGAGCGATAAGTGAAATTTTACTCAGTGCCTTTTGGAAAATCTACTAGGAGTAAGACAAAACATTACGAGTGGCATAAATGTTTCAAAGAGGGTCTAGAAGACACTGAAATCGACTACTGCCCTGGATCCCCTGGATGACCTAGCCCTTCAATTACTGACGATAGTGTGGAAGAAGTACTGAAAATGGTTCTAGAAAATCGCTGAATCACCATCAGAGAGGTTGCTGACGATGTTAGCAAATCCTTTGGCTCATGCCAACCAATATTTTCGGAGTTTTGGGCATGAAACGAATAGAAAAAAAATTAGAGCAAAAGTGAGGTCAAGTAGACCATCCCTCAAGAATTGCTGAGTGATGTCGATAACGATCCAGCACTTCTAAAGAACACCATTGATGAGATAAAAATAGAATCGCTGAAGGAGCTCAACACCATAGTGAAAAGTGAGTTCCAGAAGTACTTCCAAGACCGGGAAAATCGCTAGTAGAAGTGTGTTATATCTGAGGTGGGGTTTACTTCGAAGGGGACAAATTTGATGCTGATGAATAAATAAAGATTCTTTAAGAGAAACAAAAATTCCAGTTTTTTTATCACACCTCATATGGAACTGATGGTAGTTCTACGTGGTATAATGTCGACCAGCAACTGTCCTGATCAAAAGAAGCAAGACCATCAGTTTTCCTGCTGAAGGCAGAGTCTCAAGTTTTTTCTTTTTCGGCTAGTTTGTATAACTCCCATTCCATCATCGACTGCCTTTCCGTTTCATCTATCACAATTCTTGCAGTGTCGTCATTCATCTCCAGAATTCTCATATTGTTCCAAACCTTGGCTGGACACTGTCTGTGTTTCTCCGTGGGCGTCCGTCAACATTCACGGAACCCACTTAGCGCAATTTTTTTCTATTGGAACTGTTTCAATATTCTGCACACACTCGCTTCTCCCACTCCCACTCGGATTGATAGCTCGTTCACTGTCACGCGGTTTGTCAGTCAAAATATATTGTGTACATACTGCACATCGTCAGGACTCGGAGAAATGTTGATCTGCCGCTGCGGGGAAAGTCCCAGAGTGCTAGAATGCCCACTTTCGCTAGATAATCTTCTTATTTCACGATTAATTGTACTGCGATCAACAGCTTCATCCCCATAAATCTCCCACAATCTCTTGCGAAACTTTGTCACTGCCTCGTTCTCATAACACAGGAACTCTATAATAGTACATTGCTACAGACGTACATCAAGTGCAGCAACCATCTTGAGTGCTACGACAGCGCGACCCGCGGAAATAGATTGAATTAGGTCTGAATACAAGCAGAAAGAATCTTTCTATGACCGCCATGAATATCAAATATCAAGAACAAAATCTGGATTTTTGACAAAACTGCTGTAAATTTTTTTTGGAGGGATCCTCGTACAAGTCGATATTATACAATTTTTGATGTCGCTTGGTGCTGAAGTGGGTACGTACCAAACAAAAAATCCAAATGGGTTTGTCTTATGTTCTTTTCTCTCTGCCACATGGTATAAACTGTTTAACGGAACCATACACACAGACGCAAAACACCACAGAATCTGACATTGCGCCGAACAAATAAGACAGCTGAACATAGTTTTTTATACCCGACAGCTCTATGTGTCAGGATCGCAAGAGGTGTCACCGACTTACGGAGAACAGGGCGATCTTTGGCGTTTCCTGTGTGATCACTGCGGACATCTACCTCCTCGCGGATTCGAAAAGGACAGGTCAGCATGGATTGTGGCGCTGTTCGAGATGCGAAGCAAAGACAAACTGGACTAGGCATTAAACCTATGGGGAGTACATATGGCGCACAGAAACACTGAACACTTTTTGTAAATGCTTGTAAGCACCTACATAAAATCACGCCTGCGTTAGACAAATAAACGTGCCCATCTTGATTATCTCATACGGTATCTCAAGTTCAAAATAGCTTTTCTTTTATGAATCAGTCGAAAGATGTGGAATATCTTATTAGTAAAGCTATTTATTCTGACATTATTCACGACAAATCTGTTGTTAAAAAGTTGCCTGCTGGAAGTATACTATGCTAAAATCTCAGTCCATTTCTACCCATCATCTTTTGCCATTCCGATCTATAGTTTCGTCTCTGATGACCTTGACGTTGATCGCTTATTAATGTTTAACTTTTCTGCTTCTTCAGATTTTCCGAATTATGTTATTAAACCGCGGCTGGTCTTTTTCGTCCATACTTACTAGGCACATACTTCTTCAGAGCGTGATCTACAGTCAGTTTAAACTTTGCCCATAATGCCTCTACGTCCGACATATGGAACTAAATGTCATACTGTAACTAAATGATGTCTATTCATTGGCTGCAGGATGCTAACAGCCACTCATCTGTTCTTTCTAGCTGTTTTCCACCCTTCTTGATGAATTAACTTCAGCCGGCCGCGGTGGTCTAGCAGTTCTAGGCGCTCAGTCTGGAGCCGCGCGACTGCTACGGTCGCAGGTTCGAATCCTGCCTCGGGCATGCATGTGTGTGATGTCCTTAGGTTAATTAGGTTTAAGTAGTTCTAAGTTCTAGGGGACTGATGACCACAGATGTTACGTCCCATAGTACTCAGAGCTATTTGAACCATTAACTTCAGTAACCATTGTGGCAATGAAGGCATCATGACCACTAATAGGTATATTATTTCCATTGGGTTTGGGTTGTCGAACTAGCTGATCAGAAAGTTCTCAGAACTAATTCACAAGAAGGTCTGTTCGAAACACAACACATAGAATCACAGACGTCCCAATCTGTACTCGAGAGGTTAAAGTCCACTCCAACTAATATTACATGATGTGTGTATTTCAGCGATAGTGAGCGTAGACTTTCTTGACTGATTCTGCAACTGATACTGCACAGTCGGGTGGTCCGATGATTATCTTGAGTCACTTGCCTCCAGATAAGTTCACAGAATCAGTTTATTTCGTCGACTGCAATCAAAACTTCCCCTCCTATGGCCTCTAATCTGTATATTGTATGTTAGCCTACTTGTCTTGCCTCGTCGCCGGCCGCAGTGGCCGTGCGGTTCTAGGCGCTACAGTCTGGAGCCGAGCGACCGCTACGGTCGCAGGTTCGAATCCTGCCTCGGGCATGAATGTGTGTGATGTCATTAGGGTAGTTTGGTTTAATTAGTTCTAAGTTCTAGGCGACTGATGACCTCAGAAGTTAAGTCGCATAGTGTTCAGAGCCATTTGAACCATTTTTTTTCTTGCCTCGTCGAATATTTCGGAGCTTGCTAGTTCGGGTTTTATCCAACTATCAGTTCCGTGAGTAATTTGAGTGCTACAACTTTCCCGGAGGGCTGTACATTCAGAAGGCTTCGGAAATTTATTGTTACAATTTGGACAGTCGAAGTATCTCTACTTCGCATGTGATCTGATTTCGCTCTCTGCGTATCGATTGGCGAGCGTTCATCACAGGACCTCAAACTATCGTCTAGCCTAAAAAGACCGTCTGCACTCCGCAAGTACTCTGTTAGCTTGTGAAAAACTGGCTTGCATCAACCTCCCATCCTCTCGAAAAGACTGTTATCTTTTAGGATACTTATACTGCAGTGCATCGCGGCATCCATGACAAATTCATTCCGTTAGTGGGTACCACGAGCACTACAATATAAGTAACGTAAAAAAAAACATAATGGTCTTTTCGTAAACATTTCCTAACTTACGGCTGAATTTCCGTTTTTTCCCGCTAGCACCAAGATCCAGCGTCTAACTACAAATGGTCCAGAAAATAACGATCCTGTAACACCTCCATCTGATAATGACGCTGCAATAGCTTGAAAACCAGTTAATGCTGCAATGAATCGTATCAAATCCACAAAGATACTGTTTACATATTGTACCTAAATGCAGTGAGGTGACAAAAGTCATGGGGTACCTCCTAGTATCGTGTTGGACCCCTTTTCCTTGCGTAAAGCAACAACTTAATGTGTCCTGTATTCAACGAATCAAGTCCCCTGCAGCAACATTGAGCCATGTTGCCTCTATAACGGTCCATAATTGCGAAAGTGTTTCCGGTGTACGATTCTGCACACGGACTGACCTCTCGATTATGTCCGGTAAATGTTCTGCGGGATTCATGTCGGGCGATCTGTGTGGCCAAATCATTCGCTCGAATTGTCTAGAATGTTCTTTAGAACAATGGCAAACAATGGTGGCACGTTGACATGGCGCATTGTCAGCCATAAAAATTCCCTCGTTTTTTGGGATCATGCAGTCCATGAATGACTCCGTATGGTCTCCAGGTAGCCGATCAAAACCATTTCCAGTCAATGATCGTTTCAGTTGGACCAGAGGACCCAGTCCACTCCATGTAAACACAACGCATACCATTCAGGAGCCACCACCATCTTGCACAGTGCCTTGTTGACGATCTGGGTCCATGGCTCCGTGGGGACTGCGCCACACTGGAACCCTACCATCAGCTCTAAACAACGGAAATCCGGGCTCACCCGACCAGTACGCAATATTCTAGAAGTCTTGGGTCCAACTGATATGGTAACGAGACCAGGAGAGGAGCTGCAGGGGATGTGTTGTTAGCAAAGCCACTCGCGTCGGCGAGCTCATTAATGACAAATTTCTCGGCACAGTCCAAATGGATACACGCACAGCTTACGTCCCACGCTGATTTCTGCGGATATTTCGGGCGGTATGGCCTGTCTGTTAGCACTGGCAACTCGCAAACGCCTCCGCTCTCGGTTGTCAAGTGAAGGGCGACGGCCATTGCGTTGTCCGTGACGAGAGGTAATGTCTGAAATTTGGTATTCTCAGCAACCTTTTGACACTGTGGATCTAAAGATTTGGGAAATGAAATATGTCTGATGCGTCTAGCTCGAACTACCACTCCACGTTCAAACTCTGTTTACTCCCGTTGTGTGGTCATAATCATGTCGGAAACCTGTCCACATTAATCGCTTGATTACAAATGACATCTCCAAGAATGCACTACCTTTTTGCATCTTGTGTACGCGATACTACTGCCATCTGTACGTATGCATTTCGCTATCACATGATATTGTCACCTCGTTGTATTGTATGACTAGTTACGTTTATTGTATGAGTAGTTAACGGTTAATAACAATGTGTGTGGTTTGAGAATAGCTGTGTCAGCCCGAAACCTGTAACCAGTGCAGCAAAAATTGTGTATTCATTCGAATGAGACAGGCAAAATAAAGAAAATCAAATGGTTCAAATGGCTCTGAGCACTATGGGACTTAACTGTTGAGGTCATCAGTCCCCTACAACTTAGAATTACGTGAACCTAACTAACCTAAGGACATCACACACATCCATCCCGAGGCAGGATTCGAACCTGCGACCGTAACGGTCGCGCGGTTCCAGACTGAAGCGCCTAGAACAGCTCGGCCACAAAGGCTGGTCAAAATAAATAAATTTTCAAATTTCCTCAGTATTGATCAGTTGTGGACCTACCACCCTGTGGCAGCATGCCTCGAATCAACAAACGTCGTATCAAATCCATAAATATACTGTTTGTATTTTGTACCTACATAAACTGCCATCTTAATCGCAGTTGCTTTCGTCCACCACAGTGGATAAAAGTACTTTAATTTAAATTCTGTAACAATTGCGGTGGTTGGAGTGGGGGGGGGGGCGTGATGGCGGAGGGGGCATTTGCGTTCCTTAGATGGTCCCTTTTCCGTTATAGTCAAATCAGAGACTCTTCAGCCAAGTACCAGGCGGGCCTAGAGCATGCGTATTTCTATTTTTTTTTTTGTGGGTACTGAGTAAAGTCATTTAATTGCTCGATATAATGTGTTGATCCGATTTTTTAAAATCTTATCATTTTCCACTCCTGAAAGTGAAGCGGGCTGTTCGATATCCGTCGCATTAATAAGTCGCTTTTCTATTGGGGGAAAATAGCGTTCCCAATTGGGAATAAATGGCAGGGACTTACGAGTTCCGGCATTTGTATTACAACGAAGGGAAACCTCACGAAAAGCTTGATCCGAATCTGTGGATTGGAACCATATTAATTTATGTCTGGGACGTCATCCTTTGTTGTGGAAGCTGTCCCAGCCAAGAATTAAAACGTTGTGTATGTGGAAAGTGTATACGCGTTGCACGTTTATGTACCGGGTGATCAAAAAGTCAGTATAAATTTGAAAACTGAATAAACCATGGAATAATGTAGATAGATAGGTAAAAATTGACACACATGCTTGGAATGACATGAGGTTTTATTAGAACCACCCCATATTGCTAGATGCGTGAAAGATCTCTTGCGCGCGTCGTTTGGTGATGATCGTATTCTCAGCCGCCACTTTCTTCATGCTTGGCCTCCCAGGTCCCCAGACCTGAGTCCGTACGATTATTGGCTTTGGGGTTACCTGAAGTCGCAAGTGTATCGTGATAGATCGACATATCAAGGGATGCTGAAAGACAACATCCAACGCCAATGCCTCACCATAGCTCCGGACATTCTTTACAGTGCTGTTTACAACATTATTCCTCCACTACAGCTGTTGTTGAGGAATAATGGTGGACATACTGAGCATATCCTGTAAAGAACATCATCTTTGCTTTGTCTTACTTTGTTATGCTAATTATTGCTATTCTGGTCAGATGAAGCGCCATCTGTTCGACATTTTTGAACTTTTGTATTTTTTTGGTTCTAATAAAACCCCATGTCATTCCAAGCATGTGTGTCAATCTGTACCCCTCTATCTTCATTAATCCGTGATTTATTCAGTTTTCAAATTTATACTGACTTTTTGATCACCCGATATATGATACTGAACAGAAGGTAATGTTGAGTCTACGTTGTTTCGATGGAAGAGCCCTGGTACTCGACACAAGGAATTAGACATTCGCTTGTGAGACACGTGGAGTGTGCTACGCCCTCCATGTCTACTGTACATGAGTTTCTATAGAAAAATCACAACAGTGAACAATGAGCTTACCGTACAACAGTCCACAGGTTACTGAAACAAATGGTCTGAAGATGAGCAGATGGCCCGAGACTGATTATATGGAAATAAAGGAAAACGATCTGGAGACAGAATTTGGACTTTTTTTGTAGATAAATCTGTGGGTACAACATTTGTTGTACTCAGTTGCGGTTATAGTATCATAACCTAAATAAATAAGATATCGATAACCTCCGCCACTTGCATCCTACTTCACAACTTCCGCAAATGTTGCAAGTATGGAAACGCTGCAGATGTTCCGAACTCTATTGAGTGGCGCCGCTGGAGTAATGGTTAATAACCCAAAAGGCGGTGAATGGCCGGTGCCGTGAACCAGTTAGAGGCGTGGCGCGCACGTGACGCGTAGCACGCTGTGCGTGCCTCTGGTGCGTGGGTGACAGCGACACGGTCGGAGGTCGCGAACGGCCAATTACTGGGCAGTCCGTGGGAGCGCCGCCACAGCCTGCCTGCACGTGCGGCCTACGTGCCAAGACTCAAACACACCCACATACACACACAGGCCCCGCTACGAGACACTCACACTTCACTCTCTGGCCGATATTGGCCTCCAGCTACACCCAAGCGACAAATCACACTACGCCTACCAGTGTGTAGCAAACCGCTGGGCTCATTTGAGCGTTTTAGCTTTATATGACGTGGATTCATAATTGGTCTGTGGTCCTCAGAACGTACGAGGGCTATCCACAAAGTACATTACGTTTTGGAATTAAAAATAAATAAAGTATTGGAATTTTTTTATTATATAGAGATGAAAGCCACACTTAAATACTACTTTTCTACATAGTTGCCATTTAAATCAAGGCACTTATCATAGCGATGGACGAGCTTGGAAATTCCTTCGTCGTAAAATTCGGCCGCCTGCGTCTTCAACCACGTGGCGAATGCCTTTCGGGACAGAAAAGGTGTGATTTTTGTGGATTTCCTGGAAAGAGGCACTACAATAAACTCTCAAAGGTATTGCCAAACTCTGCACAACCTCAGAAGAGCAACACATAACAAGCGCAGGGGAAAGTTGGGCTCAAAGACCTTGCTGATTCACGACAACGCCCGGGCCCACACGGCAAATGCCACTCGTGAAGTTCTCGAATCTTTTAAGTGGGAGTTGTTTTCTCATCCGCCGTACAGTCCCGACCTGGCACCGAGCGACTTCCACTTATTCCCAGCAATGAAGAAGTGGTTGGCTATGCAGAGTTTTGATGACGCCGCACAGCTTCAAGAAGAGGTAACCACGTGGTTGAAGGCGCAGGCGGCCGAATTTTACGACGAAGGAATTTCCAAGCTCGTCCATCGCTACGATAAGTGCCTTGATTTAAATGGCAACTATGTAGAAAAGTAGTATTTAAATGTGGCTTTCATCTGTATATAATAAAAAATTCCAATACTTTATTTATTTTTAATTCCAAAACGTAATGTACTTTGTGGATAGCCCTCGTATATTTAGCCATCTTGTCACTGTAACTATACGTTACACATTACGCTTCGTGTCTGAGTCAAAAGGGGGAGTTTGACCACGAATGGGATTTGTGGATTCGCCTTAGTGCAGATGAAACGCCTGGTTAAATCCGCAGGACGGAACAGGTAGTTGGAATTGTGGAAAAGGGGCCAAAAATGAGCGGCTGTCAATTACACTCGAACACATATAACTTTATTTAGTTGCTCAAACATTACAGCGCAAATTTCCGATCTTAACTATCGACTGAATACGTTACACAATCTTATGGAATTAAGGGAACAACCTCTTTAATTTTTAAAACAGCTGAAGCCTATGATTTAAAATACAACTACAATAAATTTTCAAAGGCAAAAGGCCAAAAGATTTATCCTTAAATAATTTTTAAAAAAAAGGAGGCTGAAGGCCCAAACAATATAAAACTTAACAATAAGGAATCTTACTTTTAAAACGGCTGAAGGCCCATGATTCAAAACACAACTACAATAAATTTTTACAAGGCATATAGCCCAAGGCTTTATCCTTATTTTTTTTTTTTTTAATGAGGCTGAACGCCCAAACAATCTAAGATTTAACAGGTAAGGATTTTTAATTTTAAGATCGCTGAAGGCCCATGATTGAAAAACACAACTTCAATAAATTTTCAAAAGGCGGAAGGCCCAAAGATTTATCCAAAAATATTTTAAATGAGGCTGAAGACCCAAACAATGCAAGACTTGACAAGCAAGGAACTTTCAATTTTAAAATAGCATAAGGCCCATTATTTAAAACCCAACTAAAAGCATACAAATTCAAACAATCGGCTATGAGCCATTAAAACACACAATCAAACACAAATAAGAAAAGGCGGTACAGCCAGCGGCTCTCAGAAGTTTCCTGGGGTCGGTCTGTACTTGAAATATTAATATTCGCTCAGGGGAGACAGGTAGTCGGCCCAACTATATCCGATCCGCCAGCAACCCAACCAAGAGGCAATCAACGGACCCACCGACAAGACGACTTGCTTTCCACCCGACCAGTACACAAGGAACTCCAAAGCTGAAACGTAAAAGTCCTAACCGCCCTCAACCAAGTATGCATAAGCTGTCAAAACTACACACACGTGTTGGGCAGTGACAACACGGCGAGGAAAGGACACTGCCTGAATTTTACGTCAGCGGCCAGGGCAGGTAACCGGAATGCTAAAGGCCACAAAGCAGAAAATTCCGCTGGTGCACTTGGACTTCAAATAAACCAAAATACAGTTAAACTCCACCGGATAGTGGACAAACTTTCGCCAACTCGAACACTCGCTTTTGCTCACGGGAATACCCCCAACAGCCAACCATGAAAACCAACGGCACAATGTGAACAAACTAGCTTCGGTAATTAAATCAGCACTCAACTTTGATGTCCTGGGTCGGTGAGCCACAAAACTCGTAGCAATCGGAATAGCTCCCACACACTCCGACATTGCGCAGAGACCGTCAGCAGGCCCGCACGGAGATTTCCTGGCTGATCCACACCAACCGACTGACTGCCGCACACTGGCTAGCCGGCAACTATAAGTACCAGACCAAAGATAGTACAAGGTGCGAATATTGATACACACCGCTGCTCCCACACGTAGAAAGAGGAAGAACCACGGCATAATCGCAATAACTGCGGGGAACCAAACGCAGAGTAACAGTCAAGGTTTAAACCAACGCATAAACCGGGGCCACCACAGCTCAGCAGATGTAGAGGGTACTGAAAAATGATCTTTACTACTATCTCGTAAATTTCTGTAACAGGGATGGATAGAAATATGCGTTTTTGCAGTGTCATGTTCACACACACCTAAAGTTTTAGTAGCCATTTAACAGAGTTTGATGTGTTCCTCGTCTGTAACTCAAAGGATATCTTAGTGGTAGTAGGTTATCAGTGGTCATACTAGGCGCGATAACGACACACGTATCTCTTAAGGACTTCCGGTGTCAGGTTATATACTTGAGGGTCCTAAGCCCATCAGTCCCCCTGGGAAACCACTGGAAATTGTTATGTGGTGAATTCAGGGTCATCAAGGGGAAACCTTACGAAGAGTTATAATCAGCATGGCGCAGGGGAAACCCTCCCCTCCTCTCCCTCTCCCCTTCCATCCCGTCCCCTCCCATCCCCTCCCCTCCGTCCTGAGCAATTAGACTGAAGCACCCTTTCCCCATTGTTGTCTTTCACAACTGATGCACTTGAATGTGTGGGGTTCACTCTGGAGTTGGGCAGTATATGGGGAAATACAGGGTGTGTCTATTTTTAATAAGAAATGTCGCTCTGTTTGTTAATAACAGTTTAACGTTAAGTTATTCGAGGCATCATCAGAGACCACACGCAGGCAGATATGTAAGTAAATTAAAATACTACTCAGTCTTGATCGAAAGGAGTTATTAAAAATTTATAATCACGTCTCCAAACGGTAACAGGTTTCAATTTTATCATAAATCATGTTCAGATCATGTCTCAGGCGGTAAACAGAGACAACAGCTGGAGCGTTGGGAAGTGTCAGAGGACATCACTGGTAACTGCCCAACTGGTGTCCTCCGACTTTTTACCAGTGCTCCAATCATCGTCTCTGTTCACCATCTGATGAGACATGGTCTGCAGAAGATTTCTGATAAAATCGAAACCGGTTGCCATTTGGACACTAATTAATTTTTAATAAATCCTTGCAATCAACACATTAGTATTTTATGTATCTACTAATCGATCATATTTTCCAGTAATGTTTCCAAAAGTTAAAAAATATGGCTCTGAACATTATGGGACTTAACATCTGAGGCCATCAGTCCCCTAGACTTAGAATTACTTAAACCTAAGTAACCCAAGGACATCACACACAGCCATGACCGACGCAGGACTCGAACCTGCGACCGTAGCAGCATCGCAGTTCCAGACTGAAGTGCCTAGAACCGCTCGGAGGCAGAGGCCGGTTTCCAAGAGTTATTAAGAAAAGTAAGACCTCTCGTTCTTCCCCAATTTTACGTATTTTTTTACAGATATTCGTATTTTTCTGCATTTTCCAAAAATGTTACGTATTTTGTCGTATTTTTCCAAAATTTTATCCAGTTCTGCGATTTCCATCCCACTGCTTCCGGCGTCATGTTAACGTCGCGTCGTGTCGATGTCAGCCAGCAAGTTCCCAAATTATCATTACTCAGTCACCACTTCATTATTAGTGTGTGAATGTGTGTGTGTGTGTGGGGGGGGGGGGGAGGTGGTGGATGGGTGTGATGTCAAAGCGTATGAGTTAGAAACGACAGGTTTGTGGATATAATGACGTCATAGCTGATTCTGTAAGCACCATAGTGTAGGGTCAGTCCAGAGGTGGATGCCGAGGAATAGATGGGTGCTGAAACAACAAATTAATCAGAACCACACGTAATGTGTGTGCAACGTTGTATCTTCTACACTAGTCCATTACACAGGCACGTTCGTCACAAGAGAGGAGAAACGACTCTGCCAGAAAGAAAGTTAATACACATTTTAGAGATTTCAATTCATTGAAGATTTATTGTTGCAAAAGTGCATATGGAATACCTGGAATGATTAAATTTACAGATCAATAACAAAGTGGTTCTGGGACACAAGGTATCGACTCATGCTGAAACATCCATATTAATACGTAGTGTAGCCTCCGTCGGCAGCAACGCAACGCTGGCTCTGGTGTCCAGTCTATCATACAGATGGTTAATACTGTCCTGGGATGTCCTATGCCATGCCTGCTCGAACTGTTCATTTAGTTCCGTGTTTTTGGTTGACGTGAGGCACAAGTCACTTGTCATTCCATAATATTCCACACATGCTCAATTGTAGACAAGCCTGGAGATTGCGCTGACGAGGTAAGTTGCTGTACGTCTTGCAGAGCAGGTTGAGTTTCACAGACAGTGTGTGGACGAGCATTATCCTGTTTGAACAACACGTCACGTTCCTGTTATAAGAATGGCAAAAGAACGGGTATGACAACATTCTACAGCAAAGGTCTGGTTAGCATCTCCTCGAGGAATACCAAAATTAACGAGAGTTGTAGCTTATCGCACCCTAGGCCATAACACCTGCAGTGGGGCCAGTGCGTCTTGGACGAATGCACTCTACAAACAGCGCTTACCATGTGTGTGTCATACAAGGAAACGACCATCACTTGTGTGCAGGCAGAATTTGCTTGAACCGCTGAAGACTATGGCGGGCATTTCATCGCCCAAGTGCTCCTCTGACGGCACTGGTAGATCTGCACATTTCGATGCTGTGGCGTGAATGGAAGACGGGCTATAGGTTTGCGTGCCCGTAGTCCCACAGTTAATAACCATTTCACAACAGTTCGTTTTGACACGCCTGGTCTCACAAGCCATCTGATCTGTGATGTGATAGCTGTACAATCTGCCCCACCATTGCCCTTACAATACGACGATCTTGCCGGGTGTTTGTGCTGCGTCGACGCTCAGAATCTCTTCTGTGGGTGTGAGAATGTTCATTTGACGTCTGCTACTAGCATCGTTGCACAACTAAAGCAACACGTCGAACTTTTGTGGAAATTCTCCGAAAGGATCATCCAGTTCTCCCGGAAGACCTCAATTTGAACGTTTTCAAACAAGCTCAGTTGACTGTAGGAAGCACGAGTGCCGGCCGCTGTGGCCGAGCGGTTCTAGGCGCTTCGGTCTGGAACCACGCGACTGCTTCGAATCCTCCCTCGGGCTTGGATGTGTATGATGTCCTTAGGTTAGTTAGATTTAAATAGTTCTAAGTTCTAGGGGACTGATGACCTCAGATGTTAAGTCCCATATTGCTCAGAACCATTTGAATCATTTTTGAAGCATGAGTGCGTCTCCCTGGCATGGGTGCCTGCTTGCATCACACGTTTGCACCACACTGAGCCTTCTGGCTATGAGTATCCCATATTAAAAGGTTAACACAAATGGCGCTCTGATAGCTACGACTCTAAGTTCCAAGTGAACTCCACGATTCGACTGGCTGGCATCGGTACGGCGTCGTCTTAAGTCGTGTGGGTGGCGGCGCTGCCCTGGCGTGAAGCAGAGGGTGTGTCGACCCAGTTGCAGACTGGCAGGGCAGTCACATGTGTTACTGCCAACCTTTGGACATAGAATGCCTGGTCGCGTCGATAGTGTACGACACTGCCTGTAATTGTACTGATTTCAACCAAAGATACGGTATATATAGGAACCACCACAACGCGATAGATAAACTGCTGCTAAGCCACCACTGCATTACTAGACTGCGTGACGTCATAACAAAGGTCTGACGTTTCCATCCAAAGATAGTGTGTGTATAAGAATTAGCACATTGCTACAAACTACGCATCTAGAGAGCACGACATTGTTTCTAAATTTGATTCTTGCGAGTTGTTAGATGTTTTGCAAACTCTTAGTCTATTTACGCATCTTGGATTGTGTGCGTCTATCACCTCTGTGAGGTTAGCCAGGTGGAAACACCTATCTAAAATACCACAACTCCATATACTGGGTGATCCTAACTTGTGACGGGAGTGAGTGCATAATATTTTGAATAGAATACCATATCCGGAAACGACTGTTTCTGTTCTACGACGCTTTCATTTCATATCGCGTCCACGTCTTCTGAGGAAAAGAAAAAAAAAGCCTCAAAGTTCCTTGTCCTGATATGCCATAGGCTAGCTAGGACGAGCGTACTGTATCAACGGTCACTTGGGTGTCACTTAACGTCTGCCTTGCTGTGAGACCTATTCAATACCTAAGGGTCTCCGATACAGTCGCTCGATGACTTCTTAAGTAATACACTGAAGCACCAAAGAAGCTGGTACAGGCACGCGTAATCAAATACAGACACATGTAAACAAGCACAACGTATACATAAGATAAGGGTCTGGCGCAGTTGTTAGATCGGTTACTGCTTCTAAACTGGCAGGTATCAAGATTTAAGTGAGTTTAAACGTGATATTACAGTTGGCGCGTGAGCGATGGGACACAGCATCTCCGAGGTAGCTACGAAGTGGGGATCTTCCCGAACGACCACTTCACGAGTGTACCGTGAATATCAGGAATCCGGTAAAACATCAAATCTCCAACATCCCTGCGACCGGGAAAAGATCCTGCAAGAACGGAACCGATGACGGCTGAAGAGAATCGTTCAACGTGGCGGAAGTGCAATCCTTCCGCGAATTGCTGCAGATTTAAGTGCAGGGCTATCAACAAGTGTCAGCATGCGAACCATTCAACGAAACATCGTCGATATGAGCTTTCAGAGCCGAAGGTCCACCCTTGTACCCTTGATGACTGCACGACATGAAGCTTTACGCCTCGCCTTGGCCCGTCAACACCGACATTGGACTCTTGATGACAGGAAACATGTTACCTGGTTCTAAGGGTCTTGTTTCAGATTGTATCGAGAGGATAGACGTGTACGGGTATGGAGACAACCTCATGAATCCGTGGACCTTGCATGTTAGCAGGGGGCTGTTCAACGTGGAGGCTCTGTAATGGTGTGGAGTGTGTGCGGTTGAAGTGATATGGTATCCTTGATTCGTCTAGATAGGACTCTGACAGGTGACATATACGTAAGAATCCCGTCTGTTCACCTGCATCCATTCATGTCCATTGGGAAATTCCAGCAGAACTACGCAACAACCCACACGTCCAGAATTGCTACAGGATCGCTCTTCTGAGTTTAAACACTTCGCTGGCCACTAAACTCCCCAGATATTAACATTGTTGAGCCTATCTGTGATGCTTTGCAACGTACTGTTCAGAAGAGATTTTTATTCCCTCGTACTGCAGCATTCATGATGTTAGTTCTCTCCAACATTAGTCCAGTCCATGCCACGTCGTGTTGCGGCACTTCTGCGTGCTCGCGGGGACCCACACGGTATTAGGCCGGTGTACCAGTTTCTTTGGCTCTTCAGTGTAAAACCCAGTACGTTTAGTCGAAGGCTCGTCAGAGACAAGAGTAGTGTCAGGAGTGCCCCTGGGAAGAGAACCGCTGTTGTTCTCTGTATGCATAAATGATTTGGCGTACAGAGTGGGGAGCAATCTGCGGTTGTTTGCTGATGATGCTGTCGTGTACGGTAAGGTGTCGAAGTTGAGTGACTGTAGGAAGATACAAGACAATTTAGACAAAATTTATAGTTGATGTGATGAGTGATAGCTAGCTCTAAATGTGAAAAATGTATGTTAATGAGGATGAGCAGGAAGTACAAACCTGTAATGTTCGGATCCAGTATTACTAGAGTCCTGTTTGGCACAGTCAAGTCGTTTAAATATCTGGGCGTAACACTGCAAAGCGATATGAAATGGAACTAGTATGTGCGAACTGTGGTAGGGAATGCGAATGGTCGACATCGGTTTACTGTGAGCATTTTAGGAAAGAGTGGTTCACCAGTACGGGAGATCGCTGGTGAGACCTATTTTTGAGTACTGCAATTGTGAGGCGGGCTGCTACATTCGTTTCCGGTGGGTTCGAACAACACACATGCTATGGAGATACTTCGGGAACTGAAATTAGAATAACTGGGGGGGGGGGGGATGTTCTTTCCGAGAAACACTATTGAGTAAATTTAGAGAACCGCGCAATTTGAAACTGGCTGCCAAATGATTCTACTGCCACCAGCGTACATTGCGCGTAAGGATACGAAGGTAAGTTTTGAGAAATTGCGGCTTTTAAGGAGGCATATTGACAGCCGTGTTTTCCTCGTTCTGTTTGCGAATGGAACAAGAAAGGAAATGACTAGTAGCAGTGGCACACGGTACCCTCCGCCACGCACCGTACGGTGGCTTGCCGAGTATCTATGAAGATGTAGAGGCAGGTGTTCATGTTTTAATTTTGTTTGGCAAAACTCGAGGGAACGGTAGAGCTGCTAGTCGACTGTCTCGCGAACGCTTTTCTGCAACGTAGCACACCATCGCATAAACTTTTTGCCCAAGTTACGCAGTGGCTCCGAGAAACCTTCAACGTGACGTAGCAGGACTGTGGTGCTTCACGGCAACGCCGCACGGCCGAATTTAAAGAAGATGTAATGCATCGTGTTGAAGAGAACCCGTCAACGAGTTCTCGAACAATCGCACGAGCAGTGGGTGTTAGTCACCGTACCGTCTGGGACGCTCGGCGTGAGCAATAGTTACATCCGTAACACTTACAAAGGGTACACGCTATGGGTCCAGCCGATTTTCAACAACGAGTTGCCTATTGAACATGGTTCCTGCACCTCTGCATCGACACACCCCTCGGGTGGGCTTCAGTTCAGAGATGAATCTAAGTTCGCTAGGGACTGTGTTCTGGGTTCACGGAACCGCAGTGTCTGGGCAGACCCAAGCATCGTGCCACACATGTTTGTTATTAACCGCCGGCCGGGTTGGCCGAGCGGTACTACGCGCTACAGTCTGGAACCGCGTGACCGCTACGGTCGCAGGTTCGAATCCTGCCTCGGGCATGGATGTGTGTGATGTCCTTAGGTTAGTTAGGTTTAAGTAGTTCTAAGTTCTAGGGGACTGATGACCTCAGGTGTTAAGTCCCATAGTGCTCAGAGCCAACCATTTGTTATTAAACTGTAGGCAGGTTTTCTGGACAGTCAAGTGAGTGTGCCATACCTTCTTCCACACAAGCTAAATGGTCCTGCGTAGTTGATCCTCCTACAAGACGTATTGGATCCGTTCGCGGAAGCTATGGTTTCAACATGATGGTACACCACTTCACTTCTCACGTGCCGTTCGAAGACATCTCAACAGACAACGTGGTGGAAGATGGTTAGGCTGAGGTGGTCCAACCGCGTTGCCGTCACGATCGCCAGATTTAACACCTATGGACCGCTACTTGTGGGGCCGTATGCAAATTTTAATTTATGAGGCTCCTGTAGAAACAGAGGAAGGTCTGCTGGCACGAATTCTGGATGAGTTTACCAGAACATGCTTCTTAGGTACAATGTCTGTAACAGCGTTGGTGGTCACTACATCTAGCCGCTGTTGTAATGCATCAGTACTGCCCTTTACGTACAGTAAGCTGTTTTTTGTGTTGGTGTTGGAATAATATAAACACGTAAAGTATAAATATTAATCCAAAAAAATGTGCTTAATGGTTCAAATGGCGCTGAGCACTGTGGGACTTAACTTCTGAGGTCATCAGTCCCCTAGAACGTAGAACTACTTAAGCCTAACTAACCTAACGACATCACAAACATCAATGCCCGAGGCAGGATTCGAACCTGCGACAGTATTGGTCGCGCGGTTCGAGACTGCAGTGCCTAGAACCGCTCGGCCACGCCGGCCGGCTGTGCTTAAATGATAAATTGATGTTTCGTTATGTTTCCCTCGACCTCTAATTTAATAATTGTTCCGCGTCACGCCTAATTCAATTCCTCAAGAAGAAGTGGATGTGTAAGACATCTGAACTGAAACCGTCGTAGAATGGAAACGGTACGTTTTCGGATGTGGGTTCCTATTCAAAAACCGAGCGAGGTGGCGCAGTGGTTAGCACACTGGACTCGCATTCGGGAGGACGACGGTTCAATCCCGTCTCCGGCCATCCTGATTTAGGTTTTCCGTGATTTCCCTAAATTGCTTCAGGCAAATGCCGGGATGGTTCCTTTGAAAGGTCACGGCCGATTTCCTTCCCCATCCTTCCCTCACCCGAGCTTGCGCTCCAATGACCTTGTTGTCGACGGGACGTTAAACACTAATCTCCTCCTCCTCCTATTCTTAATATTGTGTACTCACTCCCCTCTACAGGTACTAAAAGTTGGTAACAGGAATTTCTGAGCACTCTGTATAAACTCTTGCAGAGCCATCCCTCGAGTACTAGAGCGTGTTAAAAACTAGGTAGTTCTCACAGTGGTGCAAATATATCGTGCAAGAACTAGAGACAATTAGTTAATGATAAGCGTGCGCTGAGGATGGAATCAAGGAGGAGGTTGGAAATACGATGAAATAGTAAAATAAAATTCTACAGCTACATCTACATGGATACTCTGTAAATCACATTTAAGTGCCTGGCAGAGGGTCTATCGAACCGCCTTCACAATTCTCTATTATTCAAATCTCATATAGCGCGCGGAAGGAACGAACACCTATATCTTTCCTTACGAGCTCTGATTTCCCTTATTTTATCGTGGTGATCGTTTCGCCCTATGTAGGTCCGAGTGAACAAAGTATTTTCGCATTCGGAGGAGAGAGTTGATGACTGGAATTTCGTGAGAACATTCTGTCGGAACGGAAAACGCCTTTCTTTTACTGACCTCCAGCCCAAATCCCGTATCATTTCTGTGACACTCTCTCCCAAATTTTGCGATAATACAAACCGTGCTGCCCTTCTTTAAACTTTCTCGATGTATCCCGTCAGTCCTGTCTGGTAAGGATCCCACACCGCGCAGCAGTATTCTAAAAGGGGACGGACAAGCGTAGTTTAGGCAGTCTTCTTAGTAGATCTGTTACATTTTCTAAGTGTCCTGCCAATAAAACACAGTCTTCGGTTAGCCTTCCCCACAACATTTTCTATATGTTCCTTCCAGTTTAAATTGTTTGTATTTGTAATTCCTGGATGTTTAGTTGAATTTGCGGCGTTTGTACTTGACTGATTAATCGTGTAACCGAAGTTTAACGGATTTCCTTTAGCATTCATGTGAATGACACCACACTTTTCGTTATTCAGGGTCAACTGCCACTTTTCGCACCATTCCGATATTTCTTCTAAATCGTTTTGCAGTTTGTCTTGATCTTCTGATGACTTTATTAGTCGATAAAAGACAACGTCATCTGCAAACAACCGAAGACGGCTGCTCAGATTGTCTCGCAAATCGTTTATATAGATAACGAACAGCAAAGGGCCTATAACACTACCTTGGGGAACTCCAGAAATCACTGTTTTACTCGATGACTTTCCGTCAAATACTACGAACTGTGACCCCTCTGACAGGAAATCACAAATCCAGTCACATAACTAAGACGATATTCCAATTCACATTTGCACGATATTCCAGTTTCACTAGGAGCCGCTTGTGTGGTACAGTGTCAAAAGCCTTAAAGAAATCCAGAAATACGGAGTCGATGTGAAGCCCCTTGTCAGTAGCACTCACTACTCTTGTGAATAAATAGTTGTGTTTCACAGGAAAGATGTTTTCTAAACCCATGTTAACTGTGTGTCAATAGACCGTTTTCTTCGAGGTAATTCATAGTTTTCGAACACAATGTATGTTCTAAAATCATGCTGCATATCGACGTTAACAATATGGGTCTGTAATTTTGTGGATTACTCCTATTACCTTTCTTGAATATTGGTGTGACCTGTACAACTTTCCAGTCTTTGGGTACGGATCTTTCGTCGACCGAACGGTTGTATATGATTGTGTTGTCAAAGTTACTTAATTATAATTGCCATAAAAGAGAAACAATAATGTAATTGTATATAACCAGCGTATTAACTAATATATAAAATTCTAATGATAAATACGGCACGGTAGCTCAGCGTGTTCGGTCAGCGGGTTAGCTCCCCACTGTAATTAAAAAAAAAAAAAGGCTGAGCGAGGTGGTGGCGCACTGATTATCACAATGGACTCGCATTCAAGAGGACAGTGGTTCAAACCCGCGTCCGGCCATCCTGATTTATGATTACGGTGCTTTTTCTAAATCGCTTCAGGCAAATGCCGGGATGGGTCCTTTGAAAGGGCGCGGCTGACTATCTTTCCCACCTTTCCCTAATCCCATTGGACCGCTGCCGGACTATTTGATGATCCCCTCCCCGAAATCAACCAACCAAACGATTGATAACTGAAATAAGTTAATACAAACGACCTGTGGTGCTATAGACAAGGAGTTTAGGAACCAATCACCTAAACAGACGTAGTGAGGTTTGTAGAGTGCTATCAGGGAAGGTGTCGGCGAAAACGAAGTGCGAATCGTATCGTGGGGCCAGAAGCTGTAACCAGAATAAGTGGAGAAACAGTTCTCAGTCATTAGCTGATATGAAGGAAAGGAAGCGCGGGCAGAGCTTTGTACTTCCATTATAGTGAAACAATTAGTATTGGAATATATACAGGCTCACAAATACGATTTCTGAAACAACTGAAGCTAGCGGCATTCACACCAATTGTATGGTAGGTTTTAGAACACATTGCTGAACTGGTGTAGAGATGTCAATACTGTGCTCGCGGAAAATACGGCCGTGCAAACAACGCGCGAGATGCACCGAGGGACCAGAAGCAATAACTGAAGTAAGTAGAGAAAACAATTCCTTATCAGTAGCCAAAATGAAGGGTCAATAATAGCTACGGAAGAAAAGAAACACGGCCATACTTGTATACTTCTGTAATAATGAAGTAAAAGTTGAAATATTAACATACTGGAAACAAATAAGCATATGACACAGAACGCCAGCGTGATATTAATGATTAAAGTCAATTTACTTCTCTCTCTCTACTAAATTAAGATGTACTTATACTAATATTTGATTGCAATTTTGAATTAGACTTTATTCTTCATCTGTCGTTCATGTAACTCCACTTCAATACGTCATATTTTTATTTGTAGTTACACGTAACTGTTTCTGTTCGGCAGCAAGGTGAAATACTTTCCTTTGTAAACACACTACGTGTCAACATTTTTGCATCTTCTGTATCTATAATATCTACGTAAGTCACATGCCATTTTATCTATATTTGCGACATTCCTTGGTCACCTGACGATAATCTAAGAAGCTGAAAGACGGTTCGTGACCAAATATATAAATTCCGTAGAACATTAGGAAAGTGTTACCTGTTTAATGTTATTGTCGTATTCTGCCAACCACTGATGGAAAATTCATTATCATTAATGTGAATTCACAACAAATAGTAAAACGAATCGCTGTAAAACAGAACTTTCCATTCAGCTTCGATTACAATTAAATTTTACAGTCAAAGTAAACACTTTGTAAGAAACGTAGGCAGGGGGAGTTAATTGTTGTCGATGACATATAGTCACCTATCGCACGGGAACAGCATTTGAATAATGCTATGGGCTATCCAGAAGCCAGCGATTAGCCGTACAGTGGAAATGGTATCGCGTGAAACAGCATAGTACGCGGAATCCGGGAGGAAGGAAACGGAGACTTTCGAATATTGCCGACTCGGATAACCTACCGTTCACAACCCTTCGTACAAACGTGACGTCATTTTGATGCATACGCTGTATCGAAGACGAAAAGAGCTGTTTGTTGACTATTGTGATAGTTCGGTTCAAAATATGACGAATATGACGTTGGAAAGCTAACATTCATCTCGAGCAGAGAGAACTGGAGGTTATGCTTTTTCTTCCTTGCAGGGTTCGTTAACCTCGAAGTTACGTCGTTTACAAATATGTAGAGCTCCGCCTTGATGTGTACTAGGCTGTGGATGAGGGAGAAACGAAAGTGTTGGCATGAAGTAACTCCGAAATTCACTGAAAAAGTTTTAGTTATTTTCCTTATACGCCTTCAACAGCCCCGAAAGCGAGGCTACTTATTGTTTCACAATCAAGATAAATAAATAAATAAAACTGAAACCAGGCAGCATTGAATCCAGTTTTTAGAAAATCTGAAACCCAGTTTCAAGAGTTGGTCTGTAATTAGAAAGGATGGGTAACTAACTATTTCAGCAGATGAATCACAGCAGCATTTTATTTATCTGATGCCCAATAAATAAACACTGTTTCAAAATATTGTGAATCTCTCGATGACCCATCGGTATTCGTAAAATCTGTTGCAACAGAATAATAAAAAAAAAAACATCATGTTGGTGGTTAAAGATATATTTCAGTTCACAACATCTTCGTTTGGCACGGAAGTGTCCTAAAAGAACTAGATCGTAAATTTTCTTTTGTATTTGTAGACGACTGAGACTAAGTTGGGTTGGCCGCTGTGGCCGAGAGGTTCTATGCGCTTCAGTCCGGAACCACACTGCTGCTACGGTCGCAAGTTCGAATCCTGCCTTGGTCATGGATGTGTGTGATGTCCTTAGGTTAGTTAGGTTGAAGTAGTTCTAAGTATAGAGGACTGATGACCTCAGATGTTAAGTGAAATAGTGCTTAGAGACATTTGAACCATTTTCTGAGACTAAGTTGCCTTTTAATTCTTTTGCAAAAGTGTCAGTCTTTCTGTGCTTTCTATTCTGAGTTTGTTTCACCAGATGATCAACGTGTTTTGAATATTTATTTGCATTGTTTGTAAATTATTGACCGTGGCAGTTCATTCCGGACACACACACACACACACACACACACACACACACACACACACACAGAGAGAGAGAGAGAGAGACAGAGAGAGAGAGAGAGAGAGAGAGAGAGACAGAGAGACAGAGAGAGAGCACTCTAATATTTACATAACGGGAGAACATACTTCTGTTAGCTTGTTAACTTACTAAGGTAATTCCGAAACTTCTTAAAAACATGACTGTGGAAAAAGAACAAAAAAGTCCGTAATTGAATGCCTACAACCACTAAACCACTATCAACTATCGAAACTTTGCGTTTTGTACTGTATCGTATATGCCATGACGGTTTAACTGCCAATACCTCATTATGTTGTATTTAATTGAAACACATCGTACCACAAATCTTCTATGCACCTTTGTCTTGAAGCGGCATATTTTCATAACACGCAAGTTACGATACGAATTTTCGGAATCCAGTATGGTGTTTCCCAACGACCCAGCATGGAATGTTAGCGAAAGTCGACAGCAGCTCTTACGGTCTTCGAAAAGTGTGTGTGACGTCATGTTTCCACAAATTCTTGTGAACTGTAGGCTCTGTTGCCTACTCCGACCGATTCGGACACTTACTGCTTGCGGGAAAGAAAACCAGGAGAGTGACGAAACGCATTCCGCGCTCTTCCGACTTGGCCCGCTGAGGATAAGAAATTGGAGGTAAGTGAAAACTAGGGAGACGATGCGAACTGCAGGTAGGGAAAAATACACGTTTCCGTCACTCAGTCCGCTGAGGGTAGCGAATTGTATGAGTATGAAACCTGCCGACTCGAATAGATCCGACGCGAACACGAACTGCAAGCGAAGAAAGCACCCGAGTAACGAACATTTCAGGCAGTATCGAAACGGTACTTTCGGTCTCGCGACGTATTCGTTACTCAGTAATAAATACATACGATATCCAACAGCTCTGCACATAATCAGTACCTCACATTACAGCATCCGCCATTTAATACAGCTCGTAGAAACTGGAGCCAAACAGCGTGAGCGTAGCTCGTGGTCCACATTGGCGCATCCTGTTTAGCTGTTGCGGACCATTCTGCTGCTCTTAAATCCGCTTCAATTACCATCTGCTCTGCTCTCCGTTTTCCTCCACGTCTTCGAGTGCCTGCCGGTAAACACACACTATAGCACACAGGTGGCTCGAGGCGAGCTGAACAATACTGGAGACATACTGGATGTTGTGATGCTGACGACATAAGCTACGTGTAAGTAATTTATGAGAATGTCTAAAGAACCTTAGCGATTATTTATCAAAACTGGTCTTATGATAACCGAGGTTACGATATGTTAGTATTTGCCTACCGGTTTCGGTTATACAACCGCCCTCAGACCACTATCTATTAAAGCCTGGTCTAGTACACCTGTACTCTGCGGTAGGGCGAGAACAACATAACCTAAAACCTTCAGACTTGGTTCTCGGTAATTACATGTTGTCGGCTCTCCACAACTAACAGAAACCTTCTAGAAGGTATTACTTCATTAATTTATACATGTTAATGGTTGATCTTCTTGAATATCCACTGATTTACTTGAGGAAGTATAGCAACCAGACATTTTTCATACGGATTTATTTGAGCAAGACGTGTGTCTAACTATCACTCATCTTCATTTGGTGTAATAAATTTAAATCTTCGTCAATACAACGTCTTATTGACTACAATTTGAAAGCTGCAGCCGGCCGGAGTGGCCGAACGGTTCTAGGCGCTTCAGTCCGGAACCGCACAGCTGCTACGGTCGCAGGTTCGAATCCTGCCTCGGGCATGGATGTGTGTGCTGTCCTTAGGTTAGTTGGGTTTAAGTACTTCTACGTTCTAGGGGACTGATGACCTCATAAGTGAAGTCCCATAGTGCTCAGAGCCATTTGAACCATTTTTTGAAAGCTGCAGCCGCCTTGTGCAAAGTATCAAATAATGTAGCAGCCACATTTCCCAATTGTGTAGATATGTTTAATTAATAAACATGGGTACTTACTTTTGTTCTGTAACCTGTAGATCTTTTTCTACATGTAGCTTCACTGATGAAAGACAGTGTTAGCCATGAAGCCGATTTGAGCGTTTGTTTGTATCGTAAATCACATCTTGAGTCAAGTTACAATTTTCTTACTTCTAAGTAAGGCCCTACTTCATCAATGTTGCCACCTCAACGTAGAAATTGTAGGTACCCGAGTCTAGCTGTGTAATCTAAACCAGTTTCCAAGTACTAGCAACCAGCGGTTTGTATCGTTTCTAAGTTCATTTTCACTATATGTGTTGGATATATGTTGTGGTCTTCAGTTAGCACCAATACTTCCCTGCCTTTTGGAAGACGGCCAAGGTCCTGATGTTCAGGAAGCCGGGGAAAGACCACTCCCTCCCACAAAATTACCGACCCATCAGTCTGCTGAGCGCGCTCAGCAAGATCGTTCAGGAGATAATACTTAAACGACTCACCAGGCACCGCATCACAAATGACACTCTAAGACCGGAGCAATTCGGTTTCAGGAATCACCACTCAACAACACAACAACTCCTCCGCGTCGTTGAACACATAACACACGGATACAACACAAACAAGGCAACTGGGGCGTTGTTCCTGGACATCGAAAAGGCTTTCGATTGTCTCTGTCACAACGGCCTAATACGCAAACTTAGTGACGCAGGGTTCCCCGACGGGCTCGTACGTCTCATACACTCATATCTCACGGACAGGAGTTTCAACACCGACGTGCAGGGCAACAATCGACACGACATGGTATACAGGCAGGAGTACCCCAAGAAAGTATCCTAGGGCCCTTACTGTTTAACCTCTACATTAACGACCTCCCAGCTACACGGTAGCAATCTACGCGGATGACACTGCCATCCTCGAGCAAGATTGGAAGCCGTCTAACATTAACTCACGACTACAGACTGCTCTCAGAACGGCGGAGCCTTGGCTGGTGAAATGGCGTGTTAGAGTAAACGTCGACAAGTGCGAGGCCGTTCTGTTCACTAGAAGACCGAAGCAACTGCGTAAACACCAGCACTGCAACCCAATAACACTACACACACGCCCAATACGTTCCCGCGAGAAGGTCAAATACCTCGGTGTCTGGCTGGACAGGAATCTACTCTGGGGGGACCAGATCCAACACGTGACCAACAAAGCTAACGCGAGGCTCAAACAACTCTACCCTATGCTTAACAGGCGTAGAAAACTGAACAGGAGGGTGTCTAGGTCCATGTACATGACACTTATTAGACTCCTGATGACGTACGCAGCCCCTGTCTGGGGATACGCTGCGCCAACTCGCCTGCACCGTCTGCAGCTCATACAGAACAAAGTACTCAAAATCATAAGCAACGCTCCGCGCTACACACGCATCGCGGACCTTCACCGGGAACACCGGCTAGATACCATCTTGCAGGTATTCCAAAAACTCTCCACACGACTGTACAATATCACGAGACACTCGCGCCACCCGTTTATTCTTTCTCTGGGTAACTACGACCACAACCATAGATGGAAGCCTAACAGACCAAAGACATTACTGGCTAGGAACTATTCATCTATGGTCCATAGAACGCTAACACGACAGTACTGGCGAGCCCCTGCAACACAGTTATTACTGGAACCCAGATGTGCGACCAGCCGAAAATCAGGCAACCGCAGGGAAACCGTACTGTACACAGCACGCAAACCAGCCACACACACCCTCATACACCGTCTGTGAACCGATCTATGACCGATCGCCCACTAATCTACAACGACCTTGAACTGTTGCAGGGACGCAGCAACCGCAGCAAGCGCCGCAACAAGCTCCAACAACGACAAAGGTAACGATGCACGATAGCTCGAACTAATACAACCACACCTTGCATGCACTGTCGCAGATAGCAAGCCGCTACTGCCCTTACTACCCGTCCTACTGCCGCAGAGGTTTTTTTCCCTTAGCTCTTGCCTTGGCACTTTTTTCCCTCTGCCCTTACAACCGCTACCCTTCAATCGCTTTCGACCACTTCTATCTCCTGATGGACCATGTAAATGAGTAATCTTACCCAGACGCATGGACAACATCACAGCCCGCATCCTGTGTCGCCTGATTCAAAAAGCTGACATGTTTACGGAGGTGTCAGTAGAACTTTTGGTTTGGTCACCACGTTGATGTGGGCGTGGAGGGGCCCCATCCTTTGTGAAAAAAAAGGTCTTCAGTTAGAAGACTGGTTTGACGCAGTTCTCCATGCAACTCTATCCTGGGCAAGCCTCTTCATCTCAGAGTAACTACTGCAACCTACATCCTTCTGAATCTGCGTACTGTATTCATCTCTTGGTCTCCCTCTACGATTTTACTACCCCCCCCCCCCCCCCCCCCCCACGCTTCCCTCCAGTACTAAATTGGTGACCCCTTCACGTCTCAGAACGTCCTACCAACCATCCCTTCTTCTAGTAAGGTTGTAACACAAATTTCTTGTCTCCCCTATTCTATTATCTCCTCATTAGGTATGTGATCTACCCATCTAATCTTCATTCAGCATTCTTCTGCAGTAACACATTTCAAAATCTTTTATTCTCTTCATGTCTAAACTGTTTATCTTCCACGTTTCAATCCCATATATGGTTACACTCCATACAAATACTTTCATAAAGGATTTCCTAAAGCTTAAATCTAAATTCGATGTTAACAAATTTCTCTTCTTCAGGGACACTTCCTCTCCAGAGCCAGTCTACATTTTATATCCTTTCTACTTCGACCATCATCAGTTATTTTGCTCCTCACATAGCGAAACTCATCTACTACTTTAAGTGTCTCATTTCTTAATCTTATTCCCTCAGCATCATCTGATTTAATTCGACTACATTCCATTATCCTCCTTTTGCTTTTGTTGAGGTTCATCTTATATCCTCCTTTCAAGACACCGTCCATTCCGTTCAACTGCTCTTCTAAGTCCTTTGCTGTCTCTGAAGGATTTACAACGTCATTGGCAAACCTCAAAGTTTTTATATCTTCTCCCCGGACTTTAACTCCTACTCTAAATTTTTCTTTTGTTTCTTTTACAGCTTGCTCAATATACAGATTGAATAACATCGGGGATAGGCTACAACACTGTCTCTCTCCCTTCTCAACAACTGCTTCGGTTTGATGCCCCTCGATTCTTATAACTGCCATCTGGTTTCTGTACTAGTAGTAAATAGCCTTTGGCTCTCTGCTACCTTCATAATTTCAGAGAGAGTATTTCTAAGTTTGCAGATGCTGTGAACGTAGGTTTGCCTTTCCTTAACTTATCTTCAATGAGGAGTCGTAGGGTCAGCATTGCTTTTCGTGTTCCTGCATTCCTCCTGAATCCAAACTGGTCTTTCCCCTGGTCGGCTTCTACGTTTTTTCATTCTTCCGTATGGATTTCGTGTTAATATTTTGCAAAAGTGACGTTAAGCTGATAGTTCGGTAATTTTCACACACTTCAGCACCTGATTTCCTTGGAATTGGAATTATTAGACTCATCTTGAAGTCTAAGGGCATTTCGCCTGCTCATATATCTTGCGCACCAGATGAAAGAGTTTCGACACGGCTGGCTTTCCCGAGGCTACCAGTAGTTCTAACGGGATGTTGTCCATTCCCGGTGCCTTCTTTCGACTTAGGTGTTTCAGTCATCATCATCATCATCATCATTTCAGACTGGTTATGCTTTTCAGCGTTCAGTCTGGAGCATAGTCTCCCTTATAAATTCCTCCATGATCCCCTATTCAGTACTAACATTGGTGTCTTTCTGATGTTACGCTTATTACTTCAAAATCATTCTTAACTGAATCCAGGTATCTTCTCAGTCTACCCCGACTCCTCCTACCCTCTACTGCTGAACCCATGAGTCTCTTCGATAACCTTGCTTCCCCCATGCGTGTAACATGACCCCACCATCTAAGCCTGTTCGCCCTGACTGCTACATCTATAGAGTTCATTCCCAGCTTTTCTTTGATTTCCTCATTGTGGACACCCTCCTGCCATTGTTCCCATCTACTAGTACCTGCAATCGTCCTAGCTACTTTCATATCCGTAAGCTCAACCTTATTGATAAGGTAACCTGAATCCACCCAGCTTTAGCTCCTATACAACAAAGTTGACAGAAAGATAGAACGGTGCACAGATAACTTAGTCTTGGTACTGACTTCCTTCTTGTAGAAGAGAGTAGATCGTGGCTGAGGTCTTTCAGTGCTCTGTCAAATTCTTCTCGCAGTATCTCCCATCTCATCTCTTGGTTATAAGCGTACACTATCCGAGCAAATGCATCCGGAAACCTGTTACTGGATATTATCTGGGCCGTGTTCATCCTTCGTTTTTATGACAGCTTGAATTCCGCTGGGCGCACATTCAGTGAAGTATGTGAATGTGTGTGAAGGAATGGCACCCCATTCTTGCTCAAGAGCCGAAATCAGAGGAGTAGTGATGTAGGACGGTAGGGTCAGGAACGCAGTCGACGTTCTGTCACATCCTAAATCTGCTCCACTGGGTTCAGGTTTGGACGCTGGCCAGGCCAATGCACAAACAACTGCCTCACAGATGGTTCTTTATGACAGAGTGCGTTGTCATGCTGATACGATGGGCGTTCATTGAGTAATGCAACACTTTTTTCTGAAAGAAGACGGGTTTTACCCAGGATTCCGATCCACCATATTTTTCCTCTCTATTTTGGCTAGAAAACCTTATTTTTGAACAAAATCCTCGTTCAGTGCGACAGCCTTACGCCATCTCTATGGGAGGGCCTGATGCCCGCTAGGTACCGCTCTACTGGTCGACGTCGGAGCCAATGTCTTGCTGCGTCACTAACCTCCACATCATCCACGTACTGCTTGCCACAGAGTGCCAAACAGATGGAAGTCGGAAGGTGCGAGACCCTGAATGTACTGTAGACCAAGAAGAACAGAGCAATGAAGTTTTGTGAGCTACTCTCGGTTGTCAGCTCTGCCATGAGAGACGTCCAATTGCGCACGTCGGACAGCTTTGCGCAACTTTGTTGTAATGATAGAAGCCACGCCCAACGACTCATCGTGCTTTTATTCACTCCCAAGTCTCTTCATACATGCTGCCAGCGCCTATTAATATCTGCAATGCTCTGGTTTTTCCGTCAAAAGAAACTCAGTGACAGCTTAAAACACATCTCCTTTACAGACGTCATTCTGAAGGCTACGAACAGCGTCACCACCAATGGGAACTTCATGAAACTGTAGAGCCTGGAGCGGGAATATTCTAGGATGTCCCACAACACATTCCGCATTTTTATGGGAAATTGGTCGAGTAAGAAGTGTTGCATAACTTATTGCACGCTTCTGGTACAAAGACTCCTGCCTTCCGAACTGTTCCTCTACTGTATGCTGCACACAGTGCTGTAGAAATGTTCACATCCTTCTGGATTTAGCGTTTTCTTAGCGCAATAATGGGAGTACACCCGAAAAACGAGAAATACTATCTATCGTTACACCACATCCTCCGTACTTCACTGCTGGTGCTACACATGATGCCAAATAAAGTTCTCCAGGCATCTACCGACTCAACCACTTCCATTCAGTTGCCACAATGTGTAGCGTCACCCATCAAATCACTCGTTACAACTCATTCACAATCCAATTTCGTCGTTCTTCACCCAACCTCCAGCGTCGATTGGTATTGACTGCAGTAATGTATGGTTTATGAGGAGCTGCTTGGCCCTCGTATCCCATTGTATTTAATTCCCTACGTACAGTCATTGTACTACCTACACTGCTGGTAGCACTTTGGAACTCACGAGTGATTCCTTCCGCTGATTTCCTGCTATTTTTACAGCCGTCCTCTGCAATGGTCAACAGTATCTGTCCGTCAGTACATGAGGTCTATCTGGTGCCGGTTTAGTTGTGGTTCTTCCTTCGCGTTTCCACTTCACAATCACATCATCAGCAGTCGACATGGGCCACTACAGGAGGGGATGAAGTTGTTACACAGGTAACATCAAACCGGATAGACGTGGTAGGGTCTGGTGGATGCCTAGAGAACTTTATTTTGCATCACTTGTAGTCCACCTTCGTCGTCACTGAGCACTCCTGACCGAAACATTCTACTGCTACTGCTACTGCTTCTCTGCTGACGATACAATACTCCGCACTTCCTTTTAAACTGACAGGTCTATTCAGCATTTGATGAGGTGTCCGGAAACTTTTGATCAGATAGTCAGGTTTCGCCTAAGATTAACGTCTGTGTACACGTACAAATTTCTGACACCTTATTGTCACTACAGCTCTACTATTTAACTTATTTATGAATCAATTTCAAAATAAAATAAAATTTTGATGCTGATGTTGGAAAAGGTGTACGATTTACCACTATGATCCGTTAATGTACCAAAATAATTTCATAGGCCTGAAATACAACTAAGATCTTACGCATCCGTCTACACATAAAAAAAGACATTTCACTTCGTCGTTTCACGATTCGTCAGTCAGATCTGATTTGCTTAATTAAGTTTTAATTTACTTACGAACTAAAGCAATATTCAATGTGCAATGTTTTGTGACAAGGAGCTGTTCCGAAGTTAACTGGCTCTACCTTGCTAATTTCTGAAACAATTTTAAATGATTTCTTCCTATTTTAACGCACTTAAGACATGAGTGACATCTCTATAGCCACTGACGGTATTCATTAAACGCTCCTTTTAGCAGAACTCTAACGGGCTAACTTCTCATTCGTTCCGCAACTGCTCCGCTTCCTCTTCTAACGGAACCTTTGTTTCTGTTGTCGGCTATCGCCGAGGCGTGTTAATTACGTAGCAGACAAGTGCTAGAGGAGATTTGATGTCAGTGAGATACAAGTGGCAGTTATCAGATATTTCTGTCATTTTGACAAAATTTTCCTTGCTCCGTCTCTTTCTGTTCATCGCCGAATGTGACATTACTTGAAATGAAATCTGCACAACAGTACATGATATTTTTGTCAGTAAATTTTGATAATATTACTGCGCCTGGTCTCACAAAACAGAGCGAGGTGGCGCAGTGGCTAGCACACTGGACTCGAATTTAGGAGGACAACGGTTCAAACCCGCGTCCGGCCATCCTGATTTACGTTTTCCGTGATTTCTCTAGATCGCTTCAGGCAAATGCAGGGATGGTTCCTTTGAAAGGACACGGCCGATTTCCTTCGCCATCCTTTACGCAATCCGAACTTGTGCTCCGTCTCTAATGACCTCGTTGTCGACGGGACGTTAAACACTCCTCCTCCTTCTCCGTGGTCTCATAAACTACCTTTCACATTTATTTTTTAAGTGTACAATGGGTCCCTCTTTAAAATATTTTACCAAAGAGCATAAACTTGTGTTTATCAGGCGCAATAAACGCAGAAGGTAAACTTAAAGGTCTTCTTTTTGTTTAGGCCTATTGTCTTGGTAACTCACCGCAAAAAGTTTCGCCAAATCATTTTTGATCATAAATATTTACTTTTTCACGCTCTAGCCGAACACTCCGTCATATTACTCACATATACTCTAAGACAAGGGAAAAAAAGACTCACCACGAAGGAATTATCCGTATGGGATAAACTGGTAAATGTGTTGTACTACATCACATTAGTTGAACAAGTCAGTAACGCTTTGGTCCACCTCTGGCCATTATCGTAACAGCTATTCGGTTGTCATTGATTGATAGAGTTGGCGGATGCCGTCCTGAAGGGGGCGCATCTCCGAATCCTCCCGAAACCAGGTAGGTAAGCAGGTAACAGGACCGAATCCTCCCAAACTGACACAACGCGACAGAGCATTGTGTGCGCTAATGACCACAGCTGCCTGCGGCCACTTAGCAGTTCGCGGCAGATCGTTGTAGAGTGAACGTGTCCTCAGACGACCTTACAGTTTCAGTAAGTGGGAAGGGTAGGCAAATGTTGGTTTTGAAAGGTAACACCTTCGGTTTTCAAAAACTGCTGAAAGGTTATCTAGCGCGATGGACGTGCAACATTAAAGGCTGCAGAAATTTTGTTAAAACTATTTCTGTTGAGGAGCTGGATGTCGTGGAGTGCCAAGAAGAGCACAGTCATGAAGAAATGCCTCATAAAAAAATTCAGAAGCAAGAAATCATTTCAGACCTAAAGAGAAAAGCCATAGAAGATATGTGTGAGAAACCTTCTGAAATAATTTACCAGAAGTTAAAAGGAGAAGATACGCAAGATATAACTAAGAGAGATGTCAACAATTTTCGTAAGTCTATTTACAAAGCTAGGCGCAAAATTCTGCCAAAACTGCCCACGACTGCTGCAGATGTTCATGATGTTATCAACACGCTGAATGTAGAACACTGAGATAGAATATGTCTTGCGAAATCATCATTTGCTATTTTAATAAATTAATTATGAAGAAATCAAGGCCATAAATGATACCAGTTTCTAAAAATAAATATCTAAATAAGATAAAAGATACACATTCTCACAATACACACGAAAAATTGTTACATTTTCTATTGTAACTTCATATGCTTTCCTTTGCTTGCCAGGTGTATTCATAACGTTTAGAACTGCTACCTGCTTCAAACGGGAGGATTCTGTCCCATCGTTTTTCAGACCCTTGCGGGCTTGGGAGGCCCTGAAGGACACCGTGCCAAATTCTGTCCAATTAGCTCATTAGACCATCAAAATCCAGAAATGGTTGGAGGGCCCTCACCACAAGACTTCAAGCGTCCTCAGTTGGTGAGAGATATGGCAACCTTATTTACGAAGGCAGGATTTGTCAAGCACGAAGACAAATAGTAGAAACTTTCGCCGTGCGGGCATTATCTTGTTGAAATGTATGCCCAGGACGACTTGCCATGAAGGGCAATAAAACGGTGCTTAGAATATCGTCAACGTACCGTCGTGCTGTAAAGATGCCGCGGATGACAATCAAAGGCGACCTGCAGTGAATGAAATGCCACCCCAGACCATCACTCCTGACTGTCAGGCATATGGCGTGCGACTGTCAGCTTGATATCCCATCGCTGTCCACGGCGTCTCCAGTCTTTTATCCTAGATTGTGATCATACGTGATATTCTGACAGTCTTGTAACTGGGCAGACCACATGGCGAGATTAGTGTTTCTCTTCCTTTAGCCTTGAAAAAAAGGAAAAAAAGAAAAATTACACATTTGTGTAGCCAAGACCGTCGGTAGTAGGCCGAATTTTGTTATGACGAGAGTCAACGAGTCACGCTTTAAAAAGAACCAGGGCTGTGTAGACTTCCTACCACCGTGGCCGCAATTCCCTCACTGTAACTAAGTAAGAACCACAAGTTCAAAAATAAAGTGCCTTGAGAGAACTTATTACTGCGAATTGCGATCCCCCTGTACCAGTGCTAGCTAGACCGGGCACAAAAGAACTAAGTTCTTCCAGGGCCTGCTCTGTCGTTTCCGGGACGGTGAAAAATAAGAATTAAGAAAAAGTATATTGGAAGATCTCCTAAATTCATATGATCTGATGCAGACTGTGTTTTTCTCAGCCAGGGTGTAGAGGAACACTAGCACAGCCATAGACAATATTTTTATTCATTCTTCATTTCTAGTTGGGCATTCTGTTAGTAAAAGGGTGAATGGTCTTTCAGACCATGATGCAAAAATTTTAACACTAAAAGGCTTTTGTACTCAAACAAATGTCACAAACTATGTAGAAAAGCTAATCCAGTGACAATACAGAGTTTATTAAACCTCGTTAAGAAACAAGAGTGGCAGGATGTTTACAGTGCCGGTAACAGATGACAAATACGAGTATAATGCTCTCCTTAATACATTACTGTGAAAAACAGTACTTCATACAGCCTATGAATCTCTTCAGCATCAATCTCGGAAAGGCATTTGGCAATAGCGTTATATGATTCCCTTTTGCTTTTCTGCTGTTAAAGTAAGAGTTGAACCATTTGTTGGCTACTCCCCGTATTCCGCAATTAGTCCAACTTATGGAGCAATATTTTGTGACCAACACAGTCAAACATCTTAGTTAAAATCAAAAAAATATGCACAACGTTCGAAACTGACCATTCCTAATGGAAAAATTACAAATATGGCTAAGTACATAGCTAACATGTGTAGCACAGTACTTTAAAAATTCTGCTAGGCGCTCCTTCATATCCATGAGAGTCCGTACTCTTCAGTGATTAATTATTGACTCAATCACCCCCTTGTCAGTATCACAGAGGAGTATTTCAAAAATCAATCTCGAAAAATGGTTCAAATGGTTCTGAGCACTATGGGACTTAACATCTGAGGTCATCAGTTCCCTAGAACTTAGAACTACTTAAACCTAACTAACCTAAGGACATCACACACATCCATGACGGCGGCAGGATTCGAACCTGCGACCGTAGCAGTCGCGCGGCATCAATCTCGGAAAGGCATTTAGAAAGAGAGTTATATGATACCCTGTAGAAACTAAATTTTTATTTAAATCATCAGCGATGCTCAGAAAATGATTTTTAAATACTGTACATACACCTGACTTGTCAGTAACAGAAATATTTGACTACAGACTGATTTTACATCGTCGACCTTGTGCTGCTGACCAGTCACTTCCTTCAAAACTGACAATGTAGTTTTAATTTTAACCTGTGAATTAGCTATTTTATTTGTGTACCACAAACTCTTTGCCTTCCTAATAACATTTTTAAGCACAATACTGTTTGTAACGTGCTGTTGTAGCCTGATTGTGACTACTTCTAACATTTAGATATAATTCCAACTTTGTTCTACGCGATGTCTTTATCCCACTAGTCAGCCACCCAGGCTACCTTTCACTACTAGTACATTGTTTAGAACGCTCTAATGGAAAAATTTTGTGCCTGGCTGAACGATCAGAGACCGTGAATAGTTACAATTAAAAGAAAACAGCCCTCGATCACTAATTTTTAAGGAGTTAACCGGGTTTCGACACTGCTAGGAGCGTCTTCCTCAGCCCGTTTACAACCTGCACCACGCAAGTAACGAGCAGCCCTTAGTGGCTCGCCATCACAGTTTTTTTATCTTAAATATTTTTGTGAGTAATGCCCTTTTGGCATATTTATTATTTTATAAATGACATATAAGTACTGCCAGTCTTTCACGATAATTCGGTACTTATCATTAGTATCATACTTTTTAGTCATAATTGTGCGACCATGTTATAGACCATTCTTTGGTGTAAATCCTGAGGAAGACACTCCTAGCAGTGTCGAAGCCCGGTTAATTCGTTAAAAATTAGTGACCGAGAGCTGTTTTCTTTTAATTGGTTCTAATGGAAAACAATTTTCAAAGGTTATGATTAACGAGAGGCGGCCGGCCATAAGATCAATGACGGGTCGCACGTGGCCCGCGGACCGCGGTCTGTGCATCCCTGATCTAGTATCATGGATTACGCCCACCACTAAACCACTCAGTAAAATGAGCAGAGATACCGTGCGCAACAGAGTAAACATCTGCATCAGTTTAACTGAGCGGGATAGCGCAGATATTAGCACTCTGGACTCAAAAGCGGGAGGACAACGGTTCAAACCCCCATCCGGCCATCCTGATTCAGCTTTTCCGTGTTGTGCCTAAATTGCTTAAGGAAAATTCCGGGATGGTTCCCTCGAAAAGGCATGGCCGCTTTCCGTCTCCATCCTTCTTTAATCCGAGCTTGTGCTCCGTCTGTAATTACCTCGTTGTCGACAATAAACACTAAGCTCCTGCTGCATCAACTTGAGCAACTACGCTACACCGGTGGCAAAGCCGGGTCATCATCGCGCTTGCATGAGATGAGGAAGGACGAGCCGGAAGAGTAACCACTTCGTTAAAAAACCTAGATCCATCCGGCTGCGGATAGTAGCACCTAGTAAGAGACTTTACCTAGGCTGACAGGAGGAGACTGGTCAGCCGGTCTCAAAGGTGGAAGAGGAATATTCCAACAGCGGAGAGAAAAAGGACGAGAGACAGACTGCTGAAAAATTTGGTGTTGGGGCTTGGGAAGTTAGATTAATAATTAATAAAGAAAATGAATTAGTAAGACTGCTGAAAACAGTTAAGGTTAGCTCAGTCTTTATCGCTGGAAAAGAAGAAGCTTAACGGTAGTTAATATGTTTAGGATTATTTGATATTTTCTAGTGGGAAGGCCCAGGAGCAGAGAGTACGCCAAAGTATAGCAGTTATAATTAAAAAAAGTCTAAAAGAAAGAATTGAAAGCCATAAATATATGTCACACGGAATTATGCTAGTAAGTCTGAAATATCTAAGAAGAAGGCTTGCCCTAACATGTGCCTATGCTCCAGAGGTGGGTATGGCAACAGAATCTGAACAGTTTTAGAAAATGTCGAAAAACGAGTTGACAGTTTCGCAAATACTGATCAGATTATCGTAGCTGGAGACTCGTACGGGGTACGCAACACATGCATCTATAATTGTATAGTTTCATTTGGGGAGAGCGTGATAATGGAGAGATGCTAGGAGATTCCGACGTTTCAACGAACTGAAAGCAAGAAACACTTACTTTTTTTAAGGAACAGGATGTATACACATACACATGGCCTGCAAGAGGTTTCAAATCAATAATTGATTGCACCATTACAAATAACAAAATAGCTAGACAAATAATAAAATAGCCGATGTTAGAGTGCTTTCTGGGGCAGGTGATGCGGCCTTGAAGTGAAGATGACGATGATGATCAATTTGAGCAATTCATATCTACATATATACTCCGCTAGTCACCAAGCGGTGTGTGGCGCAGGGCGCAATTCGCGCCAAAGTCATATTAACCCCCCCCCCCCCCCCCTCTGTTCCACTCGCGGATCGCGCGAGGGAAAAACGACTGTCTGAACGCCTCAGTAAGAGCTCTAATTTCCCTTATCTTTCAATGCTGATCACTGCGCGATTTGAAAGATCTGGTGGTAATAATATATGCTATACCTTCTCGACGAAGATCAGATTTCGGAATTTAGTGAGCAGCCCCTTCCGTTTACCGCGTCGTCTATCTACAAGTGTGTCTCACTTCAAACTTTCTATGAGATTTGTAAAGGTCTCGCGAAGGCTAAATGTACCAGTCACGAATCTTGCCGCTCTTCTTAAGACCTTCTCAGTCTCTTGAATCAGACCCAACTGGTAAGTGTCCCATACAGACGATCAATACACCAAGACTGGACGAACTAACGTATTGTAAGCAATTTCCTTTGTTGAAGTACTGCATCGCTTCAGGATTCTTCCAATTGCATTTGAGATTATGTTGAATAGTCACACCCAGGTACTTAACGGATGTTACCGCTTTCAAAGACTGGGCATTTATTTTGTACTCGCACATTATGGGGATTTTCGCCTTGTTATACGCAGAGGGTTACACTTACTAATATTGAGAGATAACTGCCAGTCATTTTACCAAGCATTTATTTTCTACAAATCCTCATTGATTTGTTCACAACTTTCGTGTGACACTACTTTCCTGTAGACTCCAGCATATCGGCAAACAGTCTATGCCGCTGACAACACCATCGACCAGATCGTTTATATAAACCGTAAAAAGCAGCGGACCTAGTAGGAATATTCCAGTAAGAAGACAGCTCTTTGCATTCGCAGCCAAGCAAGAAGTTCAGGTCATTAGACAGGATGCGAGAATACATTTCCTCCAGGAAACCCAGACACTGGCCTCACTAATAGCTGTCTCAGCAAGGTGTCAACATTTCTGTCTGCTCTAGTCACGTAACCTGTTGCCACTGAATAGTACTTAATGACCTAAAGACTCATCAGAGTTTTCCCGTTATCTCCAAATGGCGGTGTCAGATGAGACAGGAGTTCGAAGAGTGACTCTACGCTTGAAGCTCTTGATAATGAGGGAGATGGAAGACCAGGGTCGAAGTGGACACGCGAAGTAAAGAAAAGAAGTAATGTGAGCGAATTAAGAATTTTCCCATATGCTTTGTGCAGGCAAGAAAAGCGACTGCACAGAACTGCAAAGCGTTTTGAGGTCTGAATCTAATGGACGCAATCCCGCTTCCAAAGCTGAAATTCCTCCCGTTCTGACACTTCACACTAGCCTTTGCAACACCAATGTTGATATTACCTGTGCTTATCTCATTAACTTCTTTGTCTGTTTACATTTAACGTGACTTCCGTATCACCAAACTCTTTGATGTATCATTTATGTAAATGTTCTATTCGTTATTTACGGCACATTAATTATTGTTTCTGCGTAATTTCAAAAGTAGTTTTTTTTTGGTTGGTTTGATGAGGTCCGCTACGAATTGCTGTCCTGTGCCAACCTCTTCATCTCAGACTAGCACTTTCAACCTATGTTCTCAATTATCTGCCGGATATATTCCAATATGTATCACGCTGAGTTGCCTTCCTGCACATTTTTTACCCTCTACAGCTCCTCTAATACGATGGAGGTCATTCCTGATGTCATAATGGACGTCCTATCATCCTGCCCCTTCTTCTTGTCAGTGTTTTCCATGTACGTATTCCTTTCCTCGCCGATTCTGCGGAGAACCTCAGTGTCCCTTACCATATCACTCCGCCTAATCTTCAATGTTCCTCTGTACCACCACGACTCCAGTGCGTCGACTCTCTTCTGTTCTCAATTATTCAAAAACAGTCTTAATCGCATTTATTATTATTATACCGCCAACCGGTTTCAACCCGACGTGTGGGTCATCATCTGGACGTTTACACTGTGAAATTATAGATATCCGTCAGAAAGACTCCATTATACAACAGCTAAAATTACGTAAATTTAAAGTATGTTACCCACTGGTCGACTGTTGACGGTGTCACTCCTGTCTACATAACGGCAGGAAACTATGCGAGACTAGTCCTTCGTATGGGCTTAAATAGCGTGCTGAGATCACCCCCAGCGGCGATCAACGCCATTTAATACAGTTTATTATATGTAATTACTAGTCACCTTGGTTTAACATAAATTTAAGTGACACTAAATAACAGAAAACGGAACATTCCATTTGAAAAACAGTTACAGTTATAGTGTTAATTATAAAATAATAACAAATGTTCCGTAGTCAACTCGTAAAATTCGTAAAGTATATTACATTAAGTGCCATAATACAAAGTAAAACAATTTGTGACACTTAAAAACTGGTGTCGTCTTGTATTATATCTATTCGTACACTTACGTAGAAAACATTTGAGTCTATTTACTGAAACGGCTAATATGGTAGGACTACAAAGGCCTCTACTCGTTGTGGTGAGGACGCCGTATAGGTTAATGTTATTTCACTGAAAAAATACGGCAACCAGCCACTTTTTAATGCGTTTTTTATTTACGCCAATATGCATTTCGGGTTTGCACCCATCTTCAGCTGGTAAATTACATGGATCTTCAGTTACTACAGTAGTACAATCTCGACAGCAGTTTGGATGCTGCAGCAGGCCTGTGCAAAAGCAACAACTCCAATCATTTACTTCAATTTCGCGAGTTTAAAGTCACTTTAAATTTGCTTTTGCACAGGCCTGCTGCAGCATCCAAACTGCTGTCGAGATTGTACTACTGTAGTAACTGAAGATCCATGTAATTTGCCAGCTGAAGATGGGTGCAAACCCGAAATGCATATTGGCGTAAATAAAAAACGCATTAAAAATTGGCTGGTTGCCGTATTTTTTCAGTGAAATATCATTATCAACGGCCACGGAGCTCAACAGTCCAAATAAAATGGACAAATTGTTATAGGTTAATGTTAGTCAGGGCCATTCTTTTGTAGGGATTTTTGGAAGTCAGATTGCGTTGCGCTAAAAATATTGTGTGTCAGTTTAGTGTTGATCAGAATAAGTAAAAAGAGTAATGCCTGAGTACGTTCAGTTTTGCTCAGCTGTTTGAAAATCAAATAATGTAAGGGGTTTATCAGCACAGGCATTCATAAATTTTTCCAAGGGGACGTTACACCATGTTGTCCAAAAATCTCTTCAGTTTTGGTTTTCCCACAGTCCATGCTTCAATAACATACAATGCTGTGCTCCAGACGTACGCTTCTAAGGAACGTCTTCCTGATTGATTTACAAACTTGAAGTCAGGGTGCGTGAGATAACCACGTGAGTGCTCCTGCTGTCATACGAAATCGCACCCAGATTCTAGCTCCAGTATTGTTCCAGTGTCTCTAACGGGCAGACGGGTTGTTTGCAGGCCTCCAACTGGCCTCAATCTGCCCATCACTGGCACCGCGGTAGAACCAGCTTTCATCAGAAAACGCAACAGACCTATGGATGTCTCGCTTGTCACCAAAACGGTTGTAGGTTGGGGTCAGTGGAATGCACGGTACACGGCGTCTGGCTCGGAAGTGTCCTTTAAAGTAATCGATTTGTAACAGTCTGTTGTGTCACTGTGGTGCCAACTGCTGCTCAAACTGCTGTTGCAGGTGCAGTACGACGCGCGAGAGGCTATCGCCGAACACTATGGACTTCCCTCTCTGTAGTGCCACTTGGCCGTCCAGTTCTCCGTCTTCTTGTGACCGTATATTCTCGTGACCAACGCTGTCAGCAATCGTGTACAGTGGCCACATTCCTGCCAAGTCTTTCTGCAGTATCGCAGAAGGAACATCCAGTTCTCGTAGCCGTATAACACGACCTCGTTCAAACTCAGTGAGGTGCTGATAGTGACGTCTTTGTCGTCTTAAAGGCATTTCTGACTAACATCAACTCACCACGTCCAAAGGTAACTAACTCACACGACCTTTACAGTGCGTATTTAAAGCATACCTGATTCGTATCCTCATACTGGCGCTTCTGTTGCCAGTCCTACGCAGTTGGCTCGAAATAGCAATACACGTAATCGTTCAGATGAAGAAACACGCCTACCAACTTTCGTTTGTGTCGCACAACTCCTTCTTGATCTTGCGATTTTTTTCCGTCGCTGTATTTTCATCCTGAATTTTCAATCATAATCTTAAAACTTTTCCCCTTTGCTTGTCTTTGTATAGATGATTGCATCTCCATCTTATAACCTCTTCTTTGTCTTCCCTTTTTTCACTCACACTCCCCCCCTTTTTTATACTGATGTACATTACCTGTCTTTTCGTAATGCTTACATATATTTTATTGACAATTTCGATCTTGGACCATTTTCATAGTCCAACGTTTTTACTAGAGCGGCAAATCCTATGAAGTCTCTTGATTGTTCAAGTCTTGCTTGCAGCGACAAAAAAATGGTTCAAATGGCTCTGAGCACTATGGGACAACATCTGAGGTCATCAGTCCCCTGTGCGACTGGTCCCGGCGGAGGTTCGAAACCTCCCTCGGGCATGGGTGTGTGTGTGTTTGTCCTTAGGATAATTTAGCTTAAGTAGTGTGTGATGACCTTAGCAGTTAAGTCCCATACGATTTCACACACATTTGAACATTTCATCAGTTCCCTAGAACTTAGAACTACTTAAGCCTAACTAACCTAAGGACATAACACACATTCATGCCCCAGGCAGGATTCGAAGATTCGAACCAGCGACCATAGCAGTCGCGCGGTTCCGGACTGAAGCGCCTAGAACCGCTCGGCCACACTGGCCAGCTTCCAGCGACAAATTGCCTCTCTGATGCCTTTATATTTCCTAATGCCAAACTGAAAGTCACCTAACAGATTACCAATATCGATAACCACAAATAAGTAAACAATCCATAATGACGCACAGATCGATCCAAATTTTTTTCCAAACAACAAAATGGCGGACGATAGAGACGACCGGAACCTACAAGCATAATAAATTTCTGTGCTTAGAGGCCAAGAGGACTATAGATACATACAAAGTGCTCACGGCCCTGCCTCCGCTGTTTTAATTTTTGAAATCCAATAAGTCACGCGGTGTAGAGTAAAAAGCTGTTTTTATGTCACTACGCCGAAACTTACAGTTTTCTCATTTATAGTTAATATCGTATTGATTTTAATGAATGAAAGACTTGTTGTGTTAGCATTACACGCGTAGTACCAGAGTTTACCTAATTTCTTGGAAATTTCCGATATTAATACGACGGCTATCGTTTTTATATTTGGCGGGATGAAAGGGTGACAAATAGTTCGATACATTCATTTTGAGTGTTCTTTATTTTTATAAGCGGCGGAATTACGCTTCTTCAGTGAATTCCTGTATTTGTTACTCTAGTGAGTCGGCCGCTTTAACAGAAGTGGATGAGGAAACATTATTTTGGAGGCAAACATTACGTTTTTTGACGATTTCTCAACAATACGTGCGAAATGTTTTACTATGCTTATAAGAGACGACATCCGTTTCTGTTCGTAATAGCCAGCCGCTGTGGCCGAGCGGTTGTAGACGCTTCAGTCCGGAACCGCGCTACTGCTACGGTCGCAGGTTCGAATCCTGCCTGGGGCATGGATATGTGTGAAGTCCTTCGGTTAGTTAGGTTAGGTTAAGTACTTCTAAGTGTAGGGGACTCATGACCTCAGATGTTAAGTCCCATAGTGCTTAGAGCCATTTGAACCATCTGTTCGTAATATACAGTTTGTATACAAAGTAAGTGAGTGACTTTCCTTTAATCCTGCACAGACACTGAAACAGTATGAACATAAGAACCGTAATGCACTAGAAACGGTTGATTGTAGAAAAAACTATTGTACTGAATTAGGTATTAACATACTGTTGTCTCAAAATCTCAGTCATACATCGAGTTTTAGACCTGAGTTTAACGTAACTTTACGATATATACAGGGTGGTCCATTGATCGTGACCGGGCCAAATATCTCACGAAATAAGCGTCTAACGAAAAAACAACAAAGAACGAAACTTGGCTAGCTCGAAGGGGGAAACCAGATGGCGTTATGGTTGGCCCGCTAGATGGCGCTGCCATTGGTCAAATGGATATCAACTGCGTTTTTTTTTTTAAATAGGAGCCCCCATTTTTTATTACATATTCGTGTAGTACGTAAAGAGATACGAATGTTTTGGCTCTGAGCACTATGGGACTCAACTGCTGTGGTCATCAGTCCCCTAGAACTTAGAACTACTTAAACCTAACTAACCTAAGGACATCACACACATCCATGCCCGATGCAGGATTCGAACCTGCGACAGTAGCAGTCGCACGGTTCCGGATTGCGCGCCTAGGACCGCGAGACCACCGCGTACGAATGTTTTAGTTGGACCACTTTTTTCACTTTGTGATAGATGGCGCTGTAATAGTCACAAGCATATGGCTCACAATTTTAGACGAACAGTTGGTAACATGTAGGTTTTTAAAATTAAAACACAGAACGCAGGTACGTTTGAACATTTTATTTCGGTTGTTCCATTGTGATACATGTACCTTTGTGAACTTATCATTTCTAAGAACGCATGCTGTTACAGCGTGATTACCTGTATATACCGCATTAATGCAATAAATACTCAAAATGATGTCCGTCAACCTCATTTCATTTGGCAATACGTGTAACGACATTCCTCTCAACACCGACGTTTTTGAGATTCCCGATTCTCGCCCAATTTGTCTGCTACTGATGTGCGGATTAGTCGCGACAGCAGCTAAAACACCTACTTGGGCATCATCATTTGTTGCAGGTCGTGGCTGACGTTTCACATGTGGCTGAACACTCCCTGTTACCTTAAATAACGTAACTACCCGGCGAACGGTTCGGACACTTGGATGATGTCGTCCAGGATACCGAGCAGCATACATAGCACACGCCCGTTTGGCATTTTTATCACAATAGCCATACATCAACATGATATCGAACATTTCCGCAATTGGTATACGGTCAATTTTACCACGAAGCAAATACGGTCCGCACTGGCGGAATGTTATGTGATACCACGTACTTACCACTTTTGTGACTATTACAGCGCCATCTATCACAAAGCGAAAAAAGTGGTCGAATTAAAACATTCATATTTCTTTACGTACTACACGAATATGTAATAAAAAATGGGGGTTCCTATCTAAAAAAAAACGCAGTTGATATGTTTGACCTATTGCAACGCCATCTAGCGGGCCAACCATAGCCCCACCTGGTTTCCCCCTTCAAGGTAGACGAGTTTCGTTCTTTGTAGTTTTTTCATTTGATGGTTATTTCGTGAGATATTTTGCCCGGTCACTATATATATATATATATATATATATATATATATATATATATATATATATATATATATATATATATATATATAAGCTATACTGAACAGTACTCTAAAAGTCGTCTGAAAATTGTTGCTGCCACTAGTCAACTGATTGAGCGTTGGTTTCAAAGTAATGACATCAAGCGCGTTCTGTATCGTATATGGCCTAAAGTGCGGAGGTCGCTGGCAAGGGAGTGACAGCGGATGTCGACCACTCTGCTCTTGCGCCGAGGGCCGATAGCCATGACGCTATCGGCCTGTCCCTCAGACAGACACCGTTTCACTTGGCTTTCCCTCTCGCCTCGCGGCTGGCACACTGACAGGTCAGCCGAGCAGCGGCGTTTGGCTTCCGAGTACAAGAGTGCCAACATCACTTCTACTGCAGCCAGTGTCCGGGCACTCAAACTGCGATACAATCATTCCTAAGACGTTCACAGAGGAGTGTGCTGCTGAGGCCCATAGGAGCCTTTGGGACGTCACCGGTACAGGCACTATTCATCATACTATGCGTGTTTCCGATAGCTGTTCTGTCAGATGCATAGGTTCTCTTACTAGATGTAGATGTAGGTTCATCGCCCGACATCGCCTGATTATGTAGAAAAACAGTTTTAAACATGGCTGTTTCTCAGCAACCGTATACTATTTTCAACATAGGATTATACAGCCACTGATGTTCTTAGCTAGGCACACGTAGCAAAGGCTATGTGGTGTGCGTACTATAAGACCTTCGGTACACACACCATCAGATTATTTGACTTGTCGCTCTAACGAAGTAGGCGAGTGTCAGCAATATGTCTCGTGGTCTTATCGTGGCGTGGTTATCTTCTGCCGTTAGGTCAGACGATAGAAATGCCACTTGCACGCTTAGAGTTGCAGATTGACGGTGACCAACTTTAAACAGTACTTGATTAATTTTGACACACATTTATTAAAATAATAACAAGCATAAAAATAACTTAACTTGGTTCTGGATGCTATTTACAATCTGAAGTTCCTTTGGTCTTAGTACGTTAATCTTATTCTCACATATATCTCTGATACTTGACAAAGTGTGTATACATTCATCTTCATGGCTATGTACAGGAATATGATAATCTTATTAGGCGCAGACTGGTACAGACAGGTGCAGACTGTCTAATCGGAGGTCTGTACACTGGTTATAATACCTCGCGCGTTCAGTTATCACTGCGCGAGTGTTATCCGCGAGGAGAAAAGGTTCTATGTTAGCAGCAATCTCTTTGGCTGCATTACATATTAATACGCGGATCGGCGGAAGCAGAATTTTGTCCGTCTCTAAGACAGCGCCATCTCGTAGTGCGGAGACGGACGAGCGCTGCGCCTGCGCTGTTGTGCTTAGCGTGCGCGCTCCAGTGGGAAAGTTGTGTACGCGCTCACTACGCGGAACTATGTACACAATAGGCTGGGAAATGGTTTTATTTTATTTTTGACTTGAGCATAGTTGTTCTAAATGTTGACTATTGCTTCCTTGCAATGTCATTTTACGGTTTCTCAAATATTTCATTCTGATGAACACACCCTTAGTAGGTGTCGAACCATAGGTCAATGCACCAAACAGTTATTTGCAACCGGCTGGTTGTATAATCCTATGCTGAAATTTTTAAAAAAAGCGGTAGTTCACTTGTGGTTCCATTCCAGGGCTGACGTGCGGTAGGTACGGGACTGTTTTGGGATGCTATGTGTTTCCCGAAACTCCAGTACTAGATATTTAGCATACTGCCTCCAGCAATCGGGGACACTCGCATAGGCGTAAGTAGTATTGGCATAGATAATACGTACAGAACTGCGCAACAGCAGCTTCCTGAAGCAGTTTCAGTCGTTAAGATTAGGAACTACTGTAGGCCATCTGCTGCGCTTGTGTTGTAGCTGATCAACAAATTTACTACCATGGTTTAAGAATTTTGAGTCTTCTACCGTTTTTTGGGTTCCGTACCTCGATAGGTAGAAACGAAATCCTTGTAAGATCCCCTTGTTGTCCGTCTGTCTCTGCCCGACTGCAAAACCGCTTTTTCTCAGGAATGGGTAGAGGTGTCGAAATATGAGCATCTACGGTCCCTCGACAGTATAAAAATTAAGCTTCTAAGTTAATGCAATCAAAAGATACGTACTTTTTTTTTAGTCGTAAATTCTTTGACTGGTTTTATGCGGCCTGCACCAATTCCTCTCCTGTGCCAACCTCTTCATCTCAGAGCTCAGAGTAGCACTTGCAACCTACGTCCTCGATTATTTGCCGGATGTATTCCAGTCTCTGTCTTCCTCTACAGTTTTTATCCTCTACAGCTCCCTCTAGTACCAAGGAAGTTATTACGCATGTCCTGTCATCTTGTCCCTTATTCTAGTCACTATTTTCCACATATTCCTTTCCTCGTCGATTCTGCGGAGCACCTTCTCATTCCTCCTTGACAGTCGACCAGTTTTCAACATTCGTCTGTTGTACCACATCTCAAGTGTTTCGCCTCTCTTCTGTTCCGGTTTTCACTACGACATAATGCTGTGCTCCTAATGTGTATCCTCACAAATTTCTTCTCAAATTAAGGCCTACATTGGATACCAGAAGATTTCCCTTGGCCTGGAATGCCCTTTTAGTCTGTGCTAGCTTATTTTTTATGTCCTCTTTGCTCTGTCTTTCATGGGTTATTTTGCGTAGTAGGTAGCAGAATTCCTTAACTTCATCTACTTCGTAATCACCCATTATGATAAGTTTCTCGATGTTCTCATTTCCGCTACTTCTCATTATTTTCGTCTTTTTTCGATTTACTCTCAGTCTATATTCTATGCTCATTAGACTCTTCATTCCATTCAACAGTCCCTGTAATTCTTCTTCGCTTTCACTCACGATAGCAATGTCATAAGCGAATCTTATCATTGATATTCTTTCACTTTGAAATTTAATCCCATTCTTGCACTTTTCTTTTATTTCCGTCATTGCTTCTTCGACGTATAGTTTGAACAGTAAGGGCGGAAGACTACACCCCAACCTTAACAATATTTTTAATCCGAGCACTTCGTACTTGATGTTCCACTCACATTGTTCCCTGTTGGTTCTTGCAAATATTGTATATCACACGTCTTTCCCAATGGCTTACTCCTATTTTTCTCAGAACATCTTGCACCATATTTCCAGGTCGACAAATCCTACGAACGTGTCTTGATTTTTCTTCAGTTTTGCTTTCATTATCAAACAAAGTCCGAACCGCCTCCCTGGTGCCTTTGCCTTTCCTGAAGGCAAGCTTATTGTCATCTAACAGATCGTCAGTTTTCTTTTCCATTATTTTGTATATTATTCTTGTCAGCCACTTGGATTCACGAGCTGTTAAGCTGATTGTGCCATAATTCTTACACTTGTCGGCACTTGCAGTCTTCGGAACTGTGTTGATGGTGTTGTTCCTAAAATTTGAAGATATATTGCCAGTTTCGCCCATTCTGCTCGCCAACATGAACAGTCGTTTTGTTGCCACACCCTCCAAAGATACTAGAAACTCTGGTGAAATGTTATCTATCCCTTCTTCCTTGTTTGATCGTATGTCTTCCAAAGCCCTTTCAAATTCTAATATTATTCGCTATCGATTTCTGTTTGTTCTTCTGCCATCGGACAACTCGTCTCAATCATAGACACCTTCATTGCACTCCTTCCACCTATTCGCTCTCTCCTCTGCATTTATCAGCGGAATTCCTATTGCGCCAGTAATATTACAACGGTACTTTTAATTTCATCGAAGGCTATTTGAACTTCTGTGTACTGACTCAGTTCTTCCGACAATCATTTCTTTTTCTATTTCTTCACATTTTTCATGCAGCCATTTCATCTTAGCTTCTCTGCACTTCCTATTTATTTCACTCCTAAGTGGCTTTTATTTCTGTATTACTGAATTTCCCTGAACATTTGTTTACTTCCTTCTTTCCTCTGTCAGCTGAGGTATTTCTTCTGCCATCCATGGTTTCCTTGTACCTTCCTAGTACCTACTTTTCCCTTGAAGCGAATATTTAATTACAGTTGTTTACACCTTTGTGAAGCAGTGTGGAAATACGATCCGCATAACATTGCAGGTGGCGGCGGGTAACAAGATTATACGTAATAATAAATAAATAAAATGCTAGCAAGGCCGCTTCTGATAGTGATGAGCTCGGCACGACAGAAACTGCCGGCAAGAGCAGCACGTAAACGCACTGCGACCTCGGATCAGAGACTGTGTTGACACGTGATAGGGGACTGTGTCGTGGCGCTTGGTCAGTATCTACAAAGACGCCACCACCGTGCCTCTACTTTATCTCCTCTCCCTTAACTGACACAGGATTTACACATCGCCGTCTACTCCGAAATCTAGCTTACGATCATGGCGCGCTTAGTCCGTTATTACCCAGGCGATTTTTTTTCTCGTCCGAAACAGCGACTGGCTTTGGTGCTAGCATTTATAACAGACCCTTGTGGCAAGCCAGGTGGACCTAGAAAAACACATCAAGGCCTAATAACTGCCACTTTCAAGACGTAATTGCTACTGAATCAGACCTACTGCAGTTTAATGGTGTTATTTAAAGATCTTTTATTTGGCACAAGGATGTTTCTGAGCTGTGGTGCATCTTGTTAAATTTACGTCATAGAACAAATTTTCACACAATTTTTTGTCGCTAGTGCAAGAAAGCGTATCTTTACGGCTTCAGAATACTGTCACATCAAAAGCAAGTAAAGTATACGGAAAAACATAATGTCCAATCGTGGATGAGCGGAAATCGAAAGTACTTAACAGAATTACGCATCTACATTTATATCACATCTATACCACCCAAGACACCTTAGGGTGTGTGGCGGCTGGCACTTTCTGTGCCAATGACAACCCCCCCCCCCCCCCCTCAGGTTTCTGTTGCAATCACGAATCGTCTAGGAATGTTAACATTTTTATAAAAATTAAGCAGTCACATATATCGATATTAAAATAAATATCAAAGTAAGCTCTCTATATATCGAGGAAACGTTTCGATTGGAGCAAATAGCGACGAACAGACCCATAAAAATACAGGCTTCACACTGTAAATATGCTGCCTGTTTTAGAGCTGTATATTTAAGTATTGATTTATTGTTAGATATTCTGTACATCAACAAACTAGCAGCCTGCCTATTCCCCTTAGAGCAAGAATTGAAAGGAAAACGATGCACATTCGCGCTCGGCGATATCCACTTTGCCAACCATGGTAACTGCTCGTAAGTGGCACCATAAAAGCTGTCCGATTGGTGCGCCGTTCGGTTTCGTCACATATCGCATTTGTCTGGAAGAGTTCATGTCAACTTCCCGTTTTTATTTATTTTTACTTTTGCCAACGCCAGCAACCTAGCAATTGTGTCAAAAATGCGTGTGGAGCTAAACGTTACAGTTGCGTTGGTAGCGCCAAGCGCCGATTACGTCAGCATTTCTCCTCATACGTCTCCGCCCATCTCATAGACCAATCTTGTCATGTAGTTTTTTGTTTCTTATTTTCAGCAACTGCTTTTGAAGATCATATACTTGCTTCCCACAGACAAAGATTGAGCGTGTTGTAAGTTCTAATTATGTTCTATTACAATTTAAAAAAATGAAAAACTCCAAATTTTCCTGAAAAATTGTGAAAAAAGTATAATATAAAACAAAAGTATCAGCAACCCACATTACCATATCGATATATATCGATGAATGCGGGAATATGTCGCCGTATATCTATAATTTCCGTAACGGGTATCGATATATCGATATTTTATCAACAGCGTTAGGATCGTCCGCGAGAAGACTGGTTGTTGGTAAGCCTCCGTGTTAGCTCGACACTCTCTATTTTTATCTTCCTGTTCTTTTCGCGAGAAGTACGTAAGAGGAAAAAGAATATATCCTAGAAATGATTCACCGGCGAGACGTCGGATGTCATTGCGAAATCTCCACAATACCGGTGAATCAAAAGAGACATAGGATTTCAGTTGTTTGTTACAGACAAACTATAAACGACAGAATCACAATGCGCATGTCACTGGATACAGGAAGGCTCAAAATTTTGACACAGCTGCGGTGTTGTTTGTTTGTAGCGACATGTCAACTACATCACAAGACAAATCTTTTTTTTTTTTTGTGTTGGAATTTGTGCGAAGTCAATACATTGTTGAGGAGCCACGTGCATTCCGCTGTCCATTCAGCAGGAAGCCGCCTCTGTACAAACAGATTTATGAGTGGCATATAAAATTTTTGGAAATTGATTGCATGTGCAAAGGAAAGAGCCACCGGTCGGCCACGCACGTCTAATGAAAATGTCGAGTATGCCCGCGATGCGTTCATACGGAGAGCTCGGAAGTCCACAAGGCCACAATCAGCTCCCTCAAACAACGGTTGGCGTCTTCTGAAACGACGCCTACCTATGAAGCCGTACTGGTTTCAGTTACTGTATCAGTTGCGTCCCGGTGACCACAATAGAAGGCACGAATTTTGCGTTTCAGTTCTCCAGGCTACGGGAGACGACTATCTCCGAAGGAGTCATCTTTTCGGACGAAGGGTAAGGTGAACCGCCATAATGTAAGAATCTGGATGGTCACAATATCTCGGCGTCGTCGTCGAACATGAAAGAGACTCAGCGAAACTGAACGTGTTTTGCGCCGTTTCTGTTCACAAAGTTTATGGACCTTTCCCTTTTGCCGAGGAAACTGTGGCAGCAATGCCATTCCTGACATGCTGTAAAATTGGTTGTTTCCTCAGCTTCACGAAGATGCCAATGATTTCATTTCTATGCATGACGGTTACCTACCTCACTTTCACCTTGAGGTACGGCGATATCTTAGCAACACCATCCCACAACGATGGATTGGCAGAGCTGGACAACAAAATCTCGTTCAGTGGTTTTGGCCTTCCAGGTCACCAGACCTTACACGTTTCGGGTTTTTGTGTCAGGATACATGAAAGATAGTCTTTGTCCCATCTGTGGCAACTACTCTTTAAAGTCAAATCGAACTGTTGAAGCTGTCGATTCAGTAAACAGGGTGTGTGGAATAAAATGGAAGGGCTATGTATTTCTGTCTTTCATAGTTAGCCTGTAGCAAAAAAATTGAAAACTTACCTTTCTTTTTGAATCACTCTGTATTTCATCACCGCAACAGACGGACATCTTCAGGGGCGACGAACACACAGCTGAGCTATGACTGAAGCCTTTTTTCCGAGTCTAAGCAGGAAACGCGTAGGCGTCAAATTTGGGCTCCTCCCGTCGTTATGGTTCAAAATGGTTCTGAGCGTTATAGGTCTTAACATCTGAGGTCATCAGTCCCCTAGAACTTAGAACAACTTAAATCTAACTAACCTATGGACATCACACACATCCATGCCCGAGGCAGGATTCGAACCTGAGACCGTAGCGGTCGCGCGGTTCCAGACTGAAGCGCCTAGAACCGTTGAGCCACACCGGCCGGCCCGTCGTTGTGATTGTAGTACAGTCGTTCCTGTTTATGCTTTGATTAATCGATGTTCAGACTGACCGCTTGATTCATACCTAAAGGTAAGATCGAGTCAGACGTTTCCAACATGACATGATACAGAATCACCTACTTTGGGTTGTAGTTATTGTCAGACTTAGTGGATAGGTGGTGCGTACCGCGAAAAGGTCTTTATCGAGTGGCGGGTGTCAGCTTACCAACGTGTCACTGAAAAACACTATTCATAAACTATGTAAAAATGTTGTTTCTTGTGGCAAGTAAGTTACTTTTCCATAAATACTTACCCGTTTATGCGATCAGTGTCTGGTGATATGACATGGTGTTCCTTGTAGTTAATGTCGAGTGTGAGCTGAAATAGGAATAATTTTAGTAGTGAATTTACTTTCATTCTATTTTATTCCCCGAAGGATACACTTCACTTTCCAATTTAACATTCATATTCCGTGCATCAAGTACAATGTTTCACTGTTTTGAGAGAACAAACGTATATAGTGGTGTTATACTTGCTGCCCAAAAATAACAAAGCATACTGCCAAGTTTCTATTAATCTCAGAATATGAGTATCGGGTGGTGATGGTTAGTGTTTAACGTCCCATCGACAACGAGGTCATTAGAGACGGAGCGCAAGCTTGGGTTAGGGAAGGATTGGGAAGGAAATCGGCCGTGCCCTTTCAAAGGAACCATCCCGGAATTTGCCTGAAACGATTTAGGGAAATCACGGAAAACCTAAATCAGGATGGCCGGAGACGGGACTGAACCGTCGTCCTCCCGAATGCGAGTCCAGTGTGCTAACCATTGCGCTATCTCGCTCGGTATGAGTATCGGGATTTTGAAAAACCGTACGAATACGTCCGTAATTTAAAAGACAGTGCAGCAGGTCCTCATATTGGAAGGGCCCAGGAATACCAAGAGACCTAACCTGGAATCAGCAAGAAAAAACTTGCAGCATGTATGTCACAAATTTTCTGCTTCCGACGCTTTCCTTTTTTTTTAATCACGGAAACTGGAAAAGATACCACTTGCGTGAATCACCGATGAAATATACAATAAAGAAGAAATGTATTCAACACTGTCATTGTGTTTCCCTGAGAGAGTATAGCAAGGTTTTGTTAGAACTTATCTGCAAATGCTCTCGTCTCACTAGAGTATTTCATTGTAATCGTTGCTGGGAACTACACACATCAAGAAAAGTTTTGCATCATCTCAGTTCCCAGAACTCCTGAAGATAGACGTTGACTGTGGATACTGTATCACAGACACAGTCCCTTTGACTGTTCAGAGATGTCAGTAAACCAGCCCAAAAATGTAAACAACCATGCATGAACAGCTCCTATTAGGCAGAGGAGGCCAACAGCCGATCAGTTCCAATGATTCCACCAGGAAGGAGGTACACGGCTCATGTTGTCTGTGGTTCAACCATGCCTAGACGGTCAATACCGCGGTTTGATCGCGTCCGCATTGTTACTTTGGCTAGGAAGGGCTCTCAACAAGGGAAGTGTCCGGGTGTGTCGAAGTTGTTGTTCGGACATGGAGGAGATACAGAGAGACAGGAACTGTCGATGACATGCCTCGCTCAGGCCGCCCAAGGGCTACTACTGCTGTGGATGACCGCTACCTACGGGTTATGGCTCGGAGGAACCCTGACAGCAACGCCACCATGTTATTACTTTTCGTGTAGCCACAGGACGTCGTGTTACGACTCAAACTGTGCGCAATAGATTGCATGATGAGCAACTTCACTCCCGACGTCCATGGCGTGGTCCATCTTTGCAACCACAAGACCATGAAACGCGCTATAGATGGGCCCAACAACATGCCGAATGGACCGCTCAGGATTAGCATCACTTTCTCTTCAGCGATGAGTGTCGTATATGCCTTCAACAAGACAATCGTTTGAGACGTGTTCGGTGACAACCCGGTCAGACTGAACGCCTTAGACGCACAGAAACACGATCATGTAAAGTTGATCGCCGGTAAAGCAGATGCCAGACTGAGATTCATTGGAAGAATCCTAAGGAAATGCAATCCGAAAACAAAGGAAGTAGGTTACAGTACGCTTGTTCGCCCACTGATTGAATACTGCTCAGCAGTGTGGGATCCGTACCAGATAGGGTTGACAGAAGAGATAGAGAAGATCCAACGGAGAGCAGCGCGCTTCGTTACATGATCATTTAGTAATCGCGAAAGCGTTACGGAGATGATAGATAAACTCTAGTGGAAGACTCTGCAGGAGAGACGCTCAGTAGCTCGGTACGGGCTTTTGTTAAAGTTTCGAGAACATACCTTCACCGAGGAGTCAAGCAGTAAATTGCTCCCTCCTACGTATATCTCGCGAAGAGACCATGAGGATAAAATCAGAGAGATTAGAGCCCACACAGAAGCATACCGACAATCCTTCTTTCCACGAACAATACGAGACTGGAATAGAAGGGAGAACCGATAGAGGTACTGAGGGTACCCTCCGCCACACACCGTCAGGTGGCTTGCGGAGTATGGATGTAGATGTAGATGTCCAGCGAGTATAGCAATTTGACGGTGCCTTGCTGTTTTGGGATGGTATTATGTGGAGCCGACGTACGCCGGTGGTGGTCATGGAAGGCGCCGACGGCTGTATGATACACGAATATCATCCTCTGACCGATGGTGCAACCATCTCGGCAGCATATTGGCGAGGTATTCGTCTCCATGGACGACCACATCACGCCCCCATCATGCACATCTTGTAAATGACTTCCTTCAGGATAAAGACATCGCTCGACTAGAGCGCCCAGCATGTTCTCCAGACATGAACCCTGGGGTAAGTTGAAAAGGGCTGTTTATGGACGACGTGACCCACCGAATCGCCGTTGAGGAGTGGGAAAATCTGGCCCAACAGTGCCTTGATGAACTTGTGGTAGTATGTCACGACAAATACAGGCATACATCAATACAAGAGGACGTGCTACTGAGTATTAGACTTACCGGTATCTGCAGCAATCTGGACCACCACCTTTGTAGGTCTCGCTGTGTGGTGGCACAACAGGCAATGTGTGGTTTTCGTGAGCAATAAAAACGGCACAAATGATATTTGTTTTGATCTCTATTCCAATTTTCTGTACAGGTTCCGGAATTCTCGGAACCGAAGTGATGCAAAACTTTTTTTGATGTGTGTATAATCATGTCAAAATTTTAAATGTATATGTTACAGGAATACGTTTAAAAACGTTTGTTTTTCATATGTGGAACCAAGAAGCTGGGTAAAATACACTGTAAGAGAAAAGCTTCACAAATTGAGCAAGCTAATAAGACGTTCGTCAACCTCTGGCCCTTGTGCAATCTGTTATTCGGCTTGGCATTGATTGGTGGAGTTGTTGGATGTCCTCCTGAGGGACATCGTGCCATTTTCTGTCCAATTTGCGCATTATGTCGCCAAAATCCCGAGGTGGTTCAAGGGTCCTGCCTGCAATGCTCCAAACATTCTCAACTGGTTACGGATTCTGGGACCTTGCTGGCGAAGGTGAGGATTGGCAAGCACGAAGGCAAGCAGTAGAAAATCTCGTCATGTGCGCAAGGGCGTTACCTGTAAGCCCAGGATGGCTTGCCATGAACGGTAACAAAACGGTGCGTAGAATATCATCGACGTACTGCTATACTGTAAAGATGCCGCGGATGACAACCAAAAGGGGTCTTGCTATGAAAAGAAATGGAACCTCGGTACATCACTACTATTTCTTGGGTCATGCGGTGGGAAAGTCGGGTTGGTATTCCACCGCTATCCACGGCGTCTCCAGTCATGTCTTTGCTGGTCAGGATATCAATTCGAAGCGGGACTCTTCATTGAAGACAATTCAACTCCAGCCAATAACGTTCTAGCCCGAATGTGACCGATAATACTGCAGTCGGGTTCTGTTGGTGTAGATAAGTCAGTGGTAAGTAGAAGGCGCAAGAGGCGCCGTGAGGTCTGCCCCCTTTCTTTGAACCGACTATTAACGGTCCTCGTCGTCACTGAAGCACTATTTGCACATCGGATTGATGGTAGTGAAGAATCTGGGTTCTTAGCAACTGTCGGTCCTGTCGTCTCTCTAGGTCGACCGCTTCCTTCTTGACGTTGTGTTCGGCCATGGTTCACCATTCCTGCCAACATCCAAACGTCGAGCGATTCGCCGATTTCTCCAACCCTCTTCTTTGACCCCAGTTACACGTCTTCCTCAAATGCTGGCATCTGCGTTTATTGCCAGAATGAGATTTTCACTCTGCAGCGGAATGTGCTCTGTTATGAAACTTCCCTGGCAGACTAAAACTGTGTGCCGGACCGAGACTCGATCTCGGGACCTTTGCCTTTCGCGGGCAAGTGCTCTACCACCTGAGCTACCCAAGCACGACTCGCAGAAGAGCTGGGGAAAGTAGGAGACGAGGTACTGGCGGGAGTGAAGCTGTGAGGACGGGGTGTGAGTGGTGCTTGGGTAGCTCAGATGGTAGAGCACTTGCCCGCGAAAGGCAAAGATCCCGAGTTCGAGTCTCGATCCGGCAAACAGTTTTAATCTGCCAGGAAAGTTTCATCTGCGTATGTTGTTCAAGCACGTGACTGCGAAGCATAGGTTCTGTCCAAATCAGGCCTTATGCCCTAGTATCGACGTTTCCCCTGTTTACTTCTCTTACCAGCTGCACGGTGAAATTGCGCTGCAGCGTCGCACATTCGTCCATCGGCCGTGAAAGTTTAAATTTTGCATTTTCCGTCGATACCTGTATGAATATCAGTTCGTGACCAATTTATATAACTCTTCGTGGTGCGTCGTTCCTTTTTTCTTTTTTGGTCTTAGAGTGTATTTACTTCACAAGCGATGTAGCTTGGTGGTAAAAACTGGCATGAGTCGGGCGTCAAACACTACTTCCGCTGATGGGCCAAATACCACTTTCTCTGATGGGACTCTAGAGGAAGGTATGTTTAGGCTTGGCACTATAGGCTAGCCGTCATAAGTCTTTGATGACTAGTCGCAATTCCTACATCCTGTGCCGTCTCCATGAATTATCAAACTCCTCTTACTCGACCTTCGCCTATTTTAGATTAATGTAAAAGGCCTTGAGTGCTGCGTGTATTGTAGGAGCAACATTACGATAAAGATAAATGCGCCTTTAAAGGTCAGGGTTGCAGTGACGCTTTTTTCAGGCTTACAGAAGAAACTCTGATGTTAATTGCGAAAGCAGAGACGCACGTGCGCCGGCACACACCTGCTCGCCGCTTTGCGCTGAACTTTTAATAGCCGTGGTGCAACGCAGCGCGACACGACACGCTTATAGCGGTACATGGCTAGGTTGCAGCTGTGCGCTGGGAGCATAAAAGCAGTAGAGGGGGCCGCGGTCTGCGGAAAGGAGGAATTCATCTGACAGTCGAAGGGAACGGGAGAGTTTACGACCTTTCCCTACTATTGAAACACTAACATCCTGATCCAGATCTGTGACCTTAAATGAACAGTGGAAAAGAAAACAGAAGTTAAATTTATAACACATGTTTTTTTAAACACATTTTTACTACAGATCCTACAAACGAAGTCTGTTCAGAGAAAACCAAACTTTCTTCTCCTTCTTCCTTCTATGTTAGAGCCTGTTTCTTTCAGTACCCCTCAGTCTATCCTGAATATGTCGCTCAATCTTCTCCTTGAGCGGCCAATGCTTCTTTTACCAGCTGGTAATTTATTTCTTACAATTTTCACAATCTTCCGTTCATCCATCCTGTTTGTGTGTTCGTTCCATTCCTAATTTCTCTTATGTACCCACTTATTACTGGGGTCCAAGTTGCATCATTTCCTAATGCTTTCACTTTTCTATATCGCAGTGTCTTCACTGTAATCCCTCGAAAAAAATTTCCAAAAGTATTTTTGTTTTTGATGTTTCCCGTCTCGTCTCAAAGCTCATTGTTGTTTAGTGCATTTGACTTCCTTTTCGACATTTTCACTGTTGCACAGTTCAATACGAAGATATTTAAATGCCATTCATTAACTGTTGAATAATTTTTCCATCCACTTCCAGTTCAACAGGTGTGATCATACTTTTGGTTGTTTGAGTGGATACGACCATTTTTAGCTTTTGGATGCCACGTGGAATGTATGTAAAACTTTCAGCTGGTTATCTTCGCTGTTTTCGAGCAGAACTGTATCGTTAGCATAACAAATGGCTGTTTACTTCTTCATCCCCCATTCTATATCCACTGGCAGCCAATACTTTCTTTATCACCTCGTCATGATTGTGTTGCAAAGTAGCGGGCGCACAGTCACCTTGTCTAATGCCACTATTAACTGCAATGCAGCTAGTTAACTTGGAACCAATTTTCGTCTTGATGTCCTTGTTACAACAAATATCTTCAATTGTCTTGGTTAAGTCAGAAGGAATCCCCCGTTTGTGGAGCAGGAGTACCACATCTGTTAACTGAATCCTATCGATAGCCTACCGCACATCAATAAAACAAAAACAAATTGGTCTACTGTATTCAGTGGACTTCTCTACAACATGTCTAAGAATATTGCATCTCTTCCATGACCTATTAAAACTAAAACAATACTGCTCCTCTGCAAGGATTGTAATGTTTTTATTTTATTTCCTATTATTGTATTTGTTATGAGCTTAAGAACTTAACTCATTAGATTTACCCCTCTTATAGTAGGTGTCAGTGAAGTGAAGTGGAAGGAAGACAAGGATTTCTGGTAAGATGAGTATCGGGTAATATCAACAACAGCAGAAAATGGTATAACAGGTGTAGGATTCGTTATGAATGGGAAGGTAGGGCAGAGGGTGTGTTACTGTGAACCGGGTTGTTCTAATCAGAATCGACAGCAGACCAACACCGACAACGATAGTTCAGGTATACATGCCGACGTCGCAAGCTGAAGATGAACAGATAGAGAAAGTGTATGAGGATATTGAAAGGGTAATGCAGTATGTAAATGGGGACGAAAATCTAATAGTCATGGGCGACTGGAATGCAGTTGTAGGGGAAGGAGTAGAAGAAAAGGTTACAGGGGAATATGGGCTTGGGACAAGGAATGAAAGAGGAGAAAGACTAATTGAGTTCTGTAACAAGTTTCAGCTAGTACTAGCGAATACACTGTTCAAGAATCACAAGAGGAGGAGATATACTTGGAAAAGGCCGGGAGATACGGGACGATTTCAATTAGATTACATCATGGTCAGACAGAGATTCCGAAATCAGATACTGGATTGTAAGGCGTACCCAGGAGCAGATATAGACTCAGATCACAATATAGTAGTGATGAAGAGTAGGCTGAAGTTCAAGACATTAGTCAGGAAGAATCAATACGCAAAGAAGTGGGATACGAAGTACTAAGGAATGACGAGATACGTTTGAAGTTCTCTGAGGCTATAGATACAGCAATAAGTAATAGCGCAGTAGGCATTACGGTTAAAGAGGAATGGACATATCTAAAAAGGGTCATCACAGAAGTTGGGAAAGAAAACATAGGTACAAAGAAGGTAGCTGCGAAGAAACCATGGGTAACATAAGAAATACTTCAGTTGATTAATGAAAGGAGGAAGTACAAACATGTTCCGGGAAAATCAGGAATACAGAAATACAAGTCGCTGAGGAATGAAATAAATAGGAAGTGCAGGGAAGCTAAGACGAAATGGCTGCAGGAAAAATGCGAAGACATCGAAAAAGATATGATTGTCGGAAGGACAGACTCAGCATACAGGAAAGTCAAAACAACCTTTGGTGACATTAAAAGCAACGGTGGTAACATTAAGTGCAACGGGGATCCCACTGTTAAATGCAGAGGAGAGAGGTGGAAAGAATACATTGAAAGCCTCTATGTAGGTGAAGATCTGTCTCATGTGATAGAAGAAGAAACAGGAGTCGATTTAGAAGAGATAGGGGATCCAGTATTAGAATCGGAATTTAAAGGAGCTTTGGAGGACTTACGGTCAAATAAGGCAGAAGGGGTAGATAACATTCCATCAGAATTTCTAAAATCATTTGGGGAAGTGGCAACAAAACGACTATTCAAGTTGGTGTGTAGAATATATGAGTCTGGCGACATACCATCTGACTTTCGGAAAAGCATCATCCACACAATTCCGAAGACGGCAAGAGCTGACAAGTGCGAAAATTATCGCACAATCAGCTTAGCTCATGCATCGAAGCTGCTTACAAGAATAATATACAGAAGAATGGAAAAGAAAATCGAGAATGCGCTAGGTGACGATCAGTTTGGCTTTAGGAAAAGTAATGGCACGAGAGGCAAATCTGACGTTACGGCTCAAGAAAAATCAAGATACGTTCATAGTGTTTGTCGAAATGGAAAAATCGTTCGACAATATAAATTAATCCAAGCTGTTCAAGATTCTGAAAAAAGTAGGGGTAAGCTATAGGGAGAGACGGGTCATAAACAATATGTACAGCAACCAACAGGGAATAATAAGAGTGGACGATCAAGAACGAAGTGCTCGTATTAAGAAGGGTGTAAGACAAGGCTGTAGCCTTTCGCCCCTACTCTTCAATCTGTACATCGAGGAAGCAATGATGGAAATAAAAGAAAGGTTCAGGAGTGGAATTAAAATACAAGGTGAAAGGATATCAATGATACGATTCGCTGATGACATTGCTATCCTGAGTGAAAGTGAAGAAGAATTAAATGATCTGCTGAACGGAATGAACAGTCTAATGAGTACACAGTATGGTTTGAGAGTAAATCGGAGAAAGACGAAGGTAATCAGAAGTAGTACAAATGAGAACATCGAGAAACTTAACATCAGGATTGATGGTCACGAAGTCAATGAAGTTAAGGAATTCTGCTACCTAGGCAGTAAAATAACCAATGACGGACGGAGCAAGGAGGACATCAAAAGCAGACTCGCTATGGCAAAAAAGGCATTTCTGGCCAAGAGAAGTCTACTAATATCAAATACCGGCCTTAATTTGAGGAAGAAATTTCTGAGAATGTATGTCTGGAGTACAGCATTGTACGGTAGTGAAACATGGACTGTGGGAAAACCGGAACAGAAGAGAATAGAAGCATTTGAGATGTGGTGCTATAGACGAATGTTGAAAATTAGGTGGACTGATAAGGAATGAGGAGGCTCTACACAGAATCGGAGAGGAAAGGAATATGTGAAAAACACTGATAAGGAGAAGGGACAGGATGACAGGCCATCTGCTAAGACATGAGGGAATGACTTCCATGGTACTAGAGGGAGTTGTAGAGGGCAAAAACTGTAGAGGAAGACAGATATTGGAATACGTCAAGCCAATAATTGAGGACGTAGGTTGCAAGTGCTTCTCTGAGGTGAAGAGGTTCGCACAGGAAAGGAATTCGTGGCGGGCCGCATCAAACCAGTCAGTAGACTGATGACCAAAAAAAAAAAAAAAAAAAGTTGGATAGGTCATTCTTCTTTCCTTTTTTGTGCATGAGAATTGTTATTATTTTTTTTATTAATTTTACAGATTAGTGGTCCTTGTTCACTTCAAAGAACTCACCTCCCCTTCTCAAACATTTTTCCCAACGGTGTTTCCATTTATTGAAGCAGTCCTGGATAACTTCATTTGAGATGTTTGATGTCGTTAATACTCTAAACATGGCGTCCTTTTAGCACTGATTTTGATTTCGGAAATGAGGACCCAGGTCTTGCGAGTAAGAAGGCTGCGAGAGGACAGTCATCTGATTTTTGGCACAAAACTGACGAACTGACACAGCTGAGTTTGCGGACGCATTGTCGTGGTTCGAGAACCATAAACCTCGCCACAACTCAGGTTTCTTTGCGAATCTTTTTCTCGTTATCATTGGAAAACAGTCAATATGCGATTTGCATGCAGCGGATCGTTGATTTTCGGAACGTGACTCACCAGTAGAAGTGGAAAGATCTCCTGGTGGCGGAACATCTTCAACCGACCGATGAGCTATTTTAAATCGTAGAAACTACTTGTACAATGGCACATCAGAAAGTCTTTGCCCTAATTACGTACAGATAATGAAAAATATACATCACATTCTATGTACCTCACACTGTATTTCCACATAGCCCCGACACCGGTTCGCACGTTTCTCCCATAATAGCACTAAATTTGAGATGTCCCTCCAGGAGAATTCAGCGTCCGAAAACTTGGAAATCATTGAGAGCGAGGTCTGGACGGTGTGGTCGGTGATCCAGAATCTTCCTGTGAAATGCATGTAATATTTGGCAGTTCTGATTCCCACATATGGTCTCGCATTGTCGCGAAGCGGAATCACGCTATCCACATCGAGACTCCCGCGGCGCCTTCGCCTGATGGCAGCTCTCAGACGTGACAGCGAGGAACAATAACTGTTAGCATCGACCGTTGCATCTTGTGGCATGAAATCCATCAGGAGCGGTCCACAGCTATCTCAGAAGGCCGTTAATATCACTTTCCCAACAGGGGACCCTGAACGGAACTTCTCCCCTCCCCCCCTTTTTTTTCGCCCAACCCGGATATTTCCACACCATGCTTTTCTGCTTGTGAAGTGCAGTATGCACGTTTCGTCGCCAGTAACAATGCGGTCCAGGAAACCTTCACACTCCTCCTTGGAGTCCCATTCTGGATGGTTCAGTGAAGACCTCGGCTGCATTTCACCAGCTTCTTAGGTGCCCACCGACACGAAACCTTCCGGTACCCTAAGGACCGGTGAGGCCAACGGCCTTGCCTCAGTGGTAACATCGGTTCCCGTCAAATCACTGACGTTGAGCACTGTCAGGCTGGGCTAGCACTTGGATGGGTGACCATCCGGTCTGCCGAGCGCTGTTGGCAAGCAGGGTGCACTTAACCCATTGTGAGGCAAGCAGAGGAGCTACTTGATTGAGAAGTAGCGGTTCCGGTCTTGTAAACTGACAAACGGCTGAGAGAGCGGTGTGCAGACCACATGCCCCTCCATATCAGCATCCAGGGACGCCTGTGCGCTGAGAATGACACGGCGGCCGGTCGGTGCCGTTGGGCGTTCAAGGACTGTTCGGGGGAGGGGGGGGGGGGGGTGTAATTTAGTTTCAAGGACCCGTGAACGATGTCGTAAGCAAATCTGCCAGGTTACCCGAGAGCGCGGGACATGGCACCAATGAAAGAAAGAAAGAAAGATGTCGTAAGCAATCTGATACGGTATATCAAACTCCCGGAAATGGCGTGATGTACCCATATTTGGACTAAATTTCCCTGCATGTCTCGATGCGCATTCATCCCTTGCTCCATAGAAAACGAATCGCAATTCGTTGTTTTAACGCTGTGGACGTATGAAGCACAACCGCCATCTTTAACAACTGATAGCAGCGCCGTGCGGAGGAGTTGCCGTTAGATAATACCGGTCGAAGCACGGAAGATCCAACACTGGGAACAGACATGCTGACTTCGCATTTAGAGCCGTAAATTGGCTAAAACGATAGAGGTAAAGACGTTCTGATTTGCCCTCGTAACATTAGCCTACCTCCCAGTTTCATATCCGTAAGCTTGGCTAGAAAGTTGAAACGTTTCTGTAACAGTTTTCCCTGGTTTCACCGAAAATTTTTGGTAGTATCATTGCTCTAGTAACCACACATTTCCCAGATCTCCACTAACATTAAAACACGTTGCAGTCAAACAATATCACTGAAACTGAACGAGATATCAGCATTCCAAAAACACTTGGTTACAAAGGACGTAACGCGCAAGGCAGTGCTACCAAACGCATATCTCTAAATGTAACAGTTTTCCCTGGTTTCACCGAAAATTTTTGGTAGTATCATTGCTCTAGAAACCACACATTTCCCAGATCTCCACTAACATTAAAACACGTTGCAGTCAAACAATATCACTGAAACTGAACGAGATATCAGCATTCCAAAAACACTTGGTTACAAAGGACGTAACGCGCAAGGCAGTGCTACCAAACGCATATCACTAAATGTCTCCGCTGACACGTAATTCAAAATGTTAGAGAACTGTCCGACACAGCACTAGTCATTTGCGTTATGCAACAAACATGTTTCACATTGTAAATAACAATTATGCACTGGACAATACTGAACTCAATACGTGATTAAAATACACGATACTGCATTATCACAAGTTATGTTGTTATAATGTTGAAGTCTGTGAGGTAAGCAAAAAAAGAAACATGAAATTCTACTCCATTTTAATTTTGTGTAGCATTATGTGTCATTGTAACAGTCTGTGGGTGTGTGGCTGGTTGCATCTCGAGAAGCTTATAAGTGGGGACGTGTCCAGCTGTCACTGATTATTTAGAGCTAGCTGGACATTTTGAGCTAAATGTATGTTTACCTCAAGTGCTTCTAAAATGCTAAGTTTCCTTCCATTGCAGGCTACATGCAGCACTTCTTGGTGGACTCGGTATCTGTGTCCACGTGCTCGGCAGTGGTGGAGTAGTCCGACCTACGTAGCTTCCAGCTGCGTTCGTGTCCAATCAGCCTAGTTGCTATAACCCTACCTGTATCACACACACACACACACACACACACACACACACACACACACACACATATATATATATATATATATATATATATATATATATATATATATATATATACTCCTGGAAATTTAAATAAGAACACCGTGAATTCATTGTCCCAGGAAGGGGAAACTTTATTGACACATTCCTGGGGTCAGATACATCACATGATCACACTGACAGAACCACAGGCACATAGACACAGGCAACAGAGCATGCACAATGTCGGCACTAGTACAGTGTATATCCACCTTTCGCAGCAATGCAGGCTGCTATTCTCCCATGGAGAAGATCGTAGAGATGCTGGATGTAGTCCTGTGGAACGGCTTGTCATGCCATTTCCACCTGGCGCCTCAGTTGGACCAGCGTTCATGCTGGACGTGCAGACCGCGTGAGACGACGCTTCATCCAGTCCCAAACATGCTCAATGCGGGACAAATCCGGAGATCTTGCTGGCCAGGGTAGTTGACTTACACCTTCTAGAGCACGTTGGGTGGCACGGGATACATGCGGACGTGCATTGTCATGTTGGAACAGCAAGTTCCCTTGCCGGTATAGGAATGGTAGAACGATGGGTTCGATGACGGTTTGGATGTACCGTGCACTATTCAGTGTCCCCTCGACGATCACCAGAGGTGTACGGCCAGTGTAGGAGATCGCTCCCCACACCATGATGCCGGGTGTTGGCCCTGTGTGCCTCGGGCGTATGCAGTCCTGATTGTGGCGCTCACCTGCACGACGCCAAACACGCATAAGACCATCATTGGCACCAAGGCAGAAGCGACTCTCATCGCTGAAGACGACACGTCTCCATTCGTCCCTCCATTCACACCTGTCGCGACACCACTGGAGGCGGGCTGCACGATGTTGGGGCGTGAGCGGAAGACCGCCTAACGATGTGCGGGACCGTAGCCCAGCTTCATGGAGACGGTTACGAATGGTCCTCGCCGATACCCCAGGAGCAACAGTGTCCCTAATTTGCTGGGAAGTGGCGGTGCGGTCCCCTACGGCACTGCGTAGGATCCTACGGTCTTGGCGTGCATCGGTGCGTCGCTGCGGTCCGGTCCCAGGTCGACGGGCACGTGCACCTTCCGCCAACCACTGGCGACGACATCGATGTACTGTGGAGACCTCACGCCCCACGTGTTGAGCAATTCGGCGGTACGTCCACCCGGCCTCCCGCATGCCAACAATACGCCCTCGCTCAAAGTCTGTCAACTGCACATACGGTTCACGTCCACGCTGTTGCGGCATGCTACCAGTGTTAAAGACTGCGATGGAGCTCCGTATGCCACGGCAAACTGACTGACACTGACGGCGGCGGTGCACAAATGCTGCGCAGCTAGCGCCATTCGACGGCCAACACCGCGGTTCCTGGTGTGTCCGCTGTGCCGTGCGTGTGATCATTGCTTGTACAGCCCTCTCGCAGTGTCCGGAGCTAGTATGGTGGGTCTGACACACCGGTGTCAATGTGTTCTTTTTTCCATTTCCAGGAGTATATATATATATATATATATATATATATATATATATATATATATATATATATATATATATAGTTTTTTGCCGTCATTGCAAGTCATTTTATAGACACCACTATTACATAATAAATCGGTTGCTGTTGAATAAGATATGAGCTGTAGAATCTTTTACGTAGAATGAGGTTTTATAATTGCTATTTCCGAGAGTTTTGGCTGAACATGGGATAGTACACCAATTTGTTTTAGATGTGACTGTTGCTACAGAGGGGGCATATACATGGGGCAACATCTTTCTTTTTTGTCTCTCGTGAACAATGTTGTCAATTAAGTCAGGGATATTCTCTAATTCTATTTGAAAATTATTTGACATTGTTGTGGATGTGGTACGATGTACCATGGAATAGAAGGAAGCATGTCTGTGTGTTATTGGGTATTCAGAAATAAGAGCATATTACCGTGTCTGTTGTTGTGGGCTTTCTATAAATGTTAAGGTCTAAGAAGTTAATGGATTTTTCACCTATTCCCAGGCTGAAATGTATGTTTTTGTGTTGTGAGTTTAGATGTCCCAGGAATGTGTTCAGTTGTCTTTTGGCATCACTTCACACGCACAGTACATCATCTATATAACTGCATCAATACTTGATGTTATCACTGAGAAGTTTGTTATGCAGTAACTGTTTTTCGGAATGGTCCATGAAGATTTCTGCTAAAGGAGGGCTGAAGGGAGACGCCATTGCCAAGTCATCTAGCTGTTTGTGTAGTGTACATTCCAGCTGAAAACAATTTTGTTGCAAATGTAAGTGGGTGGCCAGCCTTATGTCTTACAACTAGTCTGTTTCCTGAAGATGGCTCAATAGGCCGAAAATTATAGTCAGAAATAAAAAAAACAGTAGAAAAAATGAGTCTGCTTCTACCAAGAAGTGTCGAAAACAATCCGTAAGTAAGATCAAAAGGTTTAGTTCTTTCCTGAACAGACCTCGGATTCTCAGGTTCAAGAAATTATCGATGCACACTCTCGATAATTTCTATGGTCCGAATGTCAGCCGTGGTCTCAGAAATTCTTGTTACAACCTCTTCACTGTTGTTCACTTCCGCAAGCTCGGTGCCGACTGGTCGCCGTTTTGTGGCTTCTTCCCCTGTCCTGGTGTTCCCTTGTTGTCAGACTGTTGTTCCTTGCGGAAGTGAACAACAACGAAGAGGTGATAACAAGAATTTCTGAGAGCGCGATTGACATTGGCACCACAAATTTTCGAGAGTGTGCATGATAATTTCTTGAAACTGACAATCCGATGTCTGTTCAGGAAATAACCAAACAGTATATACATATAGGTTGTCCCATTTATCTTGACCACCCTAAATAACTGTTTGTCCAAATTCAAATTACAAAATGTTTCAAGCAAATGTTCTTTAGCTGTCAGAGGGACATCAATCAGCATGATTGCCTTTATTTTAGCTTTTTTTTTTTTACAAAGATATGAACAGCAGTATGACTTTTTTTAAATGACACCCTGTATTTTTTATTCGATAATTATTTCCTCTCATGAAGACCTATTCAAAAATATATCACAGTGTACCATTCACTGAAACACAACGTTATTAATTACGTAACACAACACTGACTTTGAGACCAGGATCACAAACTCGTCCACTTGCTGGAGTTGTCAAAAAACAATTGGAACCAAGTAAAAACATAACACAATATTGACTTTGACTCTCCTGTACCACTGACCAGGAGCAGAACATTCAAACGCACTCAAAGTGGCGACCTTGGAGACAGACACACTGATGGACTCGTTGAATCAAAGGATTATTTACTGCTTCCAGCTGTAAGACGTCATGGTCTCCTGAACTTCATTGCTTACATATTCCACCATCACAATCATACTCCGCACATCAAGACGCTTCATTCGAACCCAAACTTGGTAAGATAAAGTCAATGTTGTATGAATTCATCTAAACGATATGCAAATAACAAGTAAGCGCACTGTGGTTGAAATACTCGAGGCTGGCGTACACACATACATTTGAGACACGACGGTCACAGGAGCTTTTAGTTCAGGCAGACCGCACACCGGGAGGTCGCACCCTTTAGAGGACGAGTCAACCTCGATCGCCCGTGGAGCGGACAGCGTTTGCCCGAGTGAAAGGAAGAACGTCCCCATATTCAGTTTAAAGCAAATTCCGTTACATTGTGTGGGAACGCCCAGCCTATGGATTCTTTACAAATATAGAACGCAGTTTCAGAGATTTTCACAGGGAGGCAGCATACACCAAACGCCGATGCTACAGATTTCCGGATAGGTCGCCTTAAATGAAACGTCATTCTCCCGTTTTAGAAGAGCAATGCTGATTGGCAGACGATATTTCTGACGCCTTGAGATGGACTTGAGATGATGGAGTAATGGAAGCGACTAAAAGATATACCCCTTCACGTCTGGCATGGAGAGAGGCCGTTCCTTTGTCGCTCTTGGAGCGAGAACACGTAACGAGAGTGTGCGCGCTCGTACGTGTACTCAAAGAGCGAGGAACAAGTCTCTCCTCAGTACTTCACTGGGAGAGCACTTCTGTCGAGAGCGAATCGGAGTGCAACTCTATATTGAGTCCTTGCGATTAAGCGTTGTTCACTGTGTTGGCCGACACACTTATTGTGCATTGTGAATGGACGTAGTTATAGTTAAACGCCTACGAGCGAATTTTTGAGTGGCATCGCGGTGGACTGGTTATCTGACCAGTGTACCACGCCAATAGTTAGACTAGGGGCGAATAGGAATCCTTGACTTCATCAAGGCGTAGGGAGAGTTTGATTGGCGGAGGTCAATCCAGATAGAACGAGAGTAATCTTATTTGTCAGGAGCTAGAGGTGCAGACAGCAGTCATCGCAGCTTACGGTATTGTGCGCTACAGCTCTTGTGAGCCCCATATCTCCTCCACAACAGTACACTTCACTGCATTTCACACGCGGCAGCCTCGACTGCACCTAACAACATTCTAACGGATAATTACTAAAGTTGAGTAGGTGCGGCTCTCAGCCATTCTGCCAAGTCAGTAGCAATCTTTTTGTATTGAAATTCCATTAACGAATCCAATCCTTAAGAGGTAACTTCACATTCCGAAAAGAACCCGGAAATAACTTGTTCAGTTCATAACTAAAAGTGCCATTGCGATTTCTCAGAATTTTTGCAAAATAAATAATAATTTTCGTTAGTTTCATGTTTTTCTTACACTAACTAGCAACTACTCCAGTACCCAAGTATCCCACTAGTTACGTAAGAAATTTTGTTTTTGTGTCATTTCCTTACAGTGCTCGACTCCAGAAGATATTTATTGCTGAAAGTTTTTCAGGCATTTCTCTTTAGAAATGCCTGAAACCTTAGGAGCGTCTGCCTGACTTCTGTAGTAGTGTGGGGGTGGAAATTGCATCTTGCAGGAGCCACAGGGTAAAGGGTACATCTCAGATTAATCCGCTGCGCAGAATGACAGAATAGCACCCACACAGTGTTGCCTGCTGAAGAGAATTCCAAGCAAGCACGATACGTCCCTGCATGACCTCTGGAGTTGTTGGAATATCGCCACAGACAACGTCTTTAACGCATCCCCAAAGAAAAAAATTCCAGAGGACATAAATCAGGAGACCTAGCAGGCCAAGGAACTGTTGCTCCTTGGCCAATCCATCTGGCAGGATACCTTCGGTTCAGAACACGACGTGCACGCGAGGAATTATGTGCTGGACATCCATCGTGTTGATACCGTATAAGCATACTGGTTCTTCATCCAGAAGAGGAGGAAGAATTTGTCTGAGGAAGTTGCATACGCTGTGCCCTGTAGACCACCACTGATGAAATAAGGGCCAATAATTGTCGTACCAAGCATCCCCCATCAGACGTTAACACTCCAATGACGATGCTGTTCCACCTGTACAAGCCAACATGGGTTGTCGCTGGACCAATAATGCACGTTCCTTGTATTTATCTGTCCTTTGTTTGAGAAGGAACATTCATCGGTAAATAGAAAATTGGAGAAGAAGTTCGGGTTGGCGAGGATTTGCTGCTGAGCCCACTGACAGAACAGTTCACGATTCTGGAAATTATTCCCATGCAATTCTTGATGTAGGTGTTCATCATGGTAAGCGTGGAACCGGTGACGTATTGGAATACAATGTACACGGGTTTTAGGAATGCCAATCTCGCGTTCAAGCTGTCGTGTGCTCACATGTGGATTCATAGCAACGGAAGCGAGAACAGTAACTTTTTCAACTTCGTCTGTGTGAGTGCTATGACGATTAAGTTGTCTTGGGTTGAACCTTTCCGTTTCCTGAAGCGTCGCAACAAAACGAGAAAACATGCGTCGGAAAGGTGGGTTCCTGTCAGGTTATCGATAACGGGTGTGCATTCTAATTTTGTTTACATTTGTCCTCTGTCAACGTCAGCACGTGGATGTGTTCCATTACAGCGAGCACCTGCACTAAGCACTGGGAGCGTCAACGTCAGTGCTGTGTTATGTAGCTAATAAGGTTGTGTTTTAGTGAATGGTACACTGGGACACATTTTTGAATAGGTCTTCAGGAGAGGAATTGAATTACCGAATAAAAAATACAGTGTGCCGTTTAAAAAAAGTCATACCGCTGTTCATATCTTTTGTAAAAAACAAAGTTACAACGAAGGCAATCATGCTGACTGATGTGCCTCTGACGGCTAAAGAACATTTGCTTGAAATATTTTGTAATTTGCATCAGGGCAAACTTATTTAGGTTGGACAAGATAAATGGGGCACCCTGTATATTGGGTTGGTGCATAAAGTCGAAGCATTATGTCAAGAACTCGACATGTTCGGAGCGCATTTTTATCCAGAGGGGAAGTCCCTTGAATGTTGTTCAATAGAGAGCGGAAAGGATGAAAATATGAGGGCGCGAGATCAGATGAATAAGTTGGGTGAGGAATGACTTCCCCAGCCAACTCCTGCATCTTTTTTGTCAGTCTAGCAGAATGTGGGCGGGCGTTATCGTGGGGTAGTGTCACTTCACCCTGCCTTCCTGCTGGTTGTTCTAGGGTTGCGTCTGCAAGACGTCTCAGTTGTTGACGATAAATGTCAGCAGTGATTGACACAACTCAGGCAGGCAGTTCGTAGTACATCACACCGTCGCTGTTCCACCAGATGCATAATATTATTTTTTGTGGATGGGTGCAGGTCTTTGTACATGGAGTTGCTGCTTTGTTTGGACTCAAATATTCCTTTCTTTTCCTTATGTTGGCATAAATACACCATTTCTTGTCACCAGTAACGATACAAGATAGGAATGGTCGGCGTTGTTCACGAGTCAGACGACGAACAAGCAGAGATGACATATGGCCATCCGTTGATTTTTGTGATTTTGGCTTAGAGCATGCGGTACCCATACTCCCGCTTTTTGAACCTTCCCATTTGAATGAAAATGTCACACAACGGTGTAATGATCACATTTCATCACATGTGCCAGTTTCTCGAGTAGACCGATGGTAATTGTGAATTAATGTCTGTAAACGATCTGAACCAAACCCCGAGAGTCTTTCTCAATGTTGAGAGACACTAATGTCAAAAAGATCCTCGTTAAAATGAGAAAAGCACTTTATTGCCGTGCTCTGTCAGATAGCATTACCCCCGTAAACAGCGCAAAATTTTCTGGCTGCCTCCGCTGCCGTCACCCCTTTACTGAACTCATACAGAAAAATATGCCGGAAGTGTTCCGATTTTTCCACTTGGCACTCCATCCTCTGGCGTCCACAGCTCCACTCATTATCTCCAGATGGCAAAATGACAAAATGTAAGCGTCGAACCGGCTTTGGACAGCGCAGTGCAACATCCCTATGACTACCTGCCGTCTCCGCATTGTAGAGAGGGAACGTCAGCAGCGGACGAGGCCGGTGTTGCGGGCTCGTTTCCCACCGCACACCTGTCCCTAGTTCAGGGCCCCCATCGATGACCAGTCTGGCAAAGGTCAACGCGCGAGACTACCGCTGCCCGAAGGCCGGAACAAACTCGTCATTCGGCTGCCCTGGAGTAACAGTTCGCCGATTGCGAGGCAATACCAATCCATACTTTGCAGGCAATCAACTGTAAAATTGAGGCTATCGGATACAAGTTGTTGTTGTTGTTGTTGTTGTGGTTTTCTGTCCTGAGAGTGGTTTGATGCAGCTCTCCATGCTACTCTATCCTGTGCAAGCTTCTTCATCTCCCAGTACCTACTGCAACCTACGTCCTTCTGAATCTGCTTACTGTATTCGTCTCTTGGTCTCCCTCTACGATTTTTACCCTCCACGGTGCCCTCCAATACTAAATTGGTGATCCCTTGATGCATCAGAACATGTCCTGCCAACCGATCCCTTCTTCTGGTCAAGTTGTGCCACAAACTTCTCTTCTCCCCAATCCTATTCAATACTTCCTCATTAGTTATTTGATCTACCCATTTAATCTTCAGCATTCTTCTGTAGCAACACATTTCGAAAGCTTCTATTCTCTTCTTATCCAAACTATTTATCGTACTAATTAATGGAAAATCTCATATAAAGATGTGAAACAATTACTAACAAAGATGTGAAACAATTACTAACAAAGTAATTGTTTCAAACTATTTATCGTCTATTTTTCACTTCCATACATGACTACACTCCATACAAATACTTTCAGAAATGACTTCCTGATACTTAAATCTATACTCGATATTAACAAATTTCTCTTTTTCAGAAACACTTTCCTTGCCATTGCCAGTCTACATTTTATATCCTCTCTACTTCGACCATCATCAGTTTTTTTGCTCCCCAAATAGCAAAACTGGTTTACTACTGTAAGTGTCTCATTTACTAATCTAATTCCTTCAGCATCACCCGACTTTATTCGACTACATTCCATGATCCTCGTTTTGCTTTTGTTGATGTTCATCTTATATCCTCCTTTCAAGACACTATCCATTCCGTTCAACTGCTCTTCCTAGTCCTTTGCTGTCTCTGACAGAATTACGATGTCATCGGCGAACCTCAAAGTTTTTAATTCTTCTCCATGGATTTTAATACCTACTCCAAATTTTTCTTTTGTTTCCTTTACTGCTTGCTCAATATACAGATTGAATAACATAGGGGAGAGGCTACAACCTTGTCTCACTCCCTTCCCAACCACTGCTTCCCTTTCATGCCCCTCGACTCTTATAACTGCCATCTGGTTTCTGTACAAATTGTAAATAGCCTTTCGCTCCCTGTATTTTACCCCTTCCACCTTCAGAATTTGAAGGAGAGTATTCCAGTCAACATTGTCAAAAGCTTTCTCTAAGTCTACAAATGCTAGAAATGTAGGTTTGCCTTCCCTTAATCTTTCTTCTAAGATAAGTCGTAGGGTCAGTATTGCCTCACGTGTTCCAACATTTCTACGGAAGCCAAATTGATCTTCCCCGAGGTTGGCTTCTACTAGTTTTTCCATTCGTCTGTAAAGAGTTCGTGTTAGTATTTTGCAGCTGTGATTTATTAATCTGATAGTTCGGTAATTTTCACATCTGTCAACACCTGCTTTCTTTGGGATTGGAATTATTATATTCTTCTTGAAGTCTGAGGGTATTTCGCCTGTCTCATACATCTTGCTCACCAGATGGTAGAGTTTTGTACGGACTGGCTCTCCCGAGGCTGCCAGTAGTTCCAATGGAATGTTGTCTACTCCGGGGGCCTTGTTTAGATTCAGGTCTTTCAGTGCTCTGTCATACTCTTCACGCAGTATCGTATCACCCATTCCGTCTTCATCTACATCCTCTTCCATTTCCATAATATTGTCCTCAAGTACATCACCCTTGTATAAACCTTCTATATACTCCTTCCGCCTTTCTGCCTTCCCTTCTTTGCTTAGAACTGGGTTGTCATCTGAGCTCTTGATATTCATGCACGTGGTTCTCTTCTCTCCAAAGGTCTCTTTAATTTTCCTGTAGGCAGTATCTATCTTACCCCTAGTGAGATAAGCTTCTACATCCTTACATTTGTCCTCTAGCCATCCCTGTTTAGCCATTTTGCACTTCCTGTCGATCTCATTTTTGAGACGTTTGTATTCCTTTTTGCCTGCTTCATTTACTGCATTTTTATATTTTCTCCTTTCATCAATTAAATTCAATATTTCTTCTGTTACCCAAGGATTTCTAGCAGCCCTCGTCTTTTTACCTACTTGATCCTCTGCTGCCTTCACTACTTCGTCCCTCAAAGCTACCCATTCTTCTTCTACTGTATTTCTTTCCCCCATTCCTGTCAGTTGCTCCCTTATGCTCTCCCTGAAACTCTGTACAACCTCTGGTTCTTTCAGTTTATCCAGGTCCCATCTCCTTAATTTCCCACCTTTTAGCAGTTTCTTCAGTTTTAATCTAGTGTTACCTATGATTAAGTTGTGCTCTGTGCAAAATTCTACCAGGCGGCTTCCTCTTTCATTCCTTTGCCCCAGTCCATATTCACCTACTACATTTCCTTATCTCCCTTTCCCTACTACCGAATTCCAGTCACCCATGACTATTAAATTTTCATCTCCCTTCACTATCTGAATAATTTCTTTTATATGATCATACATTTCTTCAATTTCTTCGTCATCTGCAGAGCTAGTTGGCACATAAACTTGTACTACTGTAGTAGGTGTGGGCTTCGTATCTATCTTGGCCACAATAATGCATTCACTATGCTGTTTGTAGTAGCCTACCCGCATTCCTATTTTCCTATTCATTATTAAAGCTACTCCTGCATTACCCCTATTTGATTTTGTGTTTATAACCCTGTAGTCACCTGACCAGAAGTCTTGTTCCTCCTGCCACCGAACTTCACAAATTCCCACTATATCTAACTTTAACCTATCCATTTCCCTTTTTAAATTTTCTAACCTACCTGCCCGATTAAGGGATCTGACATTCCACGCTCCGATCCGTATAACGCCAGTTTTATTTCTCCTGATAACGAGATCCTCTTGAGTAGCCCCCGCCCGGAGATCCGAATGTGGGACTATTTTACCTCCGGAATATTTTACCCAAGAGGACGCCATTATCATTTAATCATACAGTAAAGCTGCATGCCCTCGGGAAAGATTACGGCCGTAGTTTCCCATTGCTTTCAGCCGTTCGCAGTACCAGAACAGCAAGGCCGTTTTGGTTAGTGTTACAAGGCCAGATCGGTCAATCATTCAGACTGTTGCCCCTGCAACTACTGAAAAGGCTGCTGCCCCTCTTCAGGAACCACGCGTTTGTCTGGCCTCTCAAAAGATACCCCTCCGTTGTGGTTGCACCTACGGTACGGCTATCTGTATCGCTGAGGCACGCAAGCCTCCCCACCAACGGCAAGGTCCATGGTTCATGGGGGGATCGGATACATATACTGACCTATATAACTGGGAACCTAACCGGCTGTCAATCACAGTGTGATGTGTAACATGTTGTAAGTAAGCGAAGTAAATACAGTGAAGCACCAGCTTCTACCGGCGTACCGAATGTTCAAATAAATTACGGGAATACACATCTACATCTAAATCTACATTTATACTCCGCAAGCCACCCAACGGTGTGTGGCGGAGGGCACTTTACGTGCCACTGTCATTACCTCTCTTTCCTGTTCCAGTCGTATATGGTTCGCGGGAAGAACGACTGCCGGAAAGCCTCCGTGCGCGCTCGAATCTCTCTAGTTTACATTCTCGATCTCCTCGGGAGGTATAAGTAGGGGAAGCAATATATTCGATACCTCATCCAGAAACGCACATTCTCGAAACCTGGACAGCAAGCTAGACCGCGATGCAGAGCGCCTCTCTTGCAGAGTCTGCCACTTGAGTTTGCTAAACATCTCCGTAACGCTATCACGCTTACCAAATTACCCTGTGACGAAACGTGCCTCTCTTCTTTGGATCTTCTCTATCTCCTCTGTCAACCCGACCTGGTACGGATCCCACACTGATGAGCAATACTCAAGTAAAGGTCGAACGAGTGTTTTGTAAGCCACCTACTTTGTTGATGGACTACATTTTCTAAGGACTCTCCCAATAAATCTCACCCTGGCACCCGCCTTACCAACAACTAATTTTATATGATCATTCCACTTCAAATCGTTCCGTACGCATACTCCCAGATATTTGACGGAAGTAACTGCTACCAGCGTTTGTTCCGCTATCATATAATCATACCATAAAGGATCCTTCTTTTTACGTATTCGCAATACATTACATTTGTCTATGTTAAGAGTCAGTTGCCACTCCCTGCACCAAGCGCCTACCCACTGTAGATCTTCCTGCACATCGCTGCAATTTTCTAATGCTGCAACTTCTCCGTATACCACAGCATCATCCGTGAAAAGCCGCATGGAACACTATCTACTAGGTCATTTATACACTCCTGGAAATTGAAATAAGAACACCGTGAATTCATTGTCCCAGGAAGGGGAAACTTTATTGACACATTCCTGGGGTCAGATACATCACATGATCACACTGACAGAACCACAGGCACATAGACACAGGCAACAGAGCATGCACAATGTCGGCACTAGTTCAGTGTATATCCACCTTTTGCAGCAATGCAGGCTGCTATTCTCCCATGGAGACGATCGTAGAGATGCTGGATGTAGTCCTGTGGAACGGCTTGCCATGCCATTTCCACCTGGCGCCTCAGTTGGACCAGCGTTCGTGCTGGACGTGCAGACCGCGTGAGACGACGCTTCATCCAGTCCCAATCATGCTCAATGGGAGATCCGGAGATCTTGCTCGCCAGGGTAGTTGACTTACACCTTCTAGAGCACGTTGGGTGGCACGGGATACATGCGGACGTGCATCGTCCTGTTGGAACAGCAAGTTCCCTTGCCGGTCTAGGAATGGTAGAGCGATGGGTTCTATGACGGTTTGGATGTACCGTGCACTATTCAGTGTCCCCTCGACGATCACCAGAGGTGTACGGCCAGTGTAGGAGATCGCTCCCCACACCATGATGCCGGGTGTTGGCCCTGTGTGCCTCGGTCGTATGCAGTCCTGATTGTGGCGCTCACCTGCACGGCGCCAAACACGTATACGACCATTATTGGCACCAAGGCAGAAGCGACTCTCATCGCTGAAGACGACACGTCTCCATTCGTCCCTCCATTCACGCCTGTCGCGACACCACTGGAGGCGGGCTGCACGATGTTGGGGCGTGAGCGGGAGACGGCCTAACGGTGTGCGGGACCGTAGCCCAGCTTCATGGAGACGGTTGCGAATGGTCCTCGCCGATACCCCAGGAGCAACAGTGTCCCTAATTTGCTGGGAAGTGGCGGTGCGGTCCCCTATGGCACTGCGTAGGATCCTACGGTCTTGGCGTGCATCCGTGCGTCGCTGCGGTCCGGTCCCAGGTTGACGGGCACGTGCACCTTCCGCCGACCACTGGCGACAACATCGATGTACTGTGGAGACCTCACGCCCCACGTGTTGAGCAATTCGGCGGTACGTCCACCTGGCCTCCCACATGCCCACTATACGCCCTCGCTCAAAGTCCGTCAACTGCACATACGGTTCACGTCCACGCTGTAGCGGCATGCTACCAGTGTTAAAGACTGCGATGGAGCTCCGTATGCCACGGCAAACTGGCTGACACTGACGGCGGCGGTGCACAAATGCTGCGCAGCTAGCGCCATTCGACGGCCAACACCGCGGTTCCTGGTGTGTCCGCTGTGCCGTGCGTGTGATCATTGCTTGTACAGCCCTCTCGCAGTGTCCGAAGCAAGTATGGTGGGTCTGACACACCGATGTCAATGTGTTCTTTTTTCCATTTCCAGGAGTGTATGTATTGTGAAAAGCATTGGTCCCATAACACTCCCCTGTGGCAGGCGAGAGGTTACTTTAACGTCTGTAGACGTCTCTCCATTGAGAACAACATGTTGTGTTCTGTTTGCTAAGAACTCTTCAATCCATCCACACAGCTGGTCTGATATTCCGTAGGCTCTTACTTCGTTTATCAGGCCACAGTGCGGAACCGCATCGAACGCCCTCCGGAAGTCGAGGAAAATGGCATCTACCTGGGAGCCTGTATCTAATATTTTCTGTTTCTCATGAACAAATAAAGCGAGTTGGGTCTCACACGATCGCTGTTTCCGGAATCCATGTTGATTCCTTCATAGTAGATTCTGGGTTTTCAGAAATGACATGATACCCGAGCAAAATACATGTTCTAAAATTCTACAACAGATCGATGTCAGAGATATAGGCCTATAGTTTTGTGCATCTGCTCGACGACCCTTCTTGAAAACTGGAACTACCTGTGCTCTTTTCCAATCATTTGGAACCTTCCGTTCCTCTGGAGACTTGCGGTACACTGCTGTTAGAAGGGGGGCAAGTTCTTTCGCGTATTCTGTGTAGAATAGAATTGGTATCCCGTCAGGTCCAGAGGACTTTCCTCTGTTGAGTGATTTCAGTTGCTTTTCTATTCCTTGGACACTTATTTCGAAGTCAGCAATTTTTTCATTCGTGCGAGGATTTAGAGAAGGAACTGCAGTGCGGTCTTCCTCTGTGAAATAGCTTTGGAAAAAGGTGTTTAGTATTTCAGCTTTACGCGTGTCATCCTTTGTTTCAATGCCATTATCATCCCCCTGAACGCTTCACGCATAGCCCTCCTTACCCTAACTCTGACATCGTTTAGCTTCTGTTTGTCTGAGAGGTTGTGGCTGCGTTGAAATTTGCAGTGAACCTGGGCACCTGGGCAGCATCTCGACAACCGCCGGTATTTTGATAGGAGAACAGCCGGCCATTTTCAAGGATCAAATGAATTGATGGAATGCTGAACCAAACAACTGTACGTACAGAAAGAAGCCACGCACGTAAACAACTAGTGCCACCACAGTACGGAAGATGACCTAGGTCAGCTGTTGAAATTGAAAGAGCATGTGACATTGTAAATACGGAGGGAGATTTTCACAAAAATCCTGTTTTCCCTGGTAAACAAGAGAGAGACAGATTCAGCGCTGCTTGCTCACCCGTCGGTTAACATTTCACCGTCGATAACATCTGATGTTTGCAATCTTTTGTTATGTGATTGCGCCACCGGGTTACAGTGTGTTTCTTTCGTTACGTGGTTGGCATGGCACTGTTCACAGAACGCTTAAGCTGTTGTGCGAGGCGATCTCTCGCTTCATTTGTGCCTTGAAATTGATGGAGTGTTGACCTGTCAAAACGTCAGTGGTTGGTGACGACCTTATCGAGCTGTATTCCTGGAAGTTATGAGAGGACTGTTCAAAGAATTCCGCAACATTCGTAATTTCTCGCCAGTGGTGTGTTGGAGCAAAATACGACTGGCATTCCTGTACACGCCTGTCCTTAATATGTAACTGCCGGAGGTTTCGCTGATGTATGTCTGTTAGTTATTGTTCAGTACTATATTGATAGAAAGTTATATTGCACAGTATTTGGAGATGGCAGAGTTAGAGGAGCAACGCGTCCGCAATAAATTTTGCTTGAAACTCGAGAAAACATCAAATGACGCAGGAAGCCTATTGTGGTAAGTGCATAAGCCGTACTCGGTGTTACGAATGGTTCACACGGTTTAAGAACTGCTGGACGGAAGTTAAAGATGACACTTGTTCAAGACGACCTTCGGCATCTGCCGACGACTCTCGTGTCAGGAACCTCAACTCTACTGTGCGTGCAATCGAAAACTGACTGTCCGAGAGATTGCACAATAATGTAACATTTTAGTTGGATCATGTCATGTTATCCTGACGCAGAATCTTGGAATGCATCTTAATGCCACCGAGTTCGTCCCACTACTCATGAGTAGAGACAACAAGGACCTTCCTTCGTTATCTGTGAAGAGCTTTTGGATGGCGCAGATGAAACGAGACATTCCTGAAGAGAATCATGCGATGAGACGTGCGTCTACAGTTATGATGTTGAGACCAAGGTTCGATCTTCACAATGGGTAGCCGGCCGGATTGGCCGAGAGGTTCTAGGCGCGTCAATCTGGAACCGCGCGACTGCTACGGTCGCAGGTTCGAATCCTGCCTCAGGCATGGATGTGTGTGATGTCCTTAGGTTAGTTAGGTTTAAGTAGTTCTAAATTTTACGGGACTGATGACCTCAGATGTTAAGTCTCATAGTGCTCAGAGCCATTTGAACGTTTTTTTTTTTTTTTTTTTTTTTTCCACAATGGGTCGGGAATGGTTCTCCAAGATAGAAAGAGGCTCGTCAGGTCAGATCGAATTTCGAAGCCATGCTGATAGTTTTCTTTGACTTTGAAGGATTAGTTCATCGTGAATTAGTGCCACAGGGATAAATTGTTAATCAATGGCACTGTCGGGACGTGTTGCGACCCCTGCTAGAAAAGACGAGAAGGAAGCGGCCTGAAATGGGGCGTGACAATTCATGGCTCTTGCTTCACGATAACGCGCCGCGCATTCATCCCTGCTGGTGCGTGAGTATTGCATAAAAAAACGAAACCACTGTGCTGACCCATACTCCGTAGACTCCAGACCTGGCTCCTTCGGACATTTTCCTTTTTCCGCTGTTGAAAACCACGTTGAAAGGACGAAAATTTGCAACGACAGACGAGTTAAAAGAAAATTCATATACGCCGTTTCGCACGATGCAGCAGGAGGCGTACCAGGAGTGCTTCAGAAAGTGAAAACAGTGTTGGTAGCGGTGTATCAATTGTGGAGGAGAGTATTTCGAAGGAGAACATGCCCAATAACTAAAAGGTAAGCGCAGGAAAATTTTGAGGACCAAGTTCCAGAAATTTCTGAACAGAGATCGTATGAATAAAGTTAATGGTATTTACGCAGTAGTAAAGTAGTATTTACCAGGCATTGACGTCTACTGCACTGCGAGATGTTGTGTCAGAAGCTCGAGAAGAAACACAGCGACGATAGAAAAAGCCAAGAGTTGCAGCAGACGAACAACCCACACCGCATGCACGGCGATCGGAACAACGTCAGAGTGGAAGCGCAACCGAGTGCCTCGTCACCCAGGGGCTAGAGGCGGAGTGGCGAGGACGGGAGTGTGGCTTAGCCTCTCACAGGCAACAGAGATGCTCCCTCGGGCCATGGGAGCCGTCCCCTCCAAGCAGGGAGCCGACAGGGAGCGGAGAAGTCTGATGCGAATACGGCGCTCTCCACGGCGGTCGTGGAACCGACGGGGTGTGCCTACTGAGCGGGGAGCGATGGATTGCATTGTGGAGAGTCGCAGATAAAACTGGTTACTACTGACGTAATAAAGTGTACATCAGCCTCCATATCTAAACTTCGGTCACTGGATGGCCAACTTGCGTGCTAAAAAACATGTGAATTAGCATTTACAATGAGATAACGTGCACGCCTTATTAAACACACAGTTCCATAATCTTTAACTGTAAAACAATCATAAAGTACATATCAGTAAATGTAAGTATTTTATTATTGGCTTACTTTTAAAGCCTATGCAACTGTACATTTCATAAGGTATGCATGTTACCGTATTCTAAATGGTTCTTCAAAAGCTGAAGATGGCCTCACAGTGATCGAAATCTAGTTGTGCAATAAACATCAGTGCGAATGAATGCCGTATCCTTTACTACTTGAAGTGAATACAGTCTGGCTGGTCGCAACTGTTTTTCTATGGAATAAAATCTCGTGCTACTGCTGTTTATAATCTGTTTCAGTTTGTTGTAGCATATATTTTGATATATAGAAAAAAATAAGCTGTAGGGCAATAACAGTGGTGGTCATAACTACTTTAGTAAGCGCAGTATTCAGTAAGAGTAGAAATATGCAATGGGAAGTTGTACCCTGCTGCATGCAATAAACATATTGTATCATTAGCAGCCGATGTATAGGAAAAAATAGTTTGATAGCAATAATTCGCATAAGAATGAGTACAGCCTGTGTTTAAATTATAGGTAACAGGCTACGTTGTTGTTGTTGTTGTTGTTGTTGTTGTTGTGGTCTTCAGTCCAGAGATTAGTTTGATGCAGGGCTCTATGCTACTCTCTCCTGTGCAGGAACTTAATCTCCCAGTACCTACTGCAACCTACATCCTTCTGAATCTGTTTAGCGTATTCACCTCGTGGTCTCCCTCTACGATTTTTACCCTGCGCGCTGCCCTCCACTACTAAATTGGTGATCCTTGATGCCTCAGAATATGCCCTACCAACTGATCCCTTCTTCTAGTTAAGTTGTGCCACAAATTTCTCTTCTACCCAATTCTATTTAATAGCTCCTCATTAGTTATGTGATCTACCCATCTAATCTTCAGCATTCTTCTGTAGCACCATATTTCGAAAGCTTCTATTCTCTTTTTGTCTAAACTATTTATCGTCCACATTTCACTTCCATACATGGCTACACTCCATACAAATGCTTTCAGAAAAGACTTCCTGACACTTAAATCTATACATATAGCCGTACCGTAGGTGCAACCACAACGGAGGAGTATCTGTTGAGAGGAAAGACAAACGAGTGGTTCCTGAAGATGGGCAGCAGCCTTTTCAGTAGTTGCAGGGGCAACAGTCTGGATGATTGACTGATCTGGCCTTGTAACACTAACCAAAACGGCCTGGCTATACTAGTACTGCGAACGGCTGAAAGCAAGGGGAAACCAGAGCCGTAATTTTTCCCGAGCGCATGCAGCTTTACTGTACGGCTACAGTGTAATAAACGAATAAATAAATATTCAAGCTTACGTGTTTTCTTGCACATAATGTAGACAGGGCAGATGTATTCAGGATCTGTGCTGGCAGCTCTCATTAAATGAGGACAATACCTGTAACAAAGAGAGAGAGAAAACTATGTAGTATCTGATTTTGTAATTGGTGATGAACATCTTTAGCACGTCACATCGTGGAGGAGGAGGGGAGATTAGTGGTTAATGTCTCGTCGACAACGAGATCATTAAAGACGGAACATATAGTCGGATTAGGGAAGGATGGGGAAGGAAATCGGCTGTGCCCCTACAAAGGCGCCGGCCGTAGTGGCCGAGCGGTTCTAGGCGCTACAGTCTGGAACCCCGCGACCGCTACGGTCGCAGGTTAGAGTCCTGCCTCGGGCATGGATGTGTGTGATGTCCTTAGGTTAGTTAGGTTTAAGTAGTTCTAAGTTCTAGGGGACTGATGACCTCAGAAGTTAAGTCCCATAGTGCTCATAGCCATTTTGAACCCTACATAGGCATTTGCCTGAGGTGGTTTAGGGAAATCACGGAAAATCTAAATCAGAACGGTAGGAAGTGGGTTTGAACCGTCGTCCTCCCGAAAGCGAGTCCAATGTGCTAACCACTGCGCCACTTCGCTTGGTATGTCACATCATAAAGTATTTAGGGGTAATACTAAGAAGCGATATGAAATGGGACAATCACGTGAAATCAGTAGTAGGGAATATCAATGAAAGATTTATTGCAAGGCTTCTGGCAATGGGCGATACATGTGAAAAGGAAGCTGCATACTGTACGCTAGTCAAGTGCGACCAGTTCCACAACACTGTTGCAGTGTTTGGAATACTTGTAAAACGCCGCTACCAGCATCGTAACAGTTCGGTAACCAAAGTTCTCGCGAACTTAAATAGGAAATCTAGGAAGAAAGACGACGTACTTCTGCCCGACACTCTGCATTCGAAGAAGCCCTCGGTACCATTATGCTTCCATCAACGTTTATCTCACGTACAGATAAGGAAAAAAAAAGATTAGTGTGCGTACACAGGCATATACACACTGCACCGATAAAAACAGACGCGTCACCAAGGAGTAACGTGAATGGGAGGGAAATCGCTGAATATCATGTAAATGTACAGAAAAACAATTGATTACAATATCAGAATAATTGTATGATTTATTCCAAAGAAAGAGCTTTACATATTTAAGCAAGTCAGTATCGCGTTGATCCACCCGTGGCCCTTATGCAGGCCTTCGGATTGGCGTTGATTGACAGAGTTATTGGATGTCCTCCAGTCGGATGTCGTGGCAAATCCTGTCCAACTGATGCGTTAGATCGCCAGAATCCCGAGATGGTTGGAAGACACTGCCCATAATGCTCCAAACATTCTCAATTGGGAAGATATACGGCGAACTTACTGGACAGGGTAGAAGTTGATAAGCACGGAGAGCTACAGTAGAAACTCTGGTCGTGTGCGGGCGGGCATTATCTTGCTGAATTGTAAGTCGAGAATGGCTTGTAATGAAGGGCAACAAAACAGGGCATAGAATATCGTCGATGTACCGCTGTGCTGTAAAGGTGCCGCGGATGACAACCAAAGAGGTCCTGCTACGAAAAGAAATGGCACCATAGACCATCACATGTGGTTTTCGGGCCGTATGTGGGGCGACAGTCAGGTTGGTAGCATACCGCTGTCCGGGCGTCTCCAGACAAACCTTCGGCCTGGAAGTCCATGTCCAGTTCTCCACGTTCGCTCTCTGTGATTCCCACAGGAGGTCGGACGTAATTATGCGTCCGCACTGAAGATGGTGGATCCATTGCCCAGCTAGACCTATCAAATTGTATGAATACGAGGTGTCTGTTCTTTCGGACAAGTATCAAGGATTATTGGTTTTTATATTTTTTATGTTTTTAAAATAGCTTTGAATTTTGTGCAGACTAAGTAAACAACTAAATGTTTAGCTACTGTGCTCAGCTGCTTAGCACACTAGAACCATTGTGTTCCAGCTTGAGCAACTGCAAATGTTGCCTTTCCCTTTTGAATCCTTAAGAGATGGTATCAAAAGAAGATATCAAAACGACGGCAACGCAGGCGTGTATTCTCGCATGCAATGATCATAAATCTGCCGAATGGTATCCTGCGATAGATTGTCCCAAGCACCAGCGCCTTTTGTTGCAATTGGGCAATGGGTCTTGCAGGTCCTGCAGGAAAAAAAAAAAAAGGATGGTTGAAATGGCTCCAAGCACTATGGGCTGGCTCTGAGCACTGTGGGACTTAACAGCTGAGGTTATCAGTACCCTAGAACTTAGAACCACTTAAACCTAACTAACCAAAGGACATCACACACATCCATGCCCGATGAAGGATTCGAACCTGCGACCGTAGCAGCAGCGCGGTTCCGGACTGAAGCGCCTAGAACCGTTCGGCCCCAGCGGCCGGCCCTAGAGAACAAGTTCCCTCTTTATCACGAGTGTTCGATTGGCGAGAGATCTGCTGATCTCGCTGGCTAGGAAAGTGGTTGCACACAAAGAAGAAGTGTTGTCTTGCTGAAAAACCACATTACCTTCCTGTCGAAGAAATGACAGTAGCTAGGTGATGGGTGATAGCAGCCTGTGCAACGTACGAGCACTGGTTACTTCATCTTACAAAAATACCAAAATGTAAACCCCAGTTTTAAAAGGTGGCGCCCTCCCCCCCCCCCCCCCCCGCCCCCAAACTCAATGAAGCCTGAGATGGGACTTGTGTGTCGAGGGCGAATGCACTCAGGAACAGGCACCTCACCAGGTCTACGCCAAACTCACCGCTCCCATACAGACAAAATCTACTCGCATCAGTGAAGGCAACACTCGGTCAACTCTTCCACGACACCATAGTAGCCATGCTTGGCGGTGTCATGACATCGGTGGTAGCCTGGACAGAGGGCGATGTTAATCCTGCTGCAAGCAGACGGTTCACAGTGGCCCCTGATGACACAACAGGTTGAACATGTGCCCAGGCTCTGTTCCTGGGTGATGAACGGTTGGACGCCACTGTGCATCAGTCTTGACGTGCGTCTGTAATACACGAACATTGAGAACCTGGTCTACAGGTGTGGGAATGTTCCACAGGCTACTGATGAAACCAGCGACACACCGCCGATACACTGAGCGCAGCATGTGCAGCCGTTCGCAGCTTACGCATGCCGCCAATGCGGCCCCGTTCAAGTGGCTGAAGTTGTTCAGCGGGAGTATATGCTCGTCGGTGGGGCTTAGTTGTACTCAAGAACGAATGTTGCAAACACTGTTCACCTCTCAACTCAGGGCGGTTATTGCCTGCCGAGTCAGAACGGAACGCTCGCAGATAGGCCTCTCGATCGCCGGTGATTGTGACGAAACACTGCAGTTGCGGCCAACGCTGAGCAATGGCTGCTCGTTCAGTTATTGACTGTATAAATACTGAAGGTGGTTCCTTGACGCTAGTATTTCCGCCAAATGAAGAAAGGTGCGAATAGTGGGCAGTTGAAGTTAACCCTGAAGGCGGGAATCGTAATGGCGATTTGTGGGAACCGGATTTTTTTTTTTTTCTGAGTGAAGTACGTGTGTTCTGCTGTGATATGCATCAGTGATGTCTAACCAAGAACATTTTGTTATATCTACTTTTGTTTCAAGACTGATCTGTATGTTGCTAGCACAAGAACGAGTAGAAACGCCACATTTTTAGTGCCAATCAGTTGTCATACGGTGGCGTTAGTTGTCGGCCCACAAACATAATTGATACCATTCATTTAGTGCATAACGTATTGCGTCTGAAAAGTGTTTAATGCCATATTTTGGTACGTGTATAGGTGGCAAAGTGGTACAGGGCTTGGTATTAATGGAGAGATTTTGGGTTCAGTCGTCATTTACCGTGTCCTGCACCTCTGGTAGTGATTTGTTAATGCCAGGAATTTGATTTGCTTGTGAGATGTCTATAGTAGTACATCCAATTTACGAACCACAAATTGAGTTTTTAGGTTGCTATTTGTTCAAGTTTAGAGGACAAATTATTGGTTATGGAAGTGAAGTCTGAGAACAGATATTTTGCTGCTGTGTGAAACGTAATCATTTTCCTCTCAATGTAGAATGTAAACATGCTTCCTTTGCGAAAATCGGCTATACTTAAATTGTTTTTACGCTTATTTACGTTTCAGCCCCTCTAAATGCCAGTGCAACAAATACATTTTCAGTATTTCTCCATTATAAGAGAAAGTTGTTGGCTCCACAATGACTCACTGAAAATATATAACGCGGGGACGAACAAAAAAAACAAAACTGTCACCTCTGAAAGGTTCAAAACAACCGCCAGGAACACCTTCAACTGTTCCACTGTCAGCCATCTTGTTTTTACACCTCCAGCTGTTCCACTGCCAGCCATGTTTTGTTTTTATAGCTGATAAACAGTGAAACAGTGAGTGACAGTGACAGTGGCAGTGGCAACTCAATATTCAGTGTTTGACAGTGATGAAGACGAAAAAAGAGTAAGTGAAACACCATGTAAATAGACACACACACACACACACACAGAATTAAACAATTTAAGGCATAATAATAACATAGTTCTTCAAATCGTAATTTTGGCTTAAACAATTTATCTTCTTTAAGGTATAAGTGGTTGCAGATGACAAACTGTCGGTCACTGTAGAAACACAAGACGTCAGAAAAACCACATCATGTGGTAAAAAGGTATGGATTTTCATAATTTATGTGTTTCTTCAAATATCTATAGTTACATTTTTTTAAAACTAATAGCTACATGTATACAAAACAACAAAGAACGTTCTTTATCTTTGACAGATGGAAAATAAAAGCCCACTGAGGATGCTGCAACTGCAGTGAAACATGTTTGGGTCATAAAACAAAACTGTGTTTTGCTAAAGGCGGACCCTATCCAAAAACATATATAATGTTATTCTATCCAACTGTCAACTTTTTGTTCCCCTCTTAGAGGGGTCTTACCGCTGTAATTCATTCCCGCGATAAAAATTCATTTTATTACGATCTATTTTTGTTTGTTCGTCATTTTTCCTTAATTACTTGTCTTGATTGTTTCATCTGAATGTTGCTGTCTTGTTTTTAAAAAAGTTAAAAGCTGGTTAAGCTTTTATCTGTTATCCTACCATGTAAACAGGGATTGAATCACTCATTTGCAACATACTTTGTAAAAAATTGTCGTTTTCATAAACAAATAAAATATTATAATGGGTTGAATCAAGTGTTATTTTTTGGAGGACAACATATTCGTCCTTGTCTGTTACCGTAACTCAGAAATGAGCTTAAATAGTTATAAATCAATACATATCGGTACTATATGAGAACTCACTGTAAACATGTTCAAACACAGTAGGAGTTTGTGCAGTGATGGGATTTAACGCTGTTTTCGTTCGGTGTTTCATGAAGTAATCTAATTAACTTATTGTTGTGACTTGTTCGTACTTTCTTGCATATCTCTGGCACTAACACGTGACTGTTCGAACAATCTCGATATTATATCGAACGCTGCGGCATATCGCGAAATCTAGAGAACGTTCAAACGCGAGTATCGTTGTCCAGCCCTACTAAGAGTTCTGTGTATAGGTATTTCGAGTGTCCGTGCTTCGGCACACAGACGCGTGTAATTTGTTGTGTGGTTAATGTTTCGTGAAGACGGGTACTCTGGAATTTAGATACTCCTGACGTAATGAGATTTCTCTCTCAGACTGGCGCCTTCAAGCGCAATACATCCCTTTCTTGTAGAACAATAATGACGTCACACGGTTGTGAAAATGCGTCTGACGAAACAGGCAGACGATCCCGCAGCTGTTGATTAAGTAGGCGTGAGTGTGCGGAGCTGTGCAAACGCCGGCTGCATTGTGCGGTAGACACAGCTACCAGGCGAAACTCTTGTTCCATTCCCTCACGCAACAAGGAAATACCGATAGCGTTCGCTGTTCGCCGCACACAACAACGCAGTATATCCAGAGAACGATTTCACAAGTATATCATGTTAAACATCCCACTCTATCATAAGTCTCATTATACAATGTGTTACCTATATAGTGGGACCATTTGTTATTATGTTATTATTATTTTGAGCTTTTCCTCATTACAGAGCCTTATTCCCAACATAATAATTTACTAGGAAATTACTATACAAAGAATAAACCTTCTAAATTTTCAAAATATTCCTCCAGGTGTTTCGATCTTGTGTGTTCTCTTCCTCTGCGCCCATTCTCCTCACTGTGTGCTGTACATTTTGGAGCCAGGTGATCATAGGTCGTCATCTTCTTCTTCTCCCCTCCGGTTCCCACTCCAGTATCAATTTTGGTATTCTGGCTTCCTCCATTCGTCGTACATGCCCGTATAACTGTAAATTCTTCCTAACCATTATGTCGTATATTCTTTCTTTTATTTCCATTCTCCATATTATTTCAGCGTTCCTTATCTTCTCTTTCCTGGAGAGGATTGCCGTTCTTCTCCGGAAGTCCATCTCTAGAGCTTGTAATTTTTTAATGTGCTTCATGTTAATTGTCCAGGTCTCCGTTCCATACAGAACCACACTCTCTTATATAGATTTGTATATTAATTTTTTAGTTCTGCTCATTACATTCCTGCTCCATAAAACTGAGTTAACCGTCGCAATGACCTTCCGTCCGCTACTAATTCTTTTATTGATTTCTGACTCTGCTTTTCCCTCGATTTCTAAAATGTATCCCAAATAACAGAAGGTGTTGATCTTCTTTTTGATTTTCTTTCCTTCAATGTAAAGCTCATCTGAATCATTTGCCAAGTATTCTATTTTTTAATATTTAGTCTCCAAACACCAAGTTTTGTATGCTACTGCTAATTGATTGCACATATAGTTAGCATCCTCCCCATCTTGTGTTACGACTACTTGATCATCAGCAAATAATAAATGGTGTAGGTAAACTCCATCTCTTATTTCTAATCGCATACCATGTTCTAAGGCTAATATCTATATAGGTTCTAAATAATGATGGCGACATGGGACAGCCTGTAAAACGCTTTGCTTGTTCTAAATTTCTGTGAAAGTTTTTCACTTGGCAAGTGTTATCATTATACATCTGTTGTATTATTTTAATCAAGGAAGGGTTTATGTTTGCCGTATGTAGTGCTCTCCAAAGTAATTTTCTTGGAACAGTATGATACGCTTTTTCTAGATCTATGAAAATTTATCTTGTATTTTTTGATTTTTCCCTATGTTTCTCCAAAATCTGTCATAATGTGAAAATATATCAAAAAATAAAATAAATTATATAGTGAAAGTTCTCATTTCTTATATGTCATGTGCACAGTGAAAGCAACTTTATCTCACATCAAATCGTACATTTATGTTGATGTAGCTTAGTCACGCTATGTAGTTTTAACACTTTTCAACATTTTACTTTACCATACGTTAATTCTAATTTTACTCAAATAAATATTGCACTGTGAAAATTAGACGTCTCTGAATATCAACACTGTCGTCAGAAGAGTTTGAACTTTAAAGTTCAAACTCATGAGCGTCTTTCTGGATTTAATGTATACTGACAGTTTTTTTAAAGAATCTTTCTAGGGGACACAGCACGGTGTGCTTTGTGCGCGTCACTTAATGGCAGTGAATGGCAAAATTATCCACTTTCATCATATTTTATTTGAGTGTTTTTCATTTTTCTGGAGCATGTACTCCCATTATTGTTAGATAGCCTTAGCTCACGTTAAACATTCATTATTCACTCTTCAAGTTACGATTGATGTTTGTTCTTTACAGACGTCGTGGAAACTGGCTGAATTAAGATAAACCTAATGCACTGAAATGGAGAATATCAGTTAAATTCAAGTTCTCGGGAGACGGACCACCTAAATGTCACCAGTATCCTCTTTTGGAAACGAAATGTATGTGGCCTGCTCGGAGACATAAGATAGTTTCTGACTGATTATAATTAATAGACGAGAAATTGAACCAAACTCTCAGAAGGCTTGCTCAATTCTACAACCCTCTATTTGGAGGATTATGTAGCTTCTGGATTTTACTCTTATGTCTCTGTTGTTCAACTACATCGCTTTCCTCTCTTCATTTGAAAGATCAGGCCAGCAAGGCCATGGTCAGTATGTAAAACTTCCTCTAACGTTTCGTCTCCGATTGCGGAGACATCCAGCATACTACGGAGACGGAGAGTAATGCGCAACTTAACTTTCTGGATACGTCTGTAATCAAACGCTTAGACGGAACATTGGGTCATAAAGTGTATATAAAAGCCACCGCATACTGAACACTATCTTCATAATGATTCTGACAACAACTGCAGACAAAATAAAGACGTTATAAAAACCTTGATGGAGAAGGATAGCAGCATTTGTGAACCGTGCTATTAACGTGATGAAGTTCACCACCTACGATCGACCTTTAAGAAGAATTGTTGTTATAACATGGAAATGATCGAGCTCTTTACCCTAGGGACAGAATCAGGATCACCCGATTGTCGTCCAATGGGAAAGCTTTTCTTCCGTTTGTTAGTAAAATTACAGATCGTTCTGGGAAAGTATTGGACACGTAAGCAGTGAATTTATTTTCAGATAAAAGAATGTTGAAGAAAGCAAAAGATACACGACATTTTATAAGTACACCGGTTTTACATAAAATTCTTTGTAGTTGTGAACTAGTATATTGGTAGCACGAAAAGAAGTGTTGATACTCTTTTAACTGAACATAGGAGGAACTGCCGTATGGGATATGCGGGCAAATCAGCCGTAGCGGAAAATGTGTACCAAGAGGGGTAACCATGAAATAACATTCAGTGAGACAAGCGTCCGAAAAAAAGTCGTACTATCACACGTGCATGAAGAGAGAACTTATTGAGATTTATAAACACCGTAATAATTTTAACAGAAAGAAGAAAGCGTCAAATTAAGGAAAATATAGATGTCGACTTTGCAACGACAGAATAACAATCGATTATTTTCAATCGAGAATGTTATCACCACCAGAGAGTCATGTAGACGGCGTCATGTGATGGACTGTGGTGCTCTCTATACTGCTTATCCTCGAGTTCTGATTGTAGTTCGCCACTTCACTTCCGGGGATGTCTCCAGCAGTTGCACACGAAACGTTAGGGGAAAGTTTTACATATCGACCACGGCCTGTCAGCCTGGAAGTTTTAAGTGAAATTAATACCGGCGATGAAAGACTATACTGTATTAACGTTTTCCCCTCACTTGTCACTGTGTAGTTGCCTCTAAACAACCAATCTGCTTCTTCTATTTCAACGGTGACGGTCTTCTGTAAATGTTGGTTCTCGTATCTGAATTCTTTTCCTTTCGATCGTCAAGCTTTAGGATTCGCTGCGACATAAGCAGCTTCACGGAATTTTGAGTGGAGCTTCACCACCGCGCTGTTGGGTCTCCAGCTTATTCTCGATTCCTTGAAATTTTCTATTCTGCCCATCACCACGCTTGTTCCACAAAAGACCATTTTGCATGTATACAGTAGCCCACATGCCTGACATCGAATACGACGTCTCTGTAGTAATGCGAAGAGAAAAGCGAACATTGTAAACGTCACGCTCTTGAGCACTGGTGGTGTGAAATATGTACATTTACATCTATATCTGGTGGAGGGTACTTTGTGCACCAGTTCTCCTTTCCTGTTCCAATGGCGAATGCTACCCAGGAAGAACGAGTGCTGGTAAGTGTCCGCATGATTTCTGGTTTTACCTTCGCTGTCTTTTCACGGCGTATAAGTAGGAAGAATCGGTGCACAGAGGGGTCCAAAAAAATGTATCCACTCTTTAAAAGTCCATAACATGGAAACTAATTGACGGAGTTGTCTCATTTTTGGTGAAAATGTAGCTTAAAGTCCAACTTAAAGATATCACTGTAGGTGTTCGAAATGGTCACCATCAATACCCACACAAACGATGCGGCCAAACTGCAGCACGAACTACTGGTCAGCTGGATATTTGCACATGAATGTACGATGGATTCTCGAAGTTCATTCAGTGTGCGTGGCTCTTGCCGATAACGACATCCATTAGTGTTTTGAAGACAGCAAAGCAGAAGTGCTACATACCACGATTGCTATACGCAATGAAGGAGGACGACCCAGATCGTACAATGGAGTACTGTGAGTGGTTTACTAATATAGTGCGCAACGATGAAGAGTTTGCAGAGATGATTGTGTGGTCTGATGAGGCACAGTTCAAACTCAATGGTACAGTAAATCGCCACAACTGCATCTACTGGGCCACCGAAAATCTGAACGTCTATGTTAACAAAGCTGTGAATTTGCCAGGAGTAAATGTGTGGTGTGGGTTGTCTCACCGGGGCTTGATTGGGTCATTCTTCTTTGACGGCATAGTTACCGGTGAGATGTACTTCCAGAAGCTTCAGACATCCATTTTACCTGCCATCCGAGACTTGTATGGAGACGGAAGAGTTTACTTTCAATAAGATGGTGCCCAAGCCCACTACCAAAATCGTGTTAGGGCTAGCTCGACGAAAATGTACCAGGAAGATGGATATGCCTAGAGATGCTGTGGAGTATCCACCACGTTCTCTAGATCTAACTCCACTGGACTTTTACCTGTGGGGGACACTAAAGGACGTCACTTTCGTGCTGCAGTTCGGCGGCATCGTTTGTGTGTGGATATTAATGGTGACCATTTCCAACACCTACAGTGAGATCTTTAAGTTGGACTTTAAGCTTCACTTTCACCAAAAATGAGACAACTCCTTCAATTAGTTTGCAAGTTATGGACTTTTAAGCAGTGGATACATTTTTTTGGACCCTTCTGTATTTGCTAGCGTACACTCTGTAAACTTAAACAGTAAACAACACTGCGATGGACAAAGCCTGTGTTGCAGCGTCTGCCACTGGATTTGGAAGAAACTTGGTTTGGGCTGTTCAGTGTAGGAGAATGTGGATTGTGAATACCAGGCGAATGGCGTGTTTCTTGACTTCTGGAAGACCTTGGATACACTTCCAGTCGGTCGACTAGCAAACAAAATACGGAACTCATCGGGACAGGTAGGCGATTAGATTGAACGGTTCGTAGCAAACAGAGCCCAGGGCATCGTTCTCAATTAGGAGACAGCGCCACAAGCGAAACCAACGTCCAGTACCTCAAAGAAGTGTGTGGCGACGTGGGGGGAGAGGGGGGAGGGGGCAGGGGAGATGGCGGGCTACTCATAAAAATTTCGGGTGGGATGAACGAAACGGAAATCAATTTATTACAAAGTATGCTCAAAACTCTTGAAATGCTTCGCTAATCACCAAACATGTTAATAGGTAAGATACAAGATGCTTAAAGAGAGAGATTTGAGTACGTTATTTTGCTGAGAGGCAGGCAAGATTCAGATATGTACGAAATCATACGCTTAAGTAGCAAATGTCGCGGTGCATCACTGACTGAAAATGCCTGAGATAATCGCCCAAAAGCAATCACGTCAAAGCAAATAAAATGTATCCCTGTTTAAAGGTCACGACATAAATAAGATGATATTTTAACTTTGTACGATATCTCAATATATTTGTGTACCGGTTGTATCACTTTGAAAGTATAATCCAATAAAATGGTTAACCATCATTCATGTACGACAAATTTTTCGTTAATTGTTGGTAAGGCGGGTGCCAGGTGGAGAATTCTTGGGAGAGTCTTTAGAAAATGTAGTCCATCAACAGAGGAGGTGACTTACAAAACTCTCGTTCGACCTATACTTGAGTACTGCTCATCAGTGTGGGATCCGTACCAGGTCGGGTTGACATAGGAGATAGAGAAGATCCAAAGAAGAGCGGCGCGTTTCGTCACAGGGTTATTTGGTAAGCGTGATAGCGTTACGGAGATGTTTAGCAAACTCGAAGTGGCAGACTCTGCAAGAGAGGCGCTCTGCATCGCGGTGTAGCTTGCTGTCCAGGTTTCGAGAATGTGCGTTTCTGGATGGGGTATCGAATATATTGCTTCCCCCTACTTATGCCTCCCGAGGAGATCGCGAATGTAAAATTAGAGAGATTCGAGCGCGCACGGAGGCTTTCCGGCAGTCGTTCCTCCCGCGAACCATACGCGACTGGAACAGGAAAGGGAGGTAATGACAGTGGCACGTAAAGTGCCCTCCGCCACACACCGCTGGGTGGCTTGCGGAGTATAAATGTAAATTTAGATGTAGACACATTCATTGTGTTTCACATCTATTGCTCCAGAGTATGAGTAATAAGTCGCAGAGAACTCAATCAAACTGTTTTATTATTTTACGAACAAAATTGTCTAGATAACGTCTTCTGTAACAGCTACACTGGTGTCTGTCGAAATACGGCGCCTTCCTGCCTAACACTGAGGTAGAGGAGGATGGCTGCTTCCATCGGCGTCAGCTGTTGCGTGTCGCTATGACGACGCTATTTTAGTATTAGACCTGAAAATGATTTAATTCGACGGATACCGCCAACAAAAACGAGATCTAGACTCTAAAGACCTCTGCTTTGGCACGAATGTCTGTCACACAGCTTACTCGAGTGCGCTACGATAATCACTTGTTAGCCTCAAAGGTCTTCAGTCTGCTGGCGCGTTGCTCCTCTGGGCTGAGAGTGAAAGGTGTATCTTGAAGGGAGGAGCGAGTTTTGACAGGTTCCAGCTAATGTGTATTCGGGGCGGCGTATTTCGTTTCGGAAAGCCTCGTGGCCACAGCACAAGGGTCCTACTGCCATGACAACTGACTGTACCGATGTTCATAATAATCTAGAAATTTCGTCTTGTGACCTAAAGATGGGCGCGTTCACACTACTTCGTTCTGGAGTATGGTGAGATCTTCGCTACGTCGCACGTTTCCGCTGTATTAACATGACTGTAAATTATATGTCCTTCCATATCATGGAAATTAGGAATCTTTCCGCGATAAATTTTACAGAAGTTTTTGGCTTGTTCACGTTTTCAACTTCTTTACGACATGTGGGGATCACTATCCATTTCTAATTCAGTCACCGAAGGCTCGTAAGATAGTTCTTCAGAAATTAATACTAATATTTCGTAATTTTATTTTGTCTATAATATACGGTGAGGATGTAAAGCATATGGTCTGTTGTGTTCATATATGAAGCATGTCACCCTGTGTATGAACGTTGTATTGCATTTGAGTACGGATTGGATTATTATCCTTCTCCCTCGTTTTTGTCCAATTAATCTTTGTACGTGTTCCACATCTCCTTATGTGTTCACTCAAGAACTACGTTATCGAAAGGTACCTAACTCAGTTTAACTGTATTTAAAGCTAGGGTGAAACTGCCTAAATTAACTGCTCAGAATTACATATGATGTAAATGGTTTCGCTTATAAACAGCTTTTCTGCGACCGGTCACGATTTGCGGTACTGCGCCCAGTTGTGGAGAACACATCTGACGTCTGGGGATCGATCACACCAGCTTTTCTTTTTGAGTTATCAGTCTTCTGACTGGTTTGATGCGGTCAACCACGGATTCCCCTCCTGTGCCAACGTCTTCATCTCAGATTAGCACTTGCAACCAACGTCCGCAGTTATTTGCTGGATGTATTCCAATCGCTGTCTTCCTCTACAGTTTTTGTTTCTACCGCCCCCTCTAGTACCATGGCAGTCATGCCTTAACAGATGTCCTATCATTCTGTCCCTTCTCCTTGTCAGTGTTATCCACATATTTCTTTCCTCTCCGATTCGTCGCAGAACCTCTTCATTTCTTACCTCATCAGTTCACCTAACTTTCAACATTCGTCTGTAGCACCACATCTCAAGTGCTTCGATTCTCTTCTGTTCTTCTTTTCCCATAGTCAATGTTTTAGTACCATACAATGCTGTGCTGCAACGTACATTCTCAGAAATTTCTTTCTCAAATTAAAATTTCTCTTATTTTCAGTATATTTTGCACGACGTGTTACGGGAAATAATTCCCGTTGTGCGTTTTTGCTGTGTATTGTGGCATTTTTTGTAATCTTTCTGATGTGTGAGGTTCGGAATCGTTCTGTTGTCTTGAAGTTTTCTTGTGATCGATCTGTGTAGGGTATCACACATAGGAAACATCACACACAATTTGCTGTGCACATTACACGTCGTGAATAACAAAAGTTCAACTGATCAAATCAATATATGATTTAAGAATTTTCAGCCATGTAAATACGTTTACTTCTATGTGAAACTTCTTAACACTTGCTGGTGGAGGCAGAATCATCCAAATAATTTTTAATACCACATAAGCTCAAGACTCTTTCAGATTACTGGGTAGTGTAGGGCATAGGCGGCCGAAACATTTGTCTTGCACAAACTGTATTTGTAAGTAACAAATTATTCACCCACACAGACAGCGGATGCATTTGGATTCTAATTTCAATTTAGTCTTCGTTAACTCTTGTTAACTCTTCTTTCTTCCGTTACGGTTCGCGGAAGTCCTTGCCACTCAGAAACTTTAGTCATCACAGTCAGGCTGCATCCACTTACATATGGATCAGATTTAATACAAAGGGTTAACATTTAGGGTCATAAAACCAGAGTGACAAACTCATATGAACTCCCAGGCTAAACTTAAATAAAGGAAGACAAGCTTTGGGACTGTCCCTACATCTACATCTACATGGCTACTCTGCAATTCACATTTAAGTGCTTGGCAGAGGGTTCATCGAACCACAATCATACTATCTCTCTACAGCGAGCGGGAAAAACGAACACCTAAACCTTTCTGTTCGAGCTCTGATTTCTCGTATTTTTTTTTTGATGATCATTCCTACCTATGTAGGTTGGGCCCAACAAAATATTTTCGCATTCGGAAGAGAAAGTTGGTGACTGAAATTTGGTAAAAAGGTCTCGCCGCGACGAAAAACGTCTATGCTGTAATGACTTCCATCCCAACTCGTATATCATATCTGCCACACTCTCTCCCCTATAACGTGATAATACAAAACGAGCTGCCCTTTTTTGCACCCTTTCGATGTCCTCCGTCAATCCCACCTGGTAAGGATCCCACACCGCGCTGCAATATTCTAACAGATGACTAACGAGTGTAGTGTAAGCTGTCTCTTTAGTGGACTTGTTGCATCTTCTAAGTGTCCTGCCAATGAAACGCAACCTTTGGCTCGCCTTCCCGGCAATATTATCTACGTGGTCCTTCCAACTGAAGTTGTTCGTAATTTTAACACCCAGGTACTTAGTTGAATTGACAGCCTTGAGAATTGTACTATTTATCGAGTAATCGAATTCCAACGGATTTCTTTTGGAACTCATGTGGATCATCTCACACTTTTCGTTATTTAGCGTCAACTGCCACCTGACACACCATACAGCAATCTTTTCTAAATCGCTTTGCAACTGATACTTTTCTTCGGATGACCTTACTAGACGGTAAATTACAGCATCATCTGCGAACAATCTAAGAGAACTGCTCAGATTGTCACCCAGGTCATTTATATAGATCAGGAATAGCAGAGGTCCCAGGACGCTTCCCTGGGGAACACCTGATATCACTTCAGTTTTACTCGATGATTTGCCGTCTATTACTACGAACTGCGACCTTCCTGACAGGAAATCCAAAGTATAATTAAGCCTTACTCGTGAATCATGTCTGTTAGCATCTATACAACAATATTGCGAAATCCTGGTGTACGCTGTTCAGATACAAGCGAAATATGATGTCACACTGCAGGATGAAATGAACTGGGAAACACTTTTCATTGCGCACTCGTGACAGCACTGGGCGCCGACGCAGGTCTCGTATGTCTGTATTGTTTACCGTGGAGACGAACTTCGTCAGCTGTGGCTACTACTGTACTGCTGAGGACGTGGTGGCGTCTTTGTCTCGCTGTTCCACTTCCGTTGCTGTGTCAGTTGCCTGTATCTATTGTCCTGATCTCGCCGCGAGATATCCTGAGAAATGAGGGTTACGGGATATCCGTGTTAATGCCCTATCAGTACAGATAAGACTGCGTAATGGAGTATATCTTTGGTAACAGCTCTCCGCTTACAAAATTTCGAAACAAAAATTTCGACATGAATCGAGACGATTTCGTCTCGACCGCTCAGTCGACCAGTCAGGGCTGGTATGCGAGTCCCTGAAAATTCATTCAGATATAATTTGTTAGCGGTTTCCTCAAATCATACCAGGACAGCACGAAACTGCTTCTTAAGAACAGTCAAGGAACTACATCTGTCTCCACACTACTGTCTGTGACAAGTACAGATTACTGAAGTTAAAATCTTCTGGGTTATTAAGCCGCGTCATATTTTTTTCTAAAATGATCGACGTTTCGACCCCTCTGCTGGGATCTTCTTCAGGATCTTCCGGTGTCCACTGCTACTAGTAGAAGATCCTGAGGAAGATCCCAGCATAGGGGTCGAAACGTCGATCATTTTAGAAGAAATATGACGCGGCCAAATATCCCAGAAGATTTTAACTTCAGTGAAAACGGCCACGAACGCCTGCAGACTTACATAAATACAGATTAGCTGACTGTTTTTCAAGGATTTCCTTGCGGAGTGGGGGAGAGGTCATGTACGTAAAAAACAGTTATCCATTTGAGTATCACGGCATTGCACTGCACAGACACTTGAATTTTGTGCAGGGGCAGTTGAATTTAGTGAAACTGTTGTTGTTTATAGGTCCCAACTCTGAATTCAGATCATTTCTGCTCAAGCTACAGAGGGTACTCGTTTCAATTTATAGGAAGTACCAAAAATTAGTTATATGTGGTGACTTCAGTATTAATTTTGCATGTGATTGAGCAATGAAAAGGATGTTGGTAGATCTCCTAAATTCATATAATCTGATGCAGACTGGTTTTTTTTTCCAGCCAGGGTGCAGGGGAACAGTAGCACAACCACAGACAATATTTCTATTCATTCTTCATTACTAGAAGGGCATTCTGTTAGTAAAAGGGTGAATGGCCTTTCAGACCATGATGCACAAATTTTAACACTAAAAGGCTTTTGTACTCAAACAAATGTCACACATAATTACAAATTATGTAGGAAAGCTAATTCAATGGCAATAGAGTCTTTTAAACCTCATTAAGGAACAAGAGTGGCAGGATTTTTATAGTACCGATAACATAGATGATAAATATAATGCTTTCCTTAACACATTTCTCCTGCTCTTTGACAGTTGCTTTCCATTAGAACGTTCTAAACGGGGTACCAGCAGTAAAAGGCAGCCTGGGTGGCTGACCAATGGTGTAAGGTTATCATGTAGAATAAAGCAGGAATTATATCAAAATGTTAGGAGTAGTCACAATCAAACTACAGTAGTTCATTACAAACAGTATTGTAAGGTGCTTGAAAATGTTATTAGGAAAGCAAAGAGTACGTGGTACAGAAATAGAACAGCTAATTCACAGGATAAAATCAAAACCATATGGTCAGTTGCGAAGGAAGTGTCTGGTCAACAGTACAAGGTCGACGATATAAAGTCAGTTTGTATTGAAAATGTTTCTGTTACTGATAAGTCAGATATATGTACCGTATTTAACAATCATTTTCTGAGCATTGCTGGTGAATTAAATAGAAACTTATTTTCTGCAGGGAATCAATCTTGGAAACTGCCTTTCCGAGACTGATGTCTGAAATACTCCTCCGTGCTGCTGACAAGGGGCAGATTGAGCCACTGAAGACTAAGGTCTTTCATGGATATGATGGAGTGCCTAGCAGAATATTAAAGCACTGTACTGCCCATGTTAGTCCTGTACTTAGCCATATTTGTAATTTTTCCTTTAAGAATTGTCTGTTTTCTGAACGATTTAAGTACTCAGTACTAAAGCCGATTTATAAAAAGGGAGAATGGGATCATATACACAATTTTAGACCTATTTCTATGCCATCAGTGTTTGCTAAAGTTGTTGAAAAGGCTGTGTATTTTCGGATAATTGATGATTTGTATCACGTAATTTGCTATCAAATGTACAGTTCAGCTTTAGAAGTCGTTTAGCAACTGAAAATACTATATTCTCTTTTCTCTGTGAGGTACTGGATGGATTAAGCTAAAGCTTTCGAACGCTAGGCATATTTGTTGATTTAATTAAGGCGTAGATTTTGTTGATCACAAAATATTGATCCAGCAGTTGGACCATTACGGAATACAGGGAGTAGCTCACAATTGGTTCACCTCTTAGTTTAACAACAGGCTGCAAAAGGTCATCCTCACAGTGTTGAGAATGGCTGTGAAGTGGGGTCTGCTAGGGGTACGGTCAAATGTGTGTGTGTGTGTGTCGGGGGGGGGGGGGGGGGAGGGATCAGTGCTGGGGCCACTACCGTGCCTTATTTATATAAATTATATGCCTCTAGTTTTATGGGAAGTTCTAAAATATTTCTGTTTGCTGATGACACTAGCTTGGTAGTGAAGGATGTTGGCTCTGTTTCAAATATTGCAGTTCATGACATAAGTTCATGGCTTGTAGCAAATCAACTAACGCTAAATCACAATAAGACTCAGTTTTTTACAGTTTCTAACACACAATCCTACAAAACGCGATGTTTTAATTTCAAAGAATTGGCATAGGATTAGTGAAACTGAACAGTTCGAGTTTCTAGTGTCCAGATAGCAAACTTTCGTGGAATGCCCACGTTCAGTATCTTGCTCAAAGACTTAATGCTGACATTTTTACTATTCGAACGGTATCTGAAGTAAGTGATCGACAAGAGAATTAGTCTACTTTGCTTCTTTCCATTAGCTTATGTCACGTGGTATTATATTTTGGGATAACTCTTCCCATTCTAAAACGATATTTTTGCCTCAAAAACGGGTAGTTCCGGTAATAAGTGGTGCACGTTCGCGAACCTCTTGTCAACACCTGTTCAACAGTCCGGCTATTCTGACATTGGCCTCTCAATATATATATTTCCTTTACTGTCGTTTCTCGTTAACAATAGCAGCTTATTTCAAAGAATTGGCAGCTTTCACTCAGTTAATACTCGACAGAAATCCAATCTGCATTTGGATCGCGCTTCCTTAACTTACAGGGTGTTTCAAAAATGACCGGTATATTTGAAACGGCAATACAAACTAAACGAGCAGCGATAGAAATACACCGTTTGTTGCAATATACTTGGGACAACAGTACATTTTCAGGCAGACAAACTTTCGAAATTACAGTAGTTACAATTGTCAACAACAGATGGCGCTGCGGTCTGGGAAACTCTATAGTACGAAATTTTCCACATATCCACCATGCGTAGCAATGATATGGCGTAGTCTCTGAATGAAATTACCCGAAACCCTTGACAACGTGTCTGGTGGAATGGCTTCACATGCAGATGAGATGTACTGCTTCAGCTGTTCAATTGTTTCTGGATTCTGGCGGTACACCTGGCCTTTCAAGTGTCCCCACAGAAAGAAGTCACAGGAGTTCATGTCTGGCGAATAGGGAGGCCAATCCACGCCGCCTCCTGTATGTTTCGGATAGCCCAAAGCAATCACACGATCATCGAAATATTCATTCAGGAAATTAAAGACGTCGGCCGTGCGATGTGGCCGGGCACCATCTTGCATAAACCACGAGGTGTTCGCAGTGTCGTCTAAGGCAGTTTGTACCGCTACAAATTCACGAAGAATGTCCAGATAGCGTGATGCAGTAATCGTTTCGGATCTGAAAAATGGGCCAATGATTCTTTGGAAGAAATGGCGGCCCAGACCAGTACTTTTTGAGGATGCAGGGACGATGGGACTGCAACATGGGGCTTTTCGGTTCCCCATATGCGCCAGTTCTGTTTATTGACGAAGCCGTCCAGGTAAAAATAAGCATCGTCAGTAAACCAAATGCTGCTCACATGCATATCGCCGTCATCAATCCTGTGCACTATATCGTTAGCGAATGTCTCTCGTGCAGCAATGGTAGCGGCTTGAGGGGTTGCCGCGTTTGAATTTTGTATGGATAGAGGTGTAAACTCTGGCGCATGAGACGATACGTGGACATTGGCGTCATTTGGACCGCAGTTGCAACACGGCGAACGGAAACCCGAGGCCGCTGCTGGATCACCTGCTGCACCAGCTGCGCGTTGCCCTCTGTGGTTGACGTACGCGGTCGCCCTACCTTTCCAGCACGTTCATCCGTCACGTTCCCAGTCCGTTGAAATTTTTCAAACAGATCCTTTATTGTATCGCTTTTCGGTCCATTGGTTACATTAAACCTCCGTTGAAAACTTCGTCTTGTTGCAACAACACTGTGTTCTAGGCGGTGGAATTCCAACACCAGAAAAATCCTCTGTTCTAAGGAATAAACCATGTTGTCCATAGCACACTTACACGTTGTGAACAGCACACGCTTACAGCAGAAAGACGACGTACAGAATGGCGCACCCACAGACTGCGTTGTCTTCTACATCTTTCACATCACTTGCAGCGCCATCTGTTGTTGAAAATTGTAACTACTGTAATTTCGAAAGTTTGTCCGCCTGAAAATGAACTGTTGTCCCAAGCATATTGCAACAAACGGTGTATTTCTATCGCTGTTCGTTTAGTTTTTATTGCCGTTTCAAATATACCGGTCATTTTTGAAACACCCTGTATGTGCAGAAAACTGTGCAGTATACTGCTGTATCCATTTTTAATAAGCTACCTCACGAATTAAAAATCTTAGCAGTAATCCACGCTCTTTCAAATCGAAACTGAAGAGTTTCCTCATGGGTCACTCTTTCTATTCTGTTGAGGAGTTCCTTGAAAAATTAAGCTGATTCCGTGTTAAATTGCTGGTTGCGTTTACTTGAACTTATGGCCTGACTTTTTTTGGGTTCATAAACGTTTTATTTTATTTGTTATTACTTTCATGTTGTAATTTCATCTGCTGAAACGGTGCATGACCTTGGAGATTTGTTCCTCAGTTTGGTCCTACGGAACTAGGCATGTAAATAAATAAACGTGTGTTGTAGGAAGAAAGGGAGGAATATCATGCTTATATCGTAACTGGAGACACATCACAGTCTCTGACAAGGCAAAGAAGATGAACGGAATTCGCCGTGACTTCTTGAGGGAGCCGTGCTGGCGTCCTCCGTAATCCTGTACCACTCGCGAATGAAGCGAGGGAAGATTTATTATTAGTGAAAAGTTTCTGTGCGCGCTTTAGTTAGTCATGGTACAATAATTTATTACGTCAGAGACGAAGAAAGTATCCTGGAATTCCATTCAAGAAGAGTAGATGTCTTCTGTGTGGCGAAGCTACACATATCTCCCAATAAAGGCAAGTCCTCCGATCCAGACGGTATACAAGTTCCCTTCAGAGTATGTTGGTATAATACCTGCCTGCTTAATAATCATATACAACCTCTCGCTCGATCAGAACATAAAGACTTGGAAGTTGCACAGATCACGCCAATATCTAAGAAAGGAAATAGGAGAAATCTTGTGAATTACAGAACACTTTCAGTGATATCGATTTGCAGTACGATTTTGGAACATCTCCTGTCTTCGAACATAATGAAATACTTCTCATATTTTTGTGCCACGGTCATGTAATAATATTTGTATGATATTTCCTCCATCTGACTGTACAAACTTCTTTATTTTATATTACTATCAAGATTTCGGCATTAGGCTATTATCAAGTACAATAACACTGGGTATAATTAGACTTTGACGATGACTTTACTTAATAAAGTATAATTACACACAACGTCGTTGTACTTGATAATGGCTTAAAGCCGAAATCATGAGAGTAATATAAAATAAAGAAGTTCGTACAGTCAAATGGAGGAAATATCATACAAACAAATGGCTGTGAGTACAATGGGACTTAACATCTCAGGTCATCAGTCCCCTAGAACTTAGAACTACTTTGCCAGCCGGAGTGGCCGTGCGGTTCTAGGCGCTACAGTCTGTAGTCAAACGACCGCTACGGTCGCAGGTTCGAATCCTGCCTCGAGCATGGAGGTATGTGATGTCCTTAGGTTAGTTAGGTTTAATTAGTTCTAAGCTAGGCGACTGATGACCTCAGAAGTTAAGTCGCATAGTGCTCAGAGTCATTTGAACCATTTAGAACTACTTAAACCGAACTAACCACACCCATCCATGCCCGAGGCAGTATTCAAACCTGCGATCGTAGCGGTCACGCGGTTCCGAACGGAAGCGCCTAGAACAGCTCGGCCACAGCGGCTGGCTCATACAAACATAATGAAATATAATATTACAGTGGAATGCAGAGCCACTGCAGTGTCGTGTTTATCCGCCGATACCAGGCAACGACTTTTACTTAAAATGTCTTCCGCTGTTCGGAAATTACGTAATATGTGTACGAGTACAGGTTTTGAGGCACTAAAGACGACGTAAGGAAGTTTTGGTCGGGGCGTGCGTTTTGCACGGGTAGCCAAAGCATGCACGGATGTCCGAAGGGAACATTGTATCATTCATCTTTACAATATAGGCAAGGGAATATCGTATTTATACGGCGATACGAGACAAGAGCTTTCAATTAAAATGCGTATACGAGCTCAGGTTGTGACGCAGGAGCGACGACATGTGGAAGTTTTCGTCTAGCAGTGAGTCGTGTAGAGACAGCCAAAACAGGCGTTAGTTCGTATAACGCAGGAATCAGGGTGGCACAAATTTTCAAGTGCTTGGCAGAGGGTTCATCGAACCACAATCATACTATTTCTCTACCATTCCATTCCCGAACAGCGCACGGGAAAAACGAACACCTAAACCTTTCTGTTCGAGCTCTGATTTCTCGTATTTTATTTTGATGATCATTTCTACCTATGTAGGTTGGGCTCAACAAAATATTTTCGCATTCGGAAGAGAAAGTTGGTGACTGAAATTTCGTAAGAAAATCTCGCCGTGACGAAAAACGTCTTTGCTGTAATGACTTCCATCCCAATTCACGTATCATATCTCCACACTCTCTCCACTATTACGTGATAATACAAAACGAGCTGCCCTTTTTTGCACCCTTTCGATGTCCTCCGTCAATCCCACCTGGTAAGGATCCCACACCGCGCAGCAGTATTCTAACAGAGGACGAGCGAAGCTGTCTCTTAGGTGGACTTGTTGCATCTTCTAAATGTACTGCTAATGAAACGCAACCTTTGGCTCGCCTTCCCCACAATATTATCTATGTGGTCTTTCCAACTGAAGTTGTGTGTAATTTTTACACCCAGGTACTTAGTCGAATTGACAGCCTTGAGAATTGTACTATTTATCGAGTAATCGAATTCCAACGGATTTCTTTTGGAACTCATGTGGATCACCTCACACTTTTCGTTATTTAGCGTCAACTGCCACCTGCCACACCATACAGCAATCTTTTCTAAATCGCTTTGCAACTGATACTGGTCTTCGGATGACCTTACTAGACCGTAAATTACAGCATCATCCGCGAACAACCTAAGAGAACTACTCAGATTGTCACCCAGGTCATTTATATAGATCAGGAACAGGAGAGGTCCCAGGACGCTTCCCTGGGGAACACCTGATATCACTTCAGTTTTACTCGATGATTTGCCGTCTATTACAACGAACTGCGACCTTCCTGACAGGAAATCACGAATCCAGTCGCACAACTGAGACGATACCCCATAGGCCCACAGCTTGATTAGAAGTCGCTTGTGAGGAACGGTGTAAAAAGCTTTCCGGAAATCTAGAAATACGGAATCAACTTGAGATCCCCTGTCGATAGCTGCCATTACTTCGTGCGAATAAAGAGCTATCTGCTTTGGAGAAGAGCGATGTTTTCTGAAACCATGCTGATTACGTGTCAATAGATCGTTCCCTTCAAGGTGATTCATAATGTTTGAATACAGTGTATGCTCCAAAACCCTACTGCAAACCGACGTCAATGATATAGGTCTGTAGTTAGATGGATTACAGTGGTGCGACCTGCGCAATTTTCCAATCTGTAGGTACAGATCTATCGGTGAGCGAGCGGTTGCATATGAGTGCTAAGTAGGGAGCTATTGTATCAGCGTAACACGTTCCACATCATAACGAAGTGTCGTATTCATGATCTACAGAACAAGTATTAATCTAATCTAATCTAATCTGAAGGGAACCTAATCGGTATACAATCTGGACCTGAAGACTTGTCCATATCAAGCGATTTGAGTTGCTTCGCAACCCCTAAGATATCTACTTCTAAGAAACTTATGCTAGCAGCTGTTCGTGTTTCAAATTCTGGAATATTCCATTCGTCTTCCCTGGTGAAGGAATTTCGGAAAACTGCGTTCAATAACTCCGCTTTAGCGGCACAGTCGTCGGTAACAGTACCATCGGCACTGCGCAGCGAAGGTATTGACTGAGTCTTGCCGCTTGTGTACTTTACATACGACCAGAATTTCTTCGGATTTTCTACCAAATTTCGAGACAATGTTTCGTTGTGGAACCTATTAAAGGCATCCCGCATTGAAGTCCGTGCCAAATTTCGCGCGTCTGTAAATTTTAGCCAATCTTCGGGATTTCGCGTTCTTCTGAACTTCGCATGCTTTTCCGTTGCCTCTGCAACAGTGTTCGGACCTGTTTTGTGTACCACGGGGGATCCGTTCCATCTCTTACCAATTTAGAAGGTACGAATATCTCAATTGCTGTTGCTACTATATCTTTGAATTTGAGCCACATCTCGTCTACATTTGCATAGTCAGTTCGGAAGGAATGGAGATTGTCTTTTAGGAAGGCTTCTAGTGACACTTTATCCGCTTGTTTAAATAAAATTATTTTGCGTTTGTTTCTTGTGGATTTGGAAGAAACTATATTGAGCCTAGCTACAACGACTTTTTGATCACTAATCCCTGTATCAGTCATGATGCTCTCTAACAGCTCTGGATTGTTTGTTGCTAAGAGGTCAAGTGTGTCTTCGCAACCATTTACAATTAGCGTGGGTTCGTGGAGTAACTGCTCGAAATAATTTTCGGAGAAAGCATTTAGGACAATCTCGTAAGATGTTTTCTGCCTACCAGCGGTTTTGAACAAGTATTTTTGCCAACATATCGAGGGAAGGTTGAAGTCCCCACCAACTATAACCGTATGAGTGGGGTATTTATTTGTTACGAGACTCAAATTTTCTCTGAACTGTTCCGCAACTATATCATCGAAGTCTGGGGGTCGGTAGAAGGAGCCAATTATTAACTTAGTTCGGCTGTTAAGTATAACCTCCACCCATACCAAATGGCACGGAGTATTTACTTCGACTTCACTACAAGATAAACCACTACTGACAAAAACAAACACTCCATCACCAATTCTGCCTAATCTATCTTTCCTGAACACCGTCTGAGACTTCGTAAAAATTTCTGCAGAACTTTTTTCAGGCTTGAGCCAGCTTTCTGTACCTATAACGATTTCAGCTTCTGTGCTTTCTATTAGCGCTTGAAGCTCAGGGACTTTCCAAGCACAACTACAACAATTTACAACTACAATTCCGACTGTTCCTTGATCCAAGCACGTCCTGTATTTGCCATGCACCCTTTGAGATTGCAGCACACCCCGTACTTTCCCGAGGCCTTTTAACCTAAAAAACCGCCCAGTCTACGCCACAGCCTCCGCTACCCGTGTAGCCGCCAGCTGAGTGTAGTGAACTCCTGACCTATTCAGCGGAACCCGAAATCCCACCACCCTATGGCGCAAGTCAAGGAATCTGCAGCCAACACGGTCGCAAAACCGTCTGAGCCTCTGATTCAGACCCTCCACCCGGCTCTGCACCAAAGGTCCGCAGTCTTTTCTGTCGACGACGCTGCAGATGGTGAGCTCTGCCTTCATCTCGTAAGCAAATCAGATAGCCGCTGGAATCCAGAGAGAATTTCCCCAGATCCAAAGCCACACACGTCATTAGTGCCGACATGTGCCACCACCTGCAGCTGGCTGCACCCTGTGCTCTTCATGGCATCCGGAAGGACCCTTTCCACATCAGGAATGACTCCACCCGGAATGCACACGGAGTGCACATTGGATTTCTTCCCCTCCTTAGCCGCCATATCCCTAAACAACGGGTCTGGGCCCGTCAACACCGATGTTGAACTGTTGATGACTGGGAGCTTGTTACCTGATCGGAAGAGTCTCGTTTCAGATTGTATCGAGCGGACAGACGTGTACTGGTGTGGGTTATCAAACAAAAGAGATTTTTATAACACTTCATGACGTTCATTCCATAATACTTGGATTACACAGCTGTCTGCGATGCTTTGATTTGAAGTTGCCACAGTTTCCCGTATAATCAGCTCATCGGACATGCACTGTAGCTGTGAGTAAGTAATTCAGACGATCCAGCATGGTGTCACTGGCCGCCGCAGTTGCGCAGATTTCGCAAGCGATGCCGCCGACTGTAACGGGATACGCAGCAGGAAGTGCTGGCAAATTGGAACTGTCCGCCTTCAGGTTAGCGTGACAAGTTTGGGCCGCGCAGGCAGCCCTGACCACGAGAACTTCACATGCGTTCATCACGTCACTGAAACCAGTGCACAGCTTTGCAGTGGAAACTTGTTAATAGGGCTAACCGTCTACGGTTTCGGCACCAAAGTCTGCCGACGTTGATTGACGTCCTTTACAAACCTTTTTGTGCAGTGGTGTATTTTGGAGCAATTCTGTGCATTCACAAAGACAGTTTGTAACCCAGGAAGAGCAGACGGACCTAGATGCGATGTCAGTTCCTGAACTAACTGCAGGTAATTGTTAAGAGTTTCGCAATTCTAACTCCGGAATTTAAAGGGCATGTACTCCCTAATGGGGCCTGTGATTCGTGATGTAGAGTAATTTAGAAGGACCTGAACATTCACTTAGTGAACATTAGACGGAAGAACTAATTGCATATGGAAAACACTTCTTTAACGGGAGCAATACACTGAAGCTCCAAAATAACTGGTATAGGTACGCGTATTCAAATACTGAGATATATGACCAGGCAGAATATGGCGTTGTGGTCGGCAACGCCTATATAAGACAAGTGTCTGGCGCAGCTGTTAGATCGGTTACTGCTGCTGCAACGGCAGGTTATTAAGATTTAAGTGAGTTTAAACGTCATGTTGCAGTCGACGCACGAGCGAGAGGACACAGCATCCCCGAGATAGCGATGAGGTGGGGATTTTCCCATACGACCATTTCACGAACTATGCCATGAATATCAGAAATTCTGTAAAACATCAAATCTCAGACATCAATGTAGCCGGAAGATCCTGCAAGAACGGGACCAACGATGACTAAAGAGCATCGTTCAAAATGACAGAAGTGCAACCCTTCCTCAAATTGCTGCAGATTTCAGTGCTGGGCCATCAACGAGAGTCAGCATTCGAACCATCCCACGAAACATCATCGACAAGGCTTTCAGAGTAATAGGCCCACTCGTGTACCCTTGTTGACAGCACGACACAAAGCATTACGCCTCGCCTGGGCCCGTCAACACCGACGTTGAACTGTTGATGACTGGGAGCATGTTACCTGATCGGGAGAGTCTCGTTTCAGATTGTATCGAGCGCACAGGCGTGTACTGGTATGGGAACAACATCATGAATCCATGGACCCTGCCTGTCAGCAGGGAACTGTTCAAGCTGGTTGAGGCTCTGTAACGATGTGGGGCGTGTGAAGTTGGAGCGATATGGGACCCCCGATACGCCTAGATACGTCTCTGACAGGTGATACGTACGTAAGCATCCTGTCTGATCACCTGTATCCATTCATGTCCATTGTGCATTCCGACCGACTTGGGCAATTCCAGAAGGACAATGCGACACCCCACACGTACAGAATTGATACAGAGTGGCTCCAGGATTCATCTTCTGAGTTTAAACACTTTCCAAGCCCCCAAACTGCCCAGACATAAATATTGTTGAGCATATCTGGGATGCCTTGCAACGTGCTGTTCAGAAGAGATCTCCACCCCCTCGTACTCTTACGAACTTGCGGACAGCCCTGCGGGATTCATGGTGTCAATTCCCTCCAGCACTACTGCGTACTCGCTGAGGCCCTACACGACATTAGGCAGGTGTACCAGTTTCCTTGGCTCTTCAGTGTATTATCCGGGTTTAATTTTTAGTGGGCTTCCAGACGAACTGAAAAAGTTTTCAGAGATTCTTACCAACTGTCTGTGAATTAAACTATTACTCGTCCCATCAACAAGTAGTTTTGGCTCACATGGTCACAGGAATAGCTTTTAGTTAAATTCTTGTCCATTGAATTGGAACTGATGTGCACTGTAACCGGTGCAAGGTGAATGGAGTTCCTTGCAACGAAGTTAGAAGAGGAAATTTTCTGTTTTCTTGCAGAATCGGAAGATTCACTGAGTTGTCTATTATGCAAAGAGACCAGTCTGCCACTAACATTCTTCTGTAGCGGACAGCGACACGAGCTCTGTTGGCACATGTAAATTATTCAACTTTAGCGTAGCTAAAACAACAAGTTCAAATCCGAAACCTCCAACTCACAGATGGGATACAACTTGATATGTAGTTCCAAATTTTTCAAAACATCTTACCATGTCCATTTGGGTTCCATGATTCTGTATATATGCGTGCAGTTATATGCCAGTTACATAGCTGGCAAGATTTTACTAACTGTGAAATACTTTGCAACAGTGTCACTTATTTAGCATTCAAATGAATACTACGAGTAAGCAGCCGAGGTTGCTAATGTAGCCTGTTCGGTGGCACTCACGTCGGAGGTAATTCGGTTCAAATCTCGGTAGTGGAAAATTTTCACTGCATTATTTCGTCGCCAAGGAGAGGAGAGGTGACAGGTTAAAGTTCATGACTGCCAGTCTTTGTGCCAGTGTCCTGGATTCAGTTAAAAGTCTCCTTGCAGCGTCTGACGAAGTGAGGGCATGTGACCTTATTGATGGAGATGTGTCCAAAGAATGGGGACATTATGTTCGGACGCCCACTTTGTGCTATTGGAGAGGAGTAGGCCACGATCCAGAACCAGGTTTCACCTTCTGCCTTCCCTTCATGCATAACAACGCAAACCCAACAGTACACACTACGAACACTCGGCACAGTCATCAACAAGACACAGATACCCATTTGGCTCTTCGTAATAGGTCGGATGAAGACAATGTTGAACTACCTCCACTACGACAGAAATTCGTACATCTGCTCCCTTACGCCGGCCGGTGTGGCCGAGCGGTTCTAGGCGCTTCAAAAAATTCAAATGGCTCTGAGCACTATGGGACCTAACTGCTGAGCTCATCATTCCCCTAGAAATTAGAACTACTTAAACCTAACTAACCTAAGGACTTCAAACACATTCATGCCCGAGGCAGGATTCGAACCTGCGACCGTAGCGGTCGCGCGGTTCCAGACTCTAGGCGCTTCAGTCTGGAATCGCGCGACCGTTACGGTCGCAGGTTCAAATCCTGCCTCGGGCATGGATGTGTGTGATGTCCTAAGGTTAGTTACGTTTAAGTAGTTCTAAGTTCTAGGGGACTGATGACTTCAGATGTTAAGTTCCATAGTGCTCAGAGCCATATGAAACATTTTTGCTCCCTTGCGCCCATTCCTTGGATATGAGATGAGGGCCTACTTTGACTTTGGTGCATTACACATACACTCCTGGAAATGGAAAAAAGAACACATTGACACCGGTGTGTCAGACCCACCATACTTGCTCCGGACACCGCGAGAGGGCTGTACAAGCAATGATCACACGCACGGCACAGCGGACACACCACGAACCGCGGTGTTGGCCGTCGAATGGCGCTAGCTGCGCAGCATTTGTGCACCGCCGCCGTCAGTGTCAGCCAGTTTGCCGTGGCATACGGAGCTCCATCGCAGTCTTTAACACTGGTAGCATGCCGCGACAGCGTGGACGTGAACCGTATGTGCAGTTGACGGACTTTGAGCGAGGGCGTATAGTGGGCATGCGGGAGGCCGTGTGGACGTACCGCCGAATTGCTCAACACGTGGGGCGTGAGGTCTCCACAGTACATCGATGTTGTCGCCAGTGGTCGGCGGAAGGTGCACGTGCCCGTCGACGTGGGACCGGACCGCAGCGACGCACGGATGCACGCCAAGACCGTAGGATCCTACGCAGTGCCGTAGGGGACCGCACCGCCACTTCCCAACAAATTAGGGACACTGTTGCTCCTGGGGTATCGGCGAGGACCATTCGCAACCGTCTCCATGAAGCTGGGCTACGGTCCCCCACACCGTTAGGCCGTCTTCCGCTCACGCCCCAACATCGTGCAGCCCGCCTCCAGTGGTGTCGCGACAGGCGTGAATGGAGGGACGAATGGAGACGTGTCGTCTTCAGCAATGAGAGTCGCTTCTGCCTTGGTGCCAATGATGGTCGTATGCGTGTTTGGCGCCGTGCAGGTGAGCGCCACAATCAGGACTGCATACGACCGAGGCACACAGGGCCAACACCCGGCATCATGGTGTGGGGAGCGATCTCCTACACTGGCCGTACACCTCTGGTGATCGTCGAGGGGACAGTGAATAGTGCACGGTACATCCAAACCTTCATCGAACCCATCGTTCTACCATTCCTAGACCGGCAAGGGAACTTGCTGTTCCAACAGGACAATGCACGTCCGCATGTATCCCGTGCCACCCAACGTGCTCTAGAAGGTGTAAGTCAACTACCCTGGCCAGCAAGATCTCCGGATCTGTCCCCCATTGAGCATGTTTGGGACTGGATGAAGCGTCGTCTCACGCGGTCTGCACGTCCAGCACGAACGCTGGTCCAACTGAGGCGCCAGGTGGAAATGGCATGGCAAGCCGTTCCACAGGACTACATCCAGCATCTCTACGATCGTCTCCATGGGAGAATAGCAGGCTGCATTGCTGCGAAAAGTGGATATACACTGTACTAGTGCCGACATTGTGCATGCTCTGTTGCCTGTGTCTATGTGCCTGTGGTTCTGTCAGTGTGATCATGTGATGTATCTGACCCCAGGAATGTGTCAATAAAGTTTCCCCTTCCTGGGACAATGAATTCACGGTGTTCTTATTTCAATTTCCAGGAGTGTATGTAGTTCACTTGAGTTTTACAGAACGTGTAGTTCGCTAGCAGTGTGAAGCATCTGATCACTTGAGAATACATTTTTCATGTACAGGTTAGTAAACTGCTAGAAAGCGAAGACTGTCAACTGTTCGTATTAGATAAAAAGCGGTGATTTCGTTTCTGACTATGACTGCTAAAAATTAACTTCGACGATATTATGCATTATCCGCTCCCAAACTTTACTAGGTGCCTTCGTTTGGACTAACAAGAGAAAAGCCTCTCACATGGCCAACCGATTCATGTTTGCTAGGTCACTTGTACAAGATGTAAAATGAAAAACTCTAAGATATTGTGGCTCAACTCCCCCTCGCTTTTGAGAAATTCATGTCGCGTAATCAACTCAAAATTGACGGTATGCGTTCTCTGAGAACTTCATAAAGCAAATAATTCGGAAACTTAAATAGAAATATTGTCGCAGAAGAAGCTGTGTAGCACAGTCACCGTGGTGTAGTGCTTACGATACTAGACTGTTGCATGGAGGGTCGTGTGTTCAAAACTAGAACAATGTCATTTAGAAGAAGGTGTAATTAGATGAAAGCCGAACACTAACTTCACTTAACGAAGGTTTATTCAGCACTTGCACATACAAGAGCGCGGAGCGAACTGCCTCCGGCCAGAACATGTACGGTATATATACAGTTAGAGAACATTCCAGTACAATGATATTCGACATTTGTGGATACTCCAAGAATTTACTCGAACCGAATGCATAAATTAGAATTTTACAGCTAAGGTGAGTTTTTACCCCCCAAGACCATCCAAGCAACAGTCCAGCTGACCACACCACGGTGGCTGCGCTAACCAGTTTCTTCTGCGACAAAATATTGAATATACAGGATGTTTCAAAAAAGAACGGTATATTTGAAACGGCAATAAAAACTAAACGAGCAGCGATAGAAATACACCGTTTGTTGCAATATGCTTGGGACAACAGTACATTTTCAGGCGGACAAACTTTCGAAATTACAGTATTTACAATTTTCAACAACAGATGGCGCTGCAAGTGATGTGAAAGATATAGAAGACAACGCAGCCTGTGGGTCCGCCATTCTGTACGTCGTCTTTCTGCTGTAAGCGTGTGCTGTTCACAACATGTAAGTGTGCTGTGGACAACATGGTTTATTCCTTAGAACAGAGGATTTTTCTGGTGTTGGAATTCCACCGCCTAGAACACAGTGTTGTTGCAACAAGACGAAGTTTTAAAAGGAGGTTTAATGTAACCAATGGACCGAAAAGCGATACAATAAAGGATCTGTTTGAAAAATTTCAACGGACTGGGAATGTGACGGGTGAACGTGCTGTAAAGGTAGGGCGACCGCGTACGGCAACCACAGAGGGCAACGCACAGCTAGTGCAGCAGGTGATCCAACAGCGGCCTCGGGTTTCCGTTCGCCGTGTTGCAACTGCGGTCCAAATGACGCCGACTTCCACGTATCGTCTCATGCGCCAGAGTTTACACCTCTATCCATACAAAATTCAAACGCGGCAACCCCTCAAGCCGCTACCATTGCTGCACGAGAGACATTCGCTAACGATATAGTGCACAGGATTGTTGACGGCGATATGCATGTGGGCAGCATTTGGTTTACTGACGAAGCTTATTTTTACCTGGACGGCTTCGTCAATAAACAGAACTGGCGCATATGGGGAACCGAAAAGCCCCTGTTTGCAGTCCCATCGTCCCTGCATCCTCAAAAAGTACTGGTCTGGGCCGCCATTTCTTCCAAAGGAATCATTGACCCATTTTTCAGATCCGAAACGATTACTGCATCACGCTATCTGGACATTCTTCGTGAATTTGTGGCGGTACAAACTGCCTTAGACGACACTGCGATCACCTCGTGGTTTATGCAAGATGGTGCCCGGCCACATCGCACGGCCGACGTCTTTAATTTCCTGAATGAATATTTCGATGATCGTGTGATTGCTTTGGGCTATCCGAAACATACAGTAGGCGGCGTGGATTGGCCTCCCTATTCGCCAGACATTAACTCCTGTGACTTCTTTCTGCGGGGACACTTGAAAGACCAGGTGTACCGCCAGAATCCAGAAACAATTGAACAGCCGAAGCAGTACATCTCATCTGCATGTGAAGCCATTCCGCCAGACACGTTGTCAAAGGTTTCGGGTAATTTCATTCAGAGACTGCGCCATATCATTGCTACACATGGTGGATATGTGGAAAATTTCGTACTATAGAGTTTCCCAGACCGCAGCGCCATCTGTTGTTGACAATTGTAACTACTGTAATTTTGAAAGTTTGTCTGCCTGAAAATGTACTGTTGTCCCAAGTATATTGCAACAAACGGTGTATTTCTATCACAGCTCGTTTAGTTTGTATTGCCGTTTCAAATATACCGGTCATTTTTGAAACACCCTGTATTTACAACGAACACCGCAGACCTCTTTGATGACGTCCACACCGAAAGTGTGTGACACGACAGTCGTTTGTTGTCATTTGGAGAGAGAGGAGTTTGATCGCGGGTCGTAGTTTAAAAGGGCGCGCGCACGGCGGTCAGTGAGGTCGGCTCAGGCAGGCGGCAGATCGCTCCACGTGGACCTGTCAGTTTCAAACGGCTGGCGGTTACGTGACGTCACGCGCGCTCACCCCTTTCCAACACATGGCTTCAATGCTTTATCCACATTTGCGTTGGTTACATGCAAACCCAAATTAGTGCGACAAAGTACGATACGGCAAATGGGAGATGAGTTTGAGACGAATCAGCCGAGATGCTGATACAATTTTTATATCAAAGTATGTTAAATAAACAAATCTGCAACATGTGCAGTGTACTGGATAATTTATAACTTTCGAAGCAATGCAGCTGCAGAGTAGAACGAGTGCTCATTTAAAAACTCAACGACTCACATAACTTGTATACTTTCCAACTCTTAACTTGTAAAACACCAGTTTTATTAATTTGTTGCTAATAATTAATTAAAACAAATAATACAAGACAGGTACACAAACAGCAACATAGTGTATGCTAGCTGGTGTCATTATACACATTTCAACATGATTAGTTTGTGATATTTGTAATTATTCTGATACGTTGTCTTAAAAAAAAATGGCTCTGAGTACTATGCGTCTTAACTTCTGAGGTCATCAGCCACCTAGAATTTAGAACTAATTAAACCTAACTAACCTAAGGGCATCACGCACATCCATGCCCGAGGCAGGATTCGAACCTGCGACCGTAGCGGTCACGCGGTTCCAGACTGAAGCGCCTAGAACCGCGCGCCCACACCAGCCGGCTACGTTGTCTTCGTTTATAAATAATTTTGCATAGTTTTGTCGATATTTGCTTCCCCTTCCTATCTACGTAAATACTGATCAGCGCATCAGAAAGATCGCTTCAAATCCGTAAGGAAAGCGGTGCCCTATGTAGAATTGTAGTATTGACATCTTCAACTTTTATAGTCCTGTCTTCCTTAGTTGCGTGTAATATTACGGTATATTGATAATTTTTACTTATGGACCGTCTGACGGTCAGACGGTCCATAAGTAAAAATTATCAATATCCCGTAACTGTAGTATTGTTTAGTGGCACAAATGGACAAAATCTATTTCCACGATCTGCAAAGATAATTGCAAAACATTAAAGCATTAATTCTGGCCAAACTACTGCAACTACATATTTGCGTAGTGTATGATTTTTGATGAGAATCTGCGCGCGCATATAATAGTGCAAGCAAAATTAAGATTGCTCGTCCATTTAAAAAGTTATGGAAAGAAGTGTGATCAATGGAAAGCAGTTACGTGACGTAGCTTGGGGAATTTCGGATCGAGGGTATTTACATGGAGCTGACACAAAGCCCCAACACAGAGCTCTGCGCGCTTATGCTGACGCCGGACTTCTTCGATGCTACACTTTGGTGATAGTTGTTGCGGTTACAGAAGTGTCGAACTTAGCCGAATTTCGCGTGCGCGCGCAAACGGTAGATAGAATTTTTCGCGAAGAATCCGGACTTAACGATATTTTCGGTGTATAACACGCTAGGAACTTCTGTTTTTCACGTGTTTGTCTTTTCGTGATGGTTTTTGTAAGCAAAAGGGACTCTGATGCAAAATCGTAGCTGTTGCTGTTTCCATACTAGTGCCGCCACACTTAGCCGCTGAAACGTTACTGTGGGACCGTATTTTTGAGCATTTCGAACTGTTTTTGGTGATACTTACGGAACTTACTTTCTGATAGGGTCAGGTTGGACTCTAATCACTTTCACCATGTTTAGGGGATTGATCCTGAAACGGTACCACTGGACTTTAACTGTGTTTAAACCAGTCGGGACTTTGAATATTCTGTGGCATCCGACACTTATGAATTCGCACTAGTGCAGACTGAACTTCAGGCCATTGGTATTAGGCCGTCTTTCAGCGAACTGATCGATTTGATAGATATCAATCGATGTTCTTCAGCATTCAACAACTTTCTCTAAAATTTATGCCGTGTTCAGCATGACTATTGGGGACTCGAGCTATAATTAAAAGTCGGCCGGGGTGTACGAGCGGTTCTAGGCGCTACAGCCTTGAACCGCGCGACCGCTACGGTCGCAGGTTCGAATCCTGCCTCGGGCATGGATGTGTGTGACGTCCTTAGGTTAGTTAGGTTTAAGTAGATCTAAGTTCTAGGGGACTGATGACCTCAGCAGTTAAGTCCCATAGTGCTCAGAGCCAAGAGCCACCTGAATAATTAAAACGGAACGGAACAGCTTCGAAGATACCACTAGTTGACAAAAACTTGTGAAATTTTAAGGAACTTAACAAATTCATTCGATTCATTATTTGAATTCAGCAGTTTGGAACGTACCCTGGTTAACATTTGTTCGTGTCCGTCAGCAGCATCAAGAGTACTTTATTTGTGCAGTTTAACAGAAATGTGTGAAATCTTGTGGGATCTAACTGCTAAGGTCATCAGTCGCCGCCCGCATCTCGTGGTCGTGTGGTAGTGTTCTCGCTTTCCACGCCCGGGTTCCCGGGTTCGATTCCCGGCGAGGTCAGGGATTTTCTCTGCCTCGTGGTGGCTGGGTGTTGTGTGATGTCCTTAGGTTAGTTAGGTTTAAGTAGTTCTAAGTTCTAGGGGACTGATGACCTAAGATGTTAAGTTCCATAGTGCTCAGAGCCATTTGAACCATCAGTCCCCAAGCTTACACACTACTTAACCTAAATTATCCTAAGGACAAACGCACACACCAACGCCCGAGGGAGGACTCGGACCTCCGCCGGGACCAGCCGCACAGTCCATGACTGCAGCGCAACTGACCGCTCGGCTAATCCCGCGCCGCTGCAGTTTAACAGCTGGTAAGCGCGGGTGTCTGGCGGTAGAAAGGTTAGGGGGATCATCCTCTAGTTAGACGAAGAGAGGTAGCGAACAGGAGCATTTGCAACTCCATTACATCCCGTCGACCGTAGCAAGTGGTGTCAGTAACCACGGGGTACTTGCAGCAACAATAATTACCAATGTACAAAAGGCAACTTAAATTAGTAGGACGATTGAAATGTTGAGCAAAGTACTTAAAGAGGCAGTAGTGACTTATTTAAATTTGGAACTCGAAACATGTAGGTCTGAAGAGGGGCACGTACAAGAATTGTGGCTCAGGTTTAGAAAAATAGTTAACCATGCGCTTGCATGAAATAAAATAAATATGTTAGTAGTAGGTGAAAAATAAAGTGAAGGGCTTTCAGATTGTATACCGATTTTGAGGTTTCCTCTCTATTTTAACCATTATCTACCGTAGATACCCGGGCAACAAACGTCCCCAGTAGCTGAATGAAACATGCGTCACACCCGTCTACAAAGAATGGTAGCAGAAGTGATCCACAAAGCTACTGTCCAATATACTTGACATCCCATTGTTGTACAATATTAGAACATATGCAGAGCTGAAACGTAATGAGGTACCTCGAGCAGAATGACCTCCTCCATGCCTGCCAGCATGAATTCGAGAAACTCTGATCATGTGAAACCTGACTCTCATTTTTCTCACATTACGTATAGGAGTGCTACGCCGGCCGTTTTATTGGCTAACGTAAGTCTCTTTCGATGATGACAATAACTGGCTCCATTGATTTTTGGGAGCGGTTCAAATTCTGGCACTTTGTTACGAATGGGTCAGAAGTTTAATGGCTCTGCGCACTATTGGACTTAACGTCTGTGGTCATCAGTCCCCTAGAACGTAGAACTACTTAAACCTAACTAACCTAAGGACATCACACACATCCATGCCCGAGGCAGGATTCGAACCTGCGACCATAGCGTTCACGCGGTTCCAGACTGCAGCGCCTAGAACCGCACGGCCACACTGGCCGGCGGTCAGACGTTAATAACTAGGATTTTAATGCCTCGCCTGTAGGGAGCATTTCTTTGAACTCCTACAGCTATCGTTATTTGAACTGGATGGACTGTTCCCTAATCTAAAAATACCGTTGTGTGCGACCCTCACAGCAGCCTCCGATGTGTTGCGAACAAATGACCCTTCCAGGGTCAGTCCTGAAGCCCATGGCACAAGTCTAGGAAGTCGTAGCCTTGCATGGTACAGAACCTTCGAAGTATTGTGCTAGGTGGCGCAGTGGTCAGCACACTGGACCCGCATTCGGGAGTCCGCAACTCGTGGTTTAGTGGCTAGCGTTGCTACCTCTGGATCATGGGATCCCGGGTTCGATTCCCGGCCGGGGTGGGGATTTTCTCTGTCCGGGGACTGGGTGTGTGTTCATTTCATCATCATCATCACCCCAATCGCGACAGTGGCTAGATTGGACTGTGAAAAAATTGGGACTTTGTTGGGCACTGATGACCGCGCAGTTGAGCGCCCCACAAACCAAACATCATCATCATCATCGCATTCAGGAGGACGATTGTTCAAATCAGCATCCGACCATCTTGATTTAAGTTTTCCGTGATTTTCCTAAATCGCTTCAGGAAAATGCTGGGATGGTTCCTTTGACAGGGCGTGGCCGATTTTCTTCCCCATCCTCCCCTAATCCGATGGGACCAATGGCCTCGCTGTTTGGTTCCCTCCCCCAAATCAACCAGTCAACCGACCAACCTTCGAAGTCTCTGGCTCAAGCTATCCACTCGATTGAGAACGAGGGGAGCACGATCAGTTCCGGGGACAAAATATTGAGCTTCGTTGAAACTCCACGATACAGCCTGCTCTTCTTAATCTACTCTGCCTGTCGCTAGAATGGTCCAAGTATGACCACGGAGTCCAGACGACAGGCACCATTTGTTCCAACATGCGCCGCAGTCCACAGTCGGTTGCGTTCTGTTCCCCCAATGCCTGTAGCGATAGCCGCTTCTGTATGTTGAATAAAGACCCCAGGTATAACCATTATCCCCGTAATGTCCTAACTGCTGACGATTAATTGTTCTCTGCCATTTTCCGTTTGCACCTAGTTGACATAGGACACAGCAGATTTCCCAGCACGTAAGGTGCGTCTCACTAGCTCAGTTTCGGTTTCAGTGGAAGACAGTACCTCCGAACTTGTGGGTTACGGTGATGGGCGTAGTACTCTAAGTTCTCCCTCGTCAATGTACAATGCGCCTAGGCCAACATAAGATATAAAATACGCAGAATACTGCGATGTATGCCGGCGGAAAGGCCTATTGCTGTTAGATTACACAACTTGTAATCAATCACTGAAATTATCACCCACTGAATAACAGTCTGCGTCCGGAATGATTTTAAGCGGAAGGACAAAAAGAAGTAATTACAGGAACGTCAAACAGCAGGCTGAGAAACAATGGAAGTGTCATCCAGTAAAAACATTCGCTTGCAGAACGCTTAATGTGAAGACTGGTTTGCTTGTCAGTCTGGGACTTTGGCCAGCAGGATTACTGCAGGTGGTAGAGAAGATTCAAAGGAAAGCTACAAGTGTCGTCACGAGTCTTTTTATTAAGGGCCAAGAGTCAAGGATATGCTCATCAACCTCCAACAACAGACGCTATAAGAGAGACGTTGAACACCATAGTGTGTTTACTGGAAAAATTCAGTGACCGTACACTCCACATATATTTCGCTAACAGGAGAGATGTGAATTGATAGTGAAGCACAAAGCACTCTCCGTTACTCATCGTGCGAAGACGTACAACCAGTTACCTTCCTTTTCCGTGTGCAGCTCAGCTGTTTCTGTCTCTGGTGATCGTGATGTCGGCGCGGCACCATGTCCCTCCATTCTCGTTTTTACGACCCACAGTAGAAAGCTGAGGGCTGTGGGTATGAGAACACCTGTGTTAGGCAGCCCGTTAACGTAACCTCTGCCAGGTGCACAACGGCGGGCTCGTCGAAGGGACCGTTAAACGCGACCGCCCTTGAGTTCCCAAACTGTCTTACTTTCCTCAATTAAGAATTATATGTTTCTCCCTGCTGGAAAATACTCTGCTGTTTGTTGGAATTGCCTCATTTGTACGGAGCAGAATTTCCTTAGTGAAAACCACACCGTAGATCCGGCAGTTTACCAACGACGGCGCTCCTTATGTCGTCACATCCAGCGATCTCAATGCTATCTTAACTTCGTTCTCAGTAGCAGGCCACACGGGGATAAAAAAATGTCTGAAGGCAGATTAATTAAAATTTAGATCTTTGTCGACGGGCCAACGGCCTTACCTCAGTGGTAACACCGGTTGCCGTCAGGTCACCGAAGTGCTGTCGGGCTTGCGTAGCACTTGGATGGGTGACCGTCCAGGTCTGCCGAGTGCTGTTGGGAAGTGGGATTCACTCAGCCCTTGTGAGGCGAATTGAGAAGCTACTTGATTGAGAAGTAGTGGCTCCGATCACGAAAACTGATAACACCTGGGAGGGTGGTGTGTTGACCGCAAGCCGCTCCACATCCGCGTTCAGTATCAACAGAGGATGACATGGCGATCGGTCGGTACCGATGGACCTTCCGAGGTCTGTTTGGAGGGAGTTTAGTTTAGCTCTGTCTAAACCGAGATCAAGCTCGGACATGGGAGGATAACAGCAGTTTCCAATTCAAGGGAACCATCCTAGCGCTTATCTCCACTTGGTTGGGGAAACATCGGAAAAGTACAGCTGCACGAGGATCTGATAGGTAGTCCTCCCGAATGCGGGTCCAGTCTCTTAATTCCTGGGCAGGTGGTTCATTCTACGCTGTGGTTAAGCCATTTCTCGGCGATGTCCTTTCTCTAGATAGTCCTAACCAGTAACAAAAAAAAAGAAGAATAAGGAACCTTTCCGAATAGACTCTGAAGGCCCAACGGTGGCGACTGACCGCTGCTTCATCCTCAGCCCTTAGGCGTCACCGGATGCTGACACGGAGGAACGTGTGGTCAGCAAACCGCTCTCCCGGCCGTTTTCGTCATCGGTGCCGCTACTTCTCAGTCAAGTAGCTCCTCAGTTGGTCTCCAAGGTCTGAGTAGACCCCTTTGACAACGGCAAGTGGCAGATCCGAACGATGAGCCCTCCAAGTGTGAACCTAGCCCCACAGCGCTGAACTTAGGCGATCTGACGGGAATCGGTGTTACCCCTACGGCAAGGCCGTTCGCCCTAACCAGTAACACCACCCCGATTCTTTAACTCAGTCGCGTCAAATGACGAGCTGTAGTCACCAAAGTTTGCTATGTCATTTTTAAACCGTATGATGAAGTCAGATCGTAAATGGAACCTCGGGTACGAGAATGCACGGTAAAAAAAAAAAAAAAAAAAAAAAAAAAAAAAAAAAAAAAAAAGGCTCTGAGCACTATGGGACTTAACATCGATGGTCATCAGTCCCCTAGAACTTAGAACTACTTAAACCTAACAAACCTAAGGACATCACACAACACCCAGCCATCACGAGGCAAAGAAAATCCCTTACCCCGCCGGGAACCGAACCCGGGAACCCGGGCATGGTACGCGAGAACGCTACCACACGACCACGAGATGCGGGCAGAATGCACGGTGTTCATTTCGTATCTACCAGATGCCTATTAAGTGTATTCTAAAACGAATCATAGACCATGTTTGTCACGTGGTAGCAGGTAACTATACTAATATATAAGGAAAGTTGTAGTTTAAAGTTTTACCAAATATCGAAAAGTTCTTACTCAGTTTACTTCAAATTTTTGAACTAAGAAACGTTTACTCTAAGACTTGTTCGGATCGAAAAAGGCGACACATTTTTCTAATGTAATGGTATATAAATACAGGGTGACAAATATTGAACTATATGAAAAAGTAAATTAGTTACGAACGAGTTACGAACTACGACGTGTACACACTTTATTCAACATGAGAACGTCACTGCAGATATTCGGATTTAGGTTGTGACATGTTCGATATGCCTGCTATCATTGGCGATGATGAGGCGCAGATGAATAGCTAAATTTCACATGTCCCGCTGAAGTGTCGGAAAATCAGTGCTGTCGATGACCTCGTGAATGGCCGTTTTCAGCTCACAAATGGTTTTGGGGTTATTGCTGTACACCTTGTCTTTAATATAGCCCCACAAAAAGGAGTCTCATGTGTTCAGACCCGGAGAATATGGCGGCCAATCGAGGCCCAGGCCAGTGGCCTCTGGATACCCCAGAGCCAGAATGGGGTTCCCAAAGTGCTCCTCCAGATCACTCTCCTGCTTCGCTGGGGCGAGCTCCGTCTAGCGTGAACCACATCTAGTCTAAATTAGGGTAACTTTGGGTAAAGAGGATGAAATCATCTTCCAAAATCTTCACGGAATATCGCAGCAGTTACTTCGTGACTGGACACTGCACACGATACGGTCACCCGTTGAGTATGAAGAGACTTCTCGATCGCGAAATGCGGATTCTCAGTCCCCCAAATGCGCCAATTTTGCTTACTGACGAACCCATCCTAATGAAAGTAGGCTTCGACGCTAAACCACGCACACTAATTCCTACTGTGCCCCGTGGCCAACAGTGCAGTTTGAACGTCCTAACGCAAACCGTTCAGAAGTTATGACGATTTTATTTCATACAGTTCAATAATTGTCACCCTATATACATGTATACTATGTAAAAAGAAAACGTCTTAGCAAAATTCTCGGAAAGTTCTTAACCGACTTAGTTAAAATTGTAATAAATGTTCGGCCAGATACAGACTACATATTTCGATATATATGGTATACGCATGTATCTAATACACAAAAAGGATTTTTTTCGCAATTCTCTAATAAAGTTTCGGACAGATTTGTACATATAAAAGGAAAACGTTGTTAGCGAAAATCTCAAAAAATTCTTGATCGTTTTACTTGGTCCCAGCTCATGGTTGTCTAGTGGCTAGCCTCTGGATCACAGGCTCCCGGGCTCGATTCCCCTCTGGGTTGGAGATTTTCTCTGCCCAGGGAGTGGGTTTTACTGTTGCGTCATCATTTCATCGTCATCATCACCATTCGTGACAGTGGCTCGATTGGTTTGTGTAAAAACTGAGACTTTGTACGGGCGCTGATGACCGCGCAGTTGAGCGCCCCACAAATCAAGCATCATCACAGTTTTACTTCAGATTGTTACATGATACTCTACTGCCTTCAGGAGTACATAGGCTGTATACTTTTGTAAACAACAATGTAATGATTTTAGGTTAAAACCGATTGAAAGAAGGAAAATGTTATGCTGTGAACTTATATAACACGGCGTTTAAATCATTAGACAAATTGTTTCTTCCACATATATTCTTTCTCCTAAAATGTGATTTTCAACCAAATTTGTACACGCAACAGTGTGATGTTTTGTTTTCTTCCTTGCTAACAGTTTTAAGACTAAAGAGGAAAGGCTTATCGATTTACGATTAGAATACTACTACGATATGTGAATCATCTAAAACTTTGCGATTCTGCACGTCCACAAATGAAAACTATGAAAACTACTGTCAGTGAAGACCCTTAATGATCTCAACCGATTTCATCATTCATTTTAAGTGGCTTCATTTTACAATCAGGTTTCCGTTTGCAGTAACAATATACAAGGATGGGTCAGCGAGAATGGATGAGAAGATAGAGATGGGTATGGGGAGGGGTAGAAACAAGACAGAGAGGGGATATGAAGAGATGGGCAGAGAGAGATGTGATGAGGAAACTGTGAGAGGTTGGAGGGAGGAGGAGGAGATAGACAGTGACGGGGAGAAGGAGGAGGAGGTGGAGTAGACGGACAAAGAGGGGGAAAAGAGGAGGTGGACAGAAAGTGGAGGGAGAAGGACATTAGGACGTAAATACAATTCCCTTATATACGTAGCAATTTCGAAGCATTGCAGGTTAGGTAGTTAATAGACAAGTGAAAAAAAGAATCCGATTGGTAGCGTGTATCTTCAAGACCAGATGACAGCTCTCTTGCAGCGCACAGTGATACAGATTTTTTTATATTCTTCATTAGGGTTATGTTCACACACGATCAGAGGAAAGAAAAATAAAATCTGATATACCGACTTCAGGACCAACTTGCACAGCAAGTGCTAGAAATAGCACAGAATTCTACAGCTATACCTACATGGATACTCAGCAAATCACACTTAAGTGCCTGGCAGTGGGTTCATCGAACTACCTTCATAATAATTCTCTATTACTCCAGTCACAAACAGCGCGCGGAAAAAATGAACACTTACATCTTTCCGTGCGAGCTCTGATTTCCCTTATTGTATGATGATGATCGTTTCTCCATATGTAGGTCGGCGTCAAGAAAATCTTTTCGCATTTGGAAATTTTATGAGAACATTCTGCCTCAACGAAAAACACCTTTGTTTTAATGATATCCAACCCAAATTCTGTATCATGGCAGTAATAATGTCTCCCCTGTTTCGTGGTAATACAAAACGTGCTGCCCTTCTTTGAACTTTCTCGATGTACTCCGTTAATCTTATCTGATAAGGAACCCAGATCGCATAGTAGTATTCCAAAAGAGAACGGACAAGCGTAATGTATTTCAGTTTCTTTAGTAGATCTGTTATATTTTCTGAGTGTTCTGCCAATAAAACGCAGTCTTTGGTTTGTCTTGCCCCACAACATTTTCTGTGTGTTCTTTCCAGTTTAAGTTATTTCTAATTGTAATTCCTCGAATTTTAGTTGAATTTACGGCCTTTAGATTTGACTAATTCATCGTGTAGCCGAAGTTTAACGGATTCCTTTTAGCAGTCAAATGGATGACCTCACACATTTCATTATTTAGGATCTATTGACAATTTTCGTACCGCACAGGTATCTTTCCTAAATCGTTTTCCAGTTTGTTTTGATCTTCTGATGACTTTGCTAGACGATAAACGACAGCGTCATCTGCCAACAACCTAGACGGCTCTTCAGATTGTCTCCTAAATCGTTCATATAGATAAGGAAGAGCAGAAGGCCTATAACACTACCTTGGGGAACGCCAGCAATCACTTTTATTTTACTTGATGACTTTCCGGTAATTACTACGAACTGTGACCTCTCTGACCTTTGTTCTCTCGCGACGATCAGCGAGTACCACCACTATAAGACTTCAGGCAAAAACACGAGGCCATTTCCCAACGCACTCGCCCTCTGCTGATAAAAAAAATGTCACGAAAAGGTGCGTTGTGCGCTACTCAAGAGGAAATGAAGTGAAGGTGCACTGTCGCATGGTAGTGTAAGAAGAACGGTGTTGCTCTGAATTTAGAAGACTGTTTTGAGGTCTACCATACCCTAAAATCACGCTAACTCATGCAAAAAAAAAAAACAACAGCTGTATTAGCTGATATGTATTAAATCTGATTTTGAGCAACCGGTAGAGTATTTAAATAAGATCACATTGCTTTAAAGGAGGGAATTCAGCACTTTATACTTACCGCCCACTTCTGTATCTCTGTAAGTAGCAAAACTTTTATAACTCTACGGTAATGATGATTTATAATATAGGGAAGTCTCCTTATAAAAAATTATAGAGCAGAGTTACAGCAAGTTCAAGCATATAGTGACAATTACTTACCACACTGCTTATGTCAAAACTGTATGAAAACCTTATGAAAATGTTTTTAAAACTCCTACCTCCTACCGCCTACCGCTCACCATGAAAGCCGGAACGTCCATTAGGAATCAGGTTGACTACTAGTGGGTTAAATAATCGAACTCCAATCTATACAACATCTATTTCACACATTTTAATGTTTATGACTCCGTACCTTCTGAACCATGTGTCGTACAATGGTACAACTTTGGAGGTGCGTTGAGTAGTCTATGTTTACTCTGTCTGCAAAATATGTTGCAAACAGAGTTAGTAATAAAGAAATAACGAATTAAAACGTCATGCCTGTTGCAGCAGATTTACTGTATGACCAACGAAAATCTTGTAAGAGATAAACTTTCTTACTTTCATCATTTTGGGGGTGGTGTCAGCGAGAAAAATATTCGACAAGGCTTGAAATTATATAAAACTTTATTGGAAGTCGCTGTTGCTCTCATTTTCAAATTTTAAACGAATGTAATTTAGGTAATTTGCGCGCCGAGAGTTATCCTGCCTCCAGACATAGAGTATACACTATTTCTAACTTTAATATTTGAATTATTGCGTAAAATCTTCAGCGTAAGATTTTACCTATTAATGAGTAAATTAAGACAGCATTTTAAATTTTTAAATTCTGTTTCTGTCAGGCCCATCAGACGGTTGCGCACGCAACTGAAGCAGCCTGCCAGATAAAAAAAATAGTGTTAGTTGCTTTCATGGCGTAGGTGCTAGGGCAGGAGGCTGCTCAGTTGTTTCCGCTGGTTCGATCCTTGTTGTTGTTTCATGTCAAACCTCTGTATCGCTTTCCCGTTCGGTTTTAGGAAACCAAACCCTTCACGTTTGGGAACACCGGCTCTAACAGGCTGCTTGAACCTGCACATGCAGCGAACTGATTGCTAACTTCAATACTAATTTAATCGCAACGGCGCCACGTGTTGAATTTTTTCTCAAAAATTATTTCTCAGCACAACATACACAGCAACGCGCTTACAACCTTTTCACACTGTTTCTGACCATCATCTGTAGAACGTGCACACTGCGATTCATCGAAGACTCTAAGGTGGCTTCTTGAAGGGCCGATTCAAATCATTTCAGTTTACTGCCACAAATTTTAGACCTGTTGTCTAGAAACTCTAAACAGGCTATACATATCCCATGCTCAAGTGACACACAATGTATCACAGTTATAAATTATGTTAACAGACACCACTGTTAATATTAATGTAGAAATAAAACAGAATATTGATAATATAACCAAATAAACAGAACATAAAATAAAAGGAATTTAATTTAGTTTCTAAGTGAATAACTTCTAGCTTATATTACTAGATTTGTTACTGGTAGCTTATGAAGAAATCGTGGTTTGCCGACTAATTATACCTATACCTACTCGTAGGCCTAATTTTGGTACACTATTCTACTTCGCCCAGACTGGTATGTGCGCGTCTCGGCAATCCTCGAGTCTAAGCCGTCCTATTGGGTGGCTGGTGCACTTTTTTTATACTTCGTATCTTTTTACACGCATTGACCATTCTCTATAATGGAGGAAACGCTTCTTGTAATCTGTTGACGAATTTTGACATATGGGGCGTCCACTGAATCCAATACATTGAAAGACGAGAAGCTTCTTTTTGTATATTAACTGTAGTCCATAAATTCTGCTCACTTATGGTTGTTTGCAGATCGCCGTCTAATTGTCAGTATTCTCTCTCTACCTGTAAACAGGGGCAGCTGAAAACAACATGTAAAGCGGAACCTTCCTCTCCACATTCACACACTAGTGCGTCACTACACCACACTCGATGAAGACGTGTGGGATGTGGGCCACGATCTGTTAATAGCCAGCAGGGGCAATGTCGCGCAAACTGACTGTTCCTAATGTTTGGGAATATGCTGTATGCTGCCCCAGTCAGAGTGCATTCATCTAACTTCCCGGTTTGTAAGTGTTTTTTTATATTTTTTATCGGTAATATAAGCTTTTATGGTCTCGCACATAGGATCATATTGTTTACTTCCCAACAAAACCGCTGTCCTGTAACGTACCACGATATCTATTGCACCCTGTGAACTGTTAATCACTACTGGCTACTTCAGCTGTGGTTCCGTCGTAGGAGATAGATCGTATCTAAACACACACTCCGCAAGTCACTGTATAGAGCGTTGTGGAAGTTGCTTTATATCAGTACCAGAGATATTTTGTTCTTCTCCATGCATGTTTGGCACGAACGAAAAGGGTCTGCTTATATCTTTCTAATGCGTCCTAATCTCTCTTCTCTAGATCCTTAGATACAGGATGGATTCAGCAGAATTGTCGCACACTATTCCTCGTGTACCAGCTGCCTAAATTTCTACCACAGTATCGCCTTCGTTCCAAAGATGCCCCGAGGATCTCTGTTACACTTTAATACGCGCCTTCCTTTCTTGATACTGACATTAGCAGCACGCCTCAGAATTCTTACGGTGGATACCGTCTTGGCTACTAATAAGGGTTCTAAACATAGCGCTATATTTGGTCACAAAGGCGTCATGTATGGTATTTCCCGTACAGCTGCACTGCAGTTTCCCAGAACCCTTCCGACAAATCTAAGACGTCAGTAAGCCTCCCCTACTAGTGACTGTACGTGTCCGCTGCATTTCATATCGCATAGTGGTACCACCCACTAAATGTTTTAACGGCAACACACTTAGCAACACGTCGGATAAGGTCCGCAGACCGAGACTTCCAGACGAGCACGGTCCAGACTTCCACACGACTTCCCTGAACCTCAAATTCGCTGGATCGCATATGATTTTCTGTGGTAACACGAAGACCATTCAGATAGTATTGCCTCTTATTTTTAGAGTTTTTTTTATTTTAGAACAAAAGTGTATAGACGAACTGAGGGTAATATGGAACAGTTGGGCAGTTTCTCATCTCTCCAAGCAGGAGTCGCGTGATCCATTTCAAAATGTTACCGCTATGGTCTGTAGTGAGTCCAGTTGGTCTCTAGACATCGTGAACTTCGGCGCAGATAAATTGTTTCCGTAGTCTGACAAATGTTTTCAAAAACATGCAATAATTATTGAAAAATCTACACTAAGGATTAAACTATGCAGTTTATTACGTAAAATATTAATAGATAGTTATGTATTGCTTGGTTTTTGGCTGTGGTTGCTGTTGTTTGTGTTGTTATGTCGTGAAGTCCAAGATGGCGTGTCGTATTCCACAAAACCCACATAGAGAGTGCTGGTGCCGAGAACGAAGAATAGATATGTAACTTATGCAAATTGATGAATGTAAAACGAATCACCTGCACTACATAAATTTATAGTTGTTTTAGAACTTTGTTGTGAATTTAATGAATGTAACATATTTGTTATCGAATAAAATTACGTTTTCCGTTGCTGATAAATATTTCTTTTAAGAGTTTACATTAAGAGCAGTTCCAGGCCATAATGATGGTACATAAATTATGTTTTTCCCAAATTTGCATGATTATCTGTTTTCCGACCATTCTATTTTTTTAAAGTTTTTTCGGTGGTAATTTTAAAAAAAATTATTAAGAGAAATACAAATTCTTATTGCCAAATAGCTTACCTAAGAATAAGTTCAATTTGAAGATACAACCACAAAAATAAATGGTATTCCAGAACACCCGAACTTCATCTACATAGTATAACAGCTGCAACATTCACTATTAATTTTTTTTTCAGTACGATTACCATCATTGTTTACTGGTTTTTTCCAGTCTTGAAACAGGAGCATGTGTACCTGTGCCAAAAAATCTTGGTCCTGCTTCGTCAGCCAGTGGCAGAGAGGATTTTTCAGTTTCCACATTTTCAAGGGCTGTATGATCAATGGGGCAAAATCTGCCAGCCAATTTTCGCAGTTTGGCAAATGCCGAAGTCACTGGTGTGTATGGTCTTGCACTGCTGTGGAAAAGAAAATTATCCGCTATATCTTTTAATGAGCGAACTCGCTGAAGACACGCCTTCAACTTCTTGAGAATTTTTTACATACTGGGTGAAATTTTTTTATTGTTTACTTGTTGCTACCTTATACAAATCATCTGCCATCTAGTTCCTAAAGCAGGTCGTATATTCACAATTTGAAATTTTGCACGCACCCAGTGTGAAACCTAATTGATATTTCTTATTTGTAACAGAGATTAATAATATTGCACCTTTGAAAATAATTAAGAAACAGAAATATTAAAATTAACGCTTTTTGAATAGTCGATAGAAATTTAGGAAGATGGAAAGAGGTTATGACATACCATGACTTTGACATATTATAATTCGGAAATTTTTTCTAAAATAACAAGAATCTTGCATTTAAGATGGAGAAATAAAAGATAATAGGAGAGTGCTTAGATTTAAATTAGAAATCCCACCCCCTGGCTATCTCGGGTGTGAGGGCTTGACAAATCAGTGAGCTTGTCACACTCCAGGTGGTGCACAGAATGTATGTTTGACTCTCATTTGGTATAGCTATGTATTTTATTACTCTTATATTACGCAATTACAACGTTACATCTTTTTCATTACATGTATTATTTTATCTAAACTTAATAAACAATTATATCATTTACATTACACTTATTACTCAAGACGTTTCTACATGTACTGGAATGACAGCTAATCCATTTCTGTGTTCCAGCAGCGTAGAGTTCATTGTGCACCCTGTCTCCCAGAATTAACCACAATCAAACCCTCCTGATGTTGCGTGAAATCACAGAATTACGCGTCTCTCGATGCGACACACACCATACTGGGTTTCGTTGTATCTCGCTGTTTCTATATTATAACTTATAGTATGCTGTTTTGAAGCAATGGTAAATTGAACGTTTATCACCAACACGTCACTCTTGTTACGATTTCCTATAATTAAATGACAGTTAATTACCCTTTTACAGTAAAAGCCTTCGGCTGATAGTAAGACGAAGTCTTCAGTAAGCGTAGCGGTTAAAGATGTGGATTATGGAGTTGATGGAAGGTGTCCTGCCATTCAGTAATATTTGTTTTTTTCACCTTAGCTTTTTAACACATTCCAATGCTTTATTCTTCTTCTTCTTCTTTTGTACCTTCAATATTAGGCTCTTTGTGGCCTGTTATGATTTCCACGTTTTTGTCGGTCTGCCAAGATGTCTTTCCCCTTTTGGTTTAAAGTTCTGCATATGATGTGATAGTCTCTCTGCATCTATTCGCTGTATATGTTCCATTTTTTTTTCGTCCAGTTTTTCTTTCACACTCCAAATTTTCATCTTTTTTCGAATTTCTTTATTTAATATTTGTTATATTCTCTTACACTTATTCACAGCTCCAAGAAATCGCATTTCTAGCATTTGTATTTGTTCTTTTTGTCTTTTATTCAGCACCCATGATTCACTTCTACATAATAAGTTTGGCAATATGACCGCTTTACAACATCTGTTTCGTTCTTTCCGTGTTTTAAACCTGGGTCTGCATATCTTCTTCGAATTCATACGATATTTTACATCTAAGTTAGTTAAAACGTTTTACGTGCTCTAGTGTGTTTTCATCAACTAATGTCTAAGTTCTCACTGAATATTTTCCACAAAAAGTCATTGACTTAGATTTACTAGAAGATATTTTCATATTATATTCTTCACATATTTTATTTAGTGAGTAAATTCTATTTAGTAAATCATCTTCTCTTGAAAAAAAAAAGTGTAATGTCATCAGCATATAGGAGTGATTTTAGCATTAGTAAATTGTTTAGTTGTACCCCAGTCTTTATCTTTAAATTCCATCTGTGAACTGCTTCATCAGTGTAAATATTGAACAGTGTTTATTTATTCCTTATATGTGCCTTCTATATCTAAGATTACTGATGTTCCTTTATGTAGACTTCTAACAGCGGGTATGAGCTGTAAAGGGTAAAGTATGTGCTCCATTATTCTCCACAAAATTTTCTTTAACCACATTATCGAAAGTTTTCTCGAACTCTATGGAGGAATATGTGTCTCCTTGTTAAACTCTCTATGCTGTTCAATAATGTGATGGTACGCAGTTCTCGTCCTTACACGAGGCATCACATAAACGTTTCACAAGGCAACGCCGGTCAACTGCTGTTTGTGTATGACAAACCGGATGGTGTCGCCACCGGCGCCAAGCTTGTGTGAATGCTCTGAAAAGCTAATCATTTGCATATCACAGCATCTTCTTCCTGTCGGTTAAATTTCGCGTCTGTAGCGCGTCATCTTCGCGGTGTAGCAATTTTAATGGCCAGTAGTGTAGTTACACAAAAGCAACCTTTAACTGTGTGAAGTGTAAATAACTTACAGAAATGTTCGATACAGCACTGAATGCAGTGTATTTTCAAGTTTTATTTACAATTTTTCAGTGTGTCTCTCTTTGTAACACGATGAGTGTTCAACCTGTAATCACTTTCCTGCCAAATCATGTGGTGCAAGTCTTGATGTATGATGGCGACTGCTTGTGTTATCTTTTGTCACAGCTCGTCGACGTTTCCCGGAACAGAAGTCAATTTGAGTTAAATCATTTGATCGTGGCGACGAGGATACTGCCCCTCCATGTGCATTCCAAGTCGACACGTTCCTGCAGAGATCGTGAAAACTCCACAACGATAATGTGGTGGTGCGGTATCTTGCTGGAAAATATATTCTGTATCGTTATCCTGTTGTAATTGAGGCATTAAGCAATGTTTAGTCATGTCTAGATAAGACTGGCGAACTTGTTCACCTGCTGTGTCAGAGACTGCTGGCCGACCATGATCCAGCGTCCTATTTATAATACACAGCCAGTTTTGGTGAAACGATTGCACCACTTTGTCTTTGAGACTTGTGGTATTTGGTCCTAAATTGTCTCTCAGCTGGATTCACGAAACCATTTCGACACTGCGCACACTCAGCTTCGTTATATGACTACGATGATCGTTGGAATAACTCAACTCATTCGTGCATGTCGCTTAGTGGGACCGTCAGGAACTAACAGTGTTAGGCGGGTATAAAACTTGAAGGTGTACTGCATTCGGTGCTGTGCCAAACATTTCTATAAGTTATAAGTTATTTACTCTTTTCACAATTAAAAGTTACTTTCGTACAACTAGTTTATAAACACCCACTATTTATCTGTTGTTCCTGCGATTTCTCAGTGTCCACTCACCTACGGGAGAAGTTGGTGTCAGTTTCGCAGCCGGCTTACTCGAAATGTGTTGCTGTACACTTACACATCATTTTGACGTCGCTACCGGGTAAGCCGAGAGTGTGAATAGCTCTTACGAACGTCAGTGTCAGGCATTTTCTAAATGTACACAATGCTTCCATCTGTTGACGTAAGACGCTGTTACTGGAGATGACTCCAGAAGAACATATACAGAAGTGCGCCAAAATCACGATTAGGTTCAAAAATGATTCAAATGGCTCTGAGCACTATGGGACTTAACTGCTGAGGTCATTAGTCCCCTAGACCTTAGAACTTCTTAAACCTAACTAACCTAAGGACGTCACATACACATCCATGCCCGAGGCAGGATTCGAACCTGCGACCGTAGCGGTCGCGCGGTTCCAGACTGTAGCGGCTAGAACCGCTCGCCCACTCCGGCCGGCCTCAAGATTAGTCTACTACATAAAGGAGAAAAACTTTATAAAGAGGAAAAACAAAAGACCTGGCGTTACTTTCCGATTGGCACTCTTACCTCAACTGTAGTGTTCGCTGTGTCCATCATCCCAGCCAGCCTCCACCTCCAATCGGAAGCGCTGCAGACAGCGTGATAACGCATGGTAATCTATCAGAACCTGACTGAGTGACTTCCTGTAGACAGAGATTACTCTGTGCGCTAGCGGCTAGTCATCATACAGAGTCTTTAGGATTGCTTGTGGTGGCAGCAGTGATTCGACCGCGTGCGCCAGTCGGCACGACCCAAAACCCACGACCCATGCCGGCGAGACGTCGGGTTTACGTGCCGCGTCCTAGTCGGCGACGACCGTCGACCGAGATATCGGTTCGATGGGGGCAAATATTTGGGCGGCGCGCTCCAACCATAATATTTAGATGGTGACCGGTAACGCTCGATAAGGCGATGCGTGCGTGCGAGTTCTTCCCCCTGCCGACGGGACACCAGCTGCGGCCGCGCAGCCGTGCCACAGCTGGTGAGCACGAAATTGCCGATAGCAACATTCGGGTAAAAAAGTTATGCGTCATTTGTCTACGTCAGGGGTTTCCAATCTCCGTGCCGCGCAATCTTCCAGTAAGGACGTCGGGGTAATTTCATATAAATAATAATTGGTTTATTCTGAGTTAAGGAACACCAGGCGCACTAACAGTGATATCTAGCGAGTCGATGAGTGAAACTGTAGACTATGAGACTAACGTTGACGTGGACGAGACATCCGACCTCAGAGCAAAAGCGCCGTCTACACAACGGACGAACTGGCTAACGTGATTTGCGCTCTCAGCGGAAATATCAATAATATCGAAACAATTTCCCGATACATCGATGTATGTTCTGGTGAATGATTTCTCATATCGATGTACTCATATCCAAACGGCAATATCGAGGCCGATATTTTTTTCGAAATTTTCGGTAAATATTTGAAATTGCAGAAGAACGTAATTTTACTTTCGCTGTGTGAAGGAGTGTTACTAGTTTCTCAGCTCTCATCACGTTCAGATGTTCACTCTTTCTCTCTGACCGTGTGAAACAAGTGCAGGTGGCACAAAGATCAACGCAGATTGCACTACGGGAAGGGGGGGAGGTAGGCGTGGGGTGGGGGAGGGGTGACTGGAATAACGAGATTTCCAATGTGAAGAAACAGCAGATTAGTTGCTTAAAAAAAAATTATTTTTAACGCAACTAGTGTGCTATTTCTAGACACCGGCAGTCTTCAAAACATTTGCTGAAAATGATGAGCAAACATCTAAATGACAAGATGGTTTTTGCCGTGGACGGAGACGTTTGGGCGAAATGCTGACCTAATCGGCGCTACCAATAGAAACTGCAACGTTAAGCTAACTACACCAGGCAATTTTGCCACTACGTCTGCAAAGGCGCTGGTATTTGCTGCTAACATGTTGGTGTATAGAACATCTAAAAATAAAGCAATACTTACTTATACAGCTTTAAAACCGGCAGTATATTTACAACATGCAGCCGATATTTTTATAGGTCAGTACGTCGGTATTTTTTCCGTCGCTATATCGATACTCCTTTCGACATATCGTGGAAGAGTGATGATACTTTCCTTTTAAATATCCATAAATCGGATTCCCGATATTTTTAAAAATATCAACAGTCCTACTTTACAATGGGCCGTTGTCGGCATTATTTGGCTCGCAAACCACCTAGTTCCTTTACGACAATGTTGTTGTTGTTGTTGTTGTCTTCAGTCCTGAGACTGGTTTGATGCAGCTCTCCGTGCTTCTCTGTCCTGTGCAAGCTTCTTCATCTCCCAGCACCTACTGCAACCTACATCCTTCTGAATCTGCTTAGTGTATTCATCTCTTGGTCTCCCTCTACGATTTTTACCCTCCACGCAGCCCTCCAATGCTACATTTGTGATCCCTTGATGCCTCAGGACATGTCCTAGCAACCGATCCCTTCTTCTAGTCAAGTTGTGCCAAAAACGTCTCTTCTCCCCAATCCCATTCAATACCTCTTCTCCCCAATCCCATTCAATACCTCCTTATTAGTTACGTGATCTATCCACCTTATCTTCAGCATTCTTCTGTAGCACCACATTTCGAAAGCTTCTATTCTCTTCTTGTCCAAACTAAATATCGTCCATGTTTCACTTCCATACATGGCTACACTCCATACAAATACTTTCAGAAACGACTTCCTGACACTTAAATCTATACTCGATGTTAACAAATTTCTCTTCTTCAGAAACGCTTTCCTTGCCATTGCCAGTCTACATTTTATATCCTCTCTACTTCGACCATCATCAGTTATTTTACTTCCTAAATAGCAAAACTCCTTTACTACTTTAAAGTGTCTCATTTCCTAATCTAATTCCCTCAGCATCACCTGATTTAATTCGACTACATTCCATAATCCTCGTTTTGCTTTTGTTGATGTTCATCTTATATCCTCCTTTCAAGACACTGTCCATTCCGTTCAACTACTCTTCCAGGTCCTTTGCTGTCTCTGACATAATTACAATGTCATTGGCGAACCTCAAAGTTTTTACTTCTTCTCCATGAATTTTAATACCTACTCCAAATTTTTCTTTTGTTTCCTTTACTGCTTGCTCAATATACAGATTGAATAACATCGGGGACAGTCTACAACCCTGCCTCACTCCCTTCCCAACCACTGCTTCCCTTTCATGCCCCTCGACTCTTATAACTGCCATTTGGTTTCTGTACAAATTGTAAATAGCCTTTCACTCCCTATATTTTACCCCTGCCACCTTCAGAATTTGAAAGAGAGTATTACAGTCAACATTGTCAAAAGCTTTCTCTAAGTCTACAAATGCTAGAAACGTAGGTTTGCCTTTCCTTAATCTTTCTTCTAAGATAAGTCGTAAGGTCAGTATTGCCTCACGTGTTCCAACATTTTTATGGAATCCAAACTGATCCTCCCTGAGGTCCGCATCTACCAGTTTTTCCATTCGTCTGTAAAGAATTCGCGTTAGTATTTTGCAGCTGTGGGTTATTAAACTGATAGTTCGGTAATTTTCACATCTGTCAGCATCTGCTTTCTTTGGGAATTGAATTATTATATTCTTCTTGAAGTCTGAGGGTATTTCGCCTGTCTCATACATCTTGCTCACCAGCTGGTAGAGTTTTGCCATGATTGGCTCTCCCAAGGCCGTCAGTAGTTCTAATTGAATGTTGTCTATTCCCGGGGCCTTGTTTCGACTCAGGTCTTCCAGTGCTCTGTCAAACTCTTCACGCAGTATCTTATATCCCATTTCGTCTTCATCTACATCCTCTTCCATTTCCATAATATTGTCCTCAAGTACATCGCCCTTGTATAAACCCTCTATATACTCCTTCCACCTTTGTGCCTTCCCTTCTTTGCTTAGAACTGGGTTTCCATCTGAGCTCTTGACATTCATACAAGGGGTTCTCTTCACTCCAAAGGTCTCTTTAATTTTCCTGTAGGCAGTATCTATCTTACCCCTAGTGAGATAAGCTTTTACATCCTTACATTTGTCCTCTAGCCATGTCTGCTTAGCCATTTTGCACTTCCTGTCGATCTCATTTTTGAGACGTTTGTATTCCTTTTTGCCTGCTTCATTTACTGCATTTTTATATTTTCTACTTTCATCAGTTAAATTGAATATTTCTTCTATTACCCAAGGATTTCTAGCAGCCCTCGTCTTTTTCCTTACATTATCCTCTGCTGCCTTCACTACTTCATCCCTCAGAGCTACCCATTCTTCTTCTACCGTGTTTCTTTCCCCCCAAAAAATGGTTCAAATGGCTCTGAGCACTATGGGACTCAACTGCTGTGGTCATTAGTCCCCTAGAACCTAGAACTACTTAAACCTAACTAACCTAAAGACATCACACACATCCATGCCCGAGGCAGGATTCGAAACTGCGACCGTAGCAGTCGCACGGTTCCGGACTGCGCGCCTAGAATCGCGAGACCACAGCGGCCGGCTTCTTTCCCCCATTCCTGTCAATTGTTCCCTTATGCTCTCCTTGAAACTCTGTACAACCTCTGGTTCTTTCAACGTATCCAGATCCCATGTCCTTAAATTCCCACCTTTTTGCAGTTTCTTCAGTTTTAATCTACAGGTCATAACCAATAGATTGTGGTCAGAGTCTACATCTGCCCCTGGAAATGTCCTACAATTTAAAACCTGATTCCTAAATCTCTGTCTTACCATTATATAATCTGATACCTTTTAGTATCTCCAGGATTCTTCCATGTATACAACCTTCTATTATGATTCTTGAACCAAGTGTTAGCTATGATTAAGTTATGCTCTGTGCAAAATTCTACCAGACGGCTTCCTCTTTCATTTCTTAGCCCCAATCCATATTCACCCACTTTGTTTCCTTCTCTCCCTTTTCCTACTGACGAATTCCAGTCACCCATGACAATTAAATTTTCGCCTCCCTTCACTACCTGAATAATTTCTTTTATCTCATCATACATTTCATCAATTTCTTCATCATCTGCAGAGCTAGTTGGCACATAAACTTGTACTACTGTGGTAGACGTGGACTTTGTGTCTATCTTGGCCACAATAATGCGTTCACTATGCTGTTTGTAGTTGCTTACACGCACTTTTTTTTATTCATTATTAAACCTACTCCTGCATTACCCCTGTTTGATTTTGTATTTATAACCCTATATTCACCTGACCAACAGTCTTGTTCCTCCTGCCACCGAACTTCACTAATTCCCACTATATCTAACTTTAACCTACGCATTTCCCTTTTTAAATTTTCTAACCTACCTGCCCGATTAAGGGATCTGAAATTCCACGCTCCGATCCGTAGAACGCCAGTTTTCTTTCTCCTGATAACGATGTCCTCCTGAGTAGTCCCCGCCCGGAGATCCGAATGGGGGACTATTTCACCTCCGGAATATTTTACCCAAGGGGACGCCATCATCATTTAATCATACAGTAAAGCTGCATGCCCTCGGGAAAAATTACGGCTGTAGTTTCCCCTTGCTTTCAGCCGTTCGCAGTACCAGAACAGCAAGGCCATTTTGGTTAGTGTTACAAGGCCAGATCAGTCAATCATCCAGACTGTTGCCCCTGCAACTATTGAAAAGGCTGCTGCCAATTTCAGGAACCACATGTTTGTCTGGCCTCTCAACAGATACCCCTCCGTTGTGGTTGCACGTACGGTACGGCCATCTGTATCGCTGAGGCACGCAAGCCTCCCCACCAACGGCAATGTCCATGGTTCATGGGGGGTTTACGACAATAGACGCACGTAAGACTGCTGCGTTAGCTCTGTTTCCTATCCTCGGTGTTGTTTTTCTGGTCTTCAGACCAGAGACTGGTTGGATGCAGCTCTTCATGTCACTCTATCCTGAACAACCTTCTTCATCTCCGAGTAACTGCTGCAACCTGCATCCTTCTGAATCTGATTAGTGTATCAGTCTCTTGGCCTTCCTCTACGATTTTTACCCTCCACACTTCTCTCCAGTACTACATTGGTGCTCCCTTGATGCCTCAAAACGTGTCCTACTAACCGATCCCTTCTTCTAGTCAAGTTATGCCCCAAATTCCTCTTCTCCCCAATTCTATTCAATAACTCCTCATTAGTTGTTTGATCTACCCATCTAATCTTCAGCATCCTTCTGTAGCACCGCATTTCGAAAGCTTCTATTCTCTTCTTGTCTAAACCATTTATCGTCCATGTTTCATTTCCATACATGGCTACACTCCATACAAATAGTTTCAGAAACGGCTTCCTGACACTTAAATCTATTAACAAATTTCTGTTCTTCAGAAACGCTTTCCTTGCCATAGCCAGTTAACATTTTATATCCTCTCCACTTCGACCATCATCAGTTATATTGCTCCCCTAATAGGAAAACACATTTACTACATTAAGTGTCTCATTTCCTAATCTAATTGCCGGCCGCGGTGGTCGTGCGGTTCTGGCGCTGCAGTCCGGAACCGCGTGACTGCTACGGTCGCAGGTTCGAATCCTGCCTCGGGCATGGGTGTGTGTGATGTCCTTAGATTAGTTAGGTTTAAGTAGTTCTAAGATGACCTAAGATGTTGAGTCCCATAGTGCTCAGAGCCATTTGATTTTTTTTCCTAATCTAATTCCCTCAGCATCACCTGATTTAATTCGACTACATTCCATTATCCTCGTTTTACTCTTGTTGATGTTCATCTTATATCCTCGTTTCAAGACACTGTCCATTCCGTTCAACTGCTCTTCCAAGTCCTTTGCTGTCTCTGACAGAATTACAATGTCACCGGCAAACCTAAAAGTTTTTATTTCTTCTCCCATGGATTTTAATTCCTACTCCAAATTTTCCTTTTGTTTTCTTTACTGCTTGCACAATATACAAATTGAATAAAATCGCTGATAGGCTACAAACTCGTCTCACTCCCTTCTCAACAACTGCTTCCCTTTCATGTCCCTCGACTCTTATAACTGCCATCTGGTTTCTGTACAAATTGTAAATCGTCTTTCGCTCCCTGTATTTGACCCCTGCCACCTTCATGATTTGAAAGAGAGTATGCTAATCAACATTGTCAAAAGCTTTCTCCAAGTCTGCAAATGCTATAAATGTAGGTTTGTCTTTCGTTAATCTTTCTTCTAAGATGAGTCGTAGGGTCAGTATTGCCTCGCGTGTCCCAACATTTCTACGGAATCCAAACTGATCTTTCCGCAGGTCGGCTTCTATCAGTTTTTCCATTCGTCCGAACGGAATTGATGTCAGTATTTTGCAGCCGTGACTTATTAAAGTGATAGTTCGGTAGTTTTCACACCTTCCAACACCTGCTTTTTTATTATATTCTTCTTGAAGTCTGAGGGCATTTCGCCTGTCTCTCACATTTTGCTCACCAGATGGTAGAGTTTGTGATGGCTGGCTCTCCCGAGGCTATCAGTATTCCTAATGGAATGTTGTGTACTCCCGGGGCCTTTTTTTGGATTTAGGTCTTTCAGTGCTCTGCCAAATTCTTCACGCAGTATCATATCTCCCATTACATCTTCATCTACGTCACCTTCAGCTTCCACAATATTGCCCTCAAGTACAACACCACTGTACAGACCCTATATTCCTTGTCGATGATATGCGAAGAAAATCGCGAAGGAGATTCTGGAATCGTGGATGGCTTGAACAGCTAATTGCTGAACACTACATATCGCTGTACAACTACCTGAGACACTTACTAGTAGAAGTTATTCGTTAACTGACATGAAATTTCAACCCTTTTCCGGTTTTCAATTGAATGTAGTTAAGGCATAGTGTCTAATGTCAGTTTGCGCATACATAAAATCCATGTTGCATTGACTATCAGCACTCTGAAATAACGTAATTCATCTCATAGACTTCAAGATCGAGATTCGTTACGTAATTTCATTCGAATGGAAGAGAAGAGTTTTTTTCGAAGCTGGTCCTCAGTATTGTAAAATATATTTAGACTCGCAAGATGCAAACATTAGCCAGTCCATAAACCCAGAGAGAGCGAAGTTTCATAATAGCAAAAACTTCCAGTGTTCAACTTGTGTTTACTTTCTGACATAGAATGGCAGTCACATTAAGATTTGTGAACACACGGGAAACATTCTAGTCGTTGGCCTTTGCAACAAGAATTGCCCCAGATACATTATTGTTGATACACAACATCGAACTTTGAGATGATAGATCTATTAAACGAATATGAAAGACCCAGCATCTTTTAGAAAACATAAGACGAAAAAATGTTTGATGTGCGTGGAGATGAAGCTGCTATCTTTCTCTACACAACTACAGAACTCACAATCTCATCAACTCCACTACAGCTTACATTTTAACCATGATTCAATATATGGCATACACTGTTTAATAATTGTACCTGTTAATGTCATTATATGATATGTAACATGCAAACAGTACAAAAAACATGTGATCTTGATAGATAATGTGCGGTAGCATTGAGTCTGCATAGTTTCGTGGCACACAAGCTGTATCACTAAAAATATCAACTAAAGGGAGCTTTTCCCTACGGATATGTAGTTCCCTGTCAATTCATCATAACAAATCATAGCTCAAAAGACGCCATTTCGAGAGACCTCGAATTTGCTGATGCTTTGGAACAGCTTATATTCATACCACGTTGCCTCCCAAAAGAAAATTCGCCAAATACGATAATTGACGTCGAACAATATGGCGGCTCATTGTTCTGCTTGTGGCGTAAAACGATGTCGCGTCTCATTGGTCAAGTTCATCTCCAAGACGAAAAAATCTAACATGCCAGGTTTTCTGGTTCACCCTCCGCAGGGTAGTGGAATGTGGAATTCCACGATGTGACGTCACCAGGTCCTCGTCCACGTAAGGTTTCACGTCCTGTGAGAGGACTACTTAAGTGTTACTGTGACAGCGAGGTAGATGGCAGTTGAATCGTACGTACTAAATGAATCATTTGTTTTTATTCAGTAACATTCAGTTTGAATGTTTTTTTAATGCAGTAATCACGAAGATAATTAACTGATTTTTAGTTTGGTGCACCATTGTTGGAATGAGGAACTACCGGAGACTTTATTTGAACCTGTCAAAGAGTGCTTCCCGATGAAATAGAAAGATATTTTCAGTCAAATTATTTATGCAAGACGGGGCAAATTGAAGGTTTTGATATAACTGATACGGTGGGTTTGAAAACCTGACATCCCCTACGAAGCAAATTTGACAAAAGCACACAAAATTTATTGTATCTCAGGAAATTTATAGTTATATAGCCAGTATTTTTAAGGTCGACTGCTTTGGTACCTAAAAGGGTATCATTTTACAATAGCGCACTAAAAATAAATTTTTGAAACTTCCTGGCAGATTAAAACTGCGCGCCGGAACGAGACTCGAACACGGGACATTTGCCTTTCGCGGCAAGTGCTCTACCAACTAAGCTACCCAAGCACTACTCACGACCCATCTTCACAGCTGTACTTCTGCCAGTATCTGCGAGTCCCGCCCCGTCCTCACAGCTTCAAATCCGCCAGTACCTCGTCTCCGCTGTAGAGTGAAAATTTCATTCTAAATTTTTTGTTATTTAGATAAATATAGGTTCTACCTTTTTGATTCAACGATCTTATGTTATATCTTCATATGATTATTTTCATCCTATGCAACGAATTATGGAATAAAGCTAAAAAATATTAACGTATTGGGATAAACCATAATCCACAGCTCGTGGTCTTGCGGTAGCGTTCTCACTTCACGCGCACGTGGTCCCGGGTTCGATTCCCGGCGGGGCAGGGATTTTTGCTGCCTCGAGATGGCTGGGTGTCGTGTCCTTCATCATCATTCATCCCCATTACGGTCGGAGGAAGGCAATGGCAAACCACCTCCACTTGGACCTTGCCTCGTAAGGCGCTGCGGGTCTCCCGCATCGTCCCCTACGCTCCTCTTCATCATCATAAAACATAGCAACACGTATTACTTTCCTTTTACTACACCGATGAAAGATGTGCGTATGAAAAATGTGACTTTAATTAGCACTAGCATAAAGAGCATCTTCTGTGCCCGGGTTTGTTGGAAATTATTTGCACATATGAGAAACCAAAATGCGGACACAGCGCAGAATTTGTGATTTGGTCGGTCACTCGCACTTCGTAGTCGTACTCTGTGGGTGCTGTGAACTCCAAAGAAGAAAGGGGCCTGACGACAATTGTCGAGCAGTAAAGAAAAATGAATGTTGTTATATAGACTATGCTATTCCATCTCGAGTTAAGTACGAGCGTATGGTTTTGGTCAAGCATTGAAGCCTTATGTGCGAACATATTGCCTGAGAAACTTTGTTAATTGTCAGTTGTTGTGTGTTCAGAACTTATCAGAATACAGAAGAATTATAGAAACCGTGTTATGCGATTCCGTAGCGAGTTGTTTAAATGTAGAAGCTCTGTTACAGCCCTCACCCCTCTGCAATCGGAAAAGAAGTCAGCGGTGAAATACGCGGCACTGCATAGTAGGACCATAAGATCAAAGGAAAACATGACGGCGACCAGGAAATTTGGAAAAGCAGGTAACTGTTATTACAGGGAACGAGTAAAAAAAATGTTCAAATTTGTGTGCAATCTTATGGAACTTACTGCTAAGGTCATCAGTCCCTAAGCTTAAACACTACTTAACCTAAATTATCCTAAGGACAAACACATACACCCATAATGAGATTTTCACTCTGCAGCGGAGTGTGAGCCGATATGAAACTTCCTGGCAGATTAAAACTGTGTGCCGTTCAAGTCTCGGTCCCTCACACTGTTTTAATCTGCCAGGAAGTTTCACACACACCCATGCCCGAGGGAGGATTCGAACCTCCACCGGGACCAGGGAACGAGTAAAGACTTGGCATCTCGCAATGTATATATCAGTTAAAATCAACCCAAAATAAGAAAAAACACTTCGCTAAACAAGGATTTGTGAACGAAAGCTAGAAGATATAAACATATCTTTGTTCACATTCCCATAAAGTTAGGATAAAACTGAAAATTAAAAATTTGAAACAGGGAAAAAGTCAGCACGACTGAGAACATGCCAGATTACTCCTCTTCAAAATGGACAAAAAAGGAATACACTGTAAAAATGCTTATTGATCTTTGATGCCATCTACAAAACTTTGTTTGCTAATAAAACTTTACATGTGATCACACTAATGGGTTTATGACATTACTTTCACGCCTTATAGATTTTACAGTACAGGCATAAATGAAGTTGAAATAAATGTATTTTGCATTTTTTAAGTAAATGTGGCTCAAAGCCAGTATACGACACGATGAATGTTAGAAACCTCCCAAAACCACATTCAAATTGCCTGGCAGAACCATGTTGTAGCAGTCTAGAACAGGTAACCCTCGGGCTCTCCAATTTGCTGTATTATTGTGCAGGCTCGCAGAATTCGTTGCTCTGTGACTGCAAGAGGTGCTGTGTTGCACTCACAGACTTCGACCAGATGACAATCCTGAAGAGAATGGCTCTCCCATCTTGAAATTTCACACTTTTCCCCCTTTCTTCTTGCACTGAAAATGGTGATTTCTTTTTTCTATTGCTGTATTAAGTAGCTAAAAAGACGAGGGCTAGTAGAAATCCTTGGGTAACAGAAGAAATATTGAATTTAATTGATGAAAGGAGAAAATATAAAAATGCAGTAAATGAAGCAGGCAAAAAGGAATACAAGCGTCTCAAAAATGAGATCGACAGGGATGGCTAGAGGACAAATGTAAGGATGTAGAGGCTTATCTCACTAGGGGTAAGATAGATACTGCCTACAGGAAAATAAAAGAGACCTTTGGAGAAAGGAGAACCACTTGTATGAATATCAAGAGCTCAGATGTAAACCCAGTTCTAAGCAAAGAAGATAAAGCAGAAAAGTGGAGGGAGTATATAGAGGGTCTATACAAGGGCGATGTACTTGAGGACAATATTATGGAAATGGAAGAGGATGTGGATGAAGATGAAATGGGAGATACGATACTGCATGAAGAGTTTGACAGAGCACTGAAAGACCTGAGTTGAAACAAGGCCCCCGGAGTAGACAATATTCCATTGGAACTACTGACGGCCTTGGGAGAGCCAGTCCTGACAAAACTCTACCATCTGGTGAACAAGATGTATGAAACAGGCGAAATACCCGCAAACTTCAAGAAGAATATAATAATTCCAATCCCAAAGAAAGCAGGTGTTGACAGATGTGAAAATTACCGAACTATCAGTTTAATAACCCACAGCTGCAAAATACTAACGCGAATTCTTTATAGACGAATGGAAAAACTAGCAGAAGCCGACCTCGGGGAAGATCAGTTTGGATTCCGTAGAAATGTTGGAACACGTGAGGCAATACTGACCTTACGACTTATCTTAGAAGAAAGATTAAGGAAAAGCAAACCTACGTTTCTAGCATTCGTAGACTTAGAGAAAGCTTTTGACAATGTTGAGTGGAATACTCTCTTTCAAATTCTAAAGGTGGCAGGGGTAAAATACAGGGAGCGAAAGGATATTTACAATTTGTACAGAAACCAGATGTCAGTTATAAGAGTCGAGGGACATGAAAGGGAAGCAGTTGTTGGGAAGGGAGTAAGACAGGGTTGTAGCCTCTCCCCAATGTTATTCAATCTGTATATTGAGCAAGCAGTAAAGGAAACTAAAGAAAAATTCGGGGTAGGTATTAAAATACATGGAGAAGAAATAAAAATGTTGAGGTTCGCCGATGACATTGTAATTCTGTCAGAGACAGCAAAGGACTTGGAAGAGCAGTTGAATGGAATGGATAGTGTCTTGAAAGGAGGATATAAGATGAACATCAACAAGAGCCAAACGAGGATAATGGAATGTAGTCGAATTAAGTCGGGTGCTGCTGAGGGAATTAGATTACGAAATGAGACACTTAAAGTAGTAAAGGAGTTTTGCTATTTGGGGAGCAAAATAACTGATGATGGTCGAAGTAGAGAGGATATAAAATGTAGACTGGCAATGGGAAGGAAAGCGTTTCTGAAGAAGAGAAATTTGTTAACATCGAGTATAGATTTAAGTGTCAGGAAGTCATTTCTGAAAGTATTTGTATGGAGTGTAGCCATGTATGGAAGTGAAACATGGACGATAAATAGTTTAGACAAGAAGAGAATAGAAGCTTTCGAAATGTGGTGCTACAGAAGAATGCTGAAGATTAGATGGGTAGATCACATAACTAATGAGGAAGTATTGACCAGAAGAAGGGATCGGTTGGTAGGACATGTTCTGAGGCATCAGGGAATCACCAATTTAGTACTGGAGGGCAGTGTGGAGGGTAAAAATCGTAGAGGGAGACCAAGAGATGAATACACTAAGCATATTCAGAAGGATGTAGGTTGCAGTAGGTACTGGAAGATGAAGAAGCTTGTACAGGACAGAGTAGCATGGAGAGCTGCATCAAACCAGTCTCAGGAGTGAAGACCACAACAACAACAACATTTGGCTATAATTACAGTTTAATACAACTATTGTACAGCAGGCTTGTATTCTTGCGAGTGTGATACAATAGCACTGTCGCGTTAAACTGAATGAAGAATCAGCAGTTCGCTTTTGGTTCTCCTTTTCTAGATATAGATGGCAAACTATTGTTGCGATTCCTCTATATAGAAAATTGTGTAAACGTCCTTATTGAGAATTGGAGACAGATTATTGACATGTACACTGATGCCATAATTACTTGGGAACTGTCAACGGAATCAGTGCGCCAGTATGTTTGGATTGCATCTAGTTTGGCCGTAGAAACTGCGACCGCACCAAGAAATCAGCTCCGACTACGAGGTGAAAGAAGAGGTTCATAACTTTCTGAACACCATGGAGGCGAGCTGGTATGACATGGGCATACAACAACCGTCACAGCATTTACAAAAATGCATCGACAGAAATGGTGACTATGTCGGAAAATTGCTAAATGTTCAAGCTGTAAACTGATGTAAACCATTGTAAAAATAAACAGGTCTATGTACTTAAAATAGGAGGCCTTACTTTTGGGATTACCCTCGTAATTACTGTCTTTGAATGAACGTGTCGTAACTGCGTATTTCTCTCAGCTGCCCTTTTTGTGCTATACGATAGTAGCCCTTTCGATGCGCGGTCTAAGTTACTTTACTTGACAATGACTCATCATGCGAAAGTTAGCTTTAGTCCTCAAGTTTCCATTCCAGTGTATATGGCATTTACTTTTCTTGTAAAACAAAAAAGAGAATACATTAATATCTAATTGACCTTCGCAGAACTATCTACTGAATCACGTATCTGCGAAAATACTCAGTACGATCGTGCCTTGGTTAGCGGGCGACGATGTGCTGCTGTGTATAACGCCTGCATACTTCCTCTGCAGTCGTTAATACGTGGGGGATAAGCAATAACCATAATACTTGATAACATTTTGTCGGCTTTCAAGGCTAGTGTTTATTACCATGAGGTGATCACCCGTCGTGGATACCCGTTGTCGGTCGGCACTGGCGACTGCATCTCGGTAGATCGACGAACCGCGGACCTTCGCTGTACAAGGCCGCTGCAGGCACGAAGGTATGCCCACGCCACTCACCTAATCGGGAAGCTGGTGCAGCGCAAATATCAACCCAGTTGCGCCGATCTGGTACCTGCGTGTTCGGCTGAGGATGTACGCCGTCAAAGTGGCGAAACCATTATGGTCCCACCAACAGCTGCAGAAACCCTCAGAGGCAGCTGTGTAAGTCCTTACGCTTACGGTAATAAATACAATGTCGCCTTATAGCAGTATATAGTGATTGAAGCGGGTAACGCAGGACGACTTTCAATTCCTTTGAAACGTCCCCTTTGAAAAATTATGAATGATTGTGCTGGTAAACTTCTACGTTATTTGATTTTCAAACAGCTGAGCAAAACTCAACATACTCAAACAGTTCTCTCTTTACTTATTCTGATCATCACTAAACTGACACACAACATTTTTTAGCGCAACGCAGTCTGACTTTCAATAATCCCTATAAAAGAATGGCACTGTTTAACAATAAATAACCTATACCTTTCATGAATCACTTACCTCACAGAAATCTTCGTTACTCGAACTACTGCAATGCAGCGAGTGCCAATACTGCCAGCTAAATAAAAGATTCTAACTACTGAAGGCACTGACTACCGATATGCATAGTCAGCAAATGAAAGATTTTGACAGAGAACAAACAATGTATTTACCTTAATAATATTCAAAAGTCATCATATTCCTTTTTCTGGCGGACACACGTCCAGATCGTTCGCTTACAGTAACTTCTCAAAACTCTGGCATCTCTCTCCCCACATCCTCCACTGCTGCCGGCTGACATCCAACTGCCCAACGCTACGCGCTGTTCACATCCAACTGCTCACCACTACAATAGCAAATATTCCAACAATGAGTAAATCCAGCCACAGACTGCGCACAGCAGTCAGTGGTTATCATGCAGAACGCTACATAAAAACCTAAACAGCCTACTTACATAGAATCATCTAGAATCTTTTACTGAGCTGGCAGTACTGGCGCTCACTGTATTGCAGTAGTTCGAGTAACGAAGATTTCTGTGAGGTAAGTGATTCATGAAAGGTATAGGTTATTGTTAGTCAGGGCCATTCTGTTGTAGGGATTATTGAAATTCAGATTGCATTGCGCTAAAAAATATTGTGTGTCAGTTTAGTGATGATCAGAATAAGAGAGAACTGTTTGAGTACGTTGAGTTTTGCTCAGCTGTTTGAAAATCAAATAACGTAGAAGTTTACCAGCTCAGTCATTTATAATTTTTCAAAGGGAACGACGTTTCACCTTCTTCTCTACGGTACACCGCTTGTAAAGATATAGCCCTAGGGGGTCGTTATAAATATTTAATTTCCTTCATTATTTTGTTTTATTCAGTGGATCCATATCATACTCCGCAGCTGACCCAACGGTGTGTGGTCGAGGGTTGTTCTGGTACCACTGACTGATCCGCTCTTGCCTGATGGCGCGTGGGAAGAACGATTATCGAAAAGTCTCTGTCTTAGCTCTAATTGCTCCAATTTTCAGTCGAGTTATTTTGTGAGATGTGTGTGGGACGACGTAATATGTTACTCGACTCTTACCGGAAGCCACGCGGGATTAGCCGAGCAGTCAGGGGCGCTGCCGTCATGGATTGTGCGGCTGATCCCGGCGGAGGTTCGAGTCCTCCCTCGGGCAAGGGTGTGTGTGTTTGTCCTTAGGATAATTTAGGTTAAGTAGTGTGTAAGGTTAGGGACTGATGACTTGGTTCAAAAATGGTTCAAACGGCTCTGAGCACTATGGGACTTAACATCTGTGGTCATCAGTCCCCTAGAACTTAGAACTCCTTAAACCTAACTAACCTAAGGACATAACACACATCCATGCCCGAGAAAGGGTCTCGCGGTTCCAGACTGAAGCGCCTAGAACCGCACGGCCACACCGACCGGCCGACTGATGACCTTAGCAGGTAAGTCCCATAAGATTTCACATACATCGGAACTTTTTTTTTCTTTTTTTTTTTTTTTTTTTTTTACCGGAAAGTGATCATTCGAAATATTAAGTGTAAACTTCTCCGTGACGTACGGGGCCTCTCTTGTAACGCCTGCCACTGGAGTTTGTTTTTTGTTAAGCATATCTCTAATGCTCTCACGCCGACTAAACAAAGTCGTGACGAAACACGTCGCTCTTCGTTAGATCTTCTCAGTTTCTTGGCTCAAATGGCTCTGCGCACTATGGGACTTAACATATGAGGTCATCAGTCCCCTAGAACTTAGAACTACTTAAACCTAACTAACCTAAGGACATCACACACATCCATGCCCGAGGCAGGATTCGAACCTGCGACCGCAGCGGTCGCGCAGTCCCAACGGAAGCGCCTAGAACCGCTCGGCCACACCGGCCGGCCTCAGTTTCTTCTATCAGTCCAGTCACACCCGACAGCGGTCGCAGATTCATAAACAGTACTCAAGAATCTGTGAGACAACCACCTTGTAAGCCACATCTTTCGTGGATGAGTTACGTTTCTGTAAGGTTCTACCTATTACTCGCAGTCTCGTATATGCTTTTTCTGCTATTTGTTTTATGTGGTCATTCCATTATATTTAATAGTAAATATGTCCGCCATTGGTAGCTGAGTGGTCAGCGCGGCGGAATGTGATACCTAACGGCCTGGGTTCGATGCCCGGCTGGGTAGGAGATTTTCTCCACTCAGGGACTGGGTGTTGTGTTGTCCTTATCATCATCATTTCATCCCCATAGACACGCAGGTCGCCAAGTGGCGTCAACTCGAAAGACTTGCATCAGGCGAACGGTCTACCCGACGGGAGGCCCTAGCTACACGGCATTCCCAATAGTAAATATTACACCTAAACATATGTATATTTCAAGGTATTTATGTATTTCTTTGCTATGAGAGAGCCGCTATAAGAATTGCCGCAGATACATTATTGTTGATACACAACACTGAACTTTGAGATAATACAGCCGGCCTGGGTGGCCGAGCGGCTTTAGACGCTTCAGTCTGGAACCGCGCGGACGCTACGGTCGCAGGTTCGAATCCTGCCTCGGGCATGGATGTGTGTTATGTCCTCAGGTTAGCTAGGTTTAAGTAGTTCCAAGTTCTAGGGGACTGATGACGTCAGATGTTAAGTCCCATAGTGTTCAGAACCACTTTGAATCTTATCAATACCTGCAACACATACATAACGGATCTGGAGACATTATTTTCAACGTTGAATCGTACCGTCGTTGCCACACTGTCTCGGAATCCTGCAACAAGGTGAGATGCAGCCAAAGCGAAGATTTCTGAAACAGATTGCTACGTAAAATCGGGCTCTCAACTGAAAACCTAATGTAGTAACCGTTTTATTTCTAAAATAAAATGTTGCGCCAGTCGTAATGTTCTAACTGTTAGACCTCCCACAACAATGCAAAATTGCAGTGCCTCGCGGCGGTAACGAATAAAATGTTTTCGGGCTTGCACGCACGTTGTTTGCTGATACGCACTTGGTACTCCCTTATATACTCTGACAGCTGTGACGTCACTGGTGCTCACGGTATGGACATGTGTGGGGAAAAGTTGACTTCGCGTTCGATGCACCTGCTTCAACCTCGCAATTCAAATCAAATGGCTCTGAGCGCTATGGGACTTCTGTGGTCATCAGTCCCCTAGAACTTAGAACTACTCAAACCTAACTAACCTAAGGATATCGCACACACCCATGCCCGAGGCAGGATTCGAACATGCGACCGTAGCGGTCGGGCGGGTCCAGACTGTAGCGCCTAGAACCGCCGGCCACCCCGGCCGGCAACCTTGCTGGATGCCATGACGCTCTGTGCTGAAAGCCGCTGTCTTTGGTTGGTTGGTTGATTGGTTGATTTGGGGGCAGGGTACCAAACAGCTAGGTCATCGGTACCATAGGATTAGGGAGCAGCTAATGTTGCTGCCTCTGGATCACGGAGTAACGGGTTCGATTTCCGGCCGGGTTGGGGATTTTCTCGGCCGGGGGACTGGGTATTGTTCTCATCTTTTCATCGTCATCATCATCATCATCATCACTTTTGACAGTGGCTAGATTGGACTGTATAAAAAAAATGGACTGTGTAAAGTTTGGGACCTCCTACGGGCGCTGATGACCGCGCAGTTGAGCGCTCCACAAAACCAAACTTCATCATCGGGTTAGGGAACAATGGGGAAGGAAGTCGGCAGGCCCCATTCAAAGGAACTATCCTTGCATTTGCCTGAAGCGATTTAGGGAAATCATGAAAAACCTAAACGAGGATGGCCGGACTCGGGTTTGAACCGTCGTCCTCCCGAATGCGAGTCCAGTGTGCTAACCACTGCGCCACCTCGCTGGGTACCGCTGTCTCTTTAAGGATGATTTTTATTTAGATGGCATCTTTAATAGCATAGTTCTAGACGCCGTTAGTGCGAGCCAGGACAGAGGTGTCATCAAATTTGATCCGGTGCCCGTTTCCTAAGGCATGCTCAGCTAAAGCGGGATTTTCCGGGTAGCATATGTGATAAAACATCTCATGCAATTTCCTGCATTGTTCAGTTTGTCCAACGGAAGATTGAAGAAGGTATCCTGTAGACTGCAGGTGTTCTGAGATATGTTACATCTTTAACTGGTTTCAGTTATTGCGGGTTTTTGAAGCCTGAAGATGGATTCAATTTTGCATCGTTTCAGCAGGTGGTTTACCTTACCCGACACGGAGCCACAGAACGACAAGAAAGCAAGCTCGTTTAGGTGCCCTTGTCGGTACTCTTATTGTGACTCTTGCTTGAGATGACTTTATTTGTTTGGTAAATGTTGTAGCCGTTGTTCCCGACGACCTTGTGCAGGTGGCTCAGCTCACGGAACATGTGTACCGGCGCCAGATACCGTTCTTGCACGACGTACCAGTGTTTGTAACATAGCACACTTCTGTGCCAGGTGACGATGGCACAGATCGGTGCGCGTAGGTTTTCTGTAGACGCTGTGCCACGGCATCGATTTCGTTTGCGGCGGACGAGGACTTCGAGGAAGGGCAATGCATTTTATAGAAGAGATTTTTTTTTTATTTTGTCATTAGACATGACTGTCCTAAGAAGCGCGACTAAATGTAAGTATTCTCAAATTTATTTGACTTCAGTACAGCTGTCAAGCTATAGTCGGAGTAAATTACAGGAATTTTACATGACTAGTTTCGGTGAAGCTCAGTCAACATCATCAAATGTAACAGGTATGAAAGAAGCTCACTATTTATTATAAGAACCTGAAATGCTAGCAACATCTAACCACAACATCTTTGTCAAAGGAAACAATACTGAGAATTTGTCACGTTAAATTAAACAATGTTATGCAGTAATTGCAAAGAAGCAACAACGCTGCAATTGATCGCTGTGAAGCCTTTATACAGAACATTAAAATCTTTACGTTTTATCCTCTAGTTTATTGTTAATGTAAGAGGTTCAGGAAATATTTAGTTAAATTTTTTAAAGTAAATTTAATTTGTTATACCTTCTGTATGAGGGCTTACCAAAATTTTGGTATTGATTTATCATCTTTTTCTACTCGACGTTACTGTTATCGCTGTTAAGATATTCCACGAACCCGTGAAGTTTTTCACGTCATTTGCGACAAATGACAAACGTGTCCTAAACGTATCAGAGGAAACAACTTGGCTTTAATAAGGTCGTGTCTGATGTAATATCCTCGGAATTCTCTACGACGAGGTCTGCACCGTCTTGAACTAACGGCCTTCCCATCACAACACTGTCCGTCTGTTCATTATACCGGCCATTGTACAGAAAATAAGATAATGTAAGAATGTACCTGAGTAGCTCGACCGCGACACTTTGAAAGAACTGGGATACTAGACCCAAAGAGTCTTAGAGAGGCACATTAATAAACAGCTTCGTGATTTCCTGTCAGATAGGTCACAGTTCGTAGTAATAGACGGAAAGTCATCGAGTAAAACAGAAGAAATATCCGGCGTTCCCCAAGGAAGTGTTATAGGTCCTCTATTGTTTCTGATCTATATTAACAACATAGGAGACAATCTATGTAGCCGTCTTAGATAATTTGAAGATGATGCTGTATGGTGCGAAAAGTGGCAATTGACCCTGAATAAAGAAAAGTGCCAAGTTATTCACGTGAGTACTAAAAGAAATGAGCTAAATTTCGATTACACGATAACTCACACAAATCTGAGGGCTGTAAATTCAACTAAATACTAAGGGATTACAATTACAAATAACCTAAATTGGAACGATCACATAGATAATATTGTGGGTAGAGCGAACCAAAGACTACGAGTCATTGACAGAACACTTAGAAGGTGCAACATGTCTACCAAAGAGACTGCTTACACCATTCTGCAGTATCGATGTGCAGTGTGGGATCCGCATCAGATGGGACTGACGGATGGCATCGAAAAAGTACACAGAAGGGCAGCTCGTTTTGTATTATCGAGAAACAGGGGGGAGAGTGTCACAGACATGATACGTGAATTGGAGTGTCAATAATTAAAACAAAGGCGTTTATCGTTGCGACGGGATCTTCTCATGAAATTTCAATCACCAGTTTTCTCCTTCGATTACGAAAACATTCTGTTGGCAAATACATAGGGAGAAATGATCATAACGATAAAATAAGAGAAATCAAGGGTCGCACGGAAAAATTTAAGTGCTCGTTTTTCCCGCTTGCCGTTCATGAGTGGAACGATAGAGACAGCATGAAGTTGGTTCATTGAACCTTCTGCCAGGCACTTTATTGAGAATAGCAGAGTAATCACGTAGATGTAGATGCAGAGCTCCACCCACATCAAAACCGGCCATAATGTCGCCCTCACTAAGTCAAGGACGTTTAATTCGGCTTGTAAAATCGGCTGCGTTCTTAATGTGTTGTTCATAGTGATCCACACGCGGAGAGAGGAGATTTCCCAAGTACTTCGCCAGCGTGTATAGACGAGAAGGCTATTCCATAATCTGCTATGGTGTCCTATCACATGAGCATGACTGAGATACGAACTTCAATTTTACATCCAAACGGTACATTTACGAATATGGTTTCCTTATCAAAACTTCACCTACTAAGTCCCTTGTACAACCACTGGAAGCCTGTAACAGAAATTGTGTAACATCGTGTGTATGTAAGATTCTCAGAAATTTTTCCAAGTAACTGATTGGCATTCAGTTATGCAAGGTTTTGTCAAGAATTCGGTATTAAAATCGAAAGAAATATTTTCCACCGTTCACCTATAGACACAAAACAAAGATAAAATGTTGTATATGTTCATGTTCCTCATTGCCCGTCTCAGAGAACTTGCAGCAGTTTTTGAAAGAGACAGTATTGTTAACTCAGCAGCCGCCACTAATTGTACTTTTTGTCACTACTTATATCTAAATTGTGAATGACAGTAAAATATAAATACGTAGGTTTCCGGTGCCTTTGTCAATATCATTAAGTCTCTCAAGGTGCACAGCCGCTTCATCTTATAAAATACACCCATAAGGATTTCAGTGTGTAAAATACTCCTGTCCTACACGGACGAGGTCAAGGAGAAGACACATACATTATTCTAAAAATCTTACGCAATCGGTTGATATGGATCGCGTGGATAAATGGAGAGCATTTTCCTAAACCACTGGTTCGTGGATGAAATTTCTTGAAGAAATCACAGGTGGGAAAGAAAATGACCTGCTTTTATGGTGAATCGCAGGGAAATTACGAAATGGGATAACGGTAGGCAGCTCTGTGAACTGAAGTTATTAGGGCACACGGCGATCGAGTGCTAACGTGGAGAAATTCAGCCGATGTCGCATTTGATGACCTGCTCCCTCAGAACAGGCAAGGCAAGTAAGTTAATAGAACCAACGTCACATAGTTCCAAAGAACAAATAGAGTAATACAGCAATATACATACTGAAATGCATGCTTTTCGACTTTTGACAAGATCAACGTGTAGCATCTAGGTAGACACCTTGGACCCCATCACAGGTTATATGAGTGTTTCATCTCAAACTATGTGTACCCTACGGATAGTGCGTCAGCAAGACACTATCCTAACACTGGTGGTAAAACCTTCTGAGTTGTTGCGTCATATTCCTCTTTAAACGTCTCCGATACTCGAAGTTTCGACACTTTTACCATTCTTTTCTTCAGGACACCTTTGGCGTGTTTCTCCTTCCGGAGATATGAATTTTATTTCATTGTATATTTCCTTATATTGGCGCCCTGACCGAACCTAACCAATGTAAAAGCACGCCTTTGATTTGCTTCCGTGTCTTTCTTCAATCCAAGCTGGTGGTAATCCCTGAAACAGGCTAGCAGTGCTCAGGATTGGTGACAAAAGTTTTCTCTTAGAGGTCTCGTTTATAGATGAGCTGCACTTCCGAGGGGTCTCCCAATAAACCGAAGTTACCTATTAGATTTCCCTAGAACAGACCTTAGGCGCCCCTTCGACTTCATGCGGCTTTGCGTTAACGCCTACATAAGTAATCAATGTGGCTGTGTCCAGCAGCACACCAGTAATAATATATTCGAACTTTACTGGATTGTTTTTGTTGCTCATCTGCATTAACTTACAATTTTTCCGCGTTTAGGGGAAGCTGCTATTCATCACACTGAATAGAAGTTCCGTCCCAAGTTATCCTGTATCCTCCTACAGTTACTCAACATTTTCCCCGTATACTGTAGAGTCATCACCCTGTCGCTACCAGATCTCGTATATAACAGGGGTCTCAATTCCCTGGGGCACTCCTGACGATACCTTTGTGTCTGTAAACGTTTGCAGTCAAAGGTTCTGATACTTAAAAAGTTCTCGAGCCAATCATGCATCTGAGACCCTTTTCCGTATATTCGGACCTTCGCTAACAGTATGGCACTGTGAAAAGCTTTCTGGGATTATAAAAATAGGATATAGTGCGAGGGAAGATCAAGCTTAGTTTCGCACGAGCGTGTACCAGGAAACGGAACTGATTAGCAGTAGTACAAGGTATCCTCCACCATGCACCGTAACTGTGTGGACACTAGGAGGCGCATGAAGAAGAGCCCTGCAGAGGGGTTCAAAAGTCGAATTCTAGCGAGACTGGAAGTGGAACAATCCAGAAGAATTTGTCATCAGTTACAACGGCATCAAAAGCCAGCAATTTATTTGTCCTGGTATTATTGGTACTTACTTACAAAGTAATCGAGTGGCCGATTGACAGTCGGGAATACTTGTAATTAGTTGCAGTATCAGTGTTTCATAGTGTTCTTGTTTCAGATGTCTTCCCTCTTATATGGAAAATGTTTGTGAGACTCATCACTTTATGTTTATGTACACGTGTTTTTAAGAAAAGCGCTTAAATGCACGTTTCCAGCGGAGCTTTCTCTGCTACAATCTAATCTCACCAAGAAACAAAAGACAGACTACACGCACAGACTCCGACTTTTATCTGCCTCATCTTATCCCCGCTTTTCCTGCGACGTGACACACAGTAAAATTATAAACTCAGCTTCCAAAAGCCTTTTTTATAGTAAGACTACGTAGCAATTAACTACAAACCGTGGATTTCAAACACTCAAACTGTACCTTAAACGATAAGTGCTTTCCTCCAAGAATCAGTAAAGATTCAGACAAAAACAATCGTGTAAAATACAGATTGCTTTATTCGTACACAATAACTTACAAGTACAAGGTGATCCAAAATTACGAAGGGGTTATAACTGTGAATACATGGAGGTATAATATACATAATATCTCCATTCCGGAGTAACTTTTATTTATTGAGACTTATAACCCCTTCATGGCCTTTGGTCCACCGTGTAGTATCTGCAGCCTTCCTAAATTACTGGAATGGTTTCGATACTGTAACCACACTGTAGCTTGTTGACGAGCAAACGAATATTATTTTCACAAGTAGGTCTTTAGCTACAATTTTTTTTAGTGGTAGAACACTGTAAGTTACAGTGGATGGAGAATATTCAAAACAAATTAATGTGCCTCTAGCACTGATGTTTCCAATTTAACAAATGGTTCAAATGGCTCTGAGCACTATGGGACTCAACTGCTGTGGTCATTAGTCCCCTAGAACTTAGAACTACTTAAACCTAACGACATCACACACATCCATGCCCGAGGCAGGATTCGAACCTGCGACCGTAGCAGTCGCACGGTTCCGGACTGCGCGCCTAGAACCGCGAGACCACCGCGGCCGGCCCAATTTAACAGATTAGATCAGAAGTACTAGAGGTTGTTCGCTGACCGTGCCGCTGTGCACAGGAAAATATTGTCGTTGGTCAGTCGTAAGAAAATGTGGAAAGATTTGGATGAAATTTCCAGCTTTAATTGTGTATAAATGTAAGATAATGGCGAAAACGCAATTCGATCATACGGGTTGTGGAAACTTCTGAGGCACTTCATCTCTCGGGAGGAAAGGTCAGTGTTTATGGATATGACAGGAAGAATCATTCGAAGCAAAGAAGTCTAGTAAACATGGGCTTTAAAATGCATACCTTTAGAGCTCTGAGCACTTCGTCATCTTCTGTGAAACAAATCTCTTTTATTGCAAGTTCTTTGTTTACCGTAAAGTTAAGTAAACTTGGGCTCCAAAATGCATGCCTTAAGAGATAAGAGCACTTACTGAGTAGAAGAGATGTGTTTCACAGTAGAGAAGATGGACAGGTACTCATAATTCTTACGGTCTGCACTTTAGAACCAATGTCGACAGGATTTTCTTTTTTGCGTGTTTTGGCCCATTTTACCAACTCTCAATACATAGAAAGCAAAGAACTTGCAGTAGAAGAAATTTGTTTCACAGTATCGAAGATGAAGAAGTGCTAGTAACCGTTCATGTATGCATTTTAGAGACCATGTCTACTATTTTGCTTCGAATGATCGTTCCTGAAAATTGACGATTCCTTCTGGGGCACCCTGTATAAGGGGGCAGTACAATGAAGCGATGCACATGTAAAGTAAGATAGGGAAGGTGAATGCAAGACCAAGGCTGGTTGGGAAAGTATTTCAAAATGAAATCGTATGCAAGATACTACTACGACCAACTCTAAAATCCTGCTACAACGTTTGGAGTTCTTTTCAGGTAGTAGAGCGAATCATACTAGTGGGTACCAGAGACACTGTGCGAACATAGATGGTATGATTGGCAGAGATGTGAGGTGGTTCTTGCCTAGCCCTGCTAGTTGAATTTAGGCAGCCGATGTTCGAGGAAGACTGAACGACAGTTCTACTACCTCCACCGTATATTCAAGACTGAATCGCGGTAATCAGAGAAATTAATAAGAACGCCGATTTGTAAGGAGTAGAATTAGATTGATTTGATGGACTAGTCTGCTCAAAGCGCAGACTTGAACCGTATTGAACATCTTTCGTGAGAACGTTTGATGTAATTGACATACCGCCACTTTAAAATAGTCCGCTTTCAGGAACTCAATAACATGCTATTGATGGATGAAGGTATGGATCATTGACACCTGTGAAAGATCGATAGTACATCATCTATTTTTAAACGGGACATATTAAAACCTCAGATGGTCTACAATAAGTAACGCCTTAAACCTTGACAAATTTGTGGAACAAAACGTATGTTTCAGATATAAGCATTGAATTAATATATTTCTTCCAGGTTATTTGATACGATTGACTCCAAGTATATTTCCGCAAATAAGCCTAAGGAAACAATTAATCTTTCCGTATCTCATGTTAGCTATTCGATTTTGTCAAATTTTCCTACCATACGTTGGACATGTGCAGCAATATTGGAAGAGCGCGAGATAACAGGTTTTGTACACTTAACATATTCTTATTTGCAATGATTGAAAATGTTTTCTGTCATTGATTCAAACAAAACAAGAAACATATAGTAAAACGTAACATGATGAAATGTCATCATTTCCCAAAAATAATTAACTGGTTTTGTAGGGGACAGTTTCAGTTTACGCCAAAAGCATTATACAAAATAAAGAAACTATCTCATACCATCATAAATTTCAGGAAAAAAAAATACTTAAAGGCTGTAACCAGCTTTTATTTTCAGAAGACGAAAATACCATGAGTAATCTATAGTGACACAGAAATAGGGAATGTGTTGTTGTAGTCTTCATTTCGGAGATAGGTTCGAGACAATTGGTTGTACAAGTCTCTTCAGCTCTGAACAAGTTATGTGCATTTGCTTACTTAATCCATTCTAGTCTTTGTGTCCCACTACAGCCACAATTCTTACCTACCACTCCCTCCAGTCCTTCCCTCCATTATCAATTAACTAACCCGTAGCCGACCGAGGTGGCCGAGCAGTTCTAGGCGCTACAGTCTGGAACCGCGCGACCGCTACGGTTCGAATCCTGCCTCGGTTAGTTAGGTTTAATTAGTTCTAAGTTCTAGGGGGACTGATGATGACCTCAGAAGTTAAGTCCCATACTGCTCAGAGCCATTTGAACCATTTGAACTAACCCGTAACGCCTCTGACAGTGTCCCTTCAATCTGTCTCTTCTTTCAGTCAGGTTGTACCACAAATATGTTTTCGACACAGTTCCTCTTCATTAGCTTCCCAGTCTGTCCACCGAATCTTCTGTATTCTTCTGTAAACACCACTTTCCTAAAGCTTATTCACTTCTTGACAGTGTTGTTGAACTTCTGCGTTTCGCATGTTTGTGAAAAGCTGTACTCCAAACGATTGCCATCGGAAAGTGCTTAGTGCCACTTAAATTTATATCCGATGTTAACAAATTTCTGCTTTTAAGAAAAGCCCTTCTTGGTACTGCTAGTCTACATCCAATATCTTCCTTAAACTCACCGCCGTCAGTTATTTTGTGACCTATGTCACAAAATTCGTTCACTACTTTTGAGTCTTGTTTCTTAATGTAATTCCCTAGGTATCACCTGACTTATTTCGACTACTCTCCATTATCCTTTCTTTGCCTCTTGTGAAGTCCATTTTACAGTCTTTGATCCCATCTTAAAGTCCTTTGGCATCTCTGGCATATTTATATCGCCATCGGTAAACCTTATAGTTTTAATTATTTCTACAGGAATGATAATTTTGGTTCCTTTACTTTTGGTCAATATAAAGACAATGTGGGCGATAGGCTACAACCATTGCCTCACTTGCATCTCAATAACTGTATCCATTCAACGCCATTCCGATCTAGGCACAGCAATACTTGGTCGCGGGGTCACAGTTATTATCTGTAACAATGCTGTATAAAAATTATCCAGTTAGTAAGTACTTAAAACAAATAAAATTGTACTTGTAATATGATAATATGAAAAGGGAGTCTCTTGTTTGCGATTAACAAGTAAGATTCGAAAAATTAAGAATGAAGCAGGATATCCACCATGTCTTCTTGGCTATTGGTAGGAAAAGTCTCTTTTATATTAAAACTATCCACAAACAGTAGGTTTTAGCGCAAAATCAGTATGGGATGTCAAAATCTGGTTAAAAGTCCTTTCTAACGATACCTCATTCATCCTTGTGCGATTAATATGTGTTGAGAAAAAGGGATGTTCACTTCAGAAATAATATATGTGATGACTGCTCTTCAGTCTGCGGTCCGTATCAGACAGGATAGAGGGAGAAGATCCAAAGAAGAGCAGCGCTTTTCGTTACAGGTTCATTTACTAAGCGCGAAAACGTCACGGATATCCTATGCCAACGCCAGTGATAGACGCTGACAGAGAGTCTTTCCGCAGCACGGTATTGTTTAGTGTTTGAATTCCCAGACAGTTCGTTCTTAGAAGAATCAGCCAATATATTGCTTCCTCCTATGCATATCTCGCAACAAAACCGCGAGTATAGCTCGAAACAAATTATCCTGGTCTGGTTGTTCCAGACTAAAGACGTCCTATCAATACAAATGCGCCTCTGAGGGAGACGAAGAAGGCTCGCCACACAAATACTGACGGTATAGTGATTGATTTTAACAAGCGAATTCACACAGTAACTCCAATACAGTCAACTTTAGCCAAAGCTGCTCAAGACAGACAACATAGGCCGCTTGTACGTAGAACGCTCAATTGACAACTGTACTCAGAAAGTTACGTTGAAGTCGAAACTTCAGCAACTTCGTCAAACAGTTACAATTAAATAAGAGTATATTAGACAGCCAATGGAAGGCACGCTGTCCCGAGCATCGAGAGCTTCCTCTTGTAACCTACCCCGACCGAAAGGCGAGAGCCGACTACCGCAAGAGCACTCGTACAAACCGAACACAGAACTTTCCCGCCCCCACGACAGTGGCCGTGGTTAAACGTTCCTATCAGGAACTCGAAACCGGCGGAAAATTCCACTCTATTGCCGAAGCACTACCATTCCACCAACGGAGATTCTTGGCGCCAATTTCTGCGCCGATTTTGCTACGTCACGGAGATATGCCATGAGCAAGCCAATCACAGTTACGATTTTGCAGAAAACGCGGGAATTTTCCCGCCAAGACTGTCTGGGTACACAAGTCATTCCCACGCCTCGCTGTTAGTCCGCCAGAAAGTGTTTTTCGCTAAGTTTCTGCTAAGTAACGGAACCTCTAGCCCAGCCGCTCCTTCAGGCCCCTGCGGGCGTGTCTCCGCCGCTATTATTACAATGTCGGCATCTGTAAAGCATTCACTCGACTCCCTCACACCCGTCGGCTTAACCCTTGCAAGATCAGCAGAGCCTGCCTGTCACCGGACCACCCTGGTGACGAGAGACGCTGCGTGGGAAGTCCGCGTGTGAAGGAATAGCAACTCTTCTCCGCATGCTATTAGAGAGGAAAATCGAATTACTCAGAGTAAGATAGAAATATGAGAGGGGGCTTTTGCCACCTCTCGTAGCCCCGTACGCCATTTTAGATTGTAATTGGTGAACGGTTGGCTCACTTAGGAGCAAAGTAGTGATTCAATCGGCCAAGAACAAACTTGCAAACTGACTCCACATGCCGCACTCTATAAAAAAAAAAAAAAAAAAAAAATCACTGCCACAATTAAATGCCCAAGATCTTACAACTTCAATCATTAAACTAACCTGAACTCAACCACACATGATAATATTTAAGTTAACAATCTCTTTGTGAGCTTTCAAAATCTAATTACAACCTCCGATTCATTCCTTCTCCCTGCAGCAAGAATAACTTTTACAAAATGTTCCCTGAACTGATGGTCCATTCACAATGACAGTGGTGGTTTCTGCTTCAGTTTATGGGGACTTCAGGCACACTGTTTGCACACACACAACAAAAAGTACAGAATACAAAAAAACATGGTGTAGAGAACAATACAGTAATTTGTAATTTGTGCGTCCTACTCTATGACTTACATAAGAATTACAGTACAAATTCACAAACACAGACAAGGTATAACATACATTACAAAAACAATACTAGAGAAAGAACTTTAAGAGAAAAAAAAACATGGTTCATGGGGTGTCAGGTTGTGCTTGCACATTCCACAATGTTCACGACTGTGCTGAGAATGAGGCACTAAATCACATTGTTAGAAATATTCGAAGCACTTCACAAATTCGTTAGTTTCCCTGGGGGGTTGGTATGTTGGGTCATATGCATTGATGCACGTGGTTCCATGTCTTGAGCATCGGAAGGGGGCTTTTGGGATGGGGCCACATTACTGACATCACATAGGGCTAAACGTCGGGTGTTGTTGTTACGTTGTTGCAACAGCAATAGGGTGTGCTGAAGCATCTGCAGTACGCTGTTGAGACTGCAGCAAGACCGACGCATATGGTCACGGCAGTACGGTAGGAAGACATAGTGATAGGCTCTCCTCACGTCGATTAATTGTCTCTGAGGTCTACTAGTTGGAATACATCACTAGTCCAGGTCTCTTCTCTCCCTGGACAGTACTTTACGTTTCCCAATACTGCCGTTCGACGAGGGACGATGGCATGTGGAGTGACTCCACAAGTGTGTGAGGTCATCCAGACAGGGTCGAACTAGGAGCGACGATTGCTACAACTGCTCTCGAAGTGAGAGGAGAAGTTGGAAATGAGACAATTCATTTGTTAGAGTTTGTGGCACGATACTGCTTTGTGTATGCAGATCAGCCAATGCTAGTGAGCTGTAAAAAGTCAAATAGGTGATTATATAGCGTCCCTTTCTGTCCTGAGGCACATGAGGCGCCAGTTCTGACACCTTATGTGATCTTCTTCGTGTACTCACGACAACGTGGTCTGCCACAGAGAATCCCTCCAAACGGCTGCCGCGTCCGGAGAGCTAGCTGGGGGTCAGGGATTTTCTCTGCCTCGTGATGGCTGGGTGTTGTGTGATGTCCTTAGGTTAGTTAGGTTTAAGTAGTTCTAAGTTCTACGGGACTGATGACAATAGATGTTAAGTCCCATAGTGCTCAGAGCCATTTGAACCATTTGAGCTAGCTGGCTGTTGCGTGTAGGTCGCGTGTCAGTGTCATAGGGATTGCGGGCTTTCAAAAATGACTGCGCACCCTCCGCCTCAACATTGCAATATTAAAAGTTTTGGCTGGTCTCGTTGTCTAGGGGCTCGGATAGGTAGTTGTCGCATTACAGGCCAAATACAGCTGAGTCTATAGTATACAGTATGAATATACACATGAATCAAATGGTCGAAGGTTCCTATCACTCGGCAATTGCGAATACATATGGTCGAAGGTTCCTATCACTCGGCAATTGCGAATATAATGTAGAAATTTATAAATGAAAGATGGCAATTAGATAAAATCTGCAGGTACTATCTTAATGACTTTAAATGATGAGTACGATAAAAGAAGTACTTTAGAGAATGAGGTATATTTCTGCGAAACACTTATTGGTGTCGATGGTCCAGCAATTAAATAAAATACACTACTGGCCATTAAAATTGCTACGCCAAGAAGAAATGCAGATGATAAACGGGATAGACATATTATACTAGAACTGACATGTGATTACATTTTCACACAATTTGGGTGCATAGATTCTGAGAAATCAGTGCCCAGAACAACCACCTCTGGCCGTAATAACGGCCTTGATACGCCTCGCCATTGAATCAAACAGAGCTTGGATGGCGTGTACAGGTACAGCTGCCCATGCAGCTTCAACACGATACCACAGTTCATCAAGAGTAGTGACCAGCGTATTGTGACGAGCCAGTTGCTCGGCCACCATTGACCAGACGTTTTCAGTTGGTGAGAGATCTGGAGAATGTGCTGTCCAGGGCAGCAGTCGAACATTTTCTGTACCCAGAAAGGCCCATACAGGACCTGCAAAATGCAGTCGTGCATTATCCTGCTGAAATGTGGGGTTTCGCAGGGATAGAATGAAGGGCAGAGCTACGGGTTGTATCACATCTGAAATGTAACGTCCACTGTTCAAAGTGCCGTCAATGTGAACAAGAGGTGACCGAGACGTGTAACCAATGGGACGCCATACCACCACGCCGGGTGATATGGCAGTATGGCGACGACGAATACACTCTTCCAATGTGCGTTCACCGCGATGTCGCCAAACACGGATACGACCATCATGATGCTGTAAACAGAACCTGGATTCATCCGAAAAAATGACGTCATGCCATTCGTGCACCCAGGATCGTTGGTGAATACACCATCGCTGGCGCTCCTGTCTGTGATGCAGCGTCAAAGGTAACCGCATCAATGGTCTCCGAGCTGATAGTCCATGCTGCTGCAAACGTCGTCGAACTGTTCGTGCAGATGGTTGTTGTCTTGTAAATGTCCCTGTCTGTTGAGTCAGGGATCGAGACGTGGCTGCACGATCCGTTATAGCCATGTGGATAAGATGCCTGTCATCTCGACTGCTAGTGATACGAGGCCCTTGGGATCCAGCACGGCGTTCCGTATTACCCTCCTGAACCAACCGATTCCGTATTCTGCTAACAGTCATTGGATCTCGACAACGCGAGTAGCAATGTCGCGATACGATAAACCACAATCGCGATAGGCTACAATCCGACCTTTATCAAAGTCGGAAACGTGATGGTACGCATTTTTCCTCCTTACACGAGGCATCACAGCAACGTTTCACCAGGCAACGCCGGTCAGCTGCGGTCAACTGCTGTTTGTGTATGAGAAATGGGTTGAAAAGTTTCCTAATGTCAGCAGGTTGTAGGTGTCGCCACCGGCGCCAACCTAATGTGAATGCTCTGAAAATCTAATCATTTGCATATCACAGCAGGTTCGTCCTGAAGGTTAAATTTCGCGTGCGTAGCACGTCATCTTCGTGGTGCAACAATTTTAATGGCCAGTAGTGTATAAGTTCAATAACAGGGAAACAATAGATTCCTACTGCACGTAAATAGTTATGAACGACAACATAGCTCGTGAGATATTCACTTCTAAACGCATACTACGTCTTCACTGTAGAAACCACAGAAATCTCACAAGTTCCCAAGTCGGCACTCCGAAGTATTTCTATCTGCCGCGACCACGCGCAAGACCGCTTCACACTCTCCAAGTCTCTCCGTCGCGCTGTACTGTCCGCGTCCAGCACTCACTCCCCGGAAGCGATGCTCCCATCCCGTCTCCCCATTTACGAGCGCTGTGGTTGGCTAGAGCGCTCGCGCCATGTCTTCAACCAACGCACCCACACACACATTTAAGCACATACGAAATACTGGATTTACATTTAACTACTCGAAATTAAATAAATATTTTTACGGCTGGACCATAAACACGCTCTGTCACACATTTTTAAATGTATAAACAATTACATAAACCTACACTCCTGGAAATTGAAATAAGAACACCCTGAATTCATTGTCCCAGGAAGGGGAAACTTTATTGACACATTCCTGGGGTCAGATACATCACATGATCACACTGACAGAACCACAGGCACATAGACACAGGCAACAGAGCATGCACAATGTCGGCACTAGTACAGTGTATATCCACTTTTCGCAGTAATGCAGGCTGCTATTCTCCCATGGAGACGATCGTAGAGATGCTGGAAGTAGTCCTGTGGAACGGCTTGCCATGCCATTTCCACCTGGCGCCTCAGTTGGACCAGCGTTCGTGCTGGACGTGCAGACCGCGTGAGACGACGCTTCATCCAGTCCCAAACATGCTCAATGGGGGACAGATCCGGAGATCTTGCTGGCCAGGGTAGTTGACTTACACTTTCTAGAGCACGTTGAGTGGCACGGGATACATGCGGACGTGCATTGTCCTGTTGGAACAGCAAGTTCCCTTGCCGTTCTAGGAATGGTAGAACGATGGGTTCGATGACGGTTTGGATGTACCGTGCACTATTCTGTGTCCCCTCGACCATCACCAGAGGTGTACGGCCAGTGTAGGAGATCGCTCCCCACACCATGATGCCGGGTGTTGGCGCTGTGTGCCTCGGTCGTATGCAGTCCTGATTGTGGCGCTCACCTGCACGGCGCCAAACACGCATACGACCATCATTGGCACCAAGGCAGAAGCGACTCTCATCGCTGAAGACGACACGTCTCCATTCGTCCCTCCATTCACGCCTATCGCGACACCACTGGAGGCGGGCTGCACGATGTTGGGGCGTGAGCGGAAGACGGCCTAACGGTGTGCGGGACCGTAGCCCAGCTTCATGGAGACGGTTGCGAATGGTCCTCGCCGATACCCCAGGAGCAACAGTGTCCCTAATTTGCTGGGAAGTGGCGGTGCGGCCCCCACGGCACTGCGTAGGATCCTACGGTCTTGGCGTGCATCCGTGCGTCGCTGCGGTCGGGTCCCAGGTCGACGGGCACGTGCACCTTCCGCCGACCACTGGCGACAACATCGATGTACTGTGGAGATCTCACGCCCCACGTGTTGAGCAATTCGGCGGTACGTCCACCCGGCCTCCCGCATGCCCACTATACGCCCTCGCTCAAAGTCCGTCAACTGCACATACGGTTCACGTCCACGCTGTCGCGGCATGCTACCAGTGTTAAAGACTGCGATGGAGCTCCGTATGCCACGGCAAACTGGCTGACACTGACGGCGGCGGTGCACAAATGCTGCGCAGCTAGCGCCATTCGACGGCCAACACCGCGGTTCCTGGTGTGTCCGCTGTGCCGCGCGTGTGATCATTGCTTGTACAGCCCTCTCGCAGTGTCCGGAGCAAGTATGGTGGGTCTGACGCACCGGTGTCAATGTGTTATTTTTTCCATTTCCAGGAGTGTATATCAAAAGAAAAGAAGCAAAAGGTAGGCCAGTAGCCTAACATCTATGTGCCTCCTAACACACAGTAAATATTTAACCAATTTCTTCATGAATAGCATATATCGGTTATTAACAAAGACATGGGTGAATCAATATATTGAAAAGCCTGCTGCTACCGTCTTTTCGTGTAACTGTGGAGTACTTATGGCCTGAGTGATCGATAGTAGTCGGCCACTTTGACCTCCAATAACTCAAGTACTATTTAAGTTACATGCCTGTAATTCATACCAATTTAGGTTTACACTAATAGCTTTCTAAAGACACGTCTATCGACGAAATCGGATGAAGCGTTTATGTTTTGGAATTTCGTTGCTGGGTGTTACTTGCATAATTTACCGTCAGATACTAAACTTTAATCTAGTAAAGATATTGAAAATCTGATTACACTACCAGAATCGTCGTGCAAATAGTAGTAATGTACATGTTTCTTTTTGAGGTATGACTCATCTAGCTACTATTAATTTCTATACGAACTGTGAAATGTCTGCCATGATGCCTTCACAAAGTCCGCCATCTTTGGCACTAGAGAGCCTGTATAGGGACAGAGTGGTCAACCGGACGATACGGCGGCCATTTTTCTGCCAAACTGCGGGCGGGACTTTTGAATGGCCAGTAGTGGAGTACACACTCACCGAATCAAAAGCACAAGACAATATGGCGAAATCATTCGTTAAATGCCTTTCTTTGCAGCTATAGTATACTCATAGTAGCCTACTATGTACAGCACAGGAAAATTCGATACAGTGGCTGTAAAAATTATTCGTTACTTGCATTTATCTCCTTTAAAGTTCCTTTACCAGACATATTGCAATGAAAGTAACGTAAATAAAAAAATATGGTGTATAGCATTTGTGTTGTATCGGAAGTGCATAACGCTGAAGATTTAACGTACCTGTATTACGTCAGATGAATGAAAGTCAAAGCAGTTGTTTACTTGTGACATGCAAAAAGTGTGAGACCTAGTAGTACTTCTTGTCACGTCTTCAAACTTTTTGCATGTCACAAGTAAACAACTGCTTTCTTTCATATATATACTGAATACCTCTCGTAGATAACAAACGAAAAAGATTAGAAAAATCAGGGAATGTTAAATGTAGACTACTGTAATAACGACCAAATATAACAAGAAAACTACCGTATCCCTTCTACCTCACAGAAAGTAGGCCTATTAAAAACTGTCTTCAAGAGTACCTACAGTTATTTTCTACAAATAATGTTTCAGCTGCGGAAAACATCCTTACATCTTGCCTGCGTCAACAGTCAGGCAATAATATTGAAACCAAAATAATGCCTAGTGTTCTGCTGCGGAACGAAATAAAGTCAGCCCTGTTGACTCCGACTGCTCACAGCTTTCATCTTTCTACATTGCGTGGAAATGCTAACATGCGAAATCCACCTTCGTCTCTATTGGAACAACCAAATGCAGCACAACCTGGCATCGTTTACGAACGTCTTCAGAACGAATTACAGATGTCAAAAACAATACTGTACAATTACTACAGTGTTTACTTCAAACATGTAGGCCTACCAACTTCATTGCAAAACGCTTCATTGTTTCAACTCGTATTTAAGATCGCAGACGCTAATTACGTACTAAAACCGATATTCGACTAAATCGAACATGTATGCACAACGCATAACAAGTCTCTCAATAATTCAAGTACCTTTTAATCGTTTTGAAACGTCCTCTGAACTACAATTCAACTCAAAAGCACGGCGAACATAGGAAGCGCGAGACACGTTTGGAAGAAAAATGGCGCCACAACTGATCAACCAATCACGGGCAACTTCACCTATGGCCACCCTCTCTGTATACGGGCTCTCTAGGGTGGACCATGCGCTGAGGCTACCCCTCTCGTGCGGCTAACGTTTCCCACCACGTGTTCGCTAACGAGCGGCCCGCGCCCGCCGACCAGCCCGTGCGACCCCTACTTCCTCAGAACTCGCCCGTTACCTCACAGCGTGTAGAATGTACGAATCTCTGGCGACATACCACCTGACTATCGGAAAAATATAATCCACTCGGTTCCGAAGACTGCAAGAGCTGACAAGTGCTAGAATCATCGCACAATCAGCTTACCAGCTCATGCATCCAAGTTGCTCACAAGAGTAATATACAAAAGAATGGAAAAGAAAATTGAGGATTGAGATGTGTCAGGTTACTATCAGTTTGGCTTTAGGAAAGGTAAAGGCACGAGAGACGCAAGTCTGACTTACGGTTAATAATGGAAGCAAGACTAAAGAAAAATCAAGACACGTTCATAGGATTTGACGACCTGGAAAAAGCGTTCGACAATGGGAAATGGTGCAAGACGTTCGAAATTCTGAGAAAAATAGGGATAAGCTACATGGAGAGACGTGTAACATACAATATGTACAAGAGACAAGAGATAATAATAAGTGTGAACGAGCAAGAACGAATAGGTCGGATTAAAAAGGACGTAAGAGAAGTATGTGGTCTTTCATCCCTACTGTTCAATTTATACATCGAAGAAGCAGTGATGGAAATATGAGAACGGTTCAGCGGTGGAATTAAAATTCAAGGTGAAATCATATAATGATAAGATTCGCTGATAGCATTGCTGTCCTGAGTGAAAGTGAAGAAGAATTACAGGATCTGCTGAATGTAATTAACACAATACGAACTGAGAGTAAATCGAAGATAGGCGAAGTATTGAGAAGTAGCAGAAATGAGAAGAGCGAGAAACTTAACATCAGGATTGACGGTCACGAAGCAGATAAAGTTAAGGAATTCTGATATCTATCCAGCGAAATAACCAATGACGAACGGAGCAGAGAGGACATCAAAAGCAGACTAGCACTTGCAAAACGGTCATTCCTGGCCAAGAGAAGTCTACTAGTGCCAACATAGACCTTAATTTGAGGAAGAAATTCCTGAGAATGTACGTTTGGAGCACATTATTGTATGGTAGTGAAACATGGACTGTGGGAAAACAGGAACAGAAGAGAATCGAAGCATTTGATATGTGGTACCACAGAGGAATGTTGAAAATTAGGTGGTTTGATAAGGTAAGGAACGAGGAGGTTCTGCGCAGAATCAGAGAGGAAAGGAATATGTGGAAAACACTAGCAAGGAGGAGGAACAGGGTGAAAGGATATCTGTTAAGACATGAGATAATGACTTCCATGGTACCAGAGGGAGCTGTAGAGGGCAAACACTATAGAGGAAGACAGAGATTGGAATACATCCAGCATATAATTCAGGACGTGGTTTGCAAGTGCTACTCTGAGTTGAAGAGGTTGGCACAGGATAGAAAATCCTGGCGTGCCGCATCAAACGAATCACAAGAGCGATGACTAAAAAAAAATAATTCTTGAGGTCCGTTCCGTGCACATCAATCTTGCAAAAGGGCGTTACACCAAGACACAGACACAAATATGACTGAGGCGAACAGACACATCAATGGCCGTACGGGCAGCTCATAATTTTGTGAAAAAATGTATATGAGGCACGAGGGAGATTTGAACACCGTTCTCTCCCTCCCCTTTTTTATCTCATTTTGCTCGTTACTGTTCGTTGCATTTGTTCAGAGCGGACGTCCCATGACACCCGTTCAAGTTCATCGTTAATCCAGTTAATTACAGAGGTCAGCTATTCCTCTGACCGAACACGCTGAGCTACCGTCCCGGAAGCCCCTTCGGAGCTGGCCGGCCGTTGTTGCCGAGCGGTTCTAGGTGCTTCAGTCTGCAATTGCGCGACCGCTACGGTCGCGGGTTCGGATCCTCTCTGATGACCTCTGATGTCAAGTCCCATAGTGGTCAGAGCCATTTGAACCATTTGAACTCAACTCCTTCGGAGCCCACCGTAATCACACAACCACAACTCCGCGGCTATCCAAATATGCTCGATGTAAAACATCTTGATCTTAGACCGTTTACTGTTTCAATTTTGCTTCTCTTTTCACAGTTCGCTACAACTTCTTTCTGTTTTCATTCTTGATCTGTGTTCAATTTATGACGGGCTATCCACTGGGCCATCTTATCACTAAATCTGTGTGGGGGTGCTATGGGGAGTTTCTCTTGTGAGCAATGAAATCCGTTCCTTGCTCCTTGTTTATTAACTGACAGGTCACACAAACACACATTCTCGCAATCTTTTGGTTCTCCGAGAGACGCTTTAGCACCCCTTCGTGAATTATGTGGCGCACGGTTCGTTTGCTTGTCGACTTTTCGCCTCATAACGCTGACACCACCAGAAATTGTGTACCTTGAGAGACACTGCTCTCCGTACACCTTTTCCATTCTGCGATAAATATGTGAGGTATTCTCCCCTTCCGCGCAAAGAAATCGAATTATCGCTCTTTGTGCTGATTGGGAGGAATCCATTATACAATGAACTGCGGAAACTGCTCCCAAGAAAAGAGGAAATTGATTCTAAGCCGTTAACTCCACTTGCGCAGATGGGAATACCACATCATCTCTTGGTAAACACATTCACCCACTGCGATTACGTACAACGCCGCTACAGTGAAGGTCTCCTTTTCAGTTGGGCAGACCTTATACTTCTTTGCTGTTACCTCTTTTCGCAACACATTTTGCAGACATCCAGGTACACCACTGAATGTGAAGATGGAGCCAGGCCTTACAAATACTGCTCATCGTGTCAACGGAAAAAAGTTGGTTAATTTCCGGGTGCAAACCAAATGTGTTTTGAAAGCGAAATTTTATGTGCGCATTCGATTGCTTGGTCGGAAATTAGTCTATCCGATAATCGGTTTAGCGATTTGTCATCTAACATTTGTCATGTCGGTAAACATTTTTAGCTCTCGCCTTTCTTGTCCGAATTGCGTTTTCTCGCTTGGCGGCCCGTTACCCAGTCGCTGCTAGTATACTGGCTATTCTTCGTGTTTTGAGGTCTGTGTTAACGCATGTTGTTAAACTGAATATCGTAATAGACTAATTTAGAAACATTGTATGGAATGGATACACAAAAGTTCACAGTGAAACATTTCTTGTTAATAATTGGAAATAGACATTTGAGACTGGTTGTCGCATGGAACGAGCGGTGAGCATTATTTGTTTGCGCTGACGCCACCTACAAGATGATAAAACGAAATTTCAAATCGCTACTGAAATACCAAAGGCTATAACCGTTTGCAATCCGCTGCTTAATAAATACCTCCTATAGACTTGTCCACTGCCCTTCGCTATACGCGTCGTTCGTGTTGCATGTTTTAAACGCCCTTCCATTAGACCGTCGTCTCGTGAGTTTCATACCTCCTTCATTCCAGTACACAACTTTCTTGATCCGTCTTCTACACGTTCAATTGTCTACATGTCTTGTTCATTTCCACTTCATTTCCATCACAATCGTTAACTATTTCTTCTAATCCACACAACTCCCTGATCCATTCATTTGCTACGATTCCTTAACACAAATTCTCAAATCGTCTGCTATTGTTTGTCTTGACATAAATCATTTATTTCCAGATCGCAGCAGGACAGTGGAGTACTGTGACATCCTCCCGCGCGCGCAGACTTATGTGAGGCTTTGCGTTGTCATGGAGAAGTTCGTGCAAGGGTCAGAGCTGTGAGTGACCTGCCGGCACGTGGAAAACCGGACAGGTTCGCACAACCTTGTTGCGTTGGTGACAGACGACTCGTCCATCGAAACACCGAGCTTTTGTTTATTACCGGGTCTCCGTAGGCATTCTGCAAGCGCCTATGAATATCAGTGATGCTCTGGTTTGCCGCCAAAAAAACTCAGCTTTCTGCTAGGGATGCACCTCCATTATAGACACCAGTCTGAAGGCTAAATTTAGCGCCGCCACCTGTCATAACTTCATGAAACTATAGTGGTTGAAGCGGGAATATTCCACGGCGTGCCTCAAATGAATTCCCCATTTTTTTCAGCTGAAATTGGCCTAGAAAAAGAATGTACTGCGTTACTTATTGAATACCCCTCGTGCATGTGGGAATTGGATGTACGTCCTAATCTGTTTCCTCCCTCCCACCTCCCTGTTCACGTCCCACTCCTCAATCTCATTGTCCATTTCCTCCTCCTCCTCCCCTCTTCCTCTCTCTGTACATCTACATTTACATCTACATCTACATCCATACTCCGCAAGGCCCCTGGCGGTGTGTGGCGGAGGGTACTTTGAGTACCTCTATCGGTTCTCCCTTCTATTCCAGTCTCGTATTGCTCGTGGAAAGAATGATTGTCGGTATGCCTCTGTGGGGGTTCTAATCTCTCTGACTTTATCCTCACTATCTCTTCGCAAGATATACGTAGGAGGGATAAATATACCGCTTGACTCCTCGGTGAAGGTATGTTCTCGAAACTTCAACAAAAGCCCGTACCGAGCTACTGAGCGTCTCTCCTGCAGAGTCTTTCACTGGAGTTTATCTATCATCTCCGTAACGCATTCGCAATTACTAAATGATCCTGTAACGAAGCGCGCTGCTCTCCGTTGGATCTTCTCTATCTCTTCTATCAACCCTACCTGGTGCGGATCCCACCCTGCTGAGCAATATTCAAGCGGTGGGCGAACAGAGTCCTGTAACCTACTTCCTTTGTTTTCGGATTGTATTTCCTTAGGATTCTTCCAATGAATCTCATTCTGGCATCTGCTTTACCGACGATCCCCTTTATATGATCATTCCATTTTAAATCACTCCTAACGCCTGCTCCCAGATAATTTATGGAATTAACTGCTTCCAGTTGCTGACCTGCTATATTGTAGCTAAATGATAAAGCTCCGCCTCCCTCCTCTCTCTATCCATTTTCTCGTCCACTTCTCTCTGTCCATCTGCTTCACCCGCCTCTCTCTGTCCATATCGTCGTTCCCGCTCTCTATGTCCATTTCCTCCCTCTCCTTTGTCTTTCAGCCTTGTTCGTTGGTACTGCAAACGAAACTTTGATTGGGAACTGAAGTCGCTTCAAATGAGTGGGTAAATCGATTGTCCTGCTGCTGGATGTGTGACGATGTAGCTTCTTATTTCGAATAGTTTTAATCTGCAACCGTGTTGGATTAGAAAGATCCGGACGACTTAGATTCCATAGTGGTATGCTAACCATAGACGGATAACCAGTAAACACTGCTTCCCTGTTTTCTGTTAAAACTGACTGTGTTGAAGAAAACAAAACAGCACGTTATTTATATGTATACACAGAAGAGCCAAAGAAACCTGGTATAGGCATGCATATTCAAATACATACATAAACAGGCAGAATACGGCGCTGCTGTTGGCAACGCCTATATAAGTGTATGTCGCATTTGTTAGATCGGTTACTGCTGCTACAATGACAGGTTATCAAGATTTAGGTGAGTTTGAACGTGGTTATAGTCGGCCTACAACCGACGGGACACAGCGTCTCCGAGGTAACGATGAAGTGGGGATTGTCCCGTACGACCATTTCACGAGTGTCCGTGAATATCAGGAATCCACTAAAACATCAAATCTCCGACATCGCTGCGGTCGGAAAAAGAGCCTGCAAGAACGGGACCAACGACGACTGAAGTGAATCGTTGAACGTGACAGAAGTGCACACTTTCCCCAAACAGCTGCCGATTTCAATGCTGGGCCATCAACAAGTGTCAGCGGGCGAACCATTCAACGAAACATCATTGATATGGGATTTCGGAGCCGAAAGTCCACCCGTGTACCCTTGATGACTGCATGACACAAAGCTTTATGCCTCGCCGGGGCCCGTCAACACCGACATTGGACTGTTGATGACTGGAAACATGTTGCCTGGTTGGACAAGCCTCATTTCAGCCCGCATCTCGTGGTCGTGCGGTAGCGTTCTCGCTTCCCACGCCCGGGTTCCCGAGTTCGATTCCCGGCGGGGTCAGGGATTTTCTCTGCCTCGTGATGGCTGGGTGTTATGTGATGTCCTTAGGTTAGTTAGGTTTAAGTAGTTCTAAGTTCTAGGGGACTGATGACCATAGATGTTAAGTCTCATAGTGCTCAGAGCCATTTGGACCATTTGGACCTCATTTCAAATTGTATGGGGCGGAAGGACGTGTACGGGTATGGAGACAGTCTCATGAATCCATGGACCCATGCATCTCAGGATGTCAGCAGAGGACTGTTCAAGCTGGTGGGGGCTCTTTAATGGCGTGGGCCTTGTGCAGTTGGAGTGATATAGGAGCCCTGATGCGTCTAGATGCGACTCAGATAGGTAACATCCTATCAGATCACCTTCATCCATTCATGTCCATTGTGATTCCGATGGACTTGAACAGTTCCAGGAGGACAATGCAACACCCAGCACGTCCAGCACAGAGTGGGTCGAGGAACACTCTTCTGAGTTTAAACACAAACGCTGGCCACCAAACACCCCAGACATGAACATTATTGAGCACATCTGGGATGCCTTGCAACGTTCAGAAGAGATCTCTTACAGATTTATGGACAGTCTTGTAGGATTCTTGCTGAAAATTCCCTCCAGTACTACTTCAGACATTAGTACATGCCACGTCGTGTTTCGACACTTCTGCGTGCTCATGGGGGCCCTACATGATATTAGGCAAACGTACCAGTTTCTTTGGCTCGTCATTATACACTATGTGATCAGAAGTATCCGGGTACCCCTCAAAACATATCACATAATGTTATATCAGGTGCATTGTGCTGCCAGATACTCCATATCATTGATCTCAGTAGTCATGAGACATCGTAAGAGAGCAGAATAGGGCTCTCCGCGGAACTCACGGACTTCGAACATGGTCAGGTGATTGGGTGTCACTTGTGTCATACGTCTGTGCGCGAGACTTCCCCACTCCTAAACATCCCTGGGTCCACTGTTTCCGACGTGATAGTGAAGTGGAAACACGTGCAGCACAAAAGCATACAGGCCGACCTCTTCTGTTGACTTACATCTGTCTGTAGGCAGAAATCTATTCAGACCATCACACAGGAATCCCAATCTGCATCAGGATCCACTTCAGAACATTGACAATTAGGTGGGAGGTGAGAAAACTTGGATTTCATGGTCGAGCGGCTGCTCATAAGTCACACATCATGTCGGTAAATGTCAAACGACGCCTCGCTTTGTGTAAGGAGCGTAAACATTGGATGATTGAACAGTGGAAAACGTTGTGTAGAGTGACGAATCGCGATACAAAATGTGGCGATCCGATGGCAGGGTATGGATATGACGAATGCCTGGTGAACGTCATCTGCCAGCGTGTGTAGTGGCAACAGTAAAATTCGGAGGCAGTGGCCTTATGATGTGGTCGTGTTTTTCATGAAGTACCCCTTGTTGTTTGCGTGGCACTATCACAGCACAAGACTGCATTGATGTTTTAAGCACCTACTTGGTTCCCGCTGTTGAACAGCAATTCTGGGATGGCGATTGCATCTTCCAACACGATTGAGCATCTGCTCATAATGCACGGCCTTTGGTGAAGTAGTTACACGACAATAACATCCCTATAATGGACTGGCCTGGACAGAGTCCTGAGTGCAAAAAAGAAAATGAAATCGCTAATTTTTACATCATAGATAGCATTTTTTTCTCGCAGTCGGTTTTAATAGAAAATCTGTACATTATTATTTCAAAATATATTTGGCACATGAACGCAAAATGCCTCCCTCAAACGACAGTAGTAAATGCTGTTTGGGAAGCTAGCGAATTCTTCAACCTTGCGAAATTTGTATCTCACGCGCTCGCTACACAGGTAACTAATAGAAGACTGACACAGCATTAATGCGGAATTTCTAAGGTGTTCCATGTACGGATTCTCACCGAAATTTTGAGTCACAACATGAAGCGTTTCTCATTGTATATGTGGTTTCGGGTACCAGCTGATCGCCTCATTCGCCACACTTTCTTCCAGCTTTGCCAGCAGTAGAATCATTCAAATGCCTTTTCTCTCAATACTGTTCCGCAAAAAGAGCGTCCTCTTCTCTCCAGGGAATCCCATTTGATTAGTTTACACACGTTGAGCTCGAAGGGGCGATCTGTAGTGCTTACTTAGAAAAAGAACGTCTCTCCCGAGATCACTAAAAAATACTTTATTGTAGATAACTGGTTTCGGTAAGACTAAGTTACCATCTTCAGATCTTCATAAATGGTACTACAAAAGTCTTGTCGCAGCTACACACAAAATTTTTCCATTGAATTTCCAGGTACAAAAAAAATGAAATGAGCGATGCACTGACGTGCCAAAATTAAAATTAAGATATAAATCACAGTTAGCGAAAACATAGTTACCATAACGTAACACACCATGCCTTCCAGGGCCCCTCAAAACTAACAGGTAGCCTCGTGGCGCCCTTGTAGACATGGCGTGTTATGTTGTCGGACCGACATTTTGGAGAATTGTGATTTACATAGTAAGTTTAGTTTTGACCCGTCAATGCATCGCTCATTTCATGTTTTATGTACCTGTAAATTCAATGGAAAGATTTTGTACGTAGCTGCCACAAGATGTTTGTAGTACCATTTATGAAGATCTGAAGATGATAAGTCTCCCCGAAACAGGTTATCTACAATAAAGTTCATCAACAATAAAGTTTTTTATAGCAATCTAGGCTAAGAAGTTCTTCTTCTGCTAAGTATACCTATTTCAGTTCACGAAGTATCTCCGTAATGCTAGCGTGTTGATCGAACCTACCGCCAACAAATCTAGCAGCACGCCTCTGAATTGTATCGATCCGACCTGGTAGGGATCCCACACACTCTAACAGTAATCAAGAAGTTTGCACTAGCACTCAGTTTCCTTAATGGCTGATCCACACATTTCTAAAATTCTCCCAATATATCAGACTCGCAATTCTCACATGCTCTTTCCATTCCATATCAATCTGTAACGTTACACCTAAATATTAATCGACTTAACTGTGTCAAGCTGCACACTACTAATGCTGTATTCGAAAATTATGGAATTGCGTTCCCTGGCTATACGAAAGACTATTTGGAGCTAGCTGCCATTCGTCCCACTAACAAGAAATTTTGTATAAGTCATCTTGTATCCTTCTACAGTCCTCAACAACGATAGCTTCCCGTACATCGCAGCATCAACAGCAAACAGCCGCAGATTGCTACTAATCCTGTCTGTCAGACCATTTACGGACGTGCAGAGAATAAAAACGGTCCTATCAAACTGCCATTGGGCGTTCCTGGCTACACCATAGTCTCTGATGAACACTTGCTGTCAAGAAGCCGCACATATGTCTTCGAACCTATTCCGTACATTTCTCAATTTGTTAACAGTCTACAGGGGCATCTTGTCAAACGCTTTCCGGAAATCTACGCGTGTGAAATCTGCCTGTTGCTCTTCATCCATGGCTCGCAAGATATCATTTCATGACAGCACAAGGTAAGTTTTGCATGAGCGATGCTATCTAAAACCGTGCTTGATTTGAGGAAAGAAGCTTTTCTGTCTCAAGGAATTTTGTTTTATTCGAACTGAGAATATGTACAAGGAGTCTGCAGCAAACCTTGTTAAGGATATTGGTCTATATACAGGATTCACCTGTGTTTCTTCCCAGTCGCTTGAGGCTGTTCGAAGTAGCATTATATTTCTCGTTTAAATACTGAAGGCGTGAAATTTGAGATAAAAACATTTGTACCAACTACAGTAGTACTTCATACTGTAGCCAGTTGCCGGCCGCGGTGGCCGAGCGGTTCTAGGTGCTTCAGTCCGGAACCGCGCGACTGCTACGGTCGCAGGTTCGAATCCTGCCTTGGGCATGTATGTGTGTGATGTCCTTAAACCTAAATTCTAAGTTCCAGGGGACTGATGACCTCAGATGTCAAGTGCCATAGGGCTCAGAGCCATTTGAACCATTTTTTTGTAGTCGGTTACGGCTCTTTCTCACTAGTCTCAGTTTTTGCCATTACCCATGACAGCATCAGACTAAGGTGACAAAAGTCATGGGATCCCTACTATTATCGTGTCGAACCTCCTTTTGTACGGTGTAGTGTGGCAACTACGCGGCATGGACTCAACGAGTCGCTGTGAAGTCCCATGCAGAAACACTGAGCCATGCTGCCTCACATCCGTCCATAATCGCGAAAGTATTGCCGATGCTGGATTGTTTATGCGAAGTGACCTCTCTGTTATGTCCCATAAACGTTCGATGGAATTCATGTTGGGCTGTCTGGGTGGCCGAACATTCGCTCGAATTGTCCAAAACTCTTTTCAAACCAGTCGCAATGATTGTGCCACGTGACAAGGCGCACTGTCATCCATAAAAATTGTATCAAAAACATAAAGTCCTTAAACGGCTGCAAATGGTCTCCAAGTCTGTTTACAGCCAATGATATGCTAGGTTGACCCAAAGGGCGCATTTCATTGCATGTAGACACACCCCAGGCCATTATGAAACCACCTTCACCAGCTTGCACAGTGCCTCGCCATTGTGAAGCCACCACCTGCTTGCACAGTACATAGCCCATGGCTTCGTGAGGTCTGTGCCACACTCGAACCCTACCGTCAGCTCTTACTGACTGAGATGGGGACTCATCACACAGGGCCACGGTTTTCCATTCCTGGAGGTCCAGCCGATATGGTCAAGAGCCCAGGAGAGGGCTGGAGGAGACGTCGTGCTGTTAGTACAGGCACACGCGTCGGTCGTCTGCTGCCGTAGCTCATTAACGCCAAATTTGGTCGCACCTAAAGGATACGTGAGTCATTGATCCCTGTGGTTATTTTACGCAGTGTTGATTGTCTGTTAGCACCGACATCTCTATGCAAATGCCGCTGCTGTCGGTAGTTGAGTGAAGGCCGTCGGCCTCTGCGTTGTCCGTGGTGGGAGGTAATACATGAAATTTGGTATTCTCTACACCCTCTTGACACTGTTCAACTCAGAGTATTGAATTCCCTAACTATTTTCCGAAATGGAATGTCGCATGCGTCTAGTTCAACTACGGTTCCGCGTTCAAGCCTGTTAATTCCCGTCGTGCGGCCATAATCACGTGCGAAACTTTTTACCCTTTTATACGTTGTCTATGTAATACTTCCGGCTTCTATATACAGGGTGGTCGATTGATCGTGACCGGGCCAAATATCTCACAAAACAAGCGTCAAGTGAAAAAACTACAAAGAACGAAACTTGTCTAGCTTGAAGGGGGAAACCATATGGCGCTATGGCTGGCCCGCTAGATGGCGCCGCCATAGGTCAAACGGATATCAACAGCGTTTTTTTTAAAAAAAGGAATCCCCATTTTTTATTATATATTTGTGTAGTACGTAAAGAAACACGAATGGTTTAGTTGGGCCACTTTTTTCACTTATTCAAAAATGGCTCTAAGCACTATGCGACTTAACTTCTGAGGTCATCAGTCACCCAGAACTTAGAACTAATTAAACCTAACTAACCTAAGAACATCACAGACATCCATGCCCGAGGCAGGATTCGAACCTGCGACCGTAGCGGTCGCTCGGTTCCAGGCTGCAGCGCCTAGAACCGCACGGCTACTCCGGCCGGCTTTCACTTATTGTTAGTGATAGATGGCGCTGTAATAGTCACAAACATATGGCTCACAATTTTAGACGAACAGTTGGTAACAGGTAGGTTTTTTAAATTAAAATACAGAACTATGGCACGTTTGAACATTTTATTTCGGTTGTTCCAATGTGATACATGTACCTTTGTGAACTTATCATTTCTGAGAACGCATGCTGTTACAGCGTGGTTACCTGCAAATACCACATTAATGCAATAAATGCTCAAAAAGATGTCCGTCATCCTCAATGCATTTGGCAATATGTGTAACGACATTCCTCTCAACAGCGAACAGTTCGCCTTCCGTAATGTTCGCACGTGCATTGACAATGCGTTGACGCATGTTGTCAGGCATTGTCGGTGGATCACGATAGCAAATGTCCTTCAACTTTCTCCACAGAAAGAAGTCCGGGGACGTCAGATCCGATGATCGTGCGGGCCATGGTAAGGTGCTTCGACGGCCAATCCACATGTCATGAAATATGCTATTCAATACCGCTTCAAACGCACGTGAGCTATGTGCCGGACATCCATCGTGTTGGAAGTAAATCGCCATTCTGTCATGCAGTGAAAGATCTTGTAGTAACATCGGTAGAACATTACGTAGGAAATCAGTATACATTGCACCATTTAGATTGCCATGGATGAAATGAGGGCCAATTATCCTTCCTCCCATAATGCCGCACCATACATTAACCCGCCAAGGTCCCTGAAGTTCCACTTATCGCAGCCATCATGGATTTTCCTTTGCCCAATAATGCATATTATGCCGGTTTACGTTACCGCTGTTGGTGAATGACGCTTCGTCGCTAAATAGAACACATGCAAAAAATCTGTCATCGTCTTGTAATTTCTCTTGTGCCCAGTGGCAGAACTGTACACGACGTTCAAACTCGTCGCCATGCAATTCCTGGTGCATAGAAATATGGTACGGGTGCAATCGATGTTGATGTAGCATTCCCAACACCGACGGTTATGAGATTCCCGATTCTCGCGCAGTTTGTCTGGTACTGATGTGCGGATTAGCCGCGACAGCAGCTAAAACATCTCCTTGGGCATCATAATTTGTTGCAGGTCGTGGTTGACGTTTCACACGTGGGTGAACACTTCCTGTTTCCTTAAATAACGCAATTATCCGGCGAACGGTCCGGACACTTGGATGATGTCGTCCAGGATACCGAGCAGCATACATAGCAGACACTCGTTGGGCATTTTGATCACAATAGCCATACATCAATACGATATCGACCTTTTCCGCATTGGTAAACGGTCCATTTTAACACGGGTAATGTATCACGAAGCAAATACCGCCCGCATTGGCGGAACGTTGCGTGATATCACGTACTTATACGTTTGCGACTATTACAGCGCCATCTATCACAAAGCCAAAAAAGTGATCCAACTAAAACATTCATATTTATTTACGTACTAGACGAATAAATAATAAAAATGGGGGTTCCTATTTTTAAAAAATGCAGTTGATATCGGTTTGACCTATGGCGGCGCCATCTAGCGGGCCATCCATAGCGCCATCTGGTTTCCCCCTTCAAGCTAGACGAGTTTCGTTCTTTGTAGTTTTTTCGTTTGATGCTTATTTCGTGAGATATTTGGACCTGTCACGATCAATGGACCACCCTGTATATGCATGTCGCTATCGCGTGACCTTTGTCACCTCGGTGTGTATATCCCATAGGACTTCTGGTCTTTAAGTGTGAGGAAACCACACTAAAATTTTGGTCATTTGTTTTCAATGCGCCCTGTACTTTCACCATCTGGAATTAGTTGACAGGCCCATGCCTCGTTGCAGTCTTATGACGAATAGAATGATTATTGGGGTCTTGATTACGACAACCCTTTGTCATAAGGGAGTGACTCATTGGCAAACACTTGGAGTCCATAGCTTATGTTGGCTGCTGAGTCATTAGAGAACGAAAGTCGCTGGGTGATAGTGCACATTCTGCGTTTGCCTGGCGTTTGGATTTATGTAAGTTGCGCATGTTGCTGGGCATGATATGATATTTTCTGATAAATAAAAATTTTAAGCAGCCAAGATTGCTTGTTAAAATATGTTTATTTCCTCGATGTTCGCTTTGACCGGAGTCTAGCTGTCAGTATAGGATCTTTTGAAAATGATATTACTGTACATGAATCGCATAATCATAACAAGAATACACTCTATTTTTTGGAGTTCTTTGGATTCATAAAGGAGGGTAACTATAAATGAACAAGTGTATTTCTAAGAGACCACCAAAAGAGATCATCAAACTGTAAATGTTAGTTGAAAACGATAAAAAATCTTAAACTCTGTCACAATTTTGTCAAAAGAACTGATCTTGATTCGGCGACATAAAATGTTTCCCTGAACTACTTATTCTGATGCAGGAAAATACAATTTGTTCAGACGGTCCGATTGAAATCTTTTTCCCAGCTCCTTTACTTTTATTACAATAACGACAATATCGAGCACCCTTACTCGTCTGTAGCTACAACCGCTAGCGCCACTACCCGTAGTTACTTGTATGAAATTATAAAACGATCACAAACATGAACACCACATACAGGGATTGGCTAAAAATGTGGAAACTCCGCGATAAATCTGTACTTGAACATAACTGTAGATACTAGCCATGTCTGTACACTGCACTGTTGTATCTGACCACGAACGCCACCTGTGCAATGTCATCAATATGTTACAAGTGACACTCTTGGTCGGAACAGTGTTCTGTGTAGTTGTGAGTGCTGAGTGAGCTCGAGCGTGGGCAAATTGTTGGTGCTCGTATGGTGGGTAATTCCGTAAACAAGGTAGCCTAAGTGTTTGGTGCTTCAAGAGGCACCGTAACTAAGATTTACACCATATACAGGGAAAGCGGCAAAAAATTCATTCGCTAAGTCACAAGGCGGACGAAATTGTATTTGAGTGATCGAGGCAGCCGGTCATTGAAGAGGATTGTGCCGAAAAATAAGTGCATGACGGTTGCAAAAATCACTGAAGAGCTAAATCTCGCACTCATGAACAACGTCAGCACCAAGAAAACCCGAAGGCAGCTCTCAAAAGCCCGTATCTAGTGGTCGTGGGGTAGCGTTCTCGCTTCCCGGATTCGATTCCCGGCGGGGGCAGGGATTTTTCTCTGCCTCGTGATGGATGGGTGTTGTGTGTTGTTCTTAGGTTAATTACGTTTAAGTAGTTCTAAGTTCTAGGGGACTGATGACCATAGATGTTAAGTCCCATAGTGCTCACAGCCATTTTTTAGCTCTCGAAACAGGGGAATTCCAAAGCCACTCATCAGTGACGTAAAAGCCCTTAAGGGGAAAACGTGGTGATGAAGCCATAAAACCTGAAGTGTGAAGCAATAGAAGGAAGTCATTTGATCGGATGAGTCTTGTTTCACACCGTTATCAACTTGTGGCCCAGTTTACGTCCCAAGAGTGAAATATGGCGCGGTTCAGCGATGATTTGGACACCCATATCGTGGTATGTCTTAGAAATTAGATTAAGGAAAGTTTCACCTACGTTTCTAGCATTTGTAGACTTAGAGAAAGCTTTTGGCAACGTTGACTGGAATACTCTCTTTCAAATTCTGAAGGTGGCAAGGGTAAGATACAGGGAGCGAAAGGCTACTTACAATTAGTACAGAAACCAAATGGCAGTTATGAGTCGAGGGGCATGAAAGGGAATCAGTGGTTGGGAAGGAAGTGAGACAGGGTTGTAGCCTATCCCCGATGTTATTCAATCTGTAAATTGAGCAAGCAGTAAAGGAAGCAACAGAAAAATTCGGAGTAGGTATTAAAATCCTTGGAGGAGAAATAAAAACTTTGAGGTTCGCCGATGACATTGTAGTTCTGTCAGAGACAGCAAAGGACTTGGAAGAGCAGTTGAACGGAATGGACAGTGTCTCGAAAGGAGGATATAAGATGAACATCAACAAAAGCAAAACGAAGATAATGGAATGTAATCGAATTAAGTCAGGTGATGCTGAGGGAATTAGATTAGGAAATGAGACACTTAAAGTAGTAAATGAGTTTTGCTATTTGGGGAGCAAAATGATGATGATCGAAGTAGAGACGATATAAAATGTAGACTGGCTATGGCAAGGAAAGCGTTTCTGAAGAAGATAAATTTCTTAACATCGAGTATAGATTTAAGTACTTGTATGGAGTGTAGCCACGTATGGAAGTGAAACGTGGACGATAAATAAATTAGACAAGTAGAGAATAGAAGCTTTCGAAATGTAGTGCTACAGAAGACTGCTGAAAATTAGACGGGTAGATCACATAACTAATGAGGAGGTATTGGATAGGATTGAGGAGAAGAGAAATTTGTGGCACAACTTGACTAGAAGAAGGGATCGGTTGGTAGGGCATTTTCTTTGGCATCAAGGGATCACCAATTTAGTATTCGAGGACAGCGTGGAGGGTAAAAATCGTAGACGGAGACCAAGAGATGAATACACTAAACAGATTCAGAAGTATGTAGGTTGCAGTAGGTACTGGGGGATGAAGAAGCTTGCACAGGATTGAGAAGCATGGAGAGCTGCATCGAACCAGTCTCTAGACTGAAGACCACAACAACAACATCGTAGCATTCCGTGGCCCTATTATTACTCTGTGACCATTATGTCTGATCAGATCCACCCCATGGTAAGATTTTTGTTCTGCAATTGCGATGGTGTATTCCAAGACTACAGGGGCCCTGTCCAAACCTCGCATCGTCCAGGTCCGATTTTGTGAGCACAAGGATGAATTGTCACATTTATCCGGCACATTACAGTCGCCATATCACATTACTCTTGAGGCTTTATGGTCTCCTTTGGAGAGAAGGGTGTGTCGTCGATATGCACCTCCGTCATCATTACCTGAACTTGCTACTATTTTGCCGTAGAAAGCTGTAAGATTATCTTGAAAACCACGCTGAATCTGTATTTATCGATTTCGAGACGATAGGAAGCTATTTTCATCGGCACTGAATATTAATTAACAAAGGGTGTGCGAGTAGCATTAACTCTGCCCCTCTGTTGTTTGTCCAGGGAGAGAGTAGGATGCCAAGGAGAACTGAAGCAAAAACCTATGAGAGGTGTGAGAAAAGTAATGAGACTGACAGCTATGCGAGAGATCTGGCAACTCTGTGTTGTTCTACTTGTGGAGGCCTCCGTGTTAATTCCTTCCAGATGATCAGTTCGAGTTCCAGGCCTGTACAGACATCACGTGATTTTTGAGAGCGCCTTCAGTGAAGTTGTGCTGTCGTTGTGTGTTACGAAAATGGAACAACGGAGTTTAGATCACGGTGAACGCCTGAGAGTTTGTGTTAAACTTGCAGAATCTGCTAAGGTGACCTTTGAAACGTTGGAACAGACCTATGGGAAACATTCCTTATCAAGAGCAAAATGTTTTTGCTGACACAAATGTTTTTGTGGCAGGCCGAGAACACGTTGAAAATGAACCGTGCTCAGGGGGGCCTTCAACTTCAAAAAGCGACGAAAACGTAGAACGTGTGTGTGATTTTGTAAGATCAGACCGACGTTTAACAATAAGGATGATGGATGACCTGTTAAACACTTTCACTGTACATAGAATTTTGACCGAAGGTTTGGGGTTTGCGCCAAAATGATGCCGAAAAACCTCATAGCTAGGCAGAATGACAATCGAATAAATGTGTGCGTTGATCTTGAGAGGATCGCCAAAGACCACAAATGGTTCAGGAGTGTGATCACAGATGATTTCTCCTTGAAGTTTTGAGTACGATTCTGAGACGAAGCGGTGAAGTGAGGAGAAGCACAATGAGGTATCTCCTCGATTAAAAAAAGCTCGAATGAGCAAATCGAAGATGAAAAAAGTAATTTGTTCCTTCTGACAGTCAACACAACAAATACACCACGTCCTTTTTCCATTAGCCTATCCTTTCGCTATGCGCTTAAATTTCCCCCAAAGATCTCAGGACGGTCAACTGCAGATTTTAACCAACATTTTGTGCATTGTATTATGTGAGCTTCAAATTTTTGTTAGGAGTACATCAAACTCTGGCACTTTGTTGCGAACTCATCGGCAGGTAATCACTAGGGTTTTAATTATCTCAGCTGCAGGAGGCATTTCTTTGGAGCTCACACAGATACTTTTGGGTTTCCTACAGAAATCGTTATCTGAACTGAATGGAGAGCGCGTACTCCATAAAAAGGGCACTTGTGTACACCCCGCACACGGTTAGCTACTTGGGTAGCTGCTTATGGTGTGTAGTGCGTACCTACCCCATTTAAGGGGATCCTAAAATTCTCAGCCCATGGCGCAAGTCTAGGTAGTCCACACCAGTTTGTCACAGAACCTTCGAAATATCTGGTACAAGCCTTCCAATCGACGCAGAAGCAGGAGGCCACGATCTGTTCTGGGGACGATGCCGGAGACTGTGAATTTCGTTGAAACTCCAGTTCATACTGTTTCTGCAGTGCCATCAGTTATATAGTTCCGCGATTTCTTAGAATTAGCACAGTTCTGGCAGTTCCGTTCAATAGCCTATAGTTCCGACACAACAGTCGCTATTTATGGAGCAATAGGAACAGTTAACGGCGAGTGTACCTTTTAGTCATTGTGACTAACTCATAGACTGCCCACAGAGAGCAAAGTTATTTAAAATTCATTGTGTTAGGGGTAAGAAAACAAGTGCCACCCATCTAACTGTTACCAAAGTGCAATTGTGTATCCTAGCTGTTAATAAATGTTGCTAACTATTTCTTATAGTTTTGCCACACTTCAGTTCTAGTCCAATTCTGCGAAGCAGATATATAATTAGTTACGACTAGCATGGATAATGCCTCCATCTTACATAGATCTGTAGTGGGAATACGCTTTCTGCTGAACTGATACTAACATTCAGTTACAGCATCCCACATGGCGTGTCACATTAGTCCGTAATATCAGCCGATAATACAGATACTTTTCTACGCTTGTCGCGCTGGCGAAGTTTGGTCTTCTTCACCAAGTCTAGTTATGGAGCGTCGACAAATGCGGTACAGCTTGCTTCTAAACAAAACATTGACAATAACTCGCTGATCAACGAAATCCTGGATCCATTCATGCCGGCGTCAGCTGAGACCAACAAATAAAAGATCGTCAACTGTCTAAAGTCGCCCACGCCGTTGTCTTTCCGTCACATTCTCTGACTCATCATGCTGGACTGCTAAGACATCAGAGGCTAGACTGTCATGAAAACAAAAATGCATACGTCGACAGCTGGAGCGACTAGATAGAATCACGTTTCAAACGATGGCCTAAGAAAACGTTTGATTATTTGGTCGGTCCAGCAGATAAGTTTGAGATAATCATCTACAATGTGTGGTACAGGGAGGCTTCATAGCGATCGTTCATGAAAGAAGGTTCCGGGTTTGACCATGACGATTGCTGGGCAGAAACACTACATAGCGATCTAATTGCTGTAAAGTATCACTTGTCATATCCCATAACAGGCTACCGTTTCGTCGAAAATGGAGACAAAATATAAAAAAATAGCGAACTGTTCCACTAGCCTGGTAAATACTGAAGAACATATTAAAAAGACACTTTCATCCGAAATGTGCTGTTGTAACAATAAGAAAAATAAGGTAGTGAGTTAAATGTAAATGGCAGACCGGTGTGGCCGAGCGGTTCTAGGCACTTCAGTCTGGAACCGCGCGACCGCTACGGTCGCAGGTTCGAATCCTGCCTCGGGCATGGATGTGTGTGATGTCCTTAGGTTAGTTAGGTTTAAGTAGTTCTAAGTTCTAGGGGACTGATGACCTCAGATATTGTCCCATAGTGCTCAGAGCAATTTAAATGCAAATGTTTCAGATAAAATAGATGAAGAAACAAGGCGGTGAAAAATAAGTGGAAAAGAGAAGGATAATTTCTCTAGACATCCATGATTATGGAGCTTCCAATTGAGAGCTGAAAGATTAAGATCGGCGTGACTGACACACAATGTAAGTGAGAAAGAGAGAGAAGCAGTAAAGAGGGTATCAGATGAAAATGATTAAGAAAACAGCGCGTATTACAGGACTCAGTTATCTGTCGATCTCTCAGGGAAACCGCACACTGGACGCCGAAAGTTTAGCGCTGAAGCTGCACAACCATCTATCGATTATCTGTGTAGCGAGCACCTAAGATACAACTTTCCCCAAGACTGTGGTATTCTACGCACTTCCCAGAATCACACGACGACGCTATGAAATGACGTAACAATCCCCAGCGGTACCAGGTACAGATAGCTGTACGAAGCTAATGACCACATTTTTCACAAACTGTAAACATGCGTAATCTCGCTTGCTTGTTTGGCGTTCAACGTTCAGGATTTCGTACGGTTTCCGAAGGAAGATCCCACCTGTATTGCTTGCGCATGTTGTTTCCACAGGTTACCCTTCAATAACATCGCCATCATCCTCGTCTTTTTCTTCTTCTTCTTCTCCTCCTCCTCCTTTCGCTGTTTCAGGTTCACGCTCTTGTTCCGGTATCGTATACACTTTTCTCGGTCACCTGGTTCTGGCTTTTCCTACGTCCCTTCTTGCCTCTTATAGCATAGCCTGACGTGGGTTTCTCTCTGCACTCTTTCGCCGTAGGTGATGTTCCCATTATAATTTAATTTCTTTCTATTATTATTTCTTATGTGGTCTTCCCTGGCTTTCGCGAAAAATTTCATTTCTGTTGTTTGTATTTTACTTCAACCAAGGCTTTTTAGGGACCCACAATTAACTTCCATACAACAATACAGGTCTAGCAAATGTCTTGAAAATTTCAATATTTTTTCCTTCCGTATTTTGGGTTGGAATGTTTTGTTTATCATTTCGCATATTGATTAATATTTGTTAATCTTAGTTTCTATGTTCTTGTGCATATCATAGCTTATATAGCATCTTGAAAAGTTAAAGCTAGAGACAAGCTTAAGTGGAATATTATCTATTATTTTTGAGTGGTTAGAATATTTCCCAATATCAGCCAAAATTTTGATTTTCTTTATTGATATGCGATGGTTACACTCTCTTTTTCCTAACTGATGTAGTTTATACACTGCTTGTTGTAGCTCACATAAACTTACTTCCATAATTGTTACATCATCTCCAATAAGGCTGCAACCTTCCACTAACCTAATATATTGTGGATGTAAATGATTTGGTTAAGATCTGAAGACAGGCGGTAAATCGAGTTTTACAAATTAACAGAAATAAATATGCAAATTTTATTATGTAGGCATATGTTGTAACAATTTTGGAAGAAAGCAAAGATGAGTTACAAAAACAATGTATAAACTACATCAGTTACGGTTGGATAACATATTAGAAACAATTAGTACGGAAATCATACGTTGAGTGTAGATGGGGCTGTAAGAACAATTTCTAAACAGCATTTGCAACGTTAAAATTAGTCATTGTTATTGTTATACCTCCAGAATGTGTTCTGGCGTTGAAATTCCCGTCACCAGGTAAATTACTTGAAACTTTCAGTGCAGTGTGGAAGATGGTTCGTGCCTGACGTTGTGTTTACGTCTCGCCCCCCCCCCCCCCCCCCAATAAAGTGTGACCACACTTAACACAAAATCTGGGACACTAATATGTCCCTGATGATGGTGCGAAAACACCAAAACTCGTTACAAGTACATGACAATAGAACCCACTTAATAAGAAAATGCGTTTTGGTCCAGTCACAAAGATATAACTATATTGAGCAGCTGTTAATTTCATTGGATATTACGACAGACAAAATTTTGGAGATTCATAAAGCAGAAGCTGTGAATCTAGGATCTGTATAAAGCAGCATAACTCTTCAGTATGTACAGCTAGGAAAATCATTTGTGGAAAGGGAATCCTGAAGTTCACGAATCTTGTGATGATGAGAAACAAAAGGCGTGAAAATGTGCGTACAGGCATAGCGTATCTTCAGTAAATATACAGTTTGTTACAGAATTGATTTTTATCCCTGTCGTGGTTCTAGAAGCAAGTTCAGCGGAATAAATTAAAATGACAGCCCTGTACAGCTCCACTGTCAGAGCTGTGTGGTCATTGGGAGCCTATGTTTTCGGTGCCGCTATGACAGCAGCCGTATCTCCGCGCGCCGTTTGTTCCGAACAATAGACACGTCATCCATTCAGGAGGATAATTCCGGCCGCAGTTTGTTGGCACAAGCTGGCGGCGGCCGACCGGAAGTGCACTGGACTCACCTTCGGCTCGGCGAGAAGTCGACCCCTGGCGCGCTCCGGGTTGCGTGTCGGCTCAGCGGAACAGGTCCCGTACGGAGCAGACGTCGGCGTCGCAGGCGCACTACACACGTCCCGGGCTGTCGGCGCGCGGGTTCATTCACTCTGCCTGCCACCAGACAGACTGGCTCTGCAGTCGCGCACCGGCCGGACCGACGGCGGGCGGCGACGCCAGCGCCCGGCGCCTGCTAGCGGCCGCCCGCGGAACTAACGGCTCCGAGTGCGGCTGCTGTGCGCGCGCAGCTGTCACTCCGTGGCGACGTCTCGCCGCGGTCGATTTTCTTAATTCCTAAGGGCAGCGCGCGTGTTATCGGTGAAGATGAAAACATTTTCCCGTACATATCACTTGTGACAAAGTCCTACTCAAAACGTCGCGCCGTTATACACCCGAAATCGAATGTGAGCAATCGAGTTCGAATCGATTTCTTCAGATGAAAACTGGTTTGTTCGTCGTAATCTAAATTCTAAGTAATACACTACTGGCCATTTAAAATTTCTACACCAAGAAGAAATGCAGATGAGAAACGGGTATTCATTGGACAAATATATTATACTAGAACTGACATGTGATTACATTTTCACGCAATCTGGGTGCATAGATCCTGAGAAATCAGTTCCCAGATCAACCACCTCTGGCCATAATAACAGCCATGATACGCCTGGGCATTGAGTCAAACAGAGCCTGGATGGCGTGTACAGGTACAGCTGCCCATGCAGCTTCAACACGATACCACACTTTATTAAGAGTAGTGACTGGCGTGTTGTGACTAACCAGTTGCTCGGCCACCATTGACCAGACGTTTTCAGTTGGTGAGAGATCTGGAGAATGTGCTGGCCAGGGCAGCAGTCGAACATATTCTGTATCCAGAAAGGCCCGTACAGGACCTGCAACATGCGTTCGTGCATTATTCTGCTGAAATGTAGGGTTTCGCAGGGATCGAATGAAGGGTAGGACCATGGGTCGTAACACATCTGAGATGTAACGTCCACTGTTCAAAACGCCGTCAATGCGAACAAGAGGTGACCGAGACGTGTAACCAATGGCACCCCATACCATCACGCCGGGTGATGCGCCAGTATGGCGATGACGAATACACGCTTGCAAGGTGCGTTCACCGTTTTGTCGCCAAACACGGATGCGACCATGATGATGCTGTAAGCAAAACCTGGATTCATCCGAATGTTTTGCCATTCGTGCGCCCAGGTTCGTCGTTGAGTACACCATCGCAGGCGCTCCTGTCTGTGATGCAGCGTCAAGGGTAATCGCAGCCATGGTCTCCGAGCTGATAGTCCATGCTGCTGCAAACGTCGTCGATCTGTTCGTGCAGATGGCTGTTGTCTTGCAAAAGTTCCCATCTGTTGACTCAGGGTTCGAGACGTGACTGCACGATCCGTTACAGCCATGCGGATAAGATGCTTGTCATCTCGACTGCTAGTGATACGAGGCCCTTGGGATCCAGCACGGCGTTCCGTATTACCCTCCTGAACGTACCGATTTCATATTCTGCTAACAGTCATGGGATCTCGACCAACGCGAGGAGCAATGTCGCGATAAGATATACCGCAATCGCGATAGGCCACAATCCGATATTTATCAAAGTTCGAAACGTGATGGTACGCATTTCCCCTCCGTACACGAGGTATCACAACAACGTTTCACCAGGCAACGCCGGTCAACTGTTGTTTGTGTATGAGAAATCGGTTGGTAACTTCCCTCATGTCAGCACATTGTAGGTGTCGCCACTGGCGCCAATCTTGTGTGAATGCTCTGAAAAGCTAATCATTTGCATATCACAGCATCTTCTTCCTTAAATTTCGCGTCTGTAGCACGTCATCTTCGTGGTTTAGCAATTTTAATGGCGAGTAGTGCAAATTCTAAGTAATAGTAACTGGTCCTGACGTAATTGCTCGATATTGTCTATGCCTTCTCGTATTCATACTTTTCATTAAGTTTACTTTCCAGCTTCTTTCTTAAGTTTTGGCTTTTACTATTTGGTCTGTCTTTTGGAAACCCTCTCCCACTCTACAAACATTTATTGGAAGTTAGAAGTGCGTTTTATCCACGGTGACAAAACAGCCATTGTGGGGGACGGCTACCATCAATTAATCATGCAAGGCCGGATATGAGACCACTGTTCATCTTAATCTTGACACTTTTATTTAAAAAACCATTTTGAAGCAACTGATCTATTTCAGTCAGAGCAGGAGGTCAAAACTTCTCGCTTCTGACAACTAGTTTCGCTTAAAAGCATGTAATACATGCAAAGTCCTCTATCTAGGTCAAATCGGAAAAGGCATCCAGAAAAGATACGGGGAGTGTTCAATAAGTAATGCAAAACGTTTTTTCTCGGCCAATTTCGGTTAAAAAAAAAACTGACTGTGTTGTGGAATATTCCCGCTTCAGCCCCTATATATCAATAAAGTTCCGATAGGTGGAGACGCTGTACGTAACCTTCAAAGTAGCGTCTGCAACGGAGGTGCGTTCCATGAAGAGACTTGGACATAGCAGATACTGGTATGCGCGTGTAGAATGTCTGCGAACAACTGGCATTTGCCAAAAGCACAGTGAGTTGTCGTCTCGAGACGTCTATCATCATCGCAACAAGGTTCATCGCAACAAGGTCGCGCAAACTTCAGCGATCTGTCTCGTGCCGGCTAGCTGTACACAACTGTGACTACTGCAATATTGGGACGTGTGGACACCCTCATTCGCAGAGCTCGACGGATCAGAATCAAGCACCTTGCTGCGCAGATGATGGCTCCAAGCACTATGGGACTCAACATCTTTGGTCATCAGTCCCCTAGACCTAGAACTACTCGAATCTAACTAACCTAAGGACAGCACACACATCCATGCCCGAGGCAGGACTCGAAAAGGCGACCGTAGCAGCAGCGCGGTTCCGGACTGAAGCGCCTAAAACCTCTCGGTCACAGCGGCCGGCCCTTGCTGCGCAACTGCATATTTCTGCTAGTAGTGCTGACACATTCGTCCGCTAGGTGGGATATTCAAAGGTGTGGCTGCTGGGTTCCTCGCCATCTAAGACTTCCATCCGGTCGGCCCAATGAATTATCACGTAATAGGGGAGAGAGTGTGGCAGACGGCAATGCATTGTTTCTGCCTAGGGTAAAGGTGGCAACACTGACTCATAAGCCGTTCTTTGCATCGATGTCATGTTGTTTATGAACAGAACAGAAATAAAGCAAGATAATTCGAAAAATAAGTGAATGTATGAGGAAACTTAGTATGGACACGTTTTCTGTAGATGATCCATAGACGATCAGGTAAAAAGGCCATTTTTCAATAGATCTTTGGATGAGATAGTGGGATTTAGATCTTCTCCAAATGTAAATCCAACAACAGGAAGGCGTGGGATGAGGCTTACCAATTTGTCTCAAAGTACGCGAGGGTAGATGCCCCTTTCGGGTTTCTAGACTATATTGCTTGAGTGGGCCGTAGGAAAAAGTGAAACGCTTTCTCAAGATTCACACATGGGGTATATGGGATATTTGAACAGCAGTTCACTTAACGGCGAAGTAACCTAACGGTCAAGCACACCCACCGGCAATTCGAAGGCTCGGGATCGATCCGTGCTACCAACTTTTTTCATTTTATTTTATTCCTCAAAACGTTAAACAAGTAATTTTAGAATTTAAATGTATTAAAAGCAGTTCAATTTTTATACATAAAATTAATATTAGGTTGATGCATAAGTTTTTAGCGTTTTTGTTTTGCATGTTGCTATTTCGCTTGCTGTGGGTTCATTTATCGAACGTCATTTTTTATTTGTAGTTCTCTGTTGCTATTTGAGTTTCCATACTGCCATTTTGCTATTGAATATGGTGAGTGTAGTTGTGGGGTGTATAAAGTTGAGTGGCAAGTGGAGAAACCGGAACATTTCCGACGTAACTTAGTAGAGTGGTGACCGCAGTAGAGGTAGCCAGAAACATTTTCACCGTGTATGGAGATAATGCCATTGGATAAAGAACGGCAAGAAAATGGTTTTTTCGTTTTTAGGAGGATTTTTTGGACATTAATGCCTCTCCACGTTCAGGAAGACCTTCGGGTTTTGATGAAGATCGTATAAATGCATTAATCCACAGTGGAAATGGAAAAGAGCGTTTGGCGTCATTGGCCGGGAGGCCCCTTGCGAGCAGGTCCGGCCGCCTTGGTGCAGGTCTTATTAGATTCGTCGCCACATTGGACGACTTGCTCGCCGGATGGGGATGAAATGATGATGAAGACAACACCGAGTCGTTGAGCGGAGGAAATCTCCGACCCAGCCGGGAATCGAACCTGGGCCCCTTAGGACGGCAGTCCCTCACGCTGACCATTCGGCTATCGGGGCGGACAATCCACAGTGATGCGGATAAATCCACAATAATTCACGTCACTGAGAAATAGCAGATGTGATGAAATGTGCTCATTCCAGCATTGAACGGCATCTACATGCAATAGGGAGGACTGAAAAATCGATTGCATGGTTACCGCAAGCTCTAAACCAAAATCAAAAAAATCATCGGGTGGCTGTATGTGCGTCTCTGCTTACTCGTCATCAACTGGCTCGTGAGCAACACCGACCATTCCTATCATGTATCGTTACGCGACGAGAAATGGTGTTTTTATGCTAGCATAAGGAAAAGAAATCATCAATTCCCGTACAAAGAGCTGCACGCATCCACAAAGATAATATTATGCATTGGTGGAACAGTGACTATGTATTGTACAACGAATTGCTTCGCCGAGGTGTACCCGTCACTGTTGAAATTTACTGTCTACAACTAAGACGTCTTGCAGACGCTATCGGAGAACCACGACGAGGAAGACTGCGTGAAGTGATGCTACTCCACAATAACGCCAGCCCGCATTCTGTTACACTGACAAAGAAACATTCTACAGGCTTTAGGTTGGAAAGTAATACCCACCTACTTTATTCCTCTGATCTTGCACCCTCAGATTTTTACCTTTCCGCTCTCTATCGAACAACGTTTAAGGAACTTCCTTTCTGGATGGAAATGGCCCTACGAGTTCTTCGCTTCAAACCCATGTGATTTCTACTTAGCAAATTACCCCAGCGTTGGTAGGCTGTAGTAAATAGTAAAGGAGAGTATGTTAGTGATGCCGGCCGGGGTGGCGGAGCGGTTCTAAGCGCTACTGTCTGGAACCGAGCGACCGCTGCCATCGCAGGTTCGAGTCCTGCCCTGGGCATGGATGTGTGTGATGTCCTTAGGTTAGTTAGGTTTAAGTAGTTCTGAGTTCTAGGGGACTGATGACCTCAGAAGTTACGTCTCATAGCGCTCAGAGACATTTTTAATGTATTGATGACTATTGTCTCTATTATATGTATCTGTAGTGTTTATTAAACATACGGAAAAGCGTCCCAACCAAATAATTTAACTTTAGTTAGAATTACTACAATTGTAAGTCAAACGACTATAGGCCTCATATTGCCACACACTGGCAAAATTTGTAACGTAGATGTAGATGATGAAGGTGTAGATAGATATTCGATATGAATACCGCGTTAAAACTAAATAAATTGTTTAAATCTAGTAATTTAAATTGATAAAGTAAACCGGATAAATTGAAAGAAGCAGGGGATGCTGAAAGTTTCAAGAGGAGCATTAGGTAAGTATTTACTGAAACCAAAGAAGGAACTGTTATGGAAGACGGTTGGGTGATTTTGCGAGATGAAATTGTGAAGTCAGTTAAGGGTCAAACAAGACAGTAAAGAATAGAGTAGTAACTAGCCAAAATTTCTAATATATATATATATAATGAATGGCATACAGTTCTGATTGGATGTGGATAAATGAAAGATAATGCCTATGAAACTAAAAGGAACCCTGTGGTGTTCGATTTCAGAATCAGCAATTAACATCATATAAGTAAGTACACTGGAGAAAGAGTTTGACACTGTCATGGAACGTCACTGACTCTAGCCTTCATTATGGCTTCAGTGCGGCGATGAACAGAGTCCGCAAGTTTATTCAGTTATACCATATTCACTTGAAAGCACTCACTGACGATTACGTCCAGGGGATATACCAAACAGCGGGGATGCTGATTGCTTGTTTCACCTGCTCCTCCAAATACACTGCTGTGCAAAAGGCAGAAAGTAATTTTTACATGGCGAATCATTGCCAAGTAACATAGCTCGATGAAACTTAGGACTTTACGTAGAAAGAACTGAACAGTGTTCCTGTGTGCATTCCCACCTCGCCATATGAGGATGCGTCTGCATTGTCGAACAAGATCAATTTGGTGATCGTGGTGTTAACTGTGTGAGGGTGTAACGCCAGAAATGCATATCCTCCTATTTCCATGTATTGTACTGTAAATTTTTTCCTTATTTTAACGATTAACTCGATAGGTCGTGTGGAGAACCAAAGTGTTTAGGATCTTTAGTAGTGTTAACTCTGCCGTATGGATCGCTGGCAGAGGGAGTCTGTCTGTAGTAGGGCGGTAGATCAGATGTGTTCTGTGACGCTCCCGCGAGTTGCCGCGGTTTCGGGGTTTGGCAGCACGTAATTGCGCTCGATTTGCTATGTTAGTTTCTGACACGGTGTCGCGTACGGGAAGCTTTAGCTGGCACACATCAAGAGCCCGTTTCGCCTGGGGACCGTGCCGAGAAGAAGGCGCACCAACATCCAGCTTCTGCAACAGCTACGGCCGACAATGATTGACTGTCGCCATCTCCTCGATCGACGACTTCAAACCTTCAATCAACCATCAAGGAAGACTGGAAGCACGTAAAGTTTTAGAACTGTATGGCAGACCACAGCTTTTCAAACTGTTCAATTTGCCTCAGAAAATTACAGCAACGTAGCATGAGCCTTTGTTGCTCATTGTCCCAATTGCATTACCAAGCAGGGTCCCTTCCTTTTCCGGAATGAACCCGAGTGTGGTTGAAATTCAAACGCCAACATTTAAGTAATATCCTTCCATTTCACTGCTTTAATTTCAAAGTTCAGTTAAAGTATTCATAGCTGTTACAATATTTAGATTACATAAGCACAAATTAAGAGTGCATATTTTGTTACCGTAATTTAGCTTACCTGTGACTGCAGCTCAGCTTGGTACGTACTAAATTTTACTATTGTTAATTGTTCAGAATCATTTAGTTCAAGTTCAAAGTTAAATCTTTTATTTCTAAATTGCGTAGATTCAAGTAGCTTTTGAAATGATTGTTGAGGTAGCCCAAGACTAACCTTATTTTATTGAATTTCGAAGTGCTTCAGCAACAAAGTACACTATTAATTTCAGTCACTAAATTATCTTTCAATTTTCCGGTTTTATTAATTCTTTTGCTAAATTAAGTCAGAGTGTAGCGAAATTTATTACTCCTGACAAACATTGAGTTTTCACACAACACGTGTCAACCTTCAGTTGCCACGCTTTTAGTGCTACACTAAAATATGTGCATTAATCTTTCATTTTCAGTTATTATAGTAGTTGTTCAGAGGACTGGCGACCGCAGTTTTCCCCAAATCTCAAATATCTAATTAACGCCAGTTAATTGTTAACGCAACGACCGCACATTTACTTTCTTTATTAATTTTACCGTTCTCTGAAAATTAATTTCCACCAATTTCATTTGCATTTTTCCTTTCATTTAGATGTAACCCTTTCCTCCCTCTTTACCGACAAATTGACTTCGGTGACGATTGCTTTTCCCAAATTTCCATTAGGTGCACGCGGTTTAATTTTTCACTGTCATTAAGGGCGACAAGTGAGGGGAGGGCGTTACAAGGGGACATAACGTTGCTTGTGCGTACTGGCCTCCAAATCTTTGATCGCGGTTCATTCATTAGCGATCAGTTTGTAATATTGTACCTCCTTCCCCATTTGCATTCGACCCTGAATTCATTGTTATGGGTGACACCGTGCGACCGCATCGAACACCGCATGAGGAGCTCTGGGAACGAGAGGTATTCGGCGAATGGACCGACCTGCCCATCCCACGACTCAAATACCATGGAGCACGTGGCGAATGCATTGGGAAGTCGTACTGCAGCACGCCCGCATACGCCAACAGCCCTTTTATTTATTTATTTTACACCTCTAGTTCCTTAGGACCAAACTGAGAAGCCAATCTCCAACGTCAAGGAACGTGTCAGTACATGAAAAGTTTAGTCGTCAGTACAGGAAAAGTTTAGTCGTCAGTACAGGAAAAGTTTAGTCGTCAGTACATGAAAAGTTTAGTCGTCAGTACATGAAAAGTTTAGTCGTCAGTACATGAAAAGTTTAGACGTCAATACATGAAAAGTTTAGTCGTCAGTGCACGAAAAGTTTAGTCGTCAGTACATGAAAAGTTTAGTCGTCAGTACATGAAAAGTTTCGTCGTCAGTACATGAAAAGTTTAGTCGTCACTACATGAAAAGTTTACTCGTCAGAACATGAAAAGTTTAGTCGTCAGTACAGGAAAAGTTTAGTCGTCAGTACATGAAAAGTTTAGTCGTCAGTACAGGAAAAGTTTAGTCGTCAGTACAGGAAAAGTTTAGTCGTCAGTACACGAAAAGTTTAGTCGTCAGTACATGAAAAGTTTAGTCGTCAGTACATGAAAAGTTTAGACGTCAATACATGAAAAGTTTAGTCGTCAGTGCACGAAAAGTTTAGTCGTCAGTACATGAAAAGTTTAGTCGTCAGTACATGAAAAGTTTCGTCGTCAGTACATGAAAAGTTTAGTCGTCACTACATGAAAAGTTTACTCGTCAGAACATGAAAAGTTTAGTCGTCAGTACATGAAAAGTTTAGTCGTCAGTAGATGAAAAGTTTACTCGTCAGTACATGAAAAGTTTACTCGTCAGTACATGAAAAGTTTACCTGTCAGCACATGAGAAGTTTAGTCGACAGTACATGAAAAGTTTAGTCGTCAGTACATGAAAAGTTTAGTCGTCAGTACATGAAAAGTTTAGTCGTCAGTACATGAAAAGTTTAGTCGTCAGTACATGAAAAGTTTAGTCGTCAGTACATGAAAAGTTTAGTCGTCAGTACACGAAAAGTTTAGTCGTCAGTACATGAAAAGTTTACTCGTCAGTACATGAAAAGTTTAGTCGTCAGTATATGAAAAGTTTAGTCGTCAGTACATGAAAAGTTTCGTCGTCAGTACATGAAAAGTTTAGTCGTCAGTACATGAAAAGTTTAGTCGTCAGTACATGAAAAGTTTAGTCGTCAGTACATGAAAAGTTTAGTCGTCAGTACATGAAAAGTTTAGTCGTCAGTACATGAAAAGTTTAGTCGTCAGTACATGAAAAGTTTAGTCGTCAGTACATGAAAAGTTTAGTCGTCAGTACATGAAAAGTTTAGTCGTCAGTACATGAAAAGTTTAGTCGTCAGTACATGAAAAGTTTACTCGTCACTACATGAAAAGTTTACTCGTCAGTACATGAAAAGTTTAGTCGTCAATACATGAAAAGTTTAGTTGTCAGTACACGAAAAGTTTAGTCGTCAGTACATGAAAAGTTTAGTTGTCAGTGCACGAAAAGTTTAGTCGTCAGTACATGAGAAGTTTAGTCGTCAGTACATGAAAAGTTTAGTCGTCAGTACATGAAAAGTTTAGTCGTCAGTACATGAAAAGTTTAGTCGTCAGTACATGAAAAGTTTAGTCGTCAGTACATGAAAAGTTTAGTTGTCAACCACGCTGGTTGGTGAATGGAACGCCCTGCTACAAGAACTCCGTATCGCTAGCATCGTAGCCCGTTTCAGAGCATGCATTGCCGTCAGTCAGTGGTTATCACACAAACCATAAAGATATACGTTTTGCCTTTTATAATGTCCAGGGACTATCATTAATGGCGGAGTCTTTGAATAAAACTGCCATTTCTGTTCTCCTCGTTGTGTATTTCTTCAGTTACCTGTTGTACTTAGTGTAGCATTTGTTTCTATTTGTGGTCCAAGTTTCATAGAGTTATGTTACTAGGAAGTGAAACATCACAAGAAAGTTGCTTTTCTCCTTAAGTTCTGAACACCATTGTACTGCCAATTTCTTTCTTCGTGACTAAGATCGGTTGATTTATCGGGCAAGTCGAGGTTCGTGTCCGTCGCACCAGACATTTATACGAGCGGTACTGCGGACACGACATTTTTCGTCGTTGAAGGTGGGAGCATACTCATTATGAAGACGTAGAAGAAAGAACCACAGTTGATGGAGGATAATGTGAAACGTCCTGGTTCAGTACATGGTAATCTGTATGACTGAATACAAGTCATCGACGAAAGGCACGCCCGAAGCATCACAGAATTATCTGCGGCCTGAACTAGATCCTCCATTCACAGTGGGCTAAACAGGTCTTTGCTAATGTGTCTACCAGACGCCTTGCGTAATTTGGACAGAGGCAAAATCGTAACTCTTCGGACGATACCACAGCTGTATTTTTCTCGTCAGGCTCATCGAAGAATTATAACTGTATTGGCCGCTTTGAGCAACTACCCTCTTAGAGGCGTCAGACTCCAAATTTCATTGGATTTAGTTCCGTTCACAATCTGTGGTCGGAAATTTGTTGAGAAGATGTGACATTCATCCCCGGTCCCTGTTGCTTAGGATCTGCATTTACATTAATATCTACATACAGGGTGTTTCAAAAATGACCGGTATATTTGAAACGGCAATAAAACTAAACGAGCAGCGATAGAAATACACCGTTTGTTGCAGTATGCTTGAGACAACAGTACATTTTCAGGCGGACAAACTTTCGAAATTACAGTAGTTAGAATTTTCAACAACAGATGGCGCTGCAAGTGATGTGAAAGATATAGAAGACAACGCAGTCTGTGGGTGCGCCATTCTGTACGTCGTCTTTCTGCTGTAAGCGTGTGCTGTTCACAACGTGCAAGTGTGCTGTGGACAACATGGTTTATTCCTTAGAACAGAGGATTTTTCTGGTGTTGGAATTCCACCGCCTAGAACACAGTGTTGTTGCAACAAGACAAAGTTTTCAACGGAGGTTTAATGTAACCAAAGGACCGAAAAGCGATACAATAAAGGATCTGTTTGAAAAATTTCAACGGACTGGGAACGTGACGGATGAACGTGCTGGAAAGGTAGGGCGACCGCGTACGTCAACCACAGAGGGCAACGCGCAGCTGGTGCAGCAGGTGATCCAGCAGCGGCCTCGGGTTTCCGTTCGCCGTGTTGCAGCTGCGGTCCAAATGACGCCAACGTCCACGTATCGGCTCATGCGCCAGAGTTTACACCTCTATCCATACATAATTCAAACGCGGCAACCCCTCAGCGCCGCTACCATTGCTGCACGAGAGACATTCGCTAACGATATAGTGCACAGGATTGATGACGGCGATATGCATGTGGGCAGCATTTGGTTTACTGACGAAGCTTATTTTTACCTGGACGGCTTCGTCAATAAACAGAACTGGCGCATATGCGGAACCGAAAAGCCCCATGTTGCAGTCCCATCGTCCCTGCATCCTCAGAAAGTACTGGTCTGGGCCGCCATTTCTTCCAAAGGAATCATTGGCCCATTTTTCAGATCCGAAACGATTACTACATCACGCTATCTGGATATTCTTCGTGAATTTGTGGCGGTTCAAACTGCCTTAGAGGACACTGCGAACACCTCGTGGTTTATGGAAGATGGTGCCCGGCCACATCGCACGGCCGACGTCTTTAATTTCCTGAATGAATATTTCGATGATCGTGTGATTGCTTTGGGCTATCCGAAATATACAGGAGGCGGCGTGGATTGGCCTCCCTATTCGCCAGACATGAACCCCTGTGACTTCTTTCTGTGGGAACACTTGAAAGACCAGGTGTACCGCCAGAATCCAGAAACAATTGAACAGCTGAAGCAGTACATCTCATCTGCATGTGAAGCCATTCTGCCAGAAACGTTGTCAAAGGTTTCGGGTAATTTCATTCAGAGACTACGCCATATCATTGCTACGCATGGTGGATATGTGGAAAATATCGTACTATAGAGTTTCCCAGACCGCAGCGCCATCTGTTGTTGACAATTGTAACTACTGTAATTTCGAAAGTTGGTCTGCCTGAAAATGTACTGTTGTCCCAAGCATATTGCAACAAACGGTGTATTTCTATCGCTGCTCGTTTAGTTTGTATTGCCGTTTCAAATATACCGGTCATTTTTGAAACATCCTGTATATTCTCCTCAAGCCTCTGGAAGGTGTGTGGCGAGATGAGCCGTACGACCAGTAGCCGTTTCCTTTCCTGTTCCACTCGCACACAGAGCGATAGAAAAATAGCTGTCTATACGGTGAGGTGACACAAGTCATGAAATGCCTGCTAATATCGTGTCAGATATCCTTTTCCCCGCCGTAGTGCAGCAACTCTATGTGGGACTCAACGAGACGTAAGTCCCTTGAGGAAATACTGGGCCATGCTGCCTCTGTAGCTGTATATTATTCCGAAAGCATTGCCAGTAGCAGGATTTTGTGCACGAACTGACTTCTCGCTTATGTCCACAAATGATCGATGGGATTCATGTGGGGCGATCTGGCTGGCCAAGTCATTCGCTCGAACTGTCCAGAATATTCTTCAAGTCAGTTACAAACAATTACGGCCCGATGACAAGGTGCATTGTTATCCATAAAAATTTCATCGTTGTTTTGGAACTTGCAGTACATCAATGGCTGCAAATGCTCTCCAAGTAGCCGCACATAACCATGATCGGTTCAGCTGGACCAGAGGATCCAGTACATTCCAAGTGAGCACAGTTCACACCGTTATGGAGCCACCACCGGCTTGCACTGTGCGTTGTTGACAACTTGGGTCCATAGTATCGTGGGGTCTGCGCCATACTCGGGTCCTACCATCGGATCATACCGACTGAAATCGGGACTGATCATACCAGGTCACCGTTTTCCAGTCATCTAGGATCCAAACGATATGGTCACGAGCCCAGGAGAGGCGGTGCAGGCGAAGTACTATTAGCAATGACACGCTCATTAACGCAAAATCTCGCCTGTCCAAACGGATACGTTCATCGGACGTCCCACATTATTCCTGCTGTTATTTCACGGAGTGTTGATTGTCTGCTAGCACTGACACCTCTACGTAAATGCTCTCGATCAAGTGAAGGCCAGCGGCTACTGGGTAATCCGTGGTGAGAGGTAATGCCTGAAATTTGGCGTATTCGTCACACACTTCACTCTGTCGATCTCGGAATATTAAATTCCCCAACGATTTTTGAAATGGAATGTCCCTTGTGTCAAGATCCATCTACCGTTCCTCGTTCAAAGTCTGTTAATTCCCGTAGTGTGGCCATAATCACGTCAGATGTTTCCTGAAACTCTACTGATTGAGAGGCTACATCGTTTTCGTTCTCTAGGAACTTCTTAATGTTCAAACTCAGAATGTACTGATATTGATCTTTAATGCGGGTCCGTTCTTTTACGTTTCTTATATACAAGAGTCACCTGAGCTTTTCTCCGGTCGCTTGGGACGTGCTGGGCTAAAGATTCGCGATAAATGGAAGCTACGTAAGGGACCAGTGCCGTGGAGTGCTCATTGTAAAACCGAATCGGGATTCTACTCGAACTTGGAGGCTTATTTGTTTTCAAGTCTTTAGACTGTTTGCCTACGTCAGGGATTCATATTACTATGTCGTCCTTACTGATCTCTGTGCGATGGTCAAATGACTGTATGTTTATACGATAATCCCTTGTGTACGATGGAATCAAAACTTTGGCTTTCATTTTGCTGTCTTCGGCTGCCATCCAGATTGATCAATAAGTTACTGTATGTAACTTTAGACCCACGTAGCCATCGAACATAGACCACAATTTTCTTGGGTTCTCAGCCAGGTACACTACTGACTATTAAAATTACTACACCAAGAAGAAATGCAGATGATAAACGGGTATTCTTTGGACAAATATATTATACTAGAACTGAGATGTGATTACATTTCCACGCAATTTGGGTGCATAGATCCTGAGAAATTAGTGCCCAGAACAACCACCTCTGGCCGTAATAACGGCCTTGATACGCCTGGGCATTGAGTCAAACAGAGCTTGGATGACGTGTACAGGTACAGCTTCCCATGCAGCTTCAACACGATACCACAGTTCATCAAGAGTAGTGACTGCCGTATTGTGGCGAGCCAGTAGCTCGGCTACCATTGACCAGATGTTTTCAATTGGTGAGAGATCTGGATAATGTGCTGGGCAGGGCAGCAGTCGAACATTTTCTGTATCCAGAAAGCCCCTTCAGGACCTGCAACATGCGGTCATGCATTATCCTGCTGAAATGTAGGGTTTCGCAGGGATCGAATGAAGGGTAGAGCCACGGGTTGTAACACATCTGAAATGTAACGTCCACTGTTCAAATTGCCGTCAATGCGAACAAGAGGTGACCGAGACGTGTAACCAATGGCACCCCATACCAACACGCAGGGTGATACGCCAGTATGGTGATGACGAATACACGCTTCCAATGTGCGTTCACCGCGATGTCGCCAAACGCGGATACGACCATCATGATGCTGTAAAAAGAACCTGGATTCATCCGAAAAAATGACGTTTTGCCATTCGTGCATCCAGGTTCATCGTTGAATACACCATCGCAGGCGCTTCTGTCTGTGATGCAGCGTCAAGGGTAACGTCGTCGAACTGTTCGTGCAGATGGTTGTTGTCTTGCTAACATCCACATCTGACTCAGGAATTGAGACGTGGCTGCACGATCCGTTACAGCCATTCGGATAAGATGCCTGTCACCTCGACTGCTAGTGATACGAGGCCGTTGGTATCCAGCACGGCGTTCCGTATTACCCACCTGAATTCACCGATTTCCATATTCTGCTAACAGTCATGGGATCTCGACCAACGCGAGCAGCAATGTCGCGATACGATAAACCGCAATCGCGAAAGGCTACAATCCGACCTTTATCAAAGTCGAAAACGTGATGGTACGCACTTCTCTTCCTTACACCAGGCATCACAACAATCGTTTGGAAAATTTGTTCATGTCTGCACGTTGTATGTGTCGCCACCGGCACTAACCTTGTGTGAAAGCTCTGAAAGCTAATCATTTGCATATCACAGCGTCTTCTTCCTGTCGGTTAAATTTCGCATCTGTAGCACGTCATCTTCGTTGTATAGCAATTTTAATGGCGAGTAGTGTATAATTGTGGAAATTGCGGTATATCTCGCACGAATCTTTGCCAACCTTTCCCTATTGTGATTTGCACGTTCCATTCTGAACCGAGAGTGCAACAGTCTTTGCTTCCTCAGTATTTTCCGAATTTCGTTGCTAATACGCGGTGGATCTTTTCCGTCCTTAATCCACTTGCAAAGCAAATACTTGTCCAGAGCACGATTTACATCATTTTTTAATTTCGCCTCTAATCCTTCTACGTTCATCAGAATGGAACGAAATGATCGCATTTGTTGGTGTAAGTAAGATACTAACAACTGCTTATCTGCTCTTTCTAATGGAAACACTTTGTTTGCTGTCTTGACTGATTTATTAACTACCGTAATTATAGTCGCTATGATGACATCGTGCTCACTAATCCCTATCTATACACTGACGCCATCTATAAAGGCCAGCCTGTTTGTAACAACAAGGTCCAAGATATTTCCATTGCGTATGGGCTGATGAACTAGCCATTCAAGACAGTTTTCGGAAAACGTGTTCAAAAGTAATTCGCAAGGCTCTAAGTCTGCACCCCGTGCAGTGAATCCACTGACGTCCCATTCTATATTCGGAAGTTTTACAATTTCCATCTGATCGAACCACTTTTCTTACGAACTGTTGCTTGGCTGCGAGACGTACAGTACGTCATTCCTTGTATGTGAGTTAGACAATCGGGAATTGATGCACCAACAAATCGGGCAACGATAACCACGATGTTGCCTCGGTTATTTCGAAACAATAGCGGCGCCTTACCTTTCTATCAAGTATCTAGATCTTATTGCACTGATGCCATACAACCACCTGGCAAATGCACAACACAGATGCGCGTTCACATGACAACTTGGTATCAATTCTACACCACTTGCAGTGCTTCAAAGCGATCAGCGTGACCTCACGAGGGGGTGACTAGTGTTTTGTCGAATTAGCTTAGTTGTTTGTTGATCTACCATCATGTCCGATGCTCTCAAGAGAGCGAGGGAAAATTATTGGCACTCTCATACTTCACCCATGATAACTCTAAGGAGCCCCTTAGCGGCATCAGTATATATTTCTTCTTTTAACTTTTGAATGATTTTCAGGTTCTGGCCTCACATATTGAATGAAGTATAAAATATCATTAGTAATCAATATTTTTTCTCTTCAAATACAGTAAGATAACGCAAATTTTTTTAATGGATTTCAGCACCAGCTCCATTCACAGTAAATGTTCCAAATCATGAAATTCATTATAATTATTTTCAAGTTTCATCATTCCCTTGTATCTCTGTTTAATATTTCCATCTTCAAAAAATTGAAGATCCCATCCACTAATTAATTTATACTATCTGTTTGGCAAAATAATTTTAAAATCGTTACTGAGCTACATACAAATTTTTTAACAAATCTGATATTTAAATATTCACTTCTAGTAAGATTATATAACACCTGCTTTTAGCACCAGCTGAGTACATAGAATTTTGTTTATTTCTCAGCCAAATATTAACTGAATGTGAAAATTCAAAAAAGAAGCATAATCTACATGAAAAGGACTGTCCAAAGAAGTAATAAATGAAATTGAACATCATCTACTAGCATAATAAATTTTTCAGTTTTTATTTCCTCTGTCTTTATTGTAATGCTTGTAAAGGAAATATAAACATAATGTTAACAGTTATATATTTTTTCTAATTTTCATTTATTTTATATAATTAAAAATACCCATGTAAAATTCTATACTGAGCATCATATGTTAAGTTCCTTCTATCGTACATGACTACATGAGCAATAGTTTCTTGACATATATATGACTTACATAGAATAAATTGTTGTGAAAATGTTAACATCAGTATTCAGTCATGTGACTTGCATAAAATTTCGGAAAGCATTGTACAAGTATATCATCAGATAATTGTTTGATGCATATAGATTCCATATTCCTCAAGGAAAAATTTCATTTCTTCCATTCTCTGTATAAATATACTATAGTTTGAGATCATCAAGCAGGGACAAGTCATATGGAAGATTAGCATAGTACTATGCTTTCAGATACTCAGTTTCAGGTATCTTCAAAATTTTATCTGCTTTTTTCACAAACCTACTTAAAAATTTGTTATACTAAATAAAAGCTGAAAATAAAAATAAAATATGTGCTAAAAAGAATATTCTATAACAGTACTTCTTGGGTTACATACACAAAATTATAATAATAGTAATCTTGTTACAAACATTGGAGAAACTATCTATGGAAAAGAAGGAAAAACGTTAGAAGAATTTAAACCAATTACTGAACAATTTTGTGATAGCATTATGATCTTAAAAATAACAGCTTTTATAGATTGTAAAGGAAAAATGAAAACTAAACATTTCTTGTGAAAAAGAAGCTAAACCAAAAATTCTATATTTAATGCAAACCAATACAGAAACAGTTAAATGTATTATACAAATTATTAGTGAAGATACAAAAGTTATAAAACAACAATAAAAATCCTGTTGATACTCCTTACACAATAGAATTAGCAGATGCTAAACTGAACATACTCTTATGTGAGTTACCAGGAATTTTGACAGAACAAGGAACATTATTATTTATTAGATATAGACATAACACAAGATTTTGTAGGTATTTTTAAAGAATAAGAAATATGCAAATATTCAACAGATTATTTTAATTTTTGCATATAAGGGGAATATCAAAACGACAATTCTGTAGGAAAAGATTACTTAACATAAATAAATTCTAATTCTAGAGCAAAAATCTACAATAAACGTATATGTTTAATTAATAAATCCAGACTCTACAAGAAACTTGTCAACAACATTATGTATTTTAAAATTATTCAGACAGAAGAATAAAAGAAACATTTGCTTCTAAATTAGCTGAAGAAAATGGAATTACAAGATCAGATGCATCAGTTTATAACTACATTAACCCAGATTTCCAAAAAGAACAGGAATTTGAATCATTAAGCGAATGTTTAGAATGACAAATAACAGCAAATATTTGGAGAAAGCCCCTTTCTATTCTGTTCCATTAACTCAAATGTAGCAAAAATTAAGACATTCATTACAAAATAGTTGTGTTATATACCATAACATAATGCAATAGATTTGCTGAGGCCACAAAATCTTGAAAAACCAGCAGGAATACAAATAAAAATTGGAGCAGATAATAAAGATGAAAGAGATAGATTGATTAAATATGTTTTATCTGCATTTAGTTTTCACTACTTGCTCAGTAATTGTACATAAATTTTTGAAGAGGCAAATAAGATAATTACTGTAAAACAAATATGTTTTATAAAACATGGAACAACATATTTTTATAAATCCAATGTTTAGTTCTCAACAGTACCAGAAATTATAAATGTTGAAGAACCACGATTAATAAAAACGAATTATATTATTCCATTTGTGTTTACAAAAAGAACAAATATTTCCAATAAACTTTATCAGTAAACCATTATAGAAAGTAAAGTAATATATATAGCATATTTACAATCCACTAAAAAGCTAAAACAAGAATCAGAAATCTTAAATATACAACAAAAAAGACTTTTTAGATAACTCTATATCTTTAAGAGAATACAACAAATATTTTGGAGAAGGAGCAAAAACTAAAAGAAATTGAAAAAAAATTGTTTTAAACAGAAATGGATCGATTTTGCAACAAGTGGAGTATATAAAACTTATGTTTTTATTCTAAACACTAAAAATAAGTTGATACATATATTGGTTTTATGGGTGAAAATAATGGTAAGAAGTCTTTGTATATCCTTAAAGGAATCAATAAAAACAAATTTATAGAAATTTTAAAAAATAAAAATGTTCTAAAAGGTGAAGGATTTATTTGTATTCTATAGAGTAGTTTTAGACAGGAATTAGAAATTTTTTACTATTCCAAAGGTAAGCCACATTTAGAAATAACAGCAGACAGTTTTTCTTCCTTTAGTGGACACTTGTTTTCTAAAATAATTTATTTAAAAACATTACTTTCGTAAAAGAAATGGTTTATTGTATAAACAGAAGACAAAGAAAGAATTGATAGTACAAAAATGGGAGACATAATAGGAAAGATAAAACTGTAAACAACTGGAAACTTTAGATGTAGGATTGGCTCTAGTTATTTGCAACATTACCATCGAAAATTATTGTGGATGAAACAGATATATTTTTAAATGCTTCTGTTCCAATTATTGGCTCAAGGAAAAGATTTGAACCAAAAACATCAAAGATACAAGATTAAGGTCAAACTAGATAAAATTAAAACAACACCAAATAAGCACAAAGAAAAGCTTTTGCTTGTTGTTTAACTTTTAATGAGACTATGCTTGCATCTGTAATTATTTTAAATATTTTAAAAGGAAAAAAAAGACGTTAATACAAAGATTTTTGACATGTATTGTAGGAACAAGATGAATTACCAAGATAAAAGACATTGATTAAATAGTTTACTAGAAGAGTACCAAGTAGAGTGCTTCGATGTAATTTTACTTTGAAATGATTGTGCAAAATTACTGTTCATAATAAAGCAAAAGATGTATTTGTAGAATTAAAAGAATTAAATAAATGTAGTACAGGGAAACATAGAAAAAAGGTTCTTAAGGCAGTTAACAAATGTTACTTGGAGGAACAATGGTGGTCGAATTTTCAGAAGACTGATTTATTTTTGATTATTGATACTTTTATACATACTACCAGTGGTTACTGACCTTTAATTCACTTTATATTTTTTTGTCAGTTCTATAGAAAACCTACAAAATGGATTAGATCTAAATATTTCCAACAATGACATCGAAAATTGTCATGGGAAGGACAGGTATATTTTTACTTTCTATTAAACAAAGCCAGTCGTAGATATCGTCAAAGTGCGTCTTGGAGACAAACGATAACTAACGAAATCAAACGAAAGGTAATAACATGGATGTTAAACGTTAAAGATGATAAAAAAGGCTTTAAACCAGATCTTATTTGTAGGAATGAAAAACAGCATATCCAAAATTTCCCCATACGACATTATTGAGAAACTACTGACGGATAAGAGCGCACGCAGATTCGTCTGGAAGCTTTAACTCATGCACAATGGATAATTTTTAAGAATAAAGATGTAGGCCAATTTTAAGGATGTTCCGACTCAACACTCTTAATTTCCACTAGCATAGCTATCCAGTATTATGATTTTGTGGATATATTATGCAGTCTGTCTTTCACGTAGACAGTGTCATGTGGTGTTCAGACTTGTTGTAGGTCATCATCGTCAGGCACTTGTTGTCCACGACCTCTTGGTGTAAGATGAGGACAGATCTCGACTTTACTCACAATTGCATGGAGGCCTGATCCACAGTAAAGAAATTATCCAACGCACATCAAGAGACTGCATTACTTAGCAACGTCACTGAAATCTCCCAATAGCTTCTACTAAATGGGAAGAGCAGCAGGAAGCGTCTGAAGACTATAGATAAGTTGATTCTTGGCACAGAATCAGGAACTGACAGCATCAACCACTGTATCACAACCTAAGATATTGTTAATGGTATCCGAACTCTGGAAGGTAGAAACTCTGTTGGTGTAGGTAACGTACATGAAGAGTTGTGAAAACACCGTGGCGAAAGAGCTGCTACGCCAAATGATCACCAACTGCCTGGAAACATTCAACAATCTGAAGCCATGGAGAGAAGTTCTGCTATTGTTTCGATTAAGCACGGAAAACCACCACACGACCCGAAAAACTTTCGGCAAATATCTTTAGTCAACGAGTCGTTCAGGCCATTTGAACGAATACATTGAGACGTCTCATTCCACTCATCTGAGAAAGATAGAATCATCAGAGAACAATCTGGCTCCCGACTTGGTCTGTCTTACACAGGGCAGGTTTTGTAAAGTTTTGTATCATAGCCAGAATTTCGACACTGTCTGCGAGAAATATCTCGTCACCTGTGTTGAAAAAAATGAAATGAGTGTATGGCATCGTTTGCCGGGAGGCCCCATACGGGGAACATCGTCCACCAAGTGGAAGTTTTGTTTCAGGCGACTCCACATTGGGCGACTTGCGATCCGGTGATAAGGACGAAATGATGATGAGGACAATACAACACACTGTCCCCAAGCGGAGAATATCTCCATCCTGGCCGGGAATCGAACCCGACCTCGCATGCATGGGAGGCGAACACGTTACCACCCAGTTAACAGGCGGACACCTTTTTTGTCCTTCTTGGTCCGAGTGCAGCCTACGACACCGTAAATATCACGAAACCTCGGGGCTATTCTTGATGGGGGAGTGATTTCAAGGAGCAGTACGGAATAATGTCTTAAGGACACAAAGACAACTTTACGGCTTTATGAGGAACCAGCCAGCTTGTAACACGCCCGGTAGTACGAATGGGTGGCTCCTCCTTTAAACTGACTTCTCGGTTGTCGTTTCGTGACCGTGCGCCCTGTCCTCACCACGCACCTGGTAATCCTGCGGCGGTCGTACCGTTCTGCTCCACACTGCTGCTGGCTTGCCTGAAATTATCTATCGAAATGTGCAAGCGGGTTTAGGGGAGCCACTCAACGTTAAAACACAACACTGTCCTACGTCTGGTATGAACATCTATATTCTGAGGCTAATGGAAACCATAGGTTGCACTGTTTACACTCTAAATCGTAAATGTTTATCCCAATTAACAATCTTGATGATTAAGAGTCCAAAATATCATTTGGACGAGCGTACGCGTAACCAACACGACTCGGTTGATTGTTGAGGATGCGGAAGCCGAATGATCGAACGAAAGTTCTTACGCTCGTCACACATACAGAAATCTGGTAATATTTCTACACAACCTAACAGTACCGTGTCCCGCGCTCGACTCACTAAGACGCGGCTGCCAGCGATATGACAATACAAGCTGTCAAAATATCAAAAGTAGGTGAAAACAAAAAATGGTCTTCCCCAAGAAGCGACCACGCTCACACATTATTTAAGGTTTTCACCAACTACCTATAGTAATGCCAACTATCTAGCCCTCTCGACACTGTGAAACTGACTTGAAGATGTCGAAAGAAAACTTTCGTCTGCTCTTGGCAATCAGGGAGTATTGCGAAGCCAACAACCTTGGTGACCTAAGAGTAAAACGAAGTCAACAACCAAAAAAAGCAAACCAATTGTCGGTGCTTTCCACCTCCGCGACAGGTATGATAACGTAAAAGTCTTATGGCTGAGTTTTTTCTGTCACAGATGTGTTCCTAAATACCTTGGGCTTTTTCTTAACAGGAGTCTGACATTCAAGGAGCAATTAAGGTCGTAGCACGAAAAACCGAAAGTTAAGAAAGCTCAAAGACATAAATTGGGGAACACTTCCACATGTACTTTGGACATCGGCTCTAGCCCTGTGTTACTTGGCAGAAGGATATCCTTCCGCCGTGTAGTACCAATTTTTTCACCTAAAATATGTTGGCATTTCCATTCATGAAACTTGACTCCAGGTGATATGATGCTTGATACGAGATCCTGTCAAGAGGTTCAGGTTACGGGCCGTATAACACCATCCGGTATCAGACGGATAGAAACAGCCAAATCCGAAAGGAACAAAGTCAGCATTGATCGCAGAGACCACTTCATGAACTTGCTGCTCACTGTCTTTGCAGCAGGAGAAGCTTCACGATTTCAACGCTCACAAGACGGATCTAGATGTGATTAGATACCACCAAAAGCGCAGTTGCCCTCAGCAAACAGCCTGCCTTGACCAACATGTACATCATTTAATTGTCTAATCTTGGAAAAAGGCCGAAGTAAAACTGCCACGTTAAAATGGGGACTGTGCGATAACAAAGCTGTGTTCTGCGGGTGTGGTGCTAAGCAGACGAAGAGCCACCATTTCCTTCATTGTCCTACTTACACCACATCTTCGGGCATCAGGACACAACAGGATCATTAAATGACATCCACATGACAGTTAGGGATATGCTAAGAAGAAGAAGAAGAAGAAGAAGAAGAAGAAGGCTGGATAAAGGCCTTCTTTGGAGCATTCCATGTGTTACGATACGCAGCTACATGCATTGTGTCATCCCTAGCTGTTTTGGTTCAAATGGCTCTGAGCACTATGGGACTTAACATCTTAGGTCATCAGTCACCCTAGAACTTAGAACTATTTAAACCTAACTAACCTAAGGACATCACACACGTCCATGCCCGAGGCAGGATTCGAACCTGCGACCGTAGCACCCCGCAGTTCCGGACTGCAGCGCCTAGAATCGCACGGCCACAGCGACCGGCCCTAGATGTTTTCTACCCAATTTCCACAAATTCACAGCCTCGGTCTTTTCTTTTGCAATCAGCACAAAACGTCCTTTGGCCCCTCGACCACCCATAAATACACTACGTGAGCATGGAACGACACGTTTAGCATTCTATGCCAATGTTATTAAATTTGTATGTTGAGCAAATAATAATGTAAACTAAAGAAAAATTGGAGAAGGCAATTGAACTCCGGAGAGAAGAAATAAAAAACTTGAAGAACATGACACTGTAACTCTGTCAGCTATGGAAAAGAGGTAACATGAACACATGGACCATATGGATATTGTCTTGAGAAGTGGTGATGAGATGAACATCAACAACAGTAAAACGATGGTAATGGAGTGGAGCTGAGTTAGATTCGGTGATGCTGAGCTAATTAGATACGGAAATGGGCCACTAAAAGTCGTAGACGAGGTTTGATACCTGGGCAGCAAAGTAACAGACGATGGCAGAAGCACAGAGGACATAAAATGCAGATTGGAAATGCGAGGAAAGCGTTTATTTAAGAGAACTCTGTAAACATTTAATATAAATTTATTAGGCAGGTTTTACTGAAAGTATTTGTCTGGAACGTACCGTTATTCGGAAGTGAAAGCTAAACAATAAACACTACAGACAAGAGGAGAGTAGGAACTTTTGAAATGCATTGTTGCATGTACTTTGGACATCGACTCTAGCCCTGTGTTACTTGGCAGAAGGATATCCTTTCGCCGTGTAGTACCTGAGAGGGAGATAGATCGAATAACTATTGAGCAAATACCGAAACGGACTGTGCAGAAAAGAACTTAATGACATAAGAACGTAGGCTACCGCGGCCTGTGACATAGTGATTGAAATTCTTCTGGGTACTATGCTGCGTCGTTGCTAAAAACTAACAACAATGATAAATTAAAACCGATGTTTCGGCCGAATTGCAACGGTCTTCCTCAGGACACGATTGGTTTTGCATGGGGATAGGTGCTTCTATTTATTACAGACTATCGATGTCTGACGTCACACTGTTGTAAAACTTTTAATTGGCCCTCTAATATGATTGGCTAGTCATGACGTAAGGGAAGATGGAAGGAAAGAGGCTATTCTTGGATGTCCATGTCGTCAACGATTGGTAGCTGTCCGCCAATCAGCGTTCGGCTTCTAGTCGGCAAGTTTTCCTCCTGGTGTGCGCGGAAGTGGACTGACAGTTGCTCTACAGCTGTTTGTGCAGACACGTCTGTGTCCCGTGTAGCTTCTGACCCGCGACCGCTCGCGGCGCGTTGGACTGGGATGGCCGGCAGCCAGGACAACGGAGTTTGTAGCCATTTTCTCTGTTGATGTTGTCAGGCTGTTTAATAATTTCGATCGCCTCCCGCATTTTGCGTTCTCGTATCCAGGATTTTTTCGCCAGCACTCGGGCCTCCCGGAACCTCATAGGTTGTCCACAGTCACGGTGGTGTTCCGCTAACGCCGATTTATTATGTTGTAATCGTACATAGCGTTCGTGTTCTGCTACTCGTAAGCTGACCGGTCTCCCTGTTTCTCCTATGTAGGCAGCTCTGCACTCATACCGCAGTTCGTAAACACCTGCCGTGTTAAGAATGTTGACTACATCCTTGGTGGAACCTATCATTTCGTGGATCCTGTGACTGCTTCGAAACATCGATTTGAAACCTCGTCGGCGGAGGAGGTTGCCTAGCAGTTCACTGACGCCTTTTACATATGGTAAGTGTACCAATGGAAGCTTGTCTTCTTTGCATTCTTCTCGTGTTCTGCGCCCTTTGGTTTTAGCTACCTTGCTTATGATTTTATCATAGCCGTTGGCACGAAACGTGTGTTGTAGCTCCTTTAATTCTTCTTTGATGTTGTTTTCATCGCTTATCCGGTAGGCTCGGGCAATTAACGTATACAGGACAGAATACTTTTGAGCTGGGTGGTGGTGGCTCTCCGCGTGCAAGTAGCGATTAGTGTGCGATGGTTTCCGGCACACTTTGTGTCCCAGTTTACCTGCGGCAGCTCTGTATACTTCCACATCCAGAAATGACAAGGGGCCATTGTTTTCGGTCTCATGTGTGACTTTTATATTTTTGTGCAGGCTATTTAAGTGCTGGAGGAAGTTTCCCAATCCAGTTTCACCGTGAGGCCAGATAACGAAAGTGTCGTCCACATATCGTAGCAAACAACTGGGACGTAACGGAGCAGAAGCTAGGGCTGTTTGCTCAAAGGCTTCCATGAAGATGTCCGCAGCTACAGGGGAGAGCGGGGAACCCATTGCCACTCCATCTAGCTGTTCGTAAAACGTCGGTTTTAGTTTATTATTGTTGTTAGTTTTTAGCAATGACGCGGCATAATACCCAGAAGAATTTTAATCACTATTAATGGCATAACTCTACAAAAAGAAGTGATAAGTTGGTAGGATACGTCCTGAAAATCAGTGTCCTGACGCATTAATTTGGTGCTGGAGGAAAGTGTGAGGTGTAATCTTCTCTGTATACAAAAGGCAATGTCCTGATTGACTGATCGACTGACTGACTGGCTCATCATCGGCCACCGCAGATCGCTGAGGACAAAAACTTTAAATTTGGAGAAGGTATGGACCTTATACCGTAGTCGTCGTCTGAGAAGGGATTTTTCGAATTCCAAACCTAAAGGGATGGAAGAGGAATGAAGGATTTTTTTTGAAAATGTCGCTATTAAGATAATTTTGAAGCTAGACCTCCGAAAATTGGTATTTGAATTCTCGCTCAGAAATAAAGAAACACATGTTTCAGCGGTTTTGGAAATTTAACCCTATGGGAGTGAAAAAGTGGGTCAAAGCTTTTTTTGAATATATATCGTTAGTAAAGAACTACTAAAGTATTTTTAAAGCTACGATATGAACATTGGTATTTGACTCTCGATTACAAATAAAACATGTTTCAATGTTTTTACAAATTGAAGCACTAAGGGGGTGAAATAGGGATGAGATTTTTAATAAAAAATATTTGATGATTAAAGCATTTTTAAAGCTAAGTGTATGAAAATTTAAATTTGCATTCTCAGTTAGAAATAAAAATACCGACTAATCACCGCCCAGCCCAAACCGCTACGGATAGAAAGTTGTTGTTTGGAGAGGGTATGGATCTTACACTATAGGCAACGTTTAACAAGGTTTTGTCCGAAATTCCACTCCTAAGTGGGTGAAATATGGGATGAAAGACTTTTTGAAAGTATGTCAATATTAAGGGAATTTTCAAGCTCGAACTACGAAAACTTGTATGTGGTGTCTCGCTCAGAAAATAAAAATACGCCTTGGAGCACGTGTTGAAATTCAACCACTAAGGGGTCAAATGGTGGGTGAAAGTTTTTTTGAAAATAAATGACTACTAAAGAACTGCTAAAGGATTTGTAAGGCTACATCTATGACAACTGGTATTAGAAATAAAATCATACATGTTTCAGAATTTCTGAAAATTCAGCTCCTAAGAGAGTGCAGCAGAGAAAGAAAATTTTTAAGAAAATATTTTCTTACATTAAAAAATTTAAAGTTAAATATATGAGAATTGGTATTTCACTTCTCGGTTGGATATAAAGAAATATTGGTTAGAGGATTAACAAAAAACTTTGGACTACAGGTAGCAGACTCGCTTTTTGGTCAGTCGTACGTTCAGGAAAGATCATGCTTTATGACCTTAATTAGCATTCAAAGCTTAGAAGATGCCACTCTAGCCGAGCGATGTCGTTATTCTGAAGGAAGTCATTCACAAGATATGCACGATGGGGGCGCGAATTGTCTTCCATGAAGATGATGCTGTTATGGTTGCACTATCGATCGGAGGATGGCATTCACGTATCGTACAGCCATTAAGGCGCCTTCCATGGCCACCAGAGGCGTACGTCGGCCCAACATAATGCCACCTCTAAACACCAGGGAGCCTCCACCTTGCTGCACTCGCTGCACAGTGTGTCTAAGGCGTTCAGCCTGACCAGGTTGCCTCCAAACATGTCTCTGTATGGTTGAAGGCATATGCGACGCTCATCGGTGAAGAGAACGTGACGCCAATCTTGAGCGGTCCATTCGGCATGTTGTTGGGCCGTTCTGTGGCGCGCTGCATGGTGTCGTGGTTGCAAAAATGGACCTTGCCATGGACGTCGGTAGTGAAGTTGCGCATCATGAAGCCTATTGCGCACGGCTTGAGTCATAAGACGACGTCCTGTGGCTGCACTAAAAGCATTAATCATCATAGTGGCGTTGTTGTCAGGGTTCCTCCGAGCGATCATCCGTAGGTAGCCCTTGGGCGGCCTCAGCGAGGCATATTATCGACACTTCCTGTCTCTCTGTATTTCCTCCATGTCCGAACAACATCGCTTTGGTTCACTCAGAGACCCCTGGACACTTCCCGTCCTGAGAGCCTTTCCTGGCAGAAAGCAACAACGTGGACGCCATCGAACCGCGCTATTGCCCGTCTAGGCATGGTTGAACTACAGACAACATGAGCCGTGTACCTCCTTCCTGGTGGAATTACTGGAACTGATCGGGTGTCGGACCCCCTCCGTCTAATAAGCGCTGCTCTTGCATGGTTGTCTACATCTTCGGGAGGGGTTAGCGACATCTCTAAACAGCCAAGGGACTGTGTCTGTAATACAGTATCCACAGTCAACGTCTATCTTTAAGAGATCTGGGAACCGGGGTGATGCAAAACTTCTTTTCATGTGTGTAGTTACGGCTGTGCAGAAAGGTCTTATCAAAAAAATGGTTCAAATGGCTCTGAGCACTATGGGGCTTAACATCTGTAGTCATCAGTCCCCTAGAACTTAGAACTACTTAAACCTAACTAACCTAAGGACATCAAACACATTCATACCCGAGGCAGGATTCGGACCTGCGACCGTAGCGGTCACGTGGTTCCAGACTGAAGCGCCTAGAACCGCACGGCCACACCGGCTGGCAAAGGTCTTAGCACCTTACGGACTATGAAATCGCTCGTTGTATGTTTTGGAAACAATATTGTATCTGTTTTAACTGTTTCGACGTCCACATTTAATTTTTCTAGTTATTAGTGTAAATGAATGTGTGAATGTTAACTAATTAGATAAATGAATATTGTTATGTGTATTAACTGAGTATAGTTTTATGTGAGAACAGTGGCTATAGAGAGAGCGTGAACCATAGTCTGCAGTCACACAGTTTGTGGTATTCGGGAAACATTTCACGACAATTCTGTTATTTGAAGAGGGACTTATTTTCATCATTGTGCATTTTTTCCAATTGGTTCAGTTACTTAATTGTTCGTAATAGCTATTGGGTTTGGATTAGTCAAACGTAAGTGACGCGGAATTGAGTGCTTTAATTCTGATATCAGGTTGGCCATGATGTATATCAGTCACTTAGAGGAGAGTACTTTCGCCCGTATTTTGGTTTTGTGAAGTCTGAAAGCTCGGAGCTCTGACACCAAAACGTTCAGGCGCGGGTGTAACTATCTGTGAGTAGATGTGACAAATTTGTGGATTTATTACTTAAAATCTGACTGTGGTGTGCTGCGAAGTGAACGCGTACGTGTGAGAAACACGAACTCGCGAAATTCCGATTTTTATGTATAAACTGTGAGTTTTGAATAACCAAAATCCGCGTGACATATTGTGTAAGTCGGGACCGAGAACTACTGTTCAAAGAGGACGACTTCAATAATATTAGACCGAGCATTCTGTCAAAGACATCGATTTTGTAATCTTTACCACAAGCTTGCTATTACCAGTGAGTGTTATTTAGTGCCAGTGTCGAAACTGTAACTTATGGTTAGCACGGACTTGAGTGTAGTTTGTGTCAAACAACTCACAATATACTGAAGTTTTTACTCGCAAACTATCCGTCGATTAATCGCTCAGTTAACCTGATGTCGGAAAACATTTTATGCAACCCATAGAGATGTGTAGAGCTGCTATTTTCCGCTACAATTTTGTCTAGCCGACGAACATTACCCACTTTTCTGACGGGGAAGGCGAGTTTGTCGGAGTGGAGAAAGAGAGGTTCACCGCAAAGTAAGTGGAGCTGATTTATGTGGGACGAACACTATAATCTTGCGGTTGCAGGAGGAAGTGAAAGTAAAGTCTACTCGGTCATTGGGTATCTTGCAAAGTCAGCTATGATTGTGTGTGTACATTTATAATAAAAAATCAAATGGTTCAAATGACTCTGAGCACTATGGAACTTACCGTCTGAGGTCATCAGTCCCCCAGAACTTAGAACTATTTTAACCTAAGGACATCACACACATTCATGCCCGATGCAGGATTCGAACCTGCGGCCGTAGCGTTCGTGCGGTTCGAGACATTTATAATCGCTCCATCTCGACAGCAAAGAGAAGCTGTAGCGTGTATTCTGTTTTTACATTTTCGGGCCGAATAGCTTAACAAAATTTGATTTATTTAAAATGTTAAGCCGAAAAATCATCTTCTCATTTTTTATACCTAACTGCAAAAATTTTATAGGGCTGATCTGTGTCAAAGAAGGGACTGTTCTCGCTTGTGGGTCTGGAAGTAACATTTTTGGAAGCGTCGATTATGAGCAAAGTTAAATTACAGTCAATTTAACTTTCGGGGTACAGCCAAAAACTACGCGCGATATAGGGTTTTTGCGATTGCACGTCCGAAATATTAATGGGTCATGTATAGCTCCGTGAAAACTTGGTGATGCACAAAATTAGTTTAGAATTAAAGTTTTACTCTATCAAGAAGGAACATTTTACAAATTCGTGATTTATGTTTATTTTTTTAAGAGATGGCTATTGAAGCGCAAAGTTTTTCGTTTGAGCTTGCACGCTGTATCCGTATGCGCTATATGGACGAAAACAGAGATGTTACGTATTCATTGGCGCATCTCTCGTGCAGGCTACAGCGATGTGAGCAGCAAGTGTGAGTACAGTTCCTTTGTGAACCGCAGCACATCGGAATTCCGCCTTTCGTACCAACGCCGAGAGGGTATTCGCCTCTTTTGTTTACTGGCTTCTCAGCTGAGTCACAGTTGATCGCCATTACAATCGGCGCGTGAGGTTACGCTAGGCACGGTGAATGCACGATCAGCCGAACTCTCCGAAACATTAACCAGTGACTAGTCGATCTGTATGAAAGTGACAAACTGCGTTACTTTTGATCGTGTTAATCACGATAATCCCACGCAAAAGTCAAAATAATATGGATCTGTAGACACGGCAGATTCATAGTTTTTTTCTTGTATACATAACAAAAAAAAAATGGCTCTGAGCACTATGGGACTCAACTGCTGTGGTCATCAGTCCCCTAGAACTTGGAACTACTTAAACCTAACTAACCTAAGGACATCACACACATCCATGCCCGAGGCAGGATTCGAACCTACGACCGTAGCAGTCGCACGGTTCCGGACTGCGCGCCTAGAACCGCGAGACCACCGCGGCCGGCTATACATAACAGAAAGGAGCGTATATCCTTTTTCATGTCAATGGTAAAACAATATCACTCGCAATTTGAAGTAATCAGACAGGCTATGGACATCAAGGTGGCCACAATATTGACGCAACTAGACTCTAGCAAAGCTATCAACTTCGACATGCTGCTAAGAAAAATGCGTCAGCTAAATTTCTCAGATTGCTTGCTGAAATGGTTTGAAAGCTACCGTAAAGCGGGATGACTTTGAACATTTTAAACTCGTTTTTGTAAATTAACCAGAAACTTCTGAAGATATTGACATGAAACTTTTTGGGAAGTTGCAAGAGATGTTGCTGAATATGATAAAACAGATTATACATTTTTATCCCCCACACCTATTTCACTTTTTTTAAATTTTTCACTGTTCAATTTCTCCCCATGTGTCGGGGTCACTTTGAACATTAAACCATTTGCCTATTCTGTGGGAGTCATGTCAAAAATGGTTCAAATGGCTCTAAGCACTATGGGACTTAACATCGGAGGTCATCAGTTCCCTAGACTTAGAACTACTTAAACCTACCTAACCTAAGGACATCCATCACACACATCCATGCCCGAGGCAGGATTCGAACTTGGAACCGTAGCAGGCGCGCGGTTCCGGACTGAAGCGCCTAGAACCGCTTGGCCACAAGGCCGGCTGTAGTCATGTCAATTACTGTTAAATGTCACCCCTATCATATGAAACAGAATGACTTTTTGTATATATAAATCTAGTTTTGAAAGTAACTTATTAAGAAAAATTTGAGTATTTCTTACGAGTTTTCGTTAATTACCTGAAACTGTTTCTTATGATTACCGCTTAATTTTGCTAATAATGGAAATGGGTGCTGAGCTATTTATGAAATAAGAAAATTATTTAAAAACAGATCATTTCAACACAGTCTGTATGATTTTAATAAAAGAAATTAAAAAAGTTATCACATTTTAAAGAATTACGTCTGTGAACACTCTACAGGAAAGGAAGTTGCCACAAAAGAGTGTCCACTCTAGCAGGTGTCATCAGGTGACATCAAATTTAAATTCAAAATTAACCCTTCCTCTTCTATCTACTTTAGAATAAGGTAGAATCCTACAAAAGTCATCTTTCTCAAAATCTGACACATTTGGAACATTAGGCCATACAAAAAAACTTCATCTGATTCCAGCTTGGAATGCCTTTTCCTCAGAATTGTAATTCCGTCATCAGTGATAACATATCCAACCCTATTTTATTTATTTATTTATGCATTTATTTTACCTGGCAAGTTGATGTTAAAGAAAAAATAGAGATTGTGACAGTAGTACAATGATAATTATAACAATCAAAAATAATTATAACAATCAAGAATAATAATAATAATAATAATAATAATAATAATAATAATAATAGTAATGACTATGTATATGAAAGTAAACATACTTTTCTTTTGTTAATGTCAGTCCTATTGTTAGTTGGGAATTTTCTCGTTATGTTCTTGCAGCTTGTGAGTTATTCTCATCGAGCAGAGACATAAGACGATAGAATGGGGTGAAAGAAACATATGAGGTGGATAGGTTAGAGGAAGAGAAATAGAGGTAAAATCGAAGCTGTGATGGAGAGGAGAAAGAAAGAGATGGGAGGGGCACAACAATGGTGGCTATACCGTCCCTAATATGTAAGTTTTGAGTTCCCTCTTCAATGTTGAGTGGTTCTGGATAAGACGCAGATCACAGGGGAGCGCGTTCCCTAGTCGTATGGCTGAGATGGAGAATGACACGGAGAAAGATTTTGTGTTATATAAAGGTATAGCCAAGATGCTAGACGTATCCGATCTGGTATTGCGATTGTGGAATGATGATAAGTGTTTAATGTGAGAAGATAAGTATTGGGGGCACCAGTGGCTAAGAAATCGATGAAGTAAGCACATAGAGTGGAGATCGCGAGCCTGATGTGGGCGTATCCAACCTAGCTGGGAGTCTGAAGGATTGATATGATCATACAACCGAATATTGCACACGTATCTAACACAAGCATTCATCACTAGCTCGAGGCATCTAGAATTTTCACTATTTGTGCCGTGTTGAACTACATCGCAGTAGTAAAGATTAGGCAAGACTAGTGTTTGGACTAATTTTTGTTTAACATGGGTTAGAAATATTTTTCTAAATTTTTGAATTGCATGTAGGAAGGAGAAAGATTTCCGGCAAGCTGTGACTGTTTGTTCTTCCCAGTTTAGGTGTTCATCCAAGATTATTCCAAGGTCTTTTACTGTTTTTTGGTAAGGTAGTTGGGTACCATTGAGGAGTATTTGAGGGACTGTTTCGCGAAAGTAGCGGCTGGTTAACTTTGGATGCGATATAAGTATGACCTGGGATTTCTTGGGGTTTAGTTTCAGATCTAGGTTCTGTGCCCATCGAGAAACAGAGCAAAGATCTGCGTTCATACTCGCTACTGCGTCAGCAATGTTCTTGGGGCTTGCACTTATGTACAATTGGATATCGTCGGCATATAGATGGTAGTTGCAGGAGTGAATCACTGAAGAAATATCATTAATGTACAGTGAGAAGAGTAATGGACCAAGGACGGAGTCTTGGGGAACTCCTGAGTGCACGTTTTTCCATGATGACTTTTCGGACCCACAAATGACTTGTTGATTTCTGCTTTTGAGGTAGCTGTCGAACCAGTGTATTGCGCTGTTTGAGAAATTCAGCTGTTTCATTTTAATTAGTAATATATCGAAGTCAACTGTGTCAAAAGCCTTACTAAAGTCAAGCAGTGTTAGGATAGTAGCTTCACGTCTGTCCATAGCATGTTTAATGTCATCAGTTACTTTGATTAATGCAGTTGCTGAACTATGGTGCTTTCGATAGCCTGACTGATATTCGTCATGGATGTTACGAGTTTTGAGGTAATTCGTCAGCTGTACACGGACGATGTATTCTAGGGCTTTAGATATTGCAGGTAGTATGCTGATTGGCCTGTAGTCACCTGGCGACTATGGGTTGTCAGTCTTGGGTATAGGTTGAATCAAACTTTGCTTCCACTCAGTAGGATATGTACTACTGATAAGAGACAGGTTGAAGATGTCTGTGATAACTGGAATAATAGTGTCTACGACGTTCTTAATCATGCCAATGCTCACTCCATCATTTCCTACTGCCTCGGAAGAGATTCTCATAATTGCCTTGTGTACTGTGCCGGCAGTGACATGTTTTAGGAAAAACTTGTCTCTCGAGAGATTGATATCTTGGGGCTGGTAATTTGGCGCTGCGTGGCAGTTTACAGCTGTTGAGAAGAAATCCATTTTATGCGCCTTACGTAAGTTCATTGTCTGTTGTCATCAGATCGGCGATAGCCAGCAACAGGGCTTCAACTGAAAATAGCGTCCAGATGGATGACAGTGAACACGAGAATTGTACCCATCACGTCTATACCTACAGCTAGCATTTCCTAGAGTTCCTGATTTTAGGGTTTCCCTGAAGACTTGTTCCATGGAATGCCACTTAATATTTTTCTGCGTCAAATGACAGAGCTGTAGTCCTTGCATTTCCTCCGCTGAATTTAATTACTAGTTTTCGTGTAACATTTGTCAAAATAGCACTATTTATAAAACGTTACTGTATTATGAAAAACTGTCTCTGTAAGATGAGTTATTGCAAACGTAGCTGAATTAAAGCACTATATTGATTTTAGCTTTCTCATTAAATTATCTGATCTGTCGGGATCCCCAACATCTTTATGCCAACAAATATTTTTTGTACCTATATTACTACAATAACAAGCCAAAATACTACGACCACTGCTCACAGCGACGTTCACGTTGGATGCCGCCTTCTGGCGTTGCGAGTGCGTTACGCGGTAACAAAAGGTATGTAAGCGGAGAAGACACAGACGGGGTCACCCTAGCGGAGATACACGCTGTAAATGGGGAAATACATTGAGCTAAAACTACTTAACAAAGGACTATTTTTATCATGCAGAGCCTTTACACGAGTACCTCAAAACGGCGAAGCGGGTCGAATGTTCCAGAGCTACTTTTGTAAGCATCTACTAATAGAGATAGAGGAACAGTGAAACTACCTCTAGGCGGTAATGGTTGGACGTCCACGGCTCTTCAAAGAATGTGGGATTAAAAGGCTTGTCTGCTCTGTACAGTATGGAAGATGGCATCTCTGTCGAAAGAGCACAAAGCTGGTGCACGCACAAGTGTCCCGGAGCACACGGTTCATCGTACATGGTTGAACATGAAGCTCCGCAGCAGACCACCCCTACGTGTTCACATGTTGACGCAACGCCATCGCCAATTACGATTGCAGTAGGCATAGGACAACCGGGATTCGACCGTCGATCAATGGAAAAGGATCGGCTCTTCGGATAATCCCATTTTTGCTACACTTTGTCGATGGTCGTCTCCACAAACGCCGTCAACGCGGTGAATGGCGGCTCGAAACGTGCGGGGTGGCAGTTACGTAAACTGTTGCGAGCAGTATTATGCTGCGCTAGCATGGGATCTGTGGCAGTGATCGAAGACACGCTGACAGCTACGAACCACCTGCACGCCACCGTGTTTGATGTCTTCCCCGACAGCGTAATTTTCCCTGTCCGGGAGTAACAACCTCGCTGCAGTGGTTTCTGGACCATTATAGTGAACTCACGTTGATGTCTCGCGACCAAATTCGCCTGATGTAAATCTTGTGGAACCCACCTGGGTCGTTAATCAGTGGCCCGTTATTTAAGCGAATTACATGACCTGTGCGTAGACATCTAACGTCACATACCTCCACAAACCTCCCAACAAACTTTCGGATCCCTGATACGCAGAATCTGTGGTGTATTTCGTTCCAAAGATGGACAGACAAGCTATTAAGGAGGTGGTCATAGTGTTTTGGCTCAATAGTGTATCTGAGTAGACTGTTTGTATACAAAATCTTGTTAAAATCGTACTTCATAGCTTCCGTATGATATTTTGTTGTAATAACCACCACAAGCTACAAAGAGTTTTTATTTTTATTACTGTTTAAGTAGTTTCAACCTTGAAGTCCTCATCTGTCGTAACTTCTGAAACTTTTCATGGCCAAATACATGTGTGTAATTTTAAAATACAACCCAAAATAACTTATTATTTTTATAGACTGTCTTTCAGGATAATTCATTTGGATTGAACCAACTATTAATTTCCTCAGATGTTTCATTAGTTGCCTCTTCACCAATATGAGTGTTATTACCTTTTACTCCTAAGCTTGTAGCACCCGCGAAAAAAGGAAAAAAATTGCAACTTCTCACGCTACAAGAAACAGAGAACCCAAAAACGAGCCTGTGGTACCTCGTTCATTTTTATTTTTAAAATTTTTGTTAATTGATTCATTTAACCTGGTGAGATTAAGACCATGAGGCCCACTCTTACATCTAACCAAAAATTTTTACATATTTTATGTTACTTGTATTAAGAATACTAATTACAGACACTACTACGATTAGAACAGATAAAAAACACAATTTTTTTGAACATCAGTATGCTGACTGGTTTAATGCGGCTCTACATGAATTCCTCTCCGGCACCATCCCTTTCAACCCAGAGTATGAACTGCAATCTAAGTGCTCAATTATTTGCTGGATATGTTCTAGGCTCTGCCCTCCTCTACTGTTTTTACCCTCAACAGCTCCCTCTAGTACCATGAAATGTATTCCGTGATGTTTTAGCAGATGTTCTATCACCCTGTCCGTTTTTCTTGTCAGTGTTTTCCAAGTAATCCTTTCCTCGCCGCTTCTGCAGAGAGCCTCCTCATTCCGTACCTTATCAATCCACCTATTTTTCAACATTCTTCTGTAGCACCACATCTCAAGTGATTCGATTCTCCTCTGATCCTGATAATACACAGTCCATGTCTCACAATCGTACAACGCTGTGCTCCAAACGTAAATTTTCAGAAATTTCTTTCTTACATTCAGATCTGTGTTTGATTGTAGTAGACTTCTCTTGGAAAGGAACGCCCTTCTTGCCGGTGGTAGTCTGGTTTTCATATCATCCTTGCACCTTCCGTCATGGGTTACTTTGCAGTGTAAGGAGCAGAATTCCTTAACTCCACCTGCTTCGGGATCACAAATTACGATTTTAAGTTTCTCGCAATTTTCATTTCAGCTGGTTCTCATTACTTTCGCCTTTCTTCGATTTTCTGTCAGTCCATATTGTGTACCATTAGACTGTCCATTCCATTCGACAGATTCTATAATTCTACTTTACTTTCACAGAGGATGACAATGTCATCACCGAATTTTATCTTTCATAGCTTTTCACAATGTTGACTGGAATGCTCTCTTTCAAATTCTGAAGGTGGCAGGGGTAAAATACAGGGAGCGAAAGGCTATTTACAATTTGTACAGAAACCAGATGGCAGTCATAAGAGTCGAGGGACATGAAAGGGAAGCAGTGGTTGGGAAAGGAGTGAGACAGGGTTGTAGTCTCTCCCCGATGTTATTCAATCTGTATATTGAGCAAGCAGTGAAGGAAACAAAAGAAAAAATCGGAGTAGGTATTACAATCCACGGAGAAGAAATAAAAATGTTGAGGTTCGCCGATGACATTGTAATTCTGTCAGAGACAGCAAAGGACTTGGAAGAGCAGTTGAACGGAATGGATAGTGTCTTGAAAGGAGGATATAAGATGAACATCAACAAAAGCAAAACGAGAATAATGGAATGTAGACGAATTAAGTCGGGTGATGCTGAGGGAATTAGATTAGGAAATGAGACACTTAAAGTACTAAAGGAGTTTTGCTATTTGAGGAGCAAAATAACTGATGATGGTCGAAGTAGAGAGAATATAAAATGTAGACTGGCAATGGCAAGGAAAGCGTTTCTGAAGAAGAGAAATTTGTTAACATCGAGTATAGATTTAAGTGTCAGGAAGTCATTTCTGAAAGTATTTGTATGGAGTGTAGCCATATATGGAAGTGAAACATGGACGATAAATAGTTTGGACAAGAAGAGAATAGAAGCTTTTGAAATGTGGTGCTACAGAAGAATGCTGAAGATTAGATGGGTAGATCACATAACTAATGAGGAAGTAGTGAATAGGATTGGGGAGAAGAGAAGTTTGTGGCACAACTTGACCAGAAGAAGGGATCGGTTGGTAGGACATGTTCTGAGGCATCAAGGGATCACCAATTTAGTATTGGAGGGCAGCGTGGAGGGTAAAAGTCGTAGAGGGAGACCAAGAGATGACTACACTAAGCAGATTCAGAACGATGTAGGTTGCAGTAGGTACTGGGAGATGAAGCTTGCACAGGATAGACTAGCATGGAGAGCTGCATCAAACCAGTCTCAGGACTGAAGACCACAACAACAACAACAACAACAACAACAACATTTCGCCTTGAATTTTAGGAGTAATGCCAGTCATCAAGCTTTCTCTTATTTCCAGCATTGATACTCAGATGTATAGAGCGAACAGTAGGGGTGGAAGGCTACATCCCTGACTTACATCGTTTGTAATCTGAGCACTTCGTTGTTGTTCCTCTACTCTTATTGTTCCCTGTTGGCTTTTGTACATATTGTATATTACCCGTATTTCCCTGTAGCTTACTCCTATTGTCCTCAGAATTTGGAACATCTTGCATTTTACATTGTTAAACGCTTTCTCCAGGCTGACAAACCTTATGAATGTGTCTTGATTTTTCTTCAGTCTTGCTTCCATAGTCAACCGCCTCTCTTTCGCCTTTACCTTTCCTAAAGCCACACTGATCGTCATCCTGACACATATAGTTTATATTCGCACGTGATAAGCACAACAATTATCAATTAAGATATGCTGCGTTTTTAATTAATAGTGCTAGCAGCAAGGGGCATGAGAGACAGGTTTAAAGGAGGGGAGGAAAAATGGACCCGATAATAGTTAACAGAAGAGGAAATAAAGTGCCTGGCTTATGGGGAAGGGAACCAAGAAAGAAGCATAAATGGGAGAAGATGAAAGGACGGGCTTTATTATCCAAGACAAAGTTGTTCGTACGCTAACTTTTGAGATGACGGAAGGGAGTGCTTCAACTTCTTCTTAAAAGCAAAATCAGGCATTTACAAGCCCACAATTGAGAACCGTGCCTTGCTCGACATAGATCAGACCGCTGAAAACTTTGCTATTAAGTATACAACCGGTCATGGGATAGGGATATCTATACGTACAGATGGCGGTAGCATCGCGTACAAGGTATAAAAGGGCACTGCATTGCAGAGCTGCCATTTGTATTCAGTTTATTCATGTGAAAAGGTTTCCAACGTCATTATGGCCGCACGACGAGAATAAACTCTTTGAACGCCCAGTGGTAGTTGGAGCTACACGCATGGGATATTCCGTTTCGGAAATCGTTAGGGAATTCAATATTCCGAGACCCGCAGTGTCGGGAATGGGCTCAGAATACCAAATTTCAGGGATTACCTCTCACCACGGATAATGCAATGACCGATGGCCTTCACTTAACGACTGAGAACAGCGGCGTTTGAGTAGAATTGTCAGTGCTAACAAACAATACTACAAGAAATAACAGCAGAAATCAATGTGGAACGTACGACAAACATATCTGATAGAACAAAGCGGCGAAATTGGGTATTAAAGAGCTATGGCAGCAGACAACCGACTCGAATGGCTTTGCTTCTAGCACGATATTGACTGCAGCGCCTCTTCTGGGCTCGCGACCATATCGATAGGCTCCTAGACGACTGGAAAACCGTGGCCTGATCAGATGAGTCCCAATTTTAGTTGGTAAAACCCGATGGTAGGGTTCCAATGACGTACACTCTTGGACCCAAGTTATCAACAAGGTCCTGTGCAAGTTGGTGGTGACTTTGTAACGGTGTGGTTTGTGTTTACAAGGAATAGACTAGGTCTTCAAATCCAATTGAACCAAATGAGACCATCTGAAGCCATTCTCGGACTTCATGTTCCCAAACAACGATGGAACTTTTACGTCTGCAGTACACCATGTTATCGGGCCACAATTATTCGTGGCTGCTTTGAAGAACATTGTGGACAATTTGAGTGAACGATTTGGCCTCCCAGATCACTCTACAATAATCCATCGGACATTTATGGGACATGAACTAGAGGTCATTTCATGCATAAAATCCTGCGCTATTATGAGCGGCCGTAGAGGCTGAAAGGAGTTAACATTCCAGTGACTGCAGGATATGGAATGGGAATAAATCGAAGAAAGACGAAAGTAATGAGAAGTAACAGAAATGGGAAGAGCGAGAAACTTTATATGAGCATTGGTGATCACGAAGAAGACGAAGCTGCGGAATTCTTCTATCTAAGCAGCAAAATAACCCACGACGGACGGAGCAAGGACTTAAAAAGCAGACTATACTGGCAAAAAGGGCATACATGGCCACTAGAAGTCTATTAGTACCAAACATAGCCCTTAACTTAAGAAAAAATTTCTGAGAAGGTATGTTTGGCGCACAGCGTTGTATGGTAATGAAACATGGACTGTGGGAAATCCGGATCAGAGCAGAATCGTGGCACTTGACATGATGTGTTACAGAAGACTGTTAAAATTAGGTGGAGTGTTAAGGTAAGGAATGAGGATGTTCTCCGGAGAATAGGCGAGGGAAGGAATAAATGGATAACATTGACAAGGAGAGGGGACAGGATGGTAGGACATCTCTTTAGGACATCACCGAATAGCTTCTGTGGTGCTGGAGGGAGTTGTGACAGATAGAGACTGTAGAGGAAGGCAGAGTTTGGAATACAGCCAGCAGGTTGAAAGAGCTGCTCTGACATGAAGAGGCTGGCACAAAAAAATGTTCAAATCTGTGTGAAATCTTATGGGACTTAACTGGTAAGGTCATCAGTCCCTACGCTTACAAACTACTTAACCTAAATCATCCTAAGGACAAACACACACACCCAAGCCCGAGAGAGGACTCGAATCTCCGCCGGTACCAGCCGCACAGTCCATGACTGCAGCGCCTGAGACCGCTCGGCTAATCCCGCCCGACAGGCTGGCACAGATCAGGACTTTGTGGCAGGCCGCATCAAACCTGTCGGAAGACTGTAACATTGTTGCAAAATTTGATGTGAAAGCGGTGCTGATAGACAATAAAAGCGGGTTAAAAGCTGTGAGCTGTCTGGGGTTAGTTAACCTTGCATTACTGCGCAACTCTTTCACCAGGTATCCAGTCTAGCTTACCAAATTCTCAACCAGACTAACATTAATTATAATCTTTGAATAGTCATACGACAACCGGTGATTATATATATATATATAAAGAGAATTTAAATAGAAATAAATCAGTTTATATTTGAAACTTTATTTTAACATTGATCACTGAAATTTCAGCATATTAAACTTGATTCATAACTAAGCTGGTGCCTTATTTAGGATTGTGAAAATGTGAGATTGTAATCTTAAGGAACACATCAAATATGGAGCCAAGATTGGGAAACTGCATACAACACTGCATTCATAAAATAACACACGATGAACATTGAAACATATGCAAGAGGAAATTAACCACAACCAACCGATTCAATTTTCACCCAAACAAGTTACGTTCGTAGCGCAATCCTGTCCGTCATGTAATTACCACACACTGGTATACTAAATTCATACTGTCTGTGAAATCTTCCCGAAAAAAATAGCTGAGGGCTACTTTAATGATTACACCACATGCTTCACGTGGTCAACTTGGTTTACACAAAGAGTGTAACTCCACAATAATTTTGATAGTTAAAATAAATTACACCGAAAAGCAATTTACAAAAGAAGAACCTCGAACTGGTTACTATCGTCTTACTATTAACCTGATGGGTCAAACAACTGTATAAGCACGTGGTACTGGTCTCACAAAGTACGTCCCACGTGGGTTGAACATAAAGAAAAGTTGATATATTGAAAAATATTGTCAAGACGAGACGTTATAATCTCACGCACTTTCGCATTTAAGATTGATGATCTTAGTTAGAGTTACTGATCAACACGTGGTTCCACTTTACTCACAAAGTAGTGACAAAGCAACTACCGGAATATATTCTGAACTTCACACTCGAATTACACTACGTTGCAATTTAAGATAACATTAGATATTTTAGAGCTAAACCTGAAATAAAAGTGATTAAATTTTCAGTTAGGCTGAACTTAAGAAATCCATTGTCCTACGGACTTAGCAGACGCGCGCTTAGCCGGAGATCTTACCACTTCGCCACGGACAGACTGACCTGGGACAGACTGACCTGGGTTTCTACCAAGGGTGCTTCCACAGGTGGGACCAATTGTAAGGAAACGACATCGCGGCGCCGGCCGTCCTCTCCAACCGGGAGGATGTTAAAAGTGCCGGTGGCCATTGCTCAGTCCTCCTACCAGTTCTCCGTACAAAATTTGAACCATTTCCCCGGGGAATTTTCCGCTCCTCGCCTGCTGTCCTCCTCAATCAATCGGAAGTCGAAATGTTTGAAATCAACGGACACTCCCATCCATCTACAACGATAACCAAGAAAGCTATACTGATCTTACATCGACACATGAATTGCCAGTTAAGCACACACTCATACGTCACAGAGAGCATCTCGTGGTCGTGCGGTAGCGTTCTCGCTTCCCGCACCCGGGTCCCCGGGTTCGATTCCCGGTAGGGTCAGTGATTTTCTCTGCCTCCTGATGGCTGGGTATTGTGTGTTGTCCTTAGGTTAGTTAGGTTTAAGTAGTTCTAAGTTCTAGGGGACTGATGACTATAGATGTGAAGTCCCATAGTGCTCAGAGCCATTTGAACCATCACAGAGACGAAAGTGATTACGGGTATCATACTCTACTGATATGCAATAAATAAACTCAATAAAGTTGGTTCCCCACTGTAGTGGGACGCGAAATTAAAGCGTCACCCATCCACCAGTGTCAGCCCAGTTTGTAGGTGAATATAGGTTTAATTTAATGTTTTGTTTATGTATTTTGTAATATTTGTAATGGTTTTGAATTATCTAAAGTTTTGCATTTATTTTTATGTTTCATGTCCGGAGAGGGCGGCGCAACGAACGGAGACAGCATCTTCACTGCCGGGACCAAAGAGAAAATTGCTGGCCACTATACATCGCGGGTCGACAGCCAAAGAGCAATAGAAGATTCTGAAACGGAGTTGTTGCGTCGTGTATCTAAAAACTGGAAAAATAACAGTTTGCAATGTTTCTACAACAATGACATCATAGAAAGTTTAATCATGTTGTAAATGTTCAGTCCTATTTTGTAAGTCTCAGGTTCACGTCTATATGTAGTATATAGGAAGATAATAAACTAGTGTATACTACAAAAGTTCAAATACGTGTCCCGAGAATGTGTTTATGAAGAATTATATTAAGAGAGAAGCATTACTAATTTATTTGACAAGATTATTAATTTTTGACAACATTCATCGCGGGTTTGAGTCTTAAAGTTTATTCTATGTGGGTTTAATATTTATTAAAGCAGATAATTTGCATTAATATAATTTCTGAGAAGAAACAAACGACATCTAAATTGAAAAAAGTTTGCGCAAACCAGTTGGACTGAGTGACTTAATTCTGCGCATTTGACTCAAAGGATGATGTTTTAATTACAGTTTCGTTCAAAAACCATTCAGAGACAACTTTAAAAAGAGTTTAAATAATTCTGAAGTGTTTTGTAACTGACGTTGGTGACGAAGTCTGCACATCGTCATATGTCAAAATAAAATCATTTATGCAAAACTTACGTCGTTACACTACACCATGTAATCCTTCAAATAGTTCAAATGGCTCTGAGCACTATGGGACTTAACTTCTGAGGTCATCAGTCCCCTAGAACTTAGAACTACTTAAACCTAACTAACCTAAGGACATCACACACGTCCATGCCCGAGGCAGAATTCGAACCTACGAACAGGATTCGAACCTGCGACCGTAGCGGTCGCGCGGTTCCAGACTGTAGCGCCTAGAACCGCTAGGCCACAGCGGCCGGCTGTACCCCTTCTCCCAGGCAAAAGGCACAAAAAAAAAAATGATGAATATTGTGAAGCGACGTGAACGATTACAAATAATAATCTCATGACTGAGAAAGGTGCCTTTCAATAGCACCAAGGGGGCCATCCAGCTGAACGGCTCCATACGACGGAAGGACGGATCACCATTAACAATGTCACTTGCCCTTACTTTGGAGACAATGGGGAGTGGTTTGGCATCTGTGAGGAACTTCACGCCACCTCCTCTTCTGCACTCCTCCTCCCCCCCCTCCCCCCAGGAATGCGGCACCAGGTTACAGTGACGGGAGCATTAGTGTGTTTCAGAGAGTCATTTGACACTGTGGTGAGTAACTCGTGCTGCCTTAGAGCGCACTTGGATCAATCTTTTAGTTGAGATTTCGGTTAGACGTTTCGTCTGATGATGTAGACAATTTGTGGAGCGTTCAAAGGCTACTATCTAGGGAATTAAAAGGCTAAATTTTGCTTGTGTAAACATTTTTGGTTTTTCTAGTTTTTGAATAGGTTACTTGGTATCATTTATCGATTCACATTAGAATCGCTCTCTTGTGCTCTATGCATTTTCTTGGGCACAATAAATGAGTTATTTAGCGAATCGTCGAACGTATATCGGAAAGACAGATTAGAGGCTATAGGAGAGGAGGTGTTCATTGCAGTTGACAAAAATAGTGTCTCTGTTGAGATCGAAGTTGAGTGTGAGAGTGAAGTCACCTGGTCGCTTATAACAGTTACAGGTAAAACTGGCCAGCCGATTCTGCTATGATGGTTCTAGAGTTATTCAAAGAAAGTCTATGGTCAATAGCGCGTAAAAACACAGATCATGCAGTACTGGTTGGAGGCGGCTTTAAAATTCCGAGTATGGAATGGGATGTCTATGGATTCATTGCTGGGGGGTAGACAGACAGTCAGTCATGCGAAGTACTTTTTAACACGTTTTCTCAAAATTGTCTTCAACTGCTAGCTCGGCAGCCCACACGCCAGTGGAAATATCTTAGATCTTGTAGCCACAAATAGGCCCGACCTTATCGGCAATGTCAGTATAGAAGCGGGGATTAGCGATCATTATGTCATTATAGCAGCTGTGATTACGAAAGATAGTAAGTCAGTCAAGAAGGCTAGGAGAGTGTTTCTGCTAGGTAGGGCAGGTAAATAGTTATTAACACCACACTTACACAATGAATTGTCATCACTTGGTTCCATAAGATGGATGTAGAGGAATTATGGGCAGGGTTTATGGAAATTGTAAATCGTTGTCTGGAGAGTTACGTGTCTAGTAAGTGGATAAAGAATGGGAAGACCCGCCATGGTTTAATAACGAAATTCGGCGGATACTGAGAAAGCAGAGGCTGTTGCACTCTCGGTTCAAAAGGGGACGCACAAATGACGAAAAGCGAAGGTTCTTTGAGATTCGTGTGTCCGTGAAAACATGTATGCGCAGAGCACATAACAACTACCACCGTAACACCTTAGCAAAAGATCTGGCAGAGAAACCGAGAAAATTCGGGTCATACGTAAAATCGCTAAGCAGTCTAAGGTTTCCATTCAGTCCCTTGTTGACCAGTGTGGTGTGGAAGTTGAAGACAGCGAAACGAAAGCCGAAGTTTTAAATTTCACATTTAGAAATCGTTCATACAGGAGAACCGTACAAACATACCGTCATTTGACCATAGGGTAACCTCGTGTATGGACGACATAGAAATAAGCCTACCTGGCGTAGAGAAACAACAAGATTTGAAAACAAATAAATCACCAAGCTCTAATGGGACTCAAATTCGATTTTACAAAGAGTAGTCTATGGTATTGGCCCCTTACCTAGCTTTAATTTATCGTTTATCTCTCGCCCAGTACAAAGTCCCAAGCGACTGGCAAAAATCGCAGGTGACTCCAGTATGTAAGAAAGTAAAAGAGCAGACCCACAAATTACAGACCAGAATCCCTAACTTATGTTTGCTGCAGAATACGTGAACATACTCAGTTCGAATATAATGAACTTCCTTGAGAGTAATAAGCTAATGTGCACGAATCAGCATGGTTTTAGAAAGCATCGTTTGTGCGAAACTCAGCTTACCCTTTTCTCACGTGATATAGTGAGAACTATGGACGAAGTGTATCAGGAAGATTCCATATTTCTAGATTCCTGGAAAGCATTTGACACGGTGCCCAATTGCAGGCTGTTAACGAAGGTACGAGAAAATGGAATAAGTTCGCAGATATGAAAGTGGCTCGAAGAATTGTTAAACAATACCACCCAATAAGCTGTCCTCGACGGCGAGTGTTCATCGGTGACAATGGTATCGTCAGGAGTGCCCCAGGGAAGTGTTATAGGACCGCTGTTATTCTCTATATACATAAATGATTCGGCGGACAGGGTGGACAGCAATCTGCGGTTGTTAGCTGATGTTGCCAGGGTGTACGGTAAGGTGTCGAAGTTGTTGTTGTTGTTGTTGCGGTCTTCAGTCCTGAGACTGGTTTGATGCAGCTCTCCATGCTACTCTATCCTGTGCAAGCTTCTTAATCTCCCAGTACCTACTGCAACCTACATTATTCTGAATCTGCTTAGTGTATTCATCTCTTGGTCTCCCTCTACAATTTTTACCCTCCACGCTGCCCTCCAATACCAAATTGATGATCCCTTGATGCCTCAGAACATGTCCTACCAACCGATCCCTTCTTCTGGTCAAGTTGTGCCACAAACCTCTCTTCTCCCCAATCCTATTCAATACCTCCTCATTAGTTATGTGATCTACCCATCTAATCTTCAGCATTCTTCTGTAGCACCACATTTCGAAAGCTTCTATTCTCTCCTTGTCCAAACTATTTATCGTCCATGTTTCACTTCCATACATGGCTACACTCCATAAAAATACTTTCAGAAATGACTTCCTGACACTTAAATCTATACTCGATGTTAACAAATTTCTCTTCTTCAGAAACGCTTTCCTTGCCATTGCCAGTCTACATTTTATATCCTCTCTACTTCGACCATCATCAGTTATTTTGCTCCCCAAATAGCAAAACACCTTTACTACTGTAAGTGTCTCATTTCCTTATCTTATTCCCTCAGCATCACCCGACTTAATTCGACTACATTGCAATTATCCTTGTTTTGCTTTTGTTGATGTTCATCTTATATCTTCCTTTCAAAACACTGTCCATTCCATTCAACTGCTCTTCTAAGTCCTTTGCTGTCTCTGACAGACTTAAAATGTCATCGGCAAACCTCAGAGTTTTTATTTCTTCTCCGTGTATTTTAATACCTACTCCGAATTTTTCTTTTGTTTCCTTAACTGCTTGCTCAATATACAGATTGAATAACATCGGGGAGAGGCTACAACCCTGTCTTACTCCCTTCCCGACCACTGCTTCCTTTTCATGTCCCTCGACTCTTATAACTGCCATCTGGTTTCTGTAGAAATTGTAAATAGCCTTTCTCTCCCTGTATTTTACCCCTGCCACCTTTAGAATTTCAAAGAGAGTAATCCAGTCAACATTGTCAAAAGCTTTCTCTAAGTCTACAAATGCTAGAAACGTAGTTTTGTCTTTCCTTAATCTTTCTTCTAATATAAGTCGTAGGGACAGTATTGCCTCACGTGTTCCAGTGTTTCTACGGAATCCAAACTGATCTTCCCCGAAGTCGGCTTCTACTAGTTTTTCCATTCGTCTGTAAAGAATTCGCGTTAGTATTTTGCAGCTGTGGCTTATTAAACTGATTGTTCGGTAATTTTCACATCTGTCGACACCTGCTTTCATTGGGATTGGAATTATTATATTCTTCTTGAAGTCTGATGGTATTTCACCTGTTTCATACATCTTGCTCACCAGATGGTAGAGTTTTGTCAGGACTGGCTCTCCCAAGGCCGTCAGTAGTTCCAATGGAATGTTGTCTACTCCGGGGGCCTGGTTTCGACTCAGGTCTTTCAGTGCTCTTCAGGCTCTTCACGCAATATCATATCTCCCATTTCATCTTCATCCACATCCTCTTCCATTTCCATAATATTGTCCTCAAGTACATCGCCCTTGTATAGACCCTCTATACACTCCTTCCACCTTTCTGGTTTCCCTTCTTTGCTTAGAACTGGGTTTCCATCTGAGCTCTTGATATTCATACAAGTGGTTCTCTTATCTCCAAAGGTCTCTTTAATTTTCCTGTAGGCAGTATCTATCTTACCCCTAGTGAGATAAGCCTCTACATCCTTAAATTTGTCATCTAGCCATCCCTGCTTAGTCATTTTGCACTTGCTGTCGATCTCATTTTTGTGACGTTTGTATTCCTTGTTGTCTGCTTCATTTGAGTTGAGTGACTATTTACCTTGGCATAACGTTGCAATGCGATATGAGGTGGAACGAGCATGGGGGAACTGTGGTAGGGAAAGCGAGTGGGCGACTTTCGTTTATTGCGAGAATTTTAGGAAAGAATAGTTCACCTGTAAAGGAGACCGCATATAGGACGCTGGTGCGACCTGTTCTTGAATACTGCTCGAGTGTTTGGGAATTGTACCAGGTCGGATTGACGGAAGACATCGAAGCAATTCCGAGACGGACGGCTAGATTTGTTACCGGTACGTTTGAAGAACACGCAAGTGTTACGGAGATGCTTCGGGAATTCAAATGGGAGTTGCTGGAGGGAAGGTTTTCGAGAAACGCTATTGAGAAAATGTAGAGAACCGGCATTTGAAGTTTACTACCGAACAATTCTACTGCTTCAAACATACATCGCGCGTAAGGACCACGAAGATAAGATACGAGAAATTAGGGCTCATACGAAGGGGTACAGACAGTCGTTTTTCTCTCGCTCTCTTTGCGAGTGGAACAGGAGAGGAAACGACGAGTAGTGGTACAGGGTACCCTCCGCCACGCACCGTACGGTGGTTTGCGGCGTATCTGTGTACATGTAGATGTAAAATGGTCACAGCCAGGTTCGACCAATTCGTAGGAGTTTTTTGGTTTGACTGGTGAAATTATAGTCTTGTGGCTTCCGTTACTCACCAGTAGTTAATGACATCTAATGCGCTTAGCAGAGCAACTGTGTCCTATCGTTCCGATGATACGTCCTTTTTTCTGAAAGACTAATGCCTAGAAAGCTTGCTGAGAAATCAATCTTCGTATAATATTAAGATGATTTTGATTTGTTAAATTATAAAAATTCGAGGAAAGGTTATCTCGGTTTTAACGCAAGTCTTTTTTTTTAATAGAGAATAGTTGGCTAGTCTTTTCCCTCACGTGCATTTCGCCACTCCTTTCGACCTCCTGTGGTGACTCGCTATAACTGTCCTGGTTTCGTAATGTGTTTTTTAATTGAGTAATAAAACTCATTGTTTCATCAGTCGTTCTGGAGTCGGCATGGTCGGATGAAGTTGCACGTTTTAGGTTAATCATAGGTCAAATTCGTTAAAATTCTGTTAATGGCTTCAGACGACATTGTACTCTTTACTGCTTAGATGTATTTTCTGCTACCAGTCACTTAACTACTTTGATGTTTGATTTAACATGCTGCAACGCATTTCGTGCATGTTCTGCTCATCTTCAGGTGTCTATACATACAGAAAATTTTTACATAAAAATAAAACATGTTAAGTTAAATTAACATGGCCAGAAACTGATGTTCAACAATCCTCCACTCTAGCAGAAGACATCACTGGACGCTAATTTGTGGCCAACCTCTACCCCGCCCCCCTCTCTCCAAATACCCCAACAGCCACAACAGCGGCGAACAGTAAACAAAAAGTCCTATATTAGTTTAAAGTAAAACATTTTGTTTTTAAGTAACAGTTTTCTATATGAATAAACGTTTGAAGATTAACAGACCATGTTCCAAATGCGTTGCAGCACGTTAAATTAAATATAAAGCAAATAATGGGGACAGGTAGCGGAAAATACAATAGAAGTAATTATTCCACACATTCACGGTTCCCAAACGTAGCCTAGCATGGCCACGAGACATTGCACTCAGTGGAACTTGCGAAAGAGGCAAGCATTGCCTGCTCAATATAAAAAGCTCAGTGGCTGCACCAAATCCATTGGATATGGAAAAAAGATGGCCCCCTTTTTCAAGAAAATACAACTTCAGGATCAGTCAGTAATGAAACAATAGGTAGCATCGGTACGTAAAGTAAATATCGACCGGGGATCTTTTACTGTTCCAGAGGAACAGGCTGTATGCCGCCATCTGGTTTCACCCTCTCCTTCTCGTCCATCCTCAACAACACAAAACCAACACAAAGCTGTACAAGCACTCGTAACAATTATGTACACGACACAGAAGCATACTAGACAATTGATAACTGGATGGAGGAAGGCAACGGCAAACCGGCTCTTGCCTTAAGCACCGAAGCACGATTCCCGCATCTGGTCCCCTACACTCACTCCCTGTGTCTAGGACCACTTTCAGTTTTTAGCAAAGAAATTCGCCGAAGTCATCTGTGAAATTAGACAATTGATGTACGTAAAAATATAAAAATCCTTGACTTGCGTGTCATTACACTTCCCCCCTTCTACGGTTTCACACCTGACCAGGATTCGAACTGGCAGTCTCCCGAATCGGGCACCACCATTCAAAGGTGTGCGTCAGCGACTTCGTATACTGAGGCGACCTATGCTGGTCTTATAGGTTCACAAATAAAAGATACGAGTGTAAAAGAAGGAAACACATGCGCTCCAGAGGGTCGCCTGACTGAATTCCCACACACAGCGCACACCGGAAGCGCCGTGTTGGCAGCAGGACGCGTGTTCCGGGTGTCTCCGGCGTGCAGCGGCCGCTGACCTTGAGCCTCCATCCGACACGGTCACCACTCGGCGCCGTCACAAAGCGGCGACTCGCCGCTGGCATTGGCGAGAGCCGTGGACCCCTGGGACAGCAGCGAGTTTGTTACCCAGTGCTGCTGGACACGCAAGAGGCACATTTTATTACTTCCTGTTTGTGCACAAATAAAAAGATCTGTTTCTGTTCCGACAAAATGCAGGAGCACGCGAGATAATTCTGACACTACGGAGTATCATTAAAAAAACTTGGTTGATGCCGCTCTCAGTGCTAGGCCTCTTCATTGCCGAATAACTTCTGCAACCTACATCCTCCTGAACCTCCTTACTGTATTCATCTACCCGGTTTGGCCGAGCGGTTCTAGGCGCTTTAGTCTGGAATCGCGCGACTGCTACGGTCGCATGTTCGAATCCTGCCTCGGGCATGGATGTGTGTGATGTCCTTAGGTTAGTTAGGTTTAAGTAGTTCTAAGTTCTAGGGGACTGATGACCACAGATGTTAAGTCCCACAGTGCTCAGAGCCATTTGAACCAGTCTTGTCCAGAAGGCTATCAGTAGTTCTGACGGAATGTAGTCTATTCCTGGAGCCTTGTTTCGACTTGGGCCTTTCAGTGCTCTGTCAAATTCTTCTCTCAGTATATCATCTCCCATCTCATCTTCATTTAAATCCTCTTCCATTTCTATAACACTGCCTTCAAATTCATCTCCCTTGTACCGACCATCTATACACTCCTTCCACCTTTTGGTTAGGAAGTGGGTTTCCATCTGAGCTCTTGATATTCATGCAGCTGCTTCTTTTTTTCCAATGGTCTCTTTATTGTTACTGCGAGCGGTATCTATCTTTTCCCTAGTGAAATATCCTTCTAAATTCCTACAATTGTCCCCTACGCGCCCCTGTTTCGCCATTTTGCGTTTCCTGTCAGGCTATTATTTCTAGATGCTTTTATTCCTTTTCGCCTGCTTCATTTGTTGCATTTTTATATTTTCTCCTTTCATCAATGAAATCAGTATTTCCCTTGTTATGCTATCTCTGTCTTCACTATTGTACCTCTCAGAGCTATATAGTCGTCTTCTACTGTATTCCATTCACCTCTTATAGTCAACTATTGTTTAATCCTTCCTCTGAAACTCTCGACTACCTCTATTACTTTAAGGAATAGATTGAAAAAATGCAAATGTAGAATACAGCATTTGTATATTTAGACAAAAGTGTTGACACTTTATCTGGCATACTGTCTTTTAAATTATAAATGTAGTTGGAGTAAAATATAGGAAGCGAAGTGTTTTCTACGACTTGTACAGAATCAGGGGTACAGTTATAAGAGCCAAAGAGGATGAACGCGAAGTAGTTGTCTAGAAGGGGATGAGACAGAGTAATTGCCTATGTAGATGTTGTTCAGTATGTAGATTAAGAGAGGTGGGAAGGACGTCAAGGAGATCTCTAAAAAGGCAATTGATGTTCAGGAAGAAGAAATAAAGACTTCAAGGTTTGCCAGTGATGTTATAATTCTTTCAAAGACGCCATATGACTCGAAAGATCAGATCAAGGGCACGAATACTATCTTGGAAAGAGGTTATAAGATGAATACGGACAGAATTAAGACAAGAGTACCAGAATGCAGTAGAATTAAATCAGGAGATACTGAAGGAACTAGATTAAGAACTGAAATACTAAAAGTGTGGAATGAGTTTTGTTAGTTGGCCAACAAAATAACTGACGATGGCCAAAGTACAGAGGATATAAAATGCAGACTGGTAATAACAAAGAAAGCATTTTTGAAAAAGAGAAGTTTGTCAGCAGTGAGTAAAAATTTAAATATTGGGACAATGAAAGTGATGTTTGTTATCTGGGGAGAGAATATAACCGACGGTGGTAGAGGGGCTATATATTACGTACTTGCTATAGCGAGAATGAACTCAGATGTCAGTATTTTCTAAAATTATTTTTGTAGGGTGGATCCTGAAATGAAACGTGGACCATAAGCAGTGCAAACCAAAAGAGAACAGAAGCTTTTGAAATATGTCACAGAAGAGTGATAAGAATCATATAAAAATGAAGAGGTACTGAATCGATTTTGGGAGAAAGGATTTTGTGACACAACTTGACTAAATTAAGCCATCGCTTTGTACGACACATCCTGAGACATCAAGGAATGAGCAGTTTTGTAGACGAGGAATGCGTGGGCGCTGAAAATTGTGCCAAGAGATCAAGGGTAGTCTATAGTAGGCAGGTTCAAATGGCTATAGGCTGCAGCAGATATGTAGAGAGAATGAAACTTGCACTAGCGTCGTTCTATGCATTAGATTTTAGTAACTGATGGCAACTCATCGAGCAAAACAGAAATGATGTGAATAGAACGAAAAAACAGTTCTATTGATTAACAGAAGTTGCTGACCCAAGTTACTCAAGCATGCTGGTTTGTTGAATTGATGTGGTTTTATAAGTCATTCATTGAGATTGGAGGTCTGGGGGACTATGACCGTTCACTTTTGCGAGGAAATGAAACACCTACAGCTGTCCATATAATGTCGTTTACTGTATGGCTACCAGTTTCGGTGCTTCAGTATACCATCTAGAGCAATTAGCTGATGCAGCTAACACCATTCGTATACACGATGCTTCAGTGGCCAACATCTATAAATGGTTTTCGTAGGCTACTTGTAACCGCGATCAGCTATGGTTGATGACTGGAGAGACAACATCGCGGTTACAAGTAGTGCCGCCGGCCGCGGTGGTCTAGCGGTTAAGGCGCTCAGTCCGGAACCGCGCGACTGCTGCGGTCGCAGGTTCGAATCCTGCCTCGGGCATGGATGTGTGTGATGTCCTTAGGTTAGTTAGGTTTAAGTAGTTCTAAGTTCTAGGGGACTGATGACCACAGCAGTTGAGTCCCATAGTGCTCAGAGCCATTTGAACCATTTGAACAAGTAGTGCCGTTTGCGTAGAGCTGTCAGTGCTAACCGACAAGGACCACTGCGTGAAATAACCGTAGAAATCAATGTGGGACGTACGACAAACGTTTCTGTCAGGACCGTGCGGCAAAATCTGGTGGCAGACAACCGACCCCAGTACCTTTGCTACCGCCATGACATCGACTGCAGCGCCTCTCCTGGGCTCCTGACCAAGTCTATTGGATCCCGGACGAATAGAAAGCAGTGGCCTGGCCAGATGAGTCCCAATTTCAGCTGGTAAGAGCTGAAGATAGGATTAGAGTGTGACGCGGACCTCCCGAAACCATGGACCCAAGGCACTGTGCAAGTTGGAGGTGGCTCCATAATGGTGAGGGCTGTGTTTACATGAAAAGGGCTAGGTCCCCTTGATGTTTGGCTACCTGGAGATCACGTGCAACCATTCATGGACGTCATAGTCCCAAACAACGATGTAATTTTTATGGATGAAATTGCGCCATGTCACAGGGCCACGATTGCTCGCGATTGGTCTGAAGAACGTTCTGGACAGATCGAGCGAATGATTTGGCCACGCAGATCGCCCGTCATGAATTCCATCACACTTTTGTGTGATATAATGGAGATATCTCTTCGTCCATAAAATCCTGCACCGAAAGTAATTCCGCAATTATGGATGGCTGTAGAGGTAGCATTGCATAATATTTCTGCACTGGGCTTCCAACGTCTTGTTGAGTCCATGCCGCGGCGAGTTGCCGCACTGCGTTGTTGCAATATCACGCAAAAGGTATCCGACACGATATTAGTAGGTATCCCTTGACTTTTATCACCTCAGTGTACGTACGCAGTAGTTTTAAACGCAAGTAAAGTGGAGAGCAGCTCTTTTAAGATCAATGAAAGCACCGTCATGGCCGGGTTAAGAACTTCAAAACAAAGGTCAGACACACCGTCAGTGCATGACGTCTAGCTACAGTTAGAAATTACAGATCTGGCGGGTGACAGGCAGTTGTGTGATTAATTTCATAATAAAATAAGTCTTGTAGACTCGTACAAAAGTTTTCTTGTTTAGAATTTCCACAACTTCAAAAGTTTACAGTTACGTTTGTGTCGATGTTTGGACCTACATATTTATGCGAACAACTTTTTTCTATAATGAAGAGAATTAAATCTGAAACTTCCTGGCAAATTAAAACTGTGTGCCGGACCTATACTCGAACTCAGGACCTTTGCCTTTCACGGGCAAAGTACTGGCAGAACTGAAGCTGTGACGACGGGTCATGAGTCGTGCTTGGGTGGCTCAGATGGTTAGAGCACTTGTCCGCGAAAGGCAAAGGCCCCGACTTCGAGTCTCGGTCCGGCACACAGTTTTAATCTGCCAGGAAGTTTCATATCAGTGCAAACTCCGTTGCAGAGTGAAAATCTCATTCTGGAGCCCACTGAAAGACGTCAGTACAAAAACTTCGAAATAGCAGTGCTCAGGAAACGATACCAGACACTGACGCTTTAGTGAAAAGCAAAATAAATCGAATTTATCGACGGGCAGTGTTAATATGTTTAACGAAATGTAAATTTAAACTTCGTCCAAAAACGACTTTCTTCATCAGGCTGTATCAATCGTGACAGATATCATGTTTCATACTTAGCTGTCCCATGTTCTTTGCCTCAGCAATTAAAAGAAATATAAGTTTAAATTTATGGTCATTTGTCATCATTCCAACAGTTCTAGGAAATAAATTTGCCACAAAAGGCTTTAACTAGCCTAGTGAAGCGATACATATCTGTAGAACTGTTAGCGGCCTTAAAATAGATTCGTTGATAACAATTACTAGTGCCGAGCTGACTTGTTCCGATATCAATCTCTCCCCCTCCCCCCTCCCCCCCCCCCCGCCCCCACCTACCCCCTCTCATCGCCATCACTCACTGTGAGCCGACCGGTTGCTCATTGCTGAGGCGTCAGCACGAGCCAGCTCGCTTGAGGGGTTAGGTGAACAGGCCTGCTTTAATTTGTGCATCTGTGATTGGAAAATAACTTCTATAACGTCTGCTCTTCTTGCTATCATCCTTGTTTAGACAATAACGTTTCTTTGACAAATTTTGCTTATTGCCTATATGTGGAAGAATACGTTTTTGAAACTGTCAACATGCGCTTTGTAAATATCCGTCCGAGGTTATAATACATTTTATTTTCTGTATCTTTAGTTAGAGGTCCGTTTGATTCACCAAATGAAGCTATTCTTTCGATAACATGGAGCGGTTGTTTGGTGCTATCACATAGCCTGATAGGTTCATTCAGATTAAGGTGGACCACGAGGAAATTATTGGAATGGGACGGAAATCGGTAGATATTACAGGGTGATTCAAAAAGAATACCACAACTTTAGGAATTTAAAACTCTGCAACGACAAAAGGCAGAGCTAAGAACTATCTGTCGGTGAATTAAGGGAGCTATAAAGTTTCATTTAGTTGTACATTTGTTCGCTTGAGGCGCTGTTGACTAGGCGTCAGCGTCAGTTGATGCTAAGATGGCGACCGCTCAACAGAAAGCTTTTTGTGTTATTGAGTACGGCAGAAGTGAATCGACGACACTTGTTCAGTGTGCATTTCGAACGAAGTATGTTGTTAAACCTCCTGATAGGTGGTGTATTAAACGTTGGTATAAACAGTTTACAGAGAATGGGTGTTTGTGCAAAGGGAAAAGTTCTGGACGGCCGAGAACGAGTGATGAAAATGTAGCACGCATCCAACAAGCATTTGTTCGCAGCCCAGGAAAATCGACTCGCAGAGCTAGCTGGGAGCTGCAAATTCCACAATCAACTGTATGGAGAGTCCTACGAAAAAGGTTAGTTATGAAATCTTATCGTCTGAAATTGGTTCAAGCACTGTCTGCAGCTGATAAGATTAAAAGAATCGATTTCTGTGATTTTATCCTTGCTCAAATGGAAACAGATGAATCTTTCGTTTCAAAGATTGTGTTTAGTGATGAAGCAACTTTCCACACTAACGGGAAAGTCAACCGTCACAATGTCTGTATATGGGGCACTGAGAATCCGCGGGAAACAACTCAGTAAGAACGTGACTCACCTAAGGTGAACGTTTTCTGTGCCATTTCAGCCAATAAAGTTTTTGGTCCCTTTTTCTTCGAAGGTGCTACTGTAACTGGACTACAGTATCAGGAGATGTTAGAGAATTGGCTGTTCCCTCAGCTCGAACAAGAAGCACAACAATTCATATTTCAGCAGGATGGAGCGCCACCACATTGGCACTTATCTGTCCGTAACTACCTGAACGTCAACTACCCGAGGCGATGGATTGGCCGCCAGGCAGCCCGTGACAGAGCACTTCATCACTGGCCTCCAAGGAGCCCTGATCTTACCCCCTGCGATTTTTTCTTATGGTGGTATGTTAAGGATATGGTGTTTCGGCCACCTCTCCCAGCCACCATTGATGATTTGAAACGAGAAATAACAGCAGCTATCCAAACTGTTACGCCTGATATGCTACAGAGAGTGTGGAACGAGTTGGAGTATCGGGTTGATATTGCTCGAGTGTCTGGAAGTGGCCATTTTGAACATCTCTGAACTTGTTTTTGAGTGAAAAAAAAACCTTTTTAAATACTCTTTGTAATGATGTATAACAGAAGGTTATATTATGTTCCTTTCATTAAATACACATTTTTAAAGTTGTGGTATTCTTTTTGAATCACCCTGTATATACATGTACAAACAGATTTCAGAAAAAAATGGATGTATTATTTAAGGCAAAGAGCTTCACAAACTGCGCAAGTGCATAACGCGGGGGAGGAATGTGGTGTCACCGCCAGACACCACACTTTCTAGGTGGTAGCCTTTAAATCGGCCGCGGTCCGGTGTCGCCACTATCAATGATTGCAGACCGAGCGCCGCCACACGGCAGGTCTAGAGAGACTTCCTAGCACTCGCTCCAGTTGTACAGCCGACTTTGCTAGCGATGGTTCACTGACTAAATACTCTCTCATTTGCCGAGACTATAGTTAGCATAGCCTTCAGCTACGTTATTTGCTACGACCTAGCAAAGCGCCATTATCAGTACTACTGATATTGTAAACCATGTATCGTCAAGAGCGACGTTCGTCATTAATGGATTAAAGTTAAGTTTTCCACCAGCTACGTCCGTTTTTCTCAATTCTAATTCCCTTGTCATGTTCCAGACCACACGCCAGCCTGCGTGAGCTGAGACGCGTGCATTTCGGCCTCCTTTACCAATAAGGTGTTGGCTCTCCTGCCCAACCACAACAGTGTCATCCGTGGGGGACACTGTAATGTAAGATGAAATTTATTTACACCTTTACTGATATGACTTAAAGACAATTACTACAGTCCCTTAAACGTACAGTTCCTGAAACTGCATTTAGATATGGTTTGGTTTAGTCTGTATAAAAATCGGTGGGAAGCAGCACAGGTAATGTTGTTGAATAAGAGATCCTGTTTACAGTACATTAAAAGTCACGGAAGTGAAAGTATCACATAAGTTACAGAAAGTAGTATTACATACTTATGAATGTTAGTAGCGAAATTTAGTTTAGGGGTCTTGACAATCAATGTAAAAATATGCGTTGTTCCTTTATCCTCAGTAGCAAAACTTGACGAAAGACGACGAGACAAAATGTTAATGTTATCTGGCGCACTAGAAAAGACTTCTTTTGTTTTTGCTTATCTTTACTGAATTTAGTAAAAGTCATACAATCTAATGTAAATGCTAACAAAGCATAAAACCAGAACGTGGTGGGTAAGAGCGCATGTCATTAGTGCATAAAACAGCATTAAAATAATTTTTCACCATTGTTTTGGAAAATGAATTGTTTTGTACTAAACTGATACATCGTTTTCTAGTACTGCGTGAATGATGATCCAGATGGTATACAGTGTAGCAAAAACAGGGGAATTTAGTGAGGGAAAGGCAGTTGTAGCGCTTGTAAAAAGAACGATCTGTAAACAATATTTTAGACTTAAATTTTTTATGCTCATATGTAAATCACTGCTCTGACACAGCTGCTTTCACAGAAATTGCTGAAACAGTATTGCTACTTACTAAGGCTAAAACAGGACCTCGTTTACTTTCTTAAAAGAAATACTTTATTTCAAACGTAAATGAGAAAATTCATGACTGTGAACTTCACTATGCATAGTATGGAATGATGATGACTCCATCTCACTCCACCCATTGCGTGAGTTTCCTGTTCGTTTCAATGCTTAGCACTGCAGAGGTGAGCCGTCCGTATGTATCTATGGTCTAAGCATTGATCAGATTTGACGTTGCATAATACGTAAAGTCGCTAGCCGGTGTTAAAAATCCGCTAGATATGTAAAATAACGGTCACTAAAAGTCCGCATATATGTCGCTAAACTTTCTTAAGGGCAAAGATATGTCGGCGGGCGGGGGAATTATTATATTTATTTTCAGCTCTTGGGTATTGCCAGACAATAATGTACAACGCCTACAACATATTTTTAACAGTCCTATTTTGTTTTTATTCCAGCGATATTTTAGAAACTTGGTATGAAACACTACAAAGCACATTAATTTATTGATAAATGGTACTTCAAGTTTATTATTTTCAACAACAAAATTAGTATAACATATCACAGTCAGAAAAACCGGAAAAAAATTAAATTTGTAAACGAAGTCATTAAATGTTCCACTCAATCGAAATTATTCGTGTCTCAAGCTTCCGATCTTCAAATGGCTCTGAGCACTATGGGAGTTAACTTCTGATGTCATCAGTGCCATAGAACTTAGAACTACGTAAACCTAACTAACCTAAGGCCACCACACACATCCATGCTCGAGGCAGGATTTGAACCTGCGACCGTAGCGGTCGGACGGTTCCAGACTGTAGCGCCTAGAACCGCTCGGCCAGCCCGGTCGGCAAGCTTCCGATCTGAAAAGACAAAATGAAAAGTATGCTTTTAGCTATTAAAATTTTATAGTTGTAACTATGTACATGATATTATTAATAAAATAAAATACATACACTGCGACATTTTAAACGTGTTACATTGAAAGCCCAAATAATGTAGCTACTGAGAACTCCGACTTTTATTATGAGACAATCCCTGAAATCGCGGAACAAATCGGCTGTTTCACATAAAAAGACCAATGCCACTCAAAAAATATATGGAATAGCTAATTTTTTGCGATTTCACGGCTGGTCCCATAGTAGAATTTGTTCGCAATGATGAGTAACTTCGATTCGACTTTTGATGCATAATGTCAAGATGTATATACCACGCTGCATTTTCATGAAAGAAAATATAATAATTAGCTGAATGCTTTTATCTAAATTTCAAAATCATGTAAGAAGTCTCCAGGATCATTGCGTTAACTGAAGAAGTAGAAGCCTCTCCATTTTCTCTTGGTCTTCCTTTGCCGACTTGGTTAACATCTTCTGGGAGATTATAAGTAGAACAACTCATGTTTTAGTCTTGAGTTGGTTTCTGATGAGAAGAAGAGAATTTACAGTTTGTTCAGAAGTCTGTCCCGAAGCTTATTCTTCACAATATTCATGGAGCTAAACACCCTTTCTTCTTGGGCGTTTGAATGTGGTGAAGATAGAACAGCAACAGCGAAATCACTTAAATCCTTGAAAGTGTTTATTCCAATCGCATTTTTATATTCGGCTACTTTAGCCCTAAAGCTAATGGTTTCCCCGTTTAGCGGATTCCAATCAACGAAGTGAATAGTTTGCCATTGCTGCGAGATTTTGTAAATTTTTTCGTCAGGGTATCCCATTTCCTTTACAAGATTAGTTAATGACGTGTATTTTGATTGTTTCAACTTTTCTTCCTCACTCAAGAGTGTCATTTTTTCTAAAGCTTTGTAGTTGGCTGGAAGTCTTTTTTGCATTTCTTCTCCTAACTTTACGTTAAAATCAATACACCGTTTTTTTATTCCTGCAATAATAACATGATTTCAGGAAGCTTCTGCACATGTGACTCAAAAAGATATCCGAGGTAGGGGACGGGATTAACGTGATCTCTTATTTTGAGATATATGTAGTCTTTGTCAGACTGAACGTAGCAAAGACATCAAACAACTTAACGGTTTTATGGGGTTTGCTTTTACACTCTCAAAGATTTTGATTGTCTGTTGCATCTCACCAATAATTATTTTCAAAAAGTACATACAGAGTCGATTCTGTTCATCTGAGTACATATTATAAAGCATCTCCGCTGTGTAACATCGATCTTTAGTAGTCGTAAAATGAAATTTTAATTCATCCCACTGGGATAAAATTCTTGCTATAGCCGGTTCAATAGATAGCCATCGTGTGTCACACGGTTTCAGTATTGTTAACCGTGAATCATCGCAATTAATTAGCTGAAAAAATTTTTATACTCAACACGATTGTGAGAACCAGGTGTAGGTTTCACAGACGAGAAAATCTGTTTCGTGGCAAAGTAATTCCTGATGCGTGCGTTACTGCCAACTGTAATGAGTGACATATACAAGGTATCAAAATGAGATGAGGAAGATTGTGTTGCATTTTCCGAACTGTATACACGCTGTGGCTGGAACCAGTTATAACAGCTGCATTATCAGTTACTATTGCAATTAAATTTTGTAGTTTGAGGCCCTAAGCTTTTAAACACTGTAAAAGTGCCAACATCATTCCAACGGCATCAGAACTCTCCAGGGGCTGCAAAGCTAAAAACGCAGACACTACTTTTTTTTTTATTTAAACTGAAATATCTTACGACGGTCCCGAGATATTTCCTGATGCTTACATCTGTTGATTAATCTAATAATAAACTATATTTTTGGTCACCAATGTCACTTAAAAGTTCCTTTTTGAAATGAGGTGCTAGAATATAATTTATTAGCTCCGTGCATGTCGTTTCTTCATTTCGAATCCTTAAAGCATTTTTTACACACGTCAGTCAAGTGATCAGTGTTGAAAATTGAGCTATGTTGAGCAATGTACAACGCTAACGTACACTCAGCTCTTGCACATAATTACATGTTTTCACTGGTACTGCAGAAAATGTCAGATGCTTATTTTGTGGAATTAGTTCATATTTTTCTCTATGTTTTTTTGTTTCCAAATGCTTTTTCAAATCGTTAATTTTTGCATACATTTCGGACTGACAATAGCTACAATAGGCTTTAGATGAGTTACCTGGCAAAGGCTTCAAGCAATGTTTTAACTCCATGCAGTTTTCCCACTCTTTTCTATAACTCTGGCTGTAGACATTCCTTTTAGGCGGCACTTCCATGATTTTTTTTATAACTGCGTTAATTCCACACAACTACTATCGCTACATAATCAAAACCGACAATTTTAAAACAACTGTAAGAACTAACGACACCGCAACACATCGATACAACTAAAATGAATATGACATTCCAAACAGTCCACTTCCAATACAGTATTCTTGTTCTCACTCATTGCTGAGTCACGAAGCTCCTACACTTTTTCTGCAGGTGCGCGACTGCAGTGCCGCCAAGCAGCTGTTCCGTATAAACGCTGCGAAACGATTGTGGGTTTTGTAAATGAAGTGCAAAAGCACATTCAAAATAAAAATGCATTCGTATTTCGGACTTACTATGGCATTATAAATTGCAGAAGCTTTCAAAAGTATCACTTTTTCGATTTCCAAAGAATGCTGTGAGGAATGTGAATAATTATTATAGGAATTTAAAAAAAAATTCCCGTTTTAACGTACTTACACATATTTACGTTTTCTATTCACTCGTTTGGCATCAGAACTTTGACACTTAACGAGATTGGCAAAAATTTCTTTGTCACCTTTTCATGATGTTACTACTGTGTATATGGCTGACCGGTCTCTGATACAAATAAGCTTGTCAGTTGACAACTTTCCCCATCTGTACCTATTAATATACTAGTATTTGGTTTCATACTTCAGTTTCATTAAAAAAGAAAAGTAAACACAGCTGTGCATTTTTGTACTAGATCAACGAAATATGTGGATCTTTTTGTAATTAAGATAGCCGTGTATAAGTTTCCAAGAAAATTGTTAAAATTTGCAGGTCGTAAGAAAGTTCATGATAGCAAGGAAGCGTTTTGAATCGCAATTGACTACATTACGCTAGTGTAAACGAAGAGTTAATTAAAGTCTAGCGGATACTGGTGGCGTAAAAGTATTTTGCGGCACATTGAGTTTTTCCTCATAGAGCAGTCTTTTATTTTCCCTCCCCCCAAGGGTAATTAGGGAAGTAAAGGAATGTTGATATTTATTAGGAAGAGACCATTAGCACAACACTGAGGATGTAGCGGTGCTCCATAGGCGAAAGTGACTGACTCATATGCGAAAGATTTAAAAGGTGACTTAGTCCTGACTGCCTAAAAAGTCGCTAGAAGTCGCTAAAATTTTTCTTCCGATAAAGACACAATTTTGCTCGCTAAAAGTTCATAAAATCCGCTAGTTCTAGGGACTGTGGAACTAGAACGGCAACACTGGCATTGATCGTTCGCTTATTTCTATACTCTGACGAACGGAATGTCACAATAGTCAGGTTGATTGCATTGTTGGTCACAGCCGAGGTATTGCATAGTGAGCTTGGATTTAAGAAACATTTGCGATTGTTTTCTGTGTATTCAAAGGGTTCAGTATGTTGTTTTAGGATACGCTGAAGGGAAAACTATGTAATGCATAAATCTCGTGAAGCGTATCTTTGGTACGCCACCAAATGCATCAAAAATCTCTGGTACGAGAGTTTGTTTTTCTTTGGATCCTCTCAGATGGAAACAACAGAAAACTGCTTCCTCTAGCACTTCACTTTAGAATTAGTTTTTAAGAAAGACTTTGCTGTATGTGTTGAGAGCTATATTTTATCTCTCGAAATAGCTTGTTCCGAGTAGGTTTTAGGAGCCCATCTTTGCCGTTTACACTGAAAGTAAAAGGAAGAAATTTAGTGGCACAGTGGCGGATTCTTTGCTTGCTGTCACAAAAAATGTGTATATATGGACCCTCGGAAGGAAAGGTAATGTCACTGAGACCAGGTGAGAGTGGAATAAAACTTCTATGCACAAATTTCGCGTTGTTGCAAGTCCGTTGAAATATTTATTAATTCTTTCGAAACCAAATAAAGTTGTGGTATCTCGGGTTTGCTCGGCTTAATTGATTAGTAATGTGTTTCCAGGTGTTATGCCGATTTATTATTTTTATTCTATGTACAGTGCATAAATGGAAACTACTGTGCTTAAAGTGGAAACAAATCTCGGCAGAACACCCGAAAGCACACTGTTAACCAAATAAAGTTACATGTTTTAGTGAGATACCGATATCCATGCGTAACATAAAGCAGCGTTGTGGCCTTTTATGTATAGCAAATGACTGAAATTTACAAGCCTTGTTTCTGTGTATGTGTAGGAGATATATGGTCAAAACAACTGAAATGAAACGTGTTCTCTTTTATTCGTTTCATTATTAAAAGTCGTTGTAGTGTTACTTGCATCCCAAATCTGTATTTCAAATTTTTACGTAAAAATTATAAAGCCAAAATCAGTTACAATGAGCAGGTGCCAATCAGTGATACCTGGCAATGTTTTTCAGCGAATAAGATCATGAGATAATATTCTTCAGACCGTGATTTATCTAATTTGAAGGCCGGTGTTACTAAATGAAGATTAAATAATGTACGGGATAAAGTTCCCAATCGTTACAGATAGCGCTAGACTGGTACTTCGTGTAAGAAGATTCATCCATCATCTTGAGCAGAATAAACATAATCTTCCTGTTCTTCATTCGCAAGCGGGTAGTAAACAACAATTAAACGTCATCGTGCCCTGAAACTTTCTGATGGGTAGCAGGTAGTTAGTAATAGTTGCAGCGTTCGGGCGTAAATTTCAATCAAATTTGTTGACGTTATGTTGACTGGCACTTTAGTTCGACAATAATTTCCTCATAATTTCAGTGGAGCAGTCAGTGCTCACAATGCAGTGTGTATCAATCAGTGTCTCGTATAAACGAATCACTGGTCGCTGAAACTATTAGATACCATTTCTTGGTAGTAAGCTAATGCAACAATAAATTAGTAAAACTAGAATAATGAGGCACTCTTAGTTTATACCCAGGGACGAAGCACACATTTTGTGCAGTAACCGTGTGATGTTTATGCTGTTGTTGTACTTCATTAATTTTCTTTGTGCAGTAGTATTATTTACATGTGCTTGGGAAATTGTATAGAGGAGCTATTGCTGTTATGTTTGAAACTATCACATTAACAAGTTCTCATCAAGTCCTCAGTGCCCAGTGAATAAAAGTTACAGGCATTAGACTTAGAAGTCGATGTTCATGCCTATTGAAGTTCCTGTTGTTTTTGTGATTTTCAGATCGAAGACTGGCTTGATGCAGCTCTCTTTGCTACTTTAACGTGTGCAATCCTCTTCATCTCATAAAACTAATGCAATTTACATCCTTCTGAATCTGCTTACTGTATTCATCTCCTGGTCTCCCTTTACGATTTTTACATTCCCGCCCCCCGCGCACACATTTTCCTCCAATACTAAGTGGGGGTTAACTTGACGTCTCAGAATGCGTCCTATCAACCGATCCCTTCTTCTAGTCGTGTTGTGCCACAAATTTCTTTTCTCGCCAATTCACTTCTGTATCACCTCATTTGTTACGTTAGCATTCTTCTGCAACACATTTCAAAAACTTCTGTTTTCTTCTTGTCTGATCTGTTTATCATCAATGGCTATCTGTAAGTTAGTGACACTGGAATAGCGGTAATTATATAGTTTACACAGAAATTAACCTCAGTAGGATGTTATGAACAAGAGCTACCTTAAATTGATAAGAAAACCAGATCATTCATCGGATCTTCTGTGAGCTAACCAAGTATGCAGTTTTTCCAGTATGTTCAGCTTACTGCTGCTGTCAAAACTTACTTCAGAAGAATCGAGATTCCTTAATAGCATTTTTCGGTCTAGAAAAACTGTTAAGTAAGGGACACAAATTTTTTCCTGTTTTGTTCAACATGTATATCGAAGATGCAAAGTAGAAATTAAAGTGGGATTGAAATTCAGGGTGGGAGGGTATCAGTAACTTATCACTTACACTCTTTCACCCTGGTTTCGCTGATGACATTGCTATGTCGATGAATTACAGGATATGTTGAATGGGATGGACAAGCTTTCTAGCACATAATATGGACTGAGCTTAAAAATCAAAGAAAGGCTGCACTATTAAGCAGCAGCTTAAAAAAAATTAACGATAAACTTAACCTGATAACTGGGTACCACGTAGTACTCGAGGAGAAGGAATTCTGATTCCATGGACTCAAAATAAATTATACAAGCAGACTAGCACAGGCATAGACCAATTTCCGAAAATGTACTTGTGGAACGTAGCAGTGTATGAAAAATCGAAGAATTTGAGATGTGATGTTACACAATGATGTCGAAAATGAAGTGGAATGACAGAATACCTAATGAGGACAGAATACCTAATGAGGAGGTTCTCCGCACTATCAGAGGAGAAAGTGTAATAAGGTAAACACTAACTAGATGACGTGGAAGGCTAATAGAACATTTATTAAGACATCAGAAATGTACCTCGAGATACTAGAGTGCCTTAAAGAGCAATAACTGTGGGGGAAGACATAGATTGGAATATGTACAATAAATAATTGAAGACGTCGTACATAGCAGCTACTGAAGGAAGGAAGGAAGATTACGGTTTAACATCTGTTTGACATCGAGGTTATTAGATACGGAGCACAAACTCAAGTTGTTTCAAGGACTGGGTACGAAAGCGGCCGTGCTCTTGCAAAGGAACCATCCCTGCATTTGCCTTGAGCGGTTTAGGAACTCACGGAGAAGCCAGATCCGGGCGGCTGGACGCGTGTTTGAACTGCCGTCCTCCCGATTGTGAGTCCAGTGTGCTAACCAATTTGAGGGGGGGGGGGGGGGCGGGGGGGGGGGGGGAGAAAATTATGCATCATGTTGTACAGTAGAAAAATATAATCGTTGATACTGATTGGCAAGTATTATAAATTATTTCGGCCCATTTGAGGCTATGTTGAAGAAAAGCATAACCAACAACATTTCTTACCTTTGAAAATGTGTATTACTACTTTTCATCATGCTTTTTGGCAAACATGTTTAAACAGCTGCATCTTCCTGGAGGTTACTAGTACAGACAACCGCTGTGTGATCTACAAATAAAAAACATTTACTAGTGGCAGACATTCTGATCATATTGCTCTGCTAAATGCATTCCAAATATGGGATGATGTACAGATAAATAATGAAGTAACTAAAACTCGTTTTTTTGCGAGTGTAAGAAGTTGTCAGTGTCAACACTGTGTTAATAACGTTGTTTACTACCATAATTTTCGTATACAAGTGGACTTGTAAGCTAGATAATCAGTAGTGCTTGTGTGTGTTTTGAAATGTTATAGAACCCATTGTTATGTGTTTTGATGATTTGATGAATGTAACCTCTTGTACGAAGACAGAACAATCTCGTCAAGTATCAGGTGATTTTCAGTGTTGCCAGTAAGCAAGTTACATGTATTTTGATGAATAAACCAATTTAGATTTGGAAATATTTAATTTGGTAGTCAACAAAATATTTAATTTGGTCTTCAACAAGTGCTTCCAGCCTGTAAGTTTTATCAGTAGTATGAACATGCAAGTCATTTGCATTTTTTAAAAATCTTAAAGAAGATTTAAGTTGCGAGAGTAGTACTGCGTGTGTTTTGTGCTTGAAGTCTTATGTATTTTGAGAAACAATTTTATTTTGGCTCAATGTTCAAATTTTTGTTCCCAATCAAGAGACCTGTAATTACACTTCTGTATTATGATAAGCAACTTTGTGTGTAAATATGTGTGTGTGTGTTTTGCTAACGTACTTTACACATGGAGATACTGCAAGTTAAACAGTTTATATAATTTTTTTCGATAAAGTCTTTTGAAAGTGCCACGTACTTCTCAGCATGGCCAAGATGGTTGCTCTAGGGTTACATTGTGCATGGCTGTTTCAGTTTAATGTTTGCTAAATATTACACTGTGACTGGTTGTTTTGTTGTAACGATCACTACCGTTCCCAAAGACGTGTTGTGTTTCCCTAGAATGTGAATGATGTCATAGATAATCAGGGTGTTGTATGTCATGTGATAATGAGGATGTCATCACTAAGGGGATGTGGCATTTACCAACATGATGATCGTGTCATAGATGTGTAAATCTCCGAAAACGCCTTTTCAGTTTGTTTTATATTAACTTTTGTGTCCATTGGACTATCGAATCCGAGACTGAGAGCATTACATAAGGGACCACGAAATAACCTCGCTAGGCGCCTGTTATGAATATGTGTCTCTTAAACTTTTCAAATATTAAAGTTATTCAGTTAAAAATGGAAAAATGTTACTTTTAAATAATAACAGTACAAGATGAATTACTTCGATTTATTGTCCCTTAAGCACTTAACACTTCCCCAACAATACCTTAACTCTTCCAGCCTTGCGTTAACAGTTAAGCTCGTATCACGTTCGTACTGAAGTGACCATTGCTACGTTGCATTTACACATTAATTAAACAGATATTTACTGATCATGGAAGCCATTTCTTTTGCTTTCTAATTCTAGCTTGCGCTCTGTCTCTAATGACCTCGTTGTCGATAAGACGTTAAGCACTAATTTCCTTTTCATCCTCCTTCAACCATAAATCACTTATTGGATTAGGAAGCTGAAGCTGGCTGCTTTGTTAGTAATGGGATGATTCGATTGGTTATGAATAATGGTGCTGATGATTGTGGGTTTCCTGTAAATTATGAGCCCATGTCTGGTGCTTCTCTTTTGTGTGGTGAGATCTAGGAATTGAGTTTTTCGTTGTTCGTGTTTTAATGGTGAACTGTATTAGTGGGTCAATGGCGTTTATGCCCTGATAAAGTTCTTTTATGTGAGGCCATGATTCATCTATTTGGCAAATTATATCATCTACATATCTGTACCAATATATTATATTGTACTGTTTTTGTGTCACTACTTCGTCAAAGATTTGCTTTTCCATCTGACTGAGGACACAGTCACCTAGGAGGCCACTGATTGGGGATCCCATAGGTAGTCCATCTTGCAGAAAGTAAAATTGTTGATGAATATGAAGTAGTTTTGCTCTGTAATGAGCCTGAGTATGGCTGATAATTTTTTAAAGTTTGTGATGGAATATTTCCTTGTAGTTGGAGGTTTTTTTCTATGACGTTCATGGTTCCTTCTGTTGGAATATGTGTGAACAAGGTAATATGTCAAATGGAATTAACGTTGCTGCGATTGGTATGTTTTCATTTCTTACTTTTTGTGATAAGTCGCTTGAGTTCTATTTTCTGCTTATTTGTATATTGACTGTAGCAGAGAGTATGTTTGTTTGGCAAAGTAGTATGATCGTACTTTGGCAAACTTTATCAATGGACATATGGAAATTCCAGTTTTGTGAACTTAGGCAGTGATTTGAAAATGGGTGCCTTAGGTTTTTTCTTAATTATTCTTTTAATTTTGTGCATCTGTATAAACTGTTTCTACGTTTTACAGAGTTTTCCTTAAGTTTGTGTGATATCAGTTTTTTGGATCACTTGTTAATTATCTAATGTTGCTTTAGATGAATTCTAATGTTTTGCCAATGCATTCCTGTTCTTTTATTACTTCAGCCGTGTTATCCTTGTCGTATTTTGTGATGATTGCATTTTCTTGCACTATTGTTTGTGTAGTTTTCTGTATGTTTTTCCTTGGGTTATAATTGTGTTTTCTTTTATAGTGGTTTTGTTCTCTTTGATAATGTTTCTTATTTCCTCAACAACTAGTTCTCTTGTTAGATTTGCAATGAACTCAGGAGTTTTTAGTTTTTCTTGTTGCTTTATGACATGTTCAGTTCCTGTTATGATACTCTCTATTGTGTTGTGTGACATCATTATGCTTTGGTGATGAATTCTTCTCGGGTTATCAGCCGAGTGGTGGCGTCATCTTGTCTCCACGTTTCAATGAGTTTCGTACCCGTCATCTTCTGGCGAAGAGAACAATTCATAAGTAGAATACGCAGATAAGGACTGCAATCGCATATACCATTATGTTATGTTTGAGATCCTTTTCAAGCAGGCTGCTCTCTTGTTCAGACAATTTTATGTCTCTTAGATTAATCACTCTTTTTTTGAAAGCTGTGTTTGATGTATTTCTGATGATATTAATAGGTGTTTGTGTGGTTTATCATTTTGGTGAGCTTCTTTTGCTGTATTGTATGTTTTCTTTCAATTATGATATCTGTGTATGTTCTAACCCTGCAGATTAGTTCATCATAATATGGAGGATACTTTGTCGTTTGCTAGCTCTATATGCAATCTGTATAGTTCAGTGATCAATGCCTGTTTTTTGGAATACAAAGACCAGATTTCTTGCGTTATTCATGTGTTTTCAGCCTTACGTTTTATCTGTTGTCATAACGATGACCTGTTGTTCACAGTTATGATTACATAGCTGGGGACTATTTTATAGGCCAAAGGTAGTTCGTTGAATTTTTTGCTGAGTACGGTTTTTTGAAGCTTGATGGTTGAGTTCTGGAATTTGTTGAACAGCTACGACGAAAATACTCGGCTTGACGTATAAATAGTTATCTTGTGGTGTTGCAGTTCTTCTTATTTCTATGCTTGTTAAGAAATTTGAATGAGGAATTCTGCCTTAGGCGAGACACCTGCAGAGTTTTGTTTTACCCAGGCATGTATCAGCACTTTTTGTGCTATCTTCAATGGGTTACTTTATTTACTCTCTGCTAAATTGTTATTACATATTAACGTTCAAAGAAAACATTTGGGATCGAGTGAGGTGGCGCCGTGGTTAGCACACTTGACCATCCTGATTTAGGTTTTCTGTGATTTCCCTAAATCTGTCCAGGCAAATGGCAGGATGGTTCCTTTGAAAGGGTATGGCTGACTTCCTTCCCCAGCCTTCCCTTATCCGAGAGGACCGATGACCTCACTGTTTGGTCTCCTCCCCCAGATCAATCAGTCCCTTATCCAAGAGGCCCAATGACCTTACTGTTTGGTCTCCTCCACCAAATCAGTCAATCATGACAATATTTTGTGCAAAATATTTACATTTATGATTGGAGTGATTGTTGTCAACCATTATACAGAGTTTGTTTACAGTTCACAGCTGAGGTATAAATTACTGGGCTGCTGCATTGTATGTTGTTTATTACAGTATGCCTAAAGTTCTGGTTTGACAGCTCATTTGAAAAAACGGTGGATGTATGCATTAGTTTACGTGTCTTACACGAAGCTATTGAATCCTATGTTGGAAGCTAAGTCTGCTACACAGTCTACAACTTTTCGTCTGTAAACAGCGAAACTTCATTTTTATTTTTATGTATTATGTATTTCTGAGCAATAATGGGTATGTATCGCGTTATTTGACGTGTTACTTACAGCTTTGATGTTATGGTCTTTGTCTCCTTTGTTTGTAGTGTGATAACACGCTCATTTGGTTTGCTCTCTCTCCCTCTCTCTCTCTCTCTCTCTGTATGTGTGTGTTTAGAACTGGGAGGGAGGGAAAGAGAGAGACAAAGGGAGAGCTGGAGAGAGAGAGAGAGAGAGAGAGAGAGAGAGAGAGAGAGAGAGAGAGGTTGTTGTGGAAAGGCATCTAGAGTGTAGTATGGGGAAGAGGGAGATTTTGTTCTGGGGGGGGGGGGTGATCATGTGAAGTTTTGGTGAGGGTGTTACTTTATATAGTTCTTCAGGTGTGGCAAAGGGGGTGTATTGCATAGCGATTTGAGTTCGTTTAGTTCTATCATTCCTTGGTCTATTGATTTTGGAATGCGATAGTTTTCTTCTATTGCAAAATTTTGGTGCAAGCTGTTACTAGCCTCGAGAATCTTTAAGTCAGTTTCAACATTTGTTGGGTGGGGATTTTGTGCTATCATGTGATCTGCGAACGTTGAGTGTGAGCTACTGCTTTTCAGTATGGTACGGTACTTTGAGATGTTCTGCATACATGGTTCTGAAATGCCTGCATTTTTGACTGGCTGTATTTGCCAGTGTTGGTGGTATTTGTTACAAGGCTGTTTTGTATTGTGTTGTTGGTTCTGTATGCTATGTTGAGTTCTTGTTTCTTTAGTACATTTCTCAGCCTGTGTGAGTCTTTGTTGTTCTAAGTCATTATGTGCCATTTGTTGCTGATGGTCTGCTGATTTGTTTTATGTTGTGTTGAGTTTGTTTGTGTGTATGTTTCATGACTATTTGTTAGCTGTTTTTGTACTTTGTGGTTTTATATTCATCACACAGATTGAACAAAACACCCATCAGCAAACATGATTGTACATGAGAACTTATTACATTAAAGCAAATTGTACAGGAGATTGGACACGATACAAAGAAAGTAGATAAAGTATAGCACAAAGTAAAAAAAAAAAAAAAAAAAAAAAACAGGTAACACAGGCTGAGAAATGTACTAAAGGAACAAAGACTCAACATAGCATACAGAATCAACAACACAATACAAAACAGACTTGCAACAAATACCACCAACGGTGACACATACTGCCAGTCTGGTATATAGCAACTAACTTGCAACTGCTTCCAATCTTCACAACAATATATCTCTCTCTCTCTCTCTCTCTCTCTCTCTCTCTCTCTCTCTCTGTCTCTCCCTCTCTTCCTCCCCCGCCCCCCTCTCAGCTCTGAAAACACACACACACACACACACACACACACACACACACACACACACACACACACACACACACACGAAACAAATGAATACTATACAGCCACAACATCATGTAATGCCGGCGAAAACACGTGCAAGTTCTAAAAATTGTAGAAAATGTCCGTGAAACGAAAAATGTTAGAAATGAGCGTGTTACCGCCCCACAAACGGAGGAGACAAACACTACAACATTAAATCCGTAAGTAACACGTAAAATAACACGATAAATGTTTATTATCGCTCGAAAATGCATAATAAACTTAAATAACAATTAAGTTTCGTCGTTTGCACACGAAAAGCTGTAGACTGTGTAGCAGACTTACAGCTACCAGCATAGGATTCAATAGCGTCATGTAAGATATGTAAACCAATGCATACATCCACCGTTTTTCCAAATAAACCCAGAACTTTAGACATATTGTAATAAACAACATACAATGCATCAGCCCAGCAACACATATCTCAGCAGCGAACTGTGAACGAACCGTGTATACTATATGACAACAGGCACTTGACTCACAAATGTAAATATTTTGTACCAGATGTTTTCTGTGAACGTTAATATGTAATAACATTTTTACAGAAAGGAAATAAAGTAGCCCACAGAAGATAGCACAAAAAGTGCTGAAACACGTCTGGGTGAAACTAAACTCGAAAGGTGTCTTGCGTAAGGTTAAATTCCTCAACCAAATTTCTTAGCGAGTACAGAAATAGGAAGAACTGCACCACAATATGACTATATAAATCGCATAAATAATCCCTCATGCCTTGCTGCGAAATACCTAAATCACTCGAGCATCTTTCTCCTATGAACCGAAATAACAGTTTATATTCTTAATTATATTTCTGCCAATTTCTTTATATTCTTTATCCGCGACGTAGCTCTCCACGCGACCGCTCCCTGTGGGAACTACTCACTTCAATATTGCGCGTGACGAATAGCGCTGAGCCATTGTTGTCATGGAAAAGCGAGACAAAGCTCCGTCAGAGGAAAGGCGCGCCCGGCTTTGAATGTTCAAGAAGCCACACTCCTTACAGATGGCAAGGCTTGTGGTATTGCAAATGTAAACAAATCAATAATTTCTGAGTAGGTCCGCTAGAACGATCATAGACTGCACTACACAAAGGAACAGAGCTGAAGACAATAACGCAGAATGTGAAGACAAAGGATATCAAGAAGAGATGGGAATTATGATACTGCAAGAACGACCTGACAGGGCACTGAAAGACCTAAGTCGAAACAAAGCCTCAGTATTAGACATTTCCTCAGAGCTACTGCGATCCTTGGGAGAGCTGACTGTAAGAAAACTATTCCACCTGCTATGCAGGATATATGACCAAAGTGAAACACCACTAAACGTCAAGAAGAATACAGTAATTACAATTGTAAGGAAAGCAAGTGATGATAGGTGTGAATATTGCCAAACAATGAGTTTAATAAGTCATGCTTGCCAAATGCCGACATGAATTACTTACAGAAGAAAGAAAGAGCTGGTAGAAGCCGACCCTGGGAAACTATATTTTAGGTTAAAGAGAAATGTAAGACCACGTACGACGGTATTGACCTTATGATTTCTCGTAGAAGTAGATTGCAGAAAGGCAAACCAACACTTGCATTTCCAGCCTTAGAGAAAGCTGTTGATAATGTTGGCAGGAAAACGTTGCTACAAAGGGACCTCATGCACTGTTCTATCCCCTCTGATTTTTTTCATACCTATAGGATTTGAATGTCAGTTCCCGGACATCAGTTCCCTCAAATAGTATGATGATATTCTCAAAACAAAAACGAAAGACAACTCAAAAAAATCGTTTTTGAAAATCAGATTTCCGTGCACTGTTAAGTACAGAACATTTATACCTTTTTAACATATTCGCCTTTAGGTATGTGTGGGGCAACGTGAAAAACGTGTTAAACATGGAATTTAAATAAAACTAAATAATGTTGTTACTAGGAGATTTGAACAAGCGACTTCACGATTACAAGTAGGGGGGGGGGGTGCGATATCAGCGATACTTACAACATATCGAAATTAAGAGTTTAAGCGTGGATATTTCTGTTTCGGTACTGAAGTTACTATTTTCAATAACGTCCGTAATATATAACGCCTGGGGGCTTAGAAAACGTTATTTGTATTCTTTATGACTGAACACCTGACTCACAGGTTAAAAAAAAAAAAAAAAACGTTCCTGATCACCGACTGTAAACCAGGACTACTAATTATTTTGTAGAGGCTGGAATTGAGTTTCCGAATATGTAACATTCGCTCGTCTCGGTTTAGGTTTAATGTGACCGAATAGTTGATTTACCTTAGTACTTAGCACAACGGATAACGTGCTTACAAACAAGGAAGTCAGGGAAGGAAATGTCCCTTAAGCCACTCTAAGTCTTGTCGTATTATACATTTCCCTTTCCATTCACTATCAGTCTCGGCATTGCAGGCGTATTGATCTCTTGGGATAAACGAATCTAGGGTAAATGGGCATGACTTGGGCAATGGAAAACCTATCACATAACGAAGGGCATTTCATTTCATTAATGACACGTATTTATTTTCTTAAAACCAATGACATGGAACACATTTAATACATTCGAACACACTTAAATCATTAGTTACACAGACAAATGCATTAATTCACGCTAGAATAGATGGTCCTTTAATATCCGACTGGAATAGTTCTAGGTACACAAGGTATGATGACGGATAAACATTAATAATCACCATTGGATAATACTAATGCAGTCCGCCCCGACAGCTGAGTGTTCAGCGTGACGGATTGCCGTCCTACGGGCGCGGGTTCGATTCCCGGCTGGGTCGGGGATTTTCTCCGCTTCAGGGACTGGGTGTTGTGTTGTCTTCATCATCATTTCATCCCCATCCGGCGCGCAAGTCTCCCAGTGTGGCGTCGAATGTAATACGGGGCCTCCCATCCAATGACGCCAGACGCTCATTTCCAATACTAATGCATAAATCACATACGCACTCATCTAGTTAATTAACAGTGGGCAACCGTACTAACTACTGGCTACCAAGAGAAAGCTGAGCAAACGGCGAACTCACTGGGCGAAGGAGAAATTTCATACCGAAGGCATGTGCACATTGACAAAACCGTAAATAACCCAAAAATACTTGTTAAGCAATGGTGCAAGCAGCGTGTAGGTGGTCGCTCTACACAGATGCTAATGGTCTCCGCAATGCAAGGTATTTCGTATCTTAGCCGGCCGGAGTGGCCGTGCGGTTCAAGGCGCTACAGTCTGGAGCCGAGCGACCGCTTCGGTCGCAGGTTCGAATCCTGCCTCGAGGATGGATGTGTGTGATGTCCTTAGGTTAGTTAGGTTTAATTAGTTCTAAGTTCTAGGCGACCGATGACCTCAGAAGCTCAGTCGCATAGTGCTCAGAGCCATTTGAACCATTTTTTTTTTTTTGTTTCTCATTAGCTGTAAAACCATGAACATGTGAGTGATGGCAAACAAACGCTGACACAAAATTCCTAAAGAAATAATCATTTAAAGAGGCTCAGAACCTCACACAAGATTCTCTTTTATCTTTACTAGTGGATCAAACCAAGGATTAAACACAGGTACGCTATCATGAACGAAAATCTTGAATGAACAAGAAAATAATGACCGGTTAATAATACGTATAGGATGCAGGTAGTTAGTGTACGTGGATTTTAATGTACTACGCAATGCAGCATAATACTAGCTATGAAATCATGAACATATGGGGGGGGGGAGTTAGGATCCGAAAAATGGTCTTCATGCTGGTTACTAGGAGAGATAATTTTCACATGGAGTTTTGTCCTCTGCTCGAGGTCTAGTGGATAGCGTTGCTGTCTCTGGATAATGGGGTCTCGGGTTCGATTCCTGGTCGGATTGGGGATTTTCTCTGCCCGGGGACTGGGTGTTTGTGTTGACCTCATCATTTCATTATCACCATCAACATTCGTGATAGTGGCTAGATTGGACTGTGTAAAAACTGGACTGTGCAAAAGTTGGGACTTCGTAAGGGCGCTGATGACCGCGCAGGTGAGCGCTTCACAAACCAAACATCATCTCACAGACTTCTGAGCCAAGCTATCTACGAAAAAAAGATTATCGAACTATGATTCCACAACGCTTATGTTATGAATATTTCGGTATGTATCGATGGTTTAATCTCACACAAAGCAATGACCGTTAGAACTGGAGATACTTTCGCATCTATTGATGGTTCAGTTTTACCAAACCGATGACCATCAGACTATATTCTTTCAGAAAAATTTTACAAAAGGATCAAAATTGCGGTACCTCGAATCACTCCTCTAACGTAAATGATAGAGAGAGAAAAAGAGGTAGGCGATTCTACAACTAAATATCGCAATCTGAGATCTGTACCTACAACTTAGACGAGATAGCTCCACAGAGCGTGTCTGAGTTACCGAAACTGGTTACTATATAATAAATAACATCGAATGGGCGGCAGCAGGTGTTTTATTCTATTACGTAAATGAATGGTCTACATCTTACAAAGCTTCAATCACAAGGATGGACATACATTTTCATTCACTCATGAGCGCAGGAAGGGAACACCAGGACAGGAAAGGAAAGGACGCGTATCAAAAATAAATTAACATGTCGGCGCATCCCTTCTCATGCTCAGTTTGGTAGCAAAAAAGTACCGTAAAGACTAATAAACTTTCTGAATTGACTGCTGTTATTTAGAGGATTATAACGTGGTGTAAAAGAAGTTTACTAGCACGTGAAGGGGGTAGAGAAGAATAAGACTTCAACTAGTTCACTAATTACCCACTACATGGGATTAACATCCGGTGTTATTGAAAAATATTTGTAGCTGCTTGCAATGACTAATAATTTCGTTAACTGCCATGCTGGTTCACCACCCAAGCTAACAGTGCAGATATCACAGATCTGGCTGATGGTGGTGACCTCCTGTGGCCTGAGGAAGAGGCTGCTGGTGAAATTTGTATGTAAAAGTATGTTGCAAGCAGATAAGTAATTCCATTAACCATTACACTGAATGTCAAGGTACCTGGCTTGCAGTGTACACAGTTTACTGGGGAGAATCTCGGAGATAACATCAAAATGCATTTACTATCAACTGAACGCGTCAACATATTAGATGCACCAACGTACGTACTAAATGTAATGAGTGACCTAGCAATATTAATTTATTAATTTATTTTTAAAAACAGCAAAAAACAGCGTCGCCGCAAAGTGATAAACCCGCTTGAAATGAATAACTACATTGAAGTCTTTAATGCTAGAAATGACACAGCATTAGTAACGACAAACGCGTAACCTAATATTTAGCTATAAAATGTAGAGGAAAGACCATGGTGGTTATTTTCTCTCTCATGACTGAGCGAGTCGTATCCGTCGACTTTACCTATTACAACAAGTAGTAACTTGAGAAACAACACAAAGAGAAAGCACCAAAAGATAATAAAAACAACACACATAAGCTTTGTGGCTCACACATACTGCTAATTCAGCTGCCACATCTAACTATCCTACTATTCGTTATTAGTTCTAAAGTTTGCAACGGGGCGGTAAATAAAGAAGAAGTGCGGTTGCAGAGAGTTCACACGAATGTGCATATACAAAGGCTGGTTAAGAAAATGTTACTGCAAATTTTTGGCTCTCATGTAAGTCTCAGGGGATGATTTCCACACTTGGTGCATTAGTACACATCCACACCCGCGCATTCTTATAGTTTTTGAATTAATTATTCATTCAGACATAAGTACAGTTTATGCTAGGGAACAAGAATTAGGCGGTTATTATACTAAAATCAGTTTCTCACGATACCGTTCAATCACTATTTATTGGCGTTGTTCTTTTCTTTCACGCAATGAAATTAGCACTGGTGAGACGGTTTACAGTTTTACTTTAATAATAATTTGAGTCCGAGCCCCCAATAGCAGTAATGTAGGTTGCTATAACCGAATCAGTTCGAACAGAACCAGAAGTCCCACTGTCCTCTTTACTCTAGCGGTTTTCGCGCGAAATCACAGATCGCCACATGTTCACTTACTCCGATGTATACCTCGTAATTCGCACTCACACAAATAATCGTAGCACTTCCAGTTCACCAAATAAATGCTTGCACACTTGCACTATTAAACAATACTCTTTGTCGAAATAAATAAGCGTGAGAAAAAATTTTCAAATGACCACATGGGCCACCCACCCTCCAAAACGACTGACCACTGGCCTTGATGGCCGCTCGCTTATATAGGCTCGGATGTCTCACCAGTTAAGGTTACAAATTCTGATACACCATCAGAACCGCGCTAAAAAGTTCATCTTATTCACTATGTTACGTTAATTTCTACGATTACTTTGTCGCCCGTAAAACAAATTTCAGTTGTTGCAAAATTTCACCACTTAGTGCAATTTTTTTTGTTTCCATCTGTGCTGCAAAGTTTTAACATGGAACTGCATATAGCACTGTTTTTAGACGTAACCTATAGCGATATACACATTGCGCTGCTCAAAATCTTCATGTCTATAATAATTAATTAATTATGGGCGATAAATGTTAATAATAATTTGCAAACAATGAAAACTATTGCAAGTTACATGTATAGTTTAACTTAACGAGTTTAAAATAGGTGTGATGCCATCCAAAATATTGTATAGTGCCGTTCTTCACGTCATGAATTTTGTATTGAATTGTATAAACTATTTCCCCTCAAACTTTGTTTATTGCTCTTTACGTGCATAATTATTTATGAATCTTAACATATGACTACGGCACTTGATCCGCTATGACGAGACGTTTTTAATGAGTGCTCGCTCATCCCTGTAAGTTGTTATTTACTATTTTATTAATCTTTCAGTATTCATGACATTAACCGATTTTGAGGTTACTATAACTTTTGCGTCTCGTGACTTGAAATAAAGATCGATCTTTCAGAAGGTGCATATTGCTGACGACAATCCACTGCGGCATCGCTCTACCCCGTAAGTTACATAGTTTTCGCGTAATGCGCTAAAAACCAAACAAGGCCCCCAAGCTACGGGCCACGTGGCCGCCCCCCGGATGGAGACATCCCACCGACCGTTGCAAATATCGCGCGTGCGAGCCACACGCTCCCGCGAATTACGCACCATGTAGCGAGCGCAGTCTCCACAAAGCAATCCTTGCACACTAGAAATATTCATCTAGTAACGGGGGTTTGCACCGTCACAAGTTAGAGGTGCTCGCTGTTCTCACCACAGCTGGTTCGATGATTTTAGCTGCAGATGACAAGATGATGCTCCAAATTGCTGCCTCACTTCCTTTACGAGTAGCATATGCAGATAGGCTGCTACCGTAGTATGCCTCCACAAGCTATCTACGCTGATGGTTGAGGTCCGCTGCACCGCCAAGTGCAGGATGAAAGACTTCTGTCTCGAATCGTGGCACGCTGCTACTCACCAACAACTTCCTCACTCCGAATGCAACAGCGCTCTACAAACCACACTGTACTCTAAGAATTTTTTCATTCCGTTGTGAGAGAGAGGTACAGCAACTCTATTGGATTATTTCAGAATGAAAACAGCCTTTGTTGCAATGCATGTCTAGAAAACGAGAAAACAATTTATTAGAAATAAAAAGGGGAAGGGGCACGGTTCTATTTAGTACGGCTATGCTGGTAAAATAAACTAAAAGCCTTTTTGCGAGTCTGCAAGGCTTGAGTACTGCAACACCCCTTGCCGTCAGGTGGGTGCCACAGCGTCCTATTAGGTGGACCGGACAGATGTCGTCTGTTTCCTCATCCCACTCTCTTAATCTCGTAGGTTCTCAAACAGGAAGCCCATCGTGATTCCACCAGTGCGGGGCAACAGAACCTTTGGCGATAGGTGGCCTATTGCCTACTCTACCACGTGAACTGATATTATACTAAACACAAGATGAAAGTAAGGAGGTGAAATCAAGTGAACAACTGACTACATATGGAACTAATAGTCGCTCATTATCTATTTATAAATTAAGCTTCTATCAAATAACAACAAATTAGATTTTAATTTGGTGAAATATTAAATTAAAATAATAGGATCTACATCTACATCTACATCCGTACTCCGCAAGCCACCTGACGGTGTGTGGCGGAGGGTACCCTGAGTACCTCTATCGGTTCTCCCTTCTATTCCAGTCTCGTATTGTACGTGGAAAGAAGGATTGTCGGTATGCTTCTGTGTGGGCTCTAATCTCTCTGATTTTATCCTCATGGTCTCTTCGCGAGATATACGTAGGAGGGAGCAATATACTGCTTGACTCTTCGGTGAAGGTATGTTCTCGAAACTTCAACAAAAGCCCGTACCGAGCTACTGAGCGTCTCTCCTGCAGAGTCTTCCACTGGAGTTTATCTATCATCTCCGTAACGCTTTCGCAATTACTAAATGATCCTGTAACGAAGCGCGCTGCTCTCCGTTGGATCTTCTCTATCTCTTCTATCAACCCTACCTGGTGCGGATCCCACACTGCTGAGCAGTATTCAAGCATTGGGCGAACAAGCGTACTGTAACCTACTTCCTTTGTTGTCAGATTGCATTTCCTTAGGATTCTTCCAATGAATCTCAGTCTGGCATCTGCTTTACCGACGATCAACTTTATATGATCATTCCATTTTAAATCACTCCTAATGTGTACTCCCAGATAATTTATGGAATTAACTGCTTCCAGTTGCTGACCTGCTATTTTGTAGCTAAATGATAAGGGACCTATCTTTCTATGTATTCGCATCACATTACACTTCGCATTGAGATTCAATTGCCATTCCGTGCACCATGCGTCAATTCGCTGCAGATCCTCCTGCATTTCAGTACAATTTTCCATTGTTGCAACCTCTCGATACACCACAGCATCATCTGCAAAAAGCCTCAGTGAACTTCCGATGTCATCCACCAGGTCATTTATGTATATTGTGAATAGCAACGGTCCTATGACACTCCCCTGCGGCACACCTGAAATCACTCTTACTTCGGAAGACTTCTCTCCATTGAGAATGACGTGCTGCGTTCTGTTATCTAGGAACTCCTCAATCCAATCACACAATTGATCTGATAGTCCGTATGCTCTTACTTTGTTCATTAAACGACTATGGGGAACTGTGTCAAACGCCTTGCGGAAGTCAAGAAACACGGCATCTACCTGTGAACCCGTGTCTAAGGCCCTCTGAGTCTCGTTGACGAATAGCGCGAGCTGGGTTTCACACGATCGTCTTTTTCGAAACCCATGCTGATTCCTACAGAGTAGATTTCTAGTCTCCAGAAAAGACATTATATTCGAACATAATACGTGTTCCAAAATTCTACAACTGATCGACGTTAGAGATATAGGTCTATAGTTCTGCACATCTGTTCGACGTCCCTTCTTGAGAACGGGGATGACCTGTGCCCTTTTCCAATCCTTTGGAACGCTTCGCTCTTCTAGAGACCTACGGTACACCGCTGCAAGAAGGGGGGCAAGTTCCTTCGCGTACTCTGTGTAAAATCGAACTGGTATCCCATCAGGACCAGCGGCCTTTCCTCTTTTGAGCGATTTTAATTGTTTCTCTATCCCTCTGTCGTCTACTTCGATATCTACCATTTTGTCGACTGTGCGACAATCTAGAGAAGGAAGCACAGTGCAGTCTTCCTCTGTGAAACAGCTTTGGAAGAAGACATTTAGTAATTCGGCCTTTAGTCTGTCATCCTCTGTTTCAGTACCATTTTGGTCACAGAGTGTCTGGACATTTTGTTTTGATCCACCTACCGCTTTGACATAGGACCAAAATTTCTTAGGATTTTCTGCCAAGTCAGTACATAGAACGTTACTTTCGAATTCATTGAAAGCCTCTCGCATAGCCCTCCTCACACTACATTTCGCTTCGCGTAATTTTTGTTTGTCTGCAAGGCTTTGGCTATGTTTATGTTTGCTGTGAAGTTCCCTTTGCTTCCGCAGCAGTTTTCTAAGTCGGTTGTTGTACCACGGTGGCTCTTTTCCATCTCTTACGATCTTGCTTGGCACATACTCATCTAACGCATATTGTACCATGGTTTTGAACTTTGTCCACTGATCCTCAACACTATCTGCACTTGAGACAAAACTTTTGTGTTGAGCCGTCAGGTACTCTGTAATCTGCTTTTTGTCACTTTTGCTAAACAGAAAAATCTTCCTACCTTTTTTAATATTTCTATTTACGGCTGAAATCATCGACGCAGTAACTGCTTTATGATCGCTGATTCCCTGTTCTGCATTAACTGATTCAAATAGTTCGGGTCTGTTTGTCACCAGAAGGTCTAATATATTATCGCCACGAGTCGGTTTTCTGTTTAACTGCTCAAGGTAGTTTTCAGATAAAGCACTTAAAAATATTTCACTGGATTCTTTGTCCCTGCCACCCGTTATGAACGTTTGAGTCTCCCAGTCTATATCCGGCAAATTAAAATCTCCACCCAGAACTATAACATGGTGGGGAAATCTACTCGAAATATTTTCCAAATTATTCTTCAGGTGCTGAGCCACAACAGCTGAGACAGATGAGACAGATGAGACCCAGATAAGGCTGACGCCTCTCACAAGATGCGTTAGCAAGGTAACGACCAAAGCTATCTACTATTCGCTAGCAGCTTTTGAGACAACTGTCAGTTAGACTGGGCAACACTCTGCTACATTACAGTAAAACAGAGGAACCATAATTGCCATAATTGATTTATGGAGTGAAAATTATAAAACAGCACCAGGAGAGAGTAATATTCAAACTAGAACACGAACAGGCGATTTTAGAAACATCGATGTTTCAGAGACGATCATTGTTTATGCGACACATCCAGCTATTTGTGAACATGTTAACTAGCTGCAATTGTGTTGTATCTAACAGATCTCGGAAATCTTCTAATCTTCAAAGACAATTTTGTTTTGAGAACTGCTTCGTACTGTTTTAGGAAACTAATGACGGAACATTAACATGCAAGATCTATATGTAAACTCACCTGGTTAGAAATTTGAAAGTAAAAGAGATGAAATAAATGTTGTCTACAACTTTCACAGACAGTATACTGCAATTATAAAGAGAAAGGAAGTAGTAATTCAGAAGGGAGTTAGACAGGACTGTAGTCTATTTGCAATATTACTCAATCTGTGCGTTGAGCAAGCTGTGAGGGAAACAAAGGTGGAATTTGGGGAGTTGAAGTTCAGGGAGAAGAAATAGAAACTTCGATAGAATCACAACGTCATTGACAAATCTCAGATACGTCAAAGGACTCTGAACGGAATAGTTTCTTGAAATTATGTTATAAGAAAAGGGGGTAATGGAATTAGGCGAATAAAATCATCCTATGCTGAGTACACTAGGTTAGGCATTGAAAGAAGTAGATGAGTTTTAATAGCTGGGCAGCTAAATGACCGAAGGTTAATCAAGTACAGAGCATAGAAAATGCAGACTGTCGATAGTGAGAAAGGCCCTTCTTGGAAGGATAACTATATTAACACAAAATTCAAATTTAAGGTATTTGTCTCATATATAGCCTTATATGGAAAAAAACAAAAAAAAAACAAAAGAATTAGGGATTTTGAAATGTAATGCTATAAAAAAATTCTAAATAGTAGAAAGATAGACAAATATAATGACAGACAGTGAATAACACTGATAAGAGAAGAAATTTATGGCACAATCTGATTAAAAGAAGGTTTAGGTTGAGAGGACAGTTCCCGAGGTAACGAGGAATCGTCGATTTGGTAATGGAGGGAAATGTGGCGGAGGGGGGGGGGGATTAAAATTGTAGGAGGAGACCAAGGCTTGGCTGCAGAAAGTAAGTTCGAAGGGATGTTTGTTGCGCCAGTTACATAGAGATGAAAGGCTTGCACAGGATATCGATCGGTCTTTGGATTGAAGACCACAACAGTGAATGATCCCCGGTTGCAATCTCAGAGCGTCTCCCAATGATATTTCAAACAGAAATAAAAGTTCCATTCTCATATCCAACACAGTGAATATTTACGATAATTCTCATTTATTATTCCTCAGTTGCACGTTTTTAATTAGATTACTTGTTTCGATCACTCTGGGTCATCTTCAGATCTAAATAGTTGGGTCAGCAAGATGTCTTGTTTACTCAGAATCACCATTCTGATCTGTGGTTTTCAGTAGACAAGACAGCTTGCTGACGCAATTTCTTAGATCTTAAGACGATCCAGGGTGATCGAAACTCGTAATCTAATTTAAAATGTTGCTTAGAAAGTCGTCTTGTCTAATGAGAACCACCAGCCCCTAGAAATGAAGATGATCCAGAGTGATCGAAACATGTAATCTAATTAAAAATGTGCAACTGAGACTGAAAAATAAATGAGAATTATCGCAAATATCATTACAGTCGCTGAATCTCTCAAGACGATTATGTCGGTCATAGTGATAACGTATATTATGTATTAACCATTGTGCTTCCACACGCTTTATTACTTAGTTATGGGACATCTTGATCATGAATATATTTACAATAGTGTTGTTTATTTCAGAGGCCTGAAAGCAGCCCGAGACTCTCATGGACAATACCCGATGCGTCTTAGCCACTATCAAGATAATTCAGTTGGTAAGGAACTACAGTTGTTGAATCTTCCACTACAGTTATCATTTGAACATAATAACTACGTTTAAAGCTAACTAAATTGTCACTGATACGGAAATAGTTTCTCTGTATATTGGATACTGCTACTTCATGTCACAAACGTTCATGCAGTGTAATTTCAATTCCCCGAAAAAGTGGAAATTGGTGAAGGTACATCATTCACTAAACAACAAAATTAGTACGTTGTATCAGTTCACAGTTAAAAAAAAGCACCCTGCAGTAACACCGAAACGCTTTGGGGCTGATAAACCTGCTTCAGATAAACGGTGGTGGACGTGACTGAGCAGATGGTCTGTGAGTAAAAGGCGGGATAGCGGATACATGTTACTGCCACCTACATCAATAAATACCCTCGCACGGTCACAGTATGGCCGCCATACACTGACACATGTCAAATCGCCACATACTTGTCTCACACAAAAATTAAAGTTTACAAGAAAGTAAACGATGTAGGAGGAACAGGGAAGTCCTACGGTAGTGCAACAGGATGAGAGACAACGAATGGAACGGAGTGAAGCTACAAGAGTCCAGTGGCAGTGGCAGCGAGGAGATGGTAGCTTGGTATGGCTGTCGATTATCTACTTGAGGTGGCTGCCTGATGAGAACTGAGTTCCACCTGTCCTGCGGCCACATATTTTTTCCATCGTGTACAAACTTTAGGGATTGATTGATGAGAGGATACGGAATAAAAAGGGCCTAATGAAATTATGTCCGGAAGTGCATGGTTTCCATGGGAGACACCATTTATTGTATCATACATTGTTACAGAGACTGCCGTCTAATGCGCGATGTACCATGCAACCACAGTTACTGTATGTATGGTTTCCCTTTAGAGGGTGGTAATGTTCCTCGCACGTCATGCCCTGGCGCCCTCTCTTGCCGTAATAATTGGTAATGTTGTGTCCGATTCACTTCTCTTGCTTACTCACCTTGTAGTGGTTGTGATACAGCGTTGTACGCAATGGTTCTATATTAGATCACCGGATCTCAACTCGCGCGATTTCCGGTTTTGGGCCATCTCAAAAGTATCCTGTATGCCGAGCCCATTCCTGGTGTGGAGACGGTGGAGCAAACGTATTCAAGCTGCCTTTGACGTTGTTCGGGTGCAGCCTGGCTGATGTGAACGTGTGAGACAGAACATCCTACGACGCTTACACGCAAATGTTGAGGCACCTGGAAACCATTTTCAACACATACTGTAACTGTAGCTGCATGGTTCAGCGCGTATTAGACCGCAGTCTCTGTAACAACGTATGACTGAAAAGGTCTGTAGAATGAAAACCATGCAGTTCCGGACATAAGCGATGGACCACTGCCATTCTTCTATGAAGAATGAAAGTGTAATGTCTAAGAATTAACATTCTGATTGCGATTAACAGATCTTGAGGACTTTGTGCCGAAATATCGTGGCAAGATGTTACTGACTTACGGCAGTTCTCCCGTGTTTTTATGAAACAATCAGTACGCCAGAAAAATTTCAAACATGAGATCTTGAGGAAGATTGTCACTCAGTTTCAACAGAATTGTTACCGTCATGTTTTGAAAACAAGACATAAAAAAGGAACCAACAGCTCGGCAGAACAGCTATAAGTAAAGTATTGATTTAAAGAATCTGCTTATTCTATCTACTGTTATTTCGCCTCGTTATAAGCCCAGCACATCTCCATTTCAATTTCTTAACGATCACTTTCTTAATAGTCACTGTCTTTTGTCTTAACTACTTGCATCTTTCCAGTGCTCTTTCGATAACCTCAGAGTTACATACGTACGTGCTTTTAACATCTGTTTTTCGCTTTAGTATGTCAGTACTGCCAGTGTACAGTAATTACAGAATTTCCGTTTAAAGCAGACATGGAATTTACTTCTGAATATAGCATCCAGTATCCGGAAATAACTTCAAGCCGTTTTAACGTTTTGTGTATTTCTTTGCGTGTGCGCCATCTTGTTGTTTTCAGTTGATCCAACAACACAGCTTCATCTATTGTTTCCATAATGTCGTCATTAATATTTACTACTTTCTTATTATCGTCATTAATATTTACTACTTTCTTATTAGCGTAGTGACTGTACATTTTTAGATCTTGCTGTAATTAATCTTCTGGTCTAATGTCAGACTTCTCTGCTTAATTTCGACCAGTGTCATCTGCAAATCGAAAGTGGTTGAGGTACGATCAACTCAAGCACATTCCTTCTTCATCAAAGTTTAATACATAGATGGCAGTTTCAAAGGTTCCAAAAAATAATTTCGGAGCAACGTGCCTAAAACTTTTCTCAGTTCTGAGGTTTTCAATGCCACCATGTGGTCGAATGGGGTATGTTGTATATTTTCGTCAACAAACTGGTGAAGGTGCTCAGGTAACAGAAAAACCTACCGAAACTTTATCTCAGGAACCCTGTAAGAAATCAATATTTTGAATGATGAAGTCATATAAATTCATTAGTCTCATATTTGGCTACCGAGAACTGAGGGTCTAAGCAACTACAGATCGTAAAAGGGTACAGGTTTCATGGGGACCTATTCTTTCAGTTAACTGATAAATTGCATGACGTATTGGCAACGGAATATGTAATGCCATCTCGAAATTCAACTGCTGATGTTTTCATCGTTCAACTAATGTTGGAGGACAAATATAATATTTTACAACCAACTGGGTCCCAGATACAGCTGGTTAATTACTCTTTATGGAATATTCATCATAATTTTAAATTCTACATTACTTGAGAAATATTACAGACTCACAAAATCTAAGAGCACTTTGGGAATTAGCATGACAATTTGTTTAAGACGAGACATTTTACACATAATTTCATAGTAATCCTGAAGTTCATAAAAATTTCGTTTAGTTTACACAGTTAAAATAGCAGAACGAGTCGTGGAAGGAATAAGTGATTAAAATATTGTTGCTATTACATTTGCATACATCCCGATGGAAATGATAAACAAAGGAAATCTCTTTCATGGTGAAAGTATCATATGTTAAAATAGTGCTCGCTACCAGACAGCTTTATTGTACTATAAAGTTATCATTTATACTTAGTCTATGTGTCCTCACAACCCCTAAACTGGTGGGGAGAGGTATATCTAGACACAGATTTTTAAGTGGTTTCACAGGCAGCTCTAACTGAGCCGATGTAGAGGTAGGTCGCTAAGACCTCCATTACTTTTGTGGAGGCCTCTCAAAATTGAGTTGCCAACAGTGCAAAACCCAGCAGATTGTTTGTTATTGTAAACTATGCTCTCTATGAGCTTTTTTTTACTAATAAATGACGTAATTTGAATAAATGTTTTGACTTCAGTAAAAAGTCAAGCACCCTGGCACAAGCAAACATAGGAACCAAACTCCTGGAACTGTGAAGTGTGAACTGTGTTCACAGAGTCAAAAACATTCTCATTGCCTTTAAGTATCGTGCAAAGTGGTAACTGATGATAACTGCTTATTTCTTGCAAGCCTGTAAAGGCAGCTTGTTCTTTTCTCTGAGGAATGTTAATCATCTTTTATAAACGTTTACTTTTGCCTTTTGTAAGAGTCACTGGCAAAATACTGATACAGGACTTCCGGAAAGCACTCATTCAGATTTTTTTCTGTGTCTTTGTTTCCTGAGGTGCGATATGACGATTTGTGAAGACAGAACAAAAATTGCGGAACAAATTGCATTTAAAATTGTATGTTCTGTTCTTTTAATGTTAAAGTGCAGAAATTTCTCTAAACTCAAAGAAGCAAACTGACTGCAGCAGGAAATTATAGATGCTTATTTTGCTGATTAGTTGTTAGATGTAGATGAGACAGGAGACAGACTGCAGTTCACTATTCGTAAACTGAATCGAATCTCCTCTAATTAAAGTTTATTGATCCTGATAGGTAAAATTAAAGTAACGGCATTCATAGGTAAATAGCGGCTTAGATAATAAATAAATATCGACAATAAGTCAGTCCGTAAGGTATCGCACTTTTGCCATTTAGGCTGCGACGACAGTTAAAACTCTGACAATGACAGTGATAGTGATAAAACAAATAGAACTAAATAGATTCCGGAACACTGACATAAAATCAGTAAGAAAATGCAAGAGCAGGAACAAAACTTAAATATTATAAATTTATAGCTGTACTAGAGCTTCTATATGGAAGCGAGGGATAGGGTAATGACCTTAAAGCACGAAAACCATATGGAGGCAGCAGGAACGAAATTCCTCAGATCAAAGAATATAAACTACTTCATACGGAAGAGCGCAGCTAAGGAATGGCTTAAAATATTTAGTACAAATCATAAAATAAAATATAAAACAATGGGAAGTGGTAGGAGGTCCATTTAAATGGGAAGCGATATAGCAGAATATCACAACGACGAGGGTCGTTCAATAAGTAATGCCACACATTTTTTGAAAAAGCCATTAATATATATAGACAAACGTCCTTATTGGTGCTTCACGTTTGATGTTTGTTCTGGGCGCCGGTGAAATTTCGAACCGTTCAGGCAGGTGGCAGAGCCGTAATACAACGTCAAAATGGCGCCTACATACGACGCACGGTACAAACAGGGTGCTGTTATTTAATTCTTGCGTAGAGAAAAAGAATCCATGGTGAACATCCATAAACGTTTGTGTGCAGTGTATGGCGATTCTGCAGTTGATAGGAATACAGTTGGGCGATGCGTAAAGCAAGTTACAGCCTCAGGAAATGCAGCAACACAGCTACATGATCAGTCACGTTCGGGATGTCCTGTCACAGCCACTCCTCCAGACATGCTGAATCGTGCGGGTGCCATTATTTGTGCCGACCGTCGCATCGCAACTCGACAATTGGCTCTATAGTTGTCGGTCAGCAGTTGAAGTGCGTCTGCAATGATGGAGACTCCCGGATATTCAAAGAGGTGCTCATGATGGGTTCCACGAATGCTCACAGCGGACCACAAGAATCAAAGAAAGGCCATTTCATCTGAATTGTTGAAGGGTTTTGAGAACGACGGAGAGGCCCTTCTGTCACGGATCGTTATGGGGGACGAAAGCAGGGTGCATCACTTTGCGCCGGAAACAAAAAGGCAGTCCATGGATTGGCTTTTACCAGTAGGGAATACATACTCCACAACGTTGGCGTACGGCTACAGAACGTGATGGAGACTACGTAGAAAAACAGGAAATGAGCAAGATATGTTGATGTATATTGTCACCAAATTCTGACTCTTAACAATAAATATGGTCTGAGAAAAACAGTGGGGCATTACTTAGTGAACGACCCTTGTAGTTTGCAGCTACGTCTCACTACGTCGAAGGAGCTTTGGCAACTGGAAAGAGATGGAAATGATGGAAACAAGAACCGGCCTTAGGGCCTGAATTCCTTGAAAGGAAAAAGGGAGATGAAAAGCGAAGAAAATTAAGAAGTATTCCATTGAGCTGTACGTCGTCGGGAACTTCACACTACTGTTGCATGAAACACACTGTCCAGTCACATTAATGTGACCACCTATCAGAAGCCTGAATAAACACTTTCTGCACTGTGGACTGCTGCGAGACGTGTAGGAAGAGAGACAGTGATGTTATTGGAGGTACCGACAGGGATTTGGAGCTATGCTTGCCATAGCGCCATGGCCAGCTGTGCCAGGTTCCTCGGTTGAGGATCCATGACCCGAACAGCCCGTTCGAAGACGGAGGGGGTACAGATACTTCATTGGATTTAAATCTGGAGGCCAGAGCAGTATGGTAAAGTTATCCTGGTGCTCTTCGAGCCACACATGCACACTGCTAGCTGGTAGTGCCATCTTGCTGAGGAAAAGCAAAAAAGGTCCTGAAGGATACACGCACATTTGTGTTGATCCATTGTGTGTTCCAGAATGAAGAGATCACACAGGGAATGCCCTCCACCTTGACCCTTCAGACGACTGTTGCAAGGTGTTTGCTTTCAGATGTTATACGCCGTACAACAACAGTCAGTCTTGGTGCATGAACCAGTTGCCCATTCACAGCAATGTTTGCTGATAGGTCGTGGAGGAGACACAGCTGGAAGCCCCTCGGTTCATTTGGGCGGCCTGTTGGTCAACAGTTGCACTTCTGTTCGCACATACACATCTCTGCAGTCGGCTTTGTATAGCGCCATGTAGCCAACCACAGAATAATTTAACCATAGCGACTTGTGTACAGTTTAAAAAAGCGATTCGGAAATACTTCCACCATTGGCGCAAATGCCAGTGATCATGCACTTTTGGACGTCTGATAAATCGCTCGGTTTTTGCATTACGACCCCGACTGCATTGTTTTCCGCGTCCTCCCAACACGCTTCATATGCCCTCCACTACGTGTGCTGCCCCATGCCATCTGTGAGTTGTTGTTGCTCTTTGACATCTAACTTAGGTGGTGTTCACGTTACTGTGACTGGTTCGTGTATGTGTTTAATGTGAGAGTTTGTTTTAGTTAACTGAAAGATGATTTCATTGTAAGTACACGATTGTCATATAAACAGTTCTCGTGTTGGCATGTGTTATTTAAGTTTATTTTTTGGGATCCAGTCGGCATGTTTTGTATATGAATGAGATACTGCAGCACTTGGAATATAAATAATTTACACTGTTGGCCATTAAAATTACATCATCATGAAAGCAGCGTGCAACGCACTTTAACAACTGGCGAAAACTGTAAAACATTCTCGGCTATACAAAAGATTAACATTTTAGCGCGACCACACATAATTCGTAGGAGTGATGCCCTCTACATTCTCTGTATCAGAATGATTATGCAGCGGGTTTCTCATTCAGGAGCCGCATATGAATGTTGTTCGTGAGAAGATCATGTTATGCCTCATGTAATAATGTGAAACATCCATCAAAGTGTCTCAGAATTCGACAGTGATAGAATCCTGGCCTATCGGTCCAGTGGTTTTTCCTTCCACGTTATTGCTGCTCATGCCGAATGATCTTCTATCAGCATTGTGTGTATGAAAGAGACGGGTTCAAGAGCGCCGTACTCAACACCATGCAGGATCTCAATGGCCTCACAGGACTGGCCCCAGAGAAGACCGTCGACCGTACACTTACGTATTGTGCCTCGAACAGGGAAATTATCTGCAGCAAGACAAGTATCTTACGGACAGTGTGATAACATCTGAAGCAGCACGAACTGTCAGTGTTCCTGAGCACTGTTGCAGTTTCTCTTCACGCAGTAGCAGAGAGAGGCGCACCAACCGTGGTATGGGCCTAGCACCTGATTTTGGAGTATGGAGCGCCATTAGGTGGACAATATGATCTCCTCTAGTTCATATAACTGTCACTTTATACAACCTGTGACCTATTTTGGAAGCCTCTGTGACATGTTTCAGTAACTGACTGTACTGTCTTGACCCACGTCGGTACAGAGGTTGTTCAACTGTTATATTGACCAGCTCGTTCTCCAGATCGTTCAGTCATTGAAAACATCTAATCATGTGTTGCTGAGAGATTGGAATGGCACCACTCAGCAGCCACTACGACTGGTGAACCTTGGTGTAGAGCTGAAGCAGCAAAGAATGGTGTACCTGTATATGTCATCCAGTTTCACTTCGGCACAATTCCTAGCTTTGGAGATCCTTAGTAATCTGCCAGAGGTGACACTAAATATGCCAAATCACCAAGAAAACCACTTATTCGTCCAACTACACTGTACACACACTCAGTAAGTAAAATTTCATTCTGTGCTGTCCTTCCTGATGTTGCATTTTTAATGGCCAGCTTTATATGTCTGCTAAACAAGTAGAATAAATGTAGTCGCTGTTGTCGCTACAGGGTGTTAGTAAGCAGTCTGGCAGAAAATTGTCGTGATGGAGGAGTACCACTGTGCGCAGGGCATGGGTATCGGCTGCCTGACGCTGCGTGAGAGCGCTCACATGAACCCTGATCTACCGGAGGTGCACAACACGCTCTTCTGCGGAACCTTCATGGGCTTCACCATTATCGCCGTGGCACTCTTGCTGGGCTACTTCATCAGGAAGCCGGCCCCAAAGGAAGTGGTGAGCACTGCACTATTCTTTGAGGCAGCTTTTATCCATTACCTACCTCTAGTGTTGTGTTGTCTGATTACCTGGCGTGGTTTGCTGACTGATTTTTCCCAGTACTATAGTGCGTGTACTAGAGCACGATCGAAATAAATTCGGTGATTGTTCAAGTATATTTTCTCAGTTTTTGGCGTCATTTCCTGTGCCATGTATCTCTATATTTCTATGTTGTCCAGTTTGTGACACGACATACAAAGGGGTGGCAAGGTGACTTGTTTTGGTTTGAGAGCACTTGGCCAGCTGTCTGTGTGCGACTGCGACGACGTAGCAGCAAGACCGACGTGCTTCTGTTAAGGCCCCCATACACAGGCAGACCACTCAGATGAATTCCCCCCTCCCCACTCCACTGCCAAGCACGTCTGCCCTGTGTGGCCGATTTTATATTGGTCAGATCCGTGGCCCGGTTGCATGTTTTACAGTTAACTGCCAACTGATAGCCCCAAACGCTAGATTCCAGGCCACACCATGTAGGGTCCACCAAATAGTCGCCACTGCCCGCACACATGCAGACGACTCACTGAGTGGGTTAGCAAGCGATGATGATGATGATGATGATGATGATCGGTTTGTGGGACTCTCAACTGCGCGGTCATCAGCGCCCATACAAATTCCCGATCTGTACACAGTCCAATCCAGCCACTTTTACGAATGATGAGGACCACACAAACACCCAGTCCCAGGGGGGACCCCGTGATCCAGTTAGTTAGCAAGCGAGTCGGAACACCGGTCTTGTTGTGAATGGGCGCCTTTGCACTCGACAACTTCGACAACAAAGGCATTAGCAGTCCGCTCAAATTGTCAAGTTTATACATGTTTATGCACGTGGAATGTGAACCACTGAACATACTGCGGAGTGCTATACGCCTAATTAAAGACCTCAACAAGACGATTAGACTGACCATGAAAGGGAAGTATTTTATTAGGTAATAAGCGGAAAATGAGTCTGTAACGACTTCTTGCAATAACTATAATAAGAGTTATAGTAATTAAGCCAAAAGAAGATCGACTGAGCAAATGAAAGCGCTCATTGAGGTATATCGAATGAGCTACTCACATGCTTATTCATGTACTTAATTAGTCAATCTGAAGCATCTTAATTAAGTAATTGAAGTCTCCATAAATAGTCATACGGAACAGATAAACAAATAGCTTTGGACTGTGCCGAGGAAAATGAACTATACATTGTGAATAACATTTGAAATGTGCCACGTGGAGCGGCCGCGTGGTTAGAGGCACCCTGTCACGGGTTGGGGTACCCCTCCCGCCGGACGTTCGAGTCCTCCCTCGGGTATGGGTGTGTGTGTTGTTATTAGCATAACTTAGTTTGAGTATTGTGTATGTCTAGGGACCGTTGACGTCAGCAGTTTGGTCCCTTAGGAATCCACACACACACACACACACACACACACACACACATTTGGAATGTAAGTTTTCAGTATTTAAATGCAGTTTTTGCTTAATTTCGGTTTACTCATAATTTAAATTATATCATAGCTATATAAATTTGGATCACACTAGCAAAAAGAGCAGCTCATTTCCTATAAAAGTGATATGCCACTCATACGTAAGCAGTAAATACTGATGGCGTAGTTCACTTAAACTAAATGTAGTCGTAATTATGTGAAAATTGGTTTCACTTTAATTACGATTAATTTAATTACGGCTGCGACGTATCAGATTGTAATATGAGATTAAAGCCGGCCGGTGTGGCCTTGCGGTTCTAGGCGCTTCAGCCTGGAGTCGCGTGACCGCTACGGTCGCAGGTTCGAATCCTGCCTCGGGCATGGATGTGTGTGATGTCCTTAGGTTACTGAGGGGACTGATGACCACAGATGTTAAGTCCCATTGTGCTCAAAGCCATTTTTTGAGATTAAAGTAAATGCCGATATGTTTTTATTGCTAACTCTGATGGATAGGTAATTGTATATTGGTAACATTAAACAGTGTTGCTGTCCGCATCCCGGTAGGTCAGTGTTCAGCGCGACAGAATGTCAATCCTAAGGGCCCGGGTTCGATTCCCGGCTAGGACGGAGAGTTTCTCTGCTCAGGGACTGGGTGTTGTGTTGTCCTGTCATCATCATCATTTCATTCCCATCGACACCCAGGTCGCCGAAGTGGCGTCAACACGAAAGACCTGCACCGGACCGGTCTACCCGACGGGAGGCCCCAGCCACACGACATTTTATTTAACAGTGTTTCTTCCATCAGATAAGAACTTGTGAGCCCTTACGTGCATCAGCACGAATAAACAATTAAAAAGCAAGGAAACCAATGTTTGTAGGGCCTCCGTAATGCGTGGTTGTATTTCAGAACGTTGGCTATGTTTGTGTCTAGGGGACTCCCAACGCATCACTTGCATTAACCATAAATAAAAGCAACCACAAGTTTAATATATGCAGGCAGGAGAACGTGGTGAAATAATGTCATTTCTCACAGCGTTATTATTTTCAAAAAGGTGAGTTTATTTGCAGAAGACAAAGTATCATTTCTCATAATTCACAATCGTTTGTAATTGGAATATTACCTGTCTGTGCAAGTGTTTAAGTAGGCTGACCAGAATGAAACGTTGCTTAAACTTCTGAAAATCCACGAAAAATAGTCAGAGCTGTTTGTGCACAATTCTAAAGTCGAAATTACTTGATAACAGACTAACAATTACGATCAAAACTAACTGCAGAACAACTTTTAAGAGTTTAGATTAAATCATCTAATCCGGAGTATCCAGAGCCCTCAAGTTGATGGATGTGCGTTATTTAGGTTTAAGTAGGTCTACGTTCTAGGCGACTGATGACCTCAGAAGTTAAGTCGTATAGTGCTCAGAGCCATTTTAACCAGCTCTCAAGTTGCAGACGTTCCAGAGTATTCGCTATCAACACATGCGATTTGTCATAAGTTCCCAACGCAAGTATTTCGCCCGAGGCGAATTTTTCTAAGTCCACACAAGTTAAAATGTTTCAGAATCCTCGTATTCGACACACAGAAAATTTTAAAAGTCCACAACAAAAGACTTAGAATTGTCTCTAATGTACACACGAGGCAATGTATAGTCACAGATAAGTCCCGTCTGTTCCCGATCTCCACTCAGACTGCGGGACAATTGCCGAATGATCCTATGCGAAAATGGCCAACATTACTTATAGGCTCACACTGACATGAGTCAAAAATCTCACATTCCGAGTTCCGAAAGCATACGTAAACTATAAATTTAATGTTCTACATACATGTTACACAAGAATTGGTACGCAAATTTCATCATGTTCCCAATAGTGCTCATAGTTTTCCTGTAGCTTTAATAGTTTGGTCACAAATAGTGTATTCGCCCATATGGACGCTATTTTGTCTCATTATGTCATCAATAAATATAAAACAATTAAATGAATTACAGTTGTACATCCATAATCACATCTCTTTACGAATGCTGCCGCTACTTTTACTTCAGTTCACATTTTATTTATGAAAAAACAATCAATTTTTCATGCCCAGAATACTGTCGGCTGTAATTTAAAATACATAAAATTCTACAATAACAGTTCGATAGTAATCACCACTGTCCACAGACAAAACGTTTGTATCAACCGCTTAAGTGATTAAATTTTGTATCCAAAAGTTTAGGATTAAATCATGTGAAGACTGGGTCTTGAAGTAAGGGCGCCTTTTTACTAGTGCACTCGTCTGAATTTTGTCTTTAAAACCATCTGACTGGCGTCTCTGTCACTGGTGGGGTGTAATTTTTTTTCTAGATTTCCCCGTATCTAATGTTTTATTTATTCAGTCAATTCACTCATGGCGGCTACCCTCCCAAGTCTACTCAGATGATCGGGTTTTGGCCACCGCCTGGCCTGTCTGACAAACTAACTGACCCGCACTCAAGATTTCTCGTACTGTACCAACCATTGTGCCTTGAAGGTGCCACCTCCTTCTGATGCCCCACAAAGATCATCTGGGACAGCATGCCCTTGCAGATGTCAAAGCGGGCTGTCTCGACCGTAACAATACTCGCAGATAGGTCTGCTAGCGATACAACAAAACGCGCGAGCAATGTCGCGTCTGTTAAAGCTTTTCGTAGCAAATTTTTGGATATACCGTCCAAGGGCGAATTATTCATCCAAAAATTTATTATGATGTATCGTTAAAAAACAGCCTCTCAGCTTGCATTTTTGGCGTAAAAAGTTGTAATCGGGAGTGCTGAATGAGAGTACGAGTTGTTTGCCGCAACAAAGGGAAACCCAGTGACGGCTGCAAGTAGGGGAACCATATTGACCACTTGGCAGAGCGCTGGAAACATTCAAGAAGGCAAAGTATGGGTTTCAGGCCTAGGTTAATTTCGCGTGAAATTTCAGTGTGGGTGTTTCTGATTTATTCGCTTATGTCGACACTTGTGTTTTTTGGGAACGTTGGGAGTTGGGCCGTTAACCCTGACTGAACCGTGCATACCAGTCAGTCAGTTAGACTTGTGTTTTTTCGTGTGTAGAGCCGATCTACACTTTGAATTTTTTTTTAAGCCTTGCTACTGGGATTCTGCCTCAGCTAACATCGTTTTCGGACTTTGCGCTGTGATCGTGACTGGATCGAACTTACATTTATCAGGCTTTCAGTTCTATGAACTTACGTGGGCATCAGCGGAACTCTGAAATTTATGAGTTGATTGAAACAGTATTTATTTAAATTTATTTTTAAACTCTATTTGGGGGCTCGAGTCATATTTAGGTCAGAAGGTACCAGTTAGGTCACTTTTCACCAGTCTGCTCTCGGCTATGTGAAATTGTTTAATAAATTGTGGAAAGTTGTAATTACTAATCACATCTTCTGGTGACATTATTTACATGCCAAATATCGTAACAAAGTCATTTTTCTGATTATATATGTCAGTACGATTTACTTTAATTTTTATTGAAGGTGACAAAGAGGGACAATTGTGATGACGATCCCTGTGACACACACAATCCAAATCCCAAGCACTAGAAGTATCGCTTGAAATTATTAGTGGCTGCCACATGCCACAGTTTATATTTATTTTTATAAATAAATCGTATAAGATTCACTCTCTACTCAGATACAGTATATTTTCTGTCATATGTCACGTCTTTTACATCTCCAAATTATTTGCAGTAAAGGTAATGAATTGCTCCGTAGTTCAGAGGCCTCATTAAACTGCAGGACCCCTCTAACAGTCATCAAGGAAGTGTAGGTCATACCACTCCAAAGCACAAGCTCGGATTGTATCAACAATGAGGAAGGAAATCGGGCATGCGCTTTCAAAGGGAACATCCAGGAATTTGCCTGACTCGATTAAGGGAAATCATGGGAAACCTAACACTGGGTGGCCGGACGCGGATTTGAACCCGTCATCCTACAAAATGTGGCTGTAATGTGCTAACGCACGCACCGTCTCCCCGAGTACCAGTCCATTAGGGCCACTCCTAGGAAAGCTTTGTGGTATTCAAATCATTTTTCAGGACAGGTAACTCAATTTTAGGACATGATGGTAGTATAGGTATGAACCATTTTGTTCGCATTTGTGACAGCATGTGACCTATGTCATTGATTAGTGACCCCATCACCCTCATTAGTGACATCACCAATGACGTCACCGCTATTATCAGTAATGCCATCACCCTTATCAGTGAGAAGTCACACCGCCTGCCCAGTCCTTTCTCCTTTCCTTATCTCCAGCCAACCATAGCATAGTATTAAAAATCCAAGATGGCGGAAATAGTCCAGTTGCGTTAGCGAAAAAATTAAAAAGCCCTTCCCCTTTCGCTATCTCCAACCAATTAGACGGCTTAGTAATCCTTATCTTCAACCAATCATAGTGCGGAAGTATCTAAGATAGTGGAAATAGCCCGAAGTGTTAATGTGGAACACCAGCCAATCATCGCGCAGTTTTAAAACTTCAAGTTGATGGAAACAGACCGATTGCTCAATTTATATCCCACGCCATTTTTCCAACGAATCAGAGCATACCATTTAAATGAATGGAATTACTTTATTTTCGACGTACTCTCCCCAATCTTCTATCTATATCCGAATCCCGCTCCAGCTACTGCCGGGTGTGGGTGCTGATGAGTCCTCTCCATTTGGCTCGGTCCTCCCACCTCTTTTCTTCCTCCACTTGCTGCCAGGTCACACCTCTCCTTTCTACAGATAATCTCACTCCCATTTTCCACCGTGTTCTTGGGCGCCCTCTAGATCTTTTCCCATCCATCTTTAGTTCTTCCATAATTTTGGGGAGTCTCTGCCTATGCATCCTCTTAACATGCCCATACCATCTTAATCTCTTTCTTTCAATTTCTTCTCTCATACTTTCTTGTTTAAAATCTCTACATTCCTTATTCTGTCCATTCTTGTTTTTCCCTTAACTGCTCCGAGAAATTTCATTTTCCCTGCTTGCAGTTTTCTCCAGTCCCTTTCTGTCACTGTTCATGTTTCTCCACCATAGGTGACAATAGGGATGTAATAATTCATATACATAAGGAATTTTGCTCTTTCTGCAACGTCATTATTCCAAATCAGGTGTTTTATTGTTTGTGAGAAATTGTCTCCCTTCTGTAACCTCCTATTAATTTCGTTAGTTATTCTTCCATCCCTAGATATTTCACTCCCTAAATAAGTGAAACTTTCTACCACTTTGAGGGGTTCTCCATTCAAGGCAATGTTTCCGTTGATCCCTTTCTCTCTTCCAAATACCGTTACTTCACCCCTATTTTTATTTATTTTTAATCCATACCTTTTCATTATTTCCTTCCACGTATCAAGCTGTAGCTGTACATCTACCCATATTACCATATCATCTGCAAAAATCATCTTTTTGTCTTTTTCTTTTACTATATCTTTAACTGCCCTATTCATTCCCTCCATCACAACATTAAAAAGTGCAGGAGATAGAATACTTCCTTGCTTAAGTCCTTGTCGTATTTCGAAGTATTCAGAGTTCCCCAATGGTGTTCTAATTCTACAATTGTGTCCTCTGTACATTGTCTTTATAACATTAATGTATCCATCTTCTATATCTATCTTCTTCATTTCTTCCCAGAATCTTTCCCTGCCAACTGAATCATATGCCTTTTCTATGTCTATAAAAACCATTATCACTATATTGTTATACTCCCAACTTTTTTCCATCAGTTGACGGATAGAAAATATCAGGTCTATCGTGCTTCTTCCTTTCCTAAACCCATGCTGTTCTTCACTCAGCTCCTTTTCTATCTTCTCACTTGTTCGATTTAATAAAATTCTTTCAAAAATCTTGGCTGTATGACTCATAAGGGTTATTTATCTGTAGTTTTTACAAAGTCTTTTATTACCTTTCTTGAAGATGGGAACAATGTCTCCTGTTCTAAAGTCGTCAGGTATTGTACTATTTCTCCACACGCCACTGCATTTCCACTGGACCTGCTACTCTTATCATGTCCACTGATACTTCATCAGGTCCTGGGGCTTTCCCCCCATTCATCTTCTTCACAGCTTTTTCCATTTCTTCCCATGTAATTTGTCCTAATTCTGCTTCCCAACTTCTCTCAATTTCTCCATTATTTGTTGTTTCCTCATGTACCTGCTCCTCAGCGTTTAAATGCTTCTTAAAGTGTTCTTTCCAGAGATCTTTTATATTCCCTGGATCTTCAATAACGGTATCGTCCTCTGTTTCCATCTTTACTGGTACCTCAGAAGCCTTCCTTTTATTTTGTAGAACATTTTCTTATAGCTCTTCACATCTTCTTTTCTTTGCTGTTTCCACTATTTCTTTGCACTTCTTCTTTTCCTCTATATACCTTTTATGGTCTTCGTCATTTTTAGTTTTCCACCACTTTCTCCATGCTCCATTTTTTCTTCTAACTGCTTGGATTGTGGTATCATCCCACCAACTTCTCTGTCTTATTTTTTTCTTTCCAGATGTTCTGCCACATACCTTTTGTGCTGCTTCGACTAAAGTGTCTTTGAATAAACTCAATTCTTTTTCTACATCGCAGAAAACTTCGTTTGCAAATTTCTGTGTGATTAATTCTCTGTACTTGTCAGCACATTCACTCTCCTTCAGTTTCCAATCCTGTATCTTCATCACTTTCTTCTGTTTTCTATTTTTCACACACTGATTCATTTTCCATTGTCCCACCAGTAATCTATGGTCTCCATCTGCACTCACACTTGGAATTACCTTCACATTTGTTACTTTCTCTCCCCATTCACTATCTACTAGAATATAATCAATTACACTCTTGGTTCTTGAGTTTCTCTCTTGATAAACCAGCTGTTTGCTATTTTCATTCCATTGCTCTGGCACAAATCCAGGAGTCTTTCCCCTTCTTCATTTCTTCCTCCATATCCAAAACATCCGAATACTTGCTAAAAGCCTTTCTGTCTTTGCCCACCTGTCATTAAAATCTCCCATCACTATATTAGCACTCTCTATATGGTTTTTCTAACACATTTTCAAAGTCCATCTTCTCTTCTTCGCTACATCCCACTTGAGGTGCATAAATCTGAATTACTTTTAGTGTTTCTTTTTGGAATATCAGGTTTAAGATTATGATCCTGTCTGATATATATCTCACATTTTCAATACAGCTTTGTACATTCTTATTCACCATCACTGCCACACCATTTCTTCCAGACCTGTTATTCCCACTCCAGTACAGTTTTCATCCTCCTCTCAAATTGTTCTCACCTTTTGCCTTCCACTTTGTTTCGCTTAATCCCAAAATATCTAACTTCCTCTCTGTTAGTACATCTGTCATTTCTTCCATTTTTCCATTGAGGGTTAATATATTAAGGGTGCCAATATTTAGGTTATTTTTTAGTCCAGTTGGTTTCATCTTCTTGTACTGATGAATTTCATCAGGTCTCCCATCATTTGCACCAGTACTTGAAGAAGCAGTGGGGTCAAATCCTGAGTGGCTAGTACCGAGGCTCGTCTATGTTTTGAAAGCAATATATGAAGACTTTCCTACTGGCTTGCTAGGCCTAACGCAAGAAAGGATTTTCTGTTGGGGTTGTCTCCCTTAGCCTTTGGAGTTTCTCCTCCACCACAAGGCAGTTGTTCCCTTCTCATTTAATTCCTAGAAAGGAGGGTTGCCTCAGCTGCCAGCTACGCCGTTCCAAAGTCTTCCTTCTCCGCCGTCGCTGCCATTAAGGTCTTCACCCGTAACCCTGGGTATGGGTTCCGTGTTATACCCCACGGGATTGGGTCCCTGCCTGAACTCACCCATCCTAGCAGTCCGGCCTACTGAAGTGTAGGATGCCCACCCCTGCGACGTGGACGCGCCAGACAGGAGTTACCTCAGTGGAGGAATAGGGAAGGGCACCATACCTCCCTGGAGCCGGGTTCAACCAGTCAAATTTAGCATTAAATTACCGCTAAACATTCAGTAAAAGCTATGTTAAATTCGAAGTTATTCATAATTTCCGAAAGACATTTACCTTTACGTACACAAACATATGTCTGACGTAATATTCAAATCATTGCAAGGTCAAAGATATGAACTGTTCCCTAAAATGGCACTCACACGTTACATCTCTCTCTCTCTCTCTCTCTCTCTCCCTCTCTCTCTCTCTCTCTCTCTCTCTCTCCCTTCTCACCTCTCCTCTCCTCTCTTCTCCACCAGTCAGAGCCTAGTTTTATGATGTAAAATCGAATTACAGTGTAGCCCTACCTACTCAGGAGGTAGTAATAAAACGCAAGAGCCAGTTACAGTGCTGTGCTGTGCTGTCTGAGCTGTGTGGCCAATTATTTATCAAAGCATACTCAACATACCCCTCTCTTCCCTTCCCCCCCCCCCCCTCTCTCCCTCTCCCTTCTCTCCTCACCTCTCCTCTCCTCTGCGCCCAATATTACTTTTACAAAGTAGCTCAATCTTGTCTGTTCTCAGAAAGCACCCGAAATATTTATCAAAAGGTATGTCAAAGTATCTGTAGTGCCTAAAATACTGACAAGGACGAACTATATTTGTACTACCGACTTCTAAAAAATCGTTTATGGACTGGCCCACCACAAATTCCTCTTTTGTGCCAACCATTTCCTCTCAGAGCATTCAGATGGTTCAAATGGCTCTGAGCACTATGGGACTTAACTTCTGAGGTCATCAGTCCCCTTGAACTTAGAACTACTTAAACCTAACTAACCTAAGGACATCACACACATCCATGCCCTAGGCAGGATTCGAACCTGCGACCGTAGCGGTCGCGCGGTTCCAGACTGTAGCACATAGAACCGCTCGGCCACTCCGGCCGGCTCTCAGAGCATTAATTGCAACCTACACCCTCAGTTTTTTTGCTGCATATATTCCAATATCTGTCTTCCTCCACAGTTTTTACCCTTTACAGCTCCCTCTAGTACCGTGGAAGTTATTTCCTGATGTCTTAACAAATGTCCTGTGCATTCTTCTTGTCAGTATTCTCCATACATCAGTTTCCTTTTCCATTCTGGGCAGGACCTCCTCATTCTTTACCTTATCACTCCAACTAATTTTCAACGTTCATCTATTTGCACCACATGTCTAATGCTTCCATCCTCTTCTTTTCCGTTCTTCCCACAGTCCATGTTTCACTGCCATACAATGCTGTGCTCTAAACGTCCGCTCTCAAAAATTTCTTCCTCGAGGCTTAAGTTTGGTACTAGTAGACTTCTCTTGACCAGGAAAGCCTTTTTTGCCAGTGCTAGTCTACTTTTGATGTCCTACTTGCTCAGTTCGTCGTCGGTTATTCTGCTGCCCAGGGAACAGAATTAGTTAACTTCATCTATTTCGTGTTCTTTCGCTGTTCTTATTTCTGTTAATTCTCATTACTTTCGTCTTTATTCTATTTACTCTCATTCCATATTCGGTACTCACTGTAGAGTTTTCATTCAATTCAGCATATCCTTTAAATGTTCTTCACTTTCACTGAGGATAGCAACGTCATCAGTGAATCTTACCATTGATATGCATTCACCTTGAATTTTATTTGCATACTTGAACGTTTCTTTTACCTCCGTCATTACTTCTTCGATGTGTATATTGACCATTAGGGGTGAAAGATATCACTGTCTTACACCGTTTTTAGCGACGTTGTAAGAGATAAATAACGAATTAGGAACATGTAGTTGCTGAAATTCAGTTGCACCTAAAATGCTGCTCGGTAAACTTTGAAAACACGAAATAAAATTAACTCTTATTTTATATCTCATTTGCTTAACGTCACCAACAGCTGGCTTCATTGTTAAAAAGTGTCACTTGTTCAATGGCTGTACCAAGGTCTGTTGTGTGACCAACAGATCTCTGCACTGGTAAATATGTACAAAGTTCGATCTCTGGACCGTACTTGGTTCAAGACAAAATAGAGCCTTAAAATAACTATTAAATTAATAATGTCACAGTATTCTAAACTGTCCACCAAATATATGGGTAACGTCATGGCTGTGTGCTCTGAAGAATGTGTCTTGGGGGTAGGGGGGAGGGGGGGCGGCAGGAGAGTGAAGATAGGTGTATCTCTAGAAAAATATAATCGATAACAATAATTCTAAGTGACTGGCACCTAACAGAGTTTAAGCAGAAGGCAAATGTTATAAGACTCAAGTTCATTATTGTACCTGATCTATGGTGCTTGTCAAAAATGTCACAAGTTTATAAAATGCTTCATTGAAGCTAACGTTCACATTGCAACAGCATCTAAATATGTAAACTGTATTCAGTCTGATGAATACAAACGTCTCAAAAATGAGATCGACAGGAAGTGCAAAATGGCTAAGCAGGGATGGCTAGAGGACAGATGTAAGGATGTAGAGGCTTATCTCACTAGGGGTAAGATAGATACTGCCTACAGGAAAATTAAAGAGATCTTTGGAGAGAAGAGAACCACGTGAATGAATATCAAGAGCTCAGATGGCAACCCAGTTTAAAGCAAAGAAGGGAAGGCAGAAAGGTGGAAGGAGTATATAGAAGGTTTATACAAGGGCGATGTACTTGAGGACAATATTATGGAAATGGAAGAGGATGTAGATGAAGACGAAATGGGAGGTAAGATACTGCGTGAAGAGTTTGACAGAGCACTGAAAGACCTGAGTCGAAACAAGACGCCCGGAGTAGGCAACATTCCATTAGAACTACTGACGGCCTTGGGAGAGCCAGTCCTGACAAAACTCTACCAGCTGGTGAGCAAGATGTATGAGACTGGTGAAACACCCTCAGACTTCAAGAAGAATATAATAATTCCAATCCCAAAGAAAGCAGGTGTCGACAGATGTGAAAATTACCGAACAATCAGTTTAATAAGCCACAGCTGCAAAATACTAACGCGAATTCTTTACAGACGAATGGAAAAACTGGTATATGCGGACCTCGGGGAGGATCAGTTTGCATTCCGTCGAAATGTTGGAACACGTGAGGCAATACTGACCTTACGACTTATCTTAGAAGAAAGATTAAGAAAAGGCAAACCTACGTTTCTAGCATTTGTAGACTTAGAGAAAGCTTTTGACAATGTTGACTGGAATACTCTTTTTCCAATTATAAAGTTGGCAGGGGTAAAATACAGGGAGCGAAAGGCTATTTACAATTTGTACAGAAACCAGATGGCAGTCATAAGAGTCGAGGGACATGAAAGGGAATCAGTGGTTGGGAAAGGAGTGAGACAGGGTTGTAGCCTCTCCCCGATGTTATTCAATCTGTATATTGAGCAAGCAGTAAAGGAAACAAAAGAAAAATTTGGAGTAGGTATTAAAATTCATGGAGAAGAAGTAAAAACTTTGAGATTCGCTGATGACATTTTAATTCTGTCAGAGACGGCAAAGGACTTGGAAGAGCAGTTGAACGCAATGGACAGTGTCTTGAAAAGAGGATATAAGATGAACATCAACAAAAGCAAAACGAGGATAATGGAATGTAGTCAAATTAAATCGGGTGATGCTGAGGGAATTAGATTAGGAAATGAGACACTTAAAGTAGTAAAGTGGTTTTGCTATTTAGGAAGTAAAATAACTGATGATGGTCGAAGTAGAGAGGATATAAAATGTAGACTGGCAATGGCAAGGAAAGCGTTTCTGAAGAAGGGAAATTTCTTAACATCGAATATAGATTTATGTGTCAGGAAGTCGTTTCTGAAAGTATTTGTTTGGAGTGTAGCCATGTATGGAAGTGAAACATGGACGATAACTAGTTTGGACAAGCAGAGAATAGAAGCTTTCGAAATGTGGTGCTACAAAGAATGCTGAAGATTAGATGGGTAGATCACGTAACTAATGAGGAGGTATTGAATAGGATTGGGGAGAAGAGAAGTTTGTGGCACAACTTTACTAGAAGAAGGGATCGGTTGGTAGGACATGTTTTGAGGCATCAAGGGATCACAAATTTAGCATTGGAGGGCAGCGTGGAGGGTAAAAATCGTAGAGGGAGACCAAGAGATGAATACACTAAGCAGATTCAGAAGGATGTAGGTTGCAGTAGGTACTGGGAGATGAAGCAGCTTGCACAGGATAGAGTAGCATGGAGAGCTGCATCAAACCAGTCTCAGGACTGAAGACAACAACAACAACAACAACAACAACATTCAGTCTGATAATGTGTGCACTTGCCACCACCGAACCTTTTTTTTTTTTTTTTTTTTACAACGCTGTGAAGATAACGTTTCACAATAAGAAGTACCAGAGTACCAGGTGGTTACAATTAAACTGATAGTGTTTCGAGTCCCGCACTGATTGCTTCGTACATCTCAGGCCGCGGAAACACTGGTGGTATGTTCGTCAAACTATACGCTCGTGGAGTGTTCTGAAAACAACAGTTGTTCCACTTTCTGATGCCTGGCGAAATATGGCTCTGTAAGCAGTCAGAATGTGAAATGTTTCCTGTTTTGACGTCAGTTTGTTGTTTGTTGTTTGACAATACGTGTTGGTTTCTATCCTGAAGTGGCTCCTTGTACATAGGGTTAAGGAGTTTGAAATTTTCCGTGCGGAACGCAGTGGCTGTTGAGAAGAAAGACCGCGCACTTGTGTTAAAGTTGGTTTTTCAGAACGGTAGCAGTAGCAGCGCTGCATTGTGGGAACATCGCTGACAAAAAAGAGCTGCGAAGAGGCCCCACGTCGATGAATGGACTAAAGAATAAGATCAAGAAATTTGAGGTAACAAGTGAATTTGGTGGTGCAGCAGGGAGAGGGAGCTCCTCCATTCCCATGGCAGTTGTTAATGCAGATGATATAGCTGTAGTCGACCGTGTAGCACACGCGTCAAATTCTGCAGGCAGTGCTCGATCTGAATCTCGGGAACCGTCTCTCTCTCCTGCTCAACATTTCAAAAGATTTTGAGGCGCATCTTAAACTTGTATATTTTTTTAAATAAAAATTCAGAATGTGCACTAAATGAAGCCTCAAGTGAGGCTACAAAGCCGTGATTTTGCTCCTCGTTTTTTGGTTATGCACGGAAATGGGCGACATGTGGCCTTTGATGGACGAAGCACGTTTTACTCTAAAAAGTGCTGTGAATGCACAGAACGGTCGATTATGGGGCTCTATTCTGAGAAATTCTGTGCTCAAACGTCTACTGCATTCAGATGATGTGACTGTGAGGTTTGGTGTTATAGGTTCCTTCATTCTCACTTCGTTTTTCTTCGATGAGATAGCACCTGACCGACCTGTTAGGTGTACAGTGTCGTCTGCATGTTATAAGGACCTTTTTGTGCAACATGTGATTCCAGTTTTGCAAGAGCGTAACTGTGTCCAAACTAGTATTTTCCTGGAAGACGGGGTGACAGCACGTGCCCCTTGCCAGGTGAAAGGGTTGCTTCGAGAAACCTACATTAATGACCACATCATCTGTAGGCAATTTCCAAATGTGTGGCCTTCCAGATCCCCCGACTAAATCCGCGTGACTTCTGGTTGTGGGGGGTATTTGAAAGATCGCGTCTATTAGGGATGTACCCGAACTGTTCCTGATATGAAGGAAAGTATACAGTGACATATTGCTCTGATTACACCGGATATGCTGCAAGCAACCGTGAACCATGCTGTGTTATGGATGCGGTATGTTTCTGATATGGGAGAGCATACTGAATGCATATTGTAACTTGTGTCCATATCCTAATAAAAGTGCCAGAACCACCATTATCAAGTGTGTGTGTGTTCATCCCCTTTTCCTGCACCAATGCCGCTTCGTAACAGCTTATAGTGGCATATTTCACCTGGTGGCAGAAAGTGGACCTGTTGTGCCGGGACAACGGCGGGTTCTTTGGTTTGCTTCTGGAGGATACCGAGTGGATAGTATAACATACACTATTGCCCCAAAGAAACTATATCGGCAGAAATACACTCCTGGAAATTGAAATAAGAACACCGTGAATTCATTGTCCCAGGAAGGGGAAACTTTATTGACACATTCCTGGGGTCAGATACATCACATGATCATACTGACAGAACCACAGGCACATAGACACAGGCAACAGAGCATACACAATGTCGGCACTAGTACAGTGTATATCCACCTTTCGCAGCAATGCAGGCTGCTATTCTCCCATGGAGACGATCGTAGAGATGCTGGATGTAGTCCTGTGGAACGGCTTGCCATGCCATTTCCACCTGGCGCCTCAGTTGGACCAGCGTTCGTGCTGGACGTGCAGACCGCGTGAGACGACACTTCATCCAGTCCCAAACATGCTCAATGGGGGACAGATCCGGAGATCTTGCTGGCCAGGGTAGTTGACTTACACCTTCTAGAGCACGTTGGGTGGCACGGGATACATGCGGACGTGCATTGTCCTGTTGGAACAGCAAGTTCCCTTGCCGGTCTAGGAATGGTAGAACGATGGGTTCGATGACGGATTGGATGTACCGTGCACTATTCAGTGTCCCCTCGACGATTACCAGAGGTGTACGGCCAGTGTAGGAGATCGCTCCCCACACCATGATGCCGGGTGTTGGCCCTGTGTGCCTCAGTCGTATGCAGTCCTGATTGTGGCGCTCACCTGCACGGCGCCAAACACGCATACGACCATCATTGGCACCAAGGCAGAAGCGACTCTCATCGCTGAAGACGACACGTCTCCATTCGTCCCTCCATTCACGCCTGTCGCGACACCACTGGAGGCGGGCTGCACGATGTTGGGGCGTGAGCGGAAGACGGCCTAACGGTGTGCGGGACCGTAGCCCAGCTTCATGGAGACGGTTGCGAATGGTCGTCGCCGATACCCCAGGAGCAACAGTGTCCCTAATTTTCTGGGAAGTGGCGGTGCGGTCCCCTACGGCACTGCGTAGGATCCTACGGTCTTGGCGTGCATCGGTGCGTCGCTGCGGTCCGGTCCCAGGTCGACGGGCACGTGCACCTTCCGCCGACCACTGGCGACAACATCGATGTACTGTGGAGACCTCACGCCCCACGTGTTGAGCAATTCGGCGGTACGTCCACCCGGCCTCCCGCATGCCCACTATACGCCCTCGCTCAAAGTCCGTCAACTGCACATACGGTTCACGTCCACGCTGTCGCGGCATGCTACCAGTGTTAAAGACTGCGATGGAGCTCCGTATGCCACGGCAAACTGGCTGACACTGACGGCGGCGGTGCACAAATGCTGCGCAGCTAGCGCCATTCGACGGCCAACACCGCGGTTCCTGGTGTGTCTGCTGTGCCGTGCGTGTGATCATTGCTTGTACAGCCCTCTCGCCGTGTCCGGAGCAAGTATGGTGGGTCTGACACACCGGTGTCAATGTGTTCTTTTTTCCATTTCCAGGAGTGTATGTAAACAGGCAGAATACGGCACTGCGGTCGGAAATGCCTATATAAGACAACAAGTGTCTGGAACAGTTGTTAGATCGGTTACTGCTGATATAATAGCAAGTTATCAAAATTTAAGCGAGTTTGAACGTGGTGCTGTAGTCGCCGCACAAACGATGGGACTCTGAATATCAGAGGTAGCGGTGAAGTGAGGATTTTCCCGTACGTCCCTTTCACGAGTATACTGTGAATATCAGGAATCCGGTAAAACATCAAATATCCGACATCGCTGTAGCCGGAAAAAGATCCTCCAAGAACAGTACCAATGGTGACTGAAGAGAATCGTTCAGCGTGACAGAACTGCAACCCTACCGCAAATTGCTGCAGATTTCAATGCTGAGCCGTTAACAAGTGTCATTGTGCGAACTATTCAACGTAACATCATCGATACGGTCTTTAGGAGCCGAACGCCCACTCGTATACGCTTTATGACTACATGACACAACGCTTTAAGCCTCGCCTGGGCCCTTCAACACCGACGCTGGACTGTTGATGACGGGAAACATGTTGCCTGCTTGGACGAGTCTCGTTTCAAATTGTATCGAGCGGATGGACGTGTACGGGTATGGAGGCAGCCTCATGAATCTATGGACGCTGGATATCAGCGGTGGACTGTTCAAGCTGGTGGAGGCTCTGTAATGGTGTGCGGCGTGTGCAGTTGGAGTGATGTGGGACCCCTGATACGTCTAGATATGTCTCTGACACGTGACACGCAAGTAAGCATCCTGTCCGATCGCCTGCATCCGTTCATGTCCATTGTGCATTCCGGCGGACTCGGGCAATTCCAGCGGGACATTGCAACAATCCACATGTCCAGAATTGCTACAGAGTTACTCCAGGATCACTCTTCTGAGTTTGAACATAACTTTGATGCGTTGCAACGAGATCTGCACTCCCTCGTACTCTTACGGAATTATGGACAGGGCTGCAGGATTCCTGTTCTCAATTCCCTCCAGCATTACTTCAGACATTAGGCGAGTCCATGGCACGTCGTGTTGTGGCACTTCTGGGTGCTCACGTTGGCCCTACACGATATTAGATAGGTGTACCAGTTTCTTTGGCTCTTCAGTGTATAAAATACTAGTATACTAGTTCACTTTATTACAGCGTAACTAACAATTTTGTACAGTCCATTTCTATAGGAATGTCATGAGTATTTACAGTTATCTCTGAACATTGACGCATTATTTACTACAGACAAAGTATAAGTCTGCCACACTGAGTACATTTGACAGTAACTATCCCCATAGTTCTGCCTGATACGGTGAGCACACAGCTGACCTACTAGAAGACGATGCTGTTCTCTTAGTCGATTATCGCTTGGTCAGTAAAGCACTTGTATACGAGAGCCAAAGGTCTCGAGTTCAAGTCTCGCTCCAGCCCACAGTTTTAATTTGCCGGGAAGTTTAATATCAGTACACACTCTCCAGCAGAGCGAAAATTTCGTTCTAGAAACTGCTGGTGCTTGCGAAACTACTAATCAACTACACCACCATCTAATGAAAGAACCATCACACACAAAACACAATTTTTGTTAGAAAAGGAGTAAGGTGTTTGATTTTAGGAAAGAATAAGCTGTGTTATTACGATGTACCGGTTAAACTGCACAACAGCATGGACTGTTTATAGGTGGCCTCACGAGAGACTAACTAAGCCGGTAACACTGAATGATGTGGCATCTCAAAAGACAATGTCAGAGTCGATACCTCGAAAATAAAAAAAAAATTGTTAAATTTATGGGATTATATACAAGGTTTCTCACACTTTGCAAGCAAATTGAAGCTTGAAATTAAATGTTTCAGCACCTAACTGCATTACATAGTTTTAAAGCTTATCGTAATTTCTGTAATATCTTGACGAAAATTCGAGGAAAATAAAACAGCATTATTTGTAAGACTAGCCGAGCACCCAGCGATGCCTGCGTATGCATTTATTGCAACCGTATTAACCCATCTCCTCCTTCCCCTTCTTTTTATCCATCTCCTCCTTCCTCCTCTCTGTCCATCTCTTTCTCCTCCCTTTCTCTGTCTAGCATCTCCATCCCCCGACTGTCTATCTTCTCCTGTCCCCCTTTCTGTCCCTCTGCTACTCTCTGTTCATCTGTTCTTGCCCTTCTGTCCAATCCTTCACCCACGCATCTGAGACCATCTCCTCCTCTTCTCTATCTCCTCCACACTCCCTGTTATCACTTCTCCTGACTCTGACAGTGTGAATTATTAAATCATCTCCATGGACATTTACTGGAAAACCACCAATCATCCACAATGTTGCTGTTAGTTGAAATCTAATGCTCGTACAGTCTCACGCTTTTCGTCTGTTGGTCCAACAAAAAAATATTCTACCAGTAGACCCTCCTCTTCTTTACCTCCTTCACCATCACATTCATCATCTTCTTTTTCTCATTTCACAAATACAATTTTTCTAATGTCTTCGTCTGTCTTCTTTCAGAATAATTCTACTAATCTTGGAGGAGCAGGGTGATTGGGAGTTGAAGTGAACGCTTCTTGAACCGCATCTTCTTCTCCTCTGCGAAAGCCTGACAAGATTATTTTTGCACAGATGGATTATGATCTGAATTGGAGAATAAATTCTCATTAATATCTTTTTTAGGTACTGGTAAGAGTCTATATAAACGTAGTTATTTTACGTTTTTACTCTCTGTGTTTGGCCTCAAAAATATATCAGATTACCTCCAACAGTATCCAGTTAGACTCAAAGTGTATCAGCCTACCTCAAACTGTATCTACCTGCCCAAAAAGTGTACCAAATTACCCCAAATCTTTTCAGATTACTTCAACGTGGAACAGCTTGACGCAGAAGTGATCAATTAGCCTCAAGAGTGTAGCAAATTAAACCACACTGTATCAAATTACCCACCGAACTGTAACAGTTTGCCCAACAGTGTATCAGTTATCCTAAACTGTATCAGATTACCCGTTAAACGTTATCAGCTTGTCCCCCAAAGTGTACCAACAAGACAAAAACTTTACCAAATTACCTTTCAAGCTGTATCACGTTACTCCAGAAGTGTTTCAATTAGCCCCAAAAGTGGTAAAAATTACGCTTAAAACTGTGCCAAGTTGCTCCAGAGCTGTATCAACTAGCCCCAAAATTGTATCAAATTACCGCTCATACTATATCAAACTGCCACAGGAGTGTATCAGATTACCCTATCTACACTGAAGAGCCAAAGAAACTGGTACACTTGCCTAATATCGTGTAGGGATCCTGCAAGCACACAGAAGTGCCACAACATGACATGGCAAGGACTCGACTAATGTCTGAAGCAGTGCTCGAGGGAAGTAGCACCATGAATCCTGCAGGGCTGTCCATAAATCCGTAAGAGTACGACGGGGTGGAGATCTCTTCTGAACAGCACGTTGCAAGGCATCCCTGATATGCTCAATAATGTTCATGTCTGATGACTTTGATGGCCAGCGGAAGTACTTAAACTCAGAAGAGTGTTCCTGGAGCCACTGTGTAGCAATTCTGGATGTGAGGGGTGTCGCATTGTCCTGCTGGAATTGCACAAGTCCGCCGGAATGCACAACGAACAAGAATGGATGCAGGTGATGAGACTGGATGCTTACGTACTTGTCACCTGTCAGAGACGTATCTAGGCGTTTCAGGAGTCCCGTATCACTCTAACTGCACACGGCCCGCACCATTACAGAGCCTCCATCAGCTTGAACAGTCTCCTGCTGACATGCAGGGTCCTTATCCATACACGTCCATCCGCTCGACACAATTTGACACGAGACTCGTCCGAGCAGGAAACGTGTTTACAGTCATCAACAGTCCAATGTCGGTGTTGATGGGCCCAGGCGAGGCTTTCAGCTTTGTGTCGTGCTGTCACTAAGGGTACACGAGTGGGCCTTCGGCTCTAGAAGCCCATATCGATGATGTTTCGTTAAATGATTTGCACACTGACACTTGTTGACGGCTCAGAATTGAAATCTACAGCAATTTGCGGAAGGGTTGCATTTCTGTTACATTGAACGACTCTCTTCAATCGTCTTTGGTCCTGTTCTTGCAGGATCTTTTCCGGGGAGCATTGATGTCGGAGATTTGATGTTTTACCGGATACCTGATATTGACGGTAGTGTTTTGAAATGGCCGTACGGGGAAATTCCTACTTCATCGCTACCTCGGAAATGGTGTCCCATCGTTCGTCGCCGACTGTAATACCACTTTCAAACTCACTCAAATCTTGATTACATGCCATTGTATCAGCAGTTTACTCTAAAAGTCTATCAACTTGCTCCAAACGTGTATTGAATTACTCTAAAATGTATCAGATTACCCCTGAAACTATATCAACTTGCCCCAAAATTTTATGAAATTATCCCTCAAACGCCATCAACTTGCCCAAAAGTGTTTCATAATGGCCTGTCAAACAGTATTAAAATTGCCTCAAAATTTTTGTTGACATCTGTAAATATCGTGAAGTCCTATGCAACTAAGTTCCAGATCTCCCTACCTTGTGTAAAGAGGTTGCACCCCTCTCTGCATCAGAAAACTCGGATGATGTACTGGGGATGAATTCTGTGTTCTTCAGCACCAAAGACAGTGGTGCTAACTAGCATGACGGAAATATGTAACTTTAACCATAAAATGTTGATACCTTTGACAATGGTTGGCCGTGTAAACTTCGCTTCCAATAAAGGAAAGGTAGTGCTGTTCTTTCCTTGCAGATACCGCATCATTTTCTTCAAATGTGCACTTCCCTTTCCTCGTGTATTATGTCACAATTCTGTTTTATCTACGCAAAGAACTTATTTGTCTTAATAAATTCGCTATCAACAGCTTATACATAAGATATGCATTGTTAATATACGTTATTAAACTTCGTTAACTCTGAAAAATAGATCACTTTTATTAAAATAATGTATTTCATTAATTTTATAGTCGCAGACTTAGTCACAAATCACTTGCTTGACTCCGAAGGGTGCTGGAGTGCTGCTTGACCTAAAGTTCTTATTAGTATGTAAAAAAATTTAAATTTCATTGTGCTTGCAAAGTTTGATAAGTCTTACGAAATATAACGCAATTTTATTTTGCTCGAATTTTTATACAGATCTTACATATAGTACGACACAGTTTAGTAATTAATAATGACAATTTAGGTTCTGAAATATTTAATTTGAAGCTTCATTGTTATTGTAAAGTGTGAGAAATCTCACGTATAATACCATAACTGATAAATATTTTTTTTCGTGATATCGACACTGACATTTTCTTTGCAGATGCTACCTCTCACTGTTGCTGTCTTTGGTTGTCTCTCATCGCTATGTGTATAAACAATCCATGTCGTTCTTCAATTTAAATGATATATCTTAATGGAAATGAAGTCCCATGCTTCTTGACAGAGTGTAGCGGAATGATGCGAGAGACCCGCATCGCCGTACTAGGCAAGGTCTTAATGGAGGTGGTTTGCCGTTGCCTTTCTCCGACCGTAATGGGAATGAATGATGATGATGAAGACGACACAACAACACCCAACCATCTCGGGGTAGGTGAAAATCTGTGACCCCTCCGAAATCGAACCCGGGACCCCGTCTTTGGGAAACGAGAACGCTACCGCGAGACCACGAGTGGCGGTCATATATCGTAATAAAATAGCTTATTCCTTCATCGAATAGAAAGTCTAATTTGTCCCCTGAAAAAAATATTGTCGTGCGGTACTTTTATTAGATGTTGGTCTAGCTGATCAGTTTTTTGTTTTATTTCGGCTGGTCTTAGTTCTGAAGGCAACGACAGTTTCTTTGTAATACTTGGCACTGATTGTATTTTCTCTTGTAACATTAACTTCACCCCCTCCTAAAACTGATTTTAAAAAATTATCGTTAACAGTACACACATTATCAGACTGAATACTTTTGCGTTGTGAACGTTAGTTACATTTCACGAAGTATTTTAGAAGAGTGTGATAATTTTTACAAGCATCATAACTGAGGTAAAATAATTAATTTGAGGTTTACAACATTTGTCTTCTACTTAACCTCAACTATGTTTTGAGCAGTTGCAGCAAGCGTTATTGATTATTTTTTTTTAGTGCTGCATTATTGTTACTCTCCTCTCCTATGACAAATACTTAGAGTTCACCTTCATGATGGATGTGTGTGGAAGATAATTTGATCTAACCACGGTGTGATAAACCACTTAAGCATCAGACTTTTTGTGCAATTTGAATACACTTCAGATATTTAGGTCCTTTGCAACATAAACACTATACTTTATGACCCATTTCAGAATATTGTGACTTTTTGACTAGCATCATGTAGAGTAATTAATTTACATATTACAACATTTTTCTCTTACCTAACCTCAGATAAGTCTCAGTAATTTGTAATAATCTTTGACGATTATAGTTTTCTAGTGGTACATTATTTTCACTATCGCCCTCCCCTCTCCTGACACGTACTTTAGAGGTCACAATCATGATGAATTTGTGTGGAAAACAACTCTATGAAGAAGAAACACTGTGATCATCGATGTAACTATCACACTTTTTGCATTTATGATGTGTTTTTGAGGTAGTTCAGATATTGTCGCATTGTAGATGTGAAAAATAATTAACTTATGGTAGTTTTGTGTCTTAAATCAAGTATGGTTCGTAGATCGAAGTAGAACTTTTTTACCTGGGCAGACGCCTTTTGTTGGTGATAGTGAAAACAACTTATGATGCTGTTGATGACATTAAGCAATTGGGATGTAAAATAAGAGTTGACTTTATTTCGCGTTTTCAGTGTTCACGGACTGGTATTTAATGTAAAAATTGTCTTCGAGGACGACATATTCTTAATTTGTTATTTATATTTTATAACTAAATATGGGTTTTTAATTATTTATAGACGATACGTTATATGCTCGTTCCAACATTTGTATCGAATGATAGTTATATAGCTTCAAATGAAATTTAACGATGTGGCTGGTGAGCCAGTCCAAAAATGATGTCTTGAAAGTCAGTAAAGCAAATATATTCGTTATTTTCGTTATTTTAGGCAATTCAGATAACGTAATATATTTCTTGATAAATATTTTAAGGTACTTTTTAAAGGCAACCCAGAAGGAGCTACACTGATTGGGGGAGGAAGATGTGTGTTACTTATTTTTTTCATAAATAATTCAAGTCGTTCAGATACTTTTGAGCCCAGAGCCCAGATGGAGCTACAATGTAATCTGCCTTCTCATTTTAATACTAGGCTCTGATTGCAGGAGAGGTGAAACACTATGTAATGTGTGAGCGCCAATTTAAGAAAGCAAAATATCTTTGCCCCTGCAGTCATTTTAATATTGTGTCCAATATATTTGTGTGTATGTATATTTAATGTAGTTTGATACTATTTTTACGCGAAAGGTAAATGACTTTCAAAAATAACGACTATCTTTGATTTTATAATCTAATGGTCGCGTACTTTTTTACTACGAATTGGCACTGTCTTAAATACTACAATTTGACTGGTTGGAAATTGGCAAGTGTACACCCCGAAATAATGTAATTTGAGACCGTTTTCCAACGTAATTTGGATACTATGTTATGGTTGGTTGGAAAGAGGAAAGGTTTTGGTGTATAACTCATACAGTTGGTCTATTTCCATCAACTTGGAGTTTTAATACTGCATTACGGTTGGCTGGAGATATGGGGGGGATGAACTTTTCATTTTCTATTTACAAAATAGGGCTATTTCCGCGATCTTGGATATTTATGCACTCTAACTGGCTGGAGATAAGGGATACTACACAGGTCACTGATTGGAGACAGCAGGCAGGGAGGGAATTTTTAATTTTTTCCTTGGACACAGTTGGACTTTTTTTATGTCTGGGGTTTTTAGTACTACGCTATGATTCGCTAGAGATAAAGAGAGGGGAGGGGTATGGGCAAGTGGCGTGGCTTCCCATTGGGCTCATAACTGATGACGTCAGTGATGAGGAGGATGACTGCTCAATGACCCAGGTCATGTGACGTCACAATGCAAACATATTCCGCCAAATAGAATATACCTGTATTACTCATAAGTTTTTCTCCTTTCAATACAGTCTATTCTTGTAATATTAAAATAACACAAAACACATTTATTTAATATTCAAAACGAAGAATTCATGCTTACCTCACTGTAAGCTTAAAACACTCCAAATTGCTGCATCTTTCCTTAAATGTATTGAATGTCCCTTTAGGTGTTTAGTATTCCTCCTCCTACTGATCCCCGTCGAATGGACGTTTGTTCTGTAATGACTAGGACAGTGAAGCTTCTAATATAAGAATACTAAAATTCAATGTCATAGCCGTTGTTTTATTGATGTGTTTGTCACTGAGCACCAAGCGAAGTTGTATAAGAACATCCTTTTATTTTCGGCTGTGGTGCTAGAGCACAGTTTCGACTGTGCAGTAATTTTCAAGTAAGTCTGAAATACATACAGGAGTAACAGAGTTAAAATACAAATATAAACCCGGGTTACCGGGTTCGATTCCCGACGGGGTCAGGGATTTTCTCTGCCTCGTGATGGCTGGGTGTTGTGTGATGTCCTTAGGTTAGTTAGGTTTAACTAGTTCTACGTTCTAGGGGACTGAAGATCATCGATGTTAAGTCCCATAGTGCTCAGAGCCATTTGAACCAACAAATATATAACAGCCTTTGTTTGTGTAATGGAAAGAATAATAAAAATAAAAGGAGCACACAGACATATTTTGGTTACAGTCAACACCCACAAATAGTATCAGATTGTTAAAATGTATCAAGCAGACATAGTACCCGGTAATATCAAACACACTTGAAATTAAAAGCTGGTCGACAAACAATATGGGAGAACACCACAAAGCAAAAAATTTTACCATGTTAGTGGACATCTAAATTAACTACACGAAACAAATGTTTATTGAACAGCAGTGACGAAGGAAGGAAGGTTAGAATTTAACGTCTTGTCAACAGTGTGGTCATTAAAGACGGATCACAAGCTCAGATTGTGAAAGTATGGGAATGCAATTGGCCGTGACCTTTATCAAATGAAGCATCGCGGTTTTTGCCAGGAGCGACTTAGGGAAATTACGAAAACCTTAAATGTGGATAGGGAGACGGAGATTTGGACCATCGTCCTCACGAAATCGAGCCAATTGTGCTAATCACTGTGCCACCTCGCTTGGTAGGTACGGCGAGGTACACCATTGAGAATTGTAAGAGCTTTTTCGATTATGTGCAGCGACGCCGCGCTTCTAGATGGTCAGAGATGAACTTAAGTTAGAGGATATACCGTGTTTGTCATGCAAACAAAAGAACAGCAATCTTGTTCACCTACGAATGTAGCATAGTGTCTGCACGATGACAGGAAGGGAAAGATGGATTATAACTCCTTTGTTATACGAGAGGGTGCTGAAAAGTAATAACTCCGAATTTTTTATTTCGTTATCAATATCGGTTGAGGTATTACTCGATGGTCTTCCCCCCTTCGCTAACGCGACTTGCAATTCTGTACCGCTAGAGGGTTCCGAATAATTAGGTGTAACATGGTCATGTGTAACGTAACTGTGACTGTGTGAGAAACAGTATTCTGTAATCTAGTTTCTAATCGAGGAAACTTCGTTCACACATGAGCACCATCTCCTCAGCCTGTCAATACCAGACTACTCACGAGCGCTGCGACGTCCGCACCAGTCCGACACCTTAGGTTCCCTCTCACCGACCGTCCTGCGTAAAAACCCAACTTGACTCCACCCGGCCGGCCGTAGTTGCCGTGCGGTCCTAGGCGCTACAGTCTGGAACCGATCGACAGCTACGGTCACAGGTTCGAATCCTGCCTCGGGCATGGATGTGTGTGATGTCCTTAGGTTAGTCAGGTAGTATTAGTTCTAAGTTCTAGGGGACTGATGACCTCAGATGTTAAGTCGCATAGTGCTCAGAGCCATTTGAACCATTTGACTCCACCCGTTTACATCAAATTCCAAAACTTGAAGACCACCTACTGGGACTTAGTTTTGATAGTAATGAAGGAGTGCAAGCAGAAGTGAGGTTGCGACTCCGTCAACAAAGTCAAACGTTTTACAGTGACGGTACCAAATGGTTCAAATAGCTCTAAGCACTATGGGACTTAACATCTGTGGTCATCAATTCCCTAGTCTTAGAACTACTTAAACATAACTAACCTAAGGACATCACACACATCCATGCCGAGGCAGGATTCGAACCTGCGACCACAGCAGCCGCGCGGGTCCGGACTGAAGAGCCTAGAACCGCTTGGTCACAACGGCCAACAGTGACGATATCAACAAACTAGTTTCTCATTGGGAGAAATGTGTTCGTCGCCATTGTTATTATGTTAAAAAAAGACACTGAGGAGCCGAAGAAACTGGCACACCTACCTAATATCGTGTAGGGCCACAACGAGCACGCAGAAGTGCCGCAAATGACGTGGTATGGACTCGGCTAATGTCTGAAGTAGTGCTGGAGGGAACTGGCACCATCATGAATACGTCAGGGCTGTCCATAAATCCGTAAGGGTACGATGGAGTCTAGAACACTTCTGAACACCAGGTTGCCAGGCGTCCCACATATGCCCAATAATGTTCATATCTGGAGAGTGGAGGTCAGCGGAAGTGCAGAAGTGATTAAATTCAGAAGGGTGTTCCTGGAGCCACTGTGTAGCAATTCTGGACGTGTGGCGTGTCATGCTAGAATTGCCCCAGTTCGTCGGGATGTAAAATGGTGATCAGATAGGAAGTTAACGTACGTGTCATCTGTCAGAGTCGTATCTAGACTATCAGGGGTCCCATATCACTACAACTGCACACGTCTTACACCATTTATAGAGCCTCTACCACCTTGAACAGTCCCCTGATGACATGCAACGTCCATGGATTCACGAGGTTGCCTCTCCGTATTCGTACACGTCCATCCGCTCGATATAATTTGAAACGAGACGACCAGGCAACATGTTTCCGTTACCAGCAGTCCAGGCGAAGCGTAAAGCTTCGTATCGTGCAGTTATAAAGGGTACACGAGTGGGCCTTCTGCTCCGAAAGACAATATCGATGATGTTTCGTTAAATGGTCGCACGCCGACACTTGTCGATGGCTCAGTACTGAACTCTGTGGCAATTTGGGGAAGAGTTCCACTTCTGTCACGTTGAATAGTTCTCTTCAGTCGTCGTTGATCCCGTTCTTGCAGGATCTTTTTCCGGCCCCATCGGTGTCGGAGATTTGATGTTTTACCGGATTCCTGATATTCACGGTACACTCATTTCATCGCTACTCTGGAGATGCTATGTCCCATCGTTCGTGCGCCGACTGTAACACCATATTCAAACTCACTTAAATCTCGATAACCTGCCATTCTAGCAGCAGTAACCGATCTAACAACTGCGCCATAAAGGCATTGCCGACCGCAGCGCCGTGATCTGCCTGTTTACATATCTCTGTATTTGAATGCACATGCCCATACCAGTTTCTTTGGCGCTTCAGTGTAAAAATGTAGACGTGAAGAATAGAGATGTAGAACGTTAATGAAATTAGTTTTCTTTAAAGAAGCTTGAACAGTTTTCACACAAAAAATTCGGAGGCATTACTTTCCGGCACGCCCTTGTAAGTGAAAGTTCATCGACTCTCGTAACTGCACTCTGGTTTCTATAAAAGTTGTAGAAATGCTTTTTATTATTACAATTTAATGTCTATGCCTTCAGAATGTCTATACTTTAATATTGGCAATGCTTTTTTCAATATTATTCTAACGCTATAAATGTGGAGTTTCTTATTCTTCAACCTGTTTTCTAAGGTGCGTCCTAGAATGAGTCTGGCTCGGCTGTTCCAAGATTCGTCCGGAACCCAAAGTGACTTAAGATCGGCTACTACTAGTAGTTTTTGCTTATTTAGTTATTTCGCATTACTAATTGGCAACAATGACTTATGGACCTCGTGGCTCGCTAGTACTCACACCCGTCAGCCTCTGCCCTCTTCCGACTGTTGCAGGACCTGTTTTTCGGATTCATGGGAGGTGTGTGCTTTTTCGTGTGCGGCACACTGTCCATGCACTACCCAATGATCGACGAGAAGGTGATGCTGCTGCCCCCAGAGGAGAAGGCGAAGTATCCGTTCTTCATACTGTGTTCCAACATCGCGCTGGCGTGCTTCGCAAACGCGCTCCTCTACATTTTCGAGGCGTGCGTGCTGTACGACATCTGGTATTACGAATTACGGCGCCAAAAGCAGGAAACCCAAGACCTGGAGAAGCTGACGGAGGAGATTGTGAGGGAGCGGAAACGCTCTCTCCCGCCCACCTTGCTGGAGGAGGACGGAGAGCAGGAGGAAGGGGAGGGCCGCGACGTCGGCGAGTAAGTCTGCAGAGGAGCAGGCCAGTAGAAATCGTAGCTTTTGACCCACCTTGCCTTCAGAATTACCACATTACAAATATCACTATACACATGGTACCCCAAAACTTCAGGGACAGCAGAATACAGTAGACGAGGCGCTAAGTGTGATTATTGTGAGATAAATCTACATAATTATTCTGTAAATAACACTTAAGAGCACGTCAGAGGGTTCACAGAACCACTTTCTCTATCATTTACTGTCAAATAGCACACGGGACAATTGAGTACCTAAACCTTTCTTTGCGAGCTCTAATTCCTGTTACTTTATTACGGTGTTATCTCCATATATATATATATATATATATATATATATATATATATATATATATATATATATATATATATATATATATATATATATGACTCCGTCGTCAGACCACAAGTGGCCCATCGGGACCATCCGACCGCCGTATCATCCTCAGATGGGGATGTTGGTAGGAGGGGCGTGTGGTCAACACACCGCTCTCCCGGTCGTTATGATGGTTGTCTGTGACCAGAGCCGCCACTATTCGGTCGAGTAGCTCCTCATTTGGCATCACTAGGTTGAGTGCACCCCGAAAAATGACAACAGCGAATGGCGGCCCGGACGGTCACCCATCCAAGAGCCGACCGCACCCAACAACCTTAACTTCGGTGATCTGACGGGAACAGGTGTATCCACTGCGGCAAGGCCGTTGCCCCATATATATATATATATATACTGGTTAGTTTATTTCCCACTCTTTTGGCTATAAAATCCTATTTTTGAATATCATCTTCGTTCAATGTGACGGCGTTACGCCACCTTACTCGGTCTATTGATCTAGGTCAGAGCCAACGTCTTGCTGCATCAATGAGCTCGCCATCATGCACGTACCACTTCCCGAGGAGTGCATCCTTCATTAGTCCGAACAGATGGATCTCAGAAAGTGGAACGTACGGGCTCTAGCGTGGATGAGGAAGACCAGGCCATTGAAATTTTGTGAGCTCCTCTAGGGCATGCAGACTTGTGTGAGGCCCTGCGTTGTCATGGAGATGGAGATGTTCCTTTACATTTTTGTGGTGACGAACACGCTGAAATCGTTTCTTCAATTTCCTCTGGGTAGCAAAGTACACTTAAGAGTTGATAGTTGCACCGTGTGGGAGGACATCAAACAGAGTAACCTCTTCAGAGACCCAGAAGATAGTCGCCATGACTTTAATGGCTGAGAGTGCAGCTTTGACCCTTTTTTTCGGTGGAGAGGTGATGAGGCGCCACTCCATGGATTGGCATTTTGTTTCCGGTACGAAGTGAAGGACCCATGTTTCATCGCTGTGATGATCTACGACAAAATTTGGTACGATCAGCCTCGCAACGCTCAAGCAGTTCCACAGAGATGGTCTATCGTTGCTCTTTATCGTCTTATGATAGGCGGTGAGCATACTAGCTGGCACACAGCTTTGACTACCCCAACTGGTGGACGATTGTGTCAACGCCACCAACAGAGACGTCCAGTTGAGCAGCGAGATTTTTTTTTATTGTGTTCCGTCGATCACTTCGAACGAGACTGTCCGCACGTTCCAACATTGCAGGATTCACAGTTGCATGCGGCCGGCCGGCACACCGGAGTTCAGACAAGTTTGTGCGATCCTGTTTAGATGATGACAGACGGTTAACCCAACGACTCACCGTGCTCTTGTTATCTGCCATGTCTCCACAGACATTCTGCAAGATCTTGTGAATATCTTCTACGCTCTGGTTTACCGACAAAATAAAGTAAATGACAGCTCTCTACTTCAAACGCACATCCGCTACAGAAGCCAGCAACCATCGGAACTTCATGAAACTACAGGGGCTCAAGTGAGAATATTCCACGGTGTCCCACAACATACAAAGAATTTTTTCCATCGAAACTGGTCGAGAAAAAAATGTGTGCATCCAGAGTAGAGTTCCAGTTCGGCACAAGTTGTAGTTTTCGACATTCCATTACGCCAGTAATGGTTGTCAATATCGCAACTGCGGATCTATTTCTTGTAAAAGTCAATGTCTTATTTACAATATCGAGTAATAAAATTTTATGCCTTTTCCTTTTCATGGAAGAAACGGTCACACTCATACGCCACCTTAGAATTCTTTTTTTTGTAGATTCTTCTCAATTGCTGGCAGAGGAAACAGGTGACCTTTTGTCACCCCAATGTCCACATTTTACGAGCACCTGCGCAGTTCAGGTCATATGCATCATAGTCCATCGAGTGACAGCTGGAGCAAAAGAATTGTCCTTTAAATCAATCATAAGTAAACGCTGGTTACTGGCGAATTTTCCCAGATGGCGTGTTACCATCTCTCTTGGACTGATGCTGAGAGGTACGACTGATAAAGTTTGCGCCACACTGTCGACGACCTTGTTAAAGGATACTTGATCTCAATGTTGTTGCAAGGTATGCCACTCAGCAACTGAATGTAAAAGTCCTTTAGACATGGGGGGGGGGGGGCGTACATGAGAGGCAAGTGCATGTATGTCTAAGGTCAACAAAAATACAGACAGGTGTGTGAGTAGAGGTGCAAGTGTCCTATCAACACCTGCGAGGAAATTGAGGCTTGCATGTAAATGTCCAAGAGATGTCATGTGAGTCAATTCCCTGTGCCCGACCACTGTTTGTTGTTGATATTAAGATATAAGACTGCTGCATGGCACTGGATGCTGGTGGGTCCAAGTCCCCTGGTTTTCTAGGGGAGAGGGATTGTGTGATATTTGACCTTAAAATTTTACCACACGTCAGGAAGTAGTCCAACGCAGCCTGCAGGCTGTGACCAATCACCGGTGAAATCGAAAAGACCTGTGGTATGTGTACTAGTTTGGAAACCGCATGCACGCTCAGATATTCCACACGTTGCAAAGCATTAAAGCGACAGAGGCAGTGTTGTCGAACAGTTTTGTGACTTGGAAGGCGAACCGGAAGTTGACCGCTGTGGTGTGACAGATGGTGATGTAAGCGTAATGCCAAGGTATCGAAAGCCCTGTACATAAGATAGAGGTGCCAATTTGTATCTTGTAAGTCCGCAGCCGATTGGCAACGCTGTAGATTTGGCAACACTCAAAGCACTGTCTATCATGTCCTCGTATGTAGAGATCAGATCAAGTAGACAACTGATCTCTTTCTGTGACCATACCACCAGCAATAGGTCATCTGCATAGGCACTGGAGTGGAAAGTGTATTGCTACAGGTAGAATCTTGACAACTGGGTCATGAGACTCCCAGTAAGTGGCTCCAGGGAGAGAGCATAGAGGATCAGCGATACTTAGCATCCCTGATGTAAGAAACGGCGTGTCAGTACTGGTCTGGGGATAAGACCGTTAGGCTGGACAAGGGAGTGGACGCTGGTGTACAGACATCCTAAGGCACTGGTGAAGGGGACTGGTAAGCCCATCCACTCCACGAAAACAAAGAGGCTACCATGTTTCACCTGATCAAAAGTGCTGACAAAGTCGACGGCCACCAATGCTGCGCAGAGATTAAACATAACTACTACAGCAGGAACATCTTGGCATTCATCAGTGGCTGTCTGGCCACTGATGGGTCCACCTGACGTTGTTTGTTCTGTGGACATTATACTTGGAAGGACTCAATGGTGTGTCACCAAAATACATGCTAATGTCTTCTAGCTGGCACTGAGTAAAGTTATGGGGTGGTAATGGGCAACTTATTCCCCTGTGATGGCTTTTGATTTGTGATTATGGATGATAATGCTTTCTAAAAATGGCCGCGGACCCGTGGCGGCTGTCGTCAACAACTAAGGAACATTGTAGTCAGCCTTAGGGCCACCATATCTTGGTAAGCCCCTAAAAAATTCCACAGGCGACGTATTTGGAGTGCCCTTCGCTATCGCGTCCTTGACGTCATCAGCGGTGATATCCTTCATCAGGGTTTCTACTTTTATGCCCAAAATTGTGTAAATAAGTAAACCATCTCCAGATCATGAACCTCATGTTACGAGTACTGGTAGATGTGGTGAAAGTCTTCCACAAAGCCAGCCACGATATCTGCTTGGTTGGTGGTCCGATACCCCCACGAGTGACGAGCTCCGAGACAAATTGTTGCCGTCGGTGTTTCAATCACGATTAGATGGATTGAGGAGTCTTCCTGCCCTGCCCATATCTTGACGGCGAGTCCTCTCGTCCACTCTCTCCAATCTGCGATGGGTCAGCTCAATTAAGTGAGCCTTGATCCTGTTGCGATCGAGCTGAATGGCGGGAGAAGGTGGTTGCGTGGCAATGTCACGAAGCACAGTGAAGTCTGTTGTGTGGTCGTTCCATGCAGACGCCTCCGTGCCAAACTGACTCAAGACTCGCTGAATCGCAGGCCTGGTACATTCCAGCCACCTAGCCATCGTTGTCGTGTATGTCGGACGCTGGCTTTCGCACATTGCCCAAACCTCCGCTACACGCCACCGACAGTCAGGACTGGCAATGTGTGTGATGTGTAATTTCCACGACACACGACTGAGCCACGCCACCTGCGTGGGAGGAGGATGGTGTTGACTTTTACACAATGGCCTGAGAACGCCAAGGACCAGCGTTCTGCTTCTTGGACAGCACCAGCGAGACCTCCGGGAGACATAAATCCTCGCCTTGTGTCACTGAGGGCAATGTCGCTGAAAACAAAGGACAGTTCCTTAAGGGTGGTTGATAGTCCTTCCGAAGTAAAACACAACTCTGCCGCCAAGCAGACGATGTTCGTAGAGGCCAAGAAAGAGGCGAGTGATCTTCTCAGAGTAAAATCGAGCTCTGTCCTTTCTATGCCCAGAACCAAATGGGGCATACACATTTACAATGCGGGTGTCCATCATGATAAGTGGCATACTCCTAGCAGATGGCAGATACATGCCGTCTTCAACTGACATTGACCTTTGGTGAATCTCTTTCATCTTCGATGGAAAGATGGGGATTTTCTATTCCCCAAAACGAACTTGCTTCATCGTTAAAAACCTCTTTGACGGGTCGTTGTCACTGTCCATTCCTGCCACCATCTCGAACAGAAGACAGATTGTTCAGCATTCTCTCCTGAAATGAGTGCGTCGACCAAGTACAGGCCGTATAGTTTCATGCGGAAGCGTTTTCGTGGCATTTTGGAAACGATTTTTTGTTTGATATGAAGCTTCAAATTGCTCGAGAGATTGATTTCTGTAGGCTTTGTTGGACCACAGCACGAAATCGATCAACATTTTGCTCTGACACAGAAGGCGGACAAGTACTTTTGTCTTTGCAAATGCAGCCCTTCTCTTCAAACTATTTTTTAAAAGTATAAATGCACTCTGTGGTGGTTAGCTCCTGGTGAAGGTGTGTGCGAAATGCTCGTTGAACAACAGTTAGCGACTCCCTTTTGCTAAATGAAGGACGCACCAGCTCTTTTGTTGTGGTGTTGCCGTTTTCTACACTTGCGCTCTCTGGCGGGGGCACCCCGCACCCTGCGCATACGTAAAATAAGTAAATAAATAAATGAAAAATTATCAGAGGGGACCTATTAGCTAGTTAAGTTTTGTAGCGAATAAGTTGTACCGTTTCGTGTATACGAACTTTTAAAAGCGTAAACTTATTTTGTGCTCGGCCTACAGATGAGAGTCAACAAACTACTTTCGCTTACGGTGGAGGATGTTGCTGACTGATATTTCGTGGAAAGACCCCACCGCAGCGAAAAACGCCTTTGTTTTATTGACTGCCAACCCAATTCATGTATAAAATGCGAGACATTGTCTGCCCTGTTTCTGGTGAGGCTCTCATACCTTGCAGCATTACTACAGAAAGGACGAACAAGCATAGTGTAAGCAGAGTAGATCTGTTGCTATTCTAACAGTGTAAGTGCTCTGGTAATAAGACGGACTCTTTGGTTCGACTGCCCTACAACATTTCTGTGTGTGGCTTCAGGTCCATTTAAATCTACAACTACATCTACATCTGTGCCCTGCAAACAACATTGAAGTGTATGGTAAAGGGTACTTTCCATTGTACCAGTTATTATTAGGATTTCTTACCGTTCCATTCACATGCGAGCGTGGGTGCTGTAATTAATCTAATTTTTTCCTCACGATACCTACGGGAGCGATACGTAATGGTTTGTAGTATATTCCTAGAGTCATCATTTAAAGCTGGTTCTTGAAACTTTGTAAGTAAGCTTTCTCGGGATAATTTACGTGTACCTTCAAGAGTCTGTCAGTTCAATTTCTTCAGTATCTCTGTGAAGCTCTACCGTAGGTCAGGAAACCTATGAACATTCGAGCTGCCCTTCTCTGTACACCTTTAATATCCACCGATAGTCCACTACCTCCATTTACGACGAATGAGCCTATGTGATCGTTCCATTTGCTATCCATACAGAGTACCCAGGTACTTGTTTGTGTTTACCGATTCCAACTGTGACTACTGATGTTACATTCATAAGACACCGAGATATTTCGTTTTGTGAAATGCACAAATTTACCTTTTTGAACACTTAAAGCAAGTTGCCAATGTTCGTGCGAGTTTGAATCTTATCGGAATTTGACTGAAAATTTATGCAGCTTGTTTAAGACAGTACTTCTTTATAGATCATTGTATCATCTGAGAAAGTCTGAGGTTCCTGTAAATATTTTCCACAAGGTCATTAAAATAAAATACGAATAGGAAGGGTCCCAACAGACCTCCCTGGAGCACATCTGAACTTACGTCTACATCTGTCCACGACTCCACAGCCAAGATAACATGATCCAATCCCTCTACGAAAAATGCTCAATTCAGTTACAAATTTGGCTGTATACCCCGTTCGGTTGTGCGTTTGCTAATAAAGGTAGATGTTGTACAGAGTCAAACGGGAAATAATGCATCTGCCAGACTGCTTTGATCCATGGCTTTCAGCATGTCATGCGAGAAAAGTGTGAGTTGGCTTTCACATGATCTATGTTTCCAAAACCCATGCTGGTGGGGATGGAGGAAATTGTTCTGTTCGAGATACTTCATAATATGTTCTAACAAACAGAGGTCCTCTGGGATGGGACTGACTTTTGAAACCCATCTATACGGTTATGAGTTGCGAGTAATCAGCGAAAAAGTTTTTGGAAATTCTTGTGATCATCTAGAGACTTAAAAATTGTTTGGACACAGAGACTCTCAGTGTAATGTAATAAAATGGTTCAAATGGCTCTGAGCACTATGGGACTCAACTGCTGTGGTCATTAGTCCCCTAGAACTTAGAACTACTTAAACCTAACTAACCTAAGGACATCACACACAGCCATGCCCGAGGCAGGATTCGAACCTGCGACCGTAGCAGTCTCACGGTTCCGGACTGCGCGCCTAGAACCGCGAGACCACCGCGGCCGGCGTAATGTAATAATTATGATGCATTGCCCACATGAAAAAGGTTGTGGGTTCAGATCTCCTCAGGTACTTTTTAGTTTAAATGTAGTTTCTATGTTCAATTCTTATTCGTGCACTTTAGTCGTCAGTTTACCTTTTTGGTTTGCGCTCATTTTTTCTTCATTTCATTTTTCTTTCATTTGGAATCTTAGTTCATGTGATTTTAGTTATCATTAGGTTCGAACTTCCATTTAATTTCTTCCGTTTTATAATCTTATATTTTCGTCGAAGTTATCACATTCACTATTTCTGTTTCTCATGTTGCTTGAATTTAGTTTTAGTTGTGAACCCTTCTTTCGCTTAAATGTTCATTTTGTCCTAGTGCAACAAAAATTTGTGTTTTAAATGCTTGTAAGACAGTTACCATCTACCGGTACATCTTGTAACAAAAAATAGTTTTTGATATCATTGAACAATCAATATAAATAGATAATTTCATGTTTTGTTCTTAACCGATAGATTGGCGTTTTCAAATGTTGAAGTATTAAAACAGATAAATAAAAATAATTAAATTCATATGCACATAGATTCCAAAGGAAGCATCGTTTCAAATCGTAATATGTTCACCAACGGCGGGAATGGAGTTAGATTTCCGTATAGAGCTTTCATTCTGCGAAGTCAGAATGTTACAAATCGGATTCACTAACAGTGAAAACAGCGTCTGAAAGAAAGCAGTTGTTTCAAGTCGTATGATTCCTCAGTAGTGCCCATTTAAAATCATAATGTATCCAACATTAATTCGACTTGAAGCAGTTTTGTCACTTTGCACAGTAGGCTGCACTGACAACTAGCGCGCTTTTTTCAACAACACTACGTGTTCAGTAAAGACAATTATCTTGTGAATAGTTTGTATGGGAGCAGTTTTTTCGGTTATGCAGGAAGAAATTGCAGTTGATGATGATTCAAGAGGAAGCCGGAAGGGGAAAAAGAAAACCACACATGCCCATCAGCTTCAATCTGAGGCAAGGTTCGTAAAAATAAAGTTTAGAAAAGAATACTGGATTTTAAATCTCGATACAATCGTTAATCTGACCATGACAAAATGTTAATGAACTTTGAAATTCTATGAATTATACAGTACTAAATAAAAGTTCAGGTTTGTCTCTCTCCCATTTTGTTTATGGGAACTCCGATGGAGATCCTGATATGATCCTGTTCGCACCATCAGGGCAGCACAGAGAAGGTCGTTTCCATTGGGAGGTTGCTATCGTCATCCTTTCCGGTCGCAGCTCTCCCACCTGTTGCATCTAGCAGTCAGGCGTACTAGATGTGTGGCCTGCCAAGAGAGTGCTTTTAATATTTGTGCATCGGAAATGTTGATATGACATATCATGGCTACTGCTACTGTACATTGATAGCAAAGCCCTGTTGTCCAACTGTTTTGCTATACCAGAATGAGATTTTCACTCTGCAGCGGAGTGTGCGCTGATATGAAACTTCCTGGCAGATTAAAACTGTGTGCCGGACCGAGACTCGAACTCGGGACCTTTGCCTTTCGCGGGCAAGTGCTCTACCAACTCAGCTACCCAAGCACGACCCACGCCCCGTCCTAACAACTTTACTTCTGCCAGCACCTCTTCTCCTACCTTCCAAACTTTACAGAAGCACTCCTGCGAACCCTGCAGAATTAGCACTTCTGAAAGAAAGGATATCGCGGAGACATGGCTTAGCCACAGCCTGGGGGATGTATCCAGAATGAGATTTTCACTCTGCAGCGGAGTGTGCGCTGATATGAAACTTCCTGGCAGATTAAAAATGTGTGCCGGACCCAGACTCGCTTGCTATAATTTTGTCTTTTTAATTATATCAACGAAACGGAATTAAACGCATCTAACTAATAAATTTTAAATGTTGCACTGCCTGTAAACATTTCCGATGGACTGACTCCACATTGGCTGGACCACATTCCCATTCTATTGCATTCATTTTAATCAGAGATTGGCTATTCTAGTAGTAGGGAGCTTGTGGCAAATAGCCCGAGCAAAATGGCTACCCTGTATTGCATGATCATGACCACCATTTTGTTTCATATTTTCTGTTTGATTTTCTAACATTCTACCACCGCAAAGATACAGAATTTCAACCAATACATTTAAACATAAAATAAAACAACCAATTCTCTGCCCAGTGGGAATGATATTACGCACGCATTTCAGTATCCTATCGTCACTTAATGTTTTTTCTTATTACTCTGCCGGCCGGGGTTGCCGAGCTGTGGTAGGCGCTACAGTCTGGAACCGCGCGACCGCTGCGGTCGCAGATTCGAATCCTGCCTCGGTCTTGGATGTGTGTGATGCCCTTAGGTTAGTTAGGTTTAAGTAGTTCTAAGTTCTAGGGGACTGATGACCATATATGTTAAGTCCCATAGTGCTCAGAGCCATTTGAACCATTTTTGAATTTTCTGGATTGGTACGTTTATCCATTACTTCACTCTCTCTTTTTCTTTCTCTCTCTCTCTCTCTCTCTCTCTCTCTGATAAGCTCATTCATCAATAACCTAGAGAATTTACTAGCGGTCAGTCTATTCAAAGAAAATTCTTGCTTTTTGGTACAGTACTTGTAACTAAGTCGCCGAATTCAAATTACACAGATTAGACGTGTAAAATCAAACAGAACAACTGACTTTAGCCAGTACGTATCAAATCTTCCCCACAACAAAATTTCGACCCAGATTATCAAGTCACAGACCTCCGGGTTAAATTTGACACGTGACCTTTCCTACGGACCTACCACGTACTCTGGAGGATTTATGCTTATCTCTGGAGGATTTCTGCTGATCTTCCAATGCAATGTGTTGCTGGGCAGATGGCTAACTCATCTTTTTCTATCTCAGAGTATCAAAATTTTTTACTTGCTTCGCAGTAATATAATTAATAACGGTAATTTTGATACCATGATTAGTTAATTATCTCACACACGGATCCTCAACTGAAAATTTACACAAGCACCGCTGTTTACCATTGTCTCTTGGTCAGATTGAAACAGTCAGTACTCACCATGTGGAAGTGCTTGTTCCTAATTCAGATTCTGTACACGCATTTCTTAAATATTCTCAGCTAAAATTTACACATGCAAGTATCTTACCTTAAAATTTCCACACGTAAATAGCTTAAAATTACCACATGTGGTTTCATTGTTACCGTTGGTCACTATCAAGGAATTTTAAGTTCTCCATGAGCCTTACGTGCCTACCTTTACATGAATCTCCCACCAAAAAGCTTTGTTCTCGTCGATATCTTGAGAAGGGAAACCATTATTTCTAGCTACTCCTGAATGTTCCACATGCATACCATTCCCATATTCTTCAGTTTTACGGAGCACACTGAAAATAGGTGTTTCAACTTAAGTAACCAGTGACAGTGTGTCGGAACACGGCCGTTCACCAGGCCATCCAACGCTTCCTCAGAAGTGGGGGAGGATCCTGTTACTGTATTGATCAGCCACACTGCATGCCCTCTAGTGCTCTCCTTTCTTTGGTTCTGCCAAGCCAGCCGGTGTGGCCAAGCGGTTCTAGGCGCTACAGTCTGGAACCGCGCGACCGCTACGGTCGCAGGTTCGAATCCTGCCTCGAGCATGGATGTGTGTGATGTCCTTACGTTAGTTAGATTTAAGTAGTTCTAAGTTTTAGGGGACTGATGACCTCAGATGTTAAGTCCCATAGTGCTCAGAGCCATTTGAACCATTTTTTGGTTCTGCCAAAGGCAACCAGAGGACTGTCTCAAAGATAATTACAGATTCTATATCCACCATCTGTGGTCAGCAGACAACAAACCATTCACTCATTTCTCAAACATCACATAACTAGATATAGTGATATGTTTTTAAAGGAAGTGCACATATGAATAAATAAATATACAAATTCCAGAATGAGATTTTCACTCTGCAGCGGAGTGTGCGCTGATATGAAACTTCCTGGCAGATTAAAACTGTGTGCCCGACCGAGACTCTAACTCGGGACCTTTGCCTTTCGCGGGCAAGTGCTCTACCAATTGAGCTACCGAAGCACGACTCACGTCCGGTACTCACAGCTTTACTTCTGCCAGTACCTCGTCTCCTACCTTCCAAACTTTACAGAAGCTCTTCTGCGAAACTTGCAGAACTAGCACTCCTGAAAGAAAGGATATTGCGGAGACATGGCTTAGCCACAGCCTGGGGGATGTTTCCAGAATGAGATTTTCACTCTGCAGCGGAGTGTGCGCTTATATGAAACTTCCTGGCAGATTAAAACTGTGCCCCCGACCGAGACTCGAACTCGGGACCTTTGCCTTTGGCGGGCAAGTGCTCTACCAACTTCGGTAGCTCAGTTGGTAGAGCACTTGCCCGCGAAAGGCAAAGGTCCCGAGTTCGAGTCTCGGTCGGGCACACAGTTTTAATCTGCCAGGAAGTTTCAAATATACAAATTGTCCTTCTTTTGTACATCAATATCCGTTTTCAGTGTACTGAATAAAATTGTGTTACCATAAAACCGCTGTTCTGACAAGAACAACGAAGTATGTTGTTATACAATGGGTATTATTGTACCCAATGAGGCAAATCTTTTGTATGTCGGGTAGTACTGTACCCTTTCACCATTTTTGTAATATACCAGCACATTTCCTACCTATGGGATCCTGCCCACTCGCCTAATATAGGGTGCCTAGGAAGATGTTTTCTCGGATAGCTAGACAACATTCAAGCATATATTATTGATAGAGTTTACTAAAGAAACTGAAATGACAATACTTAACTTTGCCTTTTTACGAAGAGGTGTCGCAAGAAGTTGGGGACATGCAAATAATCAGTGTCCTTCGTTATATGCAATTTCCATGAAAGCAATTATACTACTGTCCATTAAAATTGCTACACCAAAAACAAATGCAGATAATAAGCGGGTACTCATTGGACAAATATATTGTACTAGAACTCACATGTGATTACATTTTCACGCAATTTGGATGCATAGACCCTGAGAATTCAGTACCCAGAACAACCACCTCTGGCCGTAATAACGGCCTTGATACGCCTGGCCATTGAGTCAAACAGAGCTTGGATGGCGTGTATAGGTACAGCTGCCCATGCAGCTTCAACACGGTACCACAGTTCATCAAGAGTAGTGCCTGGTGTATTGTGACGAGCCAGTTGCTCGGCCACCATTGACCAGACGTTTTCAGGAGGAATCTGGAGAATGTGCTGGCCAGGGCAACAATCGAATATTTTCTGTATCCAGAAAGGCCCGTACAGGACCTGCAACATGCGGTCGTGCATTATACTGCTGAAATGTAGAGTTTCGCAAGGATTGAATGAAGGGAAGAGCCACGGGTCGTAACATCATCTGAAATGTAACGTCCACTGTTCAAAGCGCCGTCGATGCGAACAAGAGGTGACCGAGACGTGTAACCAATGGCACCCCATACCATCACGCTGGGTGGTACGCCAGTATGGCGATGACGAATACACGCTTCCAATGTGCGTTCACCGTGATGTCGCCAAACACGGATGCGACCATGATGATGCTGCATACAGAACCTGGATTCATCCGAAAAAATGACGTTTTCCCATTGGTGCAACCAGGTTTGTCGTTGAGTACACCAACGCAGGCACTCCTGCTTGGGATGCAGCGTCAAGGGTAACCGCAGCCATTGTCACCGAGCTAATAATCCATGCTGCTGCAAACGTCGTCGAACTGTTCGTACAGATGGATGTCTCGCAAACGTCCCTATCTGTTGACTCAGGGATCGAGATGTGGCTGCACGATGCGTCAGCCATGCGAATAAAAAAAGTGGTTCAAATGGCGCTAAGCACTATTGGACTTAACTTCTGAGGTTATCAGTCCCCTAGAACTTAGAACTATTTAAACCTAACTAACCTAAGGACATCACACACACACGCGCCCGAGGCAGGATTCGAACCTGCGACCGTTGCAGTCGCGCGGTTCCAAACTGTAAGCTTCTAGAACCGCTCGGCCATTCCGACCGGTCATGCGGATAAGATGCCTGTCATCTCGACTGCTAGTGATACGAGGCCGTTGGAATCCAGCACGGCGTTCGGTATTACCCTCCGGAACTCATCGATTCCATATTCTGCTAACAGTCATTAGATATCGACCAACGCGAGCAGCAGTGTCGCGATACGATAAATCGCAATCGCGATAGGTTACCATCCGACCTTTATCAAAGTCGGAAACGTGATGGTAAGCGTTTCTCGTCCTTACACGAGGCATCACAACAACGTTCCACCAGGCAACGCCGATCAACTGCTGTTTGTGTATCAGAAATCTGTTGGAAACTTTCCTCATGTCAGCACGTTGTAGGTGTCGCCACCGGCGCCAACTTTGTGTGAATGCTCTGAAAAGCTAATCATTTGCATATCACTGCATCTTCTTCCTGTCGGTTAAATTTCGCGTCTGTAGCACGTGATCTTCATGTTGTATAAATTGTAATGGCCAGTAGTGTAATATACATCGGAAGTCACGGCTAAAGAGCTTATATCGCAGCTCGTCTTCTATTGCGGTCTTCTAGTGCGGCTCTTCTAGTGTACTGAGGCTAGCTGGAGCGGCTCTTATGTTCTCTTCGTAGAGGTGCCGCTTCTACCGCGGTGTCGTTCTTCTCTGCTGTATCGTTCAGGCCGACGTGTCGGCGCTTGATGTTACGGTAGAACACTACTAAATTTAAAAAAAATTAAGTATTTGGAGCTCCAAACAAGAAAGAATAGGATCAGCGTATTTCACTGATGACTCATTTTTCTTCACCAAAGAGATGCCACTCAAGAGCTGATAGCAGGAATGCTACAGCAATGATCGCCATGTATCGCATTCCAGTAAATGGTGATTTGGAACCAGCGTTTGCAATTTTTTTGCAAAAGTGTTTGGCTTATAGCAGAGTCATCCAAATACTATTGTTAAATCAGTTATGGGTGGTGATGGCTATAAAGAGAGAGAAGGTTATTAGTTTCATCTCGAGCCTAAAGGGCAGGTAGAAGAGCAATATTCTAGGAAGAAGAGCTAAAGATTGTACCTTCTTTCAGAACAGACCATCAGGAAGTTGATCAAAAATTATAATCCAAGTTTATCAAGTGAATTACAAGTAGAAGGTAATGGTTGTTTCAGGAAATTTTCAACGCAATATTTAATTTAGGTTTCGGAACACCTGCCCCAAATACTTGTAGATACTCCTTAACAGGTCTTATTACTGGCTACAGCTGCCCAAAACGAAAAATCAGAAATAGATTAATCGCAAAATCTTTTCATCTGCTTATGACGGTGAAGCCCTGTAATTCAACAACCCTACGCTCTGTTATGCAGTGTATACAGGTCCTTTCAAATTTATCGATCAAGGAGGCATATTATTCAAGTCAGATTAACTATCACACTCTCTGTGTAACAGAAACGGATAACACGAATCCACACCTCTATGTCTGGACGGAAATTCAAGCTTGCAGAAGTTCTGCTGAGGTTGCCGCAGATAGCTTTGACTATCTGGGAAGGTTTCAGTTTTCTCTTGAGAATAATAGGGTGAGGCTTTCTAAGATAGCTGTGGAGGGCAAAAGAAAAATGCTCATGTGATACATGCTTTGATATCTTCCTACTTTAAAAAGTTCCTCAGCAGCTTAAGAACTGAACACTGTTTTATCTACTAAGAGGCCACTCTTTTCTTTCTTTGACGGTGTCTTTGGAGTTTTGGAAAAACATCTTCGAAAGAAATCTGGGACGCTGACACACAAAGATTACTATCGTGTATATAGATCTGTAGCTTCAGTCCACATTCTTTATGCGAACTGCACCCAGTGAATATTTTAAAAAGATGGACGGTATCAGTAACAAGAAACGAATTACATTCTCAGAAGTCAATTAAAGATGGAAAAGTAACGATCAAAATAAAAATGGAGCCAACCGATCTTTCCAAGATGTTCAGCCCCTTTTAAAAAAGGGAGAACAATGTGCCTTGTTCCTGAACGATCAGTAATTTCACTATGCAGTAGAGTGAGCAAGGCAAGGAGATTGATATGAATAACTTACTACGTAAAGGTTTTGGGATGATTGTAAGGGAAAAACATCATCGATGCAGTTCATACTGTAACTGGGAAGAAGTTTGTGTCTCAGCTTGTGGGTACTTGGAAGGAGGAGGATTGTACTAAAATAAGAAGAGAAGTCAATAGTATGGCCAGTCTGGAGATTCTTTAAATAGGAATTTTTACCGGAAACACACTGTGAATTCAACATAAAATGATCAACGTAAATATATTTATTGTGTAATAAAATGGTTTTCTAAGTCAATTGGCAGCAAAAAGGACGTTATCAACACGCTATAAATCAGAATTTTTTGTGAAAATTAATTTTGTATTAACAGGTAATGTTATTCTACAATAATGACAAAAATAAATGTTTAGTTATGTATTTACCATTTATTTTTATATTTTACGAAGTATTGAATCAAAGCATATTAAGTCCAACACACTGTCTTTAAATTTGAAGAACACAATTACAAATTGATTTCAGTTTTTGATGTTTTTGAAGTACTTCTCAAACACCACAACTATTTCACGTTTTAAAATCTGTGAAAATTTCCCAGGTTAATAGTAATCAGTTTTTGATCTTCTCAGAATGGAAAAAGAATGAAAGGGAGAAAAATGAGTACAAGTAAAGAAGTTAAAACGATGATTAAAATGGCACGACAAAGGATTATAAATAAAGAAATACATTTAAAGCAATTAATTGGATAAAAATGATGAAAGTTAGTTCGATAAAGACGTAAAAATGAAAGATTTCACTGTACCTTATGAAACTGTAACCCAGAGTCTTCTGATAACAGAAAGTATCTCAACCATAACACTACACCACCAATCCGTGTAGTACTTGTATTTTTAAAGCTCTAGAACATGGCGCGAATTATGAATTTTTTTCGTCGATTACTCGCAAATGAATGGCCGCCAGGTGAATGGCTGCATGGTATGATGCCTGGCACCCTAACCTACATCACCGTATAGATGGTTGCAAGAACTCTGCAGCACTCCTTGGGACCTCTTCGTGTGAGATTCAACAACAAATGGAGTTTTGTGGGTTAGTTCTGTCAAGGGATTACGATAGAGAATACACTGAGGTGGCAAAAAGTCATGGAATAGAAATACGCACAAATACAGCTGGCGGTAGCATCGCGTACACGAAGTATAAAAGAGCAATTTATTGGGATGCTGTCATTTGTACTCGGGTGCCTCGTGTAAAAATTTCTCCGACGTGATTCTGGCCGCATTAACAGACTTTGAACGCAGAATGGTAGTTGAAGAAGGACATTCCACTTCGGAAATCGTAAGGAAATTCAGCATTCCGAGATGCACAGTCTCAAGAGTGTGCTGAGAATATCAATGCTCAGGCATTACCTCTCACAAGGGAGAACGCAGTGCCCGACGACCTTCACTTAACGGCCGAGTGCAGAGTTGTTTGCGCTAAGGTGTCAGTGCTAATAGACAAGCAACACTGCATGAAATAGCATCAGAAATCAATGTGGGACGGAAGAAGAACGTATTCGTTAGGACAGTGCGGCGAAATTTGACGTTAACGGGCTACGACAGCAGACTAGAGACGCGAGTGCCTTTGTTAGCAGCACGAAATCACCTAGAACTAGTAACCGAATCGGTTGCACCCTCGGCGGCTGGAAAACTGTGGGTTCGTCAGACAAGTCCCTGTTTCAGTTGGTGACAGCTGATAGTAGGTTTCGAGTGTGGCCCAGACCGTACAAAGTCATGGACCCAAACTGTCAACAAGGCACTTCTCCATAGGGGTGTGATTGTGTTTACATGGAATGGACAGGGTCGTGTGATCCATCTGAAGCTATCACTGATTGGAAATGGTTATGTTCGGCTACTTGGAGACGATATTCAGCCATTCGTGGACTTCATTTCCCCAAACACCGATGGAATTTTTATGGCTGACAGTGTACCATGTCACCGGGCCACAATGTTCAGCGATTGATTTGAAGAACATTCTGGACAGTTCGAGCGAATAATTTGGCAGCCCAGATCGCCCCACATGCACCCCATCGGATATTTATAGGACATAATTGAGAGGTCAGTTGGTGCGCAAAATCTTGCACCAGCAACACTTTCGCAGTCGTGGACGGCTATACAGGGCGGTCCATTGATCGTGACCAGGCCAAATATCTCACGAAATAAGCGTCAAACGCAAAACCACAAAGAACGAAACTTTACTAGCTTGAAGGGGGAAACCAGATGGCGCTTTGGTTGGTCCGCTAGATAGAGCTGCCATAGGTGAAACGGATATCAACTGCGTTTTTTAAAATAGGAACCCCTATTTTTTGTTACCTATTCGTGTAGAACGTAAAGAAATATGAATGTTTAGTTGGATCACTTTTTTCGCTTTGTGATAGATCTGTAATAGTTACAAACATATGGCTCACAATTTTAGCCGAGCAGTTGGTAACGGGTAGGTTTTTTAAATTAAAATACAGAACGTAGGTGCGTTGAACATTTTATTTCGATTGTTCCAATGTGAAACATGTACCTTTGGGAACTTATCATTTCTGAGAACGCATGCTGTTACAGCGTGATTACCTGTAAATACCACATTAATGCAATAAATGCTCAAAATGATGTCCGTCAACCTCATTGCATTTGGCAATACGTGTAATGACATTCCTCTCAACAGCGAGTAGTTCGCGTTCCGTAATGTTCGCACATGCATTGACAACGCATGAAATATGCTATTTAATACCGCTTCAACTGCACGCGAGTTAAATGCCGGACATCCATGATGTTGGAAGTACAACGTCATTCTGTCAAGCAGTGAAACATCTTGTAGTAACATCGGTAGAACATCACGTAGAAAATCAGCATGCATTGCACCATTTAGATTGCCATCGATAAAATGGGGGCCAATTATCGTTTCTCCCAAAATGCTGCACCATACATTAACCCGCCAAGGTCGCTGATGTTCCACTTGTCGCAGCCATCGTGGATTTTCCGTTGCCCAATAGTGCATATTATGCCGGTTTACGTTACCGCTGTTGGTGAATGATGGTTCGTCGCTAAATAGAACGCGTGCAAGAAATCTGTCATCGTCCCGTAATTTCTCTTGTGCCCAGTGGCAGAACTGTATACGACGTTCAAAGTCGTCGCCATACAACGTGCAATTCCTGGTGCATAGAAATATGGTAGGGGTGCAATCGATGTTGATGTAGCATTCTCAACACCGACGTTTTTGTGATTCCCGATCCTCGCGCAATTTGTCGGCTACTGATGTGCGGATTAGCCGCGACAGCAGCTAAAACACCTACATAGGCATCATCATTTGTTGCAGGTCGTGGTTGACGTTTCACATGAGGCTGAACACTTCCTGTTACCTTAAATAACGTAACTATCCGGCGAACGGTCCCGACACCTGGATGTTGTCGTCCAGGATACCGAGCAGCATACATAGCATTGGACATTTTAATCACAATAGCCGTACAACACGATATCGACCTTTGCGGCAATTGGTAAACGGTCCATTTTAACACTGGTGAATGTATCACGAAACAAATACCGTCCGCACTGGCGGAATGTTACGTGATACCACGTACTTATACGTTTTATGACTATTACAGCGCCATCTATCACAAAGCGAAGAAAGTGGTCCAACTAAAGCATTCTTATTTCTTGACGTAGTACAACAATATGTAATAAGAAATGAGGGTTCATATTAAAAAAAAAAACGCAGTTGATATCCGTTTGACCTATGGCAGCGCCATCTAGCGGGCCAACCATAGCGCCATCTGGTTCCCCCTTCAAGCTAGTCGAGTTTAGTTCTTTGTAGTTTTTTCGTTTGACGTTTATTTCGTGAGATATTTGGCCCGGTCACTATCAATGGACCAACCTGTATAGGCAGCACGGCTCCATATTTTTGGAGCGGACTTGAAACGACTTGTGAGTCCATGCCGCGTCGAGTTGCTGTACTATGCCAGGTCCGACCGATATAGGATGTATCCCATGACCTTTGTCACCTCAGTGTAGTTAAAACTTTGTACCTGTTTGGTACCTTAAGTGATGTTTCTCTGCTATTAGTGTTGTGTTTTGGAAAGTTTGTCTCTGTGAGTATTTCTTGCCAAAGGTACGGTCCTGACGAGTGTCTTGGTGCTATGGTTATTTATTTATTTATTGTTCCGTGGGACCAAATTACGGAGAAGTCTCAGTGGTCATGGAACGAGTCAATACAGGGAATTATAACACGACAGTAGAAACAGATAAAATGAAATATAAAAAAACACATTCAGGTGATAAGTCTTAAGTTTAAATAAAGAAAATCAACAATGTAACACAGGAATTTGCTTACTTTTTTAGCTTTTCCAGGAGCTCCTCGCCAGAATAGAAGGAGTGAGCCATGAGGAAACTCTTTAGTTTAGACTTAAAAGTGTTTGGGTTGCTGCAAAGATTTTTGAGTTCTTGTGGCAGCTTATTGAAAATGGATGCAGCAGAATACTGCACTCCTTTCTGCACAGGAGTCAGGGAAATGCAGTCCACTTGCAGATTTGATTTCTGCCTAGTATTTGCTGAGTGAAAGCTGCTAACTCTTCGGAATAAGATAATACTGGTAACAACAAACGACATTAAAGAAAATATATACTGTGAGTGCTATGTCAGAATTCCCAGACTATTGAATAGGGGTCGACAAGAGTTTCTCGAACTTACACCACATATAACTCAAACAGCCCGTTTTTGAGCCAAAAATACCCTTTTTGAATCAGAAGAATTACCCAAAAAATAATACCATACGACATAAGTGTATGGAAATATGCGAAGTAGACTACTTTTCGTGTTGAACTGTCACTTATTTCAGATACTGTTCTAATGGTAAATAAAGCAGCATTTAGTTTCTGAACAAGATCTTGGACGTGTGCTTTCCACAACAGCTTACTATCTATCCGAACGCCTAGGAACTTGAACTGTTCCGTCTCGCTTATAATATACCCATTCTATCTCATCAAAATATCGGTTCTTTTTGAATTTTGAGTTAGAAACTGTAAAAACTGAGTCTTACTGTGATTTAGCATCAAATTATTTTCCACAAGCCACGAACTTATTTCATGAACTACATTATTTGATACTGTTTCAATATTACACACAAGATCCTTCTCTACCAAGCTGGTGTCATCAGCAAACAGAAATATTTTTGAATCACCTGTAATACTAGATGGCATATAATTTATATAAATAAGAAACAGAAGTGGCCCCAGCACCGAGCCTTGGGGAATGCCCCACTTAACAGTGCCCCATTGGGACTGAATATCACTACCACTCTCAATATTGCGGAGAATTACCTTCTGCTTTCTGTTCTTAAAGTAAGAGGAGAACCAATAGTAAGCTACTCCCCTTACTCCATAATGGTCCAGCTTCTGCAGTAATATTTTGTGGTCAACAGAGTCAAAAGCCTTCGTTAAATCAATGAAAACACCTAGCGTTCGCAACCTTTTATTTAGTCGGTCCAAAACCTCAAAGAGAAAAGAGAATATAGCATTTTCAGTTTTTAAACCCTCTAAAACCAAACTGTACATTTGACAGCAAATTATGTGAATTTAAATGCTCCAGTAACCTTGTATATACAACCTTCTCGATAACTTTAGCAAACACCGATGGCATAAAATAGGTCTGTAATTGTCAACATTATCCCTGTCTCCCTTTTTATAAAGTGGCCTCACTACCGAGTTACAGATACGGCTAAGTACTGGGCTAACATACATAGAACAATACTTCAGTATTCTGCTAGATACTCCGTCATATCCATGAGAGTTCTTGGTCTTTAGTGATTTAATTATTAACTCAATCTCCCTCTTGTCAGTATCATGGAGGAGCATTTCAGGTAACAGTCTCGGAACACTTTTTCTAAGAGCCTTATGTGATTCCCTGTTGGGACTAGGTTTCTATTTAGTTCACCTGCTACATTCAGAAAGTGATTATTAAATACTGTACATATACGCGCCTTATCAGGAACACGGACAATCCCACTACGCACTGATTCTATATTCTCGACCTGTCTCTGCAGACCATCCACTTCCTTTACGACTGACCATATGGTTTTAATTTTATCCTGAGACTTAGCTATTCTATCTGCATACCACATACTTTTTGCCTTCCTAATAACATTTTAAGCACCTTAAAATACTGTTTGTAATGGGCTGCTGCATTTAGATTTTGCCTGTTTCTGACGTTTTGATATAATTGCCACTTTGTTCTACAAGATATTCTTATCCCTCTAGTCAGCCACCCAGGCTGCCTGTTTGTGCTAGTACCCTGTTTTGAACGTTCTAACGGAAAGCAACTTTCAAAGAGCACGAGGAAAGTCTAGAGAAAAGCATTATATTTATCATCTACTTTATGAGCGATATAAACATCTTGCCACTCTTGTTCCTTTATAAGGTTTACAAAGGTCCCTACAGCAACTGGATCAGCTTTCCTAAACAATTGATAACTACATTTAACATGTGTTACAGCACAAAAATCTTTTAGAGTTAATATTCGTGCATCATGATCTGAAAGGCCATTCACCTTTTTGCTAACAGAATGCCCTGCTAGTAATGAGGAATGAACAAAAATGTTGTCTATGGTTGTTCTACTGTTCCCTTGCACTCTCGTTGGAAAGAATACGGTTTGCATAAGATTATATGAATTAAGGAGGTCTACCAGCATCCTTTTCCTTGCACAATCACTTATAAAATCAACGTTGAAGTCACCACATATAACTAACTTTTTGTATTTCCTATAAAGTGAACCAAGAACCTCCTGTAGCTTTAGCAAAAATGTTGTGAAGTTCGAGTCTGGGGATCTATAAACAATAACAGTTAGAAGCTTAACTCCATTAAATTTAACCACACCTGCACAACATTCAAACACCTGTGCTCCCTGCCGCCGTTGGATAAGCAGGTGTAGCAGCAGGTCATATACCCCTAGCTTACTTATTTGTTACATAGTTTAATTCTTAATTTCTTTGCGTATTTTTGGGTACTTCCATTGTTTAATTCTTAAATTTCGGGCGTATTATAGTATTTGAGAGTTGTAGCATCGCGCTTTATTGTTTACTTCGTAGATTCTTACTTAAATTGCGTGTGAGTTTCTTATAGGAGGTGTAATTTCGAGATTTAGTTACCGATTACCTTGCGTTATCTAGGCACGGACTCATGTTTCACTAACTGTTGTTCAACATCGATTAGAATGGACAGGAACTGTGATTGCTGTGTTCGGATAAGGGCTGAGTTGGCATCCCTTCGCTCACAGCTGCAAGTGGTGCTCACTTCGGTCGCGCAGCTTGAGGCTGTTACCAATGGGCACCACCGTGGGGAGCCGGACTTGGGTATCACGGGGATGTCAACCTCGTCCCGTCTGTCCCCAGATCGGTCTGCCGCTGTGGTTGCCTCGGTTGCTGCCCGCAGTGGGGCTGAGCCCTCGCCTGTGGTTGATTGGGAGGTCGTTCCAAGGCGTGGCAGGCAGCGAAAGGCGTCCTCGGAGGCTGATCAGAAAGCCTCCCCGGTGCGTCTGACAAACAGGTTTCAGACACTGTCTCTGGCTGAGCCAGATGCAGCTGCCTACCCTGTTCCAGAGGATGATACTCAGCCTTCAAGGTCCGGGCAATCACAGAGGGTGGGCTTATTGGAAGTTGGGAGCTTCAACGTTAGCCGCGTAATGGGGCCCCTTAGGGATATGGCGGCTAAGGAGGGGAAGAAATCCAATGTGCACTCCGTGTGCATTCCGGGTGAAGTCATTCCTGATGTGGAAAGGATCCTTCCGGATGCCATGAAGAGCACAGGGTGCAGCCAGCTGCAGGTGGTGGCACATGTCGGCACTAATGACGTGTATCGCTTTGGATCTAAGGAAATTCTCTCTGGATTCCAGCGGCTATCTGATATGGTGAAGGCTGACGGTCTTGCTTACGAGATGAAGGCAGAGCTCCCCATCTGCAGCATCGTTGACAGAACCAACTGCGGACCATTGATGAAGAGCCGGGTGGAGGGTCTGAATCAGAGGCTCAGACGCTTTTGCGACCGTGTTGGCTGCAGATTCCTTGACTTGCGGCATAGGGTGGTGGGGTTTCGGGTTCCGCTGAATAGGTCAGGAGTTCACTACACTCAGCTGGCGGCTACACGGGTAGCGGAGGCTGTGTGGCGTGGACTGGGCGGTTTTTTAGTTTAGAAGGCCTCGGGAAAGTACGGGGTGCAATCTCAAAGGGTGCATGGCAAATACAGGACGTGCTTGGATCAAGGAACAGTCGGAATTGTAGTTGTAAATTGTTGTAGTTGTGCTGGGAAAGTCCCTGAGCTTCAAGCGCTAATAGAAAGCACAGAAACTAAAACCGTTATAGGTACAGAAAGCTGGCTAAGGCCTGAAATAAGTTCTGCAGAAATTTTTACGAAGTCTCAGACGGTGTTCAGGAAAGATAGATTAGGCAGAATTGGTGATGGAGTGTTTGTGTCTGTCAGTAGTGGTTTATCTTGTAGTGAAGCCGAAGTAGATACTCCGTGCGAATTGGTATGGGTGGAGGTTATACTTAACAGCCGAACTAAGTTAATAATTGGCTCCTTCTGCAGATTCCTTGACTTGCGGCATAGGGTGGTGGGGTTTCGGGTTCCGCTGAATAGGTCAGGAGTTCACTACACTCAGCTGGCGGCTACACGGGTAGTGGAGGCTGTGTGGCGTGGACTGGGCGGTTTTTTAGTTTAGAAGGCCTCGGGAAAGTACGGGGTGCAATCTCAAAGGGTGCATGGCAAATACAGGACGTGCTTGGATCAAGGAACAGTCGGAATTGTAGTTGTAAATTGTTGTAGTTGTGCTGGGAAAGTCCCTGAGCTTCAAGCGCTAATAGAAAGCACAGAAACTAAAATCGTTATAGGTACAGAAAGCTGGCTAAGGCCTGAAATAAGTTCTGCAGAAATTTTTACGAAGTCTCAGACGGTGTTCAGGAAAGATAGATTAGGCAGAATTGGTGATGGAGTGTTTGTGTCTGTCAGTAGTGGTTTATCTTGTAGTGAAGCCGAAGTAGATACTCCGTGCGAATTGGTATGGGTGGAGGTTATACTTAACAGCCGAACTAAGTTAATAATTGGCTCCTTCTGCAGATTCCTTGACTTGCGGCATAGGGTGGTGGGGTTTCGGGTTCCGCTGAATAGGTCAGGAGTTCACTACACTCAGCTGGCGGCTACACGGGTAGCGGAGGCTGTGTGGCGTGGACTGGGCGGTTTTTTAGTTTAGAAGGCCTCGGGAAAGTACGGGGTGCAATCTCAAAGGGTGCATGGCAAATACAGGACGTGCTTGGATCAAGGAACAGTCGGAATTGTAGTTGTAAATTGTTGTAGTTGTGCTGGGAAAGTCCCTGAGCTTCAAGCGCTAATAGAAAGCACAGAAACTAAAATCGTTATAGGTACAGAAAGCTGGCTAAGGCCTGAAATAAGTTCTGCAGAAATTTTTACGAAGTCTCAGACGGTGTTCAGGAAAGATAGATTAGGCAGAATTGGTGATGGAGTGTTTGTGTCTGTCAGTAGTGGTTTATCTTGTAGTGAAGCCGAAGTAGATACTCCGTGCGAATTGGTATGGGTGGAGGTTATACTTAACAGCCGAACTAAGTTAATAATTGGCTCCTTCTACCGACCCCCATACTCCGATGATATAGTTGCTGAACAGTTCAGAGAAAATTTGAGTCTCGTAACAAATAAAACCCCACTCATACGGTTATAGTTGGTGGGGACTTCAACCTTCCCTCGATATGTTGGCAAAAATACTTGTTCAAAACCGGTGCTAGGCAGAAAACATCTTCCGAGATTGTCCTAACTGCTTTCTCCGAAAATTATTTCGAGCAGTTAGTCCACGAACCCACGCAAATTGTAAATGGTTGCGAAAACACACTTGACCTCTTAGCCACAAACAGTGACCGAGCGAGGTGGCGCAGTGGTTAGCACACTGGACTCGCATTCGGGAGGACGACGGTTCAATCCCGTCTCCGGCATCCTGATTTAGGTTTTCCGTGATTTCCATAAATCGTTTCAGGCAAATGCCGGGATGGTTCCTTTGAAAGGGCACGGCCGATTTCCTTCCCAATCCTTCCCTAACCCGAGCTTGCGCTCCGTCTCTAATGACCTCGTTGTCGACGGGACGTTAAACACAAACCACCACCACCAAAAAGAATGCAGGGCTAATAGAGAGCATCATGACTGATACAGGGATTAGTGATCACAAGGTCGTTGTAGCTAGTCTCAATACCGTTTCTTCCAAATCCACCAGAAACAAACGCAAAATAATTTTATTTAAAAAAGCGGATGAAGTGTCACTAGAAGCTTTCCTGAGAGACAATCTCCATTCCTTACGAACTGACTATGCAAATGTAGACGAGATGTGGCTCAAATTCAAAGATATAGAGAGATTCATACCTCATAAATTGGTAAGAGATGGAACTGATTCCCCATGGCACACAAAACAGCTAGGAACGCTGTTGCATAGGCAACGGTAAAAGGATGCGAAGTTCAGAAGAAGGCGAAATCCCGAAGATTGGCTAAAATTTACAGACGCGCGAAATTTGTCCCGGACTTCAATGCGAGATGCCTTTAATAGGTTCCACATCGAAACATTGTCTCGAAATTTTGTAGAAAATCCGAACAAATTCTGGTCGTATGTAAAGTACACAAGCGGCAAGACGCAGTCAATACCTTCGCTGCGCAGTGCCGATGGTACTGTTACCGACGACTGTGCTGCTAAAGCGGAGTTATTGAACGCAGTTTTCCGAAATTCCTTCACCAGGGAAGACGAATGGAATATTCCAGAATTTGAAACACGAACAGCTGCTAGCATGAGTTTCTTAGAAGTAGATACCTTAGGTGTTGCGAAGCAGCTCCAATCGCTTGATACGGGCAAGTCTTCAGGTCCAGATTGTATACCGATTAGGTTCCTCTCAGATTACGCTGATACAATAACTCCCTACTTAGGAATCATTTACAACCGCTCGTTCACCGATAGATCTGTACCTACAGAATGGAAAATTGCGCAGGTCGCACCAGTGTTTAAGAAGGGTAGTAGGAATAATCCATCGAACTACAGACCTATATCATTGACGTCGGTTTGCAGTAGAGTTTTGGAGCATATACTGTATTCAAACATTATGAATCACCTCGATGGGAACGATCTATTGATACGTATACAGCATGGTTTCAGGAAACATCGTTCTTGTGCAACGCAGCTAGCTCTTTATTCGCACGAAGTAATGGCCGCTGTCAACAGGGGATCTCAAGTTGATTCCGTATTTCTAGATTTCCGGAAAGCTTTTGACACCGTTCCTCACAAGCGACTTCTAATCAAGCTGCGGGCCTATGGGGTATCGTCTCAGTTGTGCGACTGGATTCGTGGTTTCCTGTCAGGAAGGTCGCAGTTCGTAGTAATAGACGGCAAATCATCGAGTAAAACTGAAGTGATATCAAGTGTTCCCCAGGGAAGCGTCCTGGGACCTCTGCTGTTCCTGGTCTATATAAATGACCTGGGTGACAATCTGAGCAGTTCTCTTAGATTGTTCGCAGATGATGCTGTAATTTACGGTCTAGTAAGGTCATCCGAAAACCAGTATCAGTTGCAAAGCGATTTAGGAAAGATTGCTGTATGGTGTGGCAGGTGGCAGTTGACGCTAAATAACGAAAAGTTTGAGGTGATCCACATGAGTTCCAAAAGAAATCCGTTGGAATTCGATTACTCGATAAATAGTACATTCTCAAGGCTGTCAATTCAACTAAGTACCTGGGTGTTAAAATTACGAACAACTTCAGTTGGAAAGACCACATAGATAATATTGTGGGGAAGGCGAGCCAAAGGTTGCGTTTCATTGGCTGGACACTTAGAAGATGCAACAAGTCCACTAAAGAGACAGCTTCGTTCGTCCTCTGTTAGAATATTGCTGCGCGGTGTGGGATCCTTACCAGGTGGGATTGACGGAGGACATCGAAAGGGTGCAAAAAAGGGCAGCTCGTTTTGTATTATCACGTAATAGGGGAGAGAGTGCGGCAGATATGATACGCGAATTGGGATGGAAGTCATTAAAGCAAAGACGTTTTTCGTCGCGGCGAGACCTTCTTACGAAATTTCAGTCACCAACTTTCTCTTCCGAACGCGAAAATACTTTGTTGAGCCCAACCTACATAAGTAGGAATGATCATCAAAATAAAATAAGAGAAATCAGAGCTCGAACAGAAAGGTTTAGGTGTTCGTTTTTCCCGCGCGCTGTTGGGGAGTGGAATGGTAGAGAGATAGTATGATTGTGGTTCGATGAACCCTCTGCCAAGCACTTAAATGTGAATTGCAGAGTAGTCATGTAGATGTAGATGTAGACCTTTTCAGTGCAATACTTTGAAACATCAATTGACTCAAATGGGATGTCGTTTTTCACATACATGGCTACTCCCCCACACCGCGAAGAGCTCCTAGAAAGGCTGCCAGCCAACCTGTATCCTGGTAAAGGAAGCCTCTGAATTATCTCCTTATTTAAGAAGTGTTCAGATATACCAATAATTTCAGAGTCAACATCTATAAGCAGTTCACTAACTTTATCTCTAATACCTTGTATATTTTGATGAAATATACTAATTCCCTCATTACTCGGATACCTAAGCTTTGTCAAAAGTGGTTCCTTTGTTAGAGAGACTTCCCATAAGCAGGAATACCTTTCAGCTGACTTCAATCTAAGAAAGGTGCCGCTCTAACACCCACTACTGCAGGAATTTTCCCACGAGTGATCCCACCACCCCCACCTATGCTGTCACCTACAAGCTTTGCCAACCTCCCCTTCCCATACCTGTTGAGGTGCGGGCCATGTCTAGTGAAACACGTCCTGCTGATAGACTCCACCGACACCACTGAAATGTGACTCATGCTTTCTGTCATCAGAGCACCCCCAAGTGTCACGTTATTAAGCCTGACGGCTGTATTAAGATGAGCCCGATCGTGGCCCTGAAAAAGTTCCACGAAATGTACATTCGTGTTGCCAGGCTGAGTGGCTGCCCTGTCGGTGCAGGGAATCGCCGGAGGGGAAGCTGGGCCGCCTGAAGCTGCGCTGCTTCTGCCTGGACGCGGTGTGGAAGCGCATGCGACGCAACCGCCAGCCGACGCCCCCGCCGGCCGAGCAGCGGGAGCAGCGGGTGTCGTCGTCGCTGCCGGTGCTGCCCGCCTCCGCAAAGGCGGAGCCGCAGCCGGGGCCCTCGTCCGTGTCGGACCACCGCCAGCCGGGGATTCCCCGGAGGCAGTCCTTCGGCGGCTTCGACCCGCCGCGCATCCACGTCACGCCGACGTCCGAGGAGGAGGAAGGCGACAGCGACTCCAGGGAGGAGTGACGGAGCCTCCGCCCCCGCTGGCCACTTCACGACCGCTGCCCGGCGCAGCCCCCCTCCTGCCCTCAGTACTCTGCCAGCATAGCGCCAGGCCCTCTCTTTGTTAAGCGTTCGTGGCAGAGTTTGAAGGGGTCCGCAAATATTTATACGGGCGATATGGAAATAAACCTACTCTTTTTTCTATACCTCGCTGAATGGCCTGTTCGTGACCTCCAGTCGCTGTTGGATGTGGTCGTTTTGTGCCCCACAAAAGTGGAAGCTACACTATGTGATCAAAAGTATCCGGACATCCCCAACAAACATACGTTTTTCGTATTAGGTGCATTGTGCTGCCACGTTCTCCATATCAGCGACCTCAGTAGTCATTAGACATCATGAGAGAGCAGAATGGGGCGCTCCGTGGAACACACGGACTTCGAACGTGGTCAGGTTAAAAATTCCCCTTAGAAAAATTAAAGTACGACTGTGCTGATACACGTCTTACGTTATTTACTTTTCAAACAGCTGAGCAAAACTGAACGTACTCAGACATTACTCTCTTTACTTATCTGATCAACACTACACTGAAACACAATATCTTTTGCGCAACGCTATCTGACTTTCAAAAATCCCTGCAAAAGAATGGCCCTGACTAACAATAACCTATACCTTTCACGAATCACTTACATCACAAAAATCTTCATTACTCGAACTACTGCAATACAGCGAGCGCTAATACTGCCAGCTAAATAAAAGATTCTAACTACTGAAGTCACTAACTACTGATAGGCATAGTTAGGAAATGAATGATTTTGATAGAGAACAAACAATGTATTTACCTTAATAGTGTTCTATACACTCCTGGAAATAGAAATAAGAACACCGTGAATTCATTGTACCAGGAAGGGGAAACTTTATTGACACATTCCTGGGGTCAGATACATCACATGTTCACACTGACAGAACCACAGGCACATAGACACAGACAACAGAGCATGCACAATGTCGGCACTAGTACAGTGTATATCCACCTTTCGCAGCAATGCAGGCTGCTATTCTCCCATGGAGACGATCGTAGAGATGCCGTATGTAGTCCTGTGGAACGGCTTGCCATGCCATTTCCACCTGGCGCCTCAGTTGGACCAGCGTTCGTGCTGGACGTGCAGACCGCGTGAGACGACGCTTCATCCAGTCCCAAACATGCTCAATGGGGGACAGATCCGGAGATCTTGCTGGCCAGGGTAGTTGACTTACACCTTCTAGAGCACGTTGGGTGGCACGGGATACATGCGGACGTGCATTGTCCTGTTGGAACAGCAAGTTCCTTTGCCGGTGTAGGAATGGTAGAACGATGGGTTCGATGACGGTTTGGATGTACCGTGCACTATTCAGTGTCCCCTCGACGATTACCAGAGGTGTACGGCCAGTGTAGGAGATCGCTCCTCACACCATGATACCGGGTGTTGGCCCTGTGTGCCTTGGTCGTATGCAGTCCTGATTGTGGCGCTCACCTGCACGGCGTCAAACATGCATACGACCATCATTGGCACCAAGGCAGAAGCGACTCTCATCGCTGAAGACGACACGTCTCCATTCGTCCCTCCATTCACGCCTGTCGCGACACCACTGGAGGCGGGCTGCACGATGTTGGGGCGTGAGCGAAAGAGGGCCTAACGGTGTGCGGGACCGTAGCCCAGCTTCATGGAGACGGTTGCGAATGGTCCTCGCCGATACCCCAGGAGCAACAGTGTCCCTAATTTGCTGAGAAGTGGCGGTGCGGTCCCCTACGGCACTGCGTAGGATCCTACGGTCTTGGCGTGCATCCGTGCGTCGCTGCGGTCCGGTCCACGGTTGACGGGCACGTGCACCTTCCGCCGACCACTGGCGACAACATCGATGTACTGTGGAGACCTCACGCCCCACGTATTGAGCAATTCGGCGGTACGTCCACCCGGCCTCCCGCATGCCCACTACACGCCCTCGCTCAAAGTCCGTCAACTGCACATACGGTTCACGTCCACGCTGTCGCGGCATGCTATCAGTGTTAAAGACTGCGATGGAGCTCCGTATGCCACGGCAAACTGGCTGACACTGACGGCGGCGGTGCACAAATGCTGCGTAGCTAGCGCCATTCGACGGCCAACACCGCGGTTCCTGGTGTGTCCGCTGTGTTGTGCGTGTGATCATTGCTTGTACAGCCCTCTCGCAGTGTCCGGAGCAAGTATGATCGGTCTGACACACCGGTGTCAATGTGTTCTTTTTTCCATTTCCAGGATATATATATATATATATATATATATATATATATATATATATATATATATATATATATATATATATATATATATATATATAGTAGTTCATGACATCCAGTCTTACAAATTTACTGCCTCTGATAGACACACGTCCAGATAATCCGCTCTCAAAACTCCGCCATCTCTCTCCCAACATCCACCGCTGCTGGCGGCTCACCTTCAACTGCGCAACGCTACTCGCTGTTAACATCCAACTGCCCAACACTACAAAAGCGACTATTCCAACAATGCCACCCAGCCACAGACTGCACACAGTACAGCCAGTGATTTTCATACAGAGCGCTACGTGGCGTTAACAATGTAAAAACTTAAACGGCCTACTTACGCTACGTGGCGTTAACAATATAAAAACAGCCTACTTACTAGGTGTTTGGTTGTCACTTACGTCATACATCTGTACGCGAGATTTCCACAATCCTAAACCCTAGATCCACTGTTTCCGATAGTGAAGTGAAACGTGAAGGGATACGTTTATTGACAGAGACCGCCGACAGTTGCAGGTGGTTGTAATGTGTAATAGGCAACATCTATCCAGACCATCACATAGGAATTCCAAAATGCATCAGGATCCACTGCAAGTACTATGACAGTTAGGCGGGAGGTGAGAAAACTTGGATTTCGTGGTCGAGCGGCTGCTCATAATCCACACATCACGCTGGTAAATGCCAAACGACGCCTCGCTTGATGTAAGAAGCGTAAACATTGGACTACTGAAAAGTGGAAAAACGTTGTGTGGAGTGACGAATTACGGTACATAAAGTGACGATACGATGGCAAGATGTGGTATGGCGAATGCCCAGTGAACGTCATCTGCAAGCGTGTGTAGCGCCAACTGTAAAATTCGGAGGCGGTGGTGTTATGGCGTACCCATTTTTTCATGGAGGGGGCTTGAACCCCTTGCGGTTTTGCATGGCGCTATCACAGCACAGCCCTACACTGATGTTTTAAGCACCTTCTAGCTTCCCGCTGTTGAAGAGCAATTCGGAGATGGAGATTGCATCTTTCAACACGATCGAGCACCAATTAATGGCTCTGAGCACTGTGGGACTCAACTGCTGTGGTCATTAGTCCCCTAGAACTTAGAACTATTTAAACCTAACCTAACCTAAGGACATCACACACATCCATGCCCGAGGCAGGATTCGAACCTGCGACCGTAGCAGTCTCACGGTTCCGGAATGCGCGCCTAGAACCGCGAGACCACCGCGGCCGGCACCAATTAATAATTCACGGCCTATGGGGGAGTGGTTACATGACAATAACATCTATTTAATGGACAGGCCTGCGCAGAGTCCTGACCTGAATCCTATATAACACCTTTGGGACGTTTTGGAACGCCGACTTCGTGCCAGGCCTCAACGACCGACATCGATACCTCTCCTCAGTGCAACACTCCGTGACGAACGGGCTGCCATTCCCCAAGAAAACTTCCAGCACCTGACTGAACGTATGCCTGTGAAAGTGGAAGCAGTCATCAAGGCTAAGTGTGGGCTATCACCATACTGAATTCCAACATTACCGATGGCCGGCGCCACTAACTTGTAAGTCATTTTCATCCAGGTGTTCGGATACTTTTGATCAAATAGTGCATGTGTGTGTATGTGTTTTTATAAAAGAATAAACTACACTCAAAATATATTTAACCCTCACACCTTCAAGTTATGCAGAATGAATAATTTTCATGGCCCAGAAATAGCTTGGAAATACGATCTGGACCGTGAATGGAATATTACCACACACACTTAAATTTTGATCAACGAAAAGAAATGGATGTGCATATCTAATACTTGTTTGTGTCGGTTCCGTTACAAACTTCTAGGCATTGTAGACGGGAGTGAGTATATAATATTTTGAATAGGAGCCCAAGACCGCAAAGGTACCGTTCCCTTCTACGATAGTTTTAGTTCAGGTGTGTAAAGCGTCTACGTCTGCTGTGCGAAACAGAAAAGTCACAGAGCTGCTTGTTCAGGTATCCAATGGGGTTGACAGGATGACGTGTATTACGTCAGACGGTCACCTGATGTCACTTAACGTCTGCCCTGCTGCGAGACCTATTCAGTACGTGTAAGTCTCTGCTGCAGCAAACATCGTTCGGTATACGTTTTGGGAATACACAGGGACGCTTTTCGTGTACGGTGAAGCTCGAGGTGATGGAGGAACTAGTAGCCGACCGTATCACGATCGTTTCCCGCAATGTAGCACGCCATCGCACAAACTTTTTGCCCAAATTAGCAGCGACTCCGAGAAAAAGGTATCTATATCGTGAGGGGGCAAGACTGTGGTGCTCCACTGCAACGCTCCACGTCCGAATTCGAAGATGTACTGCATCGGGTTGAAGAGATCCCGTCAGCAAGTACTCGAATAGTTGGCGCGTGCAGTGGGTGTTACGTCACAGTATCGTCAGGAAGGTTCTGCGTGAGCAACATTTACAGCCGCACCAGTTACAACGGGTAAACACTACGGATCCAACCGATTTTCCACAACGCGTTGCCTACTGCACGTGGTTCCCCCACCGCTTCGTCGACACATCCCTATTTCCACGTCTAGTTCTGTTCACAGATGAATGTAAGTTCACTACGGACTGTGTTCTGAATACGCGAAACAGCCTTGTCTGGGCAGACACAAATCCCCGAGCTATCCATATTGAGGGATTTCAGCACCGATTTGGGATTAACGTGCTGGAAGGTATCCTGGACGGTCATGTGACTGGGCCGTACCTACTTCCACTCAAGCTAATTAATCCTGCTTATTTGATCTTCCTACAAAACATATTGGACTCGTTCTTGGAAACTGTGTGCCACTGAATGTCCGTCAGGAAATGTGATTCCAGCATGATGGTGAACCATCTTACTTCTCACATGCGATTCGAAGACTTCTCAACAGGTGATATGCTGTAAGATGCATTGGCCGAGGTCGACCAACAGCGTGACCGCCGCAGCCGCTGGATTTAATTGACATGAGCTACCTGTTGTGGAGCTATATGCAAAGGATAATTTACGAGACTATTGTAGAGACAGAGGAAGATCTGTTGGCATGGGTTACAGCCGTTGCACTAGAAAATGAGAAGACACCAGGTGAGATGGAGAGTGTATACCGTTACATATTTCATAGGTACAATGTATGTAACAACATTTGTGGCCGCCACTTTGAGCTGCTATTTATAACACACTACTGGCGTCTGAGTGTTTACAGATAATTACCAAAACTGGTTTATTATGCACAGTATATGTTACCCTCTGAAAGGATTTTTAGTAATTTGACCAAGATTACCGAACGGATAATTTGTAATCGAACCTTAATTCCGTAAGCATAGGTGTAGGTAAATAACTGAAAGAATTACTTTTGCAATGGGTAATAGTAAATGATTACTGTTAACTAGTTATACGGTCGCCAGCCTAGTTAGGCATAATAACGCAAAAGCATTATTCATAAAGAATCTATTTTTAATATTACAAGAACTGAACTTTCATTAAACACTGTTCTATGAAGTGCAATAACCACTCACGAATGGACAAATTACACAAGGGGAACAGCAGTTGTCACCTTAACATTTAAGCAGACACAAGACTTGCAAATAAGCCGTATCTCTTGTTTACTTCAATCATTACTTTAGTCTGTAATTAATATGGCTCAAACCTGCCCTTCACTAACTACACAACGACAGACAGCACATAATGCTCAGGTACAATAATCACACATATTCACTATACGAAGAAATAAAGAACACACAGTATACAAACCTTCTATCTTTGTCACTCACTGATTACTTCAACATCCATTAGCAAGAAACCTGCTAATCAGATTTATCTTTTTTATTATGTTGGAATAGAAATGTGGTCCCACAAACTACATCTTTCTTTGTAGTAGCAACCAAACTTTATTTCTTCTCAACAGTAAATATTTTTGTAATGTATAAATTATTTCATTCTCAATTGTTGTGAAATATACTACTAAACAAGAACTGGACATGGGCTTAGCCCTATTTCAATAGTTGCCTCTCAAGTAGTACAGGTATAATCAAGAGTCATATGCAATTGGATTTTTACACTCTCTATAAAGCCAATTTTTTTTGTTTTCATGAATCAAAGCAATTATAGAAATTTTTTATAAACAAATCTAAGTGAGTACCTCAAACTGGCTTTCCAATTTCTACTACACAAAGTACACAAAACTTTAGTGTTTCTTCAGAATGCAATTAATAAATCCGTTATCTAAGAATGTTTTCTCGTTTTAAACAGCACAAAAGTGTGAACTCTTAAAATGTCCATTACCATGAAGCTACCTTAACACTCTTTTCTGGGAAAAACTGTGCACTAATTTTACTCAGCTTACATGAATTTTAAAACAGTTTATTTCAGTAACCTTTTATAAAATAATTTTAATGCATCAAGACAAAAGGTTCATAGTATCACTTGTGAAATAAGTAGGTTTAGAAAGCAATTTTGACTCAGTAAACTTTAGCATTCTCTTTTTCTAAACTGATTTTAGTTCATTTTCTTGCTAAGTTTTAAAACTTTCAAACCAAGATAGTCACTGTTTTAAGTATGAGGAATGAACAATTCTTGAGCAGCACATTAAGTGTACTGGCAGAAAACTTTACCACACATCATAAGATTTGCACTGTATTTTTGTCAATACTTTTATGCAAGAATCACTCTCGGAATTCATTAATCAATGGTGAGGGTCCTACTTGGATAAGTGCATAGGATACACACATGGGTGGAACACAATTCTTTTAGCTGTAAGATTATATGTCCACTGAACGAAATACAACATAAATGGTTCACACACGCTTACATATATGACCTTTTGTGAATGTGAGGAAGTGGTTTCGCAATCGAGGTGGCGAGTATGTGGCAGTTAGGTGGTCTTTTCATTTGCACAAATAAGTTCTATATATTTCTTCTTGGCGTTATTAATAATAATTTCAGAGCTTTTTCCAAAACGAGAGTACAATTTTAGACCCACATACTACATCCGAGGCTGTTCCATTCTGCTGGTAACACAATAGGCCTCACTCGGCACCTGCGCTGTTTATTCGTCAGTGTCTCACTGTCGACTGACTAACGTGCTCTCTCGTTTGGCACACAGACGAACGCCACATCCACCTTATCGTTCGCGCTAACCACATTTTGGCTAACTCACTTCAGTTGTACAGGGGGAGTACCTTTACTTATCAGTTTACACACTGTCCCTATGTGTGAACCAGTTTCAACATAATTACCAATAGACATACTTTTAAAAAACTTTGTCATTTAAACACATTAAGAAATCTGTACAATATTCATCTCATTGAAAGACAATCTCCTCGAAATCATACAAAGAACTTAACACACAAAGAGCAACCATATTACAAATCTTATCGTTTCTCCACAGTAGACAAAAGATATTACATGGGAAAGAAAATACACTTTACATTATTCAGGATACATCTGTACAAATTACTTACAATATTAAACAATAGTGTTACATATTGTAATGCGTCACTGTTGTTCTATACGTCCAGTATGCTGGGCTCTTTTTTGTTTTGGAATAATGTGAACTCGTCATGTTTAAATGTTAATACAAATAAATGAACTTAAGTGATAAATGGATGTTTCGCTGTGTTTGCTTTTGAATTGTGGCTTAATAACTGTACTGCGTTACGCCTAATTAAATTCCTCAAACAGAAGTGGATGAATTAAACATCTGAACTGAAACCGTCGAAGAAAAGAAACGGTACGGCATGGGTCCCTATTCAAAATATTATGTACTCACTCCCATACGCAAATCCTAGACGTCTGTAACGGAAATTTTCGAACACCCTGTATTAGTTTTCAAAGGCTATAGATTGCAGTGAACACGTGTTAACCTTCTTCGTAAAGCATCCAGCTATGCAATGAGACTGTATCGCCATTTGTGAAAGCATAAGTTCGTATTATATAATTATAATTGACTGCGAAACTAATATGAATACAATGGGCGCTCAGTAAGTAATGAAACACATTTTTTTCTGAAAGCTGGTTGGTTTAATTCAGGCTTTCAATTATTTCTCACTCCTTTGGCTATTTTAAAGACATCCTTCGTTCAATACGACGGCCTTACGCCACCTTACTGGGAAAGCCTGTATGCCCGCATGATACCAGTCTATTGGTCAAAGTCGTAGCCAACGTCTTGCTGCATCAGTAACCCACTTGTCATCATCCGCATATTGCTTCCCGCGTACTGCATCCTTCACAGGGCCAAACAATAGAAGGTGTGAGATCCGGGCTGTAGCGTGGATGAGGGAGAACAGTCCAATGAATTTTTTTGAGCTCCTATCGGGTTTGTGAGGCCTTGCGTTGTAATGGAGACATTCATTTGCATTGTTGGGGTTGACGAAACGCTGAAGTTGTTTCTTCAGTCTCCTGATGGTAGCACAATACACTTCAGAGTTGATCGTTGTACCATTAGGAAGGAAGTCGGAATTATCCCTTGAGAGTCTCATAAGACCGTCGGTATGACTTTACCGGCTGAGGGTCCAGTTTTGAAATTTTTCTTCGGAGGAGAGGTGGTGTGGCCTCACTCCAGAACTGTTGTTTTGTGTCTGGTTCGAAGTGATGAACCCATGTTTCATCGCCTGTGACGACGTTCAACATAAAATTGTCGTTATCAGTCTCGTAACACGCAAGCAATTCCGCACAGGTGGTCCTCCGTTGCTCTTTATGGTCTTCTGTTAGGAGGCGAGGAACCTAGCATGCACATTCCTGTTAGTACCTCAACAGTGGGTGAGTATGTCAGCGCTACCGACAAAGAAGTCCAGTTGAGAAGCGATGTGTTTGATTGTGATCCGTTGATAATCTCGAATGAGAGTGTCCGCACGTTCTAACATTGCAGGAGTTACAGCGTGAGACCTCGGGCAGGTTTGCACGACCTTATTGCAATGATGGCACACGTCTCGCCCAACGTCTCATCGTGTTTTTGTTCACTGCTGTGTCTCTGTAGACATTCTGCAAGCACCTATGAATATCTGCGATGCTCTGATTTTCCGCCAAAAACAGCCCAATGACAGCTCTCTGCTTGGAAGGTACCTTCGTTACAGACGTCATTTTGAAGGCTAGGTATAGCGCCGCCACCTATCGGAACATCAAGAAGCTATAGGGACAGAAGCGGTAATACTCCACGATGTCCCACAACAAGTTGTGCCTTTTTCAACTGCAACTGGCCGAGAAAAAAACTGTGTTGGTTTACTTATTGAATGCCCCTATACGTTAGGAGAGCGAAATGGCTCGACATTTACTGTATCATGAAGCAAAATAGTGCACATGAGATGCAATATGGAAATGCCGTGTGGCTAGGGCTTCCCGCCGCGAAGACTGTTCGCCTGGTGCAAGTCTTTCGAGTTGACGCCACTTCGGTGATTTGGGTGTTGGTGGGGATAAAACGATGATGGTAAGGACAACACAACATCCAGTCCCTGAGCACAGAAAATCTCCGACCCAGCCGAGGATCGAACCCGACCCATTAGGTGTGACATTCCGTCGCGCTGACCACTTTTTTTTCGTTGTGTTTGATCGTTGCGGACGTCGCATGACATCCGTTCAAGTTCGTTGTTGATGCTTTTGCTCAGTTTTTTATTACAGAGGCCAACCAGCTCTCTGACTGAACTCGCTGACCTACCGTGCCGGCATCCACTCAGCTACCAGGAGCGGACGTGAGATGCAATAACCAGCTCTCAACTAGCTACGCTTTATCTGGCAACTTGCGAGCACCTATTCCACTGTGCGCAAGGACATGCCCATATCCCTACACTCGGAGTGGTCTTATCTAAAAATAACTTTCTCTGTAGCAAATAAATTCTAACGACCTTACCCAATTTTCCATGCAAAGTAACATCTTTATAACCGCATTGACCACCGTAGGACAAAGGCAGCAATTTCTCTCAGCATTAGGTCACAGCACAAAGCCTTTTCGATTTCTCCACCCAGAGTCATAACAGGTAATGTAACGTAAAGATGTCTCTCGTTCATACGAATGTAACCACATGGTCCAACATCAGCTGACGAATCCCACTGGCTGAAAACAGATTGACTCCCAAATTGTCCCAGGACCAACTGAAGGGGTTGCTACAGAGCTTGTATGGATACATCGAAAGTGGTTAGATTATATTCGCTTAGAGTATAGGAAATAAAAGTATTGCGAACCACAGAAAACAAGTTATAACATTAGGAAGATGAAAGTGCTGAATAAACACGCGTCATTCAAATAAAAACAAACATATTGCAAGGGAAAGGCACAAGTCAAACAGCTGAAACCAAATAAAAATGATTTTAAAAAACGTACATGTGTCTGTTCTACCACCCAAGAAGGTCATTTACTGTACAAAAATGTAGTGTTTTACAGATAAATGTTTGAAATTTAAAGGCTACAGAAGCTGGTTTTGGTGACGAAAGCATCAAAAAATTAACTTACTTCGCATAATTCCATTCTCCAATGTCATATGGAATAATTTTCTGACACAATTAACGAGGGAACGACTGGGTGTTGACGTAACAATATCAGTGTATGATGTAATGTTTAAACAAAACGCCCTTAGAGTAACTGAGTGATCTTCTAAGTTTCAATAATACGTTGTTGGACGTAACTCTCATAATTAAATTTGCTCTACAGCAACGACTGTTAATTAGATCTCCTAGGCTGCAATACAGGACCGAAGCTCTCGTATAAATGAAGTTTGTTACCTAAAACCTGGATCCGGCAAAATGTTGCTTCAATATGGTCACCTACATAACCAAAGTATCATCGATTATTCTTCACTAGGAAGCTACGTGGACTATATACGTCATTAGCATTCTGTGAGCATAGTATCCATAGTTGGAGACATTCTGGTCGTGAGTTCACTGTGACCCACAAAGGTGCTGCAAAATGCCTGTGACTGTTGCTTCCCTGACGCTCAGGGACTTCTGAAACATAATCCAAACTAACTCTCAGTATTAGCTGTTCTCATATAAAACGATGTTACAGTTAAATATTAAAAATAATTCTGAACGTAATTGTTCAAGGCGTATTCGGCTATACAGTAGACTGACGTCATAAGTGTTGGTTAGTGAGAGATTCTTTGTTAAGCTGCGTAGTCTACTGAATCGCAGTTGCTGTGAGTTCTTTCAAGAACGATTGTAAGTGTAGGTTGTTGCTTTGTGGCCCTTCTCTTGACTAATGTATCCAAACTAAAGCGTTCTTTCACACGTTTAGCGCTTACGATTTGAAGTTGATTTTAGGTAACTGCTGCCTGAACTGGAACCCTGGGTGATAATTTGTAATCCAAAATGGTTCAAATGGCTGTGAGCACTATGGGACTTAACATCTGTGGTCATCAGTCCCCTAGAACTTAGAACTACTTAAACCTAACTAACCTAAGGACATCAAACACATTCATGCCCGAGGCAAGATTCGAACCTGCGACCGTAGCAGTCGTGCGGTTCCAGACTGAAGCGCCCAGAACCGACCGGCCACAGTGGTCGGCAATAATTTTTAATTGATGATGTTGTTTTCAAAGGAATTTTGATTATGTTATAAATCTACGATCTCGAGTCTAATTCTTTTAATTCTAGTCTTGCCACTAACTGTTGTGAGAGTTTAGATCTTTGTAAATTCTTGAACCCCTCTTACACTGGTAAGTGGTGCTACCTTTTTTTTTTTTTGTTAAGGATTGCGCATCGTATTCAATACACATTTTAGTAAGAAAATTGTAAGGCTAACTGGGGTCCCTCGCTTGACTGGGTTCTGTTTTTGTGCCGATAGTAAAAACTTATTTTGGAATGTTCTTACATATGCGTCTCAACTCGGAATCACCACTCCTACCAATGGTCACATCATGGCTGACCGTTAGTTCACTTGGGACTACCCTCATCTGCTTTATGAAATCAACAAACATTTGTGAATTCTTTTATGAAGGTATCACTGTAAGATACACCAAAGCTATTGGACACTAATTTGCCTCCTGAAATTTGAAATTAATTTAGCGCATCTGGACGACCACGTGGTGGAAATAATTTCTGAAATGACTAATGGAAGAGCCATCGGTTCGCCACTGGCACTAGATGTAGCCAATTTTTGCATGGAGGATTTTGAAGAACGAGAGTTGAACAGCGAACTCCCCCTCTCTCTGTAATGCTTCTTCATGTATGTTGATTATATTTTTTTAATTTGACTGCATGGTAGTGTGGCTCCGCAGTAGTTTATCATCCATATGAATGGTCTACATCCTAACATGAAATTCCATCTTACTGAACTATCTAAAGTGCCGGCTATTGGTGATCTGCCTCTTTGTTGAAAGCACAGCTTAGAGCGTGGTTACTCAAGTCACACATTACAAACTGTTTTTGATAGGAAAAATTGGGATGGGACCGGTGGTCATCAAATCTTTTAACTTTTCAAATGCTGCTTCGCAATCTGTAGTCAACTGAGAGTTTGCTATATTCTTCAGTAAATGTGTAAGGAATCTTGCTACATCCGCAAATTTCGGAACAGTTTCTATAGAAACTGGTAACACTGAGGTTTGACTAATTCCTTTACTGTGCTAGGCGTTGGGAAATCCTTTATACACTCCTGGAAATGGAAAAAAGAACACATTGACACCGGTGTGTCAGACCCACCATACTTGCTTCGGACACTGCGAGAGGGCTGTACAAGCAATGATCACACGCACGGCACAGCGGACACACCAGGAACCGCGGTGTTGGCCGTCGAATGGCGCTAGCTGCGCAGCATTTGTGCACCGCCGCCGTCAGTGTCAGCCAGTTTGGCGTGGTATACGGAGCTCCATCGCAGTCTTTAACACTGGTAGCATGCTGCGACAGCGTGGACGTGAACCGTATGTGCAGTTGACGGACTTTGAGCGAGAGCGTATAGTGGGCATGCGGGAGGCCGGGTGGACGTACCGCCGAATTGCTCAACACGTGACGCGTGAGGTCTCCAAGCACATCGATGTTATCGCCAGTGGTCGGCGGAAGGTGCACGTGCCCGTCGACCTGGGACCGGACCGCAGCGACGCACGGATGCACGCCAAGACCGTAGGATCCTATGCAGTGCCGTAGGGGACCGCACCGCCACTTCCCAGCAAATTAGGGACACTGCTGCTCCTGGGGTATCGGCGAGGACCATTCGCAACCGTCTCCATGAAGCTGGGCTACGGTCCCGCACACCGTTAGGCCGTCTTCCGCTCACGCCCCAACATCGTGCAGCCCGCCTCCAGTGGTGTCGCGACAGGCGTGAATGGAGGGATGAATGGAGACGTGTCGTCTTCAGCGATGAGAGTCGCTTCTGCCTTGGTGCCAATGATGGTCGTATGCGTGTTTGGCGCCGTGCAGGTGAGCGCCACAATCAGGACTGCATACGACCGAGGCACACAGGGCCAACACCCGGCATCATGGTGTGGGGAGCGGTCTCCTACACTGGCCGTACACCTCTGGTGATCGTCGAGGGGACACTGAATAGTGCACGGTACATCCAAACCGTCATCGAACCCATCGTTCTACCATTCCTAGACCGGCAAGGGAACTTGCTGTTCCAACAGGACAATGCACGTCCGCATGTATCCCGTGCCACCCAACGTGCTCTAGAAGGTGTAAGTCAACTACCCTGGCCAGCAAGATCTCCGGATCTGTCCCCCATTGAACATGTTTGGGACAGGATGAAGCGTCGTCTGACGCGGTCTGCACGTCCAGCACGAACGCTGGTCCAACTGAGGCGCCAGGTGGAAATGGCATGGCAAGCCGTTCCACAGGACTACATCCAGCATCTCTACGATCGTCTCCATGGGAGAATAGCAGCCTGCATTGCTGCGAAAGGTGGATATACACTGTACTAGTGCCGACATTGTGCATGCTCTGTTGCCTGTGTCTATGTGCCTGTGGTTCTGTCAGTGTGATCATGTGATGTATCTGACCCCAGGAACGTGTCAATAAAGTTTCCCCTTCCTGGGACAATGAATTCACGGTGTTCTTATTTCAATTTCCAGGAGTGTAGCTTGCAACAGTGATGGATTGGTTCATGCATCGTCCTAGGCAATAATATTGCCTATATCAGTCGTATCACAAAAATAACCAGTCACCACATGCTCCTGGATGTCATTGGAGAATACAGTGTCATTGTCTAGGTAGACCATACATTATTTCCAGCTAACAGGCACTGGGTAAGTCTTCAGTGTATTTTTCACGTTGAATGCCATCTGTAGATGCTGGTAGTGACCGAATCTAACCTAAAACACCATTTGACGTCGACCCTCCAGTGCTGTCTCTAAATGGTAGCACCCGCATAGTAAATCCATGGTGGTAAAGTAACAACATTGCGTCAGATTATCGAAGGTCTCTGTAACGTAATGTGCGACACTGTATAATCGGCCGTGACTGTTGGTTTTAAAACCTTAGTCACAGCAGACTCTATAAGCATTTTAATTATTTGAGGATTTCTTTGGTTTTCTACGAACTAGTGCTTTGTTCTATAATTCCATCATGGAGCTGTTGATCAGTAAACTTCTCCATCACTGGTTGTACTTGGTTCGGGACTTGATATTATGGTTTTCTCTATATGTGGTTCATTTCCAGCAGTAATTATGTGCTGCACTAGTGGCATAGCTGTCATGAATAATTCCGAGTATTCCTCCAGTTATCTCTCCATGTCCGCTTTATCATGTCTTTTCAGATACAACACCCTTCCTGTTAGCTTGATAAAATCAATATAGTACACTGGCTTCGAGTATTCTACACTGAAATCCCTGTTCAACTCATCTTTCCTTAACGCTTCTAAGATATGTGTCAGTTCACCTTTTGACAGCCTCACCTCTTCTGAACCAAAATTGTCTACACTGACAAGCACTACTCAGCTTGTGTCAATTTCCTGCCCAAAGAATGAACTACGTCGTATGGAACATTGTGCATAATCCAGTTCCTCGTTAACTGCCAAGGACTCTACTATACAGAAAGCAGAACAGTTCCTACGTTCATACAGAACAGCTTTCCTGTAACTTTTTCTATGTCCCTGAGTCAAGTCTAAGAGACCGTGTCCAAAGCTCAGAAATGGCTTACTCAAAGTCTCGAGTTTTCCTTGTGATAGTTTGATTCTTTTAGCAGTAAAACTGAGGCAGAACGGTGTCCCACCCAGCTCCACTAGGCACTGTTGTAGATCGACTTTGGCGTGATGTTTAAACAGGAAGCCTAGGCAAAGAATGTCATCGTAACTTAAGCTCACACTAGAGGGAGGTTTCATGCGTACCTGGTAGTCTTTCCCCACGCGGAAATTCAACAATACCGAAACGAGCGAGTGACCACTAACCCCACCCTCATCACTTAGTCTACAACGTGACTGGTTCAAATTTGTGGCACCATATATACTTTGGCTTGCCGTAGATACCTGTGCTGCTATAAACAATCTTCCTTTACATAGTTGGTGAGTTAATGCCTGCCATTGATTTTGCATAGGGGTTTCCCACGCTCACACTTAACGGGGAGCATTGCGCTGTGCTCCCGCTGCTCCTGTCTTATTTGATGTAGGGGTGCGAGTGCTACCATGATTCCGCCTTCCACGCGCCTGTGGATATCTTTGAACAGCGTGCCCAATCTGTTTGCACCTTTGACGCTGTGGCTCCCTACAAAACAGCAGAATGTGGTCTGGAGAGACACATCTATAACATTTGAACTCAACATTAAAAACTACACTCTTCTCTCTTGGCCTAGTTTCTGAGTCAATTTCAGCCAAAGCAGCCACAGTTACTATTGCTTCGTGAAGGTTTTCGGGAACTCTATTCGTACTTTTCACTGCAATGCAGCCGGGAGAACCCACAAAAACACGTCAAACCCCCTTTGTTCTGCTTCCTGCAAAATGTGTTGTTGGAATGATCATCATCGTTCAGCTCATACAAATCAATATTGATTTTCCTGATAAGTCTAAACTTTCTACCAATTCCCTTTGTTTTTGAACTGTACCAATAAGTTGTTCCCGATAATAGCTGGAAGTATTCTTTCTTCCGTAACAATCCACTAACCCTTCCTGAAAGTCTACGAAAGCTGAGCAGCTTGCACCTTTTAATTGCTCATGATTTATGCTCTGGCATCCTTGACTAACTTCAATCGAGCCACACTTAATGACTGCTCACAACTCCAGTTTTCTAACTTCGTGGCTGTACGCAAACTGTCAAAAAAAAGTAAAAACATCTCAGACTTATCAAAACATGGGGCTACAAGTGAGGCAGTACTAGTATCAAGGATGGGCAGAGACACACTAGAAGTTGACGGTTGCCTTCTTTCATGCTTTTTACAATGTGTTTCCCTATGAAAAGCTTTATCATCAGACTGAACTGCGCCTTCATCATCAAGCAATTGCCGTATCGTCTCCTGGGTTGTCGCCCTTATATGAACTGACATTATACTTATCAATACCTCCACAAATGTACAATACACGCAAACGGTAAAAGAATATGAAACGCAGAGAAATTTAAAGTTGGCGCCATTGGTACTACATCCTGTTCATTTCTACCATTCGTTGGTGTACTACTGCAGCCTTAAAGAGTTCTTCTGACACAGCGAGCGAGGTGGCGCAGTGGTTAGCACACTGGACTCGCATTCGGGAGGACGACGGTTCAATCCCGCGTCCGGCCATCCTAATTTAGAGTTTCCGTGATTTCCCTAAATCGCTCCAGGCAAATGCCGGGATGGTTCCTTTGCAAGGGCACAGCCGACTACCTTCCCTGTCCCTCCCCATACCGATGAGACTAATGACCTCGCTGTTTGGTCTCTTCCCCCACCTCTTCTGACACCAGATGATTGGGTATTGACAGGAGGGTGTGGGTGAGCAGCTCCCTGCCGGAAGTGGCTGAAGGTGCAGACGGTGTAGACATTCAACTTGTTGCTGAAACAATTTGTTAACAGTCATAAAAGCAAGTACAGCCGTGTTTATTCAGTAGCTGGACAACAGGCAATGGGTGGTAACATTCACACCCTGGCACGTTGACACGGGTGCACCAATGCAGGCATTCTTCAAGTACAGCGGCAGGCAGCTTCATCCTCTGCACTGCAACACGTGTCGCTCACCATTTGAGGACAGCAGGCAACGAAGCAACATCCAGTGCCCAGGGAATGGGCGGCTGGCAGCAGGACTAATACCGAGTGCTGAACACAGACCTCGCAGGCTTGGGAGACGACCACGTGGCGGTGGCAACGGCTGTCTGCCAGAAGCCCAGGCAGTTGATCAGCGGTCAGCGGTTCGTATCCTGTAGACCAGGGGCTGTCAACATTTTTTACCTGCCGTCCCCTTTTGTATTTCTATTAGTAGCAAAATTTTCTAAACGCCTACCATTTTCACAGTAACGGTGATGTATTAAGTTGGGAAGTCATTTAGCTGTATAAAATTTGTAAAGCATAACTACAGCAAGTTAAAGCATATAATACTAATTACTTAGCAAATAATATCAAAATGTTATTCCAACCTAATGAAGACGTCTTTAAAATCCCTAATCCAGCCGCCCACCATGAACACTGGAACGCCCGCTAGTATTCGGTAGGGACCAGTTTGACTACCACAGCTACAGACAGGGCTGGAGGTGGCTGCGTCATAGGGACGGTGCTGGCCAGCACGAAATGGATGTCATACTACAGCCCAGCCGTTCATGATGACGGACTGGTCCTGGGAGGTTTAAATTCTGCTGTCCAGTGCTGATGACTACCGAGAAGTTGTGTTTCTGGGCCGTGTTGACACCTTCTCGAAAGAGGCCGGTATTCTGCGTGTGGGTATTGTCACCTGGAAGGAGGCCAACACGAAAATTACTCAAGAGTGAAGGGGTGCTGCCTCGACAGGTCGTCTTCACCCGCGGATGCTGGCGGTGACTGCGACCTGGTTATGGCTGTGAACAGTGGCGGACTTCCGTTACGTTACAGTACTTACTACATTACGGTGTGAATACGTCGACCCGCCAGGGTAGATGAGCGCGCTAACGCGCAGCTTCCTGGGCTCGGGTAGGCGTTCCGGCCCCGGAACGAATCCGCCTGGCGGATTAACGACGAGAGCCGGTGTGCCGGCTGGCCTGGATGTGGTTTTTAGGCGGTTTTCCACATCCCGCTAGGTGAGTAGCGGACTGGTCCCCATGTTCAGCCTCAGTTACACGATTCGCAGACATCTGAACACGTTCGCACCAATCCATGAGCTACACTAGTCGCAGACAGCAGGGGTACACTAACTCCGTCCCGTGGGGTACGGGGTGACGGCAGTAAGGGCATCCGGCCACCCTTTTCCACTAACCTTGCCAAATCCGTTCGTAGCTATGCCGACCCTGCGTCAGCACGGGGCATGGTACCAGTGAAAGAAAGAAAAAAAGAAAGAAAGGAAGCATCTGTGTGAATGCGTCACATTATAAGACGGCTAACGTCAACCGAAATAGAACAGCAGGACAAGGTAGAGAAGCCTCTGCCAGGGCACTTATATGTGAAGAGCGTCAGTGAGCAGCCATACAGTGTACTCCACGGCCGAGTTTTCAGACCGATTTCCCGCAGCAGCGACAGGATCCATATGATAGGTTCCACCAAGGGTGCAGTCAACAAACTAAATACTGCAGGAACATACGATCTACGTTATATGCGCGGAGCTGTCTACATTAGGGAGACAGGGAGACCTGTTAGCCCAAGAATAGCAGAACACGAACGCTATATACTCTACTGGCCATTAAAATTGCTACACCACGAAGATGACGTGCTACAGACGTGAAATTTAACCGACAGGAAGAAGATGCTGTGATATGCAAATGATTAGCTTTTCAGAGCATTCAGACAAGGTTGGCGCCGGTTGCGATACCTACAACGTGCTGACATGAGGAGAGTTTCCAACCGATTTCTCATACACAAACAGCAGTTGACATGCTTTGCCTGGCGAAAGGTTGTTGTGATGCCTCGTGTAAGGAGGAGAAATGCGTACCATCACGTTTACGACTTTGATAAATGTCGGATTGTAGCATATCGGGATTGTGGTTTATCGTATCGCGAAATTGCTGCTCGCCTTGGTCGAGATCCAATGACTGTTAGTAGAATATGGAATCGGTGGGTTCAGGAGGGTAATGCGGAACGCCGTGCTGGATCCCAATGGCGTCGTATCACTAGCAGTCGAGATGACAGGCATCTTATGCGCATGGCTCTAACGGATCGTGCAGCCACGTCTCGATCCCTGAGTCAATAGATTGGGACGTTTGGAAGACAACAACCATCTGCACGAACAGTTTCCACAAGTATGGGCTATCAGCTAGGAGACCAAGGCTACAGTTACTCTTGACGCTGCATCACAGACAGGGGCGCCTGCGAATGGCAAAACCTCATTTTTTCGGATGAATCAGGGTTCTGTTTACAGCGTCATGAGGGTCGCATCCGTGTTTCGCAGTTTGGCGACATCGCGGTGAACGCACATTAGAAGTGTGTATTCGTCATCGCCATACTGGCGTATCACCCGGCGTGATGGTATGGGGTGCCATTAGTTACACGTCTCGGTCACCTCTTGTTCGCATTGACGGCGCTTTGAACAGTGGACGTTACATTTCAGATGATGTTACGACCCGTGGCTCTTCCCTTCATTCAATCCTTGCGAAACTCTACATTTCAGCAGTATAATGCACGACCGCATGTTGCAGGTCCTGTGCGGGCCTTTCTGGATACAGAAAATATTCGACTGTTGCCCTGGCCAGCACATTCTCCAGATTCCTCCTGAAAACGTCTGGTCAATGGTGGCCGAGCAACTGCCTCGTCACAATACTCCGGTCACTACTCTTGATGAACTATGGAATAGTATTGACGCTGCATGTGCAGCTGTACCTGTACACGCCATCCAACCTCTGTTTGACTCAATGGCCAGGCATATCACGGCCGTTATTACGGCCAGAGGTGGTTGTTCTGGGTACTGATTTCTGAGGATCTATGCACCCAAATTGCGTGAAAATGTAATCACATGTCTGTTCTAGTATAATATATTTGTCCAATGAATACCCGTTTATCATCAGCATTTCTTGTTGGTGTAGTAATTTTAATGGCCAGTAGTGTACTATTTAAACAGCATAATAAATCGACCATTGCGGAACACCACCATGACTGTGGACAGCCTATCTTGTCCCAGGAAGTCCGTGTGCTGGCGAAAGAGTCGATGACGCACCAGCAAAAAATTCCAGAGGAGACAAATTATTAAGGAGCCAGAAAACACCAACAGAGATGACGGCTACGAACTTCCTGCGCCCTGGCTGCCGGCTATCCAGTTCAACGGGCCGCAAGTGGTCGCGGCACAGATGACTCACCGGGCGCGGCCACGACAGTCTAAACAAACAGCTATAGGGGGACTGTCAGTGTGCTTCCACGACCACCTGGAAGAAAATGTGGGCATCAGAAGTGGTGCGCTGATATGCAGACTGTCGCCGATCGCTGGCACGCTAGCTATCCTACCAGTTGCTTCTTTCCTACCCTCTACATTCCGCCATTACTAGCATATTATATTCTAGGGCCAATAAAGTGTCAAAAACATCCTATGCTAACACCGATCGTCTACAATAAATGGAGCCACTTTTCCTTCACCAAAATAAGTCTTTCCCTGAGAAATGCCATTGTAATACGGTCGAAAGATTGGTTTAGGTTTATAATCAAAGTATTTTATAATAAGACGCGGTACAATATCCGGAAGAATTTTCATCATTGTTCTGGTATTTACTCTGCTGAACATGCATCCGTGAACTGTAAGTTCAAATGGCTCTAAGCACTATGGGACTTAACTTCTGAGGTCATCAGTCCCCTAGAACTTAGAACTACTTAAACCTAACCAACCTAAGGACATTACAAACATCCATGCCCGAGGCAGGATTCGAACCTGCGAACGTAGCGGTCGCGCGGTTCCAGACTGTCGCGTCTGGAACCGCTCGGGCACCCCGGCCGGCCGTGGACTGTAGTGTATGAAACCATTCTAAACAGCAAACGATAGTTTATTCTTAAATCTGTGTTTTCGTTTACTTTCTAGATACATGTTTCAGTTTATACAAGTTCATCGGTATCGGATGAAGTACCAGATAACGGGGATTATTTTGGGAAGGAATGAAAATATTTTTGGTTCTGAATTGCAGTGAAACGTATGCGTAAAGACACAATGATTACGAGACTTTCTGAACCATCACCAAGTCAGATATAAAACGAAAAGGACATTTCTTTCGTTTATTCGTATTAAAAAGTACTAAAGGTCCCTAGTACTTGGGACGGGGAAATTTTATTTAAGTCTCGTATACTAGTAAATTAATTGTGATGGGAGACGAGGATGGGAAAGTAGGAAAAGGACGAGAAGAGAAAATAGCGGGAGAAGGAGGATTAGGAGAGAAGAATGCAAGGGGAAGCCGACTGGCGGAATTCCGTACACAATACATTGTAACCATTGCTGATAATGAAATAAGATGTGTACGTAGATGGGATCTGGAGATACAGAAAGGGTTCAGATAAATTGCGTAATGGAAAGACGGAAATTTCGATACCAGATTTTAGCCGGTAAAACGATTCCAAGGACACATGAGGACTCTCATCACAATTTATAGGATGTGAAACGCAGATTGAAGCGACGGCTGGGAGGACAGTGGCAAATGAAAGAGGCGACACTTGGATAACTTGAAAGAAACAAAGGTTGTTGAGGGTTTCAAAGGAAGCCCTAGCAACGATTGGCTGAAACCAGGGGAAAACAGATACGTAGCTCTGAGATAAGAAATAATGAAAGCAGTGATGACCAACAGTTGAAAAGACAAACCAAGGTTAAATCGTTGGATAAGACACGAAATACTGAATCAGTTGACGAGAAGAAAAAATACCCTTGTGTGCAAAACGTCAGTACCTTTAGCATGATGTGTCACTGATGAGTAGCATAGCTGAATGAAGCTTGGACCATTCACAGAAAGTACTGTTACAGCTTGCAGTGCAAATCTGGCGTTGTGACTGCACGAAAGACGTATAGAAATGTTTCTGTACGTAATGGATTAGGACTGGTAAGTGGGCAGGAAAAGTGGAACAAGTGAGAGAGGCGTAATGTTGATTTTATTATTAACCGTCACTTAACACAATTTGTTCAATGTCAGAACCGGAGACGCTGACGATGTGATGCATCCGTATAACGACGTGATCAACAGCTGCTCGCAATAATTCCGACGGAATCTGAGCGACGTGTTCCCCCAATCTAGGGTTCAGATCAGAACGAGTTCCTGGTAAACACGTTCTCTTAGATATCCCCAGAGCAAAAGGTCGCAAGGATTTAAATCAGGTGATCTTGCAGGCCCCGCAACTGGAAAACCTCTGGAAATCACCTGTTCGTGGAAGACTGCATTATGCAATTCTTTCACTGGGCGAGAGACATGAGGTGTTGCCCCATCTTGTATGAAAATAGTGGTTTCCATACAGCTGCGCTCTTCCGAAGCAGGAGTCACATGCTGAACAAGGAGATCTCAGTAACGTGCAACATCAAGGTACACCTGACTGGCCCTGTGAGCAAATTCTCTTCAAAGAAGAACCGACCTAGAATAAAGGTGGTTGTGAATCCACAGCAGACAGTCATAGCCGGCCAATGTGGCCGAGAGGTTCTAGGCGCTTCAGTCTGGAACCATGCTATCGCTACGGTCGCAGGTTCGAATCCTGTCTCGGATATGGATATGTGTGATGTCCTTAGGTTAGTTAGGTTTAAGTAGTTCTAAGTTCTAGGGGACTGATGACCTCAGATGTTAGGTCCCATAGTGCTGAGAGCCATTTGAACCATTGAGACAGTCACATACGACGAGAGCAATGGACAATATGTGGCTTAACGGTATCCCAAATTCGGGAGTTCTGTGTATTAATTACACCTTGTAATGTAAAATGTGCCTCGCCACTGCATAGAACATTGCCATGTCGCATGTCGTTATCTTCTACCCGTTCCAGAAACCGAAGAGCAAATTCAGAACGTTGCTGCGGACCATTAAGTTTCAGTTCCAGCACTGTCTAGATGTTGTACGGGTGTCAGTGTAAAATAGACCGTAAAGCTTTCCGTACTATTGACCAGGGGATGGGCAATTCTCGTGGCACTGCGCGGGCACTAACTCTATCCGGTGCACATGCTGCATGGTCAGTTACGGCAACAGCGATCATGTTTCCTAACTTCCACCGGGATAGGACGCCTTCCTCTTCCTCGTGCCACACTGTAACGGTACGCGTATGTAGGCGAACTAATGGGCCGCCTAGAATTGATCCAGGGTAAGGTGAATTCGTTTCTAAGCTGGTCGGCACCACGGCCGAGAGCGCGTCTTTACCGAGCGGTCGGCCACAGCCACTCCAAGCGAGCCAGGTGCTGTGACGAGCTGCGTTAACGGAAATGTGTAAATCCCAAAGCTGGGATATTGGACGGCTGATGCTCGCATGACCCTTGTGCAGGAGACAATGCTCCTAGAAGTGGCGGAGTGTCAGAGAAGTTGAAAAATGTCTCCCTACAGCTCTTCACAATCAGCAAATCTGAATATATTTGTGATCTCATAAAAGTCAGGCGCATCCAGTAAGCCAACAGTATTTTAATATTTTTGAAACTACAGAAATTAATATTTCGCAGCGAATAAACATTCTCACAATGAACCTCTGAATTAACAACTTTTAAACGTTTCATGTGATTTCAACTTGCAATAGCTCAGATGACAGAATTGCATGATAGCTATCGTCCCTAAAAGCCACTCACCTGTATGTACGATGGTGAGTCAAATGAAAACCTTGAATTTGTAATAACAAATCGAAATTTCGCGCCGTTATCCTGCAAGTTGGTAAGCGTGCTACAAACAGCGTGCAGAATGGCCTGTAGGTGGCAGCATAGTGCAGATGCACACATACCGTCGCAGTATCAGTATAAATATGGCCGCCCCACTTGCGACTTGCACCAGGGAAGAACAACGTTCTGTTATTCGGATTTTGTGTAGTGACGGTGTGAAACCTATTGAAATTCGTCGACGAATGAAGGTACAGTACGGTGATGCATGTTTCTCACAGCAGCAAGTCTACGAATGGAGTAGGAAGTTTGCAAATGGTGTGACTTCAGTGGAAGATGCTCCTCGTCCAGAACATTGCAGCAGTTGACGCCGTAGTCAAGAAAAACCGCCGAGTCACACTGAATGACATTGCAGCAGGTTTACAGATTAGTCACGGGTCAGCACTCCACATTGTGCATGATATGCTCCAGTTCCACAAAGTGTTTGCAAGATGGATGCCACGGCAGCTGAAATGAGAGAACGACGTGTTGATGCTTGTGGAGAACTCTTTCGGCGCTTTGAACGAGAAGGTGATGGCTTCCTTGTTACTGGGGACGAAACTTGGATTCAGTTCCACCAACCAGAAACGAAGCAAGCAAAGAATGGTGCCTTTCCTCATCAACAAAACCAAAGAAGTTTCGAACAGAACCATCAGCAGGGCAGGTTATGCTGACTCTCTTTTGGGACGAAACAGGCGTCATTTTGGAGCATTACATGCCTAGAGGGACCACTGTCACCAGTGTATCATACACAGATCTCCTAAAAGATCATCTTCGGTCTGCAATCAAATCAAAGCGACGTGGACTGCTGTCAGCAGGTGTCCTTTTGCAACATGACAATACAAGGGCCCACTCTGCCCGTACAATAGTTGCAACAATCGCAGACTCGTATTTTGAGGTGTTTTCCTCATGAACCATACTCACCAGACCTTGCCCCAAGTGGTTTCCGTATGTTTGGACCACTCAAAGACGCAATGGGAGGAAAGAAGTTCCGTTCTGATGAAGAGGTACGCCACGCGTGCATGAGTGGTTGCGCGAACTACTAAAAAAATATTTTTATAGGAATTTATGCACTTTGTAAGTGCTGGAGGACTTGCATTGAGCGTGGGGAGATTACAGTTTTTGTACTACTTCTGAACAGTAAATAATATTTAAAATAATATTTAAGGTTTTCATTTGACTCACCCTCGTATTTTATATATTGATTTCTATCTTCTTTTATAATTTATTTGTTGCCCAAATGTTTGACAGAACATCGTATACGCCACAACTACAGATCAAATGAATACAGCATGAATACCTCTTATTTTGTCGTACTCGTGTACTTACTTAGTGAACAGTTTACAATTTTGCCAGTAACATCATTCAGACGTTGATTGTAAGCGGTATTAAAAAAGCTGTGGTAATTTAAAACTGGTGAATCGTATGTATTAGCGGACACCACTGTTGAACAGAGAACCAAAAGACGCTTCTGTGAAGAAGGCATAAATAATTGTTTAAACAAAATTTAACGACTGTTCCTTGTCATTTATCGTGAGCGTACTGGTGCAAGAATAATAGCCTATTTATTTATGAGCAAACCTTAATTTGTAATTATTGTGCATGGTCTGAGTGTACTAAAAGTTTATAACATTTCTTTTGGTTAAATGTTGTTGTAATATATGAATTTAGTGTGGGGAAGTTGTCAGGTTGAAGCAGATCAAGTCTGTAGAGCTTGAGTACGCTGTATTTCTGGTGAGGATGTCCTTCAGCCAACGAGAGTTCGACAGTAGTGGAACGCTGCTGGATTCAAGTAGAGAGGGACACTTCTTCGAGTGAAGAGCTCAAACGAGCAGTTCGAGACTTTTGCGTTCGTGCTGGAAGAACATAGATTTGCCTGTGGTAAAGTGGGTGATTCGGACGTACAGGTGCTAGATTTTGGGAGGTGAACTGCTACTATGAGACTTTAGCTTTTGATGACACTTTTCGGTGAGAACTTGAAGGGGTCACTTGGATGTTCGTTCCGGAAGAAGGCAGACCTGCCTGTGGTGTTGTTTTTGATGGAGTGGGTGATAGGCTCTCGGCAGTGAATTTCTCAAGAGCTTCATATTTCCAGAGGTCTGAACGTGCTCCGGTGTAGGACTAACTTTTTCTTCTTGTGTTGTGGAACTGACGATAGACAGAGTACGAGTTACTTTTCTTTGTATCGTGAGTGAGTCATCACGTTAAACTTTGAACTGTATCGAGATGGTGACTATGTCGTGTATTGTGGTCACGAAACGGACATAGTTTTCGCGAATATTTTATGTGTATTTAGTTTGTTCATTTTGCTACCATTCTCGTGAAGCACTCGATGTAACTTTACTGCATTTGATAATGATATTTTCTGTCTGTATTTACAATGAATATCGAAGGGCCACTTCCCGTTTCTTGGAGATGTCCTTTCTTGAATAAACGTTATTCATCATAATCCTCCGTCGTCTTCATCATTTATGGTCGTCAGAATAGAGTCTTGTTATTAAATTATCCATTTCACTTCTATTTTATATTTCTGTGTATTTTATTAACTCGCAATTCTAGCCAATGCATAGACTGTCTGGGTACAGGATCAAAGCTAAGTGGTATTATCTGCAGCGAATTAGCTGCGGGGCATGAAAAGAGACCTGCGCGGCTCGACATATGACTACATCGAGCCAATCTTTCTAAACAGAGCCGTGCATAGCTCAATTACCTGCAGCACGAGGAACTGCAAGTAAAGACGCAACTGTATCTCGTGTGGGATGCTCTTTAGGAAGAGTAACTACCACTAGGTACCGTCTCAGTACCAAACTAACCTCTGTTTTCGAATTTCATTATCATCTTCTTTAAACCATTAAATGAGATCGGGCCTCCCCTCAGACCTATCAGTCGGCGATATTCTCTCAGTTCTACGCTGTAATTGGTGTCGTTCGCATAAAACAGTTTCACTTTCAGCGCACGGCCTCTCATTTCGATAGCCATACTGTTCACTCACGTTACGGCTTTTCAACGTGGGTGTCGTACATTGTACAGCGCCAGATTTTCACCTGGTGGCCACAATTGAAACTATTTTTTTTTCAGCGTAAATCGGTTCAGTATTAACGCATTAGGATATCTATCAAGTTTAGCTGCATATACGGTATTTCCTGCTCACACTGAACCTCCGAGAGTGGCTGCTCTTTAATTATAACCATCCAGCACATAAGGTCATTGAAAGAAAGAAGCAATGAGACGAACATAAACGTCACTTTTGTTTATAGACAATTATTGCACTGAAGTCACCGCGTTTCATGGTAGTCCTCCGGATGTTACAAAAGACGGGACATGGTTCTTAATAGTGAGAGAGATAACAACGGTCGCTGTCGCTGTGACAGAGCAGTTCTAGGCGCTTCAGTCCGGAACCGCGCAACTGCTACGGTCGCAGGTTCGAATCCTGCCTCGGGCATGGATGTGTGTGATGTCCTTAGATTAGTTAGGTTTAAGTAGTTCTAAGTCTAGGGGACTGATGACCTCAGATGTTAACTCCCATAGTGCTCCGAGCCATTATGAATCACAACGGTCGCCACCGCATGCCCTGCAACGTGTTCACATGCTAGTCACAAGATCGATAAGGAGGTGTCGTAGTAGGACATTCCATTCCTCGACCAGGGCGGTTGCCAACAGCTGGCTGGTCGCTGGTGCATGCTGACGCACTGCAATCCGTTTCCCCAACCCTTTCTCCATGTGCTCGACGGGATTTAAGGAGGAATGGGGAGGCCAGTGCATTCGCTGAATATCCTCTTGTCTCGAGAACTCCTCCGCCTGTAACATTCGATAAGGTCGCACACCCTCATCCATAGAAATGAAATCAGTGCCGAATGCACAGCTGAAAAAAACGCATATGGGGAACAGGGGTAGCAGGACACTGTCAAAATAACGTTGAACAGGTGATTGTACCGTGATCAAAGATTTGGAGGTCAGCACGGCCATGCAACATAGTCTCTCCACACCGTAACACCGTGACCACTAAACGATCATGTTCCACAGTGTTGGGCGTGTCTTCATGTGGCGAGATGTACAAACATGTAATGCATCCAGGATATGATTTATTTACAGAAGGTGGTAGAAGCCGACCTCGAGGAAGGTCAGTTTGGGTACGACAGCAATGTCAGAATACGCGAGGCAGTACTCAGCGTGTGACTTTACTTAGAAGATATATGGAAGAAAAAAAATCTACAGCATTTGTGGATTTGGAGAAAGCTTTTGACAGTGTTGACTTGCAGACATTTCTTGAAATACTGAAGGTAGCACAGGTAAAATACGGGGAGCGTAAATTAATCTACAACTTGTACAGAAAGGAGATAGCATTTATAAAATTCTAAGAACATGAAACGCTAGCAGTAGCTGAGAAAGGAACAAGTGTTGTAGCCTATCCTCGAGTTATTCAGTCTGTACATTGAGCAAGCGGTAAAGGAAACCAGACAATTGGAAAGGGATTTAAAGTCTATGGAAAAGCAATAAAAACTTTATGAGGTTTGACTCTGACAATGTAATTTTGTTATCAAAAAACTTGGAACATCAGTTGAACGGAATGGTTAACGCCTTGGAAACAAGTTATGAGATGAACACAAACAAAAGTCAAGAGTAGCAATGGAACTTAGTTGATATAAATCAGGTAGTGCTGATAGAATTAGGTAAGGAAATGAGACACTACAAATAGTGGAGTATTTCTATTTGGGCAGCAAACTAACTGACAATGACACGTGGAATGGATAAGAAAATTCAGGCTCACAACGACGAGAAAAGCTTTTTCTGCAAAGATTAATTTGTTAACATCGAATATAAATTAAAATGTTAGGAATGCGTTACTGAAAGCATGTGTGTGGTGTGTAGCGTTCTGTAGAAGTGAAAATTTGACGACACATATGTCAGACAAGAAGAGAATAGAAACATTTGAAATGTGACGCTCTACAAGAATGCAGATTAGATGGGTTGATCGAATAGCTAATAAAGCGTTATAGAATCGAGTTGGGGAAAACAATATACTTGTGGTGCAACTTGACTAAAGTAGGGGACGTCTGACAGGATGCCTCGTGATGCATCAAGGAACCGCCAGTTATGGAATGGAAGAATGTGTGTGGTGGAGGCGTGGAGGGGTGGAGGGGGGGGGGGGATGAGGGAGTGGAGGTGGGAAGGAATTCAAGAGGGAGGCCATGGTTTGACTACAGTAAGCAAAGACCTAAATCGATGTACAAGATTGTACAGAAAAGTAATGTCTCCGTAAATTTTATGTGAAACTCTTCAAGCTTATTAAATAAAACAAACGTTATTAACATTCTACATCATTATTCTTCGTGTCTACCTATTTATTTCTCAACACACATGCCCTGGCGACGAACACATTTCTTCCAACGAGGGACCAGTTTGTTGATACCGTCACGGTAGAATGTTCGACTTCGTTGACGAAGCCACAACTTCACTTCTCCTTGCACCTCTTCATCACTGTCAAAGTGAAGGTGTTCTTTAAGTTTTGGAAACAGATGAAATCGAATGGGGTAAAGTCGGAGGATGATCAACGAGTTGTCGGTTTGCTGCAGATGTCGTAGCGCTCGTATGCGGCTGACGCTGTCCTACTGACAGACGCGAGGCTCCAACTGTGGTCGAACTCTTCGAATTCGAAACTCGATTTCAGCAAGCTATTTCTCACACACCAATATAGTTACGTTAGACATGGCATGTTACACGGTGCCGGCCGAGCGGTTCTAGACGCTTCAGTCGGGAGCCGAGCGACAGCTACTGTCGCAGGTTGAAATGGATGTGTGTGTTGTCCTTAGGTTAGTTAGGTTTAAGTGGTTCTAAATTCTAGGGGACTGATGACCTCAGATGTTAAGTCCCATAGTGCTCAGAGCCATTTGAACAATTTTGTTACACGCTACAGTTTTGAGCCCCCTAGCGGCTGAAGTCTGCAGATATGTAGACATGAAGAATATAGATTCAGAATGTTATTATTGTTTGTTTTGTGTAAAAAGCTTATGAGTTTTCACATAAAAAATTCGATGCATAGCTTTCAGCACGCCCTCATAGATTGCATCATTTTACTGAGATGCAGAGGAGTGCACAGTAATAGACCAGTGTGGAGAGCTGATTCAAACCAGTCTTCGGATGTAAGCCCGCAACAACACAGACTCGTAAACAGTGAATGCTTAACTCCTAACTTCGATGGCTCCAGTTCGCGTAGTCTATGGGAGCAGACACCAAATTCAGTGCGGAGACTGAATGCGTAAAATGTCATTTCAGGTATCGAAATCATTCTTGTTGAAATAACTTCTGTTTACACTTTATATGTATTGTTAATTGGAAAACAGCTTAAAACCATTCATTGTAAGGTATATGTGACAGTGAAACGGAAACGAGACTGGTGGGAGGAAGTAGGTAAACTGTTCATTATTTCAAACTGTTAATACAATTACCCCTCTGTAAGACAAAACAGTCATTAGCCTTCACGGGAAAACAATCATTTGCGATTGCCTACGGAACGAAGATTATACCCAAGGGCGCAATACTACATCCGAGGCAAAGCCACGGCCACGAATGTCTTTCTCCAGAGCTGCAAAAATATGAAACCTCATGGAGAGAGATCGCAAATGTACAGAGCATGTGTAATGACTTCCTAGCGAAACATCTATACTGTTGTCGAAAAACCTTTAGCAGCGTGTGGCCAGGCATTATCCTGGAACAGAATGATGCCGTCTGTGAACATTCCTGGGCATTTGGACGTGATAGCGCCATTCAATTTTTGCAGAGTGTCCACGTACCGCTGTGCATTAATTATGGCGCCGTGTTCCAGAAAGTCAGCAGGGGGTTGACGGACGCGTGATTGTGGTCCCACGATCGAGGATATCGACGAGTCGAGTGCCCCTACAGTCGAAGATCATCACTACCTTATCTTGGATTTCTTTTGCGGGGGAGATGTTCCCACTGTTGGCGTTGCGGTTTGCTCTCGAGCTGTCGGAATGCTGTAGGGCGGAATCATCCTGTTGCACGATAACCTCCTCTACATCTACATGGATATTCTGCAAATCACATTTAAGTGCATGGCAGAGGTTTCATCGAACCACCTTTACAATTCTCTATTATTCCAATCTCTTACAGCGCGCGGAAAGAAGCAACAGCTATACCTTTTCCGTATGGGCTCTGATTTCCCATATTTTCGTGGTGACCTTTTCTCCCTTTGTAGCTCGGCGTCAACAAAATATTTTCGCATTCGGAGGAAAAAATTGGTGATTGCCTCCGTAAGGAAAAACACCTTTCTTTTAATGATTTCCAGCCCAAATCCCGTATCATTTCTGTGACACTCTCTCCCATATTTTGCGATAATACAAAACGTGCTGCCTTTCTTTGCACTTTTCGATGTACTCCGTCAATCCTATCTGGTAAGGATTCCGCATCGCACAGCAGCATTCTAAAAGAGAACAGACAAGCGTGTGTAGGCAGCCTCCTCTTCTAAAGTGTCCTGCCAATAAAACGCAGTCTTTGGTTCCCCACAACATTTTCTACGTGTTATTTCAAATTTAAGTTGTTCGTCATTGTAATTCGTAGGTATTTAGTTGAATTTACGGCCTTTAGATTTGACTGGTTTATCGTGTAACCGAAGTTTAACTCATTTCTTTTAGCACACATGTGGATGACCTCACACTTTTCGTTATTTAGGCTGAATTACCAATTTTCACACCATACAGATTTTCTAAACCGTTTTGCAATTTGTTTTGATCTTCTGATGACTTTATTAGTCCATAAACGACAGCGTCATCTGAAAACAACCTAAGAGGGCTGCTGAGATTGTCTCCCAAATCGTCGATATAGATAAGGAACTGCAAAGGGACTATAACACTACCTTGGGGAACGCCAGAAATCACTTCTGTTTTACTCGATGACTTTCTGTCAATTACTACGAACTGTGACCTCTCTGGCAGGAAATCACGAATCCAGTCACATAACTGAGACGATATTCCATAAGTACGCAATTTCGCTACAAGCCGCTTATGTGGTACAGTGTCAAAAACCTACCGGAAATGCAGAAATACTGAATCAATCTGAAATCCCTTGGCAATAGCACTGTTGCCAGAGCCTGTTGACGCCAAATTTCGCTGCACTGTCCTAACGGATATGTTCATCGTACGTCCCACATTGATCTCTGTAGTTATTTCACACAGTGTTGCTTGCCTGTTAACACTGAGAACTCCATGCAAACGCAGCTGCTCTCAGTCATTAAGTGGCCACCGGTCACTGCGTTGTACGTAGCGAGAGGCTATGGTTGAACTTTGGTACTATCGGCACATTCTTGATACTGTAGATCTCGGAATACTGAATTCCCTAACAATTTCCGAAGTGAATTGTCCCATACGTCTAGCTCCGACCACCATTCCGGGCTCAAAGTTTCTTAATTCCCGTCGTGCGGTGATAATCACTTCTGAAACTGCCCACATCAGTCATACGAGTACAAATGACAGGTACGCCAATGCAATGCCCTTTTATACCTTGTGTAGGCGACACTACCGTCATCTGTATATGCTGCACGTCGCTATCGCATGACTTCTGTCGTCTCAGCGTACATAACACAATCACCTCCAAAAAGCCTGTGTTTACTATCAGTATTAGCTGCCTAGTGGTTCAGACGCATTTCCCTTGGATACACTTGAGGCTACTTAAGAAAAAAATTGGTTTCGGGTGGCACTGCTTTTCGGAAGTTAACAAATTCTTCAGCCATATTACTGCCTTGATCAACGGCGCTAGGGATGTCACGTGACGAAACGTGAACTGGGTTTCACATGACCAGTTGATTCGGAATCCATGTTTGTTGGCATGGTGGAGGTCATTCCATTAAACATCTCTCATTAAGTTTGAGGTCAGAATACGATATAAGATTCGACAATAAATGGACATCAATAATATTGGATAATAATGTTGCCGATCTCTTGTGCCTACTCAACAATACAGTTCCTTTGCATGCTACTGTTCAGAACTAAATCTTGCTAGTTAATCATGGTGATGTAACGCTACTACCACTCTATATAGTTTATTGAACTCGATTTAGTTGCTACTGGTGTAACGCGAGACTGCAGCAATGACTTGCACTAAATAACACTGTAAGACTTATTTCTTCAGTTCAGGAGATTTCAGGAGTGGGAATTATCTTCATTTGAGAACAAAGTGTGATAGAAGCGAAATCGAATGGCCGCCACTGCTATAGTGGTCCGCTCTAGCGGCAGGTTGGGCAGCTAGAGGTTTACCCGCGAAGCCACCAGATGTCTGCAGAGTGCAAGCTTTCTCCCGCCGCTGCCGGCAGAGATGAGGCGCGAGAAATACTCCAAGTGTCAGCTAACTGTATGAAGCGGTAAAACCAGACAATGAAAGCCTTTCACGTTCCATTCATATCCCTCTTTTTAAAGGGTGCGCTGGAGGAAAAAGTTATCTTTTTCTCTCGCCTGCGCTTCTCTTCACGGGCCACGACGCAGTGCTCACCTCTGATTTTCTTTCAATTCTTCGTTCTTTCTTTTTTGTAATTATTTTTGAGGGCGTCGGCGCAGAAATTAATTAGTGGCCTGCCACCATTTTGCTGTATAGCGCTCAGCAGTCTGCATTTTAGAATTTTTAAAATACTTCAAAACTGCCTGAATTCACGACGGTGCACTGGTTTCCATGACGTAAGGTAAATCACGGCGCAGTAATAATTAGGGGACATACCTGGATAAAGTAATTGTTGAAAAAGTTGACTAAGTTATTACAGTAACATTGTGCAGAAGTATCACACCGGAGCCACAGACGTGCAATACTCTTGTATCAAAAACAGGATGAAACCAAACTCAACAAAATTTCGGAGCTAGTCCAGAGATACTTCTTGTATAGGAATTTGTGGTCTGCGGTTGCTATTTATTGCGCAATTATATAATTACGATTCATTCGGCTCTTTACCACATCATTGGAGAAGTCTGTTCAAAATGGTTGAAATGGCTCTGAGCACTATGGGACTTAACATCTGAGGTCATCAGTCCCCTAGAACTTAACTACTTAAACCTAACTAACCTAGGGAGATCACACACATCCATGCCCGACGCAGGATTCGGACCTGCGACCGTAGCGGTTGCGCGGTTCCAGACTGTAGCGCCTAGAACCACTCGGCCACTCCGGCCGACAGAGAAGTCTGTCATGTGCAATAATGGAAACGTACAAAACAAAAAAGGATAACGGAACAACCCCCTAGTGCAGAAGTACTGTGATGTGATTGCCGTCACTCTGGGAACAGTTGACCATATTGTCGCTGTTCTGCTCTTCCTTTTCATTCAATGCAACCTCCCCATGGTCCATATCAGCCAACTCTTCGCCAGTAAACCCAACCCACTGCTGTGTATCACTGCTGACGCACAGCAACACTACTGGAAAAACAAACTGAAGACAGTACGATTGCAACCTTGAGGGCGAATAGTAAAGTGGTCACCACTGTTGTCAACAGTAACTACCGTAAGCAAACGGGACACGTTTTATTTTCAAACAAAGTACACAGCACATACCGTCGACATTTCGACTGTTGTACAGATATTTATACTGTAATGCAGGTAGTAGGTTGGTGCATAAGTTCATAACGTTTTTGCTTTGCATGTTGATATTACGTTTCAAAAAATGTTGAAATGTGTGTGAAATCTTATGGGACTTAACTTCTAAGATCATTAGTCCCTAAGCTTACACACTACTTAACCTAAATTATCCTGAGGACAAAGACACACACCCATGCCCGAGGGAGGACTCGAACCTCCGCCGGGACCAGCCGCACAGTCCACGACTGCAGCGCCTCACACCGCTCGGCGAGTCGCGCGCGGCGGTTTCCTCGTTTTAAAGATTATAGTTTTGACATTAGTGACTGTCAACGTTCAGGACGACCTTAGAGATTTGATGAAGATCGTTTAAACACATTAATCCGCAATGATTCACGTGAGTGTACTCGAGGACTGGAAACTACTATGAACGTTTGATCATTCCACCATCGTACGACGTTTGCATGTAACGGGGAAGGTTCAAAAACCGGTTGTATCGGTTCCGCATGCTCTAAGCTCAAATCGCAAAAACCAGCGGTTGGCCATATGTGCTCGTCATTAATTGGCTTGTGAGCAGCATCGACCATTCTTATCCTGTTTCGTTACTGGTGACGACAAATGGTGTGTTTATGCTAGCACAAGGAAAAGAAAGGAATAGTTGAGCCCAAAAAAAGCAGCAACTCCCCGTGCAAAGGCCTGCACGCATCACAAAAGATATTGTTGTGCTTCTGGTGGAAAATCGAAGGTGTGATGCTCCTCGAATTGCTTCCCCGAGGCGTAACCATCATTGCTGACATTTACTGGCAATAAATGAGACATTTTGCAGACGCTATCCAAGAACAGCAACCAGGAAGACTGTGTGAAGTGATCCTACTCCACGATAACGCCTGCTGGCATCCTGCTAGACAGACAACAACACTGTACACGAGCTGGGCGGGGAAGTCGTGTGGCACCCAGCTTATTCACCTGATCTTCCGCTCTCAGATTTCACCTTAAAAAAGAAAATGGTTTCAATGGCTTTGAGCACTATGAGACTTTACATCTGAGGTAGTCAGTCCCCTAGAACTTAGAAGTACTTAAACCTAACTAACCTAAGGAGATCACACACATCCATGCCAAACGCATGATTCGAACCTGCGACCAAAGCGGTACCGCGGGTTACAGACTGAAGTGCCTAGAACCGCTCGGTCACACTGACCGGCTCACCTTTTCCGCTCTGTATCGAGCAACCTTATGACAACTTTCTGGATGAAAATGCGCTGCTAACGTGATAAGTTCTGTACTTCAAAACCACGTGATTTCTATAGTCGCGGAATCGAAAAGTTACCCTAGCGCTGCCAAACTGTTTTAAATAGTGAAGGAAAATTTGTTATGGATGACTAAGTCTCTGTTACGTATACCTGTTGTGTTTATGAAACTTAAAGAAAAACGCTACGAAATTATGCACCAACCCAAGATATGCAGTTTTGAGGGTGAAGAATACTGTCGTCAACAGCAAGTACCACGGGTGACTACAACTGATTTTTTCTAAACAAGGCAAACTGCGGGTACCGTTGACATACAACTATTGTGCAGAAATTTTCAGTGCAATGGAGATACAAAAATCAGTGAGGTAATGAAACAAACGAAATGCAATTACTGTGTAACGAGGCACCAGAGATCACGGGTCCATTATACGCGACAGTGCTCAGAAAATATACCTGAAGAGTCAGTTGAGTTCCGGTTCGCTCTGTGCGCACAACACATAACTGCAGGTTCTGAGGGCGGACAACGGTTTGTGTCTCGAAAGTAAGAGAAGGAGCGTGGGATTACCACCTTTGCTGGATAGTGTCCAGCAGCATCTACTGATCGAATTGCGATACGGATCACCAGCAAACTGTAGTATGTAAACCTCACATACCATCCTTTGATGAAACTTACGTGCAGTTGTTCGTACATTCCGACAACATTTTCTAACATTTTGTGATGAAGCATTATCCACCACTCGACACACAGATCGTGAGTACCAGGTTGTTATAAGTGCTGTAAATCATAGAGGTCCAGCGCGGGCTGTAATGATCGTACTCGCTAGAAGTTCTCACGAGTTAATGCGGAACCATTATCGCTGGAAAGAAATTTAGTTCCAGTTTTGGTCACCAGGTGTAACTATCGCGCCGTGAATGCAAGAAAGTCACACAGAAATGTTTGCATTTGTAATGGATTAGGAACGGGACACGGGGAGAAAAGCTGAAGCAAATGCGAAAGGCATAATATTGAAGCCGTCCGCAGTGGCCCAGCGACTCTAGGCGCTTCAGTTTGGAACCGAGCAACCGCTACGACCGCAGGTTCGAATCCTGCCTCGGGCATGGATGTGTGTGATCTCCTTAGGTTAGTTAGGTTTAAGTAGTTCTAAGTTCTAGGGGACTGATTATCTCAGATGTTAAGTCCCATGGTGCTCAGAGCCATTTGAACCAACCATAATATTGATTTTATTTTTAACAACCAGATACACAGTTTGTTCAATATAAGCATCGGGTACATCAACAAATGCTGTAGAGTGCCAGATTTGCTCGTGGTGATCAAAATTGGATCTGATTTTCTCCCAGCGTCAGTCGGTTCCGAATTAACGCATTAGTTTCACTGCCATAGTTACAGCCCACACTTGACCTCCATGAGTAGCTGCACTTTAATTATAGCCCTTGATAGTTGTAAGTTTTATAACTTCATTGGAAAAGGGAAAAAATGCGTATCTTATGTTGCAATATTACACTGTAATAAAGAGGTGATTGGAGACCATGGCTCTTGTACGGTAAGAGTTGTTAATGGTGTACTGGAACTAGCCACAAATTGGTTAGCGTTACTCCATTGACAAAGTAGCGTTACCACTTTCGAATTTACACAATTCATCATTAGATGGCTACATGCTTTCGTCGAAAAAAAAATTCATTTGTGTACTGGTGAGTCGCCGTAGAATAAACAATAATTCACAGTTACAAACGTGTGACACAGACCAATCTTCAACTAATCTGTGAAAGAAAGCAGTTTACATGAAATGACAATCTGCAATATCTGTTTTGTAATTTTCTTCCAACGACCTATTTTCGCAAAGACATCCCAATTTTCACCATCATGCGTCGGTTTGTCTTATAAGCGATTTTCATTTGGTCAAAAAAAAAAAAAAGCGTTCCAGTGTGCAACCCATGTTTTGATTCGTAACATATGAAAACAAATATAGAGTTTACGAAGTACATGAGTGTCAAACTGTGTTTTTGTTTATTGTTTTCATATGTTGTGGATCAAAACATTAGGTACTCATTGGAAATTCGTTTTATGACCAAACTAAAGTGTTTTATAATATTTGATGGTAAAAATACGAACATCTTTGGGAATATACTTCGTTGGAAGAAAACTGCAAAAGCAATTGCTTCAAATAGACATTTCAAGTCAATTGCGTTTTAACACTCATCTGTAGCACAGCCATCTTTGTTGTAGAAACAAAGGAATTACAGACGGTCTGCGAGTGGGTACCAAGGAGGCAAATAAAGAACGGAGGTGGCACTACAGACTTAAGCTGTACGTTGTTTTCAAGCCAGTGTAGGCGGGATCTGCCGGTATTTCCTGTAGCCGAAAACATTAGCAGAGTACTGTTTACGATTGCTCCTGTTCATTATTTCTTTCATGTGCGCTCAACAACTGTTTTAAATACTAAAAATTACAGAGCTTACATGCATCACATAGTGTCAGGAAAGCAGTTTCGAACGTTCTTTTTGTTATTGAAAGCATGTTTGCTGTAGTAATATGACACATTTGTCATCCTTAATGTAACTTGTTTTTAGCCGCTTTATTTCGGGTAACCAGAAAGAGAAGGAAATGATGTGAAACGCATGCTTTCGTAATCCATTTAATTCTACTTTTACTGTATTATTTTGATAGCGGACAAAACCGGAACTTCGAAACCAATGCTTGTTTGCTTACTCGTATCAGTACTGCTCGTTACGTTTTCAGCTTTCGACTAATATGCACAACATTTTTTTTTTTTTTTTGCAAGAAAACTTATCTAAGTGTTCTTTACTTTGCCATAAACTTGTGTAATGAGGAAAGAAGCAAGAGTTGCTATTTATCTCGTGCATTTTAACAAAGTGAATGATTATTAAAACGTCAAAGAAACAGAACTGCATAGAGGTATACCTCCATACAGAATAGAGTTCACCGTGGTGAACTGCGGAGGTATGAATATGGTGAATCTACTGTTTTGGGCTAGTAAAGATGGCCAACATTGGGTTCAAGTGTGTGACGTATGATAACTCTCCTTTCTATGCCTCCATGGTGGACACTGATTTAAATCAATGCGGAAAGTCGAAAATTTGTGCCAGACAGGAAGTGAAACCCAGATCTCGTGCTTACTAGGCAGATGCACTGCCCGCTGCGCTTTCCAGTCAGAGTGGTTTTCACAACTGCACATACTACCCTAGCACGTCTTTTGTCAGACATAAATTCTCGGCTTACCCATACACTACTAACGTAGTGCTACTTGCACATTGTCTTCATTACTCGAGGCATTTCGGCGGTTCTCGTAAGACTTCGAGGGTGATGAGCATCCGCAGGCCGGCCGCGGTGGCCGAGCGGTTCTAGGCGCTCAGTCCGGAACCGCGCGACTGCTTCGGTCGCAAGTTCGAATCCTGCCTGGGGCATGGACGTGTGTGATGTCCTTAGGTTAGTTAGGTTTAAGTAGTTCTAGGTTCTATGGGACTTATGACCACAGCAGTTGAGTCCCATAGTGCTCAGAGCCATTTGAACCATTTTTTTGAGCATCCGCAGTGAAGTGATCAATGGTCGTCCTCGCCGTATGTGTGATGTCTGTTCTTTCTGACATCTGTCTAGTAAGTAAGACACCCTCTTTCGTATCCCGATCTGACACAAATTTTCAACTATCCCTGTTGATTTAAATCAATGCCCACTGACAGCTAATGTCATTAATTCCTTAGTTTCTTTATCAATATTGTCTGCAGAATCAAAATGCTGTCTGTTCTTTCCGAAGTGTCTCAAAGAACAGACACCACGTGTATATCTTTATTATATGTTTGTAACTGAGAATTATTGTTTATCCTAGGGTAACTCACCAGTTAACCAATGTATAATTTGTTTTGACGAAAGCGTGAAACCCATCTTTGATGAAATGTTTAAATTCGAAAGCGGTAATGGTACTTTTTCAATAAAGTAACCTAAAACCAATTTGTAGCTGGTTCCTGTATAACATCAACAATTTAATGTTTGTTCTGTATTCTGTGCCATGGTAAGAGCGTGGGGCGTGGCAGTCACAGTAGGACCACCTGTCATTACACAGCCATTATTGTTTGTCTACATTGGCGTAAAAGCGATGACCGGCTTCCAAAGTAGGAGTCCCGAAGCGACTCGCCTTTAATAATAAAAAATCAAATGTATTATTTCGAAATGAAATGATTTAAAATATGTATTCAGTTCTAGCTCAAATAAGTTGAAATCTTTTCATATGGGTCATAAATTTTTGAGACGTGGCTCTATTACCGAACTGTAATAACTGCTAGAATTAAGTTGTCAGAAAGTAAAGATTTTCGGATGTTAACTTGAAGATGAATTTTGTGAATGAGTGATCTGAACGAAAGTTCTGTTTACCTCTTACTGCAAGAAGGGATATGAGATAATGAGATCTCTGGATTACCGAAGTTATCCAATTACGGTAGTGAGATTTGGTTGTCTTTATTTCACGACAGTGATTATTTGGAGATCTTTTCAAGGCTAAACGAAATTTACATATCTCCAGGTTTAATACAACGTTAACGGTGCAATAGTTTTTCAAATGACAGTTTATAATAACCAGAGAGAGATATTTATAGCGATGGAAGAGAAACAAACTTAAAGCAGCAACCGTACTAGTATCGCTGGATGTTATAAATTTCGCTAAATGTAATATTATGTGGAAGTTCATGAAAGAGCTCTGATGGCTTAAACCCAAAGCATTCATTCAGACTGATAGTGCAGATTGATTGAGTTTACGCTTCGTAAATTAATTTCATACTATTTCAAAACCGAGTATTGACGGACCAGAGACAATTTACGGCACCAGTTTCGAATGAAGATAATGTCTGCTAGCTACTATAACAACGAAATAATCAAATAATAAACAAATAATAAATAAGCTGATATTCACATATGAAATATTACAACTGCTATTAATAATAAAAAGGATTTAGGCCCGTGACGATTGATCGTCAACTCAGAACCTGCAGACTGATTAAATGTTATCAGTGGTACGAATTATGCATTACGGGGGCAGCATCTCGTAACTGACAGGTAGCACCTTCCGCATCGGTGAAAGAGGATGAACGAACCACTGCAGTCTGTACTGAGCTTGTCACTGTACGTCGTATGCTATTAGAAGATACGTAGTGTACCATATCGTCTTCCCCTCTATCTTCTACTAGTGCTTCTTCTTCTTGTTCATCGTTCAAGGATGGTATGTAGAAGAATCATTGTGCCTACCTTTCAGTTTGAGCCCAGATTTTTCTATTAGCGTCTTGGTCGTTTCATGAAATTAGTAAGCTTCCCCCGTTTTGCTCGGGTAACATTAAGTATCCACGACAGGATGACACGTAGCGGTAACAAACTATATACCTAAACCTTCCTCTTGAATCAGTCTTTCTGTTGACGGGCACCATATCAAAATCTCTGAAGCAGTTCCTGGCTCTGAGCACTATGCGATTAAACATCTGTGGTCATCAGTCGCCTAGAACTTAGAACTAATTAAACCTAACTAACCTAAGGACATCACACACATCCATGCCCGAGGCAGGATTCGAACCTGCGACCGTAGCAGTCGCGCGGTTCCGGACTGAGCGCCTAGAACCGGGAGACCATCGCGGCCGGCAGCAGTTCCTGAAATCGGCTTACACACACACACACACACACACACACACACACACACACACACACACACACACATGCACATGCACGCACGCATGAGATTATTTTTCGACAGTCACCAAACCGCTGTAAACAATGGTAGGGACATGCTACCAATCTTTCAATTCCTCAATGGCAGTAATGCTCTACTTGGTGAAGGAGCCATTCGATAAACGCTGTGTGAATATCCCCATCCTTGGAAAAGATCTTTCCCCCCAGTTGTTCCCTGAGCTTGCCGAAAAGATGGAATTCCCTAGGTGCAAGATCTAGACGTCCCGATCAGCACCATCAACGTCTGCACTGCCTTGGCCATACCGGTGGCACCATTTCACTAAGACGGGACGTGACATTGCATTTGGTCCTTATACCCCCCAAAGCGTTACGATGAATATGTGTGCACGTTAGGCGTTTTATCGACAAGAATCGCAGTGTTCTGCGTACTTCAACTTTGTAGTACGTTTCCAGTTTCCGTGCCACTTTAGTTGCACACTGTGATGCACGTGTTGTCTGCAGCGCAGCAGAAATGTGTCTGCAGGAAATCCAAGATAAATACTCTCTTGTGACTGTGCAACACTCTTGTACCCTAGTGGTCTTAGCGGGGGACGACATGTGTAACTTAATTTCTGAAGTTCCTAAGTATTATTAGCGACCAGCTCCAGCTTCGTACTGGTAGTTGTATCTGCGGCCATTGTAGCGGTAATAAATTTTACACAAACCTCTTTCCTCTAGAATCTATCTACTATGGGAAACCGTATCAAAATCGCTGCATTAGTTTCTGAGATTGCCCTTCACATACAGACAGTAGAACGTGGCAGGGAACAAATATATCACAGTTCAGCCAATTTATATAAAATATTTATAAATTACATACACAAACCTTACTCGTTCTCCAGGCTCCAGTACATACAGAAGAACCACACCCTCGCTGTCCCACTGTGCACATCATTTTGCCTGCAGACGCTGTGTCTTGAAATTCTTCTTTGACGGAGAATTCGCATGTCTCTATTCCGTAGACTGTCTTTTGGATTCCGGCTCGTAGTGGTGACACCACATCTCATCTCCGGTGACGATGCTATACAAAAAATTGTCACCTTTAGCTTCGTATTGGTCCAGCAGGTCCCGACAGATTTCCATTCGGTGAATTTTTTGTTCTTCTTCGGGCATCCGCGAGACCCATCTCGCACAGACTTTTCGATAACCAAAATGTTCCAACATTGTTTCCAAGGCATTACAGCCGAAATTCAGCTTTGTACACAATTCTCTGGTCGTTATCAGCGAGGCTGAGTTGATCATTACCTTGAACATGCCGTACCTATCGCCTGACATTGCTCATTTCTCCATACGTCTTTAGCAAGCGTCGATGTATTTCAATCGGCACAATTTCTTCAGGAGTGAGGAATTCAATCACACATCGCTGTTTTACACGCTCGTCCGTATCTGACTCCATTTTGGAACACTCCTCTGCTGGCACCATCTACCGCAGAACAACGGAACCACCTCAAATGAAAGAGGAATGTTTCAGCGTTAGCACTTCATTGACATCTGGCGCGGACATCCAAAGTCACCACAAAAACGTAGGAGGTATTACTTCCAGAACGACCCTCTACCAAACGCCATGTCAGAAGTTTACTAGGCCTCGACAATTATTTTCGCTGGAAAGACAGAGTTCAGGCCCCCCTGCCAACGCTGTCAGCCCAGTTCGGTCGCAGTCTTCGAGAACATCAGTACTGAGTAATAGGAAGACAATACTTAACATGCACTCTGTGAATAGTAATAGCATGTAAGAGTAATTGCATGTAGGAGGCACGGGTAGCACATCAACCCACTTCATAGGGGGGAGCTATGTTTCTTTTATTTTTAGAATTAAATTGTTCTTTTGAAGTGCAAGTTTTATATACAGATCATTTTGTATTCCTGCCATTGGCCACCATAACTTATCTCCTTCCTTGTTTGTGTCGGTGCTGACTCCAACAGTAGCCAACACAACGGATTTTTACATTGATATGATAATATTTATTAAGAATGAATTATAGATAATGATAAGTGTCTCTTATTTGCGGCAGCAGTGTGATAATGCAACATTCTTGGTTCGTCAAACATCCAGGTTACGAATCTTTTTGCTTTTCATTTTTTTCTATTTCTTAGGATTTATCGATCTTTGAGAGAGAAATGGATTTAAGAATTAGATAATGGAATTTTGTTTAAGCAGAGATTATAAACGTGCGGTTCAATTTTTGTAATTCTTGGATTATTGTTACATGATTTCAGACAAAGAATAAATGTTTTTGAAGTTTCATTAAATTTTAGTAAATTTAAGGAACTGAAATTGGAATTGAGTCTATTAAACAAGAGTCATCGTAATTTCCAATTATTTAAAAACTATTATGAAAAAATTATGAATCAAGAATGACAGTAATTTCTTTAGTGTATACGTTGCACCTCTGTAAACTTTTATGGTCAGATTTCGCAGTTCGCTTATCGAGACGCGCTGTATCTATTGGAGTAGTTTACACCCAGCTAAGACAAATTATGCGGAGAACAGATTATTTCTGTAATTAAACTTCGCTGTGACTAACTTTTTTTTTTCAAAGTAATCTGATTTCTTTTATCAAAGTTCATAGCCAGATTACTTTTTACAAGAAGTTTCAGACATGTCATGGCTTTCTTAAGATTCTCACAGATTATCGATGCATTCTTGCAGTTAGCATTAAGCAACCTACAGATTCAGATTCATTTTCACTCACTAAAACACACCGAAAAAGATCACTTATACATTTTCATATACTGCCTAGCCATAGTCCCACTTTCCATCCGAAGTTGAAGACCGATGTACGAAAAGAAAAAGCAGGTACAGCAGTTTCGTCTGAGGTTGTCTCAGGAGAGGATACAATTGATTTATGACATCCTTGTCAACTGAATCAGTGGATGCTTCGAGACCAGGGGGTATGCATCGTCATTCTGATAAATGGGCTCATATTGCCAAGTTCTTTGTCAATTTGACGCGACATACTAATCACAGAAATAACGCTACTTACCCTCTCAGTCCGTGAAGTTTCACTTTGTTTCCCCTTCCCTTTTGGATGCTTCTCTTTTTATCTCAGCCGTAGTACTTTATACTCAGCACAGTGTCTCATCACCTTCAGGCAAAGTAACAACTAAATTTGTATATGCATAGATCATTGTTTTCTGTCTCCAATAATTATCAAGCGATATTTCAGATAGTTGATCAAACATTGACTGACCCATATGGCTTCACCTTTAGATGTGGCAATATATTTGGTTGGTGCATAAGTTCGAAACGTTTTCCAAACATTTTGTACAATCAACTCATACACATAACAGGGATTTCACTCCACGCAGTCTTCCTAGTCGTTTTTCTCGGAGTGCATCTGAAAGATGCCTGAGTTGTTGACAATAAATGTTCACAGTGATGGCAGCACCTTTGGGAAGAAGTTTGTGGTACTCCACACTGTCACTGTTCCACCACATGCGTAACGTTATATTTTATAGATGTGCGCAGATCTTTGTACAGGCATTTGCTGCTTTTTCTGGGTTTAACTATTCGTTTCTTTACCTTATGTTAGCATAAAGACACCATTTCTCGTCACCAGTAACGATACAGGGTAGGAATGCTCGGTGTCGTTCAATAGCCAATCGATGACGAGCAAAAAGAGATATACATATGACCATCCGATAATTTTTTGTCACTATCGTTTACAGCATGCGGTAGCCATACACCAAATCTCTGAACCTTTCTCACTGTTTGCAAATATCGCACAATGCTGTGAGGATCACAGTTCATCACATATGCCAGTTCTCGAGAACAGTGACGTGGATAATTGTTGGTTAATGTATTTAAACGATATTCGTCAAAACCCAAAGGTCTTCCTGGACGTGGAGAGTCACTACTCCATAAAACGAGAAAACATTTTCTCGGCGTGCTCTGTTCAGTGACATTATCCCCATACTCGGTGCAAATGTTTCTGAGGGTCCCGGCTGCTGTCACCTCTCTATTGAACTCAAACATAACAAATATGTCGGAAATGTTCCCATTTTTCCACTTGGCCCTACGTTTCCTAGCGTCCATAGCTCACTTAAAGTCTGTAAATGACGAAGTGACAGTATGTAAACTCAAATAGCAACAGTGAACTACAAACAAAAAACAATCGATAAATAAACCCATAGCAACCGGGAAACAAAAATGAAAAACAAAAACTCCACAAACTTTGGCACAAGCCTAATACGTCACCTGCAGGGATCTGACAGAATCTTTCTTGCCACACACAATGAGTTGTGACCTTCTGCATGCTAAGAGTAACAAATATTTCCATATGAGTCAGCCGCTATTTAAGCAGTGCGCGTGCACTTAATAGTGATCAAATATTACATAATCGTTATGAATTATTAAAGACAGCTCTAATAAGACAGTTTTGTGAAACTTTGTGTTACCTTTTGTGTAGATGATAGGCAGCAACAATATGAATCTTAGTTTTTCTATTAAATAGCGTTTGGTATACAAAAATTGCCCGTAAACATTGAATTAATATCTTTTATTGACAAATAACTTCCTGATGTATTGTTATAAAACGCTCTGCGTAAAAATCAGTGAAGAACTTTAACTAAATACCAGATTCTTGGATAATGCAGTAATTAACATTTTGATAGCGAGACTTAAAAGTAGCGTAACAGTTTCTGTTTTACACTGATACTTTCATTTTATTTACTAGATGCTATTATTTTAATTTATTTTGTTATCTGAGTGAATGTGGGATCGTATGTGGCATATATGTGAAGTATAAATAAACGAAATTGTGAATAACTGACATGAGTGAGCATGGGGACGAGGTTGTGCAGCCTTGATGTGGGTCACATATATAGCTGAAAATGATAATTGTAAAGCAAAAGAAAACTTCAGTCTCTCATCTGATTAAGATGGGGTTAATTTGTTTTTATTTTCTTTCTGGCAATGGTTTATTTTCTAACCTCACGTAAACTCACTTCAGAATAGAGAATAAACCAAAGAGGGACAGAACAGAGCTATGTGAATTGAAGTATGAAGCCAATTGGCTACTGTATTATTCCGCTAATCAGAGATAAGATCATTTTTACCCTGGGTACTGGGAGACAAATGTCACATGTGAACCGTGGAGAGTCCAGTCCATTGTCAACTCATGTGATTTGAGATCATGTAGCACAGAGTGTGAGGCCTTTCCATTTAAACTGAGCTATAGTGGGTCTCTTGAGAATTCGATTTATTGCCAAAAGTTTATGATCCTTCACGGATGATGTCTTCTAAATTTTTTAACTCTTTGGTGAGAGCTGAAAGTTTCCTTCAGTGGATATAATCTGCAGGTAGTGTGCTGTGCAGTCGGAACACTAGCCTTCCAGAATCCAAAAGTGCTGATCGGCACAGTATTTGAGCATTAGTAGTATAGCAATGTAGTACCCAGTGCACTCTGACCATAAACTGTCAGCTGAAGGCTACACTGAAGAACGGCCAAACTCAAGACATCAGTAATGTGGGTTGCCTAGATGCAGAAGTGAGCATTTGTACACTCCTGGAAATGGAAAAAAGAACACATTGACACCGGTGTGTCAGACCCACCAAACTTGCTCCGGACACTGCGAGAGGGCTGTACAAGCAATGATCACACGCACGGCACAGCGGACACACCAGGAAGCGCGGTGTTGGCCGTCGAATGGCGCTAGCTGCGCAGCATTTGTGCACCGCCGCCGTCAGTGTCAGCCAGTTTGCCGTGGCATACGGAGCTCCATCGCAGTCTTTAACACTGGTAGCATGCCGCGACAGCGTGGACGTGAACCGTATGTGCAGTTGACGGACTTTGAGCGAGGGCGTATAGTGGGCATGCGGGAGGCTGGGTGGACGTACCGCCGAATTGCTCAACACGTGGGGCGTGAGGTCTCCACAGTACATCGATGTTGTCGCCAGTGGTCGGCGGAAGGTGCACGTGCCCGTCGACCTGGGACCGGACCGCAGCGACGCACGGATGCACGCCAAGACCGTAGGATCCTACGCAGTGCCGTAGGGGACCGCACCGCCACTTCCCAGCAAATTAGGGGCACTGTTGCTCCTGGGGTATCGGCGAGGACCATTCGCAACCGTCTCCATGAAGCTGGGCTACGGTCCCGCACACCGTTAGGCCGTCTTCCGCTCACGCCCCAACATCGTGCAGCCCGCCTCCAGTGGTGTCGCGACAGGCGTGAATGGAGGGACGAATGGAGACGTGTCGTCTTCAGCGATGAGAGTCACTTCTGCCTTGGTGCCAATGATGGTCGTATGCGTGTTTGGCGCCGTGCAGGTGAGCGCCACAATCAGGACTGCATACGACCGAGGCACACAGGGCCAACACCCGGCATCATGGTGTGGGGAGCGATCTCCTACACTGGCCGTACACCTCTGGTGATCGTCGAGGGGACACTGAATAGTGCACGGTACATCGTTCTACCATTCCTAGACCGGCAAGGGAACTTGCTGTTCCAACAGGATGTTGTAACCGCAGAAAAGCCAAGTCTAAATGCAGTTGTTCTCAGACGATACACCAGAAATCATACGGGGAGATAGAGTTAACAGGGGACGCCAGGCGTGTCAGAGGGGTCACAAAAGATAACGACGCAGCCAGATAGCCGAGGCGGCGGTCCAAGCGGCCAGGCAGCTGCGCGTGATAAGCAAGGAAGCAGACTCAGCTATTAAGATAAAAAGGGCGCTCTGGGCAGGTCCCTTAATAAGCAATAACTTACAGTATCAACACTCTTGGCTAGAGGGAGAAGTCTGGGAGCGGAGAGAGAAAGAAAGAGGGCCCTAGGTGGGGACCGCACTACGTCATGAGGAGCCAATGAAGGGCTCAGGACGCAGTGCGTGACCATATAGGGAGAGGCCCCTCTACCCCTCCACCCAGCTTCTGAAGAAAAGTACTGAAGTTAATACTAAAACAATCCCTAATAAGGAAAAGTTGCACTCGACGCTACGTCATGCCAAGCGCTGGCGGGGTCGAAGGGGAAGAGCTAACAAAACTCGGAGGCACGCCGCTCCGGGGATCTCTCTCTCTCGGGTTTAGGCAGCGACGGTAGTCAGCGTGAGTAGCAGCCGACTTGGGCTGAGGGCGGGCTGCAGGCAGACAGTTGGAGATAGTCGCCGATGAGCGTTTAGGCAGCGACCGCGGGACTCTGACGTAGGGTGCTAGTGTGGGCAGCAAAGTGCTGGAAAGTTCTATCAGGCAGCCAGAACGGTGGAAGTCAGTCACCGTCTCTGTAATGGGCTTGGCTATTCTGTAGGTACAATCACTACGCAGTTAGGGTGATCTGTATTCTTTATGAATAAATTAGAACTTTTATAACGTCCATACGAGTTTACTTCTACCAAAATCCTAGCCTTGTACCTTCACACCAGGGAATTTAACATCTTAGCCAGATCAAAAGTCTCCCTCTCAATTAGGTCAACCGGCTAATTCCCGTTTACGAACCGTGTCGCTCAATCCCTCGCAATACCCCCGCTTGGGACGCGACATAAATAAAAGTTTTGGTGCCAGGTGTGGGGTACCACAAAGGCATATAGGCAAAAAGGAGATAGGAGCCAGTAGATTTTGCTACAGCGACTGTGGCAGTTAGCAGGAAGTTGTGGCGACTCGCAACTTTCAGCATTAGTAGCCCCACTACGACAGAGTCCAGAGAAGTAGTCCTCGCGGGTGCAGGGCAACGCAGGATAGCGGCAGCACGACGCGGAGCGACGAGGCACAGAGGTGCCTAAGCAGCCAGCGTTCGAGACCGGGGGTCCGGGCCGAGCAGCGGCAGCAGCCGTAGCAGCGGCAGCCGAGGCGAGCGACGGGGTCGGCACAGCCCAGCAGAGCGGCGGCCGACGCATCGCGGCAGCGCGGAACAACGCTGGCATAGAGAGCACAGAGACAGCGCGGAGCAGCGCGGCACAACGCGGGACAACGCGGATCAGCGGAACAGACGGCGCACCACAAGAGAAGCGGTACATATAAAATTATATTAAGAATTTTGTATCTTGTATTGTAAAGTGCTAACATAGTTAAGTTGGTAAGATGGCCCAAACTAACGAAGTTCCGTCATCCTCCAGTAGCGGTAAGATATCAGTGAAAGAAGCCTTGTGTATAGTTCCAAAAGTATTCGAAGGAAATAAGAGAGATCTTAGGGAGTTTATTGAAAATGTAGACGCTGCATTTGAACTTGTGAAACCGGAGGAACACGAAACGTTACTGAAGTTTGTTAAAGCCAAAATAACCGGAGAGGCCAGATCGAGGCTGCAAGTAAGGGAACGCACGGGGACATGGCAGGAAGTAAAACATGTTTTAGAGGAAAATTATGCGAGTAAGCGTACCATTGACTACTACGCGTGCAAGATATTTCAATCGAGACAGGGACAAGGAGAGCCAATTGCGACATGGGCAAGCCGAATAGATGAAATGCAAAGGGATTTCAGGGAAGCAGTAAGCAGAGTTACGGCTAGGGAGAACTTAAAGGGCGCAATAGAACTGGTTGATTCACTAGGAAGAGCATGCTTTATACAAGGTTTAAGCAATGATAGAATACAGACGATAGTAAGAAGTAGAGGCGATGAAATCACGCTAGCAGCGGCCGTGGAACTAGCATTGCAAGAAGAAAGTGCAATACTGTCAATGAAAGAGCGGGGACTAGCCCCAAGAGTAACTTTCAACCGGGGAAAGGAAACGGTGAAGAATACCAGAGATATTAGAGATTTGAAATGTTTCAATTGTGGATTGAGAGGGCACATGGCAAGCAAGTGTAGAAAGAATAGGCCAGAGGGAAGAGTACGGATAATGACGGGCAAAGAGTTTACGAATTTTTGTTACGGGTAAGACAAGCCAGGACATACAGACGCGGAATGCCGGGTAAGATTAAGAAAAATTCAGCCGATAGATACAAGAGACTTTAGAGGAAATCATAGGGAAGCTGATGGAGGGTTACGAGAGTGGAGGTGCCCACAATGTAATCTACCAGGGAACTGTGGAGTTCCGTGTACGAGGGTAAAAGACGTTGCTTGTTTCAAGTGTAAGCGACCGGGACATTACGCGAAAGATTGACACACAGTGCCCTGGCACGCATGGAGAAAAGGCAGGGTGCCAGTATCGAGCAAAACCGGTAAAGTGGTGCAGGGAAACTAAGAGGCGGCAAGGCCGCACAGTCGGGCCTTGTTGCGATAGGTAAACCCTCAGTTAGGGTAATCGACTGTGCAACAGAAAATGACGTTTTGGTTTTATACTGCATAGAATTAAAAAGATATTTGAAGTTGCTAATAGACACTGGAGCACAGTTGTGTCTGCTCAAGAGAACGAGTATTCCGATAAATAGTACACTTGCAATTAATGAAGCGGAAAGGCTTCGGCTAAAAGGTGTAACCAGTGAGGCCGTCAGCACAATAGGTACGGTACAGGTACACTTAAGTGTGGACGGTTCTGAGCAAGTAGGGCAAAAATTTCACGTGTACGGGAGAGGATTAGATATTCCGTACGACGGACTGATAGGCAGAAATTTCTTGACAGAGCATAGAGTTAAGTTAGACTATGCAGGTAAAATAGTGAGACTAAAAGGGCGAGATATACCCTTAGTAGTAGAGGAAGAGCCAAAGGGACATGAGAAGGAACAAGATTCAGAAGTAGGCGGGGAAATAGGGCCCCGAGAGGAAAAAATAATGTTATTAAAGGTGGAAGGAAATGTAAAAAGGGGAATCGAAAAGGAAATGATTATTCCTAGGCAGGAGATTGCACAAGGGGTACATGTACCTGAAGCGTTAGTAAAAGTGCGAAATGGGAAATGCATAGTAAGTGCATTAAACTTGTCAGAAGACAGAGTGCAGTTAGGAAACGTCAGGTTAATGACGGAAGAATTAGAAAAAGTAGGGAAAATACGCGAAGTAAAATGTTGTACTAATGTCATAGGAAAGACAGAAAGTCGTACTAGTGTGTTGCGAAGGCAATTAAGAATGGATCATTTGAACGCTGAAGAGAAAAGCGCTCTAGCAGAGGTTTGCGCGGAATACGGAGATGTATTTCATCTACCAGGGGACAACCTGTCCTATACTTCCGCAGTGAAGCACAGAATACCGATTGCACCGGAACACGCGGGAAAGGTAGTAAACGCTAGACCGTACAGGATCCCGGAAGCGCAAAAGGAAGTGCTAAGGGAGCAAATAGAGCAGATGCTAAGAGATGACATAATTGTCGAGAGTAAGAGCGCTTGGAACGCACCGTTACTGTTAGTTCCAAAGAAGCTAGACGCTAGTGGCAAACAGAAATGGAGAATCGTAGTGGACTACAGACGATTAAATGATATCACTGTAGGCGATGCATTTCCACTACCGAATATCTCCGAGATACTGGATCAGTTAGGGCAAGCTAAGTACTTCTCGACGCTTGACCTCGCAAGCGGGTACCATCAAATATTGACGGACGAGAAGGACAGAGAGAAAACGGCATTTAGCTCAAACTATCAGCATTACGAATACAAACGAATGCCGATGGGACTGAAGGGAGCCCCAGGATGTTTTCAGAGACTGATGAATACAGTCTTGGCAGGTTTACAAGGAGTGAAATGCTTTGTATATCTAGACGACATAGTATGCTATGGGAAAAACCTGCAGGAGCATAACGAAAAGCTCCGGGAAATATCTGACAGGTTGCGAGAGCACAATTTGAAGCTGCAACCAGACAAGTGTGAATTCCTGAGGAAGGAAGTAATCTTTCTAGGTCATTGCATCACTGACAAAGGAATATCACCAGATATGGCGAAGGTGGAGAAGGTGAAGTTCTTCCCACAGCCAAAGACAACTAAGGAACTAAAAGGGTTTCTCGGATTGATAGGTTACTACCGCCGTTTCATTGCTAACTTCAGCAAGATTGCGAAACCTCTCCATGAGCTCTTAAAAAAGGGAGTGGAGTACCGATGGAGCGAACGTCAGAACAATGCGTTCGAAGAACTAAAAGAGAAATTAATAAACCCTCCGTTACTTCAGTACCCTGACTTTACGAAACCGTTCATCATTACAACGGATGCGAGTAACCAGCCTTGGGTGCAATGTTATCGCAAGGTAAGAAGATTGGCGAAGACTTGCCCATCGCATATGCATCCAGAGCATTGAACAAAGCCGAACTAAATTATAGCACAACGGAAAAAGAGTTGTTGGCTATAGTTTACGCAGTAAAACAGTTCAGACCATATGTATATGGCAGAAAGTTCACTGTAGTGACAGACCATAAGCCACTAACGTGGATATTTAGTGTCAAAGATCCGAGTTCGAGACTCCTAGAGTGGAGACTGAAACTCGAGGAGAATGATTATGAAGTAATATACAAGCCAGGAAAGTTAAATAGTAATGCGGATGCGCTGAGTAGAATAAGGCATGAAGGGAAGGAAGAGATAGATGCGAAGCAGAAGGTGGAGACAGAGATCTCGGCAGCAAAAGCAAATGGGGAAGAAAGTTCCGTAAACGTGCGGCAAGCACAAGTGTCGAGTGAAATAGAACAGGAAACGGATAGTGGTGAGGAAATTAGTCCCGAAGAAAAAGAAAATATACTAAAGGAAATGGATGACAATCCCTTGGGAGGTCACCAAGGAATGCACAGGACACTCGAAAGAATTAAAGCATACAAGCAGTGGCGCGGAATGAAGCGTGACATTGAAAATTACATTAGGAAATGCCCATCGTGTCAAAAGAATAAAAACACGCAAATGAAAACTAGGATGCCCTTAGAAATTACAGACACAGCAGAAACAGTATTCGGAAAGTGTGCGATGGATATAGTGGGTTCACTAGATGTATCTAATACAGGAAAAAGGTACATGTTAACATTCCAAGACGATCTGAGTAAATTTACCTTAGCAATCCCAATTGACAAACAAGATGCCGAAACAGTAGCTGAGGCATTCGTGGAAAACGTAGTATTAAGGTATGGAATTCCATCAGTATTATTAAGAGATCAAGGGTCTAACTTTCTGAGTGATGTATTTAAAAGTGTATGTAAATTGTTGAAGGTAAAGCGTATAAATACTACAGCGTACCACCCTGAATCAAATGGTGCACTAGAAAGAAGTCATAGAACTATTGTAGAGTATCTCAGACACTTTGTAACAGGAGATCAAAGTTCTTGGGACAAATGGGTACCGTATGCAATTTTTGTGTTCAACACTACACCACACAGCAGCACAGGATACACACCATTTGAATTACTATACGCAAGAAAGGTTAACATACCAGGAGTACTGCAGCAAGAAACACAGCAGGTAAGTTACAATTATGAAATGTATGTAAATAAACTAAGAGCGAGAATGCAGGAAGCCCACAGAGTGGCCAGAGACTCGATTATAAGAAGTAAGAAAATCAGTAAGGAACAGTATGACATGAAACAAAATCCAAAAACTTCAAGGTAGGAGATAAAGTATTACTGCACGATGAGTCGGTGAGACGGGGTAGATCTCGGAAATTAGATTCACAATGGAGAGGTCCATTTGAAGTAGTAAAAGTGGAAGGTCCTAACGTAGTAATAAAAGTTAAAAGAAATAAGGAAACAAAAGTACATGCCAACAGGCTGAAACAATTCTTTTAAATTTCAGGTATGGCACTCAAGTGGCAGGTCGTGAAATTCGTCATAGTGATAACAGCATACTACATCACTGCATCAGAGCATGCAACAAATGAGTACCAAGTGACGCCATTTCCGAGTTCATCAGGACTATATTACGATAATAGAGGACAGGTAGAAATATACAGTACCACATGGAGAATAGTCACATACGTAAATCTAGATATAATAACAGAAAGGTTTCAGAATGCAGAGAGGTATGGTAGGGCAGCGGTACAAAGGTGCCGAGAAACACTAACACAATTAAATGTAGGATTAATAGAATGCAGGGTACTAGACCAACAAGTAACCCATCATGTGGAAAAAATCACAGGATAGCAACTTTTAGTACAGCAGCTAACGAAACACGAGACCAGAAGGAAGAGAGGAGTATTCAACTTCGTCGGGCAGGTAAGTAAAATACTGTTCGGGACGTTGGACGAAGCAGATGCAGCATACTATAAGGAAAGAATAGACGCTATGGAGAAAAACTCAGAAGGGTTGTTGAGGCTAACAAAGGAACAGGTGGCAGTGGTAAGAGCCACATTGGCGGGAGTAAACAGGACGGTATATACACTAGAGTCAAATGAGCACGTTCTGAAGACAGGTATGCAAAGACTAGAACGATTCATGAAGGAATACGTGAAGGAAACCGATATAGGGTTTAAACGTGTAGCGTCCTTCGCCACAGTAACAGAGCAAGTATTACAACTATCGGCAGTGTTTGGTCAGATCGAAGAGGAATACGAACAAATGATAAATGCCATTGTAAATGCTCAGAAGGGAACACTACAGCCTCATATAATTAATCCAGTCCAAATTGTAAAATACCTAAGTTTAATACGGGAAGAACTAAAAGATGTAAAGATTCCTGTTCCTCTTACGGAGTCCTCAGGTTATCTATTGTTAAGAATAATTGATTTAGATGTTTTCATCTCGGGTAGCATACTAGGATATGTAATTAATATTCCATTAATAAATAACAACAATTTCAATTTGTATAGAGTACTCCCACTACCAAAAGAAATTCCAAACATGAAAGGTAAATATGTGTACATACAGCCAGAGAAAGAATTCTTACTAATAGATGAATCCAAAAGGCAGTACGCGAAACTTTCTGCGGAGGAACTAAAATGCAAGGAGCTAAGTAAAAATAGGAGACTGTGCAAACAAGCATTCGCCTTGCTGTCAACATTCGACCACGAAGAGTGCGAAGCCAAATTGTTGCAACCGGTAAGAGAAATTCCGGAAGATTGTGTGCGAAAAATAGTCGCACTGAATCAGAGCCTTTGGACTCATCTAAACAGTAACGAATGGCTATATGTAGCACCGAAGGAAGATGGCTTAACAGTATTGTGTGGAAGGGAACCACCAAAGGACCTAGTAATAAAAGGGGTAGGAAAAATTAGTTTTTACAGTAAATGTGAGGGGTATGGCACTAGAGTGTTCATACAAACAGATAGAGTGATTCAGAGTAATGTGACGAAGAGAGACATAGTTCCGCAGATCAATCTAGAATTCGATTGTTGCGTGGTAAACAAGGAAAAAAGGAATGTCTCAACGTTAGCATTAGATTTGCCATTGGACCAGGTAATAACACAGTTAGACGACTTGAAAGTCGCAGGAAAAAGACTGGATGATGTCCAGAAGATGGTAGAGAGACAAGAGGAGGAAATGAAGTACTCCAGGTACTTCACACATTACTCCATAACAACGTATGTAGCCATATCAATAGTTATTCTAATCATAATAACATGCTTTTGTAAAAACTGTAAATGTTGTAAAGACTGTTTCAAAAGTATATGGAAATATTTTGAAGACAGTGATTGTTGTGGAAAAGTATGTATAAGAAATACCATAGTGAACCAATACCCAGAGACTAGTTCAGCTAGAAGACACAGTAATAAAGAAACTGAAGAGATAGTAATTTATGAAAGATGTGGAAAAGACCAAGGTGATACGGTCGCTTTCAGAAACAGACGTTAAATAACTGTATTTGAAATATGTAATTGAAATGTAACTGTATTTGAAATGTGTAATTGAAATGTTACTGTATTTGAAATGTAATTCTAATTGAAATGTGAATGTATGTATCAATGAAAGTGTCTTTTGATTTTAATGCAAATGCTTTTGACATAACTGAATGTTAGGCATGTATAATGTAATTGTATTATTGTGTGTTTAATGAATTTGACTTTACTAAATGAAAATGAAAAATATAACATATCAGATGCTAATGTAATAAACAAATCTGTAAAGCACGTAATGGAAAAAAAATAAAAGAGTCACAATTGACGCTACTCTGAGGAGTAACGCCATTTACCCTGGCGGGGAAGGTGTTGTAACCGCAGAAAAGCCAAGTCTAAATGCAGTTGTTCTCAGACGATACACCAGAAATCATACGGGGAGATAGAGTTAACAGGGGACGCCAGGCGTGTCAGAGGGGTCACAAAAGATAACGACGCAGCCAGATAGCCGAGGCGGCGGTCCAAGCGGCCAGGCAGCTGCGCGTGATAAGCAAGGAAGCAGACTCAGCTATTAAGATAAAAAGGGCGCTCTGGGCAGGTCCCTTAATAAGCAATAACTTACAGTATCAACACTCTTGGCTAGAGGGAGAAGTCTGGGAGCGGAGAGAGAAAGAAAGAGGGCCCTAGGTGGGGACCGCACTACGTCATGAGGAGCCAATGAAGGGCTCAGGACGCAGTGCGTGACCATATAGGGAGAGGCCCCTCTACCCCTCCACCCAGCTTCTGAAGAAAAGTACTGAAGTTAATACTAAAACAATCCCTAATAAGGAAAAGTTGCACTCGACGCTACGTCATGCCAAGCGCTGGCGGGGTCGAAGGGGAAGAGCTAACAAAACTCGGAGGCACGCCGCTCCGGGGATCTCTCTCTCTCGGGTTTAGGCAGCGACGGTAGTCAGCGTGAGTAGCAGCCGACTTGGGCTGAGGGCGGGCTGCAGGCAGACAGTTGGAGATAGTCGCCGATGAGCGTTTAGGCAGCGACCGCGGGACTCTGACGTAGGGTGCTAGTGTGGGCAGCAAAGTGCTGGAAAGTTCTATCAGGCAGCCAGAACGGTGGAAGTCAGTCACCGTCTCTGTAATGGGCTTGGCTATTCTGTAGGTACAATCACTACGCAGTTAGGGTGATCTGTATTCTTTATGAATAAATTAGAACTTTTATAACGTCCATACGAGTTTACTTCTACCAACATCCTAGCCTTGTACCTTCACACCAGGGAATTTAACATCTTAGCCAGATCAAAAGTCTCCCTCTCAATTAGGTCAATCGGCTAATTCCCGTTTACGAACCGTGTCGCTCAATCCCTCGCAAAACCCACGCTTGGGACGCGACAAGGACAATGCACGTCAGCATGTATCCCGTGCCACCCAACGTGCTCTAGAAGGTATAAGTCAACTACCCTGGCCAGCAAGATCTCCGGATCTGTCCCCCATTGAGCATGTTTGGGACTGGATGAAGCGTCGTCTCACGCGGTCTGCACGTCCAGCACGAACGCTGGTCCAACTGAGGCACCAGGTGGAAATGGCATGGCAAGCCGTTCCACAGGACTACATCCAGCATCTCTACGATCGTCTCCATGGGAGAATAGCAGCCTGCATTGCTGCGAAAGGTGGATATACACTGTACTAGTGCCGACATTGTGCATGCTCTGTTGCCTGTGTCTATGTGCCTGTGGTTCTGTCAGTGTGATCATGTGATGTATCTGACCCCAGGAATGTGTCAATAAAGTTTCCCCTTCGTGGGACAATGAATTCACGGTGTTCTTATTTCAATTTCCAGGAGTGTATCACCAATGTCATGATATGCAATGTCATCAACAAAAATTTTATCTTCTCAGCAAAGGACTGTGCCCCATCAGTAAATTTCATGTCATTTGTGTTATATGTGACTGGTCCTACACTCCTACAGTAATCAGGAGACGGCCAGGCGGGATGCGATCGTGAGGTCCTAGAGGTCGAGAGCGCCAGGAAAACATCATTGACAGTAACTCATTTGTTAGGTTGTAATACAGGGCTATCTTCCAAAGCGTTATGCCATGGCCAGGCCAGCAGAGTAACGCCTCGTCAGTGGCACAAGGTCGATTTGGACCCGTTTCGCAGAATTACCAGCCCAGCAAAGTGTCGGGTGACAGCTGCTACATCACAGGCGGCTGTCGACCGCGAAATCCGGCGGCCTCCAGGTCTGTGTCTCGATCTCCAAAGTGCTCCCGTGGACGTCGAAGATTTGCACCTAACAGTCTTGCCCCCAGGTTCACCTGAAGTACTCGCTGGCACGCAGCCCCTCTTTAGGAAACAGCAGCCATCAGCATCGATGTCTCCCACGTGAACTGGTTGAACAGCAGTAGTGCCCCCTGTCACAGGTGGAGGACAAATAGCATCCACGTGATGCAGGTAAAGACTCCAACATGCTTGCACGGGGATGGTAGCCCCCGCACGCCATTAGTGTTGCTTTGGAAGTTGGCAGTGCAGCTGGCAGTAGCAGCATGCTTCCAACTGGACTCGTGGTTTCATAGCAGGAGACAGCTAGGTATACTGAAGGCAGACCTAAATAGCCTCTGCTCTTACTGGATAACTGGAACTGACACCTGGGATGAGACACTGGGTAATCGATAATCAGCACTCGTCAATTAGCCTTTTTTAAAGAAAGGTTGGGTATTTACGTGGCTCTTCCTGTGCACTCTGCAGCAAAGGGGATTGCTATCACATCATGTGTCCTGATTTGCCTCGCTATCAGCTCTCCTAGTGACTTCACTCTTCCGCATCTTTGCTCTTCAGATGCTGTTTCTTGCTCGCTTGATATCTGAATACCTATTGTAGCTTTATCCTTAGCCTTTCTTACGAAACTCTGTTTTGTCACTAGTATGACAGTACCTCTCGGTTTCCATGATGTCATTATGCTAAACTTGCAAAGTTTGGTGCTCGGTCATTCCCCCATCCTGTGATAGCTTCCGTGTTTGCTGCAACTCGTTCAACATTTCCCCCTAGCTCGTAATCTGCTACTCATTGGCACGGGCTATTCATCTTCCAGGAGCTGCCAAAGCAGAACTTGGACGAGTTTTGGTGTCCCCTGGGAATATTGTCCTGTGATGTAACAATGTGCTCACATCATCTCTCTCCGTTTCTCCCTCTCTCGCACATATACACGCACACACACACACACACACACACACACACACACACACACACACACACACACACACACACAAAATGATGTAAAGTCCAACGGTGATTGGTGAACTCACGAATGAAATGCAACATTGCTATTTCCATGTCTAAATTATCTGTAAAATTTATGCAAAATATATAAAGATATTTTCATTTCGATCTTATTTTGACTTGAGGCTGTGTTGCTGTTACTACAATGATCAAACTATCATCACTTTGTAACACTTTTATCGATAAGGAGTAGTTTTATTTTACGTAACCGTGTATCTGCAATTTATGAAGTGTGCATAATGTGTTGTTTGAACTCCATGATGTATGGCAAGAAAATTAGAGTTTTGTAATGTATATATGAAAAAAGCATAAGAATATGTTGAAATTTTTATATTTTTATGAAATGAATATGTTTATGAAAGAAGTATGTTTGTTAAAAGATGGTTCATGCTTAGTGCACTTGTACTTGTAACATGTAAAAGCTGTAGGGAAGTCCCTCCGCAACGAAAGTCGAACTGAGATGCTCTTTTGTGTAAACGGGACGCAGTGTGTGGCTAGCCTGAGCACACTACACCACGACGTGCTAAGAGAGGCAATTGGAAGCTGGTTTGGAATGAAATTGCCTCGGATGTGGATCTATCTATTATTTGGTATTCAAGGAATAATGGAATGCCTCTAATATGTTGAAAATCCGACGCCAAGGAGAGATTTTACAGAGCATCAGAACATCAAGAGCCCTGAGTACAGTTAGCCGCCATTTCGCCTGACACCAATCTTCGCAGACTTCACTGTCTTCATACTTTCAGTTACGAATGTATATTGACATTGACCAGTTGTGTGTTGTTCCAATAATAATCACATAAAACGTCAATTCGTGTTCGAAACCATAACTTCAATCCTGATCACATACCTACGCAGGGTCCTCACCTAAACGCTACTAAAACCGAGTATCTTGATTTAAATGAACAATTCTGGCATTCATGTGTTTAAAAGTGACTTTTTGTCTAACTTAAAAGGAGCAGCAAAAGTTAAAGTAAGAGTAAAATTTGGATGCTTTGCTTTAAGGAATACTCCAAGTGAAATTGTTCAGGCAGGAAGCGAAGTACAAAAATTTTAAGATCAATCAAAAGGCAAGTGAAAACCTTAGTTATTTGAAAGCTAAAACCATAAAAGTGAAGTTGGATAGGCTTTTGCTAAAGTAGCCTTAGTTTATTATAAAATATAGTTTTGAAGGATTACAGTACAAGAATGTGTAAATATTATTGACAAGAGCACCTGCTACACAGGTGGTTAAAGTACAAGTAGATGTAACTCTTTAATGAACAGATTTGGAGTAGTACTATTAGAAGTAAAGTACTATTAGACGTGTAGTTTTGGTACCCACCATGAATTGTTCCTTTTGAAGTTAATTACGCCCAGTGTTACATTTTATTACTCTGCAAAGTAATTTAAGTGAATGATTAGCTTATAGAGATAGTTTTTACTTTTGCAATAATCAAAGAACCTCGGCTAGTGAAACTATAACAGTTTATGGGTCCCCATCATATTGTCTTGCTTTTTAAACAAATATGAACTATCACTGTTGCCAAGGAAAACTGCTACAGTTTACTTAAGATGTTATTCATTTTTATTTGTGTTACTCATGTCAATAAAGATAGGAGCCCCTCATGTCCAAAATGTTTCAGTAGTTTGATTAAGTGATGTTAGTGACTGTGGTCGTCATTAGTATGTGCTCGGTGCAATTCTGCTCCTCATAATTTATTGGTGTGTGCGTTATTGGTAACTGCTGTTACACACAGTACAGACTGCACTGTGTCAGTTTGTATTCTGTTTGCTATTCAAAGTGAAATCTCAACAAAGTAACTTCAATTACTAATATCCAATTTTTTCAAATATATGTTTGCAAATGAATGTGCCTTATTAGGCTGGCCACCGTTCAGTTTTTTTTCATTCGCTTATAATTTTACCACTTCTGTTAACTTCCAAGCTTAAGGTTCGTTTGGTTTTACTGCCAACTTCACAAAATTCGACATTATAGTCCGATACCCTTTTTCATTATGTAGTGCATATATGCATTACCTTCACGTGTTTAAGCCAAGTATTAGGCATATTTATGCGATCGGGAAAGCTCAGTAGCAGCCATGCTACAGGTACGTTTAACAATTAAGTGTCAGCAAGGAGCATTAGAGATGAAATCATAGGAGGCAATGTTGTGCAACCTTAGTAAGGAGAAGATCCGACTATTCGGGAGTAGGATCTTACAATCTGAGACAGTGTTCCGAGACAAACTTACCTCCCAATGTCCGCAAACGTGACGTCAGATCCGCCTAGCAACAGCGATCTGAACGCCCATTGGCTGAAGGTTTGGATGTTGTTGTTATTGTTGTTGTTGTGGTCTTCAGTCCTGAGACTGGTTTGATGCAGCCCTCCATGCTACTCTATCCTGTGCAAACTTCTTCAGCTCCCAGTACCTACTGCAACCTACATCCTTCTGAATCTGCTTAGTGCATTCATCTCTTGGTCTCCCTCTACGATTTTTACCCTCCACGGTGCCCTCCAATACTAAATTGGTGATCCCTTGATGCCACAGAACATGTCCTACCAACCGATCTCTTCTTCTGGTCAAGTTGTGTCACAAACTTCTCTTCTCCCCAATCCTGTTCAATACCTCCTCATTAGCTACGTGATCTACCCACCTAATCTTAACTCATTGATATTATAGTCATTGGATATGATGTTTTTTTTATTTGCATGGGCAATCGATAATGTCGATTTGACTTGAATCTTACTTCACTGTTGACAGCAATACGGTGAATGAAATGTATATCTGCAGTAAACAGGTTGTTAGCGAATGACTGCTGCGTATTTTTTCAACCTTAAATAAACACAATAGCTGAGTACACCAGTTCCACATGGAGTCGCTACTGATACCACACTGAAGGCGTTATCGGGTGTGTGTTAAGCGGTATGGGTGTTATGCATTCTGTGATGACAAACTTTTCTGTCCAGGGTGGTTATAGGAACCTTTGCATTAAATGAAACCCAGATGTAATTTTTTTTGGCTTGCAGACAGGAAAGACAGACGCATATTGTGCATATAGCTTTGTAGAGGTTAACGAAGACTTAAAACCCTGTGGTGAATACCGCACAGCCGCTTCTTTTTCCTCGTTTTCAAGAAAATGAGAAAAAATTTGAGAGAAGCCGTTTGGTGGTCCCCAGTTTGCGAACCGTAGATCCTTTGTAGATAGGCTGCGTAATTACGGTGACGCTTCAAGCGGATATGGCTTGCTAGAAAATGTTTTGTAGGCGGTAGCTACAAACGAAAGCAACAAAGCGCCTTTCTTTCTTTCTAGTAAAATTGCTGAACGTGGATGGACATACCTGCAAAGAGTGTAGATAATTTGCACTGTGCGCAGGTAGATAATTTGGGAAGAATCAAACAAGAGTGAGATGCCTTTTAGCGGCGGCACAAGTTGTCAGCCTCGCCGTTTAGTCCCATAACGCCTTGTATCAATCACTTAACCAATCAACAAGTTGTCAAAGGAGGAACGTATTTCATACAGAAAGTAACAGCAAAGCAGTAAGTCTTAAGGCATCACTTCCACAAGAAACAGACATGTAGTTTTTTGCTGTTGAAAACGTTTTCCACACAAAAACGTATCTTCCTTATTGTGGCTGTAAAGCTGTTAAAACGGAACGAAAAGATAAACCAGACGCGAACGATGTAAATGTCTTTTCTAACGCTTCGGAAGCATAATTTTTACTGTTTTGCCTTACTGTGTGAACTAAAGCTATATTCCTATAACTGAGTCTGTCACAAAACTGGTTGTTTCCATGACTGTTAGAATCATTTTTTTATTTGTAGTTCACTTTTGCTATTTGAGTTTCATATCGTGATTTTTGTCAACTGCAGATGGTGAGTGGACCTGTGGAAGCTAGAAAACGGAGTGCCAAGTGGAGAAATCAGAACATTCCCGATATATTCTTTTGTTTGAGGTCAATAGATGGTCGACAACAGCGGTGACAGCAGAAACATTTATGCCGTGTTTGTGGATGATGCCACTGGACAAACAATGGCAAGAAATCCGCCGAGTTCTTAATGTGGTGATCACTCCGACCAATTACAGGGCTCAACTTTGTAGCAAGGTGTTTCGCTACAGATATGTCGGAGCACCAATGTCACTCACAATCGGACGAAGAGGAAGCCCTGCCTTGGTGACCTTACGGAAGCCGTGTAATCTATGGAGAACATAACCATAAGAATTGGGACTCTTGCTAGTCTCCTGCGATAAGGAACTTTTCCTCGGGAGGCTGTTAGTCTTTATCGCAACAATTTTTGTGGGATAACTACCGATCTTGCGTTACGATGAAACGGACTGTAAACACTGCTTCTTTTGAAGGTAATCCTGCTTGTCCAAAACAACGGTAGCATTACCATTGTCCGAAGGTAAAATAACGATATCCAGATCAACTGCGAGTGAACGTAAAGCAGCTGTGATATCAGCCTTGAGTCGACGTGCCCCAATCAACACAAAAATGCGTCTGTGCCATCAGGCAGTAGTTTAAAAACAGCCTGTTCATTAGAGCTAATAAAATCAATCACTGGCAAATGCTTGGGAGTTGGCGTAAAATTTAAACCTTTCCCTATCATGGATAAAGCTGCGTCGTCAAATGCTTTCTCCTTGAGATTTATCACAGAAGTCGAGATGTAGTATTAGACTCTGAGCCACGGAAACGTTCAAATCTCACCAACTCTGTGGATGATTTTTAACACTGTTGGAGGCGCTTTATACTAGACTATAAAGATTTAAGTTGGTCGAAAGGGGGGCGGGGGAGATTAGCTTGGACGCCATTGGTGCCCCAGAGGCCCATCGGCGTAACGCCTTTGGCTACGGGAAGAGGGCACAGATGACGTCATTGAATGAGTGCTGGATGATGACGTCAACGACACTGGGAAAGCTGATGCTGATGTCATCAATTCCAAGAATGCTGATGTTGACTTCAGCAGCTCTTGGACGAGAAAATACGCTGCTCCTCTAGTCCTACTATGTGAAATGTTTTTCGCATTACTGCGTGCTTGGAACAAATTTCTTTCTTTGTTATCGATAGCAGTTTATCAAAACAAATCACGTCCATTCTCAGGAAGTGCTGAAATTACTGCGTGTATTCGGTCATGAGTTCCTTGATATGTCCGTGCGTTCTTCCCTCATTTCTAGCCAGATTCGAACCCAATTACATCTGGCTTTTCGCCATCGTCGTCCTGTCCTTCTGCTGGCAGTTCTAAATGCAACAGCTGCAATAATAACAGCATTCTCCCTGTGGAAAAATTCTATATAAACGTAAATTTAAATTAAACTGTATTAGTGCTATTAAGTTTTGTGATGTAAAACAAACAGTGGAGCCCTAACACAGTGGGGCAGAGTGCTTCACCTGGAGGGTAGTGTAATTAGCAACAAACGATGGTTTGTGGCCTGTCTCAGTATCTGATTTTAGAATCAAATGAAAGAACGCCCACTAGAAAACCTTAAGCAGTTTCCGGCAGCTTGTACAGTTTTTGTTGCTGAAAGACGTGAGGTGTTCTGCACAGCATTTATAAATATGTCGCATTCTACTCTTTTATGCGCCGTATAACCCATTAACCCTATTTGGAACATACTGTAAATTTCAGGTACACAATTTTATAGTGAGTAAAATACTAGATACGCGATTAACACTGTAGGATCACAGGTTAATGTAAGCGCAAGATAAGCCACTGAAAATGTGAAATGCTGGTACATTAATAACCGGTGTAATCGCCATAATCTTGACTGCAAACTTGCCATGTATTGTGTTGTACAGGAGCGGGATGTCAGCTGGTGCGATAGAGTTCCATGCCTGTTGAACTTGGTCGGTCAATACAGGGAATTTAACGCTATTTGTGGATGACGCTTGAGTTGTCGCCAGTGATGTCCCCTATGTACTCGACTGGAGACAGATCTGGATCGAGCAGGCCAAAGCAACATGTCGACACTCGGGAGCATCTTGGGTTACAGCCATGTCCGATAACGCCTCCCCCCATTTTTTTTTTTTAATCCTCAGTCTTCTCAATCGTTTGATGCGGCCCGACACGAATTCCTCTCGAGTGCCAATTTCTTCATCTCAGAGTAGCTCTTACAACGAAAGTCCTCAATTATTTGCTGAGTGTATTTCAATCTCTGTCTCCCTCTACATACACTACTGGCCATTAAAATTGCTACACCACGAAGATGACGTGCTACAGACGCGAAATTTAACCGACAGGAAGAATGTGCTGTGATAATGCAAATGATTAGCTTTTCAGAGCATTCACACAAGGTTGGCGCCGGTGGCGACACCTACAACGTGCTGATATGAGGAAAGTTTCCAAGCCATTTCTCATACACAAACAGCAGTTGACCGGCGTTGCCTGGTGAAACGTTGTTGTGATGCTTCGTGTAAGGAGGAGAAATGCGTACCATAACGTTTCCGACTTGATAAACGTCGGATTGTAGCCTATCGCGATTGCGGTTTATCGTATCGCGACATTGCTGCTCGCGTTGGTCGAGATCAAATGACTGTTACCAGAATATGGAATCGGTGGGTTCAGGAGGGTAATACGGAACGCCCTGCTGGATCCAAACGTCCTCGTATCACTAGCAGTCGAGATGACAGGCATCTTATCCGCATGGCTCTAACGGATCGTGCAGCCACGTCTCGATTCCTGAGTCAACAGACGGGGACGTTGACAAGACAGCAACCATCTGCACGAACAGCTCGACGACGTTTGCAGTAGCATGGACAGTCAGCTCGGAGACCATGGCTGCGGTTACCCTTGGCACTGCATCACAGACAGCAGCGCCTGCGATGGTGTACTCAACGACGGACCTGGGTGCACGAATGGCAAAACGTCGTTTTTTCGGATGAATCCAAGTTCTGTTTACAGCATCATGATAGTCGCATCCGACGTGATGGTATGGGGTGCCATTGGTCACACGTCTCGGTCACCTCTTCTTTGCATTGACGGCACTTTAAACAGTTCACGTTACATTTCAGATGTTACGACTCGTGGCTCTACCCTTCATTCGATCCCTGCGATACCCTACATTTCAGCAGGATAATGCACGACCGCATGTTGAAGGTCCTGTACGGGCCTTTCTGGATACAGAAAATGTTGAACTACTGCCCTGGCTAGCACATTCTCCAGATCTCTCACCAACTGAAAACGTCTGCTCAATGGTGGCCTAGCAACCGGCCGGCCTCGTCACAATACTCTAGTCACTACTCTTGATGAACTGTGGTATCGTGTTGAAGCTGCATGGGCAGCTGTACCTGTACCCTCCATCCAAGCTCTGTTTGACTTAATGCTTAGGCGTATCAAGGCCGTTATTAAGGCCAGAGGTGGTTTTTCTGGGTACTGATTTCTCAATATATATGCACCCAGATTGCGTGAAAATGTAATCACATGTCAGTTTTAGTATAATATATTTGTCCAATGAATACCCGTTTAACATCTGGCATTTGTTTTTGGTGTAGCAATTTTAATGGGCCAGTAGTGTATGTTGCCCTCTACAGTTCCTTGCAGTACCATATAGATCATTGCGTGATGTTTTAAGAGGCGCCCTACCATCCTGTCTCTGCTTATTTTCAGTGTTTACTATATATCCCATTCCTCGGCGATTCTCCAGAGGAACTCCTCATTCCTTACTTATAAGCCCGCCTAATTTTTAACATTCTCCTGCAGCACGACATCTCAAAAGCTTCGATCCTCTCTTTTTCCGGTATACCGACAGTCCATGTTTCACTACCATACAATGCTGTGCTCCAGATGTACATTGTCAGAAATTTTTCCTCAAGTTAAGGCCTATTTGATTCTAAGAGACTTCTCTTCACCAGGAATGCCATTTTTCCAGTGATAACCCGCTTTTTATTTCATCCTTGCTCCGTCGATCATTAGTCAAAAATGGTTCAAATGGCTCTGAGCACTATGCGACTTAACATCTGAGGTCATCAGTCCCCTTGAACTGAGAACTACTTAAACCTAACTAACTTAAGGACATCACACACGTCCATGCACGAGGCAGGATTTGAACCTGCAGCCGTAGTGGTCGCGCAGTTCTAGACTGAAGCGCCTAGAACCGCTCGGCCACACCGGCCTGCCATCGTCAGTCATTTTACTCCCTAAATAGCAAAATTCCTTAACTTCATATACTTCGTGTCCATCAATTCTTATGTTAAGTCCCTCGCTGTTCTCATTTCTGCTACTTCTCATTACTTCCGTCTTTCTTCCATTTACTCTCAGCCCATATTCTGTTCTCATTAGACTATTCATTCGATTCAGTATATCCTTCTTCACTTTTACTGAAGATAGCAAAGTCATCAGCGAATCTTTTCATTGATATTGCCAGTGATATTGAATTTTAATTCCACTCTTTTACCTTTCTTTTACTTCCGTCACGAGAGACTATATCGCTGTCTTACACCCTTTCTAATCCACGAATTTTGTTCTTTGTCTTCCACTCTTACAGTTCCCTCTTTGCTCTTGTAAATGTTGTATGTTACCCGTCTCTTCCTATAGCTTACCCCTATTTTTCTCAGAATTTCGAACTGCTTGTACCATTTGTCACTGTCGAATACCTTTTCCAGGTTAACAAATCCTATGAACGTGTCTTGATTTTTCTTTAGCCTTGCTTCCATCATTAGCCGCAACGTCAGAATTGCCTCTCTCGTGCCTTTACCTTTCCTATAGCCAAACATCGTCATCTAGCGCATCCTCACTTTTGTTTTCCATACTTCTGTATACTATTCTTATTAGCAACTTGGATGCATGAACTGTTAAGCTTATTGTGTGATTAGTCTCACATTTGTGAGCTGTTACAGTCTTCGAAAAACTGTGGTCGACATTTTTCCGAAAGTCAGATGGTATATCGCCAAAGTCATATATTCTACACACCAACGTGAATGGCCGTTTTGTTGCTAGTTCCCCTAATGATTTTAAAAATTCTGATCGAATGTTATACGTCCCTTCTGCCTTCTTTGATCTTAAGTCGTCCAAAGCTCTTAAATTCTGATTCTAATATTGGTCCCCTTATCTCTTCTATATCGACTCCTGTTTCTTCTTTCATCACGTCGTCAGCCATGTCTTCTCTGCATGTAACAGTGGAATGCCCATTGCACTCTTCATGTTGCCACTCTTACTTTTAATTTCACCTAAGATTGTTCTGATTTTTCGGTATGCTGATTCGGTACTTTTGACAATAATTTTTTTCGATTTCTTCACATATTTCATGCATGCGTCGAATAAAGCGTCGAATAAAGCGAATATGAATGATGTATTCCTTCGAAGAACAAATCGATATGATTTTCATTTACGGAGAATGTTTCTTTGGTACATCATGGTAGGATCATTGATTAACTTGATGACGTTGTTCTGTTCTATAAATTCTTCTGTTTTGTTGATGTACTCTGCCTCATTCATCACTACAAGTGTATTCCCTTTCTCTGCTCTGGTGATGATTACATTGTGTTTTTATAGTTTTTTGTTCAGTTTTGTAGATATATTTTGCTCTGTTGTTTTTGTTTTTGAGATGATGTGGGTCTTGTTTTCCTTTATTATGTGTTTCATCTCTTCTGCTACCAGTTCCCGTGTCAAGTTGCCATTGAAATTTGGATTCTAATTCTTTATTCTTGCTTTATTACGTATTCCGTTTCTGTGGTCAGATTTTCTACGATTTTGTGTGCCGGTTTGTGTTTATGATGTGTTTCGGCCCCCTTCCAAGTAATTATCTTTCTTGTTTGGTTAATTCTGTGTCAGTTAAATTGACAAGTCTGTCGTGGAACTGATGTTGGGTCACTACTCGGTCTTCTTTATCTATTGTTGTGGCACATCTCATGAGGTGATTCAGTTTTTTATTTTGTGTTTTTTTTCTTTTTGTTCATTGGTGTTTCCGTGTAAGACGTGATTTCTTGAATTACGTCATCAAAATGGGTTGGTGTTTCAAAAAGATTGGCTAATTCAAGGCGTGTTTTGTATAGCTGAAGATTAAGCTGCTGTTTTTTTCGCATATTGGTAACGAATTTCTTCTTGTAACCAATTAAAAAACGTACCTGAACGAAAACAAAAAACCTTCTGTTTTCTTGGTTCTCTCTCCACCCATCTTTCCATCTCTCTCTCTCTCTCTCTCTCTCTCTCTCTCTCTCTCTCTCTCTCTCTCTCACACACACACACACACACACACACACACACACACACACAGAGACACACCCACACACATATATTCAAAATCAGCGCCATAACAAACACAAGACCAACGATGAACGAGTGAGCAACGACAAGAACATGACACCTCTCTCACTGAGTGTGTTGTCAGAAGTGCCTGTTCAGATCTCATTTCGCCACATTTTGTGAACGTGCTTGTAAGGTGGAGTATTGATCGGAAATTTATGAAGAACTGTGTGAAACCACTGCACTAAATAGTAGCTGATTGAAACACCAAACAGGGACACGAAATAGGACGGAAAGTGTAAGGACAGAAACGTACAATACCTCTACCCTCGAAACAGCTCTCCACAAATATGCAATAATATTCTTCGTGGCTAGTTTGCAGATAACATGTTGTCAGGAAACGACGAAAACGAGCACTAAAATCGATGTGCAATAATACAGTTCAATTAGCGATGTAATTTTAAGGTGAGTGTCCAAACAAAACGAAGCAAATTGCAAATATTGTATTTCTTACGCGTGCTGTAGTTAAATTATTACAGATGTGGTGTTTTATTTTACAGAAATAAAAATTTAACGCACAGAAGATGACACATTGGTGTCGAAACATATCTGGGGTAATACAAAAATAAACTAATTGTGTTTGCATAAGGCTCATTTCCAAAACAACCCAGTTTTTAAATCTCAAACGCACGCCGAAGAACGAAAAGAGGTGCTTCAAACCTTAGTGAAATAAATATCCTGTAGTACTTTGTTTTCTTATTTGGAAAAACTTGAATTTTATGGATTAATTTTCAATATCAGAAAAGAAATGCAGCACGTAAAAGGTCAAGGCCATCATTTAAAAATGGAATTAGAAAATATGTGAAACGTCTATCACAGGGGTGAAAGACTGAGAAGCGTACCACAGATACAACTCTGTCATCTACGATGATAATTCCATGATAGCTACGTAAGAGAACAAGTTGGTACCAATTAAATGTTCCTGCCAATCTGATATTGTCAGTACAGCATGTAAAACGGGACATTTTGTGCTTATTTTGTGTGTGACATACCACTGGAGACTCTATCATTGTCTCACAAGCTGCGACATTGTCGCGAATGCCACTATGGCTGCAGTACATTACGACATTGTTTTTATAAAACAGATCTGATTATCGACCGAAACCGATAATCTGTAGACAAAAAATTTGTGACCATAGACGTAAATTACAGGAAATTTACTCTATAATTGTGATTATCTACGGTATAAACTATAAATTATGGACTTAATTTGAAGAAAATAAGGAGTAGTAAAATTTGCAACGGTTTAGCAGAAAAGTAACATTTCCTTCCTTTAGCGTTTTAGAGTTAATAATTAAGGTTAATATATGGATGTATTGACCTCCCAGAAATTTTTGATATGAATGAACAACGACTTTACCTTTATTTGAGCAGTATTTTGCAAGTAGTGGTCGTCGTAAACCAGTCTGAAATTCAATAAGCACACATTTAGGGCGCTGCTGCAGAGGTGTACAACTTAGGTGCATTGTGTAATGCAGACTTAATCTGTCGTCACACGGGACGAGGCAGCTAACGTTAACGTGGACGCGTACGGGAAATCCAACGTCACTAGAGAGAGAGCCGTCGACACACGAGGCGAGATGGTTAACGTGATTTCGCGCTCTCAGTGCTCTCCAGCTTTCTTTGGCTCTCAAACTACACAGTTTGTGTTCGAGCGTGGACTGGCGTAAAATTCTTGCACTATCTTTTATTAAAACACACATTTCCTCCCTTGTTCATACGTTAGTCATAATGTTCTATCTGTAGGATACATAAACAAAAACTTCAATATCCATGAAAGTGTAAAAAACACAAAAAATAAATATAGGTGTCCAGTCAGTAATGACAACAGATTATAAATGTTCATAAAACCCAACGAAGTCATCCTTGACCGATTAATATTATTATATTTACATAACACCAACATCACAGAAATTATTTCTATGAATTTGATTAGTAACTTCCATAATATTTCAGAAAATGTGAATTAAAACTGTATACAGTGGCAATTGAACTCACTATCCACTGTTTCGTGATGTGACGCCCCTACCAGCTGCGCTACACTGAAGGTCTGCTATAAACGCACTATTACTTTATGTTACGGTCTTCTTGAAGGTGGTAACCGCCCGTATAATAACTGACATTTATTTGTAACAAATCCTAAAAGAGGACGATGAATTTTTGACGAATCCTCAATGTGTCTTTGCTTTACCACAGTGTACTTTCGTAAAAAGCGAGCTATAACATGAAAATAAGTAAATACTATAATTCTTTAACCACCTACAGACATGAAAAAAATGTTTTGCATCACCTCGATTCCGAGAGTTCCGGAACCTGATCAGAATATTGGAATAGAGATCAACATGCACAACATTTCCACCCCTTTTATTGCTCATCATAACTACACATTGCATGTTGTACCGTCATACAGCGAGACCTTCCGAGGTGGTGGTTCAGATTTCTGTACACACCGGTACCTCTAATACCCAGCAGCACGTCCTCTTGCATTGATGCGTGCCTGTATTCGTCGTGGCATACTATCCACAAGTGCATCACGGCACTGTTGGTTCAGATTGTCCCACTCCTCAACGCCGATTCGGCGTAGATCCGTCAGAGCGGTTGGTAGGCCACGTCGTCCATAAACAGACCTTTTCCAACCATCTCAGGCATGTCTGATAGGGTCCATGTCTGGACATCATGCTGGCCACTCTAGTCGAGCGATGTTGTTATCCTGAAGGCAGCCATTCTCAAGGTGTGCACGATGGGGGCGCAAATTGTCGGCCATGGAGATGAATGCCTCGCCAATGTGCTGCCGATATGGTTGCACTATCGGTCGGAGGATGGCATTCATGTATCGTAGAGCCGTTACGGCGCCTACCATGACCACCTGCGGCGTACGTCGCCCCCACATAATGCCACACCAAAACAGCACTCGCTGGACAGTGAGTCTAAGGCGTTCACCCTGACCAGTTTGCCTCCAAACCTGTCTGGTTGAAGGCATATGCGACACTTATTGGTGAAGAGAACGTGATGCCAATCCTGAGCGGTCTATTCTTTATTTTGTTGGGCCCATCTGTATCGCGCTGCATGGTGTCGTGATTGCAAAGATGGACCTCGCCGTGGACGTCGGGAGTGAAGTTGCTCATCATGCAGCATATTGCGCACAGTTTGAGTCGTAACACGACGTCCTGTGGCTGCACGTAAAGCATTATTTAACATGGTGGCGTTGCTGTCAGAGTTCCACCGAGCCATATGCCGTATGTAGCAGTCATCCACTGCAGTAGTAGCCCTTGGGCGGCCTGAGCAAGGTATCTCACCGACAGTTCCTGTCTCTCTGTATCTTCTCCATGTCCGAACAACATCGCTTTGGTATACTCCGAGACCCCTGCAGACTTCCCTTGTTGAGAGCTCTTCCTGGCACAAAGTAACAGTGCGAACGCGATCGAACCGCGGCATTGACCATCCAGGCATGGTTGAACTACAGACAACACGAGCCGTGTACCCCCTTCCTAGTGGAATGACTGGAACTGATCAGCTGTCGAACCCCCTTCCGTCTAATAGACGCTGCATATGCATGGTTGTTTACTTCTTTGAGCTGGTGCAGTGACATCTCTGAACAGTCAAGGGGACCATGTCTGTGATACAATATCCACAATAAACGTCTATCTTCAGGAATTCTGGGAAAGGGGTGATGCGAACCTTTTTTTGATGTCTGTATATCACGTTTCTCATCATTTTATTACAACAAGTCGTATCAATAACGAAAAGGTTCTCGAGAGATTGAATGTGGTGGTGCTTAGTGAAACACATGTTTATGGGCTGCGATAGCCCACCAACTGAAGATGACAAATACGGTATGCCATCTCGCAAGTTTCTCTTGGTATGTAGAGAGCGTTCTTGCTTTTTGTTGGTTTTCATTTACATGGCACGTTGTCGAAATATCACAGAATTTATTTTGTGTTTCACCTTTCTCTTAACACTGTTTTAGAAGACAATGATTTTCAGCTGAACAATGTTTAGGAATCATTTAACCGAAATCAGTGAGTCCTTTCTGAAGTATTTTCCAGAGCAGGTTGATCAACGTAACTAGTTAAAAGGTTCTTTAAGTACAGAACTACCATTAACAAAAATGGTTCAAATGGCTCTGAGCACTATTGGAGTTAACATCTGAGGTCATCAGTCCCCTAGAACGTAGAACTACTCAAACCTAACTAACCTAAGGACATCACACACATCCATGCCCGAGGCAGGATTCGAACCTGCGACCATAGCGGTCACACGGTTCCAGACTGTAGCGCCACTCCGGCCGGCCTTCCATTAACACTTACCACAAAAGAGCAAGAATAATTTATTGACATTTCTTTTGACTCAACACACGTAAAATGAAGTTCGTTTTCTTATCACTGCTTCGAGTGTTGGAGCTTGGTGAAGCAGGACTACCCACAAGTTGGTAACAGGACCCTATGATTTTTGACACTTCTGCAATTTCATTGTTATGAGAGGTTGGTTTCTCTGCATTGGAAGTCATCAACACGAAAGAATGTGGAGAAAGAGATGCGAGACAAATTTGTGTCGAGATTTGAAGAGCTGCTCCTGAAGAAGCAGTCTGAGCCTCCCCACTAACTTCATTGCAAGAATAAGATGTAATAACATTAAAAGTTGATTGAAATATATTATGTCAGCAATCAATAAAAAAAAACGGGAGAAGTGCGAGTAGGACTCGCCCTCTGAGGGTTACAAAACTAATTAGGGAAACTATACCTAAGAATGCCCTGTTAAGGAATAACCCTGAGTGTTTGATTTATTAGCAGAACCATTTTAGGTTTATACACAAAACCTACGTGCTCAGAAAACTACAGCAGCAGACAGGTAATATTTTGTCGAACTTTAAAAAAATATAAAAAAACAGGAAATGCTTACTGTGTCGCTCCCCTGCGCTTAATAGAACGCAAAACATGCTCAAACAGTACGCATTTAGCAAATGTCAAAAATGAACGCAGTTTCACTCTCAAATGAAGAGCACTGTTCTTACCACCATCTCCTACACTTAATGCACTGGATCCTGTCCTATGGAAACGCCAAAATCTAGCTAGTTCTGTGTGGTTCTGACGGTAGGAGACGAGGTACTGGCGGAAGCTAAGTTGTGAGGACGAGTCCTGATTCGTGCTTGGGTAGCTCAGTTGGTAGAGTACTTGCCTGCAAAAGACAAAGGTCCCGAGTTCTAGTTTCGGTCCGGCACGCAGTTTTTATCTGCCGGGAAGTTTCAAAAGCTATATTCTCTACTCACAGCTTTCACTCATTTCCTTAAAGCGGACCAGGAGCAGCGGTAACCTTTGTTTGCTTTACAATTTTCAATTTGTTGTCGGACCTCATTGAACAGCTCCTCAGCTTAGATGAGTTTCCTGTACAACTTTCGTACTTAATTTGAAGAAATGGCTCTGAGCACTATGGGACTTAACATCTGTGGTCATCAGTCCCCTAGAACTTAGAACTACTTAAACCTAACTAACCTAAGGACATAACACACATCCATGCCCGAGGAAGGATTCGAACCTGCGACCGTAGCAGTCGCGCAGTTTCGGACTGAGCGCCTAGAACCGCTAGACCATCGCGGCCGGCTAATTCATAAACAAAACCTATCCTTCGGACTGTACAACATACTCAGGAGGTAAAAATTTGGAGTTATACCCTGAACAGAGACCGAGCGAGGTGGAGTCACCGTTAGCACACAGGAATCGCATTCGGGAGGACGACTTTTCAAACCTGTGTCGGGCCATCCTGATTTAGGATTGCAGCGATATCCCTAAATCACTTCAGACAAATACCGCGATGGTTCCTTTGGAAGGGCACGGCCTACTTCCTTCCCCATCCTTCCATAATCCGATGGGACCGAAGACCTCGCTGTTTGGTCCCCTCCCCCAAATCAGCCAGCCAACCTATCAACACTACGTAGAACCCACGTACTCTTTGGGGACGTTACATGAGCGCTCTTTCGTACAGAAACAATGATTCCAAGCGAAATCGACAGATGGCAGCACACGTCATGTTTGGAAAACGTGTGGTTGCAGTGTAGCAGATTCCACGCCAGCCTTTCAATATGCAATCAAGAACTAAAGTCTATTGCTAGTGCATTTTTTGAATAACTTACGCAACAGAGTACCAGAACTCTTCCGGTAGCTCGGCCCGAAACGTAACAACAGAGAAGGCTGTGAGACGACGTCCACCATTAGAACGCTGACTAGCACAGCACGACGACAAGGGACGGCACCTAAACGAAGAGAATATGAGCGCCCCTCCTGCCAGCCTCGGCCGCACAGTGGAAGACGTCCACTAGAAGAGCCGCACTAGAATACGAGCCGTCAGCCTAACTGTTTAGCTGACAGTTGTGCCTTATATTAATTGCTTGCATGGAAATTGTATATAGCGAAGGACATTGACCATTTGCATATCGCCAAATGCTTGCGTCACTTCATTACAAAAGAGGCAAAATTAAGTATTGTCAATTCAATTACTGTAATAAACTCCATTAATATGATTTGCTTGTATGTTGCCTTGTTATCCGAGAAAACAGCTTCCTATTCACCCTATATTACATGAGTGGGAAGGATCCCACAAGAACTACATCAAGAAAGCTGAAAAGATTTTCTTACCTATTTCACTTCGGAAACACAGCACGGATTCAGAAAATATCGTTCTTGCGAAACATAACAAGCTGTTTATACTCATGAAGTAATGAGTGCTATCGACAGGGGATGTCAAATTGATTCCATATTCTCAGATTTCCAGAAGGCTTGCGACACCGTTCCTCACAAGCGTCTTCTAACCAAATTTTGGCTCAGTTGTGGGACTGGATTCGTGTATTTCCTGTCAGAAAGGTCACAGTTCGTAGTAATAGAAGGAAAGTCATCGAGTTAAACACAAATAATATCCGGCGTTCCCCAAGGAAGTGTTATAGGCCCTCTCTATTGTTCCTGATCTATATTAACGACATGGGGGACAATCTGAGTTGCCGTCTTATATTGTTTGCAGATGATGCTGTCATTTACCATCTTGTAAAGTCATCAGATGACCAAACTGAATTTCAAAATGATTTAGATAAGATATATGTATAGTGCGAAAGGTGGCAATTGACCCTGAATAAAGAAAAGTGTGAAGTTTTTCACATGAGTACTAAAAGAAATCCGCTAAATTTCGATTACGCTATAAGTCGCACAAATCTGAAGGCTGTAAATTCAACTAAATACTTAGGGATTACAATTACAGATACCCTAAATTGGAACGATCACATAGATGATATTGTGGGTAGAGCCAACCAAAGACTGCGATTCATTGGCGGAACACCTAGAAGATGCTACAGGTCTACTACAGAGACTGCTTACACCACGCTTGTCTGCCCTATTCTGGAGTATCGCTGTGCACTGTGGGATCCGCATCAGATGGGAGTGACGGATGACATCGAAAAAGTACAAAGAAGGGCAGCTCGTTTTGTATACTACCACAGACATGATACTTGAATTGGAGTGGCAATCATTAAAACAAAGGCGTTTTTCGTTGCGACGGGATCTTCTCATGAAATTTCAATTGCCAGTTTTGTCCTCCGATTACGAAAACTTTCTATTGGTACCCACCTACATAGGTAAGAATGACCATCACGATAAAATAAGAGAAATCAGGGCTTGCATAGCAAAATTTAAGTGCTCGTTTTTTCCCGCGCGCCGTTCGAGAGAGGAACGGTACAGACAGCTTGAAGGTGGTTCATTGAATCCTCTGCCATGCACTTAAATGTGAATAGTAGGGTAATCACGTAGATGTAGATAGATGTTCTTCATAACTCTGAACACAACTACATCAATGACGCGCTGATCAGTTTAGTCTACGGTCAGGAATACAAGCTGCTGTGTCTTTGGGACTGCACACTCTTTGGTGCATTTACCATATGTATACAGATGTTTTGATGAGTGAGTTTTCGAGTATCGAAACGTGTGACATAAGTGGTTGTTTCTTTTGATTGCATTGATTTAGAAGCTTAATTTTTTTTACTCCCGTAAGGGACCGCAGACCTCGGTATTTGACATAAGTTTTTTATTTCATATCTCAGTCCGTTTCTGAGAGAAAGGGGTGTTAACAACAGACGGTCAGACAGACATCAAAGCGATCCCGCAAGGGTTCCGGTTTTACCGACTGAGGGACGGAATCATAAATAATGGCTGCTATTATAAATTTTTTCGAAACTTAAGTTTATTTACCTCAGACGTGGAGTTGGACGTCATGCGCGAAAGGCGCCGTGAGCATTTATGTTCAAGTCAGTGGAATAGTAGACCCAAAAGTATGAAAACCACTGCTTTACGTCTAAAGCCCGGTCTACACGTAACATTTTCACGTCAGTCTTGCCTGACCATGCCAGATTTGAAAAATAAAACGTTACATATGGATGAAAGTTTGTCAGGCTTGCATGAATTAAATGAAGTTTGAGAAAGTCGCGAAAGACTGATGGGCTCAAGCTTTACGTACATGCAAAAATTCCTACGAATCTGTTCTTGTAGACTGCTCGGCAGTCTTATCGCCCAAACTTAGTTCTGCAGACAATCTACTCTCGGCAACGCTAGAGGTTCCAATTCTCCTTTTAGTGTGTGTAGTGACGAAAGAAAATGATGTATTTGCTTCACTGGACTCACGACTTTCTCACGGAGTTCATAGAAGTGTACCAAAGTTTTCTTTAGCTCTGGCAAGTATACTCTAAGGTTTACACCAACCGAGACAAGGAGAACTATGTATAATTTTGGTTAATGAGTAGAAAGAGATGGATCGTGTAGCAACAAAATAGTTGGACACTAAGACGATCAGCCCCTATCGAACATTTTACAGCAAAGAGATTGCGAAAATAAAAGCGTCCATGATACCTGAAGCTGGAACGGATGAATTTATAAACGTTATTTGTGGTGCTTTGATGTACTTTCCTTTTTGACTGTCAAAGATCACCATCAGACACTACAGTCTGGAACCGCGCAACCGCTACGGTCGCAGGTTCGAATCCTGCCTCGGGCATGGGTGTGTGTGATGTCCTTAGGTTAGTTAGGTTTAAGTAGTTCTAAGTTCTAGGGCACTGATGACCTCAGAAGTTAAGTCCCATAGCGCTCAGAGCCATCTGAACCATTTTTGAAGTGTCAGACATAGAAGATTCCGAAAACGAGTTAAGGGAGGAAGCCACGTTAGGAGGTTAAAAAAATCCGATTTTTTGATTGCATAAGTCGTTAGCTTAACTGTCCAAGGATACGCTGTCAAAATTTCAAGCGAAATCCACATTCGTTTAGATTTTATGAGCACAGAAACAAGTGCTCATCGGGTACAGACATGAAAAAAGCAAGTATGGTGATATACTATCATGTGAATTCCACAGATAAAAATCGACACGAGTATTACCCAGAGGGAGAAGACAGCTGATGAGAGTGGCAGAAACGAGAAGCCCTTGCAATGGAGCATGAACTGCAACCTACTCCACTACAACCCAACGTACAGAAGGAAATTATTCGAATATATGAAGATTTATCAAGGGATGAATTACAGGAGAGATGTTTCGGTGGTCACACACAAAATGCGAATCGAAGTTTTAATTCCACTATTTGGCGATTAGCTCCTAAACACTTGCACTCCAAACTAAGAGTCGTTGAATTGGCATCATATTTAGCAGTGGGCTTATTCTATGAAGGAAATCATCCCTTTAGATAGTCACGAACGAGGCAGGAATTGTAGTAGGCACGCAAAGTTTCAATTACGTCGACCAAATGGATAACCAGCGCGTGAGCCGGCAGAATCGACGCAGTTCATTGGGATCGAAGGAAGGTCGGAAAGCTCGGAAAGCACTGCTGCAAACGCAAAACGAAGCCTATGAGGAAGAAGAAGGAGTACTATATGGTGTTTGAATCGCAAAAAATGGTTCAGATGGCTCTGAGCGCTATGGGACTTAACATCTGAGGTCACTAGTCCCCTAGACGTAGACCTACTTAAACCTGATTAACCTAAGGGCATCACACACATCCATTTCTGAGGCAGGATTCGAACCTGCGACCGTAGAAACAGCGTGGTTCCGGACTGAAGCGCCTAGAACCGCTCGGCCATATTGGCAGGCGCTGGAATTGTAGATTAATTGGTAAGCATTTTATATTATTTTTAACTTCCTTGAATTTCTAGTTTCCGAGAATTTATTTTTCAAACTCGTTTTTCTCGATATGACTTTTTTTGACATTTGCGTGCAGTGTAGCTCAAAAATTATAGAACCGATGATTTTTAAAATTGATGGTATGATTCTTTATAAAATTACGAATTATATGAACCAACTTGTGAGATGATACCGTGATTTTAAGGGTATTTTTCTTTCCATAATTAGAGAAAAAAAGCCTTGAAAATCTAAATAATTTGTTCCAACGGTTGCAATAGTTTTAATTCTCATTATTTTAACCTGCACTGGGGTTCATATTCTTAGAAAATAAGTTATTAATGTAAAATAAAAACCTTTTTGATTTCAGATGAAAATCGGAATGGCTACACTGCACGCAATTGGAGAACTATGCTTACAACCTTCAGCGAACATCACATCGTAACTTTGATATTTTTGTCTGCAATTATTCAAAAAAAAATTCACAAATACTGTTCGAAATATGAATTAAATGATGTCATAATTTGATTAAATTCTAATTAATTCTTCCCATACAAAAAATCGCAAAAAACAGTGTCAAACAGTTTTAATCTTCGTGGTCGCCAACCGTTATTTACTGTGTCCCTCATACAAAATTAGGAAATTCAGGGTCCTTGTAACTCCTGCCAGCCGCTAAAGTCCTTAACGTTACGGGGAGTCTCTCGTGGGGGCCGACAGGCGTACTATGAACTGGCTTGTTTTTCAATTTCTGGGGTTACAAATGTTAACAGTTCACAGTACGTTTCTGCGTCCGTACGTAAATAATTGCGCCAAACTTCTGGTTAGTGCCGTGGTACACGGAGAAATTTCGGATGGGAAAATGTCCCTCACTTCAGTAACGACGTGAAGACTTTCTTCTTCAGGTTATGCTTAACCATTACGTATATTTTAGAACCGTGACTGTATATTGAATGTAAATAAGTTATACAAAACTGCAAGCAGTCATTTTTTTCAATAATTATGTTTTATTCCATGAACCGGTTTTCGAACCTTTTCAGGTTCATCTTCAGATGGTTTCAGGAAGTTACATCATTATTGCTAGCATACTGCTGGGTGCTGGCTCTATGACAAAAAGATGGAACACACTTTATGTATCGCCACGATTATAGCTTATCTGTCGATAGGGATGTAAATTGAGTTGTTTAGTTACTGCGACAGTATAGGCGGCTTTTTTCGGCTAGTGTCCATCTGTCTGCCTCCATTTTGATGTCCAGTAGTTATATAAGGACACACACTTCCACACAAACTATATTAATTTACACTCTGACAGCGAGACTTTTCAAGCATCCAGCATGCGCTTTACACCTGTTGCTTGTAACAAAGATCTTGATAGAAAGATATGCCATATGCCTACTTTGTACAGAGATGTAATTTGTTCTTCTTTACATTTATTAATGTTGATATAAGGGCAAATATTTTAATCGGACTGGCGATAACAAAACAAAATAAATAAATAAATTACTGCAAGAACAAACTTCAGGTTATCTGATATCTTATTTCTATTTGTATATTACGTACAATACAGGCAGTTTATAGCATTTTTTTTATGAGATTGTGATTAACATGAATACCCAGGAATCAATGATACAGAGTTATTGTATCTCCAGTGAGATGCAGCTGTCTATTAGACTGGGACCTTTATATTTAAATTTAAATTGATAACAAACCTTCAGATGAACTTTAGACTTATTTCTGTTGTTATGTTAACATGATCTGGGGTATTAGCGAGAGTAGATTCTGTTTATTTCAGCTAAAGGTATATGTCTAAAAGTTATAGTGATTGTAATGGACTAAAGTTGTTTGTATGGCTGTACACTTTATATTTGAAAACCATGAACAAAAGTTCTTTAACTGTTGACTTATTTTTATTCTAACATTAAAGTGATCTGGAATATTGGTAAAGGCAGCTTCTATTTGTTCCAGCTAGAAGTAATATGCATAGAAGTACTGATTTATGTTAGCAGTAGAGGGCTTTAACATTTAGAATTATAGTGCAGGTTTTATTATGTGGTAGGGTATTACATTGGCACCGATGTAGTTAGGATGTAAGGAGAGGAAGGAGGGAGGTTCGTTGGGGGGGACGGATGGGGAGGTGGTGTAGGGTTCGTTGATTGGTTATTTGTTTAAAACAAATAACCAGTCAACGAACCCTACACCACCTCCCCATCCCCCCCTCCCCCAACGAACCCTCTAAAACAAATAACCAGTCAACGAACCCTACACCACCTCCCCATCCCCCCCCCAACGAACCCTCTAAAACAAATAACCAGTCAACGAACCCTACACCACCTCCCCCCCCCCCCCGCCAACGAACCCCCCCTCCCCCTCCTTACATCCTAACTACATTGGTGCCAATGTAATATCCTACCAGATAATGAAACCTGTACTATATTTATAAATGTAGTAGATCTTTGAAGATCTGTGTAGTGATATAACAACTGGACATCAAAATGGAGACAGACAGATGGACACCAAGCGAACAAAGCCGCCTATACTGTCGCAGTAAGTAAAAAACTAAATTGACACCCATATCGACAGATAAGCTATAGTCATGGCGAAGCATTAAAGTGTGTTTCATCTTTTTGTCATTTCGGTTAGTGTCCATCTGTTAGCCTCCATTTTGATGTCCTGTGGTTATATCACTACACACACTTCCACACAAACTATATTAATTTACACTCTGACAGCGAGACTTTTCCAGCATCCAGCATGCGCTTTACACCTGTTGCTTGTAACAAAGATCTTGATAGAAACATATGGCATAGGCCTAATTTGCACAGAGATGTAATTTGTTCAAATGGCTCTGAGCACCATGGGACTTAACATCTATGGTCATCAGTCCCCTAGAACTTAGCCCAGTCATCACGAGGCAGAGAAAATCCCTGACCCTGCCGGGAATCGAAGATGTAATTTGTTCTTCTTTACATGTATTAAAGTCAATATAGCCGCAAATATGCTAGCAATAATTATGTAACTTCCCGAAACCATTTGAATATAAACCTGAAATAAAACATAATTATTTAAAAAAGGGACTGGTTGCATTTTTGTATAACTTATTTACTTTCTTCTTCACTTTAAGAGCACAAATCATCGTTCTTCCTCCGCGACTACTTCCAAACGACTGAGCAAAAGATTCAGCGAAATTGTGTAAGTGTTGTCGTCATTTTTGGGTGATCATGCAAGATTGACGATAAAACGTTACCAGGCTTAAGTGTTGTCTGGGCCTGAGGAAACTGCTACGGCGTTGAGAATCATTCCTTGAAGTCGATGCAAGAGGATCTCGGCATATCTGGCCCGGAAGAAGAACTCCCCGTTACGGCCTCTGCTTCCGGGATTCGAAACCGATCCCTAGAGGCCGGCGTCGGAATAAAAATGAACCTGTGGCGGTCCCGGGGTTCCCTCGGGAGCCAGCAGCGCCGGGGAACGGCTCGGGGATTTGCATGTCCGGCAGCGCCGCCCCGGGGGCGGGAGGCGGCTGTTGGCATAGCGTGCGGCGCCTCGGGGGGCAATCTCGGCTGCTGCTTTTGAGCGCACGCCGCAGCACCTGCCGCCTGCACGGTATTGGCTTCCAGTGTAAGGGCGGCCGGCAAGGGGCGCCCTGCGAATTCCAGCGCGTAGCGCCGCGTGTTAACCACGGGGGCGTTTGCCGGCGTGTTCAGCCGCATGGATACCTACTGACGGAGAAGAAAACTGGATAGGTACGAGTAGGACTCGCGCACTGAGGGTTTCGTGCAAACTTAACTTCTGCATCTACATCTACATCCATACTCCGCAAGCCACTTAACGGTGCGTGGCGGAGGATACTTTCAGTACCTCTATCGATTCTCCCTTCTATTCCAGTCTCGTATTGTTCGTGGAAAGAAAGATCGTCGGTATGCCTCTGTATGTGCTCTGATCTCTCTAATTTTATCCTCATGGACTCTTCGCAAAATATACGTAGGAGGGAGCAATATACTTGTGGTGTGAGTACTGTAAGACCTGCGGTACACACACCATCAGATTATTTGACTTGTCGCTCTAGCGAAGTAGGCGAGTGTCAGCAATGTGTTTCGTGCTCTTACCGTGGCGTGTTTATCTTCTGCCGTTAGGTCAGACGATAGAAATGCCACTTGCACGCTTAGAGTAGCAGATTGACGGTGACCAACTTTAAACAGAACTTGATTAATTTTCACACACGTTTATTAAAATAATAACAATCATAAACCTTACTTAACTTGATTCTGGATGCTATTTACAATTGACAATCTGAAGCTCTTTTGGTCTTGCTACGTTAATCTTATTCTCACATATCTCTGAAACTTGACAAAGTGTCTATACATTTATCTTCATGTACATCTACAGGAATATGATAATATTATTAGGTGCAGACTGAAACTTGACTACAGACTAATGCAGACTGACTAATCGGAGATCTGTACACTCGTTATAATACCTCGCGTGTTCATGTATCACTGCGCGAGTGTGATCCGCGAGGAGAAAAGGTTCTACGTTAGCAGCAATCTCATTGGCTGCGTTACATATTAATACGCGGATCGGCGGAAGCAGAATATGGTCCGTCTCAAAGGCAGCGACATCTCGTAGTGCGGAGCTGACGAGCGCTGCGCCTGCGCTGTTGTGTTTAGCGGGGCGCGCTCTAGTGGGAAAGTTGTGTACGCACTGACTACGCGGAACTATGTACACAACAATACTGCTTGACTCCTCGGTGAAATTATGTTCTCGAAACTTCAACAAAAGCCCGTACCGAGCTACTGAGCGTCTCTCTGACAGAGTCTTCCACTTGAGTTTATTTAATCACTCCTAATGCCTATTCCTAGATAATTTGTGGAATTAACTGCTTCCAGTTGCTGTCCTGCTATATTGTAGCTAAATAATAAAGGATCTTTCCTTCTATGTATTCACATCACATTACACTTGTCTACAATGAGATTCAATTGCTATTCCCTGCACCATGCATCAATTCGTTGCAGATCCTCCCGCATTTGAGTACAATTTTCCATTGCTAAAACCTCACGACATACGACAGGATCATCCGGAAAAAGCCCCAGTGAACTTCCGATCTTATCCACAAGGTCATTTATATATATTGTGAATAGCAGCGGTTCTACGACACTCGCCTGCGGCACACCTGAAATCACTCTTACTTCGGAAGACTTCTCTCCATTGAGAATGACATCATACTCCGCAAGCCACATAATGGTGTGTGGCGAAGGGTACTTTCGGTACCACTATCTGATCCCTCCAACCCTGTTCCACTCGCGAATAGTGCGTGGGAAGCCTCTGTATCGGCTCTAATTTCTCGAACTTTCTCCTCGTGGTCAGTACGCGAGATGTATGCGAGGGAAATTAATATGTTGTCTGACTCCTCCTGAAAAGTGCTGTCAGGAAACTTCAATAGTAATTCTCTCCGTGGTGCACAACGTCTCTCTTGTAACATCTACCAGTGATGTTTGTTTAGCATCTCCATAACGCTCTCTCGCCAGCTAAGCGATCCCGTGACGAAATGCGCCGCTCTTCGTTGGACCTTCTCTATCTCCCCTATCAGTCCATCCCAGATAGATGAACAATACTCAAGACCCGGGAGCACAAGCGCCTTGTTAGCCACTTCTTTCGTGGATGAGTCACATTTCCTTAAGATTCTTCCGATCAATCTGAGTCTTTTGTCTTCTTTTCCCACTAACTGTTTTATATGGTCATTCCACTTAAATTAGCTCTGGATAGTCACGCCTAGATATTTTACGACAGACGATGTCTCTAGCTGTTTTTCATCAATAGTGTAGCTCTACAGTAGTGGGTTTCTTTTCCTAAATATGCGCAATATGTTACATTTATTTACGTTCAGGGTCAACTGCCAGAGCCTGCACCATTCATCAATTCTCTGTAGGACATTCTACAAATTCTTGTTATCTTCTGGCGTCGCTACTTTGGTATAAACAACTGCATCATCTGCGAATAGTCTCAAAGAGCATGCGACGCTTTCTACTAGATCATTTATACACTACTGGAAATGGAAAAAAAAACACATTGACACCGGTGTGTCAGACCCACCATACTTGCTCCGGACACTGCGAGAGGGCTGTACACGCACGGCACAGCGGACACACCAGGAACCGCGGTGTTGGCCGTCGAATGGCGCTAGCTGCACAGCATTTGTGCACCGCCGCCGTCAGTGTCAGCCAGTTTGCCGTGGCATACGGAGCTCCATCGCAGTCTTTAACACTGGTAGCATGCCGCGACAGCGTGAACGTGAACCGTATGTGCTGTTGACGGACTTTGAGCGAGGGCGTATAGTGGGCATGCGGGAGGCCGGGTGGACGTACCGCCGTATTGCTCACACGTGGGGCGTGAGGTCTCCACAGTACATCGATGTTGTATCCAGTGGTCGGCGGAAGGTGCACGTGCCCTTCGACCTGGGACCGGACCGCAGCGACGCACGGATGCACGCCAAGACCGTAGGATCCTACGCAGTGCCGTAGGGGACCGCACCGCCACTTCCCAGCAAATTAGGGACACTGTTGCTCCTGGGGTATCGGCGAGGACCATTCGCAACCGTCTCCATGAAGCTGGGCTACGGTCCCGCACACCGTTAGGCCGTCTTCCGCTCACGCCCCAACATCGTGCAGCCCGCCTCCAGTGGTGTCGCGACAGGCGTGAATGGAGGGACGAATGGAGACGTGTCGTCTTCAGCGATGAGAGTCGCTTCTGCCTTGGTGCCAATGATGGTCGTATGCGTGTTTGGCACCGTGCAGGTGAGCGCCACAATCAGGACTGCATACGACCTAGGCACACAGGGCCAACACCCGGCATCATGGTGTGGGGAGCGATCTCCTACACTGGCCGTACACCTCTGGTGATCGTCGAGGGGACACTGCATAGTGCACGGTACATCCAAACCGTCATCGAACCCATCGTTCTACCATTCCTAGACCGGCAAGGGAACTTGCTGTTCCAACAGGACAATGCACGTCCGCATGTATCCCGTGCCACCCAACGTGCTCTAGAAGGTGTAAGTCAACTACCCTGGCCAGCAAGATCTCCGGATCTGTCCCCCATTGAGCATGTTTGGGACTGGATGAAGCGTCGTCTCACGCGGTGTGCACGTCCAGCACGAACGCTGGTCCAACTGAGGCGCCAGGTGGAAATGGCATGGCAAGCCGTTCCACAGGACTACATCCAGCATCTCTACGATCGTCTCCATGGGAGAATAGCAGCCTGCATTGCTGCGAAAGGTGGATATACACTATACTAGTGCCGGTGTGCATGCTCTGTTGCCTGTGTCTATGTGCCTGTGGTTCTGTCAGTGTGATCATGTGATGTATCTGACCCCAGGAATGTGTCAATGAAGTTTCCCCTTCCTGGGACAATGAATTCACGGTGTTCTTATTTCAATTTCCAGGAGTGTATATATTGTAAACAGCAACGGTCCTATCACACGTCCCCGTGGTACTACGAATATTACCTTTACATGTGTCGATTTAGTTCCATTAAGAGCGACGTGTTGAGTTCTATCTGCAAGAAAGTCTTGAATCCAATCACAAGTCTGCTCCGATACTCCGTAAGCTCGTATTTCTTTCATTAAAGGATAATGCGGGACGGTGTCAAATGCCTTACTGAAATCAAGAAACACGGCATCAGCCTGCTGCGCCATTGTCCACAGCGCTGTGGATCTCATGGAGGAACAGAGCGAGCTGAGTTTCGCAGGATCTCTGTTTACGGAATCCATGTTGATTTTCATAGAGGAGCCGTCCAGTTTCAAAAAACGTAATAATTCTTGATCAGAAAACGTGTTCCATAATTCTACAACAGATTGACGTCAGCGATATAGGTCTATAATTGCGTGATCTTTTCTTAAAAACGGGAGTGGCCTGCGCTTTTGCCCAGTCGTTAGGTAGCTTGCGTTGCTCAAGCGATCTCTGATAAATTACTGCTAGAAAGGGAGAAAGTTCTTTAGCGTAATCTTTATAGAATCTTATAGGTATCACATCTGGTCCTGAAGCCTTTCCACTACTAAGCGACTGTAGCTACTTTTCAATTCCGCGATCGGTTATCTCAATACGTGCCCTTCTGCCACTTCAACATTCGCATGACGATTTTTCCATTTGTTCTCCACATCTTCTTCCTCATCACCGAATATTTGATGCTGACTGCTGAGATATTCTGAAATTTGTATCCTGCCAGCGTTTCAGAGCAAATATAACTTCCTACCTTTCTTAACATTCCTTGTAGGACCCGTCGTCATAGATGCTGTCACAGCCTTATGATCACTGATACCTTCTTTTACGTTAACTGATTCGATAAGTTCAGGTCTGTTTGTTGCTAGGAGGTCTAAGACCTTACCATCAAGAGTTGGTTCTCTAACTATGTGCTCAAGGTAATTTTCAGACAATACATCCAGAACAATCCCACACGATTCCCTGTCTCTGGCACCAGGTTTGATGGCATAACACTACCGATCTACACCTGGCAAGTTGAAGTCACCCCCTATTACAACGGCATGAGCAGGAAAATTACTAATGACATTCTGCAAGCTCTGTCTGAAGCGCTCTATAACTACAGATCCTGGCCCAGGTGGTCTATAAAAGCATCAGATCGCCATTTCTGACCTTTCTTTGACACTCAGTTTCACCCAGATAAATTCACATTCGGATTCCGCGATAACCTCGCTAGAGTTTATCGAATTTTTTACTGCCCTATCCTTACGATAGACGTTCCAGTCTGAACTTAGGATTTCGTTGTCTTTGACGTCTGGCTTCTGTTCCCAATACTATTTGTGCATTATAACCTTCAATAAGCTATACTAATTCTGGACCTTTCCTTGGATGCTCCTGCAGTTTACTAAAATCGTATTAATCTTTTCTATATCTGATCTGCGAGGACCAAGATTCCCGCAGGTCACTGTGGCTGATATGACAGGCAAATCGTGTTTGCTCCGAAGGGTGGGGTCCTATAACCTAAAAAAGCCCCATGTGCATGTCACACGTACTCCGCTACCCTAGTAGCTGCTTCCTGCGTGTAGTGCACGTCTGACCTATCAAGGGGAACACTACAATTCTGCACCCGATAGCAGAGGTCGAGAAATACGCTTTCGATACCGTCACAGAGCCGTCTGAGCCTCCAGTTTAGACCTTCCATTCTGCTCCAACCAGAGGACCGCTACCAGCCGTGGGTACGAAGCCTGCACCCAGTGTTCGTTGCTAGTCGCCGTCACAAAATCAGCCAGCCGCCGAAAGGAGCCGAAGATGGCCTCAGAACCCTAGCGGCAGGCGTCATTCGTGCCGACATGTGCCACTGCATGCGGCCGGTTGCGCCCAGTGCGCTCGATAGCCGCCGGTAGGGCCTCCTCCACGTCACGGATGACACCTCCCGGCAAACATACCGCCTTGCCTGCTATCTCTATGAGGGGCTCCATCACCCGCCTAACATTGGAGCTCCCAATGACTGGCATATTTGTCCAGACTGTGCAGGAAAATCGACTGCTGGCCCAACAGGGGAGGCAGCCCGTGCTGTCTCAGAGATATCATCAACATTGGGAAGCACCTTGTATCTGTTGCTAAGACGTAGGGAGCCAGCCGCACGGCTTGATCCCTGTTTCGCCTTAAGCCCAGTGAAATACGAACTCATCACTGTCTGCCACCCACTCTGGAGTGAGGGCAGACTGGTCAGATGTTGGGTATTATAATTATGTATATGGAGCACTGGTCTCAAAATGAGGCCAGAATCTGGTATTCGTGCGGCCCTCGGTTCTCAGCTGTATTATATAATAATACACACATCAAAAAACTTTTTGCATCGCCTAGGTTCCGAGATTCCCGGAACCTGTACAGAAAATTGAAGTAGATATCAACATAAACACCATTTCCACCCTTTTTATTGCTCATGAAGACCACACATTCATGTTGTACCACCATACAGCGAGACCATCAGAGGTGGTGGTCCAGACTGCTGTACACATCTGTACCTCTAATACCCAGTAGCACTTGGGCGCGAATTGCAGTGCATGAAGACGAATGCCTCGCCAATATGCTGCCAGTATGGTTGCAGTATCGGTTGGAGGATAGCATTCATGTATCGTACAGTCGTTGCGGCGCCTTCCATGACCACTAGCGGCGTACGTCTGCCCCACATAATGCCACCCCAAAACAGCAGGGAACCTCCATCATGCTGCACTCGCTGGACAGTGTGTCTAAGGCGTTCAGCCTGACCGGCTTGCCTCCAAACATATCTTCCACGATTGTCTCGTTCAAGGCATATGCTACACTCATCGGTGCAGAGAAAGTGATTGCAATCCTGAGAGGTCCGTTCCGTATGTTTTAGGTCCATCTGTATAGCGCTGCATGGTGTCATGGTTGCAAAGATGGACCTCCTCATGGACGTCGGGAGAGAAGTTGCGCATCATGCAGCCTATTGCGCACAGTTTGAGTCGTAACGCGACGACCTGTGGCTGCACGAAAAGCATTATTCAACATGGTGGCATTGCTGTCAGGGTTCCTGCGAGCCATAATCTGTAGGTAACGGTTATCCACTGCAGTAGTAGCCCTTGGGCGGCCTGAGCGAGGCATGTCATCGACAGTTCCTGTCTCATCGCTTTGGTTCACTCCGAGAGTCCTGGAGACTCCCCTTGTTGAAAGCCCTTCCTGGCACAAAGTGACAATGTGGACGCGATCGAACCGCGCTATTGACCGTCTAGGCATGGTTGAACTACAGACAACACGAGCCGTGTACCTCCTTCCTGGTGCAATGACTGGAACTGATCGGCTGTCGGACCCCCTCCGTCTAATAGGCACTGCTGATGCATCGTTGTTTACATCTTTGGGCGGGTTTAGTGGCATCTCTGAACAGTCAAAGGGACTGTGTCTGTGATACAATATCCAAAGTCAAGGTCTATCTTCAGGAGTTCTGTCAATCGTGGTGATGCAAAACTTTCTTTGATGTCTGTATAATAATAAGAGGTTTACAAGTATGAAATGGAAATATTTTTTTCTGAAAATGTTTTAAATTCAAAAGAATGATAAATAGTGCTTTTTTCAAAAAATAGTCCATCATTTGTCACATGTTTTTCCCATCTTTCAGGCAATTTGTGAATACCACGCCAGTAAAAATTATACCCTTTTGCTGAAGGCCATTCATCAAGCCACTTTTACTCAATATCGTACGAACCAAAGCGCTGCTCAGCAAGTGTGTGGCCCATGGAGGTAAACAAGTGCTAATCGGAAGGAACCAAGTCTGGTGAGTAAGCTGCATGGGGTAAGACTTGTCTGCCGAGTGCTTCCAGCGTGTCTCGCACCGGTTTTGCCGTATGCGAAGGAGTATTGTCACGAGGAAATATGACTTTGTGTTGCCTCTTTCAGTATAGTGGCCAATGGTTCTAATCGGTCACCTGTTGTTGGTAATGTTTAGGATTGACCGTTTCCCCAGGTTTTAACAGCTCGTAATCGACCACGCTCCTCTGGCCCCTCCAAACACAGAACATCGTCTTTCTGCCAATGTGATTCGGTCTTGCGGTCGATGTGTATGGTGTTCTTTGGTCTCCCCATGATTTTTTGCTCTTGGAATTCTCAAAATAAATCAACTTTTCGTCCCCTACAACTACAGGATGCAAAAATGACTTCCTGCTGTACCGAGCAAGCATGTGTTTTTGCGCTTTTCCATTTGTCTGTCGTTCAACTCATGTGGTACCCATCTACCGGTCTGCTGATTCTTACCTATCTCTCAAAGTCAATTAGAAGCTGCTTCTTGACTAATGCGAAACTACTCGGCGTCTTGTTTTTGTGTTTGCGAATCATTTTCGTACAATAGTGATTGCAGTTCCACATCTTTGTATTTATTTGGCGGTTTTCCACGTTCCTTGTCTGCAACGTCGAAGTCACCATTTTTGGAAAGCCGACACCATCGTTTCACGTATCTTGCAGTGGAGTATATTCACCAGAAGCTTCTAGAAGTCATCGGTATAATTCAGCAGCAGTTTTCTTCAAGTGAAAAGAAAAAAATAATGCTATTTGCAAATGCTCATTGTTTGGTATAAATTTCGACATATTGATCACAATAACACAACACAGCACTACGCACACACTTTTACAGTTTATCACTCGTGCCCGTCTGACACTTGTTGATGGAACAACAAAATGTCAGTGTCAAGTCTTTATAGCACACACTGAATTGGTGCGATATCTATTGTCTGAAATCTGTTTCATACATGTACACCTGGTATGCATCTAGCAATTAACAGCCTAGTCCAAAAATGTCAGCTAACGTGAAGATCTTAGTAAAACGACAGTTTTCTTGCTCAGAAACAAACAAAAATACTCAAAGAGACACTAGTATTTGAAGATGTGCTTAATTTTAAGTAACGTTATTGAATTCGGCGTGAGCTAAGTAAAACTGTCCGCTTACCACGACAGATGGGTATGTACCTTGGCCACTGCGGGTTTAAAGTATGTAAGAGCGGGAATGTTTTACTGTTTGTCCTCCAGTGCGAACATCTCACGGTTGTGCATGTCCCGTACCGATCAGCTGTTATGGTACAAATTTTGACAAAGCACTAACGTGGATTCGTGAATAAAGATTTCAGTGACGGTCAGTTTCAAATGTGATACTTATTTGTAACAGTGGGTGGAAGAAAAATCACATTCAGAATATGTAATAAGCATCTGTGAACACGTCTCATATTACTTAATGCATTTAATGATAAGACCAGTTGTGGTTATTGTAGTAACATGTGGATATAAACATGGACAGTAACAAGTACTCATGAGCAGCAGGTCAATATGTTTGAATGCAGGGTTCTACCGAAGATCAATGAGGCAGTTTAGGATAATATTGGTATCTGGAGATCTAGAGCGAATACTGAGATGGATCGCCTTATCCAAGGAGCTAACATGACCTTAGGATGGATATTGGAAGAGCAAGAACCACGCTGAAAAGGGCCGAATAGAAGTAACTTGGAGAGGCCAGGGAGCGCTACACAATGGAAGCATCGGCGTAGCAGAGTCCTTCTGCAGTGCACAAGGTTTTTTTTAGGCTAGTCGGTAGTTTGAGGTATTCTCATAAACACTCGCCTGTCGCTTTCAGCATTAAAACAGTTCGACTATAAAAATTTTATCAGTATATTGTCGAAGTATCAGTAACAAATTTCCCGAATTTACTGCCCTCCAGGAATGTTCTCAGCCTCAAATTATTTTTGGGGCTGAGAGCTGGCTAAAACCCGAAGTAAAAAGCTCTGAGAAATTGGACTCCATAGGAGGGGGAGTGTTCATTGCACTCGACAAAATTATTGTTTCTGCTGAGGCTGAAACTGAGTATGATAGTGGCTGGTCACGCGTAACAGGTCTAGGTGAAACCAAGTTAACTGCTAGATTTTTTTACAGACCATCCAACACCGCTGTGACAGTTCTAGAGTCATTGAAAGAAAGTCTATGGTCAGTTGAGCATAAATATGCAGATCAAGCAATACTATTTGGTGGTGACTTGGGCCGGCCGATTATAGACTGGCACGTGTATGGATTCATTACAGGAGTACAAACAGGCAGTCTTGTGAAGTATTTTTGAAAATGTTTTCCGAAAACTATCTTGAGCAGCTAGTTCGGCAGTCCACACGGAGTCCTTGAACCTTGTAGTTACAAACTGACCTCAACGAAGGCATCAGTATAGAGACAGGGATTAGTGATCATGAAATCATCACAGCGGCTATGGTTGCGGAAGTTAATAAATCAGTCAAGAGGGCTACGAGATTGTTTCTGCTAGAAAGAGCAGATGAGCAGTTGTTAGCATCTCACTTAGACAATGAACTGCAATATTTAGTTCTAGAATGAAAGCCGTAGAGGATTATGAGCAAAGTTGAAACAGATTGTAAATCATACTCTGGACAAGTAAGTGCCTAGTATGCGGTGAATGACCCAACGTGGTTTAATAACGAAATTCGGAAAATGCTGAGGAAGCAAAGGCTGTTACACTCTCTAATCAAAAGAGGACGCGCAAATGATGACAGGCAAAGATTGGTAGAGATTCGTGCGTCTGTGAAAAGATCTACGCGCAAAGCATACAGCAGCTACCACCGTCCTCCCTTGGCTAGAGATCTGGCGAAGAAACCGGAAAAAGTGTGGTTCTGTGTAAAATCACTAAGCGAATCTGTCTTTCATCTAGTCACTTATTGATCACTCTAGTTTGGCAAAAGAAGATAGCAAAAGGAAGGCCGAAGTTTTAAATTCCATGTTTAAGAAATTGTTCACGCAGGAGTATCGTATAAACATACCGTAGTTTGACCATCTCACAAAGTCTCGTATGGATGAGACAGTTATAAGTGTCCCTGACGTAGAGAAACAACTGAACGGGGCTGAAAAAAAAAATAGTTCGCCAGACCCGGACGGAATCCCAATTCGGTTTCACAAAGTGTACCCTACGTCATTGGTCCCTTACTTAGTTTGTTTTTATTGTGAATCTCGGCCAGCACGAAGTGCCAAGCGACTGAAAAAAAGAGCAGGTTGAAACGTCCCCTTAGAAAAATTAGTGAATTACTGTGCTGGTAAATCCCTTACGTTATTTGATTTTCAAACAGCTGAGCAGAACTGAACGTACTCAGACATTTCGCTCTTTACCTATTCTGATCAACACTAAACTGACACAGAATATTTTTTGCACAACGCAATCTGACTTTCAATAATCCCTACAAAAGAATGACCCTGACTAACATTAACCTATACCTTTCACAAATCACTTACCTCACAAAAAACTTCGTTACTCGAACTACTGCTATACAGCGAGGGCCACTACTGCCAGTTAAATAAAAGATTTAAACTACTGAAGGCACTTACTACTGATATACATAATAAGCAAATGAAAGACTTTGATAGAGAACAAACAATGTATTTACCTTAATAGTGTTCAAAAGTCATAATTTATGTAGCAGTTCATGACATCCATTCTTACAAAAGTATTGTTTCTGATGGACGCACGTCCAGATCATCCGCTCTCAAAAATCCGCCATCCCACTTCCCCACATCCACCACTGCTGGCGGCTCACCTCCAACTGCGCAACGCTACGTGCTGTTAACATTTAACTGCCCAACACTACATTAGCAGTACTGCAACAATGCAGACCAGTCACAGACTTCACACAGCACAGTTAGTGATTTTCATACAGAGCGCTATGTGGCGTTACCAATATAAAAACCTAAACAGCCTACTTACATAGCCCCCATGCTCCCTACAAAAAATTTTACAAACTGTTTTGGGCAGTGGCCAATAATGATTTGATAAAATTTTTCATAATTACAATAACAAAGAAATCAAATGCACACACTTATTGATACACTGCTGGTCAAAAGCAAAGATTTTCTCACAGTCCATAAAGACAGTCCTGATCATTTATCACAATAGTAATTACAGTTTTTTTCACAAAGTATCATTAGTAAAAGAAAATGCACACGTAAGTACTGGATTTCCATGCAGTCTTGAAGAAGTGGTGTTGTACTTCCAACGGAAAGACAGTGCTGGCTCTTGACATGCAGACAGGTAATGGGCCACAACACAGCAAACCCACAGCAGAGTCAGTCGAAGTTTTGAAGAATATTGGTAGGTAGGTCATCGCAGAACAGACACACTGTAGCCCTGGTACAGATTACGGTATTGGTGGGCCACCAGAGGTGCAGACCCACTGCAGTCCTTGTAGAAATAATGGTATTGGTGGGCCATCAAACGTGCAGGCCCACTGTAGTCCTTGTAGAAATAATGGTATTGGTGGGCCATCAAAGATTCAGACCCACTGTAGTCCTTGAAGAGACGGCCAGCAGCCATCTGTTGCAACTGTGCAGGTGCACAATCACCATCGAAGCGTCTTGTGGACAATATAACAAGTCCATAAACCACCACTTGTGCACCCACAAAGTTTTTGGGATTTTCCTTAGAACCAGCAATGCTGTAAATCAGTCCCTTGCTGAATTATCAACACACGTGCGAGCACTAACAGTCCTCTTTTTTCCACATATTTTTCCACATATTGTGCATATACTATGACCAACAGAAAAGTGTGCAGTGAAATGAATGCTTACAAGTTACTAATTTGATGAACTAGTGTCTATACAATTATAAATTTACAACATAAGAATACAATTACAAAGGTACAAAATACGTCATTAAAGAACATAATAGTACAGATAACATTTGTAAAAATACTGGCTTTACAGAAGAATACAAATAAACATATATATCAGTGTTACAGGAATTATGAGATAAGTAAATACATAAAAGATCAGAATAACTTTGAAAACATCAACTTCACACATGAGCATTAAAACAAAACAGAATAAATAATGTCTAAACATATCTTTACAAAGTAAATAACACAGTATTAGAAAAATTCTACAACATAACTCTCATCAGATAAACACATAAAGACAGGAAGAACACAAATACCCAAGGGTACACAAACGCATAATGAGATAACACAAGGAAAGGACAAGGTTTGTTTTACTGCAGTATTTTGGAAACAAAACTTTCTTCACTTCTTGGAGATCTCCTTTCGTTCTTCATTATTTCCAAAAAGTCCTATCTACACCTGCTTTCTGTACTTTTTTCGTATAACTTCTCAATGCATTTCTTCCAGTTTATCGCAACTGATTCTCTTATATAGTCTACTCCCTCTTAAGCTAACTTAAATCTATTGAGCTCAGATGCATAAACTAAAGGACGAGGCAATGCAGCAGCACAAAACAATTAATAGAAACAGCAATGCCAAAAAATGCAAATTGGCAAAGCAAGCAGCAGTATATCTAAATTAGCAGAGCAAATGCAACATTACAACTAATATAAGGCAATGTGCAGCAAATAAGAAAAATAAAAACTGGCTTAACAGAGTAATACAAAGTGAAATTCAGTAGCACTATGCCTGGCAAACAGCAGTAGCAAATGCAATAACTAATATCTAAACATGACAAAGTTCAAGCAGAAAAATATTACACTAAAGATAACAATGCAGATAAGGAGAATGTCTATTCACATCTTAATGTCTATGTAATTGAAGTGGTGCACCACAACAACTTATTCTACCATAAAAATTACCAAGTACTTGAAAAGAAACTTATATATGCAGTTACTGTTATTAGTCCCTTCTTATTGTTACTTCCATCCCAAGTGCTCCTTTTTCGAAGAATGTGGATCATAAAATTATTATTTAATAGATCTGTTGGCAGAAAGTGTTCACATTAGCAAATGCATTTAATTTTATTTTATAAAACCAATGCTGCAACACAGCTGGAAACCAGATATTAAGCAAAATGAGCAATCTCACATATATACGAAGGAGAAAAGTACGGACCTGTAAAATTACAGACCAGTATACTTCTCGTCGGTTTTCTGCAGAATTCTAGAACATATTCTGAGTTCGAATGTAACTGATGTGTGAGCAAAATTTCAGCCTATGAACTGTGGTAACAACGTGATTTGATGAATTGCTCCCTCTTGTTGCCTCATTCGATATTCTCGTCAGCTACTTCAGTCTGGGCTACGGGTATATCCAATTGCCAGGCCTGAACTATTTCCTTAGCACTGAAATGCCCGTGTTTTGATGGTTTATCAAGTGTGGTTAAATTTTTAAAAAATTCTATTTACTGTACCATTTGGTTGCTTGAAGTTTTCCAGGACATAGTTTGAATTATCATTGTTGTCTGTCCTGTATTCCCTGAAGCACGTATGAATATGTTTTTGAGGCATGTTGAATTCGCACCATCTGTTTGTGTGTTTTAGAAGCTTGTCTTGTTGCTCTGTGTTCTCTCTCTTGTGTACAACGAGCTGCCTGAGGAGACGGGCGAGCTGGGTCTGTTGATTGTTGGAGAGTAAAAGGGCTCGTACGAAGAGCGGCAGTTCAGATGGCTCTGAGCACTATGGGACTTAACTTCTGAGGTCATCAGACCCCTAGAACTGAGAACTACTTAAACCTAAATAAACTAAGGACATCACACACATCCATGCCCGAGGCAGGATTCGAACCTGCGACCGTAGTGGTCGCGCGGTTCAAGACTGTAGCGCCTAGAACCGCTCGTCCACAACGTCCGGCAAGAGCGGCAGTTCATGTGTAATGAAAGGAAAGGTGTGTAATCCTGCTTTAAGTATACTCCTCCAATTATAACCATTAGCTCTTGATGCATTTGTAGTTGCGTGAGTGGTGGCTTAATTTTAAAACCACGAGTTTGTTTAATGTTGTTTAATGAGCCTGTGTTGATTATTGCAGACGTTAACTCTAAAGTCATTTACTTGTCAGCTTGAATTTGTTTTAGAGATTTCTACATTTAATTAGAGTAATTTTTCTATGAGGAACTTTGTCTAAAAATTTTATGGCTTGTGATTGCTTTGGTAATGGTTGTTTAAATATTGCTGCTTGGCAAAATATATTTTAGTCTTTTATTATTTTAATCGCTTGCCTAAAAGTTTAATGCTAAATGAGCTCATGTTTGTCTACCCTCGCTTAAGATCAAGTCTCAGTTATACTGTAATAAAGACAATCATGTTTGAGTATTGTGGCCTAGTCCTTTCATTAACTGAACCTTTCCTGTGCTAGCGTAAAGCTGCGAAACAGTAATAAACTTCCTACAGACCGAGAAGCTCATCTCCCCGAATGAGCACGGCCTTAGGAAGCATCGGTCGTGCGAAATCCTTGCTTTTTTCTCACGTGTTATATTACGAACTGTGAATGAAGGGCAACAGGCAGACTCCGTATTTCTAGATTTCCGATAAGCATTTGACATCGTGCCCCACTGAAGACTGTTGACGAAGGTACGTGCATACGGAATAGGCTCCAAGATATGTGACTGGCTTCAAGACATCTGAAATAATAGAACCCATTATGTTGTCCAGGGCGACGAGTTTTCATCGGAGACAGGGGTAACACAAGGAGTGCCCCAGCGAAGTGTGACAGGATCGCAGCTGTTTTCTGTATACAAAAATGATCTAGCAGGTAGGGTGGGATGCAATTTGGGGTTGTTCGCTGATGGTGCTATAGTGTACAGGAAAGTGTCGAAGATACAAGATGACTAAGAAAAATTTCTAGTTCCTGTGATGAATGGCAGCTGGCTCTTAAAGTAGAAAAATGTAACAGAGGTTGAAAATACCGCTACTGTTGTAAAGTTCTTTTATTTACAACACGATGCTGGGCCCCGCCTTTTTCTTCCCGTCAACAGATGGCAGTACTTTTGTCACTCTTGTTTGCCAGTTTGCTTCCCTGTTCAAGTACGCTACTCCCTGCTCTGCGTTCGCTGGTAATACAACGCCTCATGTACTCGTCGATCGCGGCGCTGGGGGTCACAGCTCAGAGTGTGTGTCCTGGTACTCACTGCATATCTATTTACCCAGGCAGTCGTCCGCTGTGTGTCACTTCACCGTTGACTTAGGTTTTACAGCACGCATACCGACCGGTGGTCTCTAAAATATTATATGGAACTATTTTGTTTTTTAATGTGTATTGCTGCGTGTAAAAACTATTATTACCTCCTGTTTCTCGCTATTTTCAGCATAACAGCTGCTGATGGGCGTATAAGATCCCGGAACCGAACGTGTTCTACATTAAAAAAAAAAAAAAAAAAACTCTTACAACTGTGCGATATTATCAACGTCTGGTATAATGCTCAGTAGCAGATGTTCCTCCCACAGTATTGTTTACAGGAAAATGTAAATTAATGCGGATGAGTAGGAAAAATAAACCCGTCATGTTCGAATACAGCATTACTAGTATCCTGCTTAACAGAGTCACATCGTTTAAGTATCTGGGTCTAACATTACGGAGCGGTATGAAATAGAACGAGCATGAGAATTGCGGTAATGAACGCGAAGGGTCGACCTCGATTTCTTGGAGGAATTTTAGGAAAGTGTGGTTCACCTGTAAAGGAGACAGCATATAGGACGTTAGTGCGACCTATTCTTGAGTACTGCTCGAGTGTTTGGGAACCGCAACAGATCGAATTGAGAGAAGACATCGAAGCAATTCAGAGGCGAGCTGCTAGGTTTGTTACCGGTAGCTTCGATCAGCATGCAAGGCCTACGGGCATGCTTCGGGAGCTTGAGTGGGAATCTTGGGAGGGAGGAAGACATTCATTTCAAAGAACACTACCGAGAAAGTTTGTAGAACCGGCGTCTGAAGCAGACTGCAGAACGATCCAACTGCCGCCAACATACATTCAGCGTAGGGACCACGAAGATAAGATACGAGATATTAGGGCTCATACTGAGGCATACAGCCACTCGTTTCTCTCTCGCATTGTCTGCGAGTGGATCAGGGAAGGGAACGACTAGTTTTGGTAAAGGGTACCCTCCGCCACGCACCGTATGGTGGCTTGCGGAGTATGTATGTATGACATAATTACGAATTAACAGTGTCGGATATTTCCCTTTACTTGTTCTGTGAAACCTTGTTTCTGGCCATAATTCACGACTCTACGTCAACGGAAAATACAGTTCTTTAGTATCAGTTCCTGATGTACGGTCCATTCCTCTTTTACATGCAATTTTTTAAAGGAACCTGTCAACTACCATACGTAGAATGTAATTACTTAGTAAGCCACAATTAGAGCCACAACCACTCCGTTACTGTTGTAATCTGTAGCTTACACTTCGTAATTTACGATTAATATATTACTTTCAATAGTTTACAGAATCTACATCTACATCCATACTCCGCAAGCCACCTGATGGTGTGTAGCGGAGGGTACTTTGAGTACCTCTATCGGTTTTCCCTTCTATTCCAGTCATATATTGTTTGTGTAAAGAAAGGTTGTCGGTATGCCTCTGTGTGGCCTCTAATCGCTCTGATTTTATCTTCATGGTCTCTTCGCGAGGTAAACGTAGGAGGGAGCAATATACTGCTTGACACCTCGGTGAAGGTATGTTCTCGAAACTTCAACAAAAGCCCCCTGCCGAGCTACTTAGCACCTCTCTTGCAGAGTCTTCCCCTGGAGTTTATCTATCATCTCCGTAATGCTTTCGCGATTACTAAATGATCCTGTAACGAAGCGCGTTGCTCTCCGTTGGATCTTCTCTATCTCTTCTATGAACCCTATCTGGTACGGATCCCACACTGCTGAGCAGTATTCAAGCAGTGGACGAACAAATGTACTGTAACTTACTTGCTTTGTTTTCGGATTGCATTTCCTTAGGATTCTTTCAATGAATCTCAGTCTGGCATCTGCTTTACCGACGATCAACTTTATATGATCATTCCATTTTAAATCACTCCTAACGCCTACTCCCAGATAATTTATGGAATTAATTGGTTCCAGTTGCTGACCAGCTATATTGTAGCTAAATGATAAAGGATCTTTATTTCTATGTATTCGCAGCACATTACACTTGTCTACATTGAGATTCAATTGCCATTCCCTGCACCATGCGTCAATTCGTTGCAGATCCTCCTGCATTGCCATGCAGCAACTAATTATCACGATTGTTACACCTTATCAGTTGCAAGAGCTCATCATATTTCCTCCAACTCTCCTTACCACCCCCACCCCCACTCCACCAAACGCTTCCACCCGGTTTAACACATTACCACACCTCTACCTTCTCCAAACACCCTAATCTCCACACACAACCACAAATTATGTTTTTCTCACAGTGTTTTGCGTGTTTGGTTTAGCTTTTCTCTTTCTTTCCTGCTTCTGTGCGTTTGGAACTAATTTCCCCTCTTCCACCTATTCGGCCTCCCAATTTCCCCAACTTCTCCGTCTCCTCACATTTTTCTTGTTATTGAAATATTACGATTGGAGTGCCGTACAATCAGCCTCTGGTGTATAACAGGATTCCTCAGGAGTAGATAGTTAATTATATGAACCCATTAATTTTCGTAGGTAGGATATTGTCATTTGGTAAGTCACATTCGCTACTACAACTACTTGTTTGTACTTACATTCAATAAGCGTCAGTAAAAAGGTTGCAATCAGTACGCTACTTTCTATAATTAGCGGTAAGTGGCTATACTCAGATGGTCACTTATGTGCTGTTTATAAGCACTAAATTTTTAATAGTGTTTTACACACTATAGCTTGGTCATACACTGTTCTATTTAGTTGCTGTTAGCCGTATACAGACACATTTGAACAGTTGCTCACATCTACAACTAATTCACCTTTTACTGTTGGTACATTAGTTAGATGTAGTTATATCGTTACAATTTTTGTACCGTTGGGCCTTCAAGGCCTGTTCGGACGGAGTTACACTTACACAGACTTTTAGTAAGTTGATCATCTGTAGTTACAGTATGTTAGGCATCTACAGTTCTATGTAGTGAAGTATTTTCAGTTCCAAGGGGTTAGCCACTTACATTGCCAGGTAGTTAACCATGGTTAGCTACAGATGGTTAGCTCTGTGTAAACAATGACCCATAAACATTCTGTTCTTACAGTTACAGATGCTCTATTGTACAGTTACAAACAGTGTTTACGGTTAATAAGCACTTTTGGTCATTTAAGGTCAGGTAGTCAAACCTATTATACTTATTTTATACAATTTATGTGAATATCCCTAGTTATATTTACTTAACGAAACATATCCAGGAATATGTATCCGTTTTTGAACTAGTTATTCGACTGTATCAAATGTATGCAACGAGCTCACATTTCCTCTCGAATCTTCTTCGTTTTAGCTACTGACTAGGAACTGTGTCTACACTTAACTCGGATTATTGCTTCTCGCCTCTTGGTGTATCTCGCTCACTGTTTGCGCTGCCGTATTTTGTGCTACCACGCTAGTGACATCTCTGCACCAGTTCAGTGATGCGTTCTAAAACTTACAATACCATAAAACTGGTATAAATGCCGCAAGTTACAAGTCTTTCACGCAACGTACCTGCGACCTGCGTTTACTCCAGTACTAGTTCTTCCTCTTGAATATAGCTGTGTCCACGCTTCTCTTCGTCTGCAGTCACTTCTCGATACTTAATATTAGTTAATTATTGAGAATTGTCTCTCGGTTTACTCCAGCCACGGGCTCCAACCTTACGATACCTTTGCACTTTGTTTCCGCAGACAGATTTCCCGCCAGTATGCTACTCACCCCACTACAACTGTTTGGAGATTAGTTCCCAAATTTCCCGTCCATAGCGCCACTTGTTGTTGATATTAACTTATTTTATTTGTTATTAGGTTTTTATGTATTATCTATTACGCTGCTTAAGTGTGCTTATATTTTTGTTTTTGCCTTATGACAATTATAGTTGTGTACGGTTTTGTTTTATTATTTTTTCGTACTTTTTGCCGCACTCTGAGACCATCATCAAGATATGAATGCCATTAGCTGATTAGCTCCAGTTCAGGAATGATGGCTACACTTGTCGTTTGGCTTCTTCTGGTACAGATACTATTAACCACACGCAAGCATTTACGAGCTCTTATGGTATTAAAGGATTCATTATTGTATTACTTGTTGCTCTTGTACTTTTTTAGGACCACAGCAGATTTTTACCTTTAGATTTTTTAAAATTTTCGTCCTTAATTTTAATATTCTTATCTAACTTCTACTTACTTCGGGTATACTTTTCTGTACAATCTTATCAAAAAGGGCACTTAGTGCCCGAAACCGGTTAAGAAATTTAATTTCTTTTTTGCAACTGTTTGCTGAGTTTTCGATATAGTACGCCACAGATTTTAGTGAGCGTGTTTTCGAGTGTCAATATATGTGACGTAAATGGCCGTCTTTTGTGACTGAATTGACTTACAGACTTAAAATGTTTACCCCGCTAAGAGACCATAGACCTTAGTATGTGAAATAAATTTGAACTTCATATGCCAGCCTGTTCGAGAGGAAAATGGTCTTAACAGGCAAACATGCAGACAGATAAAAAATGACAAAAAATATTTTTTTCGTGCTGTATGATAACAAATTAAGAATTTTCGATTTTTTTTACTTTACTTCCTTGCTTCTTCCTAAATTTCATGATTCTACGTCAATGGGAAGTACCCTACAGGTTTTCATGAGCGAGTTTTAGAGTAAAAAAATATATGACAAATTGTCTTATTTTTCAACTGAAATAACTTACAAGCTTAACATCTTTACACCGCCAATGAACCATAGAGCTTACTATGTGAGATAAATTGTAACTTGGTACTCCTGCATGTTCCAGAGAAAGATATTCTTAACAGACGCACAGACAAACAGGCAGACAGATAAAAAAACGACCAAAAGTTTTTTTCTTGGTGTACAATAACAAACCAAGAGTTTTTTGGATTTTTCCTTTACTTGCGTTAGGAAACTTTGCATCTTGCCAAATTTCGTAGTTCTAGGTCAACCCGTTAGGGTTTGATCAGTGAGTATTCGAATATCAAAATATACGACAGAAATGACCGTATCTTTTGGTTGCATTGCCTTAGAAATCTAATATTTACACCATAAAGAGTCTATAGCTCTTAAATGTGGTTCTTAACAGACGTACAGAGAAACACGCAGACAGATAAAAAACGATAAAAAATATTTTTTCGTGTTATATAATCACAAAGTGTGAATTTTCGGATTTTTTCTTATATTTCTGCTGTACAATCTTCTTTCTTGTGACATTTTGCGATTCTAGGTCATGGGGAAGTACCCTGGAATAGAGTGGGATAAGTATAAACGGCGGATAAGACTGCGCAACGCTTATATCTCAATTTTAACAATCCGGCAGTGGCACGAAATAGCATCTGTGGCTGACCATTTCTTTTCATATTTTGTTGTCCTGGCGTTAACGGCCACGCATTGCGGTAAGAACATTTTCCTATAAAATTTTATGTTGCGGAAATATGCTACAACTCAGGCAGCAACGAGCTTACGAATTTTAACTTTATTCCGTTGTGTACTACGATGTATTCTCAGCCTTGTGATGTATTAACATATCGACGTTTCTACAAAGCGTTTCCATGTGCGGACGAAAGCTGCAGTCTCATAGTACGGAGCAAGCTTTCTCGTCGCATGTGTGGTAGAACGGCGCAGCGCGTGACTTATCCTATCCGTCATAATTATCTGCTTTTTCGTTTAAATGAAGCTAGAAATGTTTATGAAACCGACAGTAGTCTTCAAAGAATCAGTTTTTTTTCTATTTTAGCCTCCGCAAAAGTAAACCGAACGGAAGCCATGCACTCCAGAAATACTGGAAGCTGCAAAAGAGTGCTTCAAAAGTGGTCAGTCTAAACGACAATTAGTTATGGAGCATGGAATAGGTGAAGCTGCCATCTGAAATCGCCTTGAAGATGTTCGAGGCCATTTCAAGAGTACATTTGTCTCTATAGTTATTACTTTGGGAACTTTTTCCTACGTAAAGAAAAACTTAAAATTAATATAACTTAAAATTAATATTCTTACCCTACTTTTCTTCAGGGTTTTAGGATAAACAGACTGGGACTATTCGTAAGAACTTTTACACTGGGCCGGCCGCGGTGGTCTCGCGGTTCTAGGCGCGTAGTCCGGAACCGTGCGACTGCTACGGTCACAGGTTCGAATTCTGCCTCGGGCATGGATGTGTGTGATGTCCTTAGATTAGTTATGTTTAAGTAGTTCTAAGTTCTAGGGGACTGATGACCACAGCTGTTAAGTCCCATAGTGCTCAGAGCCATTTGAAACATTTTTTTTTACACTGGAACTCGCCAAACACAACAGATTTTTTTAACAGATGTTATTATGATGTAACACTAAAATATTTAAGAAAATTAGTTCAAAGCCACTCTCAGAGGAATAATATAAAAACAAAACTTGACAGAAATACTAAGGTGACCAGAAAGGATTGGGCTTATGATTTCATGCAGGGACGAAATGTTAGCTTTCGGATCCCACAGAAACGTAGTCTTGGAAGTGTGATGGGATTCAAATAACAGCAGACGAACATCTCCTTTGACAATCTTTCGACGCTGATAAACAAAGTAAATGCCTACGGAATATCAGACCAGCGGTGTGGCTGGATTGAAGAGCTTTTAGCGAACAGAACACAGCATGTTGTTATCAATGGAGAGACGTCTACAGACGTTAAAGTAACCTCTAGCGTGCCTCAGGGAAGTGTTGTGGGACCAAAGTTCCATGCGGCTTTTCGCGGATGATGCTGTAGTATACAGAGAAGTTGCAGCATTAGAAAATTGTAGCGAAATGCAGGAAGATCTGCAGCGGATAGGCACTTGGTGCAGGGAGTGGCAACTGACCCTTAACATAGGCAAATGTAATGTATTGCGAATACATAGGAAGGAGGATCCATTATTGTATGATTATATGATAGCGGAACAAACACTGGTAGCAGTTACTTCTGTAAAATATCTGGGAGTATGCGTGCGGAACGATTTGAAGTGGAATGATCATATAAAATTAATTGTTGGTAAGGCGGGTACCAGGTTGAGATTTATTGGGAGAGTCCTTAGAACATGTAGTGCATCAACAAAGGAGGTGGCTTACAAAACACTCATTCGACCTATACTTGAGTATTGCTCATCAGTGTGGGATCCGTGCCAGATCGGGTTGACGGAGGAGATAGAGAAGATCCAAAGAAGAGCGGCGCGTTTCGTCACAGGGTTATTTGGTAACCGTGATAGCGTTACGGAGACGTTTAACAAACTCAAGTGGCAGACTCTGCAAGAGAGGCGCTGTGCATCGCGGTGTAGCTTGCTCGCCAGGTTTCGAGAGGGTGCGTTTCTGGATGAGGTATCTGTTGTGGTTGGCAGGAGAGCCAACCGTGTTTTTCTAAAGGAGGCCGAAATGCACGCGTTTTAGCTCACTGAGATTGGCGTGAGGTCTGGAACATGACAAGGGAATTAGAATTGAGAAAAACGGACGTAGCTGGTGGAATACTTAACTTTAATCCATTAATGAAGAACGTCGCTCTTTATGGTACATGATTCACAATATCAATAGTACGGATACTGGCGCCTTGCTAGGTCGTAGCAAATAACGTAGCTGAAGGCTATGCTAACTATCGACTCGGCAAATGAGTGCGTAGAAGTCAGTGAACCATCGCTAGCAAAGTCGGCTGTACAACTGCTAGGAAGTCTCTCTAGACCTGGCGTGTGGCGGCGCTCGGTCTGCAATCACTGATAGTGGCGACACGCGGGTCCGACGTATACTACCGGACCGCGGCCGATTTAAAGGCTACTACCTAGCAAGTGTGGTGTCTGGCGGTGCCACCACATTCCTCCCTCGCAAATCGGCGTACGGTTGTGGCATAAGGCTTCCGCCCGCCGTGGGGAGGACCCCATGTTGACGTATGCGACGAGGTGGGGAGCCTAACAACAGGCGAGGCTGTGCCACCCGCACCCTGACATTCGGACCGTGGGGAGCTAGGAAACCCCTGAAAACCTGCTCCAGGGTGCACGACAACATGCGGTGTATGCGCCCGTAGAGAGACAGGAGGGCCGAAGGGTCGACCTCCATCGGGCCGGGGCACCCGACGGGCGAAGACGACATATGGTCCGGAGCGGGCAAGAGTTCCATGTCGGAGGACAACTGGTCACGGGAAGCGATCGGCGGCGCGTGACGCAGGGAGGTGCCCGTCGGTTGCAGCGACGCGTCCACTGCAGGCGTCGCCGGCGGGAGAACAGGCGGCGGCGGCGACGGCGGCGGCGGCGGCGGCGCGTCGCCATGGGGCAAAATGGAAGGCAGCGTCGGCAACACCTGGGGCTGAGGCGAGCCAGTAGATGGGTCCCCGGGGCGCTGACCTGACGGCACCGTCGCTGAAAGCAGACGGCGAGCGGCAGATCCCGTGCGACGACAGAAGCGCAGCTGATTGAGATGCCGACGCACCTCACCAAAGGCCCCCAAAACCAGATACATAGCGCGTCAGAGGCAGCGAAGAATGCGCCCTTCGAGCCAACGCCTTGAACCCCGACAGTGGCGATAGTAGACAACGTCGCCTGGAGCAAAAGCAGATGTATGCCGCGGCATAGGAACCTGATGCGGCGGATGTAGGAAAGACATTAAGGTTCGATGAGGGCGACCGTGGAGCAACTCAGCCGGCGAGCGACCATCGCGGGGCTGAGAGCGATACGAGGACAAAAACAGCAATAACGCGTCCTCCCGAGAATGCGACTCTTTCAACTTCAACATCTGGAACTTAAAAGTCCTGACCAACCGTTCAGCGGCACTGTTTGACTGTGGCGAAAACGGCGCGGACGTCAGGTGTTGAATACCATTGGCACTGCAGAATGACAAATTCTGCTGACATGAACTGTGGGCCATTGTCGGAAACAATAGTCTGTGGAAGACCTTCAATGCAAAAGATAGCATTGAACGGGAGCAAGGACAGTGTCGGCAGCTGTGGCTGTAGCTACACGACGAAAATCAATCGGGAACGATTCAACCACGTCATCGGTTTCCGCATCAATGAACATGCAAGCAAGTTCAGAGGAATCGAATACCCTATCCTCAGCAACAGGCAAGCGGGACAGCGCATCGGCGTTTCCGTGCTTGGCAGTGGACCGATACAAGATATCGTAGCGGTACTGCGAGAGGAAAATAGACCAGCGAATGAATTTCTGCGCTGTACGTGGAGGTACAGGCTTGGTCGGATGAAAAAGCGATGTGAAAGGTTTGTGGTCTGTGATTATGGTAAAGTGACGACCATACAAGAAATCATGAAACTTTGCAACACCAAATACGAGAGCCAATGCTTCTTTCTAGATCTGTGAATAATTTCTGTGAGCAGACGAGAGTAATTTGGACGCAAAGGAAATTGGGCGATCGTGCGATCCATCTTTGTGCGCAAGCACAGCACCGATCCCGAAATCCGATGCATCCACCATCAACAAGAGTGGCTTCTGGGGATCGAATGGTGTAGGGCAAGTATTGGGAACCTACGCCGATTTCAACTGGCGAAAGGCACGTTCGCATTCCGTCGTCCAGACGAACGGAACACCCTTACGGCATAAGCGATGAAGCGGAGCTGAAATGGAAGAGGCGTGTGGAATATATTTATGATAGTAGTTGATTTTTCCCAGCACACTCTGTAGCTGCTTCAAATTCTACGGCGACGGCAAGTCTTGTATGGCACGGAGGTGCGTTGGACTGGGATGTATGCCTTGGGCATTGAGTACATGTCCCAAATATAGCAAGTCCCGAGCAAAAAACACATATTTGTCCTTTCGCAAGCGGAGACCATTTTGTCGCAAGACCTGAAATAATGTTGTGAGATTGGCCAAATGTTCTTCTTCCGTCTTTCCGGAGATCACAATATCGTCCAGATAATTTGCTGCAGTAGGGACCGACGCACAAACAGTTTGTAGATATTGCTGAAACAATGCAGGGGCGGATGCACACCCGAATGGCAGTCGTTTGAATCGATACAAACCAAGATGCGTGTTAACCACCAAAACGCGCTAGGATTCTTCGTCCACCGGTATTTGCAAGTACGCATCTGCGAGGTCCAACTTTAAAAATATTTACCCGTGCACAGTTTGTAAAAAGAACTTCCGGGCGGGTAAATGAAAAGTTGCAATCACTAGTTGTGGATTCACTGTTGCCTTGAAGTCCACACAAAGTCTCAACTTTCCGGAAGGTTTTTGCAAAATTACTAAGGGTGATGCCCAGAGAGAAGCCTGCACACGTTCAATTACACTTTGTGATTCCAATTCGTGCAATGTTTCTGCGACCTCATCACGCAATGCGTGGGGAACATTGCGCGCTCTGAAAAATTTCGGTTGCGCTTTTACTTTCAGTTCCAAATGTGCTTTATAGTTCTTAGCGCAACAGAGGCCCGGTGTAAAAATGTCTGCAAATGCTTCACATAGACGAGAAACACTGTCTGAAGGCACTGTCCGGTTCACTGATAGGACCTGATTTACTATAGACAAGTTAAACAACTGAAATAAATCGAAACCAAACACGTTCACTGCAGAAGAAGAACGAAGGACGTAAAATGACACAAGTTTTGTTTGTCCTTTGTATGTTGCAAGAAGGCTGCACTGTCCCAACACAGGGATACGTTGCCCTGAATAGCTTGTTAACTGAACATTTGCGGCACGCAACGGAGGTGTGCCCAGCAGTTTGTAAGTGTCTTGATTGATCAGTGAAACTGCAGCTCCGGTATCGAGCTGGAATGGTATCACTTTGCTGTTAATGTCCAAGTCTACAAAAAGTTTATTGTTCTGCTGACGACAAGAGCGACTGTCTCGTGCAACGTGAACTGACACTGGTACATAATCACTTGCGACTTGACGGGAGTTCCGGCAATGTCGACGCACACTATTTTTGGGACGAACACAGTCACTGTTAGAGAGAGTGGCAGTGGGCGGTGTGGAATGAACTACATGAATATCCATGGGCGAAGTTTCGCGAGCCTGAGTATCCTTGGTTCGATTCCGATTCCGGCACAAAGCAAAGGGCCTGGAACGGTTTCGAGTTTCCGATCTGAGCTTTCTCTGGCAAACACTCTGAACATGTCCTTTTTTATTACAATAAAAGCAAATAGCTTGGCGTGACGGGCAATTCTCACGCGAATGTTTAGTAGCACACCGCGGGCATGATTTGATCACTGCATTTGCTTGCCTGCGCGGCACACGTGGCTGAAAGCCTGGCGGCAGCGGCGCGGCCGGGCGCGAGGGCTGTTTATTGCTCCGTGCAGCTCGCCCGGCGGGCCGCTTAACCTGACACACTACTGGCGAAGCTTCAAATGATTCCTGAGCAAAGTCAAGTGTGTCCTGCCGATCCAATATGTCCATCACTTGTTGAAGGGAGGGATTTACTAGTTTCAAAATCTGTTCCCTTATACGAACATCAGAAACGTTCTGTGCAATTGCATCACGTATCGTAGTATCTGAATAAGGGTGTCCACATTGACACTCAAAAGCACAATCCCTAGTAAGGTCTTGCAAGGTTGCAACCCATTCCCGATTAGTCTGACCTGCCGTACGTTTTGTACGAAAGAAGGTATACCGTTTGGCAACTACGTTGGCTGATTCTTTGAAGGATGCATCTAATGCAGACAAAATTTTTTCGTTGGACAGAGTTGCTACGCCGCGTCGGGGAAATAATTTGACTATCACACGGTACGTGGTCACGCCGACCGACGATAATAAAAAAAGCCTGCCGATCGTTACCTTGAATTGTGTAGGCGGCGAGATGGAATCCAAGTTGGCGTGACCACTCCGTCCAGCTTTCCAGTGCAGCATCAAAAGGTCGAAAAGTTGGTGCAACAGTGTGTTGTGGCTGCGTTAGCGGTGAAGCGGCTGCTGCCGCATCGTTTTGCATCGCACGTTGACCCTGGATGAGCTGTCCAAGGGCATCCAGTAAGGCCTGCGTCTGCTGATTCTGTAAGCGATAAAATTCGGACAGTACATCTGGAGATTGTGGAGAAGCCATTACACAAGTAAATCAGGGCAATATCGATACGAACGCGGTTTTGCCTCGTCGCCAATGTTGTGGTTGGCAGGAGAGCCAACCGTGTTTTTCTAAAGGACGCCGAAATGCACGCGTTTTAGCTCAAGCAGGCTGGCGTCAGGTCTGGAACATGACAAGGGAATTAGAATGGAGAAAAACGGACGTAGCTGGTGGAATACTTAACTTTAATCCATTAATGAAGAACGTTGCTCTTTATGGTACATTATTCACAATATCAATAGTACGGACACTGGCGCGTTGCTAGGTCGTACCAAATAACGTAGCTGAAGGCTATGCTAACTATCGACTCGGCAAATGAGAGCGTAGAAGTCAGTGAACCATCGCTAGCAAAGTCGGCTGTACAACTGCTAGGAAGTCTCTCTAGACCTGCCGTGTGGCGGCGCTCGGTCTGCAATCACTGATAGTGGCGACACGCGGATCCGACGTATACTACCGGACCGCGGCCGATTTAAAGGCTACCACCTAGCAAGTGTGGTGTCTGGCGGTGACACCACAGTATTGAATATATTGCTTCCTCCTGCTTATACCTCCCGAGGAGATCACGAATGTAAAATTAGAGAGATTTGATGGCGCACGGAGGCTTTCAGACAATCGTTCTTCCCGCGAATCATACGCGACTGGAACAGGAAAGCGAGGTAATGACAGTGGCACGTAAAGTGCCCTCCGTCACACACCGTTGGGTGGCTTGCGGAGTATAAATGTAGATGTAGATGTAGATGAGATCTATAAATCAGAACGTCACCACATGGATGTGTCGGGGGATTACAGTTGTTCCTAACAAAGTTCCGAAAGTGATTCCAACATGAGGCAAGAAGCACGTAGGCAAAATTGTGTCAGTTGATAGCGATTGTATGTTGTATGGGAGTTGGGAGGAGTTGCTTCCCTCCAGGAGTAATATTTCCTCTGTATAGGAAGAAGGAGACTTTGAAGAATGTTGTTCCTCCTACGTCACTAATGATGTGCTTCAACTCAGGTCTCTGTCTCATATGGCTACAACATTTTGAGAAACATACACAGCCAATAGATGAAAATGCAGTCTTGTTAATTTTTGACAGTCACTTTCATATTTGAGTCTGAATGCCGTCCTTTATTGCAGGGACCGTAACTTTCATGTGCTTACAATTCCTCCATACACCATTCACAAACTGCAGCCACTGGATCACTGCTTTTTCAGGCCGCTGAAGGAGTTCTATTCAAAAGACTGCAACCAGTTGCTTATTAAACTCCTTGGATATGTAATTACACAAGAATTTATTGGTGAATTCTTCTGAAATGCTTATCAAGGGCAGGCCACAATGACAATGACGAAGGCCACAAAGGCGTTCAAGATGTGCGGAATTTATCCAATCGGTCGTCATATATTCACCGTGAAAGATTTACTGCGTTCTGCCGCACAGATCAAGGTGACAAGTTTAATGATGCCCCCACAGTTGACGCTGGATCTCTCCAGAGCCAAAGTTTTACAGTTGAACGACAACCAGGACCCAGTACCTATGTTTCCACAGAAGAAATAATTCCTTTGCCAAGAAGAAAAGATTGCCAAAAAGACAGAAGGAAAGGACTAAGTCAGAAATAGTGTCCGGGGCACAGTTCAAGAAGCAACTGGAATCCCAGTCAACAGAACAAGGATCAAGGAGGAAACTGTTTGATTCAGATCAAACAAACAAAAAGAAAGCAAGGCAGAAGTTAAATACTTCGACGGAAATTCCACAAACTTTCCACTGCCCAGGCTGTACTGAAAAGTACGATAATCCATCAACAGAAAGCTGTATTCAATGTCTAAAGTGCGAGGAGTTGTATGATGAATCATGCTCTTGTTATAAAGATTCAGGACACTTCATTTGTGATTTCTGTTCAACAGTTTTTCTCGGATTGGAATATTTTTGCAGGTTTTTGTTCACAGCCCCCAGAATTGTCCAATAAATCAAATCTTGTATCAACAGTAATACATGTACAAGGTGTATTATGATTACGTACGCTATGAATTAAATAAAGTCGAAGAACTGAATGGCACAAACCTTTTTTTCACTTAGTAATAATGAGAAAATTTATCCCACTAGGAACGCACTCTGACCCCACGGTCGGGTAAGATCGCGGATTTGCATTAGTTTTTTTACTAAGTACGAATTATAGTTTAAATTGTGCATACGACTTTCGGACACTGTTATATAGTAGGTAAAAGTCAGATGAAATGCCAGTTAAAATAAAATTGTAATGTGTGAAGTTTCTTTCAGTATCTTGCTAATTAAACCTTAAGTGCTCAATCTTACCCCACTCTGCCCTATAGGTTTTAAAGAATGAGCTTCCGAGTATCAAAATAAGTGACATAAATGGTGTACCTTTTGACTGAATTGACTTAGAAGTTTAAAATTTTTACACCTCCAACGGACCATAGACCTTAATATGTTACATAAATTTCAACTTTATACGTCGAACCCCCTGAGAAAAAGTGTTCTTGCAAGTCGGATAGATAGGCAGACGGATAACAAACCGATCTTATAATGGTTCTGCATTTGCATATAGATGCACGGAACCATAAAAAAGCGCTATAAGTGGGTAGTCGTAAAGTGTTTAGTACCACAGTGACAAAAATCAAGCCTCGGACATGGAAATTGGTAGTGGCCTGTCATTCAGTGCGACACGTTTTTACCAAAGATGGATGGTTTTACTGACAGTTTGATTGCAGAAATCTTCATTTTTACTGAAGTGTTTCACCTCGAAAATCACCTCGTTGCCATTTTCGAAGTGTCTGCCAAATCACGATTTCTTCGTCTGAGGAAGTAACCACTGGATACCACATTAGGAGAAAACGTGGGTAGGGCGAGATATGAGAAATCACAGAAGCAGCATGTACAGGGCTTCTGCAAAAATATGGAAACACAGTGAGAAGCACATAGTTGAACATAAATTTAGGTGCTAGCCAAGCCTGTTGTTCGAGCGGGAGTCAAATGAAAACCTTAAAAATTTTTCTGGGAGTTAGAGTAGCTTTAGTCAGTTAAAGTCGTACCCGCGTCGCATGTGCGTTACATGTGTTGAATACTGGGCGTTGCCTCATAACGGTCTATGTTAGGGGTTCACTTGTACGTGGAGCGCGATTTTGTAATATAATTCAAGAAAAATGAACTGAAACGATTGTCATATGTAGAAGAAATTGTATTTTTGACACCACTAAACCAAAGATGTTGCCTGAGAGGCAGAATCGATTGTAATTAGGGCACACGGAGCGCAGTAGCAGTTGCCCTTGCCCTCTGTCATAGGTAGGATGCAAGACTTAAGGCTTGTGGCTAGCTGTGAGAATTTAGTTGTTGGTCTATGGACGGAACATAATACAATTTTTATAAACTGAAGTGATGAATAGTACTGTAACTCAAAGGTAAGGCAACTGGGACAAATTTATAAGGCAATGAAATTTTGTATATTTAGTTTTGTGTATGTAGCAACGCAAATCCTCCGTGCGCTGACAGCTACAGCGACCACCATTAGGAACTCAGAGCAGAGAAAGCACTGAAGAGAGGAAGAAGATATCCTACTGCTGTGCACGTGGATACACAAGCTTGCTTCTGCATGATGTACGCTTTTTACGGTTGGAGGTGGGGAGGGAAATGATAGTAGTGACCAGTACAGTAAGCCGGCCTGTAATGTACGATTCTCCTCCATATTTCATACACTAGAAAATGGTTCTAGGGCCATCAGGTGTAGTAGCGAAGATTCAAAATAAGGGTTATTCTAACTCAAGTAATGACAGCCAGTGATACAAATTTTTATCACCCAGCGTATTTATTTTGGCCGTGGACCGCGCTGCAACTAAAAAATATATATATAATTGGCTGCCCTAGCGTCTCTTATGCTATTTCCTTTAGAGATACACCTCATTTTCACAAGGTGCGATATGGTCGCGGATAAAAGGAATAATCCAGGAAGTGCATCATGAATTTCTTTCATTTCTGCCGTTGATCACAAAAGTTTTGGTTGTTAGATTACCGCTTACAGTCAGCAGTGACCATCTTCAGACCTGTGTTATAAGGACCAAAAGTTTTGTGATCGTTGGCGTAAATAAAAGAAAATCATTCTACACCTCACTTTCCCACAATCCTTCCAACAACTCTGCTTTTCATTCACTTTCCCAACTACTATTCATCTAGTTTCAAATTGCTTCTTACAATGGAAGTGTTTAAAATATTGAGACGTTTCTGTTCTATCACCCGTAAAGGGCATTCACATGTTATATTCTGCATTTGTGTACAATCGATGTTTGAAGAATAAAGACTCCAAAGCCTACAGAAGTCGCTGAAAGAACATTGTCCTGTTACACACAACTACGACCAGCAGGTCCATAAGGGGAATTAGTGAAATATTACTTATCAAATACCTGAAATCTGTTTGAAACTTTATGTTAACTTAATTCATACTTCCCGAAATAAAATATGCCTTGTAGTCATATGTTTTTCCCTTATTCGTCATCAAATTGTAAATGTGGAGTTTCAATGAAGTGATCAGAGGAATGTGGAGTGGAACAAGTGATAGCAAGAATGAGAATAATGCGACCATTAAGACTTTTGATTTTGGTAATGAGAGTACACCAAAACCGATGGAGCACGTCCACTGGTTAGGTTCATCAAGTGTGCCTACGTAGACTCCCTGGTTTTGGTTTCCTATATCATCAAAGGTATTAGCCACCGCCTCCGCAGGCGAGCTTGCTAACACACGTCTCTGATATAAGGTAATTCGAATCCTGCTGGTGTAAAATTTCACTGGCAGTATTTGGATAGCAAGAGATGCTGTCCCTGAGCATCAGTGTCTGCATCAGTGCCCTCGGTTATATTCGAAACTCTCCGCAGTGCCTCATAAAGTGTGGGAAAGTTACACGAGTGGTGGCGACCCGCCTGTTGGATGGTGAAGTTACGCTCTGTGGCTTCCTGGATGCTACTCGAGAGGAGAGGAGTACGCACCGTATTCACCCTCTCTATTCTCATTATCCATAACAACAGAAACCCAACATTACACCGTTCAAGCACTCGTCGATGTCGTCCACACGACACAGATACACACTTTACACTTCATCAGTGGTCGAAGGAAGGTTACGGCAAACCACATCCACTACGACATTGCCAAGAGCGGAGACGTACGATTCTGCATCTGGTCTCATGCGCTCATTCCCTGAGTGAGGGATCACTTCGGCTTTTGAGAAGAATTAAGCAGCCTGTTTCGGGAATTCTTTTGCTGTGAATTTCCTCTTTCCATGAGCTGCCGTTCCTTTGGTTCTTTCATACTACCAACTGGGGCGGGATACTTCTATTATTCCGCAACCTTCAAACAGGTGCTAGTGGTGTACCGTTGGGCTTGTTCGCCCTCAAATCGCTAACCGTACAGTAGCGTCATATCGTTGCTTTCTAAGAGTTACTAGATCTGTTTCATGTTACACTTTTTGTGTGAAACAACTCTCCACCTTGAACTAAGCTCCTGCTAATTACTGCTGGCGGGTCCATCACCAGGAAGATCTCCAGAGCCTCAGATCGTTCAAAATAGCACGAGCTATTATCCACTAAACTACGTTCTTCGCTTAAGTAAATGTACAGTAAACATATGGGATGAGGTGTCCCAGCAACTAGCTAATAGCGATACATGCCTACATCAGCAATGCATTCGATTGTTAGCAGTCCATTTTATTGAGAAATGAAACAATCTCTTGGTACGAGTTCTCGGTCAACAACGCTTAGAGTGCGTAGTTGTTCTGTACGAGCACTGTATACGCAAACAATAATATGTGCTGCATTGTGTCATTATATTGCCGAAGTTGAGGATCTGTCAGATGACAATCAGCGTGTCTTTAGGAAAGAGTTATCGCACAATCAACTTAACAACTGATCCATTCAAGTGGCTGACGAGGATAATATACAGAAGAGCAAATGCCAAATATGTATTACACTATGTGCTACTGAATATGGACCCGCTACTGAATATTGCATCGTGTAATTTACTAAAACACGAAAAAATTTTGGCTGAAGGATTTTTTATTCAAACTTTTTGTGTAATATACTGAAGAATGGAAATTGCAGAGCCAATGAAAACAGTTAACTACTGTCGTGATCAGTGTTCTAGAAAGGCATTTGTAACCAACTCTGGAACGGCGAGCCATACCGACATTCTTGGACGACCCAGGATTGAGTTTGGGGGTAAGTAAAGAATAGTTTGAAACTCATGAAGTAATTATAAGCCGATTTTGGCTTAATACTGTTTACCAGCTGTGCAGAAACTATATCTGTCGAACAGCGGGACAGATCGAGCCTTTCCTGATACTCAACGAAAGTGTTTGCATAAATGTTTTCTAAAAAACTTGGCCATGACCCTCTTTATTCATGTGACACCTCTAAAAATCTTTCCTTCAAACCTCTCGTCTTGTATTAATTTTATTTTATTGTGATAGTTAATTTAATTCAAAATATTGTACTGGCTATTAGGCTGTTCCTCCCCCCATGAACCATGGACCTTGCCGTAATTTTTCCCGAGGGCATGCAGCTTTACTGTACGATTAAATTACGATGGCGTCCTCTTGGGTAAAATACCCCGGAGGTAAAATAGTTCCCCATTCGGATCTCCGGGCGAGGACTACTCAAGAGGATGTCGTTATCAGGAGAAAGAAAACAGGCGTTCTACGGATCGGAGCGTGGAATGTCAGATCCCTTAATCGGGCAGGTAGGTTAGAAAATTTAAAAAGGTAAATGGATAGGTTAAAGTTAGATATAGTGGGAATTAGTGAAGTTCGGTGGCAGGAGGAACAACACTTCTGGTCAGGTGACTACAGGGTTATAAACACAAAATCAAGTAGGGGTAATGCAGGAGTAGCTTTAATAATGAATAGGAAAAAAGGAATGCGGGTAAGCTACAACAAACAGCATAGTGAACGCATTATTGTGGCAAAGATAGATACGAAGCCCACACCTACTACAGTAGTACAAGTTTATATGCCAACTAGCTCTGCAGATGACGAAGAAATTGAAGAAATGTATGATCAAATAAAAGAAATTATTCAGATAGTGAAGGGAGATGAAAATTTAATAGTCGTGGGTGACTGGAATTCGGTAGTAGGGAAAGGGAGAGAAGGAAACGTAGTAGGTGAATATGGGCTGGGGCAAAGAAATGAAAGAGGAAGCCGCTTGGTAGAATTTTGCACAGAGCACAACTTAATCATAGCTAACACTTGGTTCAAGAATCATAAAAGAAGGCTGTATATATGGAAGAACCCTGGAGATACTAAAAGATATCAGATAGATTATATAATGGTAAGACAGATATTTAGGAACCAGGTTTTAAATTGTAAGACATTTCCAGGGGCAGATGTGGACTCTGACCACAATCTATTGGTTATGACCTGTAGATTAAAACTGAAGAAACTGCAAAAAGGTGGGAATTTAAGGAGATGTGACCTGGATAAACTGAAAGAACCAGAGGTTGTACACAGTTTCAGGGAGAGCATAAGGGAGCAATTGACAGGAATGGGGGAAAGAAATACAGTAGAAGAAGAATGGGTAGCTTTGAGGGATAAAGTAGTGAAGGCAGCAGAGGATCAAGTAGGTAAAAAGACGAGGGCTAGTAGAAATCCTTGGGTGACAGAAGAAATATTGAATTTGATTGATGAAAGGAGAAAATATAAAAATACAGTAAATGAAGCAGGCAAAAAGGAATACAAACGTCTCAAAAATGAGATCGACAGGAAGTGCAAAATGGCTAAGCAGGGATGGCTGGAGGACAAATGTAAGGATGTAGAGGCTTATTTCACTAGGGGTAAGATAGATACTGCCTACAGGAACATTAAAGAGACCTTTGGAGATAAGAGAACCAGTTCTATGAACATCAAAAGCTCAGATAGAAACCCAGTTCTAAGCAAACAAGAGAAAGCAGAAAGGTGGGAGGAGTATATAGAGGGTCTATACAAGGGCGATGTACTTGAGGACAATATTATGGAATTGGAAGAGGATGTAGATGAAGATGAAATGGGAGATACGATACTGTGTGTAGTGTTTGACAGAGCACTGAAAGACCTGAGTCGAAACAAGGCCCCCGGAGTAGACAACATTCCATTGGAACTACTGACGGCCTCGGGAGAGCCAGTCCTTACAAAACTCTACCATCTGGTGAGCAAGATGTATGAGACAGGCGAAATACCCTCAGACTTCAAGAAGAATGTAATAATTCCAATCCCAAAGAAAGCAGGTGTTGACAGATGTGAAAATTACCGAACTATCAGTTTAATAAGTCACAGCTGCAAACTACTAACACGAATTCTTTCTCGGACGAATGGAAAAACTAGTAGAAGCCGACCTCGGGGAAGATCAGTTTGGCTCCCGTAGAAATGTTGGAACACGTGAGGCAATACTGACCCTACGACTTATCTTAGAAGAAGTATTAAGGAAAGGCAAACCTATGTTTCTAGCATTTGTAAACTTAGAGAAAGCTTTTGACAATGTTGACTGGAATTCTGTAGGTGGCATGGGTAAAATACAGGGAGCGAAAGGCTATTTACAATTTGTACAGAAACCAGATGGCAGTTATAAGAGTCGAGGGGCATGAAAGGGAAGCAGTGGTTGGGAAGGGAGTGAGACAGGGTTGTAGCCTGTCCCCGATGTTATTCAATCTGTATATTGAGCAAGCAGTAAAGGAAACAATCGAAAAATTCGGAGTGGCTATTTAAGTCCAGGGAGAAGAAATAAAAACTTTGACTTTCGCCGATGACATTGTAATTCTGTCAGAGACAGCAAAGGACTTGGAAGAGCAGTTGAACGGAATGTATAGTGTCTTGAAAGGAGGATATAAAATGAACATCAACAAAAGCAAAACGACGGTAATGGAATGTAGTCGAATTAAGTCGGGTGATGCTGAAGGAATTAGATTAGGAAATGAGACACTTAAAGTAATAAAGGAGTTTTGCTATTTGGGGAGCAAAATAACTGATGATGGTCGAAGTAGAAAGGATATAAAATGTAGACTGGCAATGGCAAGGAAAGCGTTTCTGAAGAAGAGAAATTTGTTAACATCGAGTATAGATTTAAGTGTCAGGAAGTCGTTTCTGAAAGTATTTGTATGGAGTGTAGCCATGTATGGAAGTGAAATATGGACGATGAATAGTTTGGACAAGAAGAGAATAGAAGCTTTCGAAATGTGGTGCTACAGAAGAATGCTGAAGATTAAATGGGTAGATCACATAACTAATTAGGAAGTATTGAATAGGATTGGGGAGAAGAGAAGTTTCTGGCACAACTTGACCAGAAGAAGGGATCGGTTGGTAGGACATGCTCTGAGGCATCAAGGGATCACCAATTTAGTACTGGAGGGCAGCGTGGAGGGTATAAATCGTAGAGGGAGAACAAGAGATGAATACATTAAGCAGATTCAGAAGGATGTAGGTTGCAGTAGGTACTGGGAGATGAAGAAGCTTGCACAGGATAGAGTAGCATGGAAAGCTGCATCAAACCAGTCTCAGGAATGAAGACCACAACAACAACAATTAGGTTGTTGTTTTGAGGCATGCGCTTCTCTTCTGTTTTTTTTCTAATGTTTAGTATTAATGACTTTCTGGTTTATTTGCTTCACATTTACTTGTTTTTTGCAATTTGCATCATTTTACTGTTGCACTGTCAGAGACGAATTTCACTCTGTGTTTGGACTTGCCGAAAACAATTTAACGAAATAAATAAATGCTGTAAAAAATCATCGGTTTTGTACTTTTCATTTATAACTGGTAACTAGATACTGTATAATGCCAGAGAGTGAAAAGAAAGCGACAGTTTCGCTTTAGGCAGTAACGCGGAAATAAAGAGCTTGAGCTATCAGCATTCGTTTTGTCTGCCCCACTTATAGAAATTCCTCTCAGCTCTTCTGATTCGTCACATGCCCAAAGCGTTCAGTAACCAACACACGTTTCAAAGGCGGTCGTAGCACGAGCTGAAACGATGACCTGTTCCGCTCATAATCCGCGCCATTACGCTGGAGAAAGCGGCCTCTCCAACCGATCGCTTTGAGAGGGCCCCGGTGCGCTATCGATACTCTCGTGGCGATCGATACTCGGCGTGAGCCACCCGACGCTCAGTTGGACCAATCTGCTTTGAGGGCCGCTGGCTGTAGTCATCCCGCGCGGCCCTTTGTTGCGACAACCCTTTCACCCGCCGCCGTGGCTATCTACTACAACCTCCGCTGCCTCTTGTTCGCGCCCAGTGCGTCTGATGCGAACTCCATTATGTTTAGTGGCTGCCTCGTAAGAAAATCTTCTCTGGGATCTACACTGGCGGCAATTTGACCCATCGGAATCGATATATAATGTGTGAGGAAGTGAAACAGAAATATAATAATAGTTATCCAATAAACAGTCCTATAATGCCTGCAAAAGCTTCACATAAGTCGCTACTGACGGGGTATCCGAACCGAAATTTTCGCAGTTAGTATGTAATTTACACTATTGGCAATTAAATTTGCTACACCAAGAAGAAATGCAGATGATGAACGGGTATTCATTGGACAAATAATTACACTAGAACCGACATGTGATTTCATTTTCACGCAATCTGGGTGCATAGATCCTGAGAAATCAGTACCCAGAACAACCGCCTCTGGCAGTAATAACGGTCTTGATACGTCTGGGCATTGAGTCAAACAGAGCTTGGAAGGCGTGTACAGGCACAGGTGCCCATGCAGCTTCAACACGATACCACAGTTCATCAAGAGTAGTGGGTGGCTTATTGTGACTAGCCAGTTGCTCGGCCACCATTGACCAGACGTTTTCAATTGGTGAGTGATCTGAAGAATGTGCTGGCCAGGGCAGCAATCGAACATTTTCTGTATCCAGAAAGGCCCGTACAGGACCTGCAACATGCGGTCGTGCATTATCCTGCTGAAATGTAGGGTTTCGCAGTGATCGAATTTAGAGCCACGGGTCGAAACACATCTGAAATGGGACTTCCATTGTTTAAAGTGCGTCAGTGCCAACAAGAGGTGACCGCGATGTGTAACCAATGGCACCCCATACCACCACGCCGGATGATACGCCAGTATGGCGATGACGAATACACGTTTCCATTGTGCGTTCACCGCGATGTCGCACAACACGGATACGACCGTCATGATGCTGAAAAACAGAACCTGGGTTCATCGGAAAAAATGACGTTTTGCCATTCGTGCACCCAGGTTCGTCGTTGAGTACACCATCGGAGGCGCTCCTGTTTGTGATGCAGCGTCAAGGGTAACCGCAGCTATGGTCTCCGAGCAGATAGTCCATGCTGTTGCAAACGTCGTCGAACTGCTCGTGTAGATGGTTGTTGAGACGTGGCTGCACGATCCGTTACAGCCATGCGGATAAGATGCCTGTCATCTCGACTGCTAGTGATACGAGGTCGTTCGGTTCCAGCACAGCGTTCCGTACTACCCTCCTGAACCCACCGATTCCATATTCTGCTAACAGTCATTGGATCTCGGCCAACGCGAGCAGCAATGTCGCGATACCATAAACCGCAATCGCGATAGCCCACGATCCGACCTTTATCAAAGTAGGAAACGTGATGGTACGCATTTCTCCTCCTTACATGAGGCATCACGACAACGTTTCACCAGGCAACGCCGGTCAACTGCTGTTTGTGTATAAGAAATCGGTTGGAAACTTTCCTCATGTCAGCACGTTGTAGGTGTCGCCACCGGCTCCAGCCTTGTGTAAATGCTCTGGAAAGCACCTTCTTCCTGTCGGTTAAATTTCTCGTCTGTAGCACGTCATCTTCGTGGTGTAGCAATTTTAATGGCCAGTAGTGTATATTCCCCTCAGATCTCCCGCGGCGTTGAATAGTTGGTTCTGCACAAATTTTCAGCAACGAGGTCTGCACCAATCCTGAAGCACTTGCTCATGGTTTCGAACGGTACATCTGTTCTTCCGATGTTTGATTAAGCCTTACCCCTTGCGGGCTGCTCCTTCAGACGTTCGTAGGTCTATGGCTAATTTATTTATTTGTCGGCTGTCACGTCTGGCCCTGTAGCCAAATGTTTGCGCTCTGGCGCTGCTCCTTGAACTTCAGGTGCTACTCACTGGCCACTCTCCTAACATCACCCGGAGGTGAGGTATTACCTGATCGAGTTCCACTGTCAGGAAATCCCGACGTATGTGCAAAGCGAGTTTGAGGACATAATTTTGCATTCTCTACAGGTGTAGGGGGAGACGACAAGAACTGACAAGTGCGAGAATTATCGCACAATCAGCTTAACAGCTCATGCATCGAAGCTGCTTACAAGAATAATATACAGAAGAATGGAAAAGAAAATTGAGAATGCGCTAGGTCACGATCAGTTTGGCTTTAGAAAAGGTAAAGGCACGAGAGAGGCAATTCTGACGTTACGGGTAATAATGGAAGCAAGGCTAAAGAAAAATCAAGACACGTTCATAGGATTTTTCGACCTGGAAAAAGCGTTCGACAGTATAAAATGGTGCAAGCTGTTCAAGATTCTGAAAAAAGTAGGGGTAAGCTATAGACAGAGACGGGTCATATACAATATGTACAACAACGAAGAGGGAATAATAAGAGTGGACGATCAAGAACGAAGTGCTCGTATTAAGAAGGGTGTAAGACAAGGCTGTAGCCTTTCGCCCCTACTCTTCAATCTGTACATCGAGGAAGCAATGATGGAAATAAAAGAAAGGGTCAGGAGTGGAATTAAAATACAAGGTGAAAGGATATCAATGATACGATTCGCTGATGACATTGCTATCCTGAGTGAAAGTGAAGAAGAATCAAATGATCTGCTGAACGGAATGAACAGTTTAATGAGTACACAGTATGGTTTGAGAGTAAATCGGAGAAAGACGAAGGTAATGAGAAGTAGTACAAATGAGAACAGCGAGAAACTTAACATCAGGATTGATGGTCACGAAGTCAATGAAGTTAAGGAATTCTGCTACCTAGGCAGTAAAATAACCAATGACGGACGGAGCAAGGAGGACATCAAAAGCAGGCTCGCTATGGCAAAAAAGGCATTTCTGGCAAAGAGAAGTCTACTAATATCAAATACCGGCCTTAATTTGAGGAAGAAATTTCTGAGGATGTACGTCTGGAGTACAGCATTGTATGGTAGTGAAACATGGACTGTGGGAAAACCGGAACAGAAGGGAATCGAAGCATTTGAGATGTGGTGCTATAGACGAATGTTGAAAATTAGGTGGACTGATAAGGTAAGGAATGAGGAGGTTCTACGCAGAATCGGAGAGGAAAGGAATATGTGGAAAACACTGATAAGGAGACGGGACAGGATGATAGGACATCTGCTAAGACATGAGGGAATGACTTCCATGGTACTAGAGGGAGCTGAAGAGGGCAAAAACTGTAGAGGAAGACAGAGATTGGAATACGCCAAGCAAATAATTGAGGACGTAGGTTGCAAGTACTACTCTGAGATGAAGAGGTTAGCACAGGAAAGGAATTCGTGGCGGGCCGCATCAAACCAATGAGTAGACTGATGACCATAAAAAAAAACCTGCACCTTAAGGCGGAAGAGTCAGCACAGCATGAGCATGCAGAAGGTAGTGGAAACCAGTACATTAAAGGTAAAGAAAGCTGGCTAAAGCCTGAAATAAGTTCTGCGGAAATTTTTACAAAGTCTCAGACGGTGTTCAGGAAAGATAGATTAGGCGGAATTGGTGGTGGAGTGTTTGTGTCTGTCAATAATGGTTTATCTTGTAGTGAAGTTGAAGTAGATACTCCGTCCGAATTGGTATGAGTGGAGGTTATACTTAACAGCCGAACTAAGTTAATAATTGGCTCGTTCTACCGACCCTCCGACTCCGATGATATAGTTATTGAACAGTTCAGAGAAAATTTGAGTCTCGTAACAAATAAATACCCCACTCATACGGTTATAGTTGGTGGGGACTTCAACCTTCCCTCGATATGTTGGCAAAAATACTTGTTCAAAACCGGTGGTAGGCAGAAAACATCTTCCGAGATTGTCCTAAATGATTTCTCCGAAAATTATTTCGAGCAGTTAGTCCACGAACACACGCGAATTGTAAATGGTTGCGAAAACACACTTGACCTCTTAGCCACAAACAATCCAGAGCTGATAGAAAGCATCATGACTGATACAGGGATTAGTGATCACAAGGTCGTTGTAGCTAGGCTCAATACCGTTTCTTCCAAATCCACCAGAAACAAGTGCAAAATAATTTTATTTAAAAAAGCGGATAAAGTGTGACTAGAAGCCTTCCTAAGAGATAATCTCCATTCCTTCCGAACTGACTATGGAAATGTAGACGAGATGTGGCTCAAATACAAAGATGTAGTAGCAACAGCAATTGAGAGATTCATACCTCATAAATTGGTAAGAGATGGAACGGATCCCCCGTGGTACACGAAACAGGTCCGAACGCTGTTGCACAGACAACGGAAAAAGCATGCGAAGTACAGAAGAACGCGAAATCCCGAAGATTGGCTAAAATTTACAGACGCGCGAAATTTGGCACGGACTTCAATGCGAGATGCCTTTAATAGGTTCCACAACGAAACATTGTCTCGAAATTTGGTAGAAAATCCGAAGAAATTCTAGTCGTATGTAAAGCACGCAAGCGGCAAGACGCAGTCAATACCTTCGCTGCGCAGTGCCGATGGTACTGTTACCGACGATTGTGCCGCTAAAGCGGAGTTATTGAACGCAGTTTTCCGAAATTCCTTCACCAGGGAAGACGAACGGAATATTCCAGAATTTGAAACACGAACAGCTGCTAGCATGAGTTTCTTAGAAGTAGGTACCTTAGGGGTGGCGAAGCAACTCAAATCGCTTGATACGGGCAAATCTTCAGGTCCAGATTGTATACCGATTAGGTTCCTTTCAGATTACGCTGATACAATAGCTCCCTACTTAGCACTCATATTCAACCGCTCGCTCACCGATAGATCTGTACCTGCAGATTGGAAAATTGCGCAGGTCGCACCACTGTTTAAGAAGAGTAGTAGGAGTAATCCATCTAACTACAGACCTATATCATTGACGTCGGTTTGCAGTAGGGTTTTGGAGCATATACTGTATTCAAACATAATGAATCACCTCGAAGGGAACGATCTATTGATACATAATCAGCATGGTTTCAGAAAACATCGTTCTTGTGCAACGCAGCTAGCTCTTTATTCACACGAAGTAATGGCCGCTATCGACAGGGGATCTCAAGTTGATTCCGTGTTTCTAGATTTCCGGAAAGCTTTTTGACACCGTTCCTCACAAGCGACTGCTAATCAAGCTGCGGGCGTATGGGATATCGTCTCAGTTGTGCGACTGGATTCGTGATTTCCTGTCAGGAAGGTCGAAGTTGGTAGTAATAGACGGCAGTTCATCGAGTAAAACTGAAGTGATATCAGGTGTTCCCCAGGGAAGCGTCCTGGGACCTCTACTCTTCCTGATCTATATAAATGACCTGGGTGACAATCTGAGCAGTTCTCTTAGTTTGTTCGCAGATGATGCTGTAATTTACGGTCTAGTAAGGTCATCCGAAGACCAGTATCAGTTGCAAAGCGATTTAGAAAAGATTGCTGTATGGTGTGGCAGGTGGCAGTTGAAGCTAAACAACGAAAAGTGTGAGGTGATCCACATGAGTTCCAAAAGAAATCCGTTGGAATTCGATTACTCGATAAATAGTACAATTCTCAAGGCTGTCAATTCGACTAAGTACCTGGGTGTAAAAATTACACACAACTTCAGTTGGAAAGACCACATAGATAATATTGTGGGGAAGGCGAGCCAAAGGTTGCTTTTCATTAGCAGTACACTTAGAAGATGCAACAAGTCCACTAAAGAGACAGCTTCGTTCGTCCTCTGTTAGAATATTGCTGCACGGTGTGGGATCCTTACCAGGTGGGATTGACGGAAGGCATCGAAAGGGTGCAAAAAAGGGCAGCTCGTTTTGTATTATCACGTAATAGGGGAGAGAGCGTGGCAGATGTGATACGCGAATTGGAATGGAAGTCATTAAAGCAAAGACGTTTTTCATCACGGCGAGATCTATTTACGAAATTTCAGTCACCAACGTTCTCTTCCGAATGCGAAAATAATTTGTTGAGCCCAGCCTACATAAATAGGAATGATCATCAAAATAAAATAAGAGAAATCAGATCTCGAACAGAAAGGTTTAAATGTTCGTTTTTCCCGCGCGCTGTTCGGGAGTGGAATGGTAGAGAGGTAGTATGATTGTGGTTCGATGAACCCTCTGCCAAGCAGTTAAATGTGAATTGCAGAGTAATGATGTAGATGCAGATGTAGAAAGACATCATGTATATCCACAGGACATGTGGCCTAGAACTGAAAAAAGTGTCATGATGATCTCTGCACTGGCAAAAGATTCCGAAATATACACCCACTGGCATCTCCATGAGGGGACTGCCAAGGCGGAGGTGCTATGAGAAAAAGACTGAACAACCAACGAAAGGATAGCGTGAAACGTTCTGAGGTGTCGAATATCAGACGTCTCAACGTGGTAGGGAAGCTTGCAAATCTGAAAAGGCGAATGCTGTGGTTCAGTCTAGATATAGTGGGGGTAAGTGAAGTGAAGGGGAAGAATGACAAGGATTTCTGGATAGATAACTGTACGATAATATCAATAGCAGCATAAAATGGTGTAACGGGAGTAGGATTCGTTATGAAAGCAGGTAGGGCAGAGAATTAGTTACTGTGAGCAGTTCAGTGAAAGGGTGGTTCTCATAGAATCGACGGCAAACTAACACCGACAACTATAATTCAGATATACACGCCGACGTCGCAAGCTGAAGATGAAGAGCTAGAAAAAGTATATGAGGACATTGAACGGGTAATCTAGAACATAAAATGGAGACAAAAATCTAATAGTCACGGCGACTGGAATACAGTTCTAGGGGAAGGATTAGAAGGAAAGGTTACGGGAGAATATGGGCTTTGGACAAGGAATGAGAGAGGAGAAAGACTAATTGAGTTATGCAGTAAATTTCCGCTATTAACAGCCAATACTCTGTTCAAGAATCACATGAGGAGGAGTTATACTTGGGAAATGCCAGGAGATACCGGAAGATGTCAGTTAAATTACATCACGGTCAGGCACAGATTCCAAAATCAGATACTGGATTTTAAGGCGAACCCAGGTACATATATAGACTAAGATCACAATGTAGTAGTGGTGAAGAGTAGGCTGAAGTTGAAGAGATTATTCAGGAAGAATCAACACGAAAAGAAAAGGGATACGGAATTTCTAAGGAATGCAGAGATACGATTCAAGTTGTTCATCAATGGTAATCTCTAGAAACGGCAATCACAGAAGTTAAAAAGAAAAACATAGGTACAAAGGACATTACTGCGAAGAAACGACGAGGAACAGAATAAATCCTTCATCTGATCAATAAAAGAATGAAAATGTTTAGGGAAATTCAAGAATACAGAAATAGAAGTCACTGAGGAATGAAATAAATAGGATGTGCAAGAAAGCTAAAGCGAAATCGCTGCGCGAGAAATACAAAAATCAAAAAAGAAATGACTGTTGGATGGACTGACCCAGCATACACGAAAGTCAAAACAACCTTCAGTGAAATTAAAAGCAAGGCTGGTAACATTAAGAGCGCAACGGGACTTCCGGTGTTAAGTGTAGAGGAGAGAGCGGATAGGTGAAAAGAGTACACTGGTGTACTCTGTGAGGGGAAGAGTTGTCTGATGACGTGATAGAAGGAGAATCAGGAGTCGATATAGAAGAAATACGGGAACCAGCATTAGAATCAGGATTTAAAAAGCTTTGGAAGACTTACGAGCAAATAAGATAGAAGGGATAGATAACATTCCACCAGAATTTCTAAAATCATTGGGGAAGTGGTGACAAATTGGCTGTTTACGTTGGCATGTAGAATACATTAGTCTGGAGATATACCGTATGATTTTCGGGAAAACTTCATCCACACAATTCCGAAGACTGCAAGAGGTGACAAACGCGAGAATTATCTCACAATCAGCTTAAAAGCTTATGCATCGAAATTGCTCACAAGAGTAATAAACAGAAGAATGGGAAAGAAAACTGAAGCTCTGCTAGACAACGATCAGTTTGGCTTTGGGAGAGGTCATGGCACCACAGAGGCAGTTCTGACGTCGCTGTCGATAGTGGAAGCAAGGTTAAAGAAAAATCAAGATAGGTCCATATGATTTGTCGTCATGGAGAAAGCATTCGACAATGTGTGCAAGATGTTCGAAATGCTGAGCAAAATTGCGGTAGGCTATAGGAGAAGGTGGGTAATATACAACATATACAAGACCCAGGAGGGAAGAATTTGAGTGGAACACCAAGAATGAAGTCTCAGATTAAAAAGAGTATAAGACAGGGATGTACTCTTTCGCACCTACTGTCCAACCTACACATCGAGGAAGCCATGACGAGAATAAAAGAAAGATTGAAGAGTGGAATTAAAATTCAAGGTGAAGGAATATGAATGATAATGTTCGCTAATGGCATTGCTATCCTCAGTGAAGGTGAAGAAGAATTACAGGATCTGCTGAATGGAATGAGCAGTCCATATTAAACGCAATAGTAAATAGAAGAAAGACAAAAGTAATGAGAAGTAGTAAAAATGAGAACAGTGAGAAACTTAACGTAAGGATTGGTGATCACGAAGTAAATGAAGCTAAGCGATTATGCTACCTAGGTGCACGGAACAAGGAAATTTGGATATTATTGTTAAGTTCCTATGGGACCAAACTGCTGAGATCATCGGTCCCTAGGCGTACAAACTACTTATTCTAACTTAAACTAACTTACGCTAAGGCCTCACACACACTCATGCACGGAGGAGGACTCCAACCCCTGAGGGAGGCAGCTGCGCGAACCGTGACAAGGCGCCACAGACTGCGCGACTACACCGCGCGGTACGGAGTAAGGAAGTCTTAAAAAGGAGATTAGCACTGGCACAAAGGGCGTTCCTGGCCAAAAGAAGGCTAACAGTATCAAATGCAGGTGTTAATTTGAGAAAGAAATTTTTGAGAATGTGCGTTTGGAGAGTAGTAAAATCGAAACAGAAGAGAATCGAAGCAATTGATATGTGACGCTACCAGAAGAATGTTGAAAATTATTTGGACAGAAAACGTAAAGAATGACGAGTTCTCCGTAGTATCGATGAGGAAAGGAATTTGTGTAAAGCCTCGTCGCCAGTTTTGTGAAGACCTCGTCGCTACTATCGTAGAGGCCGGGTTGCCGTTATTGCTACGGTAGGTCGAGTTTGTGAGCTCTGAAACGGCTTCTGGTGCAGTACATCGATACATCTACATCTACATCCGTACTCCGCAAGCCACCTGACAGTGTGTGGCGGAGGGTACCTTGAGTACCTCTATCGGTTCTCCCTTCTATTCCAGTCTCGTATTGTTGGTGGAAAGAATGATTGTCGGTATGCCTCTGCGTGGGCTCTAATCTCTCTGGTTTTATCCCCATGGTCTCTTCGGGAGATATACGTAGGAGGGAGCAATATACTGCTTGACTCCTCGGTGAAAGTATGTTCTCGAAACTTCAGCAAAAACCCTTACCGAGCTACTGAGCGTCTCCCCTGCAGAGTCTTCCACTGGAGTTTATCTATCATCTCCGTAACGCTCTCGCCATTACTAAATGATCCTGTAACGAAGCGCGCTACTTTCCGTTGGATCTTCTCTACCTCTTCTTTCAACCCTATCTGGTACGGATCCCACACTGCTGAGCAGTATTCAAGCAGTGGGCGAACAAGCGTACTGTAACCTACTTGCTTTGTTTTCGGATTGCATTTCCTTAGGATTCTTCCAATGAATCTCAGTCTGGCATCTGCTACACTGACGATCAACTTTATATGATCATTCCATTTTAAATCACTCCTAATGCGTACTCCCAGATAATATATGGAATTAACTGCTTTCAGTTGCTGACCTGCTATATTGTAGCTAAATGATAAGGGATCTTTCTTTCTATGTATTCGCAGCACATTACACTTGTCTACATTGAGATTCAGTGGCTATTCCCTGCACCATGCGTCAATTCGCCGCAGATCCTCCTGCATTTCAGTACAATTTCCATTTTACAATCTCTCGAAATACCACAGCATCATCCGCAAAAAGCCTCAGTGAACTTCCGATGTCATCCACAAGGTCATTTATGTATATTGTGAATAGCAACGGTCCTACGACACTCCCCTGCGGCACACCTGAAATCACTCTTACTTCGGAAGACCTCTCTCCATTGAGATAATTTCTCCCTGCCACTATTACACAACTGCGCCCTTGGGTCAGGTAACGGAGTAGGAGAACGAAGATTGTACAATACTTCACCAAATTACTAATAAATGAACACAAATGAGTTTAAAAGGTTTATTTATGTTTGTCACTTGTCGAATAACGAAGTCTGTAACACTGCATAATATAACTCAAAAAGGGCGCTCAATGGCTATGCGCAAATAATCGTACGTAAGCTTCACAGTACATAGCAAATGCAGTTTACAACAACTGTCTGTTCACTTCTAGAAGTTCACTATACGACGTTTCCTGTGTAAGTCAGCCCTGGACGATGATTTGTAACCGAGCGGGCGAGAGTTGCTCTTCTATCTACCGAGTAGGCTTCTGTCCGTTGTGGTCCGGTCATTGCCGGATTGTACTCGGATGACAATTGGCCCAGATAGAGACGATATCTTAATCTTCAGCACCGCCCGTGGCGGTAGTGGAACTCGCCAAATGGCGAGTCTCTGTGGCACTGGCACCAGCTGGCATCTTTGTGCCTGTCGTGCTTTTGCCCTGGCTGTGTCTTGTTGGGACGACACAGCAGGAATATATTGAAAACACTGACAAGAAGAAGGGACAAGATAATAGGACATCTATTAAGATATTGGGGAATAACTTCCATGGTGCTGGAGGGAGCTGCAGAGGATAAAAACTGTAGAAGAAAACAGGCATTGGAATATATGCACCAAATGATACACGACGTAGGTTGCAAGAGCTACTCTGAGAAGAAGAGGTTGGGACAGGAGAGGAATTCGAGGCGGGCCGCATCAAACCAGTCAGAAAACTAATGACTCAAAAAGAAAAAAAAGAAGGGAGCGTAATCGATTTCCAAATTACAGATGTGTGCTCCAGAATTGGGTGCAGCACCGTCTTGTACACAGCATTCCAAGAGAGCGTTGTCGGCGGATTTAGCAGTGTATAGAACCAGGACGAAAAGGCTTCAGGAAAAATGTGATGAAATCAAAAGAGAAATGGTCGTCGGAAGGACTGATTCAGCATACAGATAAGCCAAAAGAACGTCCGCAGAAATTAAAATTAACGGCCTCACATAAAGAGAACAAGAGGAATTCCACTGTTAAACACAGAGGAGACGGTAGGTAGGTGGAAAAAGTACATTGAACTCCATAGGAGTGGTAACAGAGCTTTAGATCAAGTAAAGCGGTAAGCATAAACCGTATTCCTTCATAATTTCTAAAATCATTGTGAGGAACTGCTAGTCAAAGAACTAATCAAATTTATTTGTAGAATCTACGAATCTGGAGACATACCAGCCGTTTTTATGAAACAAAAAATCATTCACACAATCCTGAAGACTGCGAGGGCAGTTGAGTGTGAGAACTACCGCACACACACTATCTTGCGTCTTTATAAAACATTGAGTTATACTTTGACGAGCTGAGCTGAAATATGAAAAATAAGTTACCGTACTTACGCGTTTTGTTATTATTCAATGAGTATAAGTGCAGCGATTCATCAACAACCGGTATTACCACAAAAATGCAAAGGTCGACACTACAAGCTCTTTCTATGTGCCTTGCAATTATAGCTATTTTAAAAAATGGTTGAAATGGCTCTGAGCACTATGGGACTTAACATCTGAGATCATCAGTACCCTAGAACTTAGAACAACTTAAACGTTACTAACATAAGGACATCACACACATCTATGCCCGATGCAGGATTCGAACCTGCGTCCATAGCGGTCGCGTGGTTCCAGACTGTAGCGCCTAGAACCGCTCGGCCACTCCAGCTGGCAGCTATTTTACTTTTGATGTAATGAAGCGCTAAAAACAATAAATAAAAATCATTACACTGTGTTATTCGTAGAGCATGTCTTGAGGTAAGGGAATAGTATTTTATTATTCCGATTAACAACGTTAGTTACACAGTAAAGAAAAAAAAGAAACTTCTGGATGACTCTCTCCTACGCAAGATATAATAATGTAAAACCTTCTATTGCATTCACCAAACATACTTGGCGCCAAACGTAACACCGCGGCAAGAAGAGAACTCCTTAGCGACAGAAGTAGTTACTTTCGTGGGGTAGCTTTCTTGCACGCACCAATTAAACAATACCGTCCCGTGACCAGATAGGGTTGGGCTACTGTATAAATGATTGGAACACCGTCAGCTACAATTTGGTATAATTTATTGATAGAAACTTGGCAGTATTTAACTGTAGTGTGGCGATTGTACGTGGCAACAGATCATTGTTCACGTGGTTTGACCTGCCTTTAGCTCTCAAGTAATATTGACTCCAGTGAACGATACCTACAATAGCTTGTTGAATATACAGTTCAGCTCTTCTTAGCGGCTCTAGGATCTTCGGTCTGGAACCACTCGACCGCTACGGTCGCAGGTTCGACTCCTGCCTCGGGAATGGGGGTGTGTGATGTCCTTAGGTTATTTAAGTTTAAGTAGTTCGAAGTTGTAGGAGACTGGTGACCTCAGATGTTAAGTCCCATAGTACTCAGACCAATTTGAACCATTTTTTTCTTCTTAGCGACGACTGTAGAAGCGGTCCAGAGGTTGTCTTGTGGTGCTGTTTATAATGTGCCGATACAGTCGCTGATAATGACTTGAGAGGAGCCGTGTGTCCGCTTATATCCGCGACTGGCGGATGGAAACTATTTGAATGATGTGTGGTGGAAGCATAAAATAGGGCTTGCCTCTTTGCGCCTCTCCGTAGATTGGCGTTAATAGAGTTGCACCTGAATATTAGGCATCTTGGTACTCTTCTATGTGTGACTGTTATCTCTATCTTCTTGAATAAGTAAGGAAGATAGATGAGGGTTTAACGTCCCGTCGACATAGAGGTTATTGGAGACGGAGCACATGCTCGGTTGTATTTCAAGTTCCGGAAAAGAAATCTGACGTGCACTTTAAAAGGAATTATCTCGGCATTTGGCTGGAGGGGTTTAGGGAAATCACCGAAAACCTAAATCTGGATGGCCTGACTCGTATTTGAACCGTCGTCCTCGCAAATGCTCCACCTCACTCAGTAGTGTCTTCTTGAGGACACAGCACAAAGATCTGTTGTTGGGTTGACAGAATAAAAATGAAATTTCTCATGACTTTATTTTCCATTTTCATCATTGAAAGGCAAGCACTAAGCCAACTTTAGTAAAACAGAGGAAAATGCTCCTATTAGAGGATAAAAACGCCATAATACGTTCGCATGCCAAACATTTTGGGAAAAGATGATGAGGATGATAAATTGAGGCAGCTGATATCCCACTTTTCGGTCGGTATCCTTTAAATAAACAGGAAGCTATTTGCATTTCTTGTGCTCCGATAGGACCATTTTTCCGCTGTTCCCTTGTTTTCCCTGCTGCAGCAAGGCATGTACTCATATGAGAAGAAATATATTGCACAGTAAAATTTAGATAGTTTACTTATATGAAACTGAAATAACGCAAAATTTGCATGTGCTTCAGTTCTACAACATGGGTTTTCCAGGTGATAACGAAGGCGCTTTACAGCATATCTGTCGTTGCTATGTCACATTATAAACTACGTTTCCGCCTCACACCGGATTTACGTGCGTATTTTACGTGTTCACGAAAGGTAAATTTGAACCTCTGTGTGTTGGAAACGGTTAAAGACATCAAGAAAGCTTTCAAGGCTCTTACGGATCGGGATCTTAGGAATATATCAAAAAATGCCACGTGCTGTGCACGCATGGAATCCTCGGTTGTGTTCCGACCTCTGAAGACGACAAAAATATAGTAATGAAACCCCGTTTTGGGGGGGTTTCCTAGCAACCGCCCATAAATAACGGTGCCTCCCTGAGTCCCATCAAGCCCACCATAGACGACATTAAATGTAAAAAGAACCGCTTTTCTCCATGTGCCGAAGTAAGACGAAGTGTGTTATATTCATGTTTTGAGGCAGGATAGTAACACTGATACGATCCTTCTGCTGGGTAAGCAAATGGTCCCTATTCCAAGGGCTATCCAAAACATTTGACCCCACCACTTTATCACCAATAGAATCGGAGGTAAGAGCACTGGGAAATCCTATTTTTATGCTGTCGCATGCATACCGAAAGTTTTTTGTTGTGGATTCAGCGAGAAAAGCCAATAATAATCGACCACAAGTTGTTAAGTAAGCATTTTAAAAGTAAAATACGTTCTCCTGTAACGACATCAAGTGCGGCAGATTATTATGTTCATGAAATGTGGGGTTCTGCTCCAGCGTTTGAAGCACTTATGGAGTAGTCTTGGCATTAGTATCGAAGGAACTGAGGGACACGCTTCTAGGATCGTGGAATGTTGGTATAGCCCATAATAAGTATCTCGAGGAACTTAAATTGGAGTCTTTGGGAGAAGGGCAGGTTTTTCTAGCGAAACTCTGTTGGTAAATGTGTAGTTGTTGTTGCTGTATTCTTCAGCTCGAAAACTGATCTGATGCATCTCTACATGCTAGTCTAAATTCTGCGCCGGCCTTTTCATCTTATTATAAACTACATTCATTACAACCCGCTTACTGTATTTGACCCTCTGGGTCCCTCTATTAATTTATCCCTCCCCCCCCCCCAACCCAAGCCTCCCAACCCCTTTCAAACGTCTTTCCATTACGAAACTGGCAAGTCCTTGACACTTCAGGCTGTGTCGTATCAACAGATGCTTTCTTACGGCCATGTTGCACCATATTTTATCTCCCATTTTCGATTCACTAGCCGGCCCTTGTGACCGAGCGGTTCTAGGCGCTTCAGTCTGGAACCGCGTGACTGCTACGGTCGCAGGTTCGAATCCTGCCTCGGGCGTGGATGTGTGTGTTGTTCTTAGGTTAGTTAGGTTTAAGTAGTTCTAATTCTAGGGGACTGATTACTTCAGATATTAAGTCCGATAGTGCTTAGAGCCATTTGAATCATTTTTCTATTCACTGCCTCTTCATTTGTAATTCTATTCTCCCATCTAATCTTCAGCATTCTTTTGTAGCACCACATTTCAAAAGCTTATATTTTCTTCTTGCTAAGGTGTTCATCGCCCACGTTTCACTTCCGTAGACATCTACATTCCAGACTACTACCTTCAATCATGACTTCCTGACACTTAGCGTTAGCAAGTTTCTCTTTTCCTGTTGCGTAATTTTGCCATCATCGATAATTTTGCAGTCCAATCACTAAGACGCATCTACTGCTTTAAATATATCATTTCCTTCACTACATTCCATTACCTTTATTTTATTTCTGTTGATATTCACCTCATATCTTGATTTCAAGAAATTATCCATCCCGTTCAGCTGCTCTCCAACTACTTTTCCGTCTCTCACAGAGTTAATATGTCAATGACAAATTTTCAAGTTTTTATTTCTTCTGCCTGAACTTAAATTTCCTTTCGAAACTTCTCATTGGCAGTGGTCGTATAGAGTTTTAATCATTCTTGCAGTGTTTCACTTTTACAAGGATTTTGGAGATGAATTATCATTAAAAAAACATAAATCATATATACAGGTATTAATATATTTGCTGTTCCAGTTTTAGGATGGGCTAGGTAGTCGGCTACGGCCTTATAGTAGGAACGATTCTAGCATTTGTCTGAAGGAATTTAGGGAAACCACGGAAAACCTGATGTTAGGTTGGACGGATGCAGACTGCAACCTCCAGCCTCCCGAACACTCAGTCTGTTTAAAACAGAGCTACTTCATTCGGGTTCTCTGTAGCCTTTACCTGACTTCTAAAATAAAGCGTAGAATCAGTATTGGCTCGTCCGTTGCTACATTTCCGGGGAACCCAAACTGATATTATCTGATGTTGGCCTCTACTAGTTGCTCTGTTTTTCTGGAAAGGATTCGTGTCAGTATTTTGTAACGATTACTTACTGAACCCGTTGTTTGGTAAATACAGAGAAGCATTTTTCGGAGAAGACGGTACATCAGTTCTATCGCCACTACCTTATACCTCGTTATAATATGTCACACCTCTCCTGTCTACGGTATAACTCCTTTTGTTTAACTTTGTGTGTTAGATAACGTTTTCGCCGTGTCTTACCTTTAGGTGCTCACTTTAGCAATTTCATCTCTGGTCCTGTCGCATTTTGACGTGTCGCAATATAAGTGAACAAACCGGACCCTACTTCTCCTAGTAGCCATGGCATGGAGTGGACGCAAAGAAAGGCATGCTCGCGTCTTTGTACAATAATTGCGAATAAATAAGTGAGTTTTAAAATATCATTGTGTGGACTACACTACTTCATAAAACCAATTATTTTATATTTTACCAACGATACGAAGGAGCCATCACCATCTCCTTCCAAGGACTAGGTCTCTATCATCCCTCCATCCATCCATCTCTTACGACATCTGCCTAGTTCTTTCTTCTCAGTCGGACGATAACTTTTTATCTTTTCTTGGAAATCTTTTTTGTCATTCTATGAACATGAACCTTCCATTTCATTCTATTCTCTTTTGTCTTGTCAGTATCTGAAAAGATTTTTAAATCTGATCTTATTGTTTCGTTCCTTAAATGGTAAGTACAGCCATAACTTTATAGAATTTCAGACATTTTTCTTGTTTTGTTTCCTTCCCAAAGTTCTTGTAGTACTTACAGCTGGTATCACATATTACGTAACTGAAGTTGGCTACTTGTTCTAAAATTCTCTCACTCTTATTACTATTTTCTATCTGTGTCACGTTTGCAGATATAGTTAAGTTGTAACATATTGCATTTTGGCTCAATCTGCAAACTGCACTTTGTACATTACCTTCTGTTTCCCGTATAATTATATGGTCATCAGCATATAACAGGTTATTTATTGGCACATTCGATCCCATTTTAGTTCCTAAATGTATTTCACCTTTCCACTTCATAACCAGATCGTCAAGATGTCATTTAAATAATGTGGGTGACAGACTGCACCCTTCTCGATCATCTTCATTGATTAAAATTTCATCTGACATTTGAGAACCTGAACTTATAACTATTTTTGTAATACATACAGCTCTTTATGGCATTAATAAAATATAAAGATGTAGGAAAACCTACTATTTCTAAATTATCCTGAAAACACATTTTTCTTACCTTATCAAAGGGTCTCTCAATATCAACAAATGTTTTTAAATAATTTGTCATGTTACAAATATATTATCATTACACGAACGTCCCTCTCTCGAGACTGTTCTTCTGAGATTATTGCGTCACCGATAGTTTGTAACCTTTGATTAAGTTTTCCCATAAATTTTATATCTTTCATTTAGTAAGCTTAATTCTCTATAATTTTCTAAGTCTTTCCTATTACCTTTTTTAACTATAGTAGATACTGTAGCTGTGTTCCATTCTTCAGGTACAGAACAGTTTTCCCACCACAAATTTTTAAAAAATGGAGGAAGAAAATTGTTAAAATGGATTCTCCATATTTGATTAATTCAGCATAAATGCCATATAGGCCAGCAGCTTTTCTAAGATAATACTGACGAAAAGGAGCCGCAAGATTTCTTCCGCCAGTCTAACCAGCAGTAACGGAAATATGATATAGTACAGGGAGCTACGATAATAAACTATGACAGATAAGAAGTGTAAAGAGCCATATGGATAGCCATTTTTTCCACGCTCAGTACGTGAATTAATCTGAAAAACCATTAACATTGGTACATCGAACCCTCCTCCGCGCCCTACTTTACAGCAACCTGTAGAGTATGTGTGCAGATGTAGAGAGAGAGTTCGAGGACACGATGTGATATGTTTACGTAAACAGGTAGCTTTCATTTTCTTGACACTGCGCTCTTCCTGCCAAGCCGAGCACCTTTTAGTTTGATACGTTGTCGGCCGAGCCAGTAAACGTTTGGCGCTTCGGCCTCGGTAGGCAGACGGGCGCAGCTCAGCCGCCAGCCCTCGGCTGCTGTCGCGGAGCCGTTAATCCTGGCGATAAGGGCTTACCCCGCCAGCGCTGTCGCGCGGAGTTGCTTCCAGCGGCCGTCAAGGTGCTTAACAACTAATTTGGCCGCCGTTAATTATGAAAAATCATGTTCCCGGGACAAAGGCGCCTGCCAGCGCTGCCTCCTCCAACCTGTAGTCTTCACACGAGGCGAAACATGTTCGCTTTTCATCACTCGAGACTGTAGTGCTGCATCATAGATGTAGTGTTCGGTATCATTTGTGCAGTGGGAAACGAAACTTGTATCGTTAATGTAGCGCAGTCACTGGACTGTACTGACTTCCTCCATGTCTTCTATGGCTCTAAAGTATTCATGCAAATTTCCTGCACATGTAATTCGTTTATTCGTCTTTCTTCATGGTCCATAAGCTAGATTACTACATGCACCTATACGACCTGTATGCTACTATTGTATATATTGTACTGACTAGTCGAGAGACTTATCAGGAACGCGCACGTTATTTTTTTATTTATTGCTTGACCAGATTACGGCCTTAAGGACCTCTCTTACCTCTGAACTGGAGCAACGCATATCCAAGATATAACAAAATTTTCCCTATGATAAGCCAACGGCCTTGCTACAGTGGTAACACCGGTTCCCGTCAGATCCGAAGTTAAGCACTGTCGGGCTGGGCTAGCACTTGGATGGGTGACCATCCGGTCTGCCGATCGATGTCGGCAAGCGTGGGATGCACTCAGCCCTTGTGAGGCAAACTGGCTTCAAAATGGTTCAAATGGCTCTGAGTACTATGGGACAACATCTGAGGTCATCAGTCCCCTAGACCTTAGAACTACTTAAACCTAACTAACCTAAGGACATCACACACACCCATGCCGGAGGCAGGATTCGAACCTGCGACCATAGCAGTCGAGCGGTTCCAGACTGAAGCGCCTAAAACCACTCGGCCACAGCGGCCGGGGGGTAAACTGGGGAGCTACTTGATTGAGAAGTAGAGGTTCCGGTCTCGTAAACTGAGAAACGGCCGGGAGAGCGATGTCTTACCACATGGCCCTCCGAATCCGTATCCAGTGACGCCTGTGGGCTGAGGATGACACGGGAGCCGGTCGGTACATTTGGGTATTCAAGTACTATTCTGGCGGAGTTCAGTTTCCCAATAATAATAATAATAGCAATAACTAACATTAATAATGATAATAATAATAACAGTGGCGGTACTGGTAGCAGAGGGATCTAGAATGCTATAGATTACCTTAGTACATTTGAAGCCATGATTACTATTATCACAAGCGGAATGGATAAATGAAAAGGAGAAAATAGAAATCGTACTATGAAGGCCTTCACGATCTGATGTCATAGTTGCTGATGAGTCTTTCGGGCTATATGGCCGTGGTAGAAGAAACTTTTCCATTCCTGACGTTTCATCCAGAGCTGCGGTGGGCATCTTCAGAGATGCTCTTGAAAAGTGTTCTCGACCAAGGCGATACTGTCGGGAAGACTCATTACCAACTAGAATATTGAAAAGATAGTGACAGTGGCTGTCAGGAATATAAGAGGCAAGGGCAAGTTCTGACGGAGATATCTGACGAGAACGAGCCACACGGAATAAAGGAGAAATGGCTACTATGTGAGAAGGAGGATCACGAGCTGTTATTATTTTTTTTTGCGTTTGGAAGGAATTTAACTTTTCTGATATTTTGAGAAAGATTGTTCCAAAATCAGGTTCCTCATACAGAAAATGATGTAGTGGGACTAATGGTACAGAGGGAATTTTACTTCCTTGAAAACGAGTATTTCTGCTATGTTGTTCAGTTGAACACAAATAAGAAGGAGTGCAATGACTAACAATGCGATGAAGCAAACATACAGTGCGATAGTCTCCACTCTCAACTGCCCGTAGCCTTGATAATTGTCCGTAGGATGTTATAATATAATCGAAATGCGAACATCCCATATGTGTCGTACACAAGCCAACTCTACCCTTACGATAATCCTTAGAGAATGGCATCACCATAGCCAATAATGGAGAGTATTAGTATCCCTACAAGTTTCTTTTTCAACCCTGAAAGAAATACTTTTTTGTATTTCTGTAATGAGTGAGACGACGCTGACACCTTCTTACAGACTGCAGTTGTGTGTTCCGTCCAGTGTAAATGATGGTCTAGATTTATACCCTAATGCTTCACAGAAGTAAACAGGTTATTTTTGTGCCGTTTAGAATTAATGCTGGATGACATTCTCTGAACTGAGGAGTAATAAGTCCTTTCTGAGTGACTAAGACTGCTTGCGTTTTAGATGGGTGAAGTTTCAAACCTACGATCTGTACCCTACACTCATACGGATAATAAAGCGGCAATTACAAGCTGGATGGCTCTGCGCAGGTTTGTTGGACCTGCACTTGGCTACAAATCAGTGTTGTTAGCAAATGTGTGATATTTGAACCTCCACTCACCCAAAGCCACTACCACCAACTTATAGGAGATACATAGACTTAAACAAACAAACAAAAAAAACAAAAACAATAAGGCATTTGGTGAAGACGGCATCATTGCAAAACTACTAAAGACTCTCGGACCAAAGTTTCTAGAGCAAATTGCACAAATAATTAGAACCACCTGGCAAACGAAACTACGTCCTGATAGCTGGAGAGGCGCACCTATCCAGTCGTTGCATAGTATGGAAGATAGGGCGAATGTGAACAACTACAGAGCGCTCACCCTGCTACATGTAATTTACAGAATTGTCTCGACATGCTGATTCCAGAGAGCACAAGAACAATTAGAATACAAAATTGGCGAATACCAGGCAGGCTTCCGGCACTTGTCGTGTATGTACAGACCAAATATTCAATCTGGAAGTAGTTCTACAACACAAAGCCATCCAGAATGGTGCAGTCATTTGGACCTTCACAAGTTGCAAGACGTCATACTGTTCAGCTTAACGAAAATCCTTGTTCAACTTGTTATAAGAACCGGGACACGAATAAAAACACTATGACTAATCTAACTAACGAAATATCGAAAATTAAATTCATGGCTGAAGTTTCCGATGCCTTCATGATCAACACACACACACACACACACACACACACACACACATACACATACACACACACATACACACACGTGGTAAATGGAAAACGGTCAATGGTATATGGTGAACACTGAAAGTGAATGGTAAATGAGAAACGGTGAATGTTAAATGGTGAGCCGTGCATAGTAAATGGTGAATGATAAATGAAGAATGGTAAAAGATAAACTAGAAACGGCGAATGGTAAACGGCAAACGTTGACCGGTCATTAGGTGCCAAACGGAAACTGGTGAATGACAAAAGGTAAACATTAAACGGCAAATAGTTAAACAGATAAATGGTTATTTCACTCAAATCTGTAACAGATTGCCATGATACTGCATCATAATTACCTGAAATCGTAATAAATGTCTCCAAAATTGCAGCATACTGTCCGACGTACTGTTTCGTCATTAAATTTCTCTGCTTCATAATAAATTTTACCTCATGTATATGTTTGTGTGCACACAAAATATTTGTACAGTAAATTTCTTATGTTCCTAACTCTGCCTGATCATTAACTGTCATCTCACATTTAAAAAGTACCTCAACTTTTGAATCATTGTCAGAAAAAAAGTAGATAATGAACTCTCAAGCTTTTTCATCACGAACGTACTCATACCTGCATACACATGATATGGACTGCAAGATAGGCGGAGAGAGAGAGGAGAGAGAGAGAGAGAGAGAGAGAGAGAGAGAGAGAGAGAGAGAGAGAGAGAGAGACTCGCTAAAGTTATGTTGTATCAAGTACAAACCACAGAGGCAACCGGAAGGAGAAAAACTCAGTCACAGATACTTAAGACAGAAAATTTACTATCAAAAATTCATACAATGTATTTCCATTTGATTTTTTACAGACACTGTTATTCGCTGTCTGATCACTTAGAAAAGATCACTAAATTTCCAACAAAAAGTAAACATCAGAAAGGTGATACCTCCAGTTGCTATCTACAATTTACATGTTTTCAGTTATTTACATTATTTGCAGGTATGTACACTATTTACAGGTATTCACAATAAGACCAATCATCTTGGAGGAGGTATTAGTCACACCATGCAAATGTGATCGCTTAATCATCAACTACGAAATTCTTATCAGCTTTAGTCGAAAGAGCTAATTTGCAATGCTTTGTAG